>NC_054491.1:31595165-32842665 GCF_017639515.1 Carcharodon carcharias | reverse complement strand
ATGCTGCAGGAGGACCACATCAGGATCATGGATCCTGGTGACCTAGCTGTGTGCCTGAAGGCCAACAGAGGCTGTAGAAGATGGAGGAGAGAGCGACTGAGGCACCTGACCACGCAAAGGCAGGAGGAGCAACCTCATGAAGGAGGGGCATCAGGGGCTCCTGCACACGCTGTCTAGGAGTGACAGCGAGCCGTGGCAACACCCATCTCAGAGACTCAGCCATGAAACTTTAGATGCATCTGATGCTGTGTCTGCCTTCAGCATCTCAGCCCTTCAGGAGCTGGTGCACAGCATCACTGGTCGCAAGTGGCTGGTGCTCCACCTTAAAGGTGCTGAGAGCCCACAGAGAGAATGAGAGAGCTCTGTGGTGCCTGCCCTCTACATTCTGGCAACAATGACCAGCACTGCCGGGGTGCAGGCATCAGGAATGTTTCCAGGGAGTGTGTGGCTGGTCCATCACTGTGGTCTGAAGGCTGCACAGGGAAGAGGCCCTGGACTGAGACACCTGCCCTTTATCTTGTACAGAAAGGTTTCACATCTGAGTGGCAAGAACACTGCTCATCAGAACAAGGAGCCGTAGGCTGGGAGACATTCCTGGGAGTTTATTGACAATAGTGAACATTATGTACAAATAACTAACATCCGTGCCCAGGCTGTGCAACTAATTCGCCTTAACTGTCCTAACCCTGTCTTGGTGCTCCCCGGACATCCACGGCGGAGGTAGAGGCAGCCTGCTGACTGTGATCACTTTGGCGGGCATCCTCTGGAGGGCTGAGACTTGGAGGGCCCCGCCTGCTTTCGGGGTCCTGCTGTGTGGCAGTGGCACCCTCCTCAGCCTGTGAAGCTGGGTCTGCAGAGGTCACAGGAAAATGGGAGTCAGATGGGCCAGTTACTCCCAGAATCACGTGGGTGGATGGCCCCGGTGTGTGCACCTGCTGATTCTCCTCCCTATGGGTGCCCGAGGGGCTCTGGCTGACTCCATAAGGGGAAGGGGTAGCTGGAGGGAGATCGAGATGCCCAGCACTCCTCTCGCATACACACTGTTGGAGGTCAACTATGGCATCAGCAATGGAGTTAAGCCCACTCAGGAGTGTCATCCTGGACCAAGGTCTCCATGATGGCCGCCATCCTGCCAACTTTGACCTTGGTGCATTGCAATGCCGGCACTGTCACCTCAGCCTGAAGATGGATGGACTCCTCCATTGTGCCTTGCAATCTGAGAGGAGCAGACATCCCTTCCTATTGTTCCCTAGCTTGCATTTGCAGCTCCAGCAACTGTGACATGACCGAGACCATCTGACTCAGACTCAGCAACATTCCGGCCTCCAACAGTCCTCCAAGTGCCAGGGACCTGGGAAGTCCCTGCCTCCTCCTGCTGTGGATCAGAAACTGCGATGTGCTCACCAGATTGTGATCCCAAGGCTATTCGAAAGCTAGTTCCTACCGAAGTGTGTGTCTCTACGCTGGTGGAGGGTGTGGGTGACGGGACTTCAGGGAGGGTGCCTCCAGATTCCTCTTCAGAAGTTTCTTCGGAGCTTGCTTGAAGGCTTTGGGTTGTGGACTGTCGGCTGCTTTCCAGGTGTGCCTGCAAAAGCAAGGGGAGATAATTAGTGCATGGCAGTGGCCTGTGAAAAAGGACATATCACTCACAGCATGGCTGCCTGATAGATGTTGCACTGCTGGATCCTCACTTGGTAGAGCAGCGTCGATCTCACCATTAGCACAGGACCAGCCCTGGTCATCGCCGACCAGCTGGATGGCTCTGTTTTTGAATTCTGTCAGAACTTTGATCTCCAGCATCCCTCTGCCTGTCTGCGACCTTTCCTTCCTGTTGTGTTCCAGTTTGTCCTGCATGAATAGAGATGGGGAAAGTGTATCAGGATGCCTGCCGGGCCAGATGATAAGTATGCCTGGCCTGTGTGGGTGGTGAGTGGTCTCATGGACGGGATGAGGACACTGTTGCTGTGTGTGAAAGAGTGAATGGTGATGTCCCTTGCACTGGCAGTGAGTGAGGGCCCTGTGTGTCTGTGATGGGTTTGTGAGTGTGTGATTTGGGAATGATGAGAAGAGTGACGAACCCAGGCGGAATGGAAGAGATCATTCGTCCTTTTGTGGCACTGGGTGGCTGTCCTCCTTTGCGGGGCCACCGCTGTCGCCACCTCCCAAGCCGGCTTGGTGACTTTGCTGCCCATCCTGTAGCCAGACCGGGGGTAGAGCACATCCTGGTGGGCCTCCTCGGCATCCAGCAGTCGCTCGAGGGACCCGTTGTTGAAACAGGGGGCTGCAGTCTTTTTGCCTTTGCTGGCCATGTCTCCCAGGCAGCAGTGGTGAGTTGGTGGCGGTGAGCCCTTTGCTGGCAGCTGCCTTTTAAAGATGGCGGCTGGAGTGATGCAACAGCGGGGTGATGTCAAGTGGGTGAATGAGACCCTGCCTGCCATGGAAAAGGTGTGTTTCGCGGGACTGACTATATAATGAGGTGGGGTCAGGAAGATATGGCATGAAAACTCAACAGGTAGGATTCCATTTTACCTGCCCGCTACCACACTTAGTGCAATTGTGGGAAAATTCAACCCCTTGGTTTAAAGAGTGAGGAGGCACATGTTTGTAATGTGTATCCCTGTAAATAAATACTTATAAAAGTGTGTAAGTATTAGCTCCAGTTCTACCCTTCACTACCTGACTTTCTGAACTCTGTTGTAACTGAGCATTGTGCAACAAAAGAAATCCTAGTAGTAAAACACTTCAATATCAATGCTGGGTCTGCATTTCAGCACTTTATGAAGTAGGTTTTATTTTTTAAAAATAATATTAATGTGGAAGGAATGATATTTTTGGATATTTTCACACTATATTCATTAGGGAGAGGGATGTACTTTTGCCTCAATGACATAGTGTCATTGGAAAAGTTCAGGATAAGGTAGTGCTGGTGGACGAATCCAATCTTAAGAGGTAGAACTGGTCAAGAGTCAGTGGAAGCAAAGACTGCAACTGGTAGCAAGTAGCAGGAAAGTCCATACCTGAAAGGAAGTTTTACCGTGGTGGACAGGGATGGTGGGAATTGGTCTATAAAAATCATCTGACGGGCAAGAATTACGATGGACCAATATAAAACAGGTTGGACAATTCAGTTTTTTGCTCACAATGAGTCAGAGGAAAAGTGTGACAAGAAGCAAGTCTGCTGTTTATTGGAAGTAGGTGTCACACCCAAGGCTCAAAAAGGTGGCTTTAAAATGTGCTTTCACTTCTGAAACATGGGCTTTAATCCAGATCTCAGATTTTGGCAGTTGCAATTTTAGACATGGTCCTTAGATTACCTGTTCCCAATCATGTCATTCTGTGGAATAGCTCATATGGATATGGAAATAGTTAATTTTGACAGAAGAATTGAAAGAACAGACATGGGGGTGCTGAACCTCTAGGCTCCACTGAGGTCAGGAAAGGAGGCAGATGAGGCCTGAAAATACCGAAGCCGGCCGGCGTGATAGTTTCCCGACCCTGTTCTCAGCGTCTGCTATTTTGGCTGAGCTGGGTTCTGGGCCCAGGAGGGTGCCTGCCCCTGGGGCAGTAAAACTGACTAGAAGCAGGCACCCAGCAGCAGGTCTGGGGGTTCAGTGCTTTAGGTAGGCCCACAGGCCTTCCCTGCCTGGGTGTAGTTTCAGCCAAGGCCACCTTGTAGAGGACGTCACCCCACACAGTTAGTGACCTGGCTGCTTTCTCTGTGTTTTAAATGATTTTTTTTTAAAAAAAGGTTGCTGAAGAAGCATCTCCATGTTGAAGCACCCTCTCAATTACTTATCATTCAATGGAGCCAGCTGTTCCTCTCAAGCTGGAAGGCCTTTGATTAGCCCACCATTTTCGAGAGCCTGCCCACTGCCCTCAATTGGACAGAGAACTGCCTCCATGCCAATTAAGGGGGCACCCCAGTTAAAATTCCCAAGAGTGACTGTTTCCTCCTGGGAGTCGGTTTGGGATCCAGAAACAGCCCCAACTCTTTTTCCCACCCCTACCAAAGTGAAAATTCAGCCCATTTCTAAACCTTTTAGAAACTTTTTATACATAAATTTATTCTAATTCTAAAATCTAAAAAGGCTTTTATCTACTCCCTTATTCCAATGTTCTCCCTTCTTGACTTAAGGCAGTGGATCCAATAACATGACTGCTATTCACCTCCCTGTATCTGACCAATTGGGTTCTTCTGTGTCAGTGTAGAGAGTGGGGTGAATTTTAACATGGGGTTGGGTCAGATGTTAAAATGTAAAAAATCTGCATCCCATCCCAACCCATCTCCAATTCACTTATTTCTGCTTTAATGGAAGCAGGACAAAGGGTGGGCAACCAACTCATCCCCAGCAGTCAAATTGTTAATTTAAATATTTCAATGGCTGGAATCTTCTGGGCCCATCTACAGTGGGAAGTTTGGTGGGTGGAGGAACTTAATTTGTTGTGAGGCCAAGAACCAGTTTCTCAACGGCGGGAATGGACTTTTGCAATTATGTTCTCGGGACTTTTAAAGGCCGATCAAGCTTCCCGACGAATACTATCGGGAAGCCATTTGGCAAGCATTCGCATGCTCATTTACAGGCCAGCCCACCAGAATTAAGTGCCCCCTCCAAATTAATTTCTCCAGCAGTAAGAAAGTAGAATGTTCACATTTACGACTTCATATAAGCGGCATGCACCTGGTGAGGTAGACTTCTTCCTGGCCTTTGAATGAGTAGTCACGGCTTTGGCCTTCTTGTGGATCACTCTGAAACGTCTGCCTATTGATTGAGATCGGGTGCCAGTAGACTAAGCTGCACAAAGGCTGGACAGAGGAGGCAGGCTAAACAGGAAAGGATGGAGCAAAGGCTGGACAGGGGATGCAGGATCAGCAGAGAAGGGCGGGAACGTTATCCAGGGAAGAAAGTCAGACTGTTTGGAGCTTGTTTAGGAAGATATGCATGTCACACATGCCTTGGTCCCATTGTAGACCGGTGGACGGCCTCTTGGGCAGTGAGAATTGCAGAGAGATGAGTCGAAAGACTGTGGTCTGTGAACTCAGGAATTTGGTCTCAAGGGTTTGAATGAGGGTATTGGGTGGCAGAGGAAGGAGTTGGATCAGATAGGGTGGAAGTGCTAGGGTCATGGACAGGTTGTGGAAGCTCTCATGAGGGAGGTCGCAGAAAGTCAGGATCCGGCTGGCTTCAAGGTCGGGAGGGGTTAGGGTCAAGAGGGGTATGGGCACGTCTACAGTTATAGGAACAGGGCGGGGAGAATAGGAATGTCCACATAAATAATAATTGGGTCCAGGATAACGTGGAGGTTGGATGGTTACAGGAGGGAGAGGAATGACAAGGCAATGATTGTGTAGGAGGATAGGAGGAACTTGGTGCGTAACAGGTGGAGGGTAGAAAAATCAGTTTCCCGACAGCGAGATGGACTGTTGTAATTAAGTTCTTGGGACTTTAGATGCACTGGTAAACCTCACATACACCATGCTAGAGCTCTCAAGGTTGTTGTGCAGTTTGTAAAACCCCTTATGCATTCGATATGTGAAGGGTCCCTTGCCAGATGGGAGGTGTTAATGCCTCGTTCTTTGGGCTGAGCAAAGAGGCACCCTATTAATTATTGGTCCACTCCATGGACAAACAGGCTCAGCTGAGTTCTGTTCTCAAGGTTGAAACACCCAATAAACCAACATTGCTCCATGACTAATGGAAGGCAATCCAGTGAGAACTCATCAAGGACTGGAGCTGCCATACATTGTATGCTGATCAGCATCTGCTGCTGTTAGAAACAGGGATGAAGCGAAGGAGAGAGTAAGAGAGTAAGGGAGAGGCGGATGCCTCCAAGCAGCAAGGACGGCAGCAAACTCCCAACGCCAAATCTCCATCCTATTGTGTAAATGGTCATGGCTGACAGGGGCTTATGTGGTAAGTCTTTCTATGATGCCAAGGCAATGGTCTCTCTATAGAGTCTCGAGGGTAAGGGAGGAAAGCTGAATCATGTCTGAGGGAGGGTTCTCACACATGGCTATCATTACCTCGGTCAATGCGTAATGTCCCCATGCACAATCATGCGTGAATGGGAGGAACACTCATCCGTGGGCTTCCAGGATGTCCGTTACCTGGAAGCGGTGGAGTGGTGATGCCATTTCAAGATGGAAGCCAGACACAGGCTTTAGCATTGGCGTAGAGGGTCAGAGATGTAGGCTAATCCACAAAGTATATGCTCACTAGATGGATCATTACAATTCGTTCACAGATCCACCGAGGCCTAGATGATGCAGGCTCCAGGAAATCCTACCTTTCTACCTGCTCTTGTTCAGGTGAGGAGGAATCGGTTAGCAGGTTAGCCCAGGGCCAAGGGGAGCAACGGCCTCAGCAGCAAGAGGCATCAGGGTCTCAAGAAGGTGAGTATAAAAACTTTACCTTGGGGATTCGTGGCCTAGTTCCAGGGAGCAGAGTCGGAGGGCGGAGTTCCAGAGAGGTGAGTATAAAAACCTTACCTGGGGGATTCGCGGACCTCGGGTCTTAAAAAAAAATTAAAAGTGGTGTCACGGTAAATCTGTGACCTGATTGGCTGGTAGAGAATCTACGCTGAATTTGAAACTAAAACATTGTTAAACTAATTAAACCAAATAAATTAATCACTTAATTAATAAGTAGAGGGTATCTAGACCAGAATCAGGGGATTACTGTTCTTAGAATTTAGCATTTATAGTAGAAATCTAGCCCTAGGGAACATTATAGTTAATAAGGAGTCAATAAGCAGATATTATATTTAAATTAATTTATTAAATAGTTCTAGAAATGGCAGTTGCTGGGGTGAAGTGGGATGTGGGAAATCTGTGATGATTCAAGTGTCCCGGACAACTACATCTGCAGGAAGTGTACCCAATTGCAGCTCCTCACAGACCGCCTGGATCAGTTGGAGCAGCAGTTGGATGCACTTAGGAGCATTCAAGTGGTGGAAAGCAGCATAAACAGGAGTTTTACAGCCGTGGTCACACCCAAGGTACAGACAGATAGATGGGTGACCGCTAGAAGGGGCAGGCAGTCAGTGCAGAAATCCCCTGTGGCTGTCCCCCCTCTCTAACAGCTATATCATTTTGGATACTGTTGGGGGGATGGCCTATCAGGGGAAAACAACAGCAGTAGCCAGAGCTGTGGCACCACAGCTGTCTCTGTTGTTCAACGGAGGGGTTCAAAGCACAGAAGAGCCATTGTCATAGGGGACTCTATAGTCAGGGGTTCAGATAGGCGCTCCTGTGGTCATGAAAGAGACACCAGGATGGTATGTTGCCTCCCTGGTGCCAGGGTCCAGGATGTCTCTGATCGGGTACCGGACATTCTGAAGGGGGAGGGAGAACAGCCAGAGGTCGTGGTACACATCGGTACTAACAACATAGGCAGGAAGAGTGACGAGGTCCTGCAGCGGGAGGTCAGGGAGTTAGGCAGAAAGTTAAAAAACAGGACCTTTGGAATTGTAATCTCAGGAATACTGTGCCACATGCCAGTGAGGCTAGAAATAGGAAGATAGTACAGCTAAACACGTGGCTGAACAGATGGTGTAGGAGGGAAGGTTTCCGATATCTGGATCATTGGGATCTCTTCCAGGGCAGGTGGGACCTGTACAAGAAGGACGGGTTGCATCTAAACTCGAGGGGCACCAATATCCTGGCTGCGAGGTTTGCTGGTGTCACTCGGGAGGGTTTAAACTAGTATGGCAGAGGGGTGGGAACCAGAGCAATAGGCCAGCAGGTGAAATAAAGGACTGGGAACCAGTGAATATGGCCAGTAGGACTAAGAGGAAGAGCAGGCAGGGAGAAATTACTGAACACAGTGGGACTGGGGGCTCTCAAATGCATTTGTTTCAATGCGAGAAGTATAACAGGCAAGGCAGATGAGCTTAGAGCTTGGATTAGTACTTGGGACTATGATGTGATTGCTATTACAGAGACTTGGTTGAAGGATGGACAGGATTGGCAGATAAATGTTCCAGGATTTAGATGTTTCAGGCAGGATAGAGAGGGATGTAGAAGAGGTGGGGGAGTTGCACTGCTGGTTAAGGGGAATATCACAGCTGTATGACAGGAGGACACCTTGGTGGGCTCATGCAGTGAGGCAATATGGGTAGAGCTCCAGAATAGGAAGGGTGCAGTCACAATGTTGGAGGTTTACTATAGGCCTCCCAATTGCCAGCGGGAGATTGAGGAACAGTTATGTAGGCAGATTTTGGAAAGATGTAAAAGCAATAGGGTTATTGTGGTGGGTGATTTTAACTTTCCCTATATTGACTGGGAATCACTTAGTGTTAGGGGTTTGGATGGTGCAGAATTTGTAAGGTGCATCCAGGATGGCTTCCTAAGACAATATGTAGATAGTCAACTAAGGAAGGGGCAATACTGGACCTGGTATTAGGGAATGAACCTGGCCAATTGGTCGAAATTTCAGTAGGGGAGCATTTCGGGAATAATTAACCATAATTCAGTAAGTTTCAAGGTATTGGTGGATAAGGATAACAGGAGTCCTCAGGTTAAGGTGCTTAATTGGGGGAAGGCTAATTATAACAATATTAGGCAGGAACTGAGGAATCTAGACTGGAGGCGGATGTTTGAGGGCAAATCAACAACTGACATGTGGGGGGCTTTCAAACGTCAGTTGATAAGAATTCAGGACCGGCATGTTCCTGCTAGGATGAAGGATAAGCATGGCAAGTTTCAGGAACTTGAATAACGAAGGATATTGTGAGATTAGTCAAAAAGAAAAGGGAAGCATTCGTAAAGGCTAGAAGGCTGAGAACAGGTGAAGCCCGTGGAGAATATAAAGAAAGTAGGAAGAAACTTAAACAGGGAGTCAGGAGGGCCAAAAGGGGTCATGAAAAGTCGCTGGCAACCAGGATTAAGGAAAATCCCAAAGCCTTTTATACATATGTAAAAAGCAAGAGGGTAGCTAGGGAAAGGGTAGGCCCACTCAGGGACAGAGGTGGGAATCTGTGTGTGGAGCCAAAAGAAATGGGAGAGATACTAAATGAATAATTCTCATCAGTATTCACCAAAGAGAAGGACTTAGTGGTCGATTTGTCTAGGGAAGAGTGTGTAGATAGTCTGGAACATGTTGAGATCAAAAAAGAAGAGGTGTTAGGCGTCTTGAAGAATATTAAGGTGGATAAGTCCCCAGGGCCAGGTGGGATCTACCCCAGAATACTGAGGGAGGCAAGGGAGGAGATTGCTGGGGCCTTGACAGAAATCACTGCTTGTTTGTCCCTACAACTACACCCCCGCCCCCCCGCTCCACCTCTTTGTCTCTCTATCTCTCCGCCCCCCACACACACACCTTAAACCAGCTTATATTTCAACTCTTTCTTGGACTCGAACGCAAGTTCTGTCGAAGGGTCATGAGGACTCGAAACGTCAACTCTTTTCTTCTCCGCCGATGCTGCCAGACCTGCTGAGTTTTTCCAGGTAATTCTGTTTTTGTAATCGTTGTATCCTCACTGGCTATGGGTGAGGTTCCAGAAAACTGGAGAATGGCCAATGTTGTTTCATTGTTTAAGAAGGGTAGCAGGGATAATCCAGGAAATTACAGGCCGGTGAGCCTTACGTCAGTGGTAGGGAAATTATTGGAGAAGATTCTTCGTGACAGGATTTACTACCATTTGGAAGCAAATGAGCGTATTAGTGAGAGGCAGCATGGTTTTGTGAAGGGGAGGTCGTGTCTCACTAACTTGATCTAGTTTTTTGAGGAAGTGACAAAGATGATCGACGGTGGAAGGGCAGTGGATGTTATATACATGGATTTCAGTAAGGCCTTTGACAAGGTCCCTCATGGCAGATTGGTACAGAAGGTAAAGTCGCACGGGATCAAAGGTGAGCTGGCAAGATGGATACAGAATTGGCTTGATCATAGAAGACAGAGGGTAGCAGTGCTGGGACCTGTGCTGTTTGTAGTACACATAAATGATTTGGAGGAAAATGTAACTGGGCTAATTAATAAGTTTGCAGCGACACTAAAGTTGGAGGAGTTGCAGATAGTAACGAGGATTGTCAAAGGATACAACGGGATATAGATTTGTTCGAGACTTGGGCGGAGAAATGGCAGATGAAGTTTAATCCGGACAAATGCAAGGTAATGCATTTTGGAAGGTCTAATACAGGCAGGAATTATACAGTGAATGGCAGAATCCTTAAGTGCATCGACCGGGCAGAGGAATCTGGGTGTACAGGTCGACAGGTCAATGAAAGTGGCAACGCAGGTGGATAAGGTAGTCAGGAAGGCATATGGCATGCTTGCCTTCATTGGCAGGGGTATTGAGTATAAAAGCTGGGAAGTCATGCTGCAGCTGTATGGAGCCTTGGTTAGGCCACACTTGGAATATTGCATGCAATTCTGGTCACCACATTACCAGAAGAATATGGAGGCATTGGAGAGGGTGCAGAGGAGGTTTACCAGGATGTTAAACAAAAACAAAAATACATGGAAAAACTCAGCAGGTCTGGCAGCATCTGTGGAGAGGAATACAGTTAATGTTTCGAAACGTTAACTGTATTCCTCTCCGCAGATGCTGCCAGACCTGCTGAGTTTTTCCAGGTATTTTTGTTTTTTTTTTGGATTTCCAGCATCCGCAGTTTTTTGCTTTTACCAGGATGCTGCCTGGTCCAGAGGTTATTAGCTATAGGAGAGGTTGGAGAAACTCGGATTGTTCTCACTACAGCGACGGAGATTGAGGGGCAACTTGATAGAAGTTCACAAAATTATGAGTGGCACAGATAGAATAGATAGTCAGAAGCTTTTTCCCAGGGTGGAAAAGTCAATTACTAGGGGACATAGATTTAAGGTGAGAGGAGAAAACTATAGAGGAGATGTGCGGGGCAAGTTTTTTTATGCAGAGGGTAGTGAGTGTCCGGAATTCGCTGCCAGAGGAGGTGTGGAAGCAGGTACAATAATGGTGTTTAAGAGGCAGCTTGAGAAATACATGAATAGGTTGGGAATAGAGGGATACGGACCTCGGAAGTGCAAAATGTTTTAGTTGACGGGCAATATGATCAGCGCAGGTTTGGAAGGCCGAAGGGCCTGTTCCTGTGCTGTACTTTTCTTTGTTCTTTGTTCTTTGTTCTTTGGATGCTGGCAACCATGAGCCAATGTGATGGTGAGCATTGGCCTGAACCTGGCTATATCGCAGGTGGTGCAGCTACCTACAGATGAAGGAAAAGCAATGCCTTTCCCAGAATATAGTTGCGTCTGCAAGGACTAGGAGGTAATTCCATGTCAGTGGACATAAGGATACAAAAAGATATAGATAGGTTAAGTGGGTGGGCAAAGATCTGGCAAATGTTGGGAAAATGTGAAATTGTCCATTTTGGCAGGAAGAATAAAAAAGAGGCATATTATATAAATGGTGAGAGATTGCAGAGTCCTGAGGGGCAGAGAGATCTGGGTGTCCTATTGCATGAATCACAAAAGGCTAGTATGCAAGTTCAGCAAGTAATTAGGAAAGCTGATAGAATGATATAATTTATTGGGAGGGGAGTTGAATACAAAAGTAGGGAGGTTATGCTTCAGTTATACAGGGCACTAGTGAGACCACATCTGGAGTACTGTGTCCAGTATTGGTCACCTTACTTAAGGAAGGATTTAAATGATTTGGAAGCAGTTCAGAAAAGGTTTACCAGACTAATACCTGGAATGGGTGGGTTGTCTTGTGAGGAAAGGTTAGACAGGCTAGGCTTGTATCCACTGGAGTTTAGAAGAGTAAGAGGTAACTTGATTGAAACATATAGGATCCTGAGCGGTCTTGACAGGTTGGAAATGGAGAGGATATTTCCATTTGTGAAAAAATCTAGAACTAGGGATCACTGTTTAAAAATAAGTGGTCACCCATTTAAGACAGAGATGAGGCAATTTTTTTTCCCTGAGGGTCATGAGTTTTTTGGAACTCTCTTCCTGAAAGGTGGTGGAAGCAGAGTCTTTGAATATTTTTAAGGCAGAGGTGGATAGATTCTTGGTAAGCAAGGAGGTGATAAGTTATTGGGGGTTGGTGGTATGCAGATTTGAGGTTACTATCAGATCAGCCACGATCTTATTAAATGGCGGAGCAGGCTCAAGGGGCTGAATGGCCTACTCCTGCTCCTTGTTCGTATGTGCATATGTATGTACATATGGTCGGAGGCATTAAAAGTCACCGCTGCCCTAAGCTTCTTTCAGGGCTCCACTGGGGACCTGTGTAGCATCTTCCAGTCAGTGATGCACAAGTGCATCCAGGAGGTAACAGATGCCCTCTTCAGGAGAGTGCACCAATTTGTCCAATTCTGCTTGGATCCCAAGAGTCAAGGCAGCCAGAGTGTTGGGTTTTTCAGCAATCGCAGGATTCATGCAAGTGCAAAAGGCTATTGACTGCACACATGTTGTGTTGACAGCTCCCTGGCATCAGCCAGTCACATTCGTCAGCAGGAAATATGCAGCTGATATGTGATCACACGAGAAAAATCCTGCATGTTTATGCCCAGTTCCCAGGGAGTTTTCTTGATGCCTACATTCTGAATCACTCCCAGGTGCCACATGGTTTTGAAGGGCCTCAGCGATTGGAGGGCTGGCTCCTTGAGGTCAAGGGATACCCTGGCAGATGACACCAGTTCACCGTCCCCAGAGTGCTGCTGAGGAGAGATACAATGCCACACATGCCTCCGCATGGCCCATCACTGAGCAGACAATGGGCCTCCTAAAGATAAGGTTTAGATGTTTGGACTGCTCAGACGGGGCACTCCAATATTCCCCACAAAGAGATCATTGTTGTCTACTGCGCCCTGCACAACTTTGCACTGAAAGGGGGATATGTTGGCTGAGGGAGACTTGGAGGACCAAGATGTCCCTTCCAACCATGAAGACGGGGAAGGGGATGGTGATGACGAGGGCCAGGATGTCGCAGAGGGACATGTAGTGGCCCTTGACAATCTAATAGCTAGCAGATTCCAGGCAGAGTAAACTGCCGGTACTTATCCTTTACTATTTGGTTGTCAATCTTGTCCTGGCTGACAGCTGTGGTTGCTCTTTTGTAACCCACATTATAATTTGCTCTCATGTACCTTGATTTATGAGAGCTGAATTAAATTGCACTACTTAACGTCTGCCTTGCTAGTCATGCAATTCTTTGCATGCTCCAAACTGTGCTCCTTGTGCCAAATGCACACATCAGAACCTGCACTGCACTTCACTGTCCTGTGACCTCAGCCACCTATAAGTAGAAATGAAATGTTTCCCATGCTGTCACAAAGTCTGTAGGCATGGCACATTGAAAGCAACCTGAAATCGTACCTTGACAGGGTGCACTCTGGGCACCCTCACACCTGCTCACAATGGGAGTAGACCTTGCAGAGAGCTCTTTCAGGCAGAACCAGAAACCTGGGCACACAGGGAAGAACAGCATGAGTAGACCAGTTGGCCCCATGAGATTGCTCCTCCATGCACGTTGATCAGGGAAGTTCTTATAACTGGCTCCCGATTGCTAATCCCTTGACATCTTTATCATCACAAAAAGTATCAAAGTAACTTTGGAATGCCTCAACAGTACTGTGGGGTGTGGAGGCCCAACCACTCTGGACCCTCCAATTGCAAAGAACTCTACAAATTTTAGTCCTAGAGGCCTTAGTATTACTGCGAGACTATGATCCATTATTCTGGACACCCCAGCCAGGTTAAGCAACTTTCCAACATAGACCCTGCAAAGCCCTGGAGCAAGAGCTCCACAGAGACGCTTCACATAGAGAGACTCTGAGTCCTCCACAAAGTCCAGCTCATAGGTCCATTCTACTCGATCTCACCTCGTGGGATAACACCCCAGTCCTTTAATGATGTCCAGTGCACTTTGGTTACAATCTGTTTATGCAAGGTCTAATCCTGCCCTTGATAAGGAGATGAGCAGGCCAAACAACTCTCCATGTGAAGTCTCAAAAAGGCTGCAGTCAACTGCACACACACACCTCTTAATCCTACACTCAATCCCCTCTTGCAGTCAAGGCCAACTTGCCCATTGCCTCCTTACTCGTAGCCTTCACCCACATATTAGCTCAATATTACATTTGAACAAGGACAGCCAGGAATGGTTGGAAGTGCAGACCTCGTCATTCTCCTAACATCTAAGGAAGTCTCTTGTTTTCTATTGTCAGGCCACAGTGGAGTGGGTTGGTTAGTCGGAGTGGGGGGGTCAGGCGGTCAGTGGGGGGGATGGAGGTTGGGTTGTCA
Organism: Carcharodon carcharias; assembly: GCF_017639515.1. NCBI lineage: Eukaryota > Metazoa > Chordata > Chondrichthyes > Lamniformes > Lamnidae > Carcharodon > Carcharodon carcharias. Next base: position 32,828,446 of record NC_054491.1, on the reverse strand, counting down.
GGAGGTGGGGGTCAGATGGTCAGTGCAGCTGTGAGGGTCAGGTGGTCAGTGGTTGGGGGGGTCGGGTTTGTGTGACCAATGGGGGAGTCGGGTGGCCAGTGGGGGTTGGGTGGTCAGTTGGGGGAATAGGGGGTAGTCTGGTTGGGGTGGGAGTAGTTGGGGCATCCCGTGGAGGTTTGAGAGAGTGTGGGGAGTCCTGTGGTGGGGGTAGTTGGGGGGTGGCCATCAAGTTTAGGGGAGTCATGTTGGGGGTTGGGGTGGGAGTGAGGGGTCAGTACTATAGTTACACAAGATCTAGAAGTGGTTTTAATTCTTCTAATGTTTCCTGGGTAACTATTATTATGGGACAAACGGAATGATCTGAAGTTTGCGATTTATATCATACTTTGAATGGTTCTGATTGCAGGGCAATTGCCCAACAAAAGTTTGAACTTCCCGGGCCAATGCCATGCAATCCATTCCTGGGGATTTTGGATTTGGGGGGCTCCTCAGCACATCTTTGGGGTAACCCCCAATTACAACGTCCCAGAGCTTAGAAGTTATGGGCCTCTATCAACTCAAGCTCCGCATTTCTTGCCCGAACTTCTGAACTGGGCCTCTTCAGATATGTGGAATGTACCTGTTCTGAGAGCCCTTCTTCAGAGTGCAGGATTGTTGGGGGAAGCCATGCCATACCCTCTTTTTATGGCATTAACTGAAGTATTTTGCGTTTTCACCTATGAAGAGCATCACAACGAAGTCTGTTGATAGGGTAGGTAAGAAGAATTCTTTTTCCTGTTGGTCTCTGTTTCTGTCTCAACTGGCTTCTACACACTGGATGTCCTGTGCGCGATGCCATGGAACACTTAGATAAAAGCAAAATACTGCAGGTGCTGGAAATCTGAAACAAAAACAAAAATACCTGGAAAAACTCAAGTCTGACAGCATCTGTGGAGAGGAATACAGTTGACGTTTCAAGTCCGTATGACTCTTCATCAGAACTAAGGAGATAGAGAAATGAGGTGAAATATAAGCTGGTAAAGGGGATGGGACAGGTAGACCTGGATACATATTTCACTTCATTTCTGTATTTCCTTAGTTCTGATGAAGAGTCATACAGACTCGAAACGTTAACTGTGTTCCTCCCCGCAGATGCTGTCAAACCTGCTGAGTTTTTCCAAGTATTTTTGTTTTTGTACCATGGAACACTTGGTCATCTCAGGAGCTAGGACAGAAGAGAATAAGGGAGAAAAATCCTTACTACATGAGTGCCTGAATGATGTTATCTGTTTTTGGTTACCTGTCTCTCTGATATCAAGAGAACTCTGAAGCAGCAAAATTGGAATGTTACACATATCAGATCTAATAAAAATCAATCCATATATCCAGTAACAACTACAACAACTTGCATTTATACAGTGCCTTTAATGTAGTAAAATATCCTAAAGTGCTTCTCAGAAGCAGTATCAAACATATTTTAACCATGAGCCATGATGGGAGATATTTGGACAGGTGATTAGTTAGACATATTTTTTAAGCAATTCGTAAAGGAGGATTGAGATTTAGAGACATGGAGAGGGGTTGGGAATGAATTCCAGAGCTTAGGCCCTCAGAAGCTGAAGGCACAGCCACCAGTGACGAAAATCAAGAATATGCAAGAGGCCAGAATTGGAGGAGCACTGGGATCTTGGAGGGTTGTAGGTCTGGAGGAGATTACAGAGATAGGAAGGGGCGAGGCCATGGAGGATTTGAAAATTAAGAATGAGAATTTTAAAATTTTGTATTCCACACTGTCCTGCCAACTCCCCACTGTTGCTTCTGTACATTTTTTTTTAAACTTCAAAATAAACACTTCCTTTTTGCCAGGAAACCAATTTGATCATGCTTGGTTTTGCACAGCATATGGTACAGTTATTTGAAACAAGGTTCAATGAATGAAGAAAATTTCTATACCAGACTCAATCATTTCCATTCAGTGTGTATAGGTTGCCACTCATAGTACACACATCAATAGTAGATTTGATCCAGTCAGTCCCAAAACCTTCTTAAAATGCAAAATTACCTCTCATTTTCTTCTCTTTAAAAAAAAATCTAGCTTCCCTAGTGCACTGCCATGTATCATGCTGAGCCACACCGACCAGATGTGTGATATGTAGGCTGTGCTTAGTTAGCCAGCTGGAGTGGTGGGAGTCAACAATTGAGGGGGAGGTGGGTTCAAATCAGCCAAGGTTCCTGCTCTGGATTGTTATTGAGTAATCCTTCCAGGAAGAAGTCAGTTTGAGAGAGTAAGAACGAGTTACAGATAATGAGAGAAACAGTGAGAAGGTGAGAGACAGTGAGAATGAGGGTGAAAGTATGTAAGAGAAAGGGAAAGTTTGAGAAAAAGAAAGAGACAATGAGAGAGAAAGAGAAACTGTGAGAGCTAGAGAGTGAGAGTGTGCATACATTGCATAAGGGAAAAATTAGGCTTAGCTATGTTGCTCTTCATGGAAGAAGAAGCCACTGAGATTCATTGTCTATGCTAACATGGCAACATTATGGTGAACTACAGGAAGGTGAATAGTACCCATGGAATTGTGTCCAGTGCCTTCAGGAGTTCAAGAAAACTGGAACGAGGGGGTGGATGAATAAAACTTTTAATATTCTACTCATCTAATTATGCATTAAAAAAATCTGTTCTTTCAATTTTAATGTTAGAATGAGACACTTCTTTTTCCAAATTCCACAGAATGATATGAATTGGAGCAGATGATGTAAGGATCATATGTGAGATTGCAACTACATTAGTGAAAGATCCTGGTGAGAGGCAGTGAATTAAACATGACAATATATATTCTCGATTTTAAACCTTTGATTCTGACAGTTTTAGTAAGTGATATATTACCTGTCAGCATTGTGGAAAGTTTGCTGCTAGTAATTTTATTTGGGGATTTAACTTAATCTGTTGTTTACGTGCCAAGCTACATTTTTTTCGAAGTCGAATAACTTGCCTGATCTGATTCCTTATCTTCTTCCCTCCATATTGCTGCTGCTCTCCACAACATATCTTAACCTATTTTTAATTAGCTGCAGGATTTGTACATGAATCACACTCTAGTGAACAGGAGTTGGCTGGTTATTAGGAGTGCCTATTTGTCCTCAACAGTCCTGGGCTGAGATGCAGTAAAGGCGCCTGGGTGTGAATGCCAGGTGTGTGTTGCAATTCCCTCACTCCACATGATAGAAGATTAGCCTCCTAACACTATGTTTAAGTGTCTCCATACCAAACTGCATAGGAAAGTAAGAAAGAAATACTTGCATTTATATGGAACCTTTCACCATCTCTGGACATCCCAAAGAGCTTTACAGTCAACAAAAGGCTTTTGAAGCATTGTCATTAATGTAATGTAGGATTTGGTGCAATCACTTTGCACACACCAAGTTCCCACAAAACAGCATTATGATAATCACCAGATTGTCTTATTTTTCCGCTGATGCAGTTAAGAGATAAACATTGGCCGTGACACTGGCGAGAATCTCCTGCACTTCTTCAAAATAGCATCGTAAGGTATTTTGCATCCCTCTGAGAGTGCTGAAGTGGCCTAAGTTTAACAACTCCTCTGAAAAACAGCACCTCCAGCAGTATAGTAACTCCTGGAATATCAGCTTGGATTTTGAGCTTAAATCTCAGCAGTGGGACTTGAAACCAAGACCTTCTGACTCAGAGGCAAGAGTGCTACAGATGAAAACTGACCAATAGTCAAATGATGTTGAGGAGTTGTGTTTCCCCTGTGGTGACGCAGTCTCCAAGCTACTGAATGGCAGGAGCCAAATCTGAGAATCTACACTGATATCATCTACTGTTTATGCTTGTGTGAGAAGAATGCCTAATTGGTTTCAGAATACTGGATTATGTCAGTGCCTTCAGGAGAGAAGAAACATAGGAACTGGAGTTTTAGCTCCTTGAGCGTGTTTTGCCATTGGACGAGATCATAGCTGATCTGCGACCTAAATCCATATACCCACCTTTGCCCATATCCCTTAATGTCATACCAAAAATCAATTGATGTAGCATTAATTGCCATTTGAGGAAGAGAGTGCCAAGTTTCTATCACCCTGGCCAGGATTTTATGGCCCCTCCTGCCGAACTGAATGGAGATTTATATGGCTTGTCTCATCCTCCGGGGGAGACATGCTGCTGTAAAATCCTGGCCCCTATGTGTCTAGAAATGTTTCCTAGTTTCATTCCTGAAAGGCCTGACTCTAATTTGTAAGCTATGCTGCCTAGTGCTATACTCCCCAAGCAATGGAAATAGTTCATCTCTGTCTCTGCTATCTGGCTACCCTTAATATCTTAAAAACCTGGTCAAATCTTACTTAACCTTCTAAATTCCAAAGGGGAGACGTATTTGGAAATGATTTCCTAACTGACAGTTAACTTTGATGAAAGGTTCTTTGAAACACTAACTTTTTTTACATGACAGTTTTTCACATGCTATTAACCAACTTATCTATTAAGAAATAAAAGCCTAACGAGTTGTAATAGAATTATAGAATACATGCCATTTGATCCATTGTGCCTGAATCAGTTCTTCAAAAGAGTTATCTAATTAGTTCCATAACCCTACTCTTCCCCACACTTCCAAAATGTTCTCCTTCAAGTATTTATCCAATTTCCTTTGGAAAGCTATTATTGAATCTGTTTCCAACAGCCTTTCAGGCAGTGCATTTCAGATCATAACAACTCGCTGTATAATAAAAATTCCTCATGTCACCTCTGGTTCTTTTGCCAATTACCATAAATCTGCGTCCTCCTGACCCTCCTGCCAGGGAAATAGTTTCTCCTCATTTACTCCATCAAAACCCTTCATGATTTGGAACGCCTCCCTCAAATCTCCCCTTGGCCTTCTCTGTCTAAGGTGAACAACCCTAGTTTCTCTTGTCTTTCCAGGTAACTGAAGTCCTTCATCCCTGCTCCCATTCTAGTAAATCTCCTCTGTAGCCTCTCTAAGGCTTTGACATATTTCCTGACTATATGGTGCTCTGAACTGAACACAGTATTGCAGCTGGGACCTAACCAATGTCTTAGAAAGACCCAGAATAATTGCTTTGTTTTTATTCTTCATGCTTCTAAAATTAAATACCCAAAGATTCTCTATGCCTTTTTAACAGCATCCCTATCTAGCCATGCCACCTTTGAAGATTCTTGTTTGTACATCCCCTGATATCGTTGTTCCAGCACCTTTGAAAATTATACTATTTAGTTTATGTTGCCTTTCCTCCTTCTTCCTTCCAAAATGAATCTCTTCATGCTTTTCTGCATTCATTTCCATCTGTCAATTGTCTACAGATTTCACTAGTCGGTCCATTTTCCTGAAGCTTGTTACTATTTTTCACACTGTTTACTAGCTTTTCATGTTTCGTACTATCTGCACACGTTTAATAGATGAATAGCATCTCCATGTCCAGGTCTTTTATATATACTAAAAAATGCAAGTTGTCCCAGCACTGACCCATGGGGGGATGCAGATTTATACTTTCCTCCAGTCTGAAAAACAAATGTTCTCCACTACTCTTTGCTTTCTGTCTTTTAGCCAATATCTTATTGACGTAATTACTACCCATGTAACCTCATAGGCTTCAATATTACTAGCATCTCTATTATGAGGTACTTAATCTTACGCCTTATGGAAGTTCATATACATATCAACCACATTATCCTCAACAACCTTTTCTTCTACTTTTGACAGACTGCAATTGCTTGGTATATTTTTCTCCCCTTTTTTTTACATTTGCAATCTCCAGTCCTCTGGCACCTCTCCCATATTCACAATTTCAACTCTTATTTCCCTCAGTAACCTGAGATGTATTCTATCTAGACAAATGGCTTTTCTACTTCGAACATTGCAAACTTTTTTTAAAGTATTTCCTATTTGCCAATTTTATCCTATTCAATTTTTCTACTATCATCTCTTTTACTCCGAAATTGGAAGCGTCTTCTTCTTCAGCGAAGACAAATGCCAAGTACCTGAGTTCCTCTGTCTGAAGAAAATCTTTTTAGGCCCTCATTGACATCAACTTTCCTTTCACTACCTTTTGATCATTTATATGTTTGTAAAAGATGACTGGGTTCTCTTATGTCAGCTGCTAATCTATTTGCAAACATCTTCCTTGCCCCTCTTATTTTCCTTTCCTGTTCTCTTCTGAACTTTCTGTACTCTACTTGGTTCACTACTGAATTATATACCTTTTGGTGCTTCATTTTTAATTGCTATCTCTTTGGTCACCCTGGGTGCTCTAGCTTTGGATGCCCTTCCTTTTCCCGTCATGGAAATGTGTTAAAGTCCATACTCGAACAATCTCCTCTTACTCGGTTAATGTTTTGCATGCAATTCTTTAATTCCAATCCACCTGCGCAAGAGCACTTTACAAATCACTGAACATACCCCTCACCCAGTTGAGTATTTTCGCTATTGATTGTTCCTTATACTTTTCTTTAACTACTGTAAACTGAATGATATTATGATCACTTTTTCCTAACTGTTCCCCCCAACTGAAACGTGCTCAAATTGTCCCAACTCATTTCCCATACTAGATCTGATACTGCTCCCCTCCTCATTGGGCTGGGAACATACTGATCAAGAAACTTCTCTTATACGCTTTTCAGGAATTCCTCCTCCTCTTTGTCCTTCACACTGTTATTTTCCCAGTCTCTGTTAGGAACATTGAAGTACCTCTTTATCACTTCTTTTTCATCACTTCATCTTTCTGCAACTTGCCTGAAATTCTGCAAATACTATAGCACAGCAGGAGGCCATTTGACCCATTGTAGTGCCAGCTCTAGAAAGAGCTATCCAATCAGTCACACTTCCCTGCTCTTTCCCCATAGCCCTGCAATGTGTTTTCTTTTCAAGAGTATATTCAATTCCCATTTGAAAGTTGTTATTAAATTTGCTTCCGCCTATTTGGAGCAGAGTCTAGGTACCTCCCTGAAGGAGAACATGTTGGAAGACCATTCTCACTCATCTCTTAGTGCCTGAGTGACATAGGGTTGTTAACAGAGCTCAGTAGTTGCCTGACTTGCTTCTCAGAGTAAGGCCTCTGGATCTCTTTGGTGAAAGAGTAAGAAAAAAAGTGTTTAATACTAATCACAAAACAAAAACAGAATTATCTGGAAAAACTCAGCAGGTCTGGCAGCATCGGTGGAGAAGAAAAGAGTTGACGTTTCGAGTCCTCATGACCCTTCAACAGAAGTTTTTATCTCTTTGTTTAATACTAATGTTCAGTGCAGACAGATGACAATGCTTTGGACAATTTCCTTTTCTCTAGTCTTGGTGCTAGAAATCGGATTGTCTCCTATCAACATATCAGCTTGTTAGCACTTAGCAAGGAAATGAAAATTGGAAAATGTGCATGTGAGATGAGGATGTGATAGCCTCTGCAGTCAAACAGCCTGCTGATATTCTCTGCCGAGCCTCACAAGTAAAAACTGACCACTTGAATCAGGTACAGATAGCCATTGATGCCCATGAAACTGTACCACAGTAACAGACAACACCTTCAAGCAAGGAACAGAAAAAAGATGAATGGTGGAAAAGCACCAACAAGGCGTCAAATGGGACAGCTGTGGCTCAGTCAATAGCACTCTTACCCCCTCAGTCTGAAGATCATGGGTTCAAGTCCCACTGCAGAAACCTGAGCACAAAGTTCAGGACAATACTGAGGGAGTGCTTCACTGTCAGAACTGTTGTCTGTCAGATGATACATTAAACTGAGGCCCTGTCTGCCTTCTCAGGTGGATGTACAAGGGGAGTTTTCCCTGATGCCATGCCAATATTATCCCTCAGCCAACATCTAAAAGAAAAGATGACTTGGTCATTATCACATTGCTGTTTCAGGATCTTGCTGTGTATATATTGGCTGCTGTGTTTCCTGCACTACAAGAATGATCACATTTCAAAAGTACTTCATTGGTTGTAAAGCATTTTGAGAGGCTTGAGTTTGGGAAAACACTAAATAAATGCAAGACTTTTTTTCTCTAAAGGAACAATGGCCTAAGAAATGAAACAATGAGAAAGAGAAAAACACAAGAATATGTCAAAGTTGTTGTGGCACAGGATACAGGACCCAGCTTACCCAGTTCTGGTTGTTTTTCTGTAGTGACACAAAGACCATTGTGTATCATTAGAAAGAAGCTCTGTTCCCTTTAGCCCCATTCACTCCCACTGACAGCACAACAGCATGCTCAAAAACACAGCTGAAGCAAATCACACCAAATTGCAGTACTATATGTATCATCGGGCTGTGTGAATCCAGTCCTCTGCTGGTCAAGCTATGCAGCTTAAAAAGGGAGCTTGTTATATGAAATCAAACTCATCCTTTACAAGTTAAGTCTTTCTGTTGTGTTTATAGAAACTCTTATTTTTCTCTCTCTCCACAGATGCTTATTATTTTCAACATTTTGCTTTCATCTCTCAATAAATACTGCTGACTCTGAATAACTATATGTGAAAGATAAACTCTGCAATGGGTTTGACCAAATAAAATCCATGAGTGTCAGTATCCGCACCTGCAATTTTGGTTTGAGGGCCACTGGCACTCTGTCTGGGTGGCAAAGGGGGCATTAATTTTCTTACTATGTACACATAAATACTGAAGCAAAGATCACTTGTATCACAAACAGCTGGACAAAATTCCAAGGAGAAGGAGGCATTGAGATACAGCTAATGATGAAAATCAAATCCTTCAACATCACATTTTATGGCATAGGAACTGAAGGAGGCCATTCTGCCCATCAAGCATGTCCAAGCATACAATTGGTCCATGGCTGATCTCTACCTCAATTCCATTTACCTGCTTTTGATCCACAACATTTGATAGCCTTTTCTGATTAAAAACCTACCAATCTCTATCTTTTTATATTTAATCTTAGGTTTAAGTTTAATTGTAAAACAGCATATAAAACGTCCAGAATCTTTATCTTTAAACAACAACTTCAATTGAAAAAACATCTATAAGTTATTAAAATGTCCCAAAGTGCTTCACAGGATTATTATAAAACAAAATATGGCACTGAGCTACACAAGCGGATAATCAGTCAAATGACCAAAAGCTTTGTCAAAAGGGTAGGTTTTAAGAAGAGTCTTAAAAGAGCAAAGTGAGGAACAGAGTGCTTGAATTTGCACTGGCAACTGTGGCGATTCCCTTGCAATTAAACATAAATCTATTATTAGATATTTTTATTCCTACAGTTACATTTATTACCCTTAAAGTAGTTTATCTGTTCCTTCCAAAATTAATCTGGTGATTAAATCCCTAAAATAATAATCAATTTTGCTCTTGGCTTGGAAGAGCACAGGTTTGCTCGTAACTGTTTTCACTCAAACATTTGAACACGATCCAGGAGAAAAAAAACACTTGGAAATCAGAAGAGCTAATTATTGAAGCTCAGCCAAATGCTGTCTCACTGCAGGCAGATGGACCAAACTCAGCACCAATACTGCCACCTGGTGTTCTATTTCTGTTTCACCACTCCATTGTGCAATAAGAACAAAACAGGAGGAAAGGTGTAAAAAGGGGTAGGTTTTGAAAACCAAAAGACCAGCAGTAATTTCCCCAATTTCCAACACTGTTCATGGATAAAGATTCAAGAATATTTATATGTTGTCTTACAATTGAAACAATTAAAAATAATTAAATGAATTCAAAAAAAGATAAATGGGGTTTCTCTGACTTTTTTTTTTAATTCTTCCTTACTAACAACTGGTGACTTTTTGTCAAATTTGGGAGAGCTGTCTCCCTAGTCAAGCAACAGTCTGACATAGCCATACTCATGAAATCATACCTTACAGACAATATCCTAGACACCACATCGTTCCCTCCGGGACACCCTGGTCCACTCCTCCATCACCTCCTACACCTCAACCATCTCCCACGGCACCTTCCCATGCAACCGCAGAAGGTGCAACACCTGCCCCTTTACTTACCCTCTCCTCACCGTCCAAGGGCCCAAACACTCCTTTCAAGTGAAGCAGCATTTCACTTGCACTTCCCTCAGTTTAGTCTACTGCATTCATTGCTCCCAATGCGGTTTCCTCTACATTGGGGAGACCAAACGCATACTGGGTGACCGCTTTGCGGAACACCTTCGGTCTGTCCGCAAGCATGACCCAGACCTCCCTGTTGCTCGCCATTTCAACACTCCACCCTGCTCTCATGCCCACATGTCTGTCCTTGGCTTGCTGCATTGTTCCAGTGGAGCTCAACGCAAACTGGAGGAACAGCACCTCATCTTCCGACTCAGCACTTTACAGTCTTCCAGACTGAATACTGAGTTCAACAATTTTAGATCATGAACTCTCTCCTCCATCCACTCCCCCTTTCCGATTCCCTCTTTTTTTCCAATAATTTATATAGATTTTTCTTTTCCCACCTATTTCCATTATTTTTAAATGTATTTCCAGCCATTGTTTTATCTCTACCTTTTAGCCTATTTAGATCCCTTCCCCCTACCCCACCCCCCACTAGGGCTATCTGTACCTTGCTTGTCTTGCTTTCTACCTTTAATGTCACCTATTAGCACATTCCTTAGATAATATCACCACCTTCAACACCTCTTTGTCCTTTTGTATATCTCCACCTATCACTGGCCCTCTATCCAGCTCTACCTGTCCCACCACCCCCTTAAACCAGCTTATATTTCACCTCTTTTCTATTTTTCCTTAGTTCTGTTGAAGAGTCATACGGACTCGAAACGTTAGCTGTGTTCCTCTCCGCAGATGCTGTCAGACCTGCTGAGTTTTTCCAGGTACTTTTATTTTTGTTTTGGATTTCCAGCATCCGCAGTTTTTTGCTTTTACCACCATCACCATCCCTGGATATGTCCTGTCCCACCGGCAGGACAGACCAAACGAAGGTGGTGGCACAGTGGTATACAATCGGGAAGGAGTTGCCCTGGGAGTCCTCAACATTGACTCTGGGCCCCATGAAATCTCATGGCTTCAGCTCAACACGGGCAAGGAAACTTCATGCTAATTACCAGGTACCGTGCAGCCCCCTCAGCTGATGAATCAGTGCTCGTCCATATTGAATACCACTTTGAGGAAGCACTGAGAGTGGCAAGGGCACAGAATGGACTCTGGGTGGAGGAGTTCAACGTCCATCACCAAGAGCGGCTCGGTAGCACCACTACAGACTAAGTTGGTCGAGTCCTAAAGGACATAGCTGCTAGACTGGGTCTGCAGTAGGTGGTGAGGGAACCAACAAGTGGAAAAAACATGCTTGACCTAAACCTCACCAACCTGCCTGCTGCAGATGCATCTGTCCATGACAGTATTGGTAGGAGTGACCACCACACAATCCTTGCGGAGACAAAGTCCTGTCTTCTCTCATAAAGCTATTACTGTATATAATATTATTGGAAAATATTTTTCTTTTAAAATAGAGGTTTAGTCTGTGGGTGTGTCTTAATTGGGTTAAAGCCAGCTAGACTGGGTGCTCTGTTGTGTTCTGGTTTTGGAGGTGTAAACAGAGAGGTAGAGGGCATTTGCATTTTTTGAATAGAGTTTTCAAGAAGTGGGGTAAAAATTGATATCTATCTAGCAGATACCAAGCAATATGTTTATATTACTAATAAAATTGGTACGATGAAAGGGCTTTTATTGTTAGAGAGGTTTAGTTCAGAGGTTGGTGATACGATGAGAATTTACTTCAATGGGCTGTGCTAGGTATAACTTCAGCAGTTGTGTGTGTGTAGAGGAGAGGCAATGAGAGATTAAAAGTAGCTGCAAGCCTCCAACTGTCTCCACAAGGACCAAAGTGAAAAGAACCTCATTTTGAATTCATAAGGTGAAACTGCTTTGCCTGGTGTCTGCTAAATCTATGGGTTGCTGTTGCCTTAATGGAGATTAGTTTGGGAATTTGTTAAAAGTTATGATAGTGGTAATTTGAAGCCATGCGTACATATATTGTAACCTGTGTAAATTAATAAAATGTTTCATTTAGTTTAGTGTAAAACATCGAGATCTGGTGGTCTAATTCCTGAACTTAGAATCACATCTCAAACATAACACTTATAGGTTATGACAATTATTTAAAGTTTCCCTCTGGGATTTTTAAATAACTCAGCTTTGCCAACTGCTTGGTCAAAGTACTTCATATTGAGGATACCCTCCATCATCATATTGTGTAGTTCTATCTAAATAGGATAGATTTCGAACAGATCTAGCAACTCAAAACTGGGAACTCATCAGGTGCTGTGGGCCATCAGCAGCAGCAGAATTATACTCAACCACAATCTGTTAACCTCATGGCCTGGCATACAACCCACCACCACCCCCCCCACCCCCTGCCCCCCCCTGTACTCTACCATTACCACCAAGCCAGGGAATCAACACTGGTTTAATGAAGAGTGCAGGAGGACATGCCAGGAGCAGCACCAGGCATACCTAACAATGAGGTGTCAACCTGGTGAAGCTACAACACAGGACCACCTCTGTGCCAAACAGCATAAGCAGCAAGTGATAGTCGGAGCTAAGTGATTCCACAACCAACAGATATGATATAAGCCCTGTAGTCCTGCCACATCCAGTTGTGAATGGTGGTGGACAATTAAACAACTCACTAGTGGAGCAGGTTCCACAAATATCCCCATCCTCAATGATGGGGTAGCCCAGGACATCAGTGCGAAAGATAAGGCTGAAGCATTTGTTACAATCTTCAGCCAGAAATGCAGAGTAGATGATCCATCTTGGCCTCTTGCAGAGTTCCCCAGCATCACAGATGCCAGTCTTCAGCTAACCTGATACACTCCACGTGATATCGAGAAACAGCTGAAGGCACTGGATACTGCAAAGGCTATGGGCCCTGACAATATTCCAGCAATAGTACCGAAGACTTGTGCTCCAGAATTTGCTGCGCCATTAGCTAGGCTGTGCCAGTACAGTTACAACACTGGCATCTACCTAGCAATGTGGAAGGTGGCCCAGGTATGCCCTGCACACAAAAAAACAGGACAAATCCAAGCCAGTCAATTACCGCCCCATCAGTCTACTCTCCCTCATCAGTAAAGTAATGGAAAGGGTCATCAACAGTGCTATCAAGCGGCACTTGCTTAGCAATAACCTGCTCACTGATGCTTGGTATGTGTTCCGCCAGGGCCACTCAGATCTTGATCCCATTGCAGCCTTGGTTCAAACATGGACAAAAGAGTTGAACTCCAGAGGTGAGATGAAAGTGACTGCCCTTGACATCAAGGCCGCATTTGACTGAGTGTGGCATCAAGGAGCCCTAGCAAAACTGAAGTCAGTGGGAATCAGAGGGAAAACTCCTGCCGGTTGGAGTCATGCCTAGTACAAAGGAAGATGGTTGTGGAGGTCAGTCATCTCAGCTCCAGGGCATCACTGCAGGAGTTCCTCAGGGTGTCGTAGGCCAAACCATCTTGAGCTGCTTCATCAATTACCTTCCTTCCATCATAAGGTCAGAAGTGGGGATGTTCGCTGATGATTGCACAATGTTCGGTACCTTTCATGACTTCTCAGATACTGAAGCAGTCCATGTCCAAATGCAGCAAGACCTGGACAATATCCAGGCTTCGGCTGACAAGTGACAAGTAATGTTTGTGCCATACAAATTCCAGGCAATGATCATCACCAACAAGACAGAATCTAACCATCGCCCCTTGACATTCAATGGCATTACCATCGCTGAATCGCCCACAATCAACATCCTGGAGGTTATCATTGACCAGAAACTGAACTGGACTAGCCATATAAACACTGTGGCTACAAGAGCAGGTCAGAAGGCTAAGAATCCTGCGGCAAGTAACTCACCCCCTGACTGCCCAAAGCCTGTCCACCATCTACAAGGTACAAGTCAGGAATGTGATGGAATACTCCCCACTTGCCTGGATGAGTACAGCTCCAACCACTCAAGAAGTTTGACACCATGCAGGACAATGCAGCCCTCTTGATTGGCACCACATCAACAAACATTCACTCCCTCCACCACCGATGCATAGTAGCAACAGTGTGTACCATCTCCAACATGCACTGCAGAAACTCACCAAGGCTCCTGTTACAGTACCTTCCAAACCCATGACCACTACCCTCTAGAATGACAAGTGTAGCAGATACATGGGAACACCACCACCTGGAAGTTCCCCTCCATGCCACTTACCATCCTGACTTGGAAATATATTGCTGTTCCTTCACTGTTGCAGGGTCAAAAGCCTGGCACTCCCTCCCTAACAGCACCGTGGGTGTACCTACTCCACATAGACTGCAGCGGTTCAAGAAGGCAGCTTGCCACCACCTTCTCAAGAGCAATTAGGGGTGGGCAATTAATGCTGGCCTAGCCCACATCCCTTGAATGAATTAAAAAAATCATGGGATGTGGGCGTCGCTGGCTAGGCCAACATTTATTGAAACAGCTGAAATGGATGCCACCCTGAGGAACTTTTGAAGTGATGTCCTGGAGCTGAGATGACTGACCTCCAAGAACCACAGTCATCTTCCTTTGTGCTAGGTATGACTCCAACCAGCAGAGAGTTTTCCCCCTGATTCCCATTGACTCCAGTTTCACTCGGGCTTCTTGATGCCACACTCGGTCAAATGCTATCTTGATATCAAAGGCAGTCACTCTAACCTAAACTCTGGAGCTCAGCTCTTTTGTCCATGCTTGAACCAAGGCTGTAATGAGGTCAGGAGCTGAGTGACTCTGATGGAACCCAGACTGAACGTAAGTGAGCAGGCTATTGCTAAGCAAGTGCCACTTGATTGCACTGTTGATGACCTTTTCCATCATTTTACTGATGATCGAGAGTAGACTGATGGTGCGGTAACTGGCCGGGTTGGATTTGTCCTGCTTTTTGTGTATAGGACATAGCTGGGCAATTTTCCACACTGCTGTGTAGATGCCAGTGTTGTACTGGAACAGCTTGGCTAATGGTGCGGCAAGTTCTGGTGCACAAGTATTCAATACTATTGCTGGAATATTGTCAGGGCCTGTAGCCTTTGCAGTATCCAGTGCTTTCAGCCGTTTCTTGATATCACATGGAATGAATTGAATTGGCTGAAGAGTGGCATCTGTGATGCTGGGGAAGTCTGGAGGACGGTGTAATAGCTCATCCACTTGGCACTTCTGGCAGAAGATTGTTGCAAATGCATCATCCTTATCTTTTGTACGGATGTGCTGGGCTCCCCCAGCATTGAAAATTGGGATATTTGTGGAGCCTTGTCCTCCAGTGAGTTGTTTAATTGTCCACCACCATTCATAACTGGCTATGGCAAGACTGCAGAGCTTAGATCTGATCTGTTCTTTGTGGAATTGCATAGGTCTGTCTACCATTTGCTGTTTATGCTTATTGGCATGCAAGTAGTCTGGTGTTGTAGGTTCATCAGGTTGACATCTCATTTTTAGGGATGCCTGCTGCTGCTCCTAGCATGCCCTCCTGCACTCTTCATTGAACACCAGGATTGATCCCCTGGCTTGGTGGTAATGGTAGCATGGGTGATATGCCGTGCTATGAGGTGACAGGCTATTGTTGAAAAAAGAGAAATGTCAAAACTTTCCATCTTGCACTCATCAGGACACATCGGAAGAATACCAATACAAAGGGAAAACAATTTAAACTGTATGAAAAGAGAATGTTGATTGGTTGGCAAGTGGCTAATTGGTAGAGGCCATAGAGAATGCACCAACTGATGGTGACTGACAGTTAACTGACAAGCATTGTTTGAAATTTTAACCAGGCAAGTTGACCCTGATTGGTGAAGGCATTGACCTGAGGAATGAGTTAGCAAATGGCTGTCACTTATTTTGTTTGCTGAAACAGGTGCAATGTATGTACAAGTGTGCTTGGAGGGTATTCTCAATGTGAAGACGGGACTTTATCTCCAGAAGAACTGTATGGTGGTCACTCCTACTGATACTGTCATGGACAATTGCATCTGCAGCAGGCAAGTTGGTGAGGATGAGGACAAGTATGTTTTTCTCTCTTTTTGTTTCCCTTACCACCTGCCACTGACCCAGTCTAGCAGCTATGTCCTTTAGGACTCGGCCAGCCCGGTCTGTAGTGGTGCAATGAAGCCACTCTTGGTGATGGACATTAAAGACCCCCACCCAGAGTACATTCTATGCCCTTGACACCCTCAGTGCTTCCTCAAAGTGGTGTTCAACCTGGAGGAGCACTGATTCATCAGCTTAGGGGTCGTAGTACGTGGTAATCAATAGGAGGTTTCCTTGCCCATGTTTGACCTGATGATATGAGACTTCATGGTGCCCACAGCCAATGTTGAAGACTCCCAGGGCAACAGTGACTGTATACCACTGTGTTGTTCACCACCTCTGTTTGGTCTGTCCTGCCAGTAGAACAGGTACAGACATACCCAGGTACCCAGGAATGGTGATGGTGGTGACTGGGACATTGTCTGAAGTTATGATTCTGTGAGTATGATTATGTCAGGCTGTTGCTTGACTATTCTGTGAGACAGCTCTCCCAATTTAGGCACAAGCACCCAGATGTTAGTAAGTGGGGCTTTGCAAGTTCAACAGGGCTGAGTTTCCTGATGTCGTTTCCGGTGTCTAGGTCCATCCGGTTTCATTCCTTTTTGAATTTTTAGCAGTTTCATACAACTGAGTGGCTTGCTAAGCTATTTCAGAGGCCATTTGAGAGTCAACCACCTTGCTGTGGATCTGGGGTCACACATAGGCTAGACCAGGTAAGGATGACAGATTTGCTTTTAGTGAATCATATGAGTTTTCATGATCTAGAATTACAAGTCTAAGATGACCATGAGACCATCGTTTTTGCATTTTTTTTGAACTCATCTCACTACCTGGGTGGGATTTTAACCCAAACCCCAGAGAATTACCCTGGGTCTCTGGCTTACTAGTCCAGTGCCAACGCCACTCTGCCACCACCTCCCCCCGTGTTATCTGTGCAGAAGGGTTGCAGCGCCTAATCACCACTGGAAGGATTAATGGACGAAGAGCAAGAAGGCAACAGTGAAGAAAGTAGCCAGGTAACATTAAAAGCTGGTTTAACCTGAACTCCAAAAACCAGGCCATCCACAGTTGCTATGATCGAAAGTTTGGAAGACATTGGTCATCTATGCCACGGCATTTAGACAGTGGTGACAACTTCCGATTAGAAATGAATCTATGATAAAATATTTTTATTTCAGCACTACAGAATTTATCTCAAGTAACTTTGGTACTATTTTTCTCATCTTTCTCTTGTCCTCCAACATCTGAAAATCAAATCGACATTCCAGTTATAAATTCCAGTTTTACCCCCTCCTCCACCTGTCTGTAAATCTCAGTTTTACCACCCCCTCCCCTGATTGTCTGTAAAGCTGTGCTATGTCCTGAATGTCTATAAATCCCAGTAATACACCCTCACTGTCAGTGTTACACCCTAAGGCACCGATATTGACTGGAGCAGATTTCATAAGCAGGTTCTTGAGGAGCTTTGGTTAGGCTTAGTGATGCTGTGAAGTTCTAACTCCACAGCGCACATCTTTTTGTCTTCTACTGGGTTCCTGTCTAGAAGTCGGCCTGATTAACAGGCTTGTCTCCCTGTTGGGTGGGGAGCATGCTTGAGAAGGCCACAGGTGCATGCAATGAGCTGACCCCATTTAGAGAGGGGCGTTCGGATGGTAGGGTCAGAGGGGGGGAACACTCAGGAGATTCGGGTTGTCAATTTGAATATGTGAATTGCACTTTTATAGTGATATTAACATTTTTTGGGGGGGGGGAAGTTAACTGTGGGTGCTCGGATTTCCACTTTGGAGATCTGGGCTAGGAATTTACGGCCCCCCTGTGGCATATCTTTCCCCCCCCCCACCATCCCTGCTGGATGCGACGAGCCGTTTAAATCTCCATTCAGTTTGGCAGGACTGTAATATCCCGCTGGGCAGGATGGGCTGTAGAATCCTGGCCCTGATCTATCAAATCAACATGGGCGGTTCTTACGCTATTTCACTTTGGCCCTCAGATGAGGCCTAAGATGGTCAGCAACATCAACAGCAGCAGACTGAGCAGCAGGTGCTGCACCAGCCAGTGACGGAAGCCAACAGTGAAGGAAGCACTTGCTAGTCCACAGGGCAGAGGGATTGAATTGAGAGTTGCAGCTCACAAGAGAACATATCCAGGGGAACAATCCCCCCCAACTGTTGGGGGGGGCGTAGTGCGTGGCCAGGTGCGCCTCCGATTGGCGTCCCCGATCGGGGGAGCACCATCATTTTACGTGGGCGAGCCAATTAAGGCCCGCCCAGTGTGACGTCTGCCAGAAAGCGCTATGCATTCCCTGTGTGGGTGGGGGGAGGATTCCCTCAGCCGGTAGTGCGCTCTATCGCACACACGTGCAAAAGAGTGCACTCATCTCCCTGAGGCAAAGTGCTGCCTCAGGGAGATCAGCTCCGAATTCAAATTTGCAATAAAAATGATAGGAAAGTTTCCCTGACAAGTCCCCTCATGTGATACTGTCACATGAGTTGGGACATGTCCATAACTTTAACTGAAACCTTTAATAAAAATTTAAATACCCTCCAGAAACCTTATCCCGCCCGTGGATGAGGTTTCATGCTTTTTCTGAAGCCTGCCAGGAATCCCGGCCTGCCCACCAACCTTAAGGTTGGATGGGCAGGTCCAGTAATGATTTTAATTAGTGTCTGAATGGCCTCAATAGGCCGTTGACAGGTCGGCGGGTGTGCAGCTGATGCGGCTGTGCCCCCACCAACTTGAAAATTGAAATGACGCGGGGTGGTGTCGGGAGTTCCGCCCCCTCTCACCTACCAGAAGATCCTGCCCCATATCATGAGTGTACAGGAAGCAGATAAACTTCCTCAGTATCAGAGGCTCAGAGTCTGGCATCAGAAACGTGCAGCCTGATTGAAGAAGACCTAAAGTCAAGTAGATCTGGTGACCATGTTTTACCAGTGACTGTCAAAGTCTCCACCATCCTTAACTTCTTTGTTTCTAGATACTTCCAGACTCTGCCAGAGATCTCACGGTCAGTGGCCCACAACTTCTTAAGAGAGATAGTTGACTGACGGCTAACTAATGATTAATTTTGTCACCTTTGCCACTGATAATGCCACTCAGATTGAGCAGCTGTTCCAGAAGTATCCTTCCTGTCAGCCCCCCAAAAGTTTCACATCTGTGTCCACTTGAGTAGAGCTTGGAGCATTCTGTGGCCTTTCATTCAGATTCTCCGCTACTGTCCTTTTTCCACCGTCTGCTCTTTCTCACTTGTGGTGGGTGAATCATCCATTGACAACCCAACTATTGGCTTTGCCAGTCCCACTGAAGTGAGAGTATCTGAGCTGGTACATGGCCTGCATGAGTCAGGGAGAACTAATGGATGTGGATAAAGAACCAATGGATGTGGATGGAGAACCAGTAGATGTGGTGTATTTGAATATTCAGAAAGCTTTAAATAAAGTCCCACATAAGAGGTTAATTTGCAAAATTAAAGCATTTGGGATTGGGTGTAATATATTGGCATGAATTGAGAATTGGTTAGCAGACAGGGAACAGAGAGTAGGAATCAATGGATTTTTTTGGAGCTGCAGCCAGTGATTAGTGGGGAGCCGCAGGGATCAGTGCTTGGGCCTCAGCTATCCACAATATCTATCAATAATTTGGATGAGGGAGCCAAATGTAATATTTCCAAGTTTGCTGATGATATGAAACTTGTTGGGTATGTGAGTGGCGAGGGGGATATTAAGAGGCTCCATGGCGATTTAGACAAGTTGACTTAGTGGGCAAATACATGGCAGATGAATATAATGTGGATAAGTGTGAAGTTATCCACTTTGGTAGGAAAAGCAGAACAGCAGAGTATTATTTAAATGATGATAGATTGGGAAATGTTGATGTACAAAGGGACCTGGGCGTCCTTGTACACCAATCACTGAAAGCAAGCAATGCAGTTGCAGCAAGCAGTTAAGAAGGCAAATGGTATTTTGTCCTTCATTGAGAGAGGACTTAAGTACAGGAACAAAGATGTCTTTCTGCAGCTGTACAGGGCATTGGTGAGACCACACCTGGAGTATTTAGTGCAGTTTTCATCTCCTTACCTAAGAAAGGATATATTTGCCATAGAAGGAGTGCAGCAAAAGTTCACCAGACTGATTTCTGGGATGGCAGAATTGTCCTGTGAGGAGAGATTGGGTTGACTAGGCCTGTATTCACTGGAGTTTGGAAGACTTAGGGGGGATCTCATTGAAATGTATAAAATTCTGACAGGGATGGACAGATGCAGGAATGATGTTTCCTCTGGCTGCGGAGTCTAGAACAAGGGGCCACAATCTCAGGATACACAGTTGGCCATTTAGGGCTGAGGTGAGGAGAAATATCTTCACTCAGAGGGTGGTGAACCTGTGGAATTCTCTACCATAGAAGGCTGTAGAAGCCAAGTCACTGAATATATTTAAGATGGAAATAGATTTCTAGACTCTAAACGTGTCAAGGGGTTTGGGGAGAGTGCGGGTGTATGGCGTTGAGATAGAGGATCAGCCATGATCATATTGAATGGTGAAGTAGGCTCGAGGGCCCAAATGGCTTACTCCTGCTCCTATTTTTGTTGTTTCTATATTTCAGTGAGTCAGTTATGCACTTGACAATATTTCACTCATTGCTGACATCAAGTCAATATTAATGAGTGTTGTATGCCATGTGGCTGTCTGATATTTAATTTTGTCACCATTAGCAGGGAGCCTCCTGTCTCCCCATCTCAGAGGGTCAGACACACTGAAACTCTGCTGATGTTCACTACCTCCTCCTCTGAGTTGTGAGCTGGTTAGGGGGCTACATCTGGTTCACTGTCTCTCCATTGTGTTGTGTGCTGTCTTCTCGTGCAAGGAGGGAACAAAAGAGTCAGTGAGTAGGAGTAATTATATGTGTTGAACAGATGGATCAAGATCATTTGCTGTGATTATGAGGGAGAGGCATGACATTGCATAAGGATGAGGGTGATTGTCAATGATGGATGGAAGATGGGGATGTGAGGAAGTGCAGAGTCAGAGAGGGATGGATGTAGCTGCATAGACTTCCCTAAGTTTTTTGTTATTTGTTCATGGGATGTGGGTGTCATTGGCTAGGCCAGCATTAATTCCCCATCCCTAATTGCCCTTGAGAAGGTGGTGATGAGCTGCCTTCTTGAACCGCTGCAGCCCATGTGGTATTAGCCTACAGTGCTGTCAGGCAGTTCCAGGATTTTGATCCAGCGACAGTGAAGGAACGGTGATATATTTCCAAGTCAGGATGGTGAGTGGCTTGGAGGGGAACTTCCAGGTGGTGGTGTTCCCATCTGTCTACAATAATGACTATACCTCAAAAGCACTTCAATGGCTGTGAAGAGATTTGAGACATACGGTGAGTGTGGAAAGCACTCTAGAAATGCAAGTCTTTGTTTTTTTCAGAGAGGGATGGATGCAGCTGTAAGATAAGTTTGTAAGAAGTGATGTGATGGAACAGGCTTGAGAAGGCAGTGTGAGGGGTTTCCTGTGATACACACATCAGGAATGTGCCACTGTACTCACCTTTCCTGCCCTGTTTAGGGTCATTATATTGCTTTCAGCATTTGAATCCATGAGCATGGTGTCACACTCCTGCTGCTGACCTCCTCAGCAACCTCCAGCCACATCGCCTTCGTTTCACTAGCAGGTCTCTTCCTCCCATCAGTAGGGAACGGTATCTCCCTGAGGCTCCCCACAGCTCCAACATCACAACCAGGAAGGCATCATTACAACGAGGTGCAGCTTTTGAACGTGTGCGCTCCAGCGGGTCCCAGCTACACAATCCATCTGATCTCTTGTTTGCAAAGTCTATTTTAATTTTTTAGTGGCATCTATGAAAGATGACGGACACACAGCAAACAATCCATTTTAGTTGGGGGTGTCTACATATGATGCATTGTTGTTGGTGGCTGAAGAGGCCAATCCTTGAGAGGCAGGTTCTACCACAAGTGCTGCACATCAAGCTACCAAGTGCCATTGTAGGTTATTATTTTCAGTGTTGGCGTCTGTTGCCAAGCAGCTGCAGGCACTGGTCATTCTAGTGGTGCACACCAGCCCACAGGAGGTGTTGCCATTTTCCTCTGTCATCAGCTAGTGACTCCCAGACATCTTGAGATATCTAGGGCCTTCATGTCACATTTGCAAACGTCCTTGAAGCGGAGCTTTGGGCATCCTACAGGTTGTCTGGCTCGGTCTACCTCACCATACATAATGTCCACGGGTACGCGACTGTCTTCCATCCCGCAGATGTGTCCAAGCCAAAGAAGCTGCCTCTGTTTGACAAGTACTAACAATACTGCATTTGAGATTGACTTGTGCATCATTACAGCCACTCAGGCTAATTGCTTGAGAAATCCAGAAATAATATGCTGATGTTTTGTCTGACTTAAAAGCTGCTGATGTACCTACCACTCTTCCGTCTAAGTTTTTCACACCCTAATGGGTCCCTCCAACAACCCCCACCCCACCCCAACTCTCAACACAAGGGGAATTAAAATCCAGGCCAGAGATCAGGTGTTACCCCATGACCGACTGTAAATCCCAGTGTTACCTCCGACCGTCTGTAAATCCCAGTGTTACCCCTGACAGTCTGTAAATCCCAGTGTTACCTCCGACTGTCTGTGAATCCCAGTGTTACCCCTTGAATGTTTGTAAATCCCAGTGTTACCCCCGACTATCTGTAAATCCCAGTGTTACCCCTGACAGTCTGTAAATCCCAGTGTTACCTCCGACTGTCTGTAAATCCCAGTGTTACCCCTGACAGTCTGTAAATCCCAGTGTTACCCCTGACAGCCCGTAAATCCCAGTGTTACCCCCCGACTATCTGTAAATCCCAGTGTTACCCCTGACAGTCTGTAAATCCCAGTGTTACCCCCCGACTATCTGTAAATCCCAGTGTTACCCCCTGAATGTCTGTAAATCCCAATGTTACCCCCGAATGTCTGTAAATCCCAGTGTTACCATCTGACTGTGCATTCCTGTTACGCCGCTGCCGACCAACAATCTGTAAATCCGAATTACTTCCTGAACGTCTATAATTTCGTGTTACCCCCCCCACCCCCCCACCGTGAGGAATGAATTAACTGAGCCCTGAAGAGGGGCATGGGGATTGTCGTACACATTTTGAGGTGCAGATGGCAAATTATATTGGTGCTGCCTGCTGCTTTACATGTTTGCCATGTGCAGCCAGTAGTAACCGTGCTGTTCAATAGATCCTTGGTTTAGCAGGTAGCCCAACATTATAGGTGCTAATTAAAGCCAGCCTGTGCCTCTTAAAGAGAAGATGCATTATGGCTGCAAGAAGTTGTTGGAATTTCTTGAAAACTGAGGGATGAATAACACAACGCGTTTCGTTGGGTGTCCTGCCCCACCTGGAACTGGGTGGATTGCCGAACATGCAACCCCCCCCCCCCCCCCCCCCGCCCACCCCCCACCGCCCCCCTCCTGCAGATGTAGTACGTTGTACAAAACAGCAATACTCCAACTAGTGGCATCAGGGTGGATTTTCAGCCCACGGTGTTGCTGTAATTTCATTCCCCTCGCCCAATCAGAGAGAGCGGACAGAATGTCCGGCGGCTGAAATCGAAGGCAGTGACCCGGAAGGAGATCATGGCCACTCATTTCAATGGACACCTGGTGTCAGGTGACCCAGCGATTCACTGAAGTTCAAAGCCAGAAGGAGATTTCTTGTTTTCAGCTAGATTCTCAGGCATTGTCTGAGGGAAGTATTATTATTCTGGAAAAATGTTTCAAATTCTGCAGAGGCTTAGTGTTAAGTGTTTTTGGCAGTGAATACACATGGCATGAATTTTGATCATCTAAATAATGTTAAGATCTGAATCTTGAGTAGCTGCTTAGTGCTAACATGCCTCTCTCCACAGATGGCTGAGAGAAGGGAGCGAAAGGAGAGGAAGGGAAGGAGATCCCAAAAGCGGCCCACATTTCTCTCCACACCCTCCCCTTGGCTGAGTCCACAAGGTCCTGATGCCAGGTGACAGGAAGAGTGGACCTCCCTCAATCACCCGACCTGCCTGGGTGGAGATAGCCATGGAGGTCAGCAGCATTGGTATGGTGCCTCAAAACTGGAGGCAATGCGGGAAGAGGCTAAATGACCTGAGATCCGCAAGGGTGAGTAATTCCTCAATCGTGTACATGGAAGGTACAGGGAAGCTTCAATAATGCTCGAGCCTTGAGAGTACCAATGAAGTCCGAGGCATCATTTAGCACCAATGCCTCTGCTTGTGGCTCCCATGTCTCTGTGGAGGAGTTGTTGTGATTTGGTGGATTGGTGGTGGTGGGGGGGAGAGTTGCGGGAGGGGGTGTTGGCCTTAGATTTGAAGAAGTTATGCAGCGACAATTGGCTGCCAACCATTGTGCAGTTTATGCGTTTCTCGCAGAGCTCGTACGCATGTTGAACTTAAGGTACCTGAGAATAAACACCATAGCAATGTCACACCTCATTTCAGGAAAAGCAGGCCCACAATGCCTGAGAGGGAAACAGGACTAGAGGAGGTGTGCCTGATCTGGCAATCCTCGTACTGCTCGGGGAGGAAGTTCTGCTGTCATCCTCCATAGGATGGAGTTGCTTCATTGGCAGAAGCAAAATTGGAGGAAGGCCTGGGGCTGGTGAGATTGCAAGTGGGGCTTTATCCAGATCTGGGACACAGAGGGGGAGAAGTCTAGGGGAAGGTGACTGAGGTCTGGCGTAGTTACATAAATTGTACATGTGTGGTTGATGCCTGGAAGCTTCCTGGTAAAAAACCTTGTGAGTTTGTCATAAGTGGTTTAATTCTTGCAAGGTGTCATATCTCATAGTCCATATAGTGGTAATGGTGTTGAATGCTGCGTTCTTGCTGACCCCATGAAAGCTATGAAAGGCCAATTAACATCCTTTGTTCTGTGTGTGTGCTATGCAGGTGAACCTTCGTCTGCTGAGCCCACCAGACCTGAGGGACCAACGCTAGCCTCCGGTAGGGAAGAGGGAACCTCGAAGGGAGCATTGTCACAGCCTCTTTCTGCACCAAGCACCAGCATAGATACTGGCACCTCGACAGGGATTAGTGCATTGGGATGAGGGCACAATCTGGTGTGGGCACTTCTCATTCACATGTCGTACAGGCAGCATACACAGCTCTAGGGCCAAGAATGCCTGGCCTACTGGAAACCCTGCCTTATTAAGGCCTCCTGTGTGCTACAGCCATCCATGTGCTCCAGTGCATGCCCTTGCACCTCTCTGTCGGAGTGTTCCCTCACCTCCTCATCTACCTCATCATTAGAAGAATGTCCACTATCTTGTGCCTCCACTTCGTCTCAGGCATTCCCTCTCTGAATGGTGAGATTATGCAGATTGCGGCACGCAACAGCCATCAGTGAAAGTCTGGATAGAGCATATAGCAATGTTCCTTCTGATCTATCCAGGCATCGGAACCTCATCTTTCGCAGCCCAGTTGTCTGCTCGACAGTTGGCCCTGGTGGTGCTGTGGTTGTCATTATTGCTGCTCTCCACGTCTGTCCTCACAGGCATCATGAGCCATCTCTTCAAAGGGTAACCCTTGTCACTCAGAACCCAAGCATCCAGGTCCAATAAATATGTCTGGCATCTGGGAGTTCCAGAGAATTTAGGAGTCATAGCTGCTGCCCAAGTCCCTAGTGCATTCCTGCATAATTCTTCAATTGTAGTTACATACCAACTGGACATTTAAGGAATAATAGTCCCTCCTGTTAATGAATGTACAGGGCTGGCCTGCTGGAGCCCTTATGGTGACACGAGTGCGGTCTATTTCTCCCTGAACCCTGGGAAATTGTGCAATCGCTACAAAGCCTCAGGCTAGTTCAAGTTGACTGTGGCGGTCTACTGAAAATGCAATGTACTGACCTGCCCTTTGGAACATTGCATCTTAATGTAGTGGTGTGCAGCAGGCTGTGTAATGCCACTGAGGTCTCCACAGGATCCAGTAGCAAAGAAATTCAATGCAACAGTCACCTTTACGGCTATCTGTATTGGGTGACCACTCATGCAATTGGAAGCTATCTCCCCTGCCAGCATCTCACAAGAGTTCACTGTGGCTCTGGACAGCCTGAGTCTCCTCCAGCACAATGTCTCTGACCTTTTTTTAGATAACTCAGTCTCTGTCTATATATTTGATTGGCAGCATAGATCCTTGTTTTGCGCCCCTGCTTTTGCAGCATCATACCTCCATCAGCTACTTGCTCTGGGGCAAGTCTGCCACCCTTATGCACCAGTGCATACTGCTTCTGACCATCTGGCCTTCCTCCTCTTCCTCTCAATCTCCTTCTCCTCCACCTCTCTGGAGGATTTGTCCCTCATGGAGACCACGATGTTCTTACAATGAAACAGGCTGAGATGTAGCCGAGGCTCTAAGTGCACTTTTCTGCAGACTAAATGAAGCCTCAAAACAGCAAAGGTATCCCCTGGAAACACAGCTTCTAATAGCAAATGATAGCAGCACTGA
This sequence comes from Carcharodon carcharias, assembly GCF_017639515.1. Classification (NCBI taxonomy): domain Eukaryota; kingdom Metazoa; phylum Chordata; class Chondrichthyes; order Lamniformes; family Lamnidae; genus Carcharodon; species Carcharodon carcharias. The sequence goes on along the minus strand of NC_054491.1, from coordinate 32,801,994 downwards.
CAGCAGCCTAAACTGCTGAGGTCAAACTAAGGACCCAGCTCGTGACTTTTAACCCATCCTTACAATCTTTCAGAGAAAGGAATGAGATTCCTACCTGGCACGATTCACACTTTCCAATGTTTTATTGTTCCAAAGAAAATATTATTCCAGTTGCACCATTAGCCAAGCTGTTCCAGTACAGCTATAATATTGGCATTCAACCGGCAACATGGAAAATTGCCCAGATACATCCTGTACACAAAAAGCATGACAAACCCAACCGGGCCAATTAACACCTCATCAATCCACTCTTGGTCATCAGCAAAATGATGGAGAGTGTCATCGACAGTGCTATCAAGGGGCACTTACTCAGCAATAACCTGTTGGCTGACACTCAGTTTGGGTTCCATCAGGGGCACTCAGCTCCTGACCTCATTACAGCCTTGGTTCAAGCATGGACAAAAAGCTGAACTCCAGAGGTAAGGTTAGAGTGACTGCCCTTGACATCAAGATAGCATTTTGACCGAGTGTGGCATCAAGGACCCCTAGTGAAACTGGAGTCAATGGGAATCGGGGGAAAACTCTCTGCTGGTCGGAGTTATACCTAGCACAAAGGAATATGGTTGTGGTTGTTGTGGGGAGGATTTTTCCCTCATCGGGTGGGCTCAATGGGGGCAGGCGGGAAGCCAACCACCTCCCACTATCGGGGTCGGACCACGATTTTGCACTGGCAGGCCAGTTAAAAAAATTTCTTTCAATGACCTTTTTAAGGGCCTTAATAAGCCTTTTAGTTGTCGGCAGACACGCTGCCAGTTCCAGCCTACTGACGAAAATATCGTGCGAATGCGTGATGGCATCAGGACGCTCGCCTGACATCATCGCATGTCATTTTACGCTCAGTCGGGTCAGGCGCATGCCCGCCTGATGAGCTAAAAATTCTGGCCTTGGAGATCAATCGTCCCCGCTCCAGGACATCACTGCAGGAGTTCCTCAGGGTAGTGTCCTAGGCCCAAACATCTTCAGCTGCTTCATCAATGACCTTCCCTCCATCATTAGGTCCGAAGTGGGGATGTTCACTGATGATTGCACAATGTTCAAGACTACTTGTGACTCCTCAGATACTGAAGCAGTCTGTCCATATGCAGCAAGACCTAAACAATATTCAGGCTTGGGCTGACAAGTGACAAGCAACATTCGTGCCACACAAGTGCCAGGCAATGACCATCTCCAACAAGAGAGAATCTAACCATTGCCTGTTGGCGTTCAATGGTATTACCATCTTTGCCCCCAGTATCAGCATCCTGGGGGTTACAATTGACCAGAAACTGAACTGGATCAACCATATAAATACTGTGGCTACAAGAACAGGTCAGAGGCTGGAAATTCTATGGTGAGTAACTCACCTGCTGACTCTGCAAAGCCTGTGCACCATCGACAAAGCACAAGTCAGAAGTGTTTTATTTTTTATTATTCATTTATGGGATATGGGCATCATTAGCTAGGCCAGCATTTATTACCCACCCCTAATTGCTCTTGAGAAGGCGGTGGTGAGCTGCCTTCTTGACTACTTCAGTCCATGATGGAATACTCCCCACTTGCCCGGATGAGTGCAGCCCCAACAACACTGAAGAAGCTCAACACCATCCAGGCAAAGCAGCCCGCTTGATTGGCAACCCCATTCACCATCTTCACCATCCACGCACCCCACCACTGACAGTAGTGTTTACCATCTACAAGAAGCACTGAAGGGTCTCACCAATGCTCCTTTGATATCACCTTCCAAACCCATGATCACTACCATCTAGAAGGACAAGGACAGCAGATGCATGGGAACACCGCCACCTGCAAGCAAAACACCATCCTGACTTGGAACTATTCTTTCATCCCAGTGATTCTGTCATTGAGTCAACATCCTGGAAATCCTTCCCTAACAGCACCGTGGGTGTACCTACACCACATGGACTGCAGTAGTTCAAGAGGCCAAGCTCACCACCACCTTCTCAAGGGCAATTAGGGATGGACAATAATTTTTTTTTATTTATGGGGTGTGGGCATGACTGGCTAGGCCAGCATTTATTGCCATCCCTAATTGCCTTTGTTCAGAGGGCATTTAAGAGTCAACCACATTACTGTGGGTCTGGAGTCACATGTAGGCCAGACCAGGGTAAGGAAAGGACAACAGATTTCCTTCCCTGAAGGATATTAGTGAACCAGATGGGTTTGGTTTTTACAACAATCGATAATGGTTTCATGGTCACCATCAGGCTTTTAATTTCAGATATATATTAGTTTCAAACTTCACCATCTGCCATGGTGGGATTTGAACCTGGATCTCTGGAATACTAGCCCAGCTACAATACCACTATGCCACTGCCTCCCCACAATAATGCCCATTATTGGCCTAGCCAGCAACGCACATATCCCATCACCTTGCCATTGTAGAATTTGATCTCCAGCATCGTATCCACAGTAATTCATGAAGTAGTTCATGTCAGAGCAGTGCTGTGGATCAGGAAGTGAGCATCAGCTCAGAGCAGGCTGAGAGGCAGCAGCAGGCATTGTTTCACTAAAAGACAGAGTTTAACACGGACATGAAAACAGTCAAGGAACAGAACTGGAATTTATAAATAGTGCATAAAATGGTTAAAAACAGGATGGATTTAGAGATGTTCAGGAGTAGAAGTTAGGTTCCATAATGTCTGTTTTCTGGGCACTAATTAGCCTCCTTATGCTTGAAATTGGTGGCAGAGATGTGCACGAGTCTCTAATGGGAAATGTGCCAGACACCACCTTGGTAAAAGGATATATGTATGCGTGCCCATTGAATGCCAGCAGCAAGCAGAGCAGGTTGATTATGACGTTAATCTGTATAGAACACTGATCTTAGGCCAGCGGCGCCATTTCTGAATAGCCAGCCTCTTGCCAATGCCCTTTATTAACTTCGCACAGCTAAACATGGCATTAAGGGGCAGGAAAGACCCCCCACTTATACTAGATTAAAAGGATCTTTAACTACTTAGACCCTAGTTGCTGGATGATTTCTTCTTGTTGCTGAGCATTTCTATGAATTTTTGGAGCATTGTTTAAGGAGAGTATTGCTGTATTGACAGAATCGATTTGACTAGAGCTATGGAATAAGAAGGGTGCAATTACATTGCTCAGTGTAATATATAGGCCACCAGCCAGTGGGAAGGATGTAGGGGAACAAATCTGCAAGGAAATTACATAGAGATGTAAACATCATAGAGCAGTTATAATGGGGGACTTCAATTACCCATATAGACTGGGATATTGGTAGTGTAAGGGGCAGTGAGGGGCAAGCGTTCCTAGATTGTGTTCGGGAGAATTTCCTACAGTATTTGTCCAGTCCAACAAGAATGGAGGCTCTGCTAGACCTGGTTCATGGGAATGAGGTGGGCCAAGCAGATCGAGTGACAGTGGGGGAACATTTAAGGGACAGTGATCATTGTATCATAAAGTTTAGGATGACGGTAGAAAATGACATTGGTCAATCCAGAGTAAGAATAATCAACTGGCAGAGAGCAGACTTCAATGGGGAAAGAATGGAGCTGGGCCAGATAGACTGGAACCAAAGGTTGGCCAGAAACACAGTAGCTGAACAATGGGCCACCTTCAAAGAGGGAATGGTTTGGGCACAGTCAAGGTGTGTTCCCTCAAAAGGGAAGGGTAGGACAAACAAATCCAAAGCTGCCTGGATGACAAAGGAGATAGAAATTAAGTTAAAGAAGAAGTATGCTTACAATAGGTGTCAGGTAGCAAAAAAATTGAGAACCAAGCTGAATACAGAAAGTTCAGAAGGGGTGTGAAAAAGCAAATACAAGAAGCAAAGAGGATTATGAATAAAGACTGGCAGCTGACATAAAAGGAAATCCCAAAGTATTCTATAAGCATATCAATAGTGAAAGGGTGGTAAAAGGAGTAGGGCCGATCAAGGACCGAAAAGAGGATTTACACATAGAGGCAAGCGGCATGGCTGAGGTGTTAAATGAATACTTTGCATCTGTCTTTACCTACAAGGCAGATGCTGCCCAGGCCATGGTGACAGAGGAGGAAACTTAGTCACTAGAAGGGCTTAAAATTGATAAGGAGGAGGCATTGGATAAGCTGTCGGTGCTTAAAGTTGAATAGGCACCAGGACTGGATGAGATGCATCCAAGAATTTTGAAGGAAGTGAGAGTGGAAATTGCAGAGGTATTGGCAATAATCTTTCAATGTTCCCTGGATTTGGGGGAGGTGCCGGAGGACTGGAGAATTGCAAAGGTTACGCCTTTGTTCAAAGAAGATTGCAAAGATCTGCCCTACAATTACAGACCAGTCAGTTTAACTTAGGTGGTGTGGAAACTTCTAGAAACAATTATTCAGGATAGAATTAATAGTCACTTGGAAAATGTGGATTGATTCAGAAGAATTGGCATCATTTTGTTAAAGAAAAATCGTGTCTAACTAACTTGAGGAGGAAACAGAGATGGTTGATGAGGGCAAGGCTGTTGATGTGGTGCATATGGACTTCCGAAAGGTATTTGATACATGTCACACAACAAACTTGTGAGGCAAGTTATAGGTCATGGAATAAAAGGGATAGTAGCGACGTGGATATAAAATTGGTTAAGGGGTAGGAAACAGAGTAATTATTAATGGGTATTTTTCAAGCTGGAAGGTTTGTAGTGGAGTTCCCCAGGGGTCGGTATTAGGACTTTTGCTTTTCTGATATTTACATATAAATGATCTAGATCTTGGCGTACAGGGGACAATTTCAAAGTTTGTGGATGACACAAAACTTGGGAGGATTGTAAACTGTGAGGAGGACAGTGTAGATCTGCAAAAGGACATTGACACATTGGTGGGCAGATGGGTAGCAGGTGAAGTTCAATGTAAAGAAGTGCAAGGTGATACACTTTGTTACAAACAATATGGAGATACTATTCTAAAGGGTGTGCAGGAGCAGAGAGACCTGGGCATGTATGTACATTAGTCATTAAAGGTGGCAGGACAGGTAGAGAGAGCTGTTTCTAAAGCACACATTATTCTAGACTTCATTAATAGAGACATAGAGTATGAAAGCAGTAAGGCTATGATGAACTTATATAAGGCATTGGTTAGACCTCAGCTGGAGTATTGTGTACAGTTCTGGGCGCCACACTATAGGAAGGATGTGAACGCATTGGAGAGAGTGCAGAAGAGGTTTACGAGAATGGTTCCAGGGATGAGGCACTTCAGTTATGAGGAAAGATTGAAGAAGTTGGGACTGTTTTCCTTGGAGAGGAAAAGACTAAGAGGAGACTTGATAGAGGTTTTCAATATCATGAGGGGCCTGGACAGAGACGACAGGGAGAAACTGTTCCTGCTCGTAAATGGCTTGAGAACCAGAGGTGTTTTGCAAAAGAAGCAAATGCAAGCTGAGAAAAAACTTTTTTCGCACAGCAAGTAGTTAGGGTTTGGAATGCACTGCCCGCAGGTGTGGTGGAAGCAGGTTCAATTGAGGCATTCAAGAGGGCATTGGTTGATTATTTAAATAGAAACAATGTGCAGGATTACGGGGAAAAGGCAGGAGATTGGCACTAAGTTAACATGCTCAGAGAGCTGGTGCAGACACGATGGGCTGAATGGCCTCCTTCTACACCATAACAATTCTGTGATTTCTATAATTGTCTGAAGTTTCATGCATCTATAGGGAGTGGTTGGGCTGGTGCTGAATTACTTTTTTATTGATTTGCAAGGTTGCACTGAAACAAGTTGCTTCCAGACAGGGGTGCCTTGGTAGAGGGCTTCCTTCCTCTGGGAACTGAGTATGAGTGGGAGAGTGAAGAGAGGCCACAGAAAGCAGGAAAAGCAGCTGGAAGATGGAGGAGGAGGAGGGAAGTCAGCAGGAGCTATATCCACTGAGGGTCTTCATGGAGCAATTCTCTTACCTCAACATCAAGGATCACCAATGCCTGTGGTGTCTTTGCTTCACTAAAGAAGTTTGTGACTGAAATCTTCCAATTGTTGCAGCCAGGGCCATAGTCTCAAAGTGGGGAGAGGACCACATTGCCTGTGGCTGTCAAGGTGAGCATGGTGCTTAATTTTTTTGGGTACAGCTTCTTCCTAGGTGCTGCTGGAAAAATTAGTCACATCTCACATTTTGCAGTACACTGCTGCGTAAGAGGTCACTGATGCCCTCTATACATCTTATTCACTCTTGCCAGAGCAAACAAGCAAATTAAGCAGGAAGGTGTGCAAAGATTACAGACTTCCCCATGCCATTGATGCAAACATTGAGATGCATGTGCCTCATGTGAACTCTGCCATTTTCAAGAAGAGGGTTTCCACTCCCTCAGTGTGTAGTGCAGTGTGGCTACAGGCAGTGCATAGGTGATGCCTGTTATCCTGACAGTAGTTATGATTCCTTTATTCTACTCTGTGGCAGCTGTATTTGACTCATAATGACAAGGTTAAGAAGCTGCTACTGGGTGACAGGAGTTATTCACTCATGACATGGCTCATGACTCTGGTCCTGTACACATGCGCTCATACACAGCTTTTGCTTGAAATATTAGCTTTGGCTACATTACATACTACTCTTCAAAAGTACTTGAGTGCTTTGGGCAGCCTGAGGTCATAAGACACAATATAAATGCAAAGATTTCCTTTATTGATAATAACATTACAGTATAGCATTCTCTTTACACTTGGAAAAGATCAGATCACATCCTATCGTAAAGCAGTGATAAAATCTTATACTGAATTACATTCATGGGTGCAGGACTAAATAGCACCTATCGTATTTAGGTCAACCAATATCAAAGAGATGCAATGTTACTTCAGCTGAATTTGAGGTTGACAACTTAACATATTTTTTAAAAAGACGTGTTTAAAATTTATCTGGGTCTTGCCATTTAATATTTGTTGGGGAAGGCTCCTCTTTTAATGAATCTAGACAACTGATGCTTTACCAGGAGATTAAAAAGTCCCTCTTTGTCCCATGAGCCCCCGGTACATTTGCTGGCACCATCTTTCTGCGGGGCATGGTCCTGCCTTCCACAGTAAAATTGATATTACCATATTACAAACTCCACAACGCATATTTAAAAGTGTTTTTAAACTAATTTCGACTATATTAAATAAACAAGTGCACGCTTATGTGCAGATATGAGCAAGGGAAGTACTTTTTGAAAATCTGTGCCATCTTTGTAGGGGGCATAGGCGCCATCTTCCTTTTTTCTATCCCACAATCCAGCAGGCGGTCGTAACCGGCGCCATCTTTGAAGGGGGCGCCAGACTCGCTTCCCCTATGACCTGCTATCATTTAATCTAAAGTACGTACTTTCGTGTTTTCACATTACATGCAGTTCTGAATGTAATCGGGGTAAAGTTATTGTTTTAAGTTATTTTAACCTTGTTAAGTGTCAATTTGCGAATGCGCTTCGAACTACAGAAGCCATCCGCTCCCTTAAACCATGAACGTGGAATCATCTTTGTTGCAGAATCCATCTTTGTGGGGGGCACGGGCTCTTTCTTCCTCGCCCTCTTTCAGGAGATAACCTGCCGATTACACGCTCTCGATTTCTGATAATAATCCCCCGAGCTTTATATTTATCTTTGGAAGCATTTTGCACCCGTTCCGTGCGGATGAGCAGCCGATAACATAACTAAATAAAAGTATATAAACGGCCAGGGGCCGCCATTTCTGAGCGGGGCACGAGTTCTCGCGGCCCATGTGCTCGGCCCCGGAGGCTTCTCTACCGGACCGTGTTGGCAGTTTAAGATCTCATAAAACATCAGCTAATGACCTAAGAATACTGTTTAAGAGAATCGTGTTCGTCAGTTTTCTGTTTGTAAGCGTTTTACGCCCGAATTTAATTCGGCTCCATGTGACGGCGCCATTTTGTAGCGGGGCGCAGGCGGGACGCCGCCCACAATCCCCCGGGTGACTGGCAGCCGCCATCTTTGTGCGGGGCAGGAGCTTTCCTCGTGGAATGTGCGCCTTTGTGTTTACCTGTTAATCCCTACCCCTTGGCGTGGTGTCATGGAACCGCTTCGTGCGCCCGGTTGCCGTAAGTCAACTCTCTCCCGGGGGCTGTCATTAGGGTGGGGATGGGAGGTGCCTCCTCCCTGTGTGTGTGGAAGGGGTGTTGCCCCGCTGGATCCCACAATCCCCCGGGCAGGTGCCCGGATGTGGACGGTGGACGATGGCGGCGCCCAGCGCAGCGGACTCCCCGAGCCGGAGCTGGACGAGCGCAGCGGCCGAGGCCCCGCTGGATATTGCGGCTCCCGCCTGGGCCGAGGTGGCGGGAGACCCTTCCGCCGAACCTCCCACCCCCAGCTGGACGGGCGGGGCGGCCGAGAACCCGGCGCCTAGCCCCAGCCGGCCGGCCGCCTGCCGCGGGATCTCCTGGACCCCGGCCGAGACCAACGCGCTGATCGCTGTGTGGGGGGACGAGAGGCTGCAGGACGTGCTGGAGGGCAACCTGCGTAACTCGCACATATTCGACCGGATCTCACAGGCCCTGCGGGAAATGGGCTATGAGAGAAGCGCCAACCAGTGCAAGGAGCGAATCAAGGTACCCGAGACCCTAACTAGTAAAGTAACTAGTAACCAGCTTATTTAATACTTTGTAACTGGCGATCTCTGTGTAATAGCTACTATGTAGGCACCCCACGTTGCAATTTAGTTACGGATGCTAGTTACAAGGTGCTAACTAATATTCTGCAGTTAGTAACTAGCATCCTGCAACTACCTAATCTTCTACAGTCAATTACTAACTGCACTAAATATTGTGCGGTTAGTAACTAACTTTCTGCAACTGATTTAATGTTCTCCAACCAGTAATTAGCCTACTAACGTCCTGCAGTGAGTAGCTAATTTTCTGCAGTTAATTTAATGTCCTGCAGTCAGTAATTAGCTTTCTGCAACTAAATGTTCTGCAGAGAGTAACCAGTTTTCAGCAGCTCATTTATAATGCTTTGCAACTAATACCTCATTAATTGATTCAGTTTGGGTATTTTGTAGGACTTCTTAGGAGAAAAAAATGAAAAGGTCCAGCAACTGATTCATGCTCCCTTTGACCTGGAAATGGTAACTGGTTGAGTTGCTGGGCCAGAGGATTAATTAATACTGTCCTTGCAGTAATTGTTTCCTGGTTAAATGGAATCAAAGCGATGCTACCATACTTACAAGATCAGTACAAATGTGGAAAGTCTATTATGGTTTATCCATCTAAAAATAACCTTTACCATCCAATTGCTCCTTAAATGACTGGCGTTTTCCCTTTGCCTTCAAATCCACTCCATGTACTGATCGTTTATTTTTGCATAAAGCACTTATTGATATCTCACCTAAATTTTAATATTTAACCTTTTGTCTGACTCCCACATTTGGTTTTGAGTAATTTTTCTGATCTACTTTTGCACCCATGTATAATTTCAGAAGGTTGTGTCTCCATTGCTGCCTCCTGAGGTTAGTAAGGCTGGATTTCTCCAGACTTTTGTCATTTTAATTGATTTGACACAAGAGATCAGCCTTATGCTCCATCTTTGGATTGGATCCAGGGCTTGAATGAATCTCATGTCTCAGTATCTCAAATTGACTGCAATATTCAAGGTGTGGTCTGACTGGGGTATTATATAGCTTGAGAATGACTACTTCCAAGTTGCATTTTGCTTTTCATATGTGATTACTATACTGAGTGCTTAATTAAAGGCCTACTTCACATAATATCTAGTCTGACATTAGTACAATACTGAAGGAGTGTTACACCACGAAAGGTACCATCTTTTGAATGAGATGTTAAATTGAGGCCCTGTCTGCCCCCTCAGGTGGACGTAAGGTGTCCCCTGGCACTACTATGAATTTGCGCTCATGGTCTGGCTAACATTTATCCATCAGCCAACATCAGTAAAACAGATTATCTACTCATCTACTTCATTGGTGTTTATGGGACTTTGCTGCGTGCAAATCTCTTGCATTCCAACTGACTACGTATCTTTGGTACGTCATTGATTCTGAAACACTTTGATGTATAAATACAAGTTAGTTATTTTCAAGTAATTAATTTTAGTTTGGCTGATATTAATCTCTGATAGATTTCACAGGCAACTAATATATTTAGCTTTATTAAATAAAGGCGAGGCACAAAAGTTTGTCCCATACCAGCATTATTATTGAATGAACATACATTAAGAATAGTCCATTATGGATCAATTAGACGATGTAAGAAATTCTGTAGAAAAGTGTGACAGCTCTTTTAGTTGGAATAACAAAACCCAGTTAATGAAAAGCATTATGGTGAGGGAATTTCTTTAGGTTTCATATTCTGGTATCAGCATAACATATTAAAACATCTCAAGGAGGGCATTAAAAACGTCTTTTGTCGTATTTGTTATCAGAGAAAGCAAGAACTTGACTCCAGTTCAGGAGAAATAAAAACAGGCAGTGGAAACCCACAGCAGGTCAGTCAGCATCTTGTATGAAGGAAATGAACAGTTAATATTTTGGAGAATTTGCTTTCAGCCCCTTAATTCTTTTGAAGTTTGTTTTGTGACAAATTTAACAATGCTACATTCACAAATATAATCAAAATTCTACACCTGGATCAATGTATTAGTACAAGTGGTAATCTCAACCAGATTCTCAACAGTATAACAGACATGCATTTTTGTGTTGTAAATCCATGATGAAAGCAGATTGCTTCTCCAATTAAAAATTATATCATCATACATTATACAAGAGCCAATAAAGAGTAGCTTATATCTTGCACTTCACTGCTCTAATAACTAACATCTCTGCCTAAACAGATAACAAGTACAGTGCACATCACCAACTCTTAACCTAAAATGTGTGAACAATAGTATACAGTGACAGTAAGTAGCATCCTGTTCCCAAACCAGTGGCTTGCACCTCTGTAATCCTTTACTTAAATAAATGTAAACTTGTATTTATAAAGTGTCTTGTCATGGCTGAAAGCACTTTACAAACAATTAACTACTTTTTTGGAGTTCAGCAGCTGTTCTGTAGGCAGATGCAATAACCAATTCTCTCACAGCAAGGCTCCACAAATTAAAAGAGAAAATAATTTCTTTGGTCTTTGCCTCAAAAGCTTCCTGCTGTTTTTACAGTGCTAAGAGATCTTTTAGGAAGATAGGAGGAGTAGGCCATTCGTCCCCTCGAGCTTGCTCCGCCGTTCAACTAGATCATGGCTGATTTTCTACTTCAGTGCTATCTTTGTGCACTATCCCTATATCCTTTGATGTCATTGGTATTTAGAAATCTATCGACCTCTGCTTTGAACATACTCAAAGACTGAGCCTCCACAGCCCTCTGGGGTAGAGAATTCCAAAGGTTCACCACCCTCTGATGAAGAAATTCCTCCTCATCTCGATCCTAAATGGCCTGCCTCTTATTCTTAGACTGTGTCCCCAGGTTTTAGACCTCCTATTTCATTTATCTGAATAGGCAGATGGAGCCTTGCTCAATGTCTCAACTGAAAAACAGCAGCCCACCAATTTAGTGCTCCCTTAGCTGACTCAGCTGAACCAACAATTGAATCAGTAACTTGTACCTCGTGCCTCAATAGCCACCTAAACTAGAGTACCATACAGTAACTAGTATTCTGCTTGTAAACCAATAAGTAATACCCTGCATTAAAAACAAAAAAAACTGGAAATACTCAGCAGGTCAGGCAGTACCTATGGAGAGAGAAACAGAGTTAATGTTTCAGGTCGATGACCTTTTATCAGAACAGTAGATCTGTAATACCCTGCACCTCACCAACCTAGTCAAAACCACCTGTACTAGCACCATGCACACATACTGTGTCTCTCTCAAATCCTCAATTGGTAAATCATAACATTAATCAAGGTGTTTGCCCCCTCATCCATTCAGGGACTGGTTTGCTGTGGTGTGAGTTACTTGAAAGGAAGGTGCAGCTACCATTTAGTTAGTTGCCTTTAGAGTCGAAACCTTCCCTTTGCATGGTTTAGGTTTCAGGTCACTGGGTTATGAAAGGAAATCCTCTTTTTTTTAAAGAAAAATGAGGGAGTCTTGAACTTGCAAGCAACAGAGGACAGATATAAAAGACTAGTGTATCTTATCAACTCTAACCAATACAAAATGATGATAGTAAAATTAGGAAATGGTAATAGTCTATCTACCCGGTGAACTGGGGTAATGTGCACTCAGCAGGCTTAAAGTCCCAGGGTTGAACTCTGCTTTGTGCTGAGGTGATCTTAGCCAGAATGAGAAAGGGACATTACAATTATCTTTCAACTGTTGTTTGGCAATCAGAAGAGCGGGGCTCAAAAGACAAGTCTGGGGCCCATACATGCTAGAAAGATGAGCTGCTAAATTCTACTTGTATTTTTTTTTAAGTTCATTTTTGCCCTCATAATTTTAAATCGAACTCCTAGTTTTTGTGTATGACGAAGGTATCAATCCCCTAACCCCAGCTAATCTCACCTAGCTGTTGCGATATATGACATGGCGTATGTCATATTTCTCATCAGTATTATGTGTTACTTAGGACGTCAGACTTTTTTTTGATGGGCAGGAACAGAGTGTTCTATGCAAATATATGCAAAACTAGCAACTCCACGGAGCAGAGGTGCAACAGCCTGTGAAGCAATTATGTTATTACAACAGATTTTGGCAGAATCATCAGTATTTGTTTCACCACCCACAATTTCAAATTTAATGTGTTGCATCCTTCAGAATACATCAAAACATTTTAAAGAAAGACAATCTCATTATACTGCTACTTATAGCATAACTAGAGACACGCAAGAGTTGGAATATCTCTTGGTTTTAATTTCCTTTCCTAATTATACATCATAACCAACATATGAACATTTGATTACAATATTAGTACAACATTGATATTACTCTAAGCATTATTAGATACCACAATGCAATGTTAAACCAGCATTCCACTGCTAGAAGGTAAATTTATTTTTGAGTCTAAGCTGTCCACCTCTGTTGTGTGAATTAAATACTGTAGACTACACTATTGATTGCCAGTTACTCCACTTGTGATGGAGTCTGGGATAAATTACCAGTTGTATGGTCTCCTATGTGTGTCATACACTGGAATATACTGCAAAGGCACTGTAGATTGCACAACATTTGTAAGGAGAGATGTTGGGTTAATGTTTTTTGTATAGACCTTTTGTGAGGGGAATGTTTCAGATGTAGACTTGCATCTGAAATGTTACCTGGCCTTTTCTCTTCAGAGGTAGCATCTTCCACATTTTCTGTTTATATCTGTTTAAGGAATGGCCCTGTGTTGAATACCTCAATGTACAGTATCCTGTGTCACTTGGCAAGCACACTTAATGATTTCCAAAGTGGCCCTCCAAGCACACCCTTACCTGACTTAGACACAAGTCACCATTACTTCATTGTTACTGGATGAAAATCCTCAAATCCGTTGCCTAGCATGATGGGAGCACAGTTACCACAGCGGTTCAAGAAAGCCGATAAATAAGGTGCTCAGTCCACGTGGGAACAGGCCAAAAAAGCAGGCTTGACATTGTCATCCATATTTCCCTAGATCAAATAAAATTGATATTTTTGAATGAGTTTGTTTTAATGGGAAAGTGCTCTAAGTATGCAAGGAGCTCCTAATGACTTCCATTACCTTATGCAAGATTCACTACTCTCGACATAACCATATGCTGTCTTAAAATAGGCATTTGCTCTAAAAAGGTATGGGTGTCTAAGCTTCAGAATGCCGGTGTGAATATCTAGTCCTGGCCTGTATCCAAGAGAGAGTGAGCAATTGGGGCATTTTATTGTAATTTTCTGTTAGCCCTTTTATGGAAAGAAGCATGGTTCTGTTCCATATACAAGGTGGTACATGTAGTAGTGACAAAACTAGTTGGTTGGCACTCTTCTGTCTCTTGTGGGAGGCGTTTCTGTCACCATGGTGTAACATTTTGTGATGAATTTGATATTGTGAGAGAGTGCCACCTTTTCTGTCTTTCTTGTTTTATCTTTGCATGTGTAGGGTAATCAAAAATAATTGTGTACATCCAGCTTTTTGCAAAGTAAACCAAATGGCAAACCTAGGCATGTATTGCAAGGCAGCACTAGGAGGAGGAGAGAAGGCCAGGTCAAACAAGAATTAGTGATTAGGAGATAGAAAATTTGGGTTTCTGAACCTTTGCCTAGTGGGTGGATGGCAAGACTGAGGGAGTTCAGGAGTTTCAGAGTCTTGGGGTCCTGAGAGAGAATGAGTTGTTGTGATGTGTTTTCATTGCGACACGGATGTTTATAAACTGCTTTTAAGGTCTGACTTGTTTCTTTTCCCACACAGACTCTAAAGAGGTGCTATAGTCGGGTAAAGGAAAGAGGTCGTGGTAAGAGAACCTGTAACTACACGTTTCAGCAGCTGGAGCAGGTCTTCGGGCGGGTGCCTGTTGTGTGGGAACCGCACGCCTATCAGCCAGTTCTTATTGACAGCAGCGGACTGTACCAGGACACAAAATCAGACACTATTAACCTGGATGAAAGCCGGGAGGTGCAGCCAACTCAGTTAGAAGACTGGGGGAACCAGAAGCCAGATTTGCTCATTAAACAGGAGCTACTTATGAATCAGAAGCAAGAATTGCAGGCTTACCAGAAACAGGATCTCTCAGTCTACCAGGATGCAGATGAGGACATAGGTGAGCAACCTTTTTGCTTCATACTTTTAAGGAAAACCAGTGGTTTGTACTGTCCATGGGATCTGTGGCATTTGAAAGGGTCTGTGTCTTTGCTTTAGATCTGGTCAAACTTCCCCAATGTCTCCCTAGGTTAATTTATTACTTGTGAATTACACAGAGCCATGAAGATCACAGCTTTGTTTTAGAGTGGAGCCAATATATAACTGTACTCCACCGCCCTCAGGGGTAATAATTATCTATTGTCAACAATAATTACCCATGGCCATGAATAGGAGTTTCAACAATGCCCTCTGGCTACCTGTAGTGCTGAATAAGTGTCAGTATCACCATTGAACAGCACCTCATCTTCCGACTGGGCACTTTACAGACTTCCGGACTGAATATTGAGTTCAACAATTTTAGATCATGAACTCTGTCCTCCATCCCCACCCCCTTTCCGATTTCCCCCCCCACCTTTTTTTCCAATAATTTATATGGATTTTTTGATTCCTTCAGCCTACCCCACCCCCACTAGGGCTATCTGTACTTTGCTTGTCCTACTTTCTACCCTTAATTAGCACATTCCTTAGATAATATCACCACCTTCAACACCTCTTTGTCCTTTTGTCTGTGACATCTTTTGGTTATCTCCACCTATCACTGGCCCTCTATCCAGCTCTACTTATCCCACCCCCCCTTAAACCAGCTTATATTTCACCTCTCTTCTATTTTTACTTAGTTCTGTTGAAGGGTCATTCGGACTCGAAACGTTAGCTTTGCTCCTCTCCTCAGATGCTGCCAGACCTGTTGAGTTTTTCCAGGTATTTTTGTTT
Organism: Carcharodon carcharias; assembly: GCF_017639515.1. Lineage (NCBI taxonomy): Eukaryota > Metazoa > Chordata > Chondrichthyes > Lamniformes > Lamnidae > Carcharodon > Carcharodon carcharias. The sequence goes on along the minus strand of NC_054491.1, from coordinate 32,786,545 downwards.
TTGTTTTGGATTTCCAGCATCCGCAGTTTTTTGCTTTTCTCTCAGTATCACCCTCCCTGATCAAAGGCTACTGGGGTCAATTGTACTTCCCGCCTTTCTGACTAAAATCAACTAATTGCACAGCCCAGGGATTGAGATGCTTCCTGGATCCACTACTCACACTCTAAACTTGTTAAGCCAAAGAGTCTGCAGTTCTAACCAAACGGGAGTCTTTCCATATCTTCTTTTGTGAAGGACAGCCACCCTAAAGGATTGTGGCCGATCATCAATAGCTTCAACATTCCTTTAAATCTGAAAAAAAAAAATCATTTTTTAAAATCACAGTGCTCCATCCAACAGCTTTGCTGAGGAAGTTGTTGGATGTATGGCTGTAAGTTGGATTTTGGGCACTGGAGACTAAGGTGTGACCAACATTGGTAAAGATTTCACCTCCCTGTGAAACTCGCTCCTCAACTCATTTTCCCTTCAATTGTGTTCTCTCTGGTCCTGAAGGTGCTGGTGCATGCAAGAGTATCTTGATATCCATTGTCCTCCAACACTTCATCCAGTCATCATATGTGACTCAAGGCAATGAATGCTGCACCCTGACTGATTATGGGAGGCACCAGTGCTAAATTTGATACTGTCTTCACCTGATATCCACACACATGCAGTCTCCATCAGAGTGCTCAACAGCAAGAACCACTGTCTGGTTTTTCATCCCATCCCACCAGCTCATTGCCCTGGATCGTTAAGGACGGTTAGAGTACTCTGACAAGCCCTTGAACTCAGCACAAACCACAGATTCTGCCTGTGAACCTTTTAACAGGAGTAAGGAAGATCGGAGAGGAGATACAGTGGCATTGGCTTTAGAGGGTATAATAAAAGTGGGATGCCAACCTAGATATGCTTCATTTTAAAAGAAAAAGCTTAAACGGATGATATGCTTAACAATTTTCTTGGCAAACTTTTCCCCTTTTTAGTCTCTATAAAATTCAATTTACTGTGTGGGGCGAAGAGTGTGAGGCACAAGTGAAATTGGCAGCACTGCTTACCCCATTTCTTGGCTGAAAACACTGAAGAAAGTCATGGTTTCACTTCCACTACGGAGTGTGGGTAAGAATGAGTGAGAGTTAAAATATAGTCAGCTTTCTCAAATGTGACTTCACCCCTGCTAAAAACCAAACTTTGCAACCCCAGTGAATTCTCTCAGTCTGCAGCCACTGAGGCAGGTCACCAATACAAACATGTTGGTGCCAGTGTTGTGCTGTTACGTCAGCTGCTGGTCCCATCACTGCTGCTGATCCCATTGCTGCTGCAGGATGCGGTTGGAGAAATTGACACTTTTTATTTTGTCTGTCAGAACTATTCAAGAACTGCCAAAATCAACAGCAAAATGTTACTTTGCGTAACCTACAGTGAGGTGAGTTTCCAAAACAAGCCTTTAAGACAGAAGCTTGATTTCAAAACTGTTTCCAGCACACTGATCCACATACATGGGAGCTTAAACATACACCTTACTCAAAGAAAACATTTCAGCATTGTACCTTACACTGCTGCAGGCTCGTTTATTTGTTGGAGATTGACCAGGTCACGTCACTGGCATGGTTTTGTCAGTCCACAGAAGTTGTGCCTTTCGTTGACTTTAAAACCAGCCTATAACAACACATGACTAGTGCTACAACATTACAAGCTTTCATTTGCCTGACAATGGATTCCCAGTTACACAGCAATAAAGAGTAGTGGTAAAAGAGCAGCACAATTGGTGTTGTGTGATATTGTGTGTGTGCTCTTAATTCTTTATCTCTAATTAAAATGCAAATATGTGTTTCCGCAGTAGTGATAAATATAAAAATTGAATAATGGAAATCTGAAATAAAACCAGTAAATCTTCTGGCATCAGGTCCCTCTGAAGTTTGTACTAAAGTGGCGTGGGGACAAAGTGCTAGAAATTAAAAAAGTGGTAGAATTATATATCTCTCAAAGATAGAGCCCACCAAAATGTTGTCCTCTTTCAGCTGTGTTGTTTGTTCCTTTCTGCATTTCCCACATTTTCTTTATATTAATTTCAGATAATCCAGTATTAAAGGCTTTTCCTTTCATTTCCCCAGTGGAAACAGTTGTGCTTTTTAATGATTAACATTCTGTAATATAGTATAATGATATGGCCAGTGCAGTGGATGTAAAAATCTTCCCTCTTGAGGCTGACCGTAGCCAGTCTGAGTTGCCCAGTTGTCCTCACTTTTTTAATCACTTCATTCCTGGCCTGTATGGATTTTCCAAACGGCTGCATCACATTTATTTTAAACTTATCTCTTGGTGTTAAAAAAATGCTGGTCAGAAGATTCAGACTATCGTCTGTAAGTGTGGTTTTAAATTGCATCTCTTGATGGCACCAATAACTGTGGTCAGGCAGCACGATTGCTGGCACATTATCCCTACCGATGCTAGTAGGATTTTAGTGAAGTATACTGATGGGCATGAGAAATTTCCATAATACATCACTTGAACTGTGGGAAGCATCCAGCAGCAAGTTCCGTTCTAAATTTGCACTTCTGAACTTGGGTAATGTCTGGAGAGAGCATTTTGACTGGTTGAAAGTGATGGTAACAACTCTGTCATTGGTGGTGGTCGAGGTATATTCAGAGGATCAGGTGGATGAATTGATGATCACAACATTAAAGAGGGTTAGCTTACAATAAATTTTATCCTTCAGACCATTGGCATGTCAGTGCCAAATATTCTCTGACTTTGCTGCACCACATTGTTACAGATGAACCTTTCATAGTTCTTAATGTATGGAAATTAACCCCTCTAGCTGGTTAATGTAGAACCTTGGGTTCGTTATTAAATACTCAATGACCTTCGGTTTTGTTTGCTCGGATTTTGGGGTGAGAATCACTAGTTCTTCTTGTGTGTGTTTATATTGATACTTACCGCATCTAAATACATCCATTCCACTGGCTGAGTTGAATAATTCTTGTGCAATGTTTAAAAAAATGAAAAGGGTAGGGCATACCAGCAGAGTGTGTATATACAGTTTGTGGTAATGCTGGGAAGCTATATATTGCATGCAACCCCCATGGCACAGATAGGGGTCCCAGTGGGTCATATTTCCTGATACTGATATAGCATATATTTGCTGAGGCCTGTGCCTCTCTCCTCACCTCTTTCGCGTGCAAATGCATCTCAGTTCCATCCAACAGCGCTTCTTCCTCACCAGATGAGAGAGAAAAATCAGGGCCTATAGTGGAGCATAAAAAAGCATAGAAATGTTGCAAACAATGGGCTAAACCTACTGTATCAATTTGCGGCGAATGGTGTATCGCAATTGATCCTTTCTAAAGTTGGACAATGGCGAAGGATTCTAATTAAAGTAGAAAAGTAGCCATTGAGTTGTCGCCGAATCCTAATTATTCAGAAATTGTCTGTTATAGTAATAACTGCCACTTCTCAATTTCTCCATTTTTTTTAGAAGCAGTAGAATATATGTTAGAGGCAACCTGGGTATGGGGGTGTTCTGGAATAAGACCTTTTGTATTTTGACCAGATGGGGCTTCTGAATGGTGATGATTAGTTGGGTTTGAGAATAGTGGCAGATACTCAGGGAGATTCTAAAATAGTAGGTTGTTGAGTGCTTGTCTTTGATCAGTTTAAAAGTGTGAAACTGCAGAACTATTGAGGGCTCATGGATACTAATACATCCTCTATAATATTGGGATTATGTTCAATAAACTACACTCCCTTTTCAATACTCTTTTGCTCAGATTGTTTCTAAACTAAAACGTTTTAAAATCATTAAATATATATAGTTATTACAACTATGTAGACATGTGTAACATATAGCTGATTCGGGAGAAGCTAATGAGCTTGGCTGAGTGAGGGAAATGTGGTAACATCTAGCTGCTGTAACATGTCTGCCTCAATTACTCTCCTGATATTGGTTCACTCACCTTACGCTGTCGCCCTTATTTCATTCCCCACTAATGACCTCAAATGATGTCAGCATTCTCGAAGCGTTGCTTTTGAAGGAGGGTGAGAGAGACTTCTTATAAACTTTCGCTCCCTGGCAGCTGTCAATGGGAGAGTGAATATTTGTATTGTTCCCTGTGTGGAACTTTTGAAGTAGTTTAAATGTGGTGGCTGGGATGCGCCATTCAGCTTGCCCAAGTGTGTCAGGGGCACCAACTCTGAATTGTTAGTCTGCAGAACATTCTTGTCCAACTTCAAGGAGAGTTTATGCCAAGAATGATGGATGATAAACTGTCCTTGAGCACAGGTTAAATCTGGCATGAATTAAAAACACGGTGAATTCAGAAATGAGGGTGCTGGACCATGTTGCTGAATGCTCCAATTGGAGGTGGCACCATAATGTAATCTGGGTATAAACAGAGGCATAAACAGTTACAACACCAGAAATCCAGGGACACAGCCCCTTTTGTACTGTGTACTTTGGCCTCAGACACAGTTACTGTCAATCTGCTGTACTAGTCAAACACAATTTGTACAGTCATGTCCTGGCTTCAACAGTTTGCTTATCAGTTGGTACCATGGTAACAGTCTAACTTGTAAAAGGGAACTGAAATAAAGTTTTCTCTTGAAGAAAATGATTCTGAAGAGCCAGTTAGAGTTGCACGTTGAAAATTTTACTTTTCTCTAGCAGCAAGGATAGAGCCCAATTTCCCCAAGAAATAGTAGATTGTGTGAACTCGCTACAAGTAGTGTGCTATAACAAATGGTCAGTTGTCTCCTTAGGAACCTTGGGTGCTGTTTGTGTACTCGAGATTTGTATCTTGACTAATTCAACAATTACTCTGCAATCTAGTTAATGATTATCCTCCTCGGCAAGTAAAGCTCCTCACAAACTCAACAAGAGTTGTTGAGTTTTATGTTGCGTATCCCATTGAATCTGTAATTGCATTGATCAACGAGCCTATGCAGTATTTTCATGGAGGGAAATAACTTTTGAGTTTTAGCACCGCAGTTTTCAACCGTTGCCATAAAGGTAAGTGAGCATGGATCTGTACCTCCAATATTTTGAACCGAAGGATTCTTCCGATGGAATTGCACAGACTTGCTCCTCCATTGTTGGGCTGCTGCTAACAAGTCTGTGCTGCCAGTTAAAAAATCTATAGTTGTCAATTGTACTTGCAAATCTCTTGACTTGTTTACATGGTAGGCAGGTAAAGGAAAACCTGAGCCTGAAATCTGAGCTATTAGTGGTGTCAAGATGGTTTTAAACGTCTGACTAGTCTTTAATTTCACAATTTCTGTTTGTACATCGTGCTGCATTACACATCCATAAGTGTTAGTGTAATTTTTCAGTTTTGATTTTTCCACTCTTCAAAGCCTTTGCATTGCCACAAATCACACTACTTATAGCGAGTTCACATAATCTACAAGCTAGGCTGCTCTGTTACCATGCCCAAATGAACTTAGTGAGTGTCAACCAGCAGCTATTCAACTGTGAGGAAATCGCAACTGAAGTATATATCATTTAGACACATGAATTTTCCAGCAAGGAAAGCAAGATCCCTGGCTGTGTATTTTTTCAAGGACACATATGCCCTTTAGTGCCCTTATTGCCACCTGAGCAGAGATTAACTGAACGCAGAGTATGGATGTAAGCTGGAATCTTTCTTTTCTATATGCTTATGTTCCACAATGCAAATTGCACTTACCATTAAGTATCAGCAGAACCAATAGTTTTATCACTATCCTTGGAGTTAGCATTGGCTTTACCTCTCCTTCCTCCTTTAGGACCATTCTAATAACCTATCATTTTTGACCAAGCCTTTAGTCACCTGTCCTAATGCCTTTGACTCTTTTTTTGTCTGATTATGCCCTTGTGAAACACTGAGATGTTTTACTAAATTGAAGTCACTACATAAATTTAAGCTGTCGTTTGACATGACCATATATCTCAAAACTGGAGCTAAGTGAACCCCATCAGTGTTCAACTAAATCCTTGTTTTATGTCATACAAATCAAGAAATATAAATGGTAGCTTTTTCATAATTTTATAAATGTCTACAGTAACATAAGTGGAAAAGAGAAGCAGCCTCTGAAGTGCATTCATCCACATAGCTACAAAGGCCTCATGTTATGTGTTTAGTATTTCTTGTACCCCAGTTTTACTGACTTAATGGTTCTGTTTTCTGCATCAGGCTTGCATGCAATTTTCAAATTCGTTCTATTCATTCAAAATAATTTCTGCTTGAAATGATCCAGTTGTTCAAATTCAGCAATTTAAGTAAAAATTAGGATGGCAGATAGTTTATGTTTTGAGGAAAAAGTTTGAATTAGCTGTTAGCCTTTCTGAATTATAAGTAGACTGTTGCATAATGGTATGTGGTTTTTGTGACTGAAATATCTTCATGATCAGCAGTATACGCATAACATAAACACATGCATTTCTTCCCCCTTGGGGCAGTGTGAGTAGGATAGTTAGCAGTTTCCTGACCAAAGTTATTCTTTCCCAAAATCACTGCTGACACCCCCCCCCCCCCCCCCCCCCCCGGACACAGTTGAGCCCAGTGCAGCCGGCTCAGGTCTTTTTTTTTTTTGAGAATAAGGCAAAACTGGTGTGTGGATACCCGGAATTGCAGGGCTCCTTTTGGGAAGTGTGGGGTGGTATGAGAAAGTGGGCTGCTGCCTTCAGGTGTGCAGGGATGGAAAAAAGAACAGAGCCACTAGAAGTGATGTTGGAATGCAGGAAATTTTTTAAAAATAGAGACTGGGGTAGCTTTGAAGTCAGACATGGGGGAGGTGGGGTTGGGGGTGTTGGGGCGGGGTGGTGAAAGAAGATGGAGCTTCAGAGCAAGAGTAAGATATCAGAAATTTCTCCCCTAGTGACCTTGCAGAGACTAACCCCATCACTGAAGCAGTGAGCAGATCTACAGAGAGGAGCATAAGCGAGACAACACAATGTATTAACTTTTATTGATTCATTGGATCCCATAGAGTAATATCTAGCAGCCCTAAAAAGATCAGCTGCAGGGTACAAAAGCATTTAAAAGGCTGGGGTTGGTAAAAAGTATTCTCATATTTTACATGTCACCCTATAATACCAATTCACAGAAATCCAATCAATATGCCCATGTTCTATACCAAGCAATCTGGTTGTTAGTACCAGGTCTGTGATTTTTTTTTGTCTAGGTCATGTAAAATGAAGACTTAATTTCCTGTAGTTGAAATCATAGAATTTTACAGCATAGAATGTAGCTATTCACCCACTTTTGCCTATGGCCATCTTCTTGAAAAAACTTACAGCTAATTCCATTCCCCTACCCTTCCCCCATAGTCTTGCAAATCCTCTTCAGTATTCATCTAATTCCTTTTTGATTGTTATTATTGAATCTGCTTCCACTCATTCTTTCAGGCCGTGCAATCCTGATCATAACTTGCTGTACAAACAAATTTCACTTCATCTCACCCCCTGGTACTTTTGCAGGTTACCTGTCCTTCTGCCACTGGAAACAGTCTCTCCTTATTCACTCTTTCAAAACCATGATTTTGAATACCCCTTTTAAATCCCCCATTGACCTCTTTTATGAGGAGAAAACTCCAGCTTCTCTATTCTTCCAACAGCAACAACCTGTATTTGTATAATGCCTTTAACATAATAGAATGACCTAAGGTGCTTCACAGGATTATCAAACAAAATTTGACACTACCAGATCAGGAGATATTAGGACAGATAACCAAAAGGCTTGGTTAAAGAGATAGGTTTTAAGGAGTGTATTAAAAGGGGAGAACAAAGCAGAGAGGTTGAGGGAGTTCCAGACCTTCGGGCCTAGGCAGCTGAAGCCAAAGCCATTAGTGCTGGAGCAATTAAAATCGGGGAAACGCAAGAGGCCAGAACTCTAGGTGTGCGGCTAACTCATAGCGTTACAAAGGTAGGGAGGGGCAAGGCATTAAAGAGGTTTTAAAACAAGGACGAGAATATTAAAACTGAGGTGTTGCCCGACTGGGAACCAACATAAGTCAGCGAGCATAGCTTTCCATGTAATTGAAGTTCCACATTCCTGGTACCATTCTAGTAAATCTCTTCTCCCCATTCTCAGGCATCCTTCCTAAAATGTGCCCAAAATTGTACACAGTCCTTCAACCAGGGCCTAATCAGTGATTTGTAAAAGTTTAGCACAACTTCTTTACTTTTGCACTTCTCACCACTAATAAAGTCAAGGATTCAGATTTTTCTATTTCTCAACTTGTCCTGACACCCTGTGTACAGACCCATCGAGTTGCTCTGTTCCTGCATCCTCTTTTATTTTAAATGTTAAATTTAGTAGTTTGCTCTACTTGATACCTGTTGAACAGGGATCTAACATTTAGGTGAAAATTATTTATACTGTTTAAGGAGGGACAAAATTCAGTTTGCTTTAATAAACTGAGCGTTTGTGGATCAGAGGTTGCAATTTGTCTTTTTCCTCCAAAGCAACAGATGCTGGAAAGGGTAGGAGAAGAATGTTATTTTACATTCTAATGATGAAGCACAAAAAAGTTGTAAGATTTTCTTGTTAAAATCAAGCACATAGGTCAGCGTTATTAGACTTATTTATTCAAGAACATTTTCAATAAAGAGATTTAATTTAATATATGTGTTCCAAAGTATCCTATGTGCTTGTCCATTTTTGAACATCTTAAATCCAAGATATTGTGACCAACCTCTCATAAGTTTAAAATAAAATAGATTAAAAATGTATCAACTGCTGGAACTGATTTAACATTAAGCAGAATGTATGGTTTATAATATTAAAAAAATTCAACATTTTTGACAGGCCAGGAGGAGGGATTAAACCCAGACAGCCATCCCCTCCCGCAGGAATGTATGATTTCCGCAGGGAGAGAGCAGCATTTGGAAGGAATGTGTACAATTTGAAATTTACTGCCTCTGTCCTTGCTTGTGATTGTGCCCAGATCCTCGTGAAGCAGGAACCAAACTCAGTTTGGTTTTGTTCTGAATTGCAGGTGTAAAGTTATTATACTAAAGCTACAATGCTATTATACTGCACTCTTTATTGGATCTCAGCCATTTTGGCTCAAATCAAGCAGCATAACTGCACTATCAGTCTTCTATTTGAACTTCTATTTGTTATGTGACTGGGAGCAGCCATTTTGTGTTAAATCTCTCCTTGAGGGCTGCTTTATGTTTCCCATTAGTGGTGGACCTGAGGAAAAAAAGCTACACACAGTTCCTGCTCCTGACTCTATCTGACACTGCCAGCAGTTTTTAAAAAAGCATGAGGGTAAAGCTGAAGTGTAACTAGTGAAGACCATGATATCTCCCTTTTATATCTTGAATTACGTGACCATTCAAGTGAATACACTTCCTCTTTCCTGCAGTTTGTTGGACCACATACACATCTGTTTTTCTGTCTTTCTGTGTGTCTCTCTCTCTCTCTCACATGCAATGCAGCTCATTTAAATGAGTCTTAAAGAGACACTGCGATTTTGTTGTTTGTTAACATTAGGGAAAATCTGTTCTAATTTTAATGGTGGGTTAAGGGTGCCACTTTAACCTTTCAGCTGATACTTTAAACCGAAGCCATACCTATCCTACCAAGTGGACATCAAAGATCCTGTGGAACTATTTCAGAGTAGTGCAGGAGAGATCTCTCCAGTGTCCTGGTAATATCTTTCCCTCAACCAACATCACTAAACAACAGTTTATTTGATTATTATCACGTTGCTTTTTGTGGGACCTTGTTCGCAAATTGATAGCTGTATTTCCTACATTACAATAGTTACTGAACGTGAAAAATGTTTAACTAGTTGTGAAGTGCTTTGGAATGTCCTGAGGTTGTGAAAGGCACCATATGAAGTCTTTTTTCCATAAAAGATTAACCCAGTGATATGGCTTGTGAAATGTTCAAGTTATCATCTTCATTTACATTTCTCTGCTTATTTCTTGAGATAAATGGGGAATGAAGTCCACCAGCTTCTGGGCTTCTGTCTCTAATATGTGTAACTGACTGGCGTTGTAAAAAACAGGTAGCCATGCAGACTAAGGCAAAGAGACACAAGTCATTAAGGCACTGAAAGATGCTACTCAGCCAATCGGGTCCATTCTCTGTAGAGCAAGCCAGTCAGTCCCATTCCTCCCACTCTATCCGCTAGCCTTGCAAGCCTATTTCCCTCAAGTGCCATCCAATTTTCTTTGATCACTCCACTTCCACCATCCTCATGGGCAGCTAGTTCCAGATCAGTACCACTCGCTGGATAAAAAAGTTTCTCCTCATATTCCCCTTGCATTTCTTATCTAAAACCTATATCTGTGTCCCCCTAGATCTCATACCATCGACTAATAGGAACCTTATCCAAACCTGTCATAATCCTGTGCACCTCTATCAAATCTTCCATCAATCTCCTTTACTCCTGTTTCTTTCAATGTAACTCTTATTTGTTTTATTTAATATGTCACTGTTGTAGAGAGCTGACTAAAATGAGTTACTTGTTGTATTCAGGATTGTAGGGGTGAGCTGCTGCATAGTAGATCTAGGAATAATCTATTACAGAATAGCCCATTGTGCTCTCCCCCTCTATCATTCCCTGCTATTTTTGGTTCATCAAAGTGAGTGCTTGGACAAATAATACACTTCCCGTTTCAGTCAGGTGGTGCCACTATGAAGTACAACCAGATTATGTGTAGCTTAAGTACATTGCAAAACTTACACCACACTGCCTCAAGTAAATGCTTTAGCCCCAGTTTCAGAAGCACACAAGGCATTGCATCAGTAAGACATTATTCATATAGAATATTAGAGAAAATACTTGCATTCTGAGTTATGAAAGGTCATGGCTTCAAACTCCACCCCATGGCTTCATCACATATTTAGGCTGGTATTTAAATGTGGTACTGAGGGAGTTTTTTAAAATCCTTTTTCCTGGGGTGTAGGCATTGTTGGCACGGCCAGTATTTATTGCCCATCCCTAATTGCACTTGACATGGTGGTGATGAGCAACCTTGGACCACTGCAGTCCATGTGGTGTAGGTACACACACAGTCAGGGGTTGAGTTACTGGCCACATCATTCCAAAGCACTGAACAAGTAATGGATGAAAGAACTGAATTCCAGAGGTGAGGTAACAGTGCTGTTAGGGAGGGAGTTCCAGGATTTTGACCCAGTGACTGAAGGAACAGTGATTATTGTTCCAAGTCAGGTTGATGTGTGGCTAGGAGAGGAACTTGCATTTGGTGATGTTCCCATGCATCTGCCTTCCTCTTTCTGGAAGTAGAGGTTGCAGGTCTGAAGGTGCTAACTGAGGAGGCTTGGCAAGTTGATACAATGCATTGTGCAGACAGTACACACGGCTGCCATTGTGCGCTGGTGTTGGAGGGATTGAAAGTTTAATGTGTTGGATTGGATGCCAGCCAAGCTGGCTGATTTATTCTGGATGGTGTTGAGCTACTTGAGCTTTGTTGGACCTGTACTCATCCAGGCACATTCCTAACTTGTGCCTTGTAGATGGTGGACAGACTTTGTGGAGTCAGGAGGTCAGTTACATGCTGCAGAATCCCCAGGCACTGACCAGGTAATGGTTTAAAGAGCTGAATTTTAGAGGTGAGAGTGACTGCCCTTGACATCAAGACAGCATTTGGCCAAGTGTGGTATGAAAGTGCCTTAGCAAAATTGATACAATGGGAGTCAAGGGGGAAACCCTCCACTGGTTCCAGTCATACCTCGCGCAAAGAAAAATGGTTGTGCTTGTTGGATGCTAATTGTCTCAGCCCCAAGACATTGCTACAAGAATTCCTCAAGGTAGTCTCCTAGGCCCAAACATCTTCAGCTGCTTCAGCATTAACCTTCCCTCCAACATAAGGTCAGATGGGGATGTTCACTAATGATTGCACAGTGTTCAGGATCATTCACAACTCTTCAGATACTGAAGCAGTCCTTGCCCACATACATTAAGACCTGGACAAAATTCAGGCTTGGGCTGATAAGTACCAGGTAACCTTTGTGCCACAGAAGTGCCAGGTAATGACCATCTCTAACAAGAGAAAATCTAACCATCTCCCCATGGCATTCAGCAGCACAAACATTTTGAAACCCCCATCATCAACATTCTGGGGGTTACCATTGTCAGAAATTTAACTAGATCGGCCTCATAAATACTGTAGTTACAAGAGCAGATAAGGCTGTGAATTCCGTGGAGATTTAACTTGCCTCTTGACCCCCCAAAGCCTGTTTACCATCTACACGGTACAAGTTAGGTGTGTGATGGAATTGCAAGGGTGGGTATAGCTCACCCACCACTCAAGCATGGCATCATCCAAACAAAGCAACTCCATCAATTGGTACGCATTCACCACTTTAAACATTAATTTCCTCCACCACTGGTGTACAGTAGGCTGCAGCGCATACCATCTACAATTCGATGTACTGTAGCAACACACAGAGTCTCCTTCAGCAAAACCGTCAAAGTCCGTGATCTCTACCATGTAGAAGGACAAGAGGAACAGTCACATGGGAGTACCATCCCCTGCAAGTTCCCCTGCAAGCCATATCTATCGTCCATATTTAGAACTTCACTGTCACTGGGTCAGAAACCCTGAGTGTTTTTCCTAACAGCACTGAGGTGTACCTACACAATATGGACTGCAGTGGCTCAAGGAGGCAAGTTGCCACTAACTTTTCAAGGGCAATTAGGATGCAGGTAAGCAAATTAGGAGCAGGAGTAGGGGGAGAAGAGAGCCATGATCTAGCTGAGATCTTCTGTGGCCCAACCAAATAAACAGTGCAATATCAATTCTACTGTCTTTGCATAAAACTGCCTGTTTGTTCCCAAGTATATATAAACTGACAGGTGCTTCCTGTTCTCCCTTTGCGATTGTCCAATGATTACATCGGTTGAAGTTGAGTAGCTTTATCTTGTGCTGAAAATCGATATGCGCCTCTTTTCTACTTGAACTGTTGGCGCATTTTTGCTGTTTTGCCTTGACTAGTTTGGAATAATGCTTCCCATTCAGTGCATGCAAGATTGGACATCAGGTGGTATTACTACAGTATAAAATTAGCTGTGTTCCAGCACATGATTGTATTACTCTTGAAGTTACCCATTAAAACTGGTTGTCTTAAGTGAGGACAACAAATTGAAATAATTTAAAACCAGAAGGCAAGTATTGGGATACATCATTAATGAGTTAATGGGAAGTATTCTGGATTATATCCTTCCTTTTGACTTGATCGCGTAATTTTCAAGTTGCCTACTGTTCCTAAATTGGTAAATTTATTGATGCTACATATTTTGTATGGTGCACTAATGAAGGGGAATTTAATAGAAACAATGATGGAGTTATGTGATAACACAATTTTAGATTTACAATATCATATCTTATTTAAATCTGTGCATTCAAACTTTAACATCCGGCTCTCTTAAGTAATAGTTCCTATGTTCTATTTTTGCGGGTCTGCAGGTGTTGAACCAGAAACATATTTTGGCAAAGAAAGACATTGTGCATGGCAAGACTTCGCCCCCAACAGTCGAGTTTTTTTTATTGTCTTTTTTTTTCTGATTCCTATGATGTAGTATGCTTGCCCTTACGTTCTACTGCTGCTGCTAAAATTTCCATGAAGCGTAAGGGTGGGTGTGTGAAATTTCTGTACTATGACCACTTGACCTATGAAAAGCAGCCAAACAGCAGCACAGTTACAGGTTTCAGAGTTGGGTTGTCTGGAGACAGTATTTTCAGCTGTAAAACATTGTGCAGTTTGCTTTTGGAATTGCAAAGAATTTGAGGGAATGAGTTAAGAGAATCACACAAGAAGCATATTGCTAAACTTTGAAGTATTTTGGTTTACTTGCAGTACTTTCTTCAAAATTGCAGCGCAAATAAATACGTTAAATGCCATAGAGAAAATGGGTTTGCTGCACGTACGGTAGTTAAATTCCTCTTTTCAAACTAAAATTGTCAAATTGGCTGCTTCTATATTTTTAATCGCTGTTCCTCTTTTGTTTTTAGAAGAAATGAATTTTGTGAAGAAGAAGCCACCAGCAAGGCACAATTCTACAGAAAACATGCAGTAAGTTGTTCACAATTTTGAATGCAAAACTGAGGTTACTATACACTGCTATGGATTTGAAAGCATGCAATCCATGTATGAATACAAGATTCATTTCAATGTTCCCCAAATGGTGTATTTGTTATAAAATACCTGTTTTAGTCCTTGGTCTGCATTGTAGGGGTGTTTCTAGTGTCTTTGGTGATCCTGAATAGAGATTGAGAAAAACTAGCCAAGGTTTGAACTCTACAGTAATTCCTGTTTACGTGCGTGTGCGTTTGTGTGCATATGAGAAAAAGAGGTACAGCACAGTGTAGTGACTGTATTTGGCGGCCAAAGGACCACTGGTGTCCATGGAATAGCAAAGATTGTACATGTTCCCAACACTGGATTCCAGTGTTAATAGGACCTTGCTTAACATTAGCCTGAAGGTGCTTTGCTAATTAAGTACAAGTTTGCCTCAAGCACAGTTCTGGTTCTGAAATATAACTTCTAGATTGAAAGAGAGATATTTGGGATGACAGCAAAGCAAGTGCCATGTCAATCTGTTGTTGCGTTTTGTTTCAGTTGCATTGACTCTCTTTCTTTGTGTAAACAATCTAATTTTACGGGCTGTGCGGGACTGAAACTGATGCAACTCTGCACTTAAAATGACACAGTTGGCAATGGCATTGACTCAATGAATCTGAGTTGTGGGAATATTTACTTGTCTAACATTGATGACAAGAGGGTTAGTGAATACACTGGCTGTTAAAAGTGAAGCAGTTTTTAGATCAGTTACTAAACTGCCAACCCTGCTAGTTTGGGTTATTCAAAGTGCAACCTGTGGGCCAAATCTCATCTGTCAAGCCCCTGAAATCCTTGCTGCTGGATCAATTCAATTTGCACCTGATTCCTGTAGGTTTGGGCCAGACCATTCTTAGTGTACCTCCTTGGTGGATAAATGCCAAATGCTTAACCCCAAGCTTCATCATAGCAACTTTGAAATGTGTATAAATTAATGGAAACATGCTGAGTCATCACAAGGACAAAAGGTTTGCTGCTCTGCTCTATTTGAAGGGTCCAGTGTCACCAGTTGCAAGAGCTGTTGGTAGTATGTAGATCTGGTCAAAGCCACCCTCAGAATAAAAAGTGGAGTACTGCAATTCATTTCTTGTTCCCTCCTGTGTATTAATTGAACCATTAATCTGATTATCCTTATCCAAGCTACATATCTTGAAATGCATGTTTATAATTAATATTCTTAAAATAAGTATTTTGTCACTTCTTCCTGCGCAGAGGAGCCATTCAATAACTATTGTGGCTGTCCCTGATTAATATTTACTGCACTCATTACTCAAAAAGCATTCTTCAGAGCAGAGCATTTCTAGACTAGTACAGTGCTCCATCTGTTGAGGAAGAATTGTCACAACTATTGGAATGAAGGGCAGTCTGGTGCTTGGGAGAATAATGCTCAGCTACTTCTGTTATATCAGTTTGGGAGAACAACATCCTGGTGTATGAAAGTCACATTTTCACATCACCAGAGCCCAGTAAGCAACTTGACTGGTGAAATAGTCAGTCTGCAATCCAACTTTTTAACCAGATTTTATGGTGCATGTAGTAATCTAACAGAGTAGAGACTAGCAGCAGCATGGGTAACCAGACACTGATTTAAGATAATTTTTAAAAAAAGCGAGGTGGGAGTGGAATTTATTTTTAAAAACAGCCAATTATTATGTTCTGGAAAGCCTAGCCTGGAAAGGGTGGTGGAAACAGTATTGATAAGTCAAAAGAAAATTTGTACAGCTACGGGTAAAGAGCAGTGGAGTTGAATTAATTGGATATCTGTTTCAAAGAGCAGACATGATGGGCTGAACAGCCACCTTTTGCAGTCTGTGATTCTGTGTAAGTGTTACAGTTGATGCGCTGTTCACTTTTTTTTTCCTCACTTGTTTATTGTTTCTTGTTTCATCCTTTCAAGGAAGCCGGAGATTCTGCAGGCCCTCACAGCATTGTTAGATGCCGTCCAGCCAAGATGGCAGGAGTTCCAAAGTTATGATGACCTCAGCAATACACACTTCACAAATAAACTCGGAATCTTTGCCATTGGTTACAATACAAGGTGGGTTGAGGACATCCGGTACCATTACGCGGAAATCAGCTCCCAGGTACTGGTTGGAAAGAGACTGAAGGAATATTTAAACCCGGATAAGCCAGAGGGCAAAGTGATAGCTATGAAACGTCAAAAAATGAACTGGAAGAAAGTCTATTACAAGCTTTTTGAGATCACTAAAAGCGAGGCACGCTGTCTCGAGCTGCACTTTGCTTTCGAATGGATACCCATCGCACTTTCCCGAGCGGCTGGCGACAACACTATACAGTATTTGCTTCCGGGCGGGATCCCGGACACCAATGGGCTCTATGTGATTGGCTGCGAGGAGGCAGAGGGTGAGGTTTTCTCCCCGCGGCGAGATTATGGGATACGGGTGCTGCCGAGGGTCTCGCTGCGGCGGGATTCTGGTGGTGCCACCGCAGGACCGTCTCTCTTGGAGAATGAACTCGCCGACAGCGGTGAGATGAAGTCAAAAATTCGCTACTGTTACTTGGGCTTAGCGGAGGAGACAACCATTCGCCAGTGTATACTGCAACACTTTCAACCACCTGTCAAGATGATGAGCATAGAGACATGTACCATCAACAGCTTCCTCTCTGAAAACTGCCGGGCGGGAGCCATCTCCAGATCTATTTACATCAAATTTATAGAAGTAGAAAAGGAGTCTCTCTCTGCCGGCTGCGTGCTTGAGTGTTTGGAAAAAGCCATGGGGTATTCTTTACGATTCACCAAGTAAATCCCAACCGTAGCGCACGTATCCAATTGTGATGTGCAAAGAGTTCTGCCTGGTCACATTTAGAGCTGTAATAATGTCAGGGTTTTGATTTTGAAGCTTCCCACACTCACTGTACTAAGGATTTCAATGCTGTAGTGACTGAGGACAGGGATGGGTGGAACAAAATTGAAGGCTCAAGACTGTGGGTGGATTCGATTGGAAGCACAAGGCAAGAGCTGAAATCATGGAGGAAGGAGTTTGCAGTTGCTCGGTTCTGTGGAAAGAAGGTTCAACTCTAGAAAGTGAATGGTGGAGCTTTGGTACCTTAAATGTTTTAACGGTCCAATGTCTTGGTTACTGCCCTTTTAATGTACAGTGCACTGTACAGTCCTACCAGTTTACCGTCTAGGACACGAATACAAGCTGTCGAGCACCTACCTGTCACACTGGTCCGGTCTATTGGGATGCATGCTTCACTTGTATTCTGTTGTCTTAGTGCTGCCCAGCACTCAAATCCACGAGCCACTCTTGTGATTTCATTGGGTTAGGGGCCAAGCTGCTAACTGATAAACTGAGTAGTCAATGTGCATTTTGATTGTGGGTGGGGAAAGAAAGGAGGAAGGGAAAGCAGAAACTGAAACGGGGCCTCGTCAGCTGCAACCATGCCTCTTCCACTGAAGTTAGCAAAGAACTGATGGTGGTGGGTGGGGGGAAGATAAATGAATACATTCGTGTTGTTCAGGTGGCTGCTCGGAAGTAGCCTTGGGAGGCCAAAGTGTCAAGCAAACCTCCTTTCTGTGGCAAACTATCATAACCTTCCCATTATCAGAAACAAAGTTCCGTGAACCTCATTTTATATTGGATCCTGACCCAGCTCTAACCTGCACAGCTGCGATTGTCCTGGCACTTAGTGATGTGCGCAGTGCCTTGAAAATACCCCAGGGTTTGGTTCCAGCATGTGCTGAACGATTTTGGGGAAAATGTGGTGTAAGTAGATGGCTGGAAGAAAATGTGTGAAGGAATAAAGACAGGAAGGCAGCAGAACCCTTAATGAGGAGAGCCCTGGTGCAAACTATTCTATTGGGCTTCCTAAGTATAATGATGGTGGTGAGTAAAGTAACTAGATGCCCTCCACTGGCCATTTCTACCTGGAGCATTATAAAATCAGTAATGCACTTCTACCTAGATAGATATCTGATACAATTTATCAATTGTACACCTGAGTATAAGCAACATCCTGGAATGAGATTTCAATGCAAAGCTTCCCAGAATGATTTGTATCTTAGTGATTTTCTTCTAAAACAACCCTAAGCTGATCTCTTCTATTTTTTGCAGTTTTCCTTTCTAAGCTTATATTTATTAATTGCAAAACGAGTGCTACTATTTGACAATCGGAAGTAAAATATACTGTGTTAGGACCAAATAGTTTGAAAGTTACAGCCGAAGTGGTCCTTTGCAACTAGTTAAATCTAACAACCCACTGTTCTGACACTGCGTTTGTGGCTGTTTGCATGATGGTGTAATCCACTGGGGTTTCCATTGCTGTTTGGGTACATTATACCCAAAGTGCAGTGCACGTAACTGAGATGTTGGGGGTGGGGAATTGAGGCTTTGTGTGTTGCTTTGCACCATGGATTAAACCTTTTGTGACTGATTAACTGTTGAGTTATGTGGGGGCACTTTTTATCAATGTAGATTCCAGTACAAGTTAACTGCCAAGGTTTTCCCTATGCAAAATGTATCCAGTGGAACCCTTTTGTTCTTTTTTAATTGTTTTCATTCTTCATTGTTTAAAATGTAGCGCTCACATCAGTTTTTATCTTTTGTGGTGTGGTTTCAAAGTTTGAGATACAGTGAGGGCTCAAGTGACTGAATAAGAAAAGAACCGCAGCCATCACACACCATTCCCTTTGGACCAGTTATTTTTACTAGAGAGAGCACTGATCTTGAAAGTGCCTCCCAACTCTGTCTTGTTAAATACATTGCATCCCCCTCCCACCAACTTGGAAATCTATAACCTTATAGTAAAACCCCATGGGAGGCTTCAGTGGATCATTCAACAGTACCTTAATATTCAGAAGTGTACTGTTTTCTGGAACATAACCGAGATGAGCCCAAATAGAAAAAAAATGTTAACATTAAAAAGCAAGTCCAATAAAAGAGAAGTCCTGTCAACAATATTCTTCTTGCAGTTCCTTACAACCAATAGGTGGAACTGCAGCAGCTGCAACCTTTTATTTCCCAAGCTTTAAAAAAAAATGCTTTCATCCTTAATAGTGTGAAGTTGATTACTCTTCTGGAAACTAGAACAGAACCAGGAAAATCTCAGGTTTGATCCCCAGCTTGTGCTGATTAGGTAGAGAAATGGTAGACTCATCAAGGGCCCTGTACCAAGTGGAGGTTGAAAGCATCAAGTTTCCTGTTACTTTTCAGCAGCAAACAGGATGGTGGTATCAGTCTTGTCCTCATTGACAATTGATAGCACACATCATTGGATATGCTGCAATAACTGAATCAGGTTAGGTTATGATGCTTTAACTTTATTCCTGTCCCTCACTCCCATTATGGTCAAATAATTTGCTGTCACTTACCGGTCTAGGCTTACATGAAGAATGGTTAGTTAGGTGAGATAACAGCAATGCAAACTGCACTTGATCCGTTCAAAAGAGAGAGAGAAAAGTGCGACCATAGCAAAAAGTTAAAGTATTTTGGGAATCGTTAGTCTGGATGGGTGTGTCAGAGACATTGAATTTTGGGGTGCAAGGTTATGCATGGGAGCAACTAAAATTTTGATTATATAAAGCAAGATACCAAGTGATTTGTTTCTGTACTTGCCACCACACTAAAATTTCTCTTTAAGGAGTTCAAAGTGTACTTTTCATTCCCTTCCTACCTGATGTCAATTGCAGTGCCGTTGCTCCATGATATTTGCTCGTTCATTCCTTTTAACCCAAATACATGACCTTGACTGACTTTGGTGTTGTACTTTGAGTAGTACTGCTATATTATAGTCAAAATGCAACTATTTTAATTTGCAATGCAATTTGTGAGGGATCATGCAATTACACTGAAGACAGGAGCACTAAAATTAAATGAAGAGCATCAAACCCCTCTTTATCTCTGACACATTCAGCTATTCAGGGTAAATGAGCCCCTAATCACCTGAGCCCAAAGAAATCAAACGTGCAAAATCTCAGTCTACACAACATTTTCAGGTAATCAAAAGAACTATCAGCCCTATCAACAGGGAGAGAGGTTCATGGGCAGGGGTTGCGCTTGTTATTTGATGGAAACACAATCATCAGTGTTTTGCACCGTCCACAATTCTCAATCAAACATGGAAAAATAATTGATGCAATGATACTTCAGCAAAGTATCATCGTAACCCTTGCAGTTGCCCAGGACTATGTTTTTAAGATTTACTGAGGCACTTAGTAAACATAAGTCTTGAAGCCATAGAGATAAGTATTAAAGCAAAGCCACATTGCTGCTTTTAATATGAATTTATGAGAACCAGGCACAATATAGGATGTGTTGATGAGTTGTTATAGTGTATTGCAATTTTCATAAGAGAGCATTTTTAATATTGGCTTTTCTCCTGTCAGATCTAGAAAGGGCATGATAATATATTCGTGACAGCAATATGGTTAAGATATTTTGGAAGCTTTCCCCAGGACATGTTATCAATTTGAGCCATTGAGTGCAGACCCAAGAGCATACTGTCAGTTAGAAGTCCTAACCTAGGCATTATTCTGTGGAATCTCTTTACTACAGTGGAACTAAAAGGTGTGACACTTAAAGTTGCAAACAAGATTTCCAAGAACACCAAAAATTAATGATGCAGGCCGGATTTGGTGTTCTGTTACTCTGTAGAAGGTGTCTTTATTGTTAATTGTGTACACTCACATATTTTTAAACAGTGAAACGTCCTATTGAAGATACTGCAACAGTGCCAGTTAGAGTCAGGAAGCTCGCTTTGACGAGCAAAATGTGACTGGTAGTACAGGCAGTTGAGCACAGTGATGTTGCAAGTCACAATAACTTGCCCTCTAAACATTCAGTAACTTACTTGATATTCTTATGTCACCAAGAGTAAGAATATTCTTGTATTAATCACGTTTTCAAGTTGCTTAGTTGATCTTGTCTCTCATACAAGAGCAGGAGTAGACTATGTGGCCTCTCGAGCCTGCTCCACCATTCAATAATCATAGCAGATCTTCTGCCTCAATTCTACTCTCCTGCTCACTCCCCATATCCTTTGATTTCCTAAGAGACCAAAAACTGTCTATCTCAGCCTTAAATATATTCAAAGATGGAGCATCCACAACCCTCTGGGGTAGAGAATTCCAAAGATTCACAACCCTTTGAGCAAAGGAATTTCTCATCTCAGTCCCAAAAGATTTTCCTGTTAACCTGAGATTGTGCCCCATTTTCTGGATTCCCCAGCCAGAGTAAACAACCTTTTAGTATCTACCCTGTCAAGCTCCTTCACAATCTTGTATGTGTCAATGAGATCACTTGAAAACTGACGAACATTCTTTAGATCCTGTTGCAACCTTGTAGAGCTGTCTCTCAAATTCTGTAACCGAAGTAATTGTCTTTCAGTTGGTTAAAAACACCCTAAGTCGAAGAAATCGTTTTACAGAATCATTAGAGGTAGCATCTACTTCAGGTAAATGAGCATCATTACGCCTTTCACATTACTGTTTCCTGCTTGAATATGAAAAGGAAGCAATTGAAAATTCTTAAAGCGTGCTTCTGAAACACTAAACTAACCCACAAATGTTGTGACTGGGAAAATTCTGGGTATGTTGCTAGCTACCTATGTTGTGACTGTTTCAGTGATGAGAGGTGGAACTTGGGGTTTAATTTTGATGCTTCATCCTAGGTAACTGCATAGATTACCCAGAGCACTCAGTTGATCTTTTTTAAACTTTCATTGGACACTATGTTAGCTTTGAAGTTATTTATGCCACTTTGTTGCTCTAAGCTAGAGTTACATAAAGTAGCAAAAGAGTTGAAAATTTGTCATAAAAAACCTAACTAAGAAGAAAATAGGTTGATCTAATTGAAGCCAACTATCACAGTACAAGCATGTACAGCTGCGAGCTAGATAGCTGAGAAATGGGTTAACCTGGATAACGTATGAACACAGTTCTAGAAAACTATGCAAATGACCTTGCTGAAACCTTGCTATGTGGCATTCGCATAAACCCTTTAGTTTGGTTTTCATCCCTGTTTTGCTGCTGATCCCAAGTGAAACACAATTTATAGTCAAGTACATGCAAATCAAATCCAAATTAAAATCATCCATCTCCCTTTCAGAAGCAACTTCATACATAGATTTGATTCCATCCAGCTGAAAATAGTATAGTTCCTTTTTCAAGTTTCTCCCTCATGTCCTGACAATGTTGACTGTAGTTGGAGTGTATTACTTTGGGTGGCAGGAGCCCTTCGGTATCTCGTCCATCCTTGGATGCTGCCAGGTGAAGGGCAGTTGAATCCAATCTTGATCTCTCCCATCAGTGTGTTCACTTTTACTAGTAACATCAAAGGATAATGTTGAAGAACATTTGCTCATTTTATTTTCTCCCCCCAACCCCCAGTCCCATTAAGGGCACTGAAACCAATTATACACTCTGCTATTACCTAGGGTATTAGCTCATAAAATATGGCTCAGGAATCAGATCTCGAACCTTGTGTGCTTAGTTTAGCTATGTACCTAATGGTCCTTGCCCACAAGACCATTGTGGGGGAGCTTCCAACTTTATATTTAGAACACTCTAAATGAAATCTCCAATTTCTCATTCTTTGGCAAAATATTAAATTCTTAATTCTGCTGATTTCAGCAGCTATCAAATTAACGTTATTAATTGGGTCTGTGATCCCTCCGTTTAGAAGTACAGTTTGTTAAGTGTGCACAAACAACCTAATCACAAACTGCTGATGAAAAGTTTCACTGATCTACAATTTGGACAGTCTGGAAACATTCCAATCCCACCACAAAAAGTGCAGGACTGCTCTGTACATAACATTTCAGCCAGTTAAGGCACCAATGCTTCGGACCCTGGACCTACAATAATCGTGTACAGCTTCCTTTGCTCTTGTGGATTGTCAGAGTGCACACTATGTTGAAACTTGCCTAGGTGCAATGTTCTTACATAGTGCAAGCATTCGAAGGTGGGAATTT
This sequence comes from Carcharodon carcharias, assembly GCF_017639515.1. Taxonomy (NCBI): domain Eukaryota; kingdom Metazoa; phylum Chordata; class Chondrichthyes; order Lamniformes; family Lamnidae; genus Carcharodon; species Carcharodon carcharias. Next base: position 32,763,557 of record NC_054491.1, on the reverse strand, counting down.
TAAGTACTCTGTAAGTTACGTAGGACTACTGGAGTTCCCATATAAATGAAGACCAAATGAAAGTCAAAAACAAAACCAAATCACTGGAGAAAATCCCCAGAGCAAGCCACTGTTCTGAACGATGACCAACCAGGCAGGCTGAACTGTATCGTTCTTAGTTTAGACACTGTTGATCATATAAAGATGAAGATATAGTTAGACGTAACTTTAAACAAAAAAATTGTATTTTTTACATTTTTGTGTTTTGATTTTTCCAAAAAGTTTTATTTTGGATGTTTCTTTGCCCTCTGGTAATTAAGCTGTCTAAAGCTTTGATTTTAAACAGGGCAGCCATTCCTCTTGTGTAGCTGACCAATGATGCACACGCTCCAGATAATACAAACGATATGATGGCCACATCAGGACAAGGTGCAAAGTTGTTTCATCAGCAGTTGGCTGATTGTTGTACTGATGTCCAAATATCCACGTTTAACGGTGGAGTTAAAACCTAACTTTGAATTTGCAACAATAAAAGAAAATCACAGAATGGCAAAGAAAAACATGAACATGTTTTTTTCCCATTTTTCTTAACTGAAATATTATGTGGTATTTATCCCTGCTGTTATTGATTATATTGTAATACTTTATGAAATGATTTATCCTTTAAGAAGGAAAAAAAAAAGCATCTCTGCTGACTAGCAAATGCTTGTGACTAAAAATAAATATGGATTAGAATGTTGACTCCAAGTGAGAAAGACATAAGTTCATCTTTTGGTTCACAAAATTGGGGGAATATAATCCTCACTCACTGCCCCTACATAAGAATGTTAGGGATTTTCCATTATTTTCAATGGGAACTCCCAGCGGCTTTGGGAAATTTTGGTGAGATATGTCTTGTATTCTTCTCTTGATGCAGCATTAAGCTATAAATTATTAGATATTAAAGACCATTATGACTTTATTCTTGTTTGTGTGTGGATACCTGGAATAGTGAAACATTACCTTTTAGATTTTACCTTTTAAAGCTTTATGGGTTCCTTAAATTACAACAATGTACACTACTATAACATCTTCAACACAAGAGAATGTCATGAGGTGCTTCAGTGCTGAGCAGGACTTGGGAAAAGGGCTCATAGAAATGACTAAAGTGATGGTCTGAGAGGTATGGTTTACAAACTTTGAAAGCTGGGAGCCAACCAGCCAAAGGAGCCTAAGAAGAGAATTCCAGAGAAAGGGGGTAATAGCTGAAGGCTCTGTCATTGATGAGGCTGAAACACAACAGCTTTCAATTGTAGGATTTGCCCCTTTCTGCATTTTAACAAAGAATTTTCTTTGTAATTGTGTGCCATATGCCTAAAACTTTCGTATAATGTGCTGTTGACAAGGGAAGGTGATTGGTCCCTGTATTCTTACAACTGGGAAAAGATGGGATGTGGGACTGCTTGCCTTACCCCAGGTTTGACTGCCCACTGATAATTTCAGAAACTAGCATAACTTAAACTTGTTCTGTGGCTCTGAGCTCAATGCTACAGTACTTGTATGGTTTTCCACTTTAATTGCTATTCCAAGTTTCTGTTAACACCCAGTCAAATGTAATTGCAGCCAGAGTTGGCTCAAAAGCTAACCAGTGATACTACAGTGTAGTTTTAACCTTTTGTAGAGCCTAAGTTTTAAGGTGTCACTATCAATAAGGTGAGGTACCACAGAATCAATCAAAGAGTCAGAATTACATTGCTGTCTACTAAACCATTGGATGGAAACTTTATGGAAGCAGAGCATACCACCACGAAGGAAGACAAATAACATGTTTGGCCAAGCATATTGTGTACCTTGGGTCCTGGAGATGCCCTAGCACTGAACAAAGATATGACAATGGAGAAGTGATTATCCAAACTGGGAAGTATTAAGAGGTTTAAAAAAATAAATTTTCAGAATTGTTGGGATCCTTTTTATTTAAAACAAATTTCACGCCTGGGACCATTTTTTGTGCCCCTTTAAATTTTGTGAAGACTTGATTAATATGTTGTTGTTACAAGATGATATGAATTACTGATTGGCCCAGTGAAACTTTATGAATTTAAAACGAGAAAGCATCTTTAGTGAACGAATGTACTATCTGGTGCTATACTGAGTCATATCAATGCTCTGGTTGAGCTCTATTAGCTGAACGCACCCTATGAAGCGACAGTTAACATCGGTATCCCTGACTCTGGAAGTAAAAGCAACAACAAAAGAAAATCGCAGAAGCAAAAGAGAAACATGAATGTTTTTTTTTTACATTTTTCTTTAAATGATAAATGTGTTGAAATGGGTAGAAGATCCTCAAAAGGGTAAGGGAATGATTGCACTCAGGTATGCTTTCTAAATCTTAATAAGTGACCAATATAAAACTTAATTTGCATTAGAATCTGATGCTGGATTACCAATAACATATTTGTATGGTGCCTTTCTTCAGGTAACATGAATTATTTGAGGGTCGCTGAACCCCAGCTTTTGTGATTTTTCTACAGGTTAGCACGAGGAGGTAGGCATCAAGTCTACCTCAGCTAGAATGGGGATCTAAAGCTATGCTGTTGGCATCACTGAGCCACACACTAACCATCTAGCCAACTGTGCTAACCAGCTATCCTTAACATCTTTAACAATGTGAAGTACCTTGGAATATTTAATTATAATTTTAAAACAAAATATGACACATAGGACTTCAGAGCAGGAGTAGGCCATTTGGCTCCTTGAGACTATTCCACCATTCAATAAGATCATGACTGATCTGGTCGTGGTCTCAACTCCACTTTTCTGCGTAACCTTTGACTCCCTTTTCTATCAAAAATAGAACACGGCCATAAATAAATTTAATGACCCAGCTTCCACTGCTTTCTGGGGAAGAGAATTTCAATACTAATGTCCCTCAGCAGAAAAATATTCTCATTTCTGTCACCAAGACTTGTTAGACAGCATCTTCCAGATCCACAGCCACTACCATCTAGAAGGACAAAGGCAGCAGATACATAGGAGCACCACCACCTGGAAGCTACTCACCATCCTGACTTGGAAATATATTGTCATTCCTTCACTGTCGCTGGGTCAAGATCCAGGAACTCCTCCGCCCCACCCCCCCATGGACTATAGTGGTTCAAGAAGGCAGCTCACCACCACCTTCTCAAGGGCAATAAATGCTGGCCTAGACAGCAAAGACCACATCCCGTGAATGAATAAAAAAAACCTCATTCTTAAACTGTACCTGAGTTCTAGTCACCCCGACAAGAGGAAGCATTGTTCCAGGGGATCCACCTCATCAAATCCTTTCGAGATCTTATGTTTCATTCTTCTAAACTCCAATGCATATAGGCCCAACCTTCATAAGCCAAGCCCTTTATCCCACAAATGAGTCGAGTTAACTTTCTCTGAACTACTTCTAACACAATTTAGAGAGACAGCCATAAAAGGAAATATTGGATCAGATGACCAATAGCTTGGTATAAGAGGTGGGTTCTAACAAGCGTATTAAAGGAGTAAAACGAGGTGGAGAGGTGTAGGGAAGGAATTCCAGAGCTTAAGATCCAGGCAACTGAATGCACAGCAACCAATGGTGGAGAAATTAAAATCGGAAATGCTCAAGAAGCTAGAATTAGAGCGTAGATATCCAGGAAGATTGTGGGCATGGAGGTTATTACAGAGATAGGGAAAAGCAAGGCCATGAGGATGGGTAGTTGGAAAGAAGGATGGGAATTTTGAAGACAAATCATTGCTTGACTGGGAACCAATGTAGGTCAGCAAGCTCAGGCATGATAGGTGAACGGGACTTGGTGCAAATTAAGACATGGATAGCAGAGTTTTTGTTCAACCAAGTTTATGGAGGCTGCAATATTGGAGAAGAGCCAGGAGTTCATTAAAATGGTCACTCCTAGAGGTAACAAAGGACCAATTGAGGGTTTCAGCAGCAGATGAGCTGAGACATGGGTGAACATAAATAGCTGGAGTAGGCCATTTGGTCCCTCAAACCTGCCCCACCATTCAATAAGATTTGCCCCAGGCCTCAATTCCTCTTTCATGCCAGCTCCTCATAGCCCTAAACTCCCCGATATTCAAAAATCTATCTACCTCATCTTTAAATACTTTCAGTGATCTAGCCTCCACAACTCTCTGGGATAGAGAATTCCAGACATTCACTACCCTCCAAGAGAAGGAATGCCTTCGCATCTCAGTTTTAAATGAGTGTCCCCTTATTCTGTAACTATGTCCCCTAGTTTGCAATTTCCCCCATAGTGGAAACAGCTTCTCAACATCTACCCTGTCAAGCCCTCTCAGAATCTTGTACGTTTCAAGAGGATCACCCCTCATTCTTCTAAACTCAAATGAATAAAGACCTAACCTGTTCAGCCATTCTTGATAAATCAACCCCTTCATCCCAGGAATCAGCCGAGTGACTCTCTTTTGAACTGCCTCCAATGCCAGTATATCCTTTCCGAAATACGGGGACCAAAATTGTACACTACTCTAGGTGCGGCCTCACCAACACCCTGTACAGTTCTAACAAGACTTCCCTATTTTTAAACTCCAACCCCGTAGCAATACAGACTAAAATTCCATTTGCGTTCTTGATTACTTGCTGTACCTGCAAGATAAAATTTGTGTTTCATGCACAAGAACATCTAGATCCCTCAGTGCTGTACTTTTTTGGAGTCTCTCCATTTAACTAATGGTCAGCCTTTTGATTCTTTCTACCAAAGTGCATCTCTCACTTTCCAACATTAAACTCCGTCTGCCAAGTTTTTGCCTACTTACCCAACCTGTCCATATCTCTTTGCAGCTTCCTTATATCCTCATTACAACATGTCCTCCCACCTACTTTTGTATCATCAGCAAATTTGGATACATTACACTCTGCACCCTCCTCCAAGTCATTGATATAGATAGTAAATAATTGAAGCCCTAGGACTGATCCTTGTGGCACTCCACTAGTTACGTCTTTCCAACCTGAAAAAGACCCATTAGTCCCAACTTCCTATCTTTGGTGTGTTAACCAATCCTTAATCCATGCTAATACATTACCCCCAATACCGTGAGCTCCTATCTTGTGCAATAACCTCTTATGTGATACCTTATCGAATGCCTTCCGGAAATCCAAATACACTACATCTACCGATTCCCCTTTATGAACTCGACTCGTTATATCCTCAAAGAACTCCAGCAAATATGATTTCCCTTTCACAAAACCATGTTGACTCTGATTGCGCTAAACTTTTCTAAATGTCCTGCTATTTCTTCCTTACTAATGCTCTTTAGCATTTTCCCAAGACAGATGCTAGGCTGACAAGCCTATAGTTTCTTGCTTTTGTGTCTCCCTCTCTTCTTGAACTGGGGCATCTCACTAGCGGTTTTCAAATCTGCTGACACCCTACCTGAATCCAGCGAGTTCTGGAATATTTCGACCAGTGCCTCCACTATCTCTGCAGCCACTTCCTTTTAAAACCCTTGGATGCAAGCCATCTGGTTCTGGTGACTTGTCTGCTATTAGTTCCATTAGTTTATGAAATACTTTGTCCTTCGTGACAGAGATTGTCACAAGATCTTTCCTCCCATTATCTCCTTGCTTATCTGATATTTTTAGGATGTTTATAGTGTCCTCCACCATGAAGACTGATGCAGAATATTGGTTTAAATTATCTGTTGTTTCCCAGTTCTCTGTTATCAGTTCTCCAGTCGCATTCTCCAAGGTTCCCATGCTCGCTTTAGCCACTCTTTATATACCCATAGAAGCACATGCTGTTTGTTTTTATATTTCTTGCGAATTTACTTTCATAATCAATTTTCTCCTTCTTTATTAGCTTTTTAGTCATCCACTGCTGGTTCTTAAAAAAAAATCCCAATCCTTTGGCCTACCACTAGTTTTCGCCACTTTGTATGCCATAGTTTTTGACTGGATACTCTCCTTGACCACCTTTGTTAACCACGGATGGCTCATCCTACTCATCAAGTCCTTTTTGACCAGGATACATTTTTGCTGGGTGTGACGAAATATCTGCTTAAACATCTGTCACGACTCATTCACTGACCTTCCCATTAGCTTATTTTCCCCAGCCCGTTTTAGACACCTTTTTCTTCATACATATGTAATTGCCCTTATTTAAGTTGAGGACACTGGTTTGAGACCCGATCTGCTCGCCCTCAAACTGAATTTGAAATTCTACCTTGTGATTGCTACCCCTTAGTTGATTCTTAACTATGGTATTTCTTACCTCATTACACATTATTAGATCTAAAATATCCTGTTCCTGGGTAAATTCTGCAATTGATTGCTTTAGAAACAATCCCTGATGCACTCTACAAATTCATCTTCCATGTTACCCCTGCCGTTCTGATTTGCCCAGTCAATATCTAGATTAAAATCACCCATGGCAAATTGTAGCACTCTTTTTACTTGCCTCCATTATTTCATAAATTATACTTTGTCCTACAGTGAGGCAACTCCCGACTCCCACCCGTGACTTCTTCCCCTTGCTATTACTTATTTCCTCTCAAACTGATTCCACATCACAATCTATTGCACCTTTATTATTATTCACCATCGCACTGATACTTTCCTTTATTAACAAAGCTACCCCACCTCCTTTTCTGTTTTGCCTATTTTTCTGGAATGCTGAATACCATTAATATAGAGTACTGAGTCTTGGTCATCCTGCAATCATGTCTCTGTAATAGCTATCAAGCCGTATTCATTTATTTCTATTTGTGCTACCAACTCATCCATCTTGTTACAAATGCTGCATGCATTCAGATACAGAGCCTTAAGCTTTGACTTTTTGCCATTATTACTCATTCTGGTTCTAATGTCTGCCGCACTCTTCTGCTTATATTTTCTGCCCCTTCCTGTCTCACTTTGATTATCATTTCTCTCTGCACTACCCTGCATCTCTACTCTCTTGATTTTCTTTAAACTTTCCTTCAATTGACCCCTCCCCCCAACTAATTAGTTTAAAGCCCTTTCTACAACCCAACCCTAGTTATACGATTCACCAGGACACTGGTCCCAGCAAGGTTCAAATGAAGCCCGTCCCAACGGAACAGCTCTCTTCTTCCCCTGTACTGGTGCCAGTGTCCAATGAATCAGAACCCATTTCTCCCAATCTTTGAGCCACACATTTACCTCTATAATCTTATCTACCCTATGCCAATTTGCCCATGGCTCAGGTAGTAATCCGGGGATTATTACCTTTGTCCCCCTAACTACGCTATCCACTATTACTACTACATGTTTCTTTTCTCTCCCCACTTGAATGGCTCTCTGTACTACAGGGCTATGGTCAGTTCACTCATCCTGCAGGCTGTGCCCTTGTCCACACTTGGAGCAAGAGCCACATACCTATTGGACTAGGTCACTGGCTGAGGGCCCTCCAAAGCTAAATTCTGGACCCCCATACCTGCCTCACTTGCAGTCACACACTCCTGTCCCTGACCATGGTCCAAGTTTGAAGTAATTAATCCAAGGAGTGTAACTGTCTCCTGAAACAGTGTCCAGGTAACTCTCCCCCTGTCTGACGTGTTGCAGAGTCAGCAGCATGGTCTCCAGTTCATCAGCTTTGAGCTGAAATTCCTCGAGCAGACAACACTTGCTGCAGATGTGATCACCATGGATCACACCAGCATCCACCAGGTCCCACATACTACAGCTGCAACACATGCCTGCCCAGTCATCTCTATTCTATTTAATTAATTAATTTGGGTGTTAAGTATTTTAAAACTGAACTTCTTAACTACTCTTCAGCTGTAATAACTCCTCTTGATTTAAGCTACTTGACCAATCAAAAGCGACACGGAAGAGATATCCACCAATCACCTACCTGTTTTCCTTTGAAAGGAGTTCTCTGAAGGGGCTGTCATCAGTTTTTATCTCCTGCTGCCCTTCTCATGCAAGTCCGCTCTCCGTGTCCTCTGGGTGTAGTCAGGCAATCTTATAAAGGTGGAAATACACAGTCTTAGTGATAGCATGAATGTGATCAAATACTCATCTTGTGGTCAAATATGATGTCAAGATTGCCAACATACTCAGACTGTTACCAGGGAGATGGATGGAGTCAGTGACTAGGAAATGAAGTTTGAAGGGGGGACCAAACGCAATGGCTTCAGTCTTCCCAATATTTGAAGAAAAATTCTGCTCATCCAATACTGGATGTCAGATAAGCTTTCTGAAAATTTATCAGTTGAGTCATTGAGAGAGGTGGTAGTGAGGTAGAACTGGTGTTTGTCATATGCGTGTGAAGAATGCTGCACTTCAGATTGAGGTAACAGTGCGGCAGAAGGAAGGAAAGCCATTGCAAGTGATTCCCTGGAAATAAGAATGATCTTGATCTTGTTGGTGTCTGCCTTCAGACCCTTTTATAGCATCATCTGCCTCTTCCATCATTCCAGACTTCAAGTATTTTGAGGTGTGTTTGCCCCTACCCACTATCAAACAAAATTGATGATCCCCTCACTGAATTTAGCTCACCAGTCGATGTGAGATGCTGGTGTGTATTGCCAGTTACTTGGAGGCATAATAAAGAGCTGAGGACACTGTGGGATATCAATGAATCTTAACCCTTATTCAAAACCAGTGTGTGTGACTGGCAATGTCTCCGAGGTACTATTCCTTTCACAGAAATTCCCCATGTACCCCAGATATAATATAAGTACAGATAATAAAAAGTTGGAATTCGACATTGGATCTAATCTGGCTGATGAGCAGACATCCCATGATTGTGGAGGAACACCAAAGGCACAATCTTGAAACAAACCTGGTGCAAGATTTTGCACTAATCCTTCCTATTGATACACACAGTAATTGAGCAATCCCAGTTGGTTTTCAACTATTTAAGCTCTTGGCAGCTTGAAGAGCATGATTTGATGTATGATCCTTGCTGTGAAAATATTATGGTTTTAATGTGGGGGAGAAAATGCTAGAAATGCATCCCGCTGACATTGTGTGAGACATACTTTAGAAATCTGTCAAGGAAACTGAACACCCACAGTTTAAGGTGCCTGATGCCTTTTGGCAGGATGGGGCTGGTTTAGAATGTACAGATTAGCAATGATTATAATAACTCAAAATGTGACATTTATTAATGGTAAAGCAGTTCTGGGATATAATTTATTTTGCAAGGCAGTATGTGATCATTTCCAGTACAATCCCTTAACTTACTGATTACTAGGAGTCCACTCTTCCCTTAGCTAGTACAAAGCAGGTAAGGTTTTACAAAATTGAGCTGCTTCAAAACAGTAATTTGTAACAGTACCCTGCAACAGCTTTCCCAGTAATTTAGTGCAATTCATTAGTTATCTTAGCAATCATAAAATACCTGTGAGGCATTGTAATTAACCAGGTTCCAAAATGCTACACTCTAACAAAGTAGGTTACCCAATCCATGTCAACAGGTCCCTTGCTTTAATGCTTATGCCAGTGTGTCAGTCGAGTTGGACACTGGACGATGTACAAGAATGGCCATTATGGATACGATCTGATTTCCTCCCCTCTGCAGGAACATAGGAACAGGAGGTGACCATTCAGCCCTTCAAGCCTGCCCTGCCATTCAGTTAGCTCATAGCCGATGAGTATCTCAGCTCTGTACATCCACATTGATTCTGTAACCCTGAATACACATACTGAACAAAAAGCTTCCCATCTCAGTTTTGAGATTTTCAATTGACTAAGCCTCAACCCTAATTCTTGTGGAGAGTTGGGGCAGAGAAGAGGGCAAATTCCTGATTTCCACCACCTTTCGGGTGAAGAGGTGTTGTCTGACATCACCCTGGATGGCCTAGCTGGAATGTTTAAGTTAATTCCCTCTTTGTTCTGCAGTACTCACTCAAAGAAATTTTATCTACCCTAACAAAACCTTTAATCATATTAAACATCTTATTAGATCACCCCTTAATATTCTATATTAAAGGGAAAACAGGCCTAGTCAATCAAACTTGTTCTCTTTAACTCTTTTAGCCCCATATAATTGTTGTGAATCTGCTGCAGCCCTTTCCCAGGCAAATTTATCCCTCCTGAGGCGTAGTGCCCAGAACTGAATACAATCCTCTAAATGGGCCTAACCAGAGCCATATACAGCTGTAGCGTATTCTCCAGAAAGGCAGGGAAGGTGGAGAAATTGACCTCAATACTGGAGGCCACACATATGGAGCAGCAAAGAGGAATGCAGTAGATACTGCTCCCTGCAGTTGAACCTGAGGTCCTGAAGCCTACCTGGTGCCAAGGTTAAGGACATCTTGTGTGGAAGGAGAAGAGTGCCACTTGTTACGAGTCCACAAGGAACCAACAACATAAGTAGAACTAAGAATGAGATTCTACTGAGGCATTTGATGTGTGCTAGTGTACAAATTAAAATGCAGAACCTCAAAGGGTTAGTAAATGATCCAGGCACAGAATGGCACAGGGACAAAGTTTTATATGTGTGCCTAAAGGAATGGGAGTTAGGGGTTTCAATTTTGTTGGAACTCAGGACAATTCCTCCTAGTGTAAAAAATCTACTAATCCTCCCTCTTTAAAAGAGGGGGATAAAAGCAGAGTAATGAGTTGGAGTGAACTTTGCTACCCTGATAAATTACAAGGACCAAATGACCCAAAGGGGCATTGAAACAGTGCTTCTCTACCCAACTCCCTTTCACGTGCATATCCCTCAAGGCCAAAAGCTCCACTTGTGTAATTAAATAGTCTTAGTCAACAAGAGGTGAGAGAGTATAAAATTAAACACGTTTTCACAAAAGCAAAGAATTGTAACATTCCTGTAAATGGCAAGAGATATGAAGGTCCTTTAAATCCCCACCTAAACTCTTAGTCAAGAAACTGTATAGGGTCCTCTCATGCAGTCTATGTCTGAAACTGGATGTTTAAATGTAGATCACTGAACTATCTTACATGAATGAGTTTCTACATCATTAGCAGAATCCACATGAGCTACCAAGTGAATTAATTAACTTTTTATTGCCAGTTATCCAAAAAAAAAAGGCATCAACGTCATGAATTAACAATTCAGTTCAGAAACTGAACTGGACCAGCCATTTATAAATACTGTGGCTACAAAAGCAGGTCAGAGGCTGGGAATTCTGCGGAGAGTAACTCACCTCCGGACTCCACAAAGCCTACGCTCCATCTACAAGGCACAAGTTAGGAATGTGATAGAATACTCTCCACTTGACTGGGTGAGTGCAGTTTCAACAACAATCAAGAAGCTGGACAGCAGCCTGGACAAAGCAGCCTGTTTGATTGGCACCCATCCACCACCTTCAATATTCACTCCCTCCACCACCAATGCACAGTGACAGCAGTGCATCTACAAGATACACGGCAGCAAGGTCTCTTTGACAGCACCTTCCACAGTATTTATATATGGCTGGTCCAGTTCAGTTTCTGAACGGAATTGTTAATTCATGACATTGATGCCTGTTTTTTTTGGATAACTGACAATATAAAGTTAATTAATTCACTTGGTAGCCCATGTGGATTGGGCGAATGATGTAGAAACTCATTGATGTAAATCTTCTCTGCCGATGCTGCCAGACCTGCTGAGGTTTTCCAGGTAATTCTGTTTTTGTTTTGGATTTCCAGCATCAGCAGTTTTTTGTTTTTAACTCATTGATGTAAGATAGTTCAGTGATCTACATTTAAACATCCACTGCATAAGAGGACCCTAGACAGTTTCTTGACTAAGAGTTTAGGTGGGGAGTTAAAGGACCTTCATATCTCTTGCAAGTTCCCCCAAGCCACACACCATACTGACTTCAAAATATATCACTGTTCCTTCACTATCGCTGGGTCAAAATCCTGGAACTCCCTAACAGCACTGTGGCTCATAGAGTTATACAGCACAGAATCAGGCCCTTCAGTCCACCGTGACTGTGCCGGCCAATAAGCACCTATCCCAATCCCATTTTCCAGCACTTGGCCCGTAGCCCTGTATGCTATGGCGTTTCAAGTGCTCATCTAAATACTGTAGGTGTTCCTACAATACATCACTGCAGCGTTCAAGAAAGCGGCTCAGCACCATCTTCTCAAGGACAATTAGCGATGGGTAATAATGCTGGCCTGGCAATGGTCCCACATCCTTTGAAAGAATTTTTAAAAATTAACCTTTGAATCATAGTTAGCAGCAATTGAACTTAGACAGTGGGTGTTGGAGTAATTAGTTATTTGCTACAGTAACTGGTTTCAAAGGAAATTCAATTACATCAGAGTAATTAGCAGCAACTGCTTATTGTTTATAAATTTACAGTTGATATAGTTAGCAATGTTAATATAAATTGGTGAGATTAGTTTCCATAGTATTTAAAGCACAGAAACAGGTACTTAGGACTAACAGTTCCATTAGGTTAATGTTCTTACATAGGATTATATAGGATATATGGCACAAGAACAGGTCCTTCGGCCAAACCAGTCAATTCAAGCATTTTTGCTTAATTCTAATCTCCTTCTACCTTTCCCCAGTTAAATCTATCATTGTAACCCTCTAATCCATTCTCCCTGAAATGAACAAAGAACAAAGAAAAGTACAGCACAGGAACAGGCCCTTTGGCCCTCCAAGCCTGCACCGATCATATTGCCTGTCAACTAAAACATTTTGCACTTCCGGGGTCCGTATCCCTCTATTCCCATCCTATTCAGGTATTTGTCAAGCTGCCTCTTAAACACCACTATCGTACCTGCTTCCACCACCTCCTCTGGCAGCAAATTCCAGACACTTACTACCCTCTGTGTTAAAAAACTTGCCCCGCACATCTCCTCTATAGTTTTCTCCTCTCACCTTAAATCTATGTCCCCTAGTAAATGACTCTTCCACCTTGGGAAAAAGCTTCTGACTATCTACTTTGTCCATGCCACTCATAATTTTGTAAACTTCTATCAAGTCGCTCCTCAATCTCCGTCGCTCTAGTGAGAACAATCCGAGTTTCTCCAACCTCTCCTCTTAGTTAATAATCTCCAGACCAGGCAGCATCCTGGTAAACCTCCTCTGCACCCTCTCCAATACCTCCATATCCTTCTGGTAATGTGGTGACCAGAATTGCACGCAATATTCCAAGTTTGGCCTAATTAAGGTTCTATACAGCTGCAGCATGACTTACCAGCTTTTATACTCAATACCCCTGCCAATGAAGGCAAGCGTGCCATATACCTTCCTGACTACCTTATCCACCTGCGTTGCCACTTTCAGTGACCTGTGGACCTGTACACCCAGATCCCTCTGCCCATCGATGCACTTAAGGGTTCTGCCATTTACTGTGTAATTCCTGCCTGTATTAGACCTTCCAAAATGCATTACCTTGCATTTGTCCGGATTAAACTCCATCTGCCATTTCTCTGCCCAAGTCTCCAACCGACTTATATCCCGTTGTGTCCTTTGACAATCCTCTTCACTATCTGCAACTCCTCCAACCTTAGTGTCGTCTGCAAATTTACTAATTAGCCCAGTTACATTTTCCTCCAAATCATTTATGTATACCACAAACAGCAAAGGTCCCAGCACTGATCCCTGCAGAACTCCACTAGTCACAGCTCTCCATTCAGAAAAGCACCCTCCCACTGCTATCCTCTGTCTTCTATGACCAAGCCAATTCTGTATCCATCTTGTCAGCTCACTTCTGATCCTGCGCGACTTTACCTTCTGTACCAGTCTGCCATGAGGGATCTTGTCGAAGGCCTTACTGAAGTCCATATATATAACATCCACTGCCCTTCCATCATCGATCATCTTTGTCACTTCCTCGAAAAACTAGATCAAGTTAGTGAGATACGACCTCCCCTTCACAAAACCATGCTGCCTCTCACTAATACGCACATTTGCTTCCAAATGGTAGTAAATCCTGTCACAAAGAATCTTCTCCAATAATTTCCCTACCACTGACGTAAGGCTCACCGGCCTGTAATTTCCTGGATTATCCCTGCTACCCTTCTTAAACAATGGAACAACATTGGCCATTCTCCAGTCCTCTGGGACCTCACCCATAGTCAGTGAGGATACAAAGATTTCTGTCAAGGCCCCAGCAATCTCCTCCCTTGCCTCGCTCAGTATTCTGGGGTAGATTCCCCCATCTGGCCCTGGGGACTTATCCACCTCAATATTCTCAAGACGCCTAACACCTCCTCTTTTTTGATCTCAACATGATCCAGGCTATCTACACACTCTTCCCTAGACAAATCGACCACTAAGTCCTTCTCTTTGGTGAATACTGATGAGAATTATTCATTCAGTATCTCTCCCATTTCTTCTGGCTCCACACATAGATTCCCACCTCTGTCCCTGAGTGGGCCCACCCTTTCCCTGGCTACCCTCTTGCCCTTTACATATGTATAAAAGGCCTTGGGATTTTCCTTAATCCTGGTTGTCAGTGACTTTTCATGACCTCTTTTAGCCCTCCTGACTTCTTGCTTAAGTTTCTTCCTACTTTCTTTGTATTATCCACAGGTTTCATCTGTTCCCAGCCTTCTAGCCCTTACGAATGCTTCCCTTTTCTTTTTGACTAATCTCACAATATCCTTCGTTATCCAAGGTTCCTGAAACTTGCCATGCTTATCCTTCATCCTAGCAGGAACATGCCGGTCCTGAATTCTTATCAACTGACGTTTGAAAGCCCCCCACATGTCAGTTGTTGACTTGCCTCCAGTCTAGATTCCTCAGTTCCTGCCTAATATTGTTATAATTAGCCTTCCCCCAATTAAGTACCTTAACCCGAGGACTCCTGTTTTCCTTATCCACCAGTACCTTGAAACTTACTGAATTATGGTCTAGCGTTCCCTTAAATATATCTACACTATTCACTTCAACTACTCCCTGTGGTAATGAGTTCCACATTCTCACCACTCTGGCTAAAGAAGTTTCTTCTGAATTCCCTATTGGATTTCTTGGTGACTCACTTATATTGATGACCTCTAATTATGCTCTTCCCTGAGAGGAAGCATTCTCTCTGTATTCATTCTATCAAAATCTTTCATAATTTTAAAGACCTCTATTAGGTGACTCCTTGTCTATTACCAAGAGAAAAGAGACCCAGCCTGGCAATACTTTCCTGATAGGTATTCCAGTTAGCTTCCTTGCAAATCTTCTCTGCACTTTCTCCAATCCTTCTATATTCTTTTTGTAATATGGCGTCCAGAACTGCACACATTCCTCTAAGTGTGGTGTAACCAAGACTTGATACAGATTTAATATAACTTCCCTGCTTTCCAATCCTGTCACTGTATAAATAAAGCTTAGTTCTTGGTTTGATTTTTCTAATGACTCTGATTAGCTGTAGTGATTTATGCTTGAATATGCGCTATGTGGATTTTGCCACCGCCATAGTTGAATAGCCCATATTGCAACAACAGTCAAAAGGAGAGAAATTTGGAAAGAATCACGTTCAAGAAAGTTGCTCTGTGATGACTGAACTTGCTTCCTGGCGAGGACACTCAGTGCTGAAGTTTGCCAAACCAAACTGTTGACCTCACTGTTTTAACATTATCTTGGCTGCTCACTGACCAAGTTAGGCATCGTCTGGAGTTTGAGAGTTACCATTCCACATTCCTCATCTTTCTGCAATATTTTGTTTGAAGAGCGCTTGAAGATTGATTGCTGTGCATTGAAGCTTCTGTTTGAATTAGGTCAAAAATAAATATGTAAAATAACTCATGCAGCATAGTTGTAAAAATTCCTTTCTTCTTGCAGTCGCATCGGGAGTACTGCATTCAGTTCTGGCCACTGCGCCTCAGGGAGGATATATTGGGCTTGAAAGGGGTGCAGAGTAGATTCATTAGGGTGTTACGAAGGCTAAAAGGTTGAATTATGAAAACAAGCTGCATAGACAAGGCCAGTATTCCCCTAAGCATAACAGATTAATGAGTGATCAGGATGATTAAGGGATTTGATTGAGGTGATAAATGTAAACTATTTCCTATAGGAAGGGTGTAACTGCATTGAAGAGAGTGTAGAAGAGGTTTGCGAGAGTGGTTCCAGGGATGTGACACTTCAGTTATAAGGAAAGATTGGACAAGTTGGGACTGTTTTCATTGGAGAGAAGACTTGATAGAAGTTTTCAAAATAATGAGGGGCCTGTACAGAATAGATAGGGAGAAACTGTTCCTGCTTGTAAATGGATCAAGAACCAGAGGGCACGGTTTTAAAGTGCTTTGCAAAAGAAACAAATGCAAGCTGAGAAAAAACTTTTTCACACAGCGAGTGGTTAGGATTTGGAATGCACTGCCTGGAAGTGTGGTGGAGGAAGGTTCAATTGAGGCATTCAAGAGGGCATTGGATGATTATTTAAACAGAAACAACGTGCAGCGTTACGGGGAAAAGGCAGGAGATTGGCACTAAGTTAAAATGCTCAGAGAGCTGGTGCAGACTCAGTGGGCTGAATGGCCTCCTTCTACACTGTAATAATTCTGTGACTCTGTGATTCTCTGCTGAGGGAATCCAGAACAAGGGGGCATGAGCTTAAAATTAGAGTTGGCCATTCAAGGGTGATCTCAGGAAATACTTCTTCACAGAGTGTTGTGGAAATTGGAACTCAGTCCCAAAATACATTGAGGATGAGTCTATTGAAAATTTCAATATTGAAATTTGAAGGTTTTTGTTAGGTAAGGAAAGTAACGGAACATGGAACCAAGTCACATAAGGGGAGTTAAGGAACAGTTGAAGTCAGTAGCTAATTGAATGGGGGAGCAGGCTCAAGAGGCTGAATGAGCTATTCCTGTTCCTATGCTCCGAAAACACTTTCCTCCTGTCAGCTGACCGCAATATTTAAAAACCCATCCCTCTTCCTTTATTCTTTCATGGGATGCGGGCATTACTGGCAAGGCCAGCATTTGTTGCTGATCTCTAATTACCCTTGAATTGAGTGACTTATTTGGCCATTTCAGAGGGCAGTTAAGAGTCAAACACGTTGCTGTGGATCTGGAGTCACATAGGACCAGACCAGTTAAGGTTGACAAATTTCCTTCCCGAAAGGTCCCAGATAAAAGCAAAACACTGCGGAGGTTGGAAATCTGAAATAAAAACAGAAAATGCTGGAAAAACTCACCAGGTCTGACAGCATCTGTGGAGAGAGAAACAGAGTTAAATCTTTGAGTCCTTATGACCCTTCTTCAGAGCTAAAGAGAAGTAGAAATAGGACAACATTTATACAGTTTAAGGGGGTGGAGCAGGTGAAGCTGGGTAGAAGGCCAACAATAAGTGGGGGCTAAGGAGAGATTGACAAAAATGTCATGGATAAAAAAACAAAGGGAGTGTTAATGGTAGTGGTAAGGGCTAAAGAAGGTGCTGTATTGGTGGCATAAAGATAAGAAAGCACAATGTGTGAAAAGCAGAACAACGGTCAGCACTCTGTGAAAGAACAACATGGAACAAGTAACTTTGTTGGGGGTGGGGTGGGAGTGTGGGGGCAGTGGTTGGGTGGAAAAGGGATTAAAACCGGGGTGGGGGGGATAAAAAGGGGATAAGACAATAAAAATGAAAATAAAAATAAGTAGATAAAAAATAAAAATAAATTTTAAAAGGGGATTTAAAAGGTGTGAGAATAGAGGAGAGAGTTCATGGTCTGAAATTGTTGAACTCAATGTTAAGAGTGGATGGCTGTAAAGTGCCTAATCGGAAGATGAGATGCTGTTCCTCCAGTTTGCACTGAGCTTCACTGGAACATTGCAGCAGGCCACGGATGGACATGTGGGTATGAGAGCAGGATGGGGTGTTGAAATGCCAAGTGACAGGAAAGTTTGGGCCATGCTTGCGGACAGAGTGAAGGTGTTCCACAAAGCGAACACCCAGTCTATGTTTGGTTTCCCCAATGTAGAGGAGACCGCATTGGGAGCAGCGAATGCAGTGGACTAAATTGAAGGAGGTGCAAGTGAAGTACTGCTTCACCTGAAAGGAGTGTTTGGGCCCTTGTATGGTGAGGAGGCAGGAAGTAAAGGGGCAGGTGTTGCACCTTCTGTGATTGCATGGGAAAGTACTGTGGTAAAGGGATGAGGCGTTGGGGGTGATGGAGGCATGGACCAGTGTGTCCCAGAGGGAATTATCCCGATGGAATACTGACGGGGGTGGGGGTGAGTATGGAGGCTGGTGAGGTGAAAAGTGAGGACAAGGGGTACCCTATCATGGTTCTGGGAGGGAGGGGAAGATGTGAGGGCAGAGGTGCAGGAGATGGGTCGAACATGGTTGAGGGCCCTGTCAACCACCGTGGGTGGGAAACCTCAGTTAAGGAATAAGGAAGACATCTCAGAAGTGCCATTTGGGAAAGTGACATCATCGGAACAGATGCGATGAAAGAGAAGGAACTGAGAGAATGGGATGGAATCCTTACAGGAAGCAGGGTGTGAGGAGCTGTAGTCGCGGTAGCTGTGGGAGTCAATTGACTTGCAATGAATATTGGTGACATTCTATCACCAGAAATGGAGACAGAGGTCAAGGAAGGGAAGGGAAATGTCAGAGATGGATCACGTGAAGAGGTTGGAGGGGAGGAAATTGGAAGTAAAATTGATAAATTTTTCCAGATCCATACGAGACTATAAAGCAGCACTGAAACAGTCATCGATGTACCAAAAAAAGAGTTGTGGGAGGGGGCCCGAGTAGGACTGGAACAAGGAATGTTCCATGTATCCCATAAAGAGGCAGGCACTTCAGACACTTCTTCCTATTTCCCCCTGGACCACAACCCCACCACTGAATATCAAGCCATTATTTCCAGGACTGTCACTGACCTCATCTCCTCTGGAGATCTTCCCTCCACAGTTTCTAAACTCGTAGTCTCCCAACCTTGGTCAGCCCGCTTCTATCCCCTCCACAAAATGCACAAACTGGACTGCCAGGGTAGACCCATCATGTCAGCCTGTTCCTGCTCCATGGAACTCATTTCTTCATATTTTGACTTAACATTGAGTTCAGATCATGAACTCTCTCCTCTATCTTCACCACTTTTTAAATCCCTTTTTAAAAATGTTTTTTTAATTTTTATCTACCAACTTTTATTTTCATTTTTATCCATTTATTCATTGTTTTATCCTCTTTTTATCGCCCCTTTTTTATCCTCTTCCCCCCCAACCACTGGCCCCTCCCTTCCCACCCCTAAAAGGGTGGCACTTGTTCCAATGTTGTTCTTTCACAGATTGCTTACACTTGTTCTGCTCTTCACACGTTCTGCTTTCTCACCTTTATGCCCCTATCAGCACCTTCTTTAGCCCTTACCACTACCATTAACACTCCCTTTGTCTTTTTATCCATGGCATCTTAGTCAATCTCTCCTTAGCCCCCACCTATCGCTGATCTTCTATCCAACTTCACCTGCTCCCCCCCCCACCCCCCCACCCCCACCTTGAACAGCATGCATTACATCCTATTTCTACTTCTCTTTAGCTCTGAAGAAGGGTCATTATGGACTCGAAACATTAGCTCTGTTTCTTTCTCCGCAGATGCTGTCAGACCTGCTGGGCTTTTGCAGCATTTTCTGTTTTTATTTTACATTCGTCAGCCCAGATCAGGTTTTAACTATAATGGAGGATATTTGCCATGGGCATCATTGCTGAGACTAGCTTTATATTCCAGATTTATTAGTTGAATTCAAATTCCACTGGCTGTGCTAGTGGGATTTGAACCCATGTCCCCAGAGCATTAGCCTGGGCCTCTGGATGACTAGGCCAGCGGCAGTCCAGTATTACTAGTACATGGAGCCACTCAGACAAAATGACAGCACTAAAGATAGGACCACTGATCACTATTAAGCTCCAAAAGAACCTGAAACTAGTTACATATAATTTAAGACAAATTTCAAGGGAAATAATTCTGACAAAGGGCAGAATTTTACAGCCCCATTCCGGTGGGGAAGGGGCCATACAATGCAGCGAGCCATTATAAAACCCTTTAACTTCAGCAGGAACGTAAAATCCCACTGTCGTAAAATTCCGCACGTAGAGTCAAGGCTAAAATGTATGCCCTATTGCCTTGAAGCCCTGTAAGTACGTGACAGCTTTGTTTATTTATCCTAAACGTCTTTGCTGTAATGAGGTTTGTTTTCAGAGGCAATCATTTTAGGACCACCCTCACAGATCCACGAGAAAATAACTCCCCCTTGCTCAATTGATTCTGTTCACTTTTAAATCTTTGGATTTTTGTAATTTTCACCTCTGTAACGTCACCTAACTCCTCCTGCTGCTCAGCTCATCTGCTGCTGAAACCCTCATCTGTACCATTGTTACCTCAGGCTTAACTATTCCAATGGACTTCTAAGCAACCTCCCATTTCCATACTCTCCATTGACTTGAGGTCATTCAAAACTCTGCTGCCCGTGTCCAATCACAGAATCATAATGGCACAGAAGGAGGCCATTCGGCCCATCGTGTCTGCACCGGCTCTTCAAATGAGCATTATGACCTAGTGCCATCACTGTACCCTTACACATTGTTTCTATTCAAATAATTATCTAATGCCCTCTTGAATGCCTATTGAACTTGCCTCCACCACATTTCCAGGCAGTGCATTCCAGACCCGAACCACTCGTTGCGTGAAAAAGTTTTTTCTCACATCACATCTACTTCTTTTGCAAATCATTTTAAATCTGTGCCCTCTTTTTCTTGATCCTTTTATGAGCAGGAATAGCTTCTCCCTATCTACTCTGTCCAGTCTCCTCATGATTTTGAACATCTCTATCAAATCTCCTCTTAGCTGCCTTCTCTCCAAGGAGAACAGTCCCAACCTCTCCAATCTATCTTCATAGCTGATGTATCTCATTCCTAGAGCCATTCTTGTAAACCTCTTCTGCACTCTCTCCAATGTGTTCACCTCTCATTTCTAAACTAATGACAAGTCCCACTCACCCAGCATTCGTTCATTAACATATGTTGGATCCTGATTAAACAATGTCTAAATTTTGAAATCCTCATCCTTGTTTTCAAATTTCTCCATGGCCTCACCCCTCCCTATCTCAGTAACCTCCCCCAGTTTTACAACTGTCTTAGATCTTTGCATTCCTCCAATTCTGGCCTTCTGACCATCCCCAATTTTACTCATTCCACCATTGGTGGCTGTGCCCTAAGCTTTGAAAATTCCTCCCTAAACCTCTTTGCTTGGACTTCACTTTCCTCCTTTAAGACCAAACATTTGGTGATCTGCCCTAATATTTCCTTATGTGGCTGGGTGCCAGATTTTGTTTGATAACACTCCTGTGAAGTACCTTGGGACATATTACATTAAGGTTCCCCTGACATGGGTATTTTCTTACAAATTGATGAGTGCAATATGAAAAGTTTTGACAAAAAATGGCAATTTTTCAGCAACACAGTAAGGTTGCTTATGTAAATGAAAGTTGTTGATGTAATATCTCTTCCCTTTGCCTTATCTAAGCTGGGAATGCTGTGATTTTGGTTTTGTAACCTGGCCTCAGCTAACAATATGATATTAACACAGTATCCCAGGCTGCTGTCAGAGGCAAGGGAGGAGATTGCAGGGGCCCTGACACTAATTTCCAAATCCTCTCAGGCCACAGGAGAGGTGCCAGAGGACTGGAGGACAGCTAATGTGGTACTATTATTCAGGAAGCGTAGTAGGGATAAACGAGGGAACTATACACCAGTGAGTCTAACCTCAATGGAAAGGAAACTTCTGCAAAAAATTCTGACGGACAGAATTAATCTCCACTTGGAGAGGCAGGGATTAATCAGGGACAGTGAGCATGGCTTTGTCAGGGGGAGAGCATGTCTAACAAATTTGACTGAATTTTTTGAGGAGGTGTCTGGGTGTGTAGATGAGGGTAATGCAGTTGATGTAGTCTACATGGACTTCATTAAGCATTTGACAAGATCTTGCATGGGAGACTGGTCAAGAAGTTAAGAGCCCATGGGATCAGTGGCAAATTTGGATTAGTGGCAGGAGGCAGAGGGTGATGGTGGTAGGTTGTTTTTGTGACTGGAGGCCAGGGTTCGGTGCTGGGTCCCTTGCTGTTTGTAGTGTACATTAATGATCTAAACTTGAATGTAGGAGATATGATCAGTAAGTTCGCAGATGACATGAAAATTGGTGGTGTGGTAAATAGCGAGGAGGAAAGCCCTAGACTACAGGGCAATATAGATGGGCTGGTCAGACGGGCAGAACAGTGGCAAGTGTAATTTAATCCTGAAAGGTGTGAGGTGATGCATTTTGGGAGGCCTAATAAGGCAAGGGAGTACATGATGGTAGGACCCTAGGAAGTATAGAGGATCAGAGGGCCCTTTGTGGTCATGTCCATAGATCCCTAGAGGCAGCAGGACAGGTAGATAAGGTGGTTCAGAAGGCTTATGGGATGCTTGCCTTTATTAGTCGAGGCATTGAATGCAAGAGCAGGGAGGTCATGATGGAGCTGTATAAAGAATTAATTAGCCACATCTGGAGTACTGTGTGCAGATCTGGTCACCACACTATAGGAAGGATATGATTGCACTGGAGAGGATGCAGAAGAGATTCACCAGGATGTTGCCTGAGCTGGAACGTTTCAGCTATGAAGAGAGGCTGGACTGAGGTTGTTTTCCTTAGAGCAGAGAAGGCTGAGGGGGGACCTGATTGAGGTGTACAAAATTATGAGGGGCGTAGATAAGAAGAAACTCTTCCCTTTAGTGGAGGGGTCAATAACCAGTGGGCATAGATTTAAGGTAAGGGGCAGAAGGTTTAGAGGAGAAGTTTTTTTCACCCAGAGGGTGGGGGTTATCTGGAACTCTCTGCCTGAAAGGGTAGTAGAGGCGGGAATCCTCACAACATTTAAGAAGTTTTCAGAGGGACACTTGAAATGCCACAACATACAAGGCTACAGGCCAAGTACTGGAAAATGGGATTAGAGTAGCTAGGGGCTTGATGAGCGTCGCAGACACGATGGGCTGAATGGCCTCTTTCCATGATGTAAAACTCTATGACTTTATGACTATGACTACATAGTTATCACTGGCTAATCAGAAAGTTAACAGGACTTTTTACACCATTCCTTCATACAGATCCAATGGAAATAGATTTACTGAAAATAGAGACATGCTGTTGAAGCTTTTCATCTTGCATTCATCAGGACAGATTCACAAGAAATACTAATGGTAAAGGGAGCAACAATTTATACTGCATGAGAAAAGACTGCTGATTGGTTGGCAAGTGGACACTGCTTGGTAGAAGCTTTGCCATGGAGATTGCACCAGGAAACAGTTGACAGTTTATATTTGTCCTGATGAGTGTAAGTTGAAAATCTTCGATGGTATGTCTCTTTTATCAGCAATACATGAGGAAGTAGATTTGATACGTTTACTGAAGCTTTTGATGATCACTAAGCAGACCCTTGGTAACTGGCTTAATTTTTTTGTCCTCCTGTCCTGCCTTACCCATCCTTTCATTAAGGTGTTGGTGGTGAATGTAACTTGGCTATTCGACTGTAAGGGCATCATTACCGAAATAATTCCTAATCTCACCCAGCAGGCCCAGCAGTAGGTCACCAGAAACTGTCCAGGAGCAGGAAACCTGGCCAATAACTTCTGCCCTTGCAGAATTGTACATAAACTAACTGCAGGCATCTCTGCCAGCACCTTGGCTGAGATTAGCTGACTAACTGCAGGGTGAGGATTGAGCCCAGGACCATCCTGCTCTGCATGGATCAGCTGTTCACTGCTTTAAAAGCTTAATGCTTCTCATCAGGATTACAGTATCGATCTGAGCTCATTCAACAACAACTTGCATTTACATACCACCTTTAACGTCGTAAAACGTGCCAAGATGTTTCACAGGAGCATAATCGGACAAAATTTGGCATTGATTCACATCAGGAGGTCAAGTGACGAAATTCTTGGTGAAAGAGGTATGGGTTAAGGAGCTTCTAAGGCACAGAGATGGAGAGGTTTAGGGAGAGAATATCAGATCTTAGTGTCTAGGCAGTTGAAGACATGGCTCCCAATAGTGAAACGATTAAAATTGGGGATGTGCAAGAGGCCAGAATCAGAGGAAAGCAGAGTTCCTTTACTAAAGCAGCGTAGCTGCTTAACAACAGCTACAGTTTCCTGTGGTTTCACAGCTGCTGTGTATGTGCAACCTCAAGCATCTGGAAAACTGTGATCTATGGCAGGCACATCCTGCTAATGTCAAAACAATTAGAAGAAGCTATAACAGGAATAACATTGATTCCAAAAGCTGTCCCCAGAGGCTTCTATTCTCACTGTTAAAACTGGGTGTTTGTTAAACTGAGTTTATCTTACTGGGTGGTTAAGTTGACTTGCCTTGAAGTCCTTGTGTTGCCCCAATTCTTGGTTGCAGAACAAAAACCAATGATTATAAAACATTAAATTGCACAGTGTTCAGCTCCATTGTCAATTCCTCAGATAATAAAGTAGTTTGTACCGGGATGCAGTAAGAACAGAAAGTGACATTCATACCACACAAGAGCCAGGTAATGGCCATCTCTAATAATAGTGAGTCTACCCACTTCCCCTTGACAGTCAACTGCATTACCATCATCAAATTCCCCACTATCAGCATTCTGGGGTTATCACTGACCAGAAATGTAACAGGACTAGTCATATAATCAAATAGCTACAAGAACAATTCAGAGGCTGGGAATTCGGTGATGAGTGACTCACTTTCTAACTTTCTAAAGCCTGATCATCATCTACAAGGCACGAGTCAGGAGTGCAATGGAATAGTCTCCACTTGCCTACATGCAGCTCCAAAAGCTCTTAAGAAGCTTGAGGCCATCAAGGGCAAAGCAGCCTGCTTCCTCCGCATCCTATCCGTCAATTAAATATTCACTAAAGATGCACTGCAACAATTCCTGAAAACTTCTAAGGCTGCACCTCTCAACATGTAAACTCTACCACCTAAAAAAAGGGCAGCAGAGGCATGAGAAATTTATTATCTCCAAGTTCTCTTCCAAGGCACACAACATCCTGACTTGAAAATAGTCCTTCATCATCGCTGGGCCAAAATTTCGGAACTCCCTCCCTTACAACACTTGTACCCCACCCAGAATGCATTGTTCTACAAATGCAACTCACCAGCACCTTCTCAAAGGCAAGTAGGAATGGGCGGTAAATGCTGAACTTGCCAGTAATGCTCACATCCCATAAATGAGTAAATAAAAAGGTTATATAAATAAAATATAAATAAAAAGGTGTTGAGTCACAGCTATTTGCCAACCTGAGTGAAAAGAGTTTATTCTGTAACAAGCCCAGTTCAAAAACAAAGAGGTTCTATTGCAACGTACCCCACCCACTAAAAATGTTTATTCTACGTATCTGGATACGTTTGTTTACCTGAGAAACTATCAGATTGCACCCAGACAGGCAACTCTGAGAATTAATCTTAAGAGTCTTAAGTTGTTACTTTTGAGTTGCCTAGTCTACTTATGCTAAAATATGACCACTATGTTAAACCATTGCTATAAACTATCAACAGATATTAAGAAGGATGAATTTGAATTTACAGACCTCAGGACGTCCCAAAGAATATCACAGTTCTTGAAATGTAGCCACTGTCTTGTAGAGATATCCGACAGAAGAGAACTTTTGGGCTGAGAATCTTCACCCCCCACCCACCCACCCCCCCCCCGCCCACGGATTCACTTTTTGACAGATTGAGGGTGGGCCCCGGATCCTTGTCTCTGTATGATCCCAACCCATCCCACCCCAGCCACTCCAAATCTCCCCACCCCACCTCACTCCATACCACCAGTGCACCACACCCCTCCCCCTGTTTCTCAGGACTAGTACTGAAACCTTCCTGCTTTGCGGCTGTGTGTAGCTGCTGGAAAGGTGGCCTCCGTCATGTTGCCCTGCATTTGAATACTGGGGACAGGCATCCTTCATTTGATAGTTGGAGGAAGAGAGAGAAGCTATTTCCCTGGTAGCCAGGGCCTGTGCCAGGCTTCAGAGAGGGGACATTGCACCAGCTGAAAAGGCGGGGAGACAACATTTTCCTGTTTTACAGGCAGCAAAGAGACTGCCAACATAACCACAGTGTGGTAGGCCCCTGAGGCTTCTCTGTCAGAGGTCTTTACCCTCTACCCTTAACCTTTACCCTTTACCTTCTGTTCAGCAGGACTCCTGGGCAAGAGGCATAGGCGAGATTCTTTTTCAATGAGTGTTTGGATAAAAACATACAGCACCAGGTTGTAAAATTACTATCACAACAGTAACTACTATTTCTAGCACCTTTAATCTAATAATAAAATGGTCTAAATTGCTTTACAGGAACATTATAAAATAAAATGCGACACCAAGCCACATAAGGAGTTATTAGGTCTGATGACCAAAAGCTTGGTCATTGAGCTAGGTTTTAAGGAGAGTCTTAAAGTAGGAAGAAGAGGTAAAGCTGTGAAGTGGTTTAGGGAGGGAATTCCAGAGTTGGGGGCGTAGGCAACTGAAGGCATGGCCATCAATAGTGGAACAATTAAAATCAGGGATGCTCTCGAGAGGCCGGAATTAGAGAAACACAGATATCTCAGAGGGTTGTGGGGCTGGAGGAGATTATAGAGATAGGGATGGAGGTATTGGAAAATAAGGATGAGAATTTTAAAATCAACAGGTTGCTTGACTAGGAGCCAATGTGGGTCAACAAGCACAGGGGTGATAGGGGAACTTGCTGCGAACAAAGACATGGGCAGCAGGGTCTTGGATGACCTTAAGTCTGTGTAGGGTAGAATGTTCCCAAAGCTTTGGAATTCCCTCTATACACTTCTCCACCTCTCTACCTCACTGTCCTCTTTTAAGACACCCCTTAAAACCTACACCTTTGACCAAGCTTTTAATAGACCTGCCAGGAATGCATTAACATTGTCAAGTCCAGAAGTAATGAAGGCTTGGATGAAATACAATGTTATGGATGTAGAAATAAGCCATCTTAGTGATGGCACGAGTATGAGGTCAAAAGCTCATCTCAGGGTCAAATATGACATCAATGTTGGGAACAGATTGGCTTAATCTCCGACAGTTGCTAGGGAGAAGGATAAAGTTGGTGGCTAAGGAACTGAGTTTGGTGTGGGGACTGAAAACAATGGCTTCAGCCTTCCCAATATTTAATATTTGCTACCGAAAGGTTATTTCTCAAATAGGAACCTCACAAACAAAAACATTTTTCCTTCCAGCATCTAGCAATTCGAATAAAGCAAATGAAAACTGATTAAGTCTGCCCGACAAACACTTTAAAGTGTGAATTCCAAGTGGTGGGCGTGCATCACTAGTCTATTGATAGAATGTTCTGGTGAACATTTGAAGGAACAAGTGCAATAAAATGGTCTTCACTGGGCGATTAGCAAAGACAAGACTATAATAGTCTGAATGTGAAAGAAGACCTTTCTGTGAGCTCAGTTGAAATTGATCCGGGAAGGAAGGGCAGAATTTGTTTTTCCTGCTGAATTTTTTGACTTTGGACCCCATAATGTCATTTCAGCAAACATTTATTGAAAATTGTTAGAGGCTGAGATTTTTACTCATTCAAAATTCACTCACACACACAAAGTTAACATCAGGCCCTTAAAGTTTGTGAAGTATTTAAACACCCTGAACCTCTCCCCACCCACATGCCTGGTCTGGGGAGCCCCAGGATAGAAAGTAGGTTGAGGCGAAGGGCTTCTTGATAGGTGGAAGATCCACAGAATGGGGCGTGAGCGTGGGGGTGGGTGTAATGGAAGGAATGCCAAGGTTATATTTTCATAATGTGTTAAAAAAACATTTAGTGTCGATTATAGGTACATTATCTCTCCCTTTGTGATTACTGATACACTTTCACAACTCCTAAATGCAGAGACACTTTGTAATGTAAGGGGGGGCGGTGGCTTGGGCAATGTCACTGAACAAGTGTAGTAATCTGATATTTAATAAACCTTTAAGTCAAGCATTGTAATGTAACGTCACATGATATTCATATCCAATAGCAGAGTAGCGCGGGCTGTCTCTATGTGAGAGAGTCTTGAGTTAGTCACTGATGAGTGAAAATGGAGTTTTATATTGTGAGCGCACAAGTGTAGCTGCTGAGTTTAGTTTGTAAATAAGCAGCATGTGTTTATTCTAACAATGATCTCTAGGTGTTCTCTGTCTTTGTACCAACCTGGTCACCCCGAAACGAGTGTGCAACTTGGATCCTTTAGCCCCAACAAACCAAGGGCGCTGAACCCAACAATGAGCAACCCAGAGGCCCAGACTAATGCTCTGGGGACATGGGTTTAAATCCCACTATGACAGCTAGTAAAATTTAGATTCAACTCATAAAACCTGGAATTGAAAGCTGCCCTCAGTAACAGTGACTGTGAAGGTATCATTGATTTCGCTAATGCCCTTTAGGGAAGGAAATCTGCCGTCCCAACGTTGCCTGGCCTACATGTGACTCCAGATCCACAGCAATGTGGTTGACTCTTAACAGTTCCCCAAAATAGCCTAGCAAGCCACTCAGTTCAAGGACAATTAGGGATGGGCAACAAATGCTGGCCTTGCTAGTGACGCCCACGTCCCATGAAAGAATAAGGTTTAAAAACAAGTGATATTACAGATGCTCAGCACTAGTTTAATGCCAGTATAATATAGAACTGCCCATGGCAATCTCTCACGTTTACACACTTGGCCTTGTGACCCACCTTTGTGCTGTACAAAAATAACTTTTTAAAAATTTGGGAGATACAGATTCTAAACATTAGATTGGTTGTCCATTATTTGGGGTCACGTATATGCAGCATTAATTAAAATTGCTCTTTAAAATTCAACCACTGCATTGGGGAGGGTGTTGAATCATTTTCTCTTCTACCTCCAATGTATCAAGTTCTGAAAATGTAAATGACACATTTTCCATTTTGCTATGTCTTTAGATTTCTCAACAGAAAGGCTGCTGCTGTTCTCAGAGGATAAAGACAAAACTTTTGCGTCACTGGGAGCGGTTTGTTTTTCTACATCTTTAGTTTTTAACTTCCAGCTGTTGTCTTGGTTCTGGGGAAATGTTCAATGATAAGAATCATGTTGACCTGAAAATCTGGGCTGTAACTCAAAACTGGGCCACAAGAGGGCGGCATGAACCAGGCTGCAACAGATGCTGCCTGTAACTGCACAGTATGTGGGCGCTGAGTTGTTGAAGCATTCCTTTGCCTGTGCCCAGGTGAACTGATCTTGTACAGCAAGGGATCAGGTCACTTATATATTTTTGTGGTGCTTCTGGCAAATCATGCATGACACACGGGAATAACACATTTCAAAGAGCTGGAATACATAGCATTAATCAGGGCCAGAGTTATTATTTACTTGCAGACACCTCCTCCTACCTCTCCCTGGACCATGACCCCACCACTGAACATCAAGCCATTGTTTCCAGGACTGTCACTGACCTCATCTCCTCTGGGGATCTTCCTCCCACAGCTTCCAACCTGATAGTCGCCCAACCTCGGACGGCCCGCTTCTATCTCCTACCCAAAATCCACAAACAGAACTACCCCAGTAGACCGATCGTCTCAGCTCGCTCCTGCCCCACAGAACTCATTTCTCGTTATCTTGACTCCCTTCTCTCTCTCCTTGTCCAGTCCCTTCCCACCCAAATCCGCGATTCCTCTGACATCTTACGTCACATCAACAATTTCCAGTTCCCTGGCCCCAACCGCTTCCTCTTCACCATGGATGTCCAATCCCTCTACACCTCCATCCCCCACCAGGATGGTCTGAGGGCCCTTAGCTTCTTCCTCGAACAGAGGCCCGAACAATCCCCATCCACCACTACTCTCCTCTGTCTGGCTGAACTTGTTCTCACGCTGAACAATTTCTCCTTCAACTCCTCTCACTTCCTCCAAATAAAAGGTGTGGCTATGGGTACCCACATGGGCCCCAGCTATGCCTGTCTCTTTATGGGGTATGTGGAACATTCCTTGTTCCAGTCCTACTCCGGCCCCCTTCCACAACTCTTTCTCCGGTACATCGATGATTACTTCGGTGCTGCTTCATGCTCTCGTCGGGACTTGGAAAAATTTATTAATTTTGCTTCCAATCTCCACCCCTCCATCATTTTCACGTGGTCCATCTCTGACACTTCCCTTCCCTTCCTTGACCTCTCTGTCTCAATCTCTGGTGATAGACTGTCCACCAATATCCATTACAAACCCACCGACTCCCACAGCTATCTCGACTACAGCTCCTCACACCCCGCTTCCTGTAAGGACTCCATCCCATTCTCTCAGTTCCTTCGCCTCCGTCGCATCCGTTCCGATGATGCTACTTTCAAAAACAGTTCCTCTGACATGTCCTCCTTCTTCCTTAACCGAGGTTTTCCACCCACGGTCGTTGACAGGGCCCTCAACCGTGTCCGGCCCATCTCCCGCGCATCCGCCCTCACGCCTTCTCCTCCCTCCCAGAAACATTATAGGGTCCCCCTTGTCCTCACTTATCACCCCACCAGCCTCCGCATTCAAAGGATCATCCTCCGCCATTTCCGCCAACTCCAGCATGACGCCACCACCAAACACATCTTCCCTTCACCCCACCTATCGGCATTCCGTAGGGATCACTCCCTCCGGGACACCCTGGTCCACTCCTCCATCACCCCCTACTCCTCAACCCCCTCCTATGGCACTACCCCATGCCCACGCAAAAGATGTAACACCTGCCCCTTCACTTCCTCTCTCCTCACCGTCCAAGGGCCCAAACACTCCTTTCAAGTGAAGCAGCATTTCACTTGCATTTCCCCCAACTTAGTCTACTGCATTCGTTGCTCCCAATGTGGTCTCCTCTACATTGGAGAGACCAAACTTAAACTGGGCAACCGCTTTGCAGAACACCTGCGGTCTGTCCACAAGAATGACCCAAACCCCCCTGTCGCTTGCCATTTTAACACTCCACCCTGCTCTCTTGCCCACATGTCTGTCCTTGGCCTGCTGCATTGTTCCAGTGAAGCCCCACGCAAACTGGAGGAACAACACCTCATCTTCTGACTAGGCACTTTACAGCCTTCCGGACTGAATATTGAATTCAACAACGTTAGGTCGTGAGCTCCCTCCCCCATCCCTTTCTGTTTCCCCCTTCCTTTTTTTTTCCAATAAATTATATAGATTTTTCTTTTCCCACCTATTTCCATTATTTTTAAATATTTTAAAATCTTCTATGCTCTCCCCACCCCCACTAGAGCTATACCTTGAGTGCCCTACCATCCATTCTTAATTAGCACATTCGTTTAGATAATATCACCAACTTTAACACCTATGTGTTCTTTTGTTCTATTGTTGTTGACATCTTTTGATGATCTGCTTCTATCACTGCTTGTTTGTCCCTACAACCACACCCCCCCCTCCACATCTCTCTCTGTCTCTCTCTCCGCCCCCCCCACACACCTTAAACCAGCTTATATTTCAACTCTTTCTTGGACTCAAGCTCAAGTTCTGTCGAAGGGTCATGAGGACTCGAAATGTCAACTCTTTTCTTCTCCGCCGATGCTGCCAGACCTGCTGAGTTTTTCCAGGTAATTCTGTTTTTGTTTTGGATTTCCAGCATCCGCAGTTTTTTTGTTTTTACCAGAGTTATTTTTATTTGTTCCCGGAATCTGGGTGGTGAGGCCAGCACTTATTGCACATTCATTGCCCTTGAGAAGGTGGTGGTGAGCTGCCTGCTTGAACCACCGCAGTCCATGTGGTGAAGGTACACCCGTAGCGCTGTTAGTGACATAGTTTGAGGACCTTGACCCAGTGGCAGTGAATGAACGGCGGGCGATATAGTTCAAAGTAAGGATGTTGTATGACCTGGAGGTGGGCTTACAGGAGCTGATGTTCCCATGTACCTGCTGCCCTTGTCCTTCTAGATAGTCGTGGTTGTAGGTTTGGAAGCTGCTGTTGAAGTAGCCTTGGTGAATTGCTGCAGTGCACCTTATAGATGGTACACACTGCTGCCACTGTGCATCAGTGGTGGAGAGAGCGAATGATAAAGGAGCCAGTCAAGCAGGGTGCATTGTCCTGGATGGTGTCAAGCTTCTTGAGTGTTGTGGGAGCTGCACTCATCCAGGCAAGTGAATAGTATCCCTTCACACTCCTGACTTGTACCTTATAGATGGTGGACAGGTTTGGGGAGTCAGGAGGTGAGTTACTCCCAGCCTATGATGTGCTCCTGTAGCCAAAGTACTTGTGTGGCTTGTCCAGTTATGTTTTTGGTCAATGGTAACCCCAGGATTTCGAAGGTGAGGAATTCAGTAATGATAATGGAATTGAATGTCAAGAAGAGATAGTCAGATTCTCTCTTATTGGTGATGGTCATTGCTTGGCACTTATGTGGTGCAAATGCTCCCTATCGCTCATCAGCCCAAGCCTGAATGTTGTTTAGATTTTTCCAATGTTTGCATGGATTGCTTCATTATTTGAGGAGTTTCAAATGGTACTGAACACTGTATCAACATCAGCCCACATCCCCACTTTTGATTTTATGTTGGAGGGAAGGTCATTGATGAAGCAGCTGAAGATGGTTGGGCCGAGGACGCTACCCTGAGGAACTCCTGCAGTGATGTCCTGGGACTGAGATGATTGGCCTCCAACAACCACAACCACCTTCCTTTGTTCTCCATGCAAGCTCCATTATCTAGCCTCCTGGATTAGTTTCAATCACCTAAAGGGATGGAGAGGAATTTCTCAGACTTCTTTCCCCTAATTGCCCTTTTTTTTAATTAGTTCCTTTCCGCTCTGCCAAGGGAAAGATTACATGGTTTACAGGAAGGCTGGAAAGTGTATATATTGTGATGCACAAGGCATCTTATTTGTTTGGGACATGCTGGATGGACACAAGGATCTTTTCCTGTCTGTCTTTGTATGTTTGTTATAGTGAGTGCTAATTTAACCAGTGAAGGGCTAACAGCTGCCCACACAGTGCAGCCACTTAATATTGCACAACGGTGGTTGGGACTTAGCTTCCCATTGGCTGTTGAAGACCAAAAAGAGGAGGGGCCATGCCAGGAAGGAAGGTCCTATTGCATGAAGGCTGCACGAAGACATACCTATGCCCCACTTGGGCACTCCAGCTGTCCTACTGAGTTTCAGACTTCACTGCGTTGAAGCAGGGGGCCTGTGAAGCTGTTGGACATTATTGACAGTGTTGAAGATGATGTGTCGGAGTATGCCTCACTTGCAACACAAACTATTAGGAGGTGGAGCAATAAGAACCATCTTTCATTTCGGCAGAATCAGGTGACTGCTTCTGTATTTAAGAGGTTAAAGTTTCGTTTTGGTATTTACTCGAATATCATAGCCCCACCTCAAACCCTGGTCTCCCCTTTGTTTAGTCTTGAGTTCTGATAGCCTCTCTTCAGCATTACAGGCTGGTGTGGGTGGTGAGACCACTGTGTCATTCCAGAGCCAGTGACATCAACCTTTTCTGCTTCAACATTTTATTTCAAGAACGCAAACAGATTACAAGCTGAGCAGTAACATATTGGGTTGAACAAGTAACAGGATGTTGTAAACATTCTTACATTTAAAATAATGAAAAAAATTTTGATTAAATTGTATCACCTGACTAAGTCCTAAGCTCTGTAATTCCCTCCCTAAATCTCTCTGCCTCTCCCCTCCCTTCAAAATATTGCTTAAAAGCTGCCTCATTGACCAAATCCTATTGTCTCTTTGGCTTGGTGTCAATGTTTTGGCCTGATTACTCTCCTGTGAAGCATCTTGGAATTACATTAAAGGTGTTATATAATTGCAAGTTGTTTTGAAGTGTAGTCACTGTTTAATGCAGTAATGTAATGTGTCCTTGGCCCAACCATTTTCAGCTGCTTCATCAGTGACCTTCCTTCCACCATAAGGTCAGAGTGGGGATATTCGCTGATGATTGTACAATGTTCAGCACCATTCGTGACTCCTCAGATACTGAAGCAGTCCATGTCCAAATACAGCAAGACCCGGACAATATTCAGGTTTGGGCTGACAAGTGGCAAGTAATATTCGTGTCACACATGTGCCAGATAATGACTATCTCCAGTAAGAGAGAATCTAACCATCACCCCTTGACATTCAATGGCATTATCATTGTTGAATCCCCTACTTTCAACATCCTGGGGGGTTACCATTGACCAGAAACTGAACTGGACTAGACATATAAATTCTGTGGCTACAAGAGCAGGTCACAGGCTTGGAATCCTGTGGTGAATAACTCACCCCCCTGACTCCCCAAAGTCTGTCCACCATCTACAAGGCACTGGTCAGGGTGTGATGGAATACTGTCCACTTGCCTGGATGAGTGCAGCTCCAACAACACAAGAAGCTTGACACTGTCCAGGACAAAGCAGCCCACTTGATTGACACCACATCCCCAAACATGCACTCCCTCCACCACCGCCGCGCAGTAGCAACAGTGTGTACCATCTACAAGATGCACTGCAACAACTCACCAAGGCTCTTTAGGCAGTAGCTACCACCTAGAAGGACAAGGGCAGCAGACACATAGAGGGGAATCATCCCAGAATTGCACTAAGTGGCAGGGGTGAAAAAAGATGTTTTACCCACTGGCCACAAGGGCAGATTTTGGCACTGTGTCATCCACTTTCTGCCTCATTAGTTACGCAGCCACAGGAAATACGCCATCTCACTGGTGGGTGGCCTCTGAATTGCCCGCCACATTGTTACCACATGTTTCCTCACCCCGGGTGCCATATTTAAAGTGCAGCTGCGCACACAGTTTTCAATTCAAATTCAAAAATGCATTTGGACGTGGACTGCTTCAGTATCTGAGGAGTCGCGAATGGTGCTGAACATTGTACAATCATCAGCGAATATCCCCACTCTGACCTTATGGTGGAAGGAAGGTCATTGATGAAGCAGCTGAAAATGGTTGGGCCAAGGACACATTACATTACTGTATTAAACAGTGACTACACTTCAAAACTACTTGCAATTATATAACACCTTTAAGGTTTGCAGCCCAGGACTGCTCCAGTGAAGACATCTCCCTGAAAGCCAAGAAGAGTTCAGTGACCTGTCACTGGAATGCTTTTTGGAGGCCCACCATGATGTCCTCACCCCGGCTCTGACCGCAAGAGGTCCAGCAATCTCACCGCACCGGCTTGGGAAGTGGTGGCAGCGGTGGTCAGTGCCAAGGCTACAGAGAAGAGCAGAAAGAGGATGAATGATCTCATCCGTGCCACCAGGGTAAGACAACCATCCATTCACTCTAAACTCACACACTCACATCACACATTCACTGGCACCTCAGTCACTGCCAGCTCATGGGACATCACCACTCACTCTCTCACACACACCCTCACATCTCCATCTGGCCTCAACTCCTCTGGAGATTGCATCCTCCACCCTCACCAGATTGAGGCCACTTGCACAGGTCAACATGTACCCCCACACACTCCCTGGAATAACCCCCTTCCCCAGTACTTCACTTACCCTGCAGCCTCTTCCCTTGCCTTAGGCGACTTCTGCCCCTTCCCCAAGCAAGCCCTAGCCCTGTAGTTGTTGAAAAGCCACTGCCACCTTCTGGCTGATCTGGTAGGTAGAGACCAGCCCATGAGCCCCCCTAAAAGTGATGTGGTGCTGTCTATGAAGCCTGGTGCTGATGACTGCGAGTGCTGACTGGAGCAAGGTAGGCAAACCAACCTCAAAGTTCCAAGTGAAGTGTAGCTCGCCAGGTGCACGTCACTTATGTACAGTTGTGAAATGCGTCGGTGTGATTCCGATGATTCAGCACAGGATATGATTCCAGCGAGCAGGCCTTATAATGAGATGCTAAAATATTGAAATTAGGTTCCCAACATGCGGCAGCAGGAAGTGTGGCCCATCATTGATGGGTTGCGTGGATGATTGCAAACTAGTTTGACGACAGCGTAAAACCGATTTTTGGCCTTCTCTCCATATTGTCCACTCACGCTGCTAAACATGCCCACTGCCTACCGGAGCGGAAAGTTCCTCCCATGGGAACACTACATCAGGAAGTTCCCCTCCAAGCCACTCACCAAACTGCCTTGAAAATATATCACTGTTCCTTCACTGTCGCTGGGTCAAAATCCTGGAACTCCCTCTTGAACAGCACTATGGGTATACCTACACCTATTGGGCTGCAGTCGTACAAGAAGGCAGCTCACCACCACTTTCGCAAGGGCAATTAGGCATGGGCAATAAATGCAGGCCCAGCCAGCGATGCCCACATCCTATGAATGAATAAAATAAAGCTCATGGCTGCAAAGTTATGCACAGCAAGGTCCTATAAATAATCATGTGATCGTGACCAGATAATCTGTTTTAGCAATGTTGGTTGAGGGATGGATAAATATTGGCCAGGACACTAGGGAACTCTCCTGTGCTCTTCTCCAAAAGGCTGTCATGGTATCTTTTACATCTATCTGAGAGTTTAACATCTCATCTGAGAGATGACACCCCCCAACAGTGCAGCACTTCCATAGATTTACTTTCGGAGAGTCAGCCTAGAGTTTGTGCTCAGGTCTCTGGAACAAGACTTGGAACCTATGACCTTCTAACTCAAACGTGAGAGTGCTGCAACTGAGTGCTAACACTTAGGTGTTAGACTGTGCACATTGTGGACCTGCTATTCCTGCCTGGAGTTCAGGTTGTGGGGAGAGAGGAATATTGGGCCCTGGAGGTTTAGCTCTTAAGGAGTTTTCCCTCAAAATCCGAGGGGGTACTATTGGAAGCAATCCAGAAAAAAAGATGTCTCAGTCTAATAATCTTAAATACCTCCTTGTATGGTTAGAAAGAAGGAATTGGGGGTTTGAGTGTAATAAACCACTCCAGCATCAGTCATTAACCTGTGCCCTCTGTGATTTAATGCTCAGCCAGGACTCAGCTGATACATGCCTGAGGTATTAAGCTGAATGATCAAGGTTAGTACTCTGGTGTTGTTGCTAACATGGGCTTTGACATTGTTAATAACAGTTGCTTCTGAGGGGGCATCAGCTGTGGATCTGAGCCTGGCTGGTGTTGATTACCACACAACAAAAAACTCACATTGACTGAGTGAACCATTGCATTGGTCAGTCTGACAAATACAGCAGCAGCCTAATGATACAAGAACCTTCTCATCAGGATAATTTAAAGGAAGGTGCAAGGGATCAGCAATCCCAAAGGGATGAATATTCAGTTCCCAGCCTTGGTCACTTTGAAACCACGTCTCTGTAATGGCTAACATTTTATGCACTTCTATTTTGATTTCAATTCATCCATCTTGTTATGAATTCTGCACAATTCAGATAAAGAGTTTTTAATCCTGTCTGTTTATTATTTTTTTCCCTATTCTGAACCTATTTGCTGGTGCACTCTTATGTTTGTACAATTTGTTCCTTCCTGTCACATCCTGGTTATCATTACCCATATTGCTACCCTGCACTATTGTCTTGACCTTTCTAAATATCGAAGTCCCCCATTCTGTGAACTCCCCACCTCCCCTCCCAACCCTCTATTTAATTTGAAGCACTGTCTACAGCCCTAGTTATACAATTCACCAGGACACTAATCCCAGAATAGTTCAGGTGAAGGTTATCGCTACAGCTCACTTTTTACCCAGCACTGCTGCCAGTAGCCATTTCTCCCACACCAATCTTTGAGTCATGTATTTAACTGTCTTAGTTAATTACTGAACACAGTGGGACTGGTGCTCTGAAATGTATTTGTTTCAATATGAGAAGTATAACAGGCAAGGCAGATGAGCTTAGAGCTTGGATTAGTACTTGGGACTATGATGTTATTGCCATTACAGAGACTTGGTTGAAGGATGGACAGGATTGGCAGATAAATGTTCCAGGATTTAGATGTTTCAGGCAGGATAGAGAGGGATGTAGAAGAGGTGGGGGAGTTGCACTGCTGGTTAAGGGGAATATCGCAGCTGTATGACAGGAGGACACCTCAGTGGGCTCATGCAACGAGGCAATATGGGTAGAGCTCCGGAATAGGAAGGGTGCAGTCACAATGTTGGGGGTTTACTATAGGCCTCCCAATTGCCGGCAGGAGATTGAGGAACAGTTATGTAGGCAAATTTTGGAAAGATGTAAAAGCAATAGGGTTGTTGTGGTGGGTGATTTTAACTTTCCCTATATTGACTGGGAATCACGTAGTGGATGGTGCAGAATTTGTAAAGTGCATCCAGGAGGGGTTCCTGAGACAAAATGTAGATAGTCCAACTAGGGAAGGGGTAATACTGGATCTAGTATTAGGGAATGAACCCGGCCAGGTGGTCGAAGTTTCAGTAGGGGACCATTTCGGGAAAAGTGACCATCATTCAGTAAGTTTCAAGGTACTGGTGGATAAGGATAACAGGAGTCCTCGGGTTAAGGTGCTTAATTGAGGGAAGGCTAATTATAACAATATTAGGCAGGAACTGAGGAATCTAGACTGGAGGCGGATGTTTGAGGGCAAATCAACAATTGACATGTGGGGGGCTTTCAAACGTCAGTTGATAAGAATTCAGGCCCAACATGTTCCTGCTAGGATGAAGGATAAGCATGGCAGTTTCAGGAACCTTGGATAATGAAGGATATTGCGAGATTAGTCAAAGAGAAAAGGGAAGCATTCGTAAAGGCTAGAAGGCTGGGAACAGATGAAGCCCGTGGAGAATACAAAGAAAGTAGGAAGAAACTTAAGCAGGGAGTCAGGAGGGCCAAAAGGGGTCATGAAAAGTCACTGGCAACCAGGATTAAGGAAAATCCCAAAGCCTTTTATACGTATGTAAAAAGCAAGA
Source organism: Carcharodon carcharias (assembly GCF_017639515.1). NCBI lineage: Eukaryota > Metazoa > Chordata > Chondrichthyes > Lamniformes > Lamnidae > Carcharodon > Carcharodon carcharias. The sequence goes on along the minus strand of NC_054491.1, from coordinate 32,724,955 downwards.
GGGTAGCCAGGGAAAGGGTAGGCCCACTCAGGGACAGAGGTGCGGAGCCAGAAGAAACGGGAGAGATACTGAATGAATACTTCTCATCAGTATTCACCAAAGAGAAGATCTTAGCGGTCGATTTGTCTAGGGAAGAGGGTGTAGATAGCCTGGATCATGTTGAGATCAAAAAAGAGGAGGTGTTAGGCGTCTTGAAGAATATTAAGGTAGATAAGTCCCCAAGGCCAGATGGGATCTATCCCAGAGTACTGAGGGAGGCAAGGGTGGAGATTGCTGGGGCCTTGACAGAAATTTTTCCATCCTCACTGGCTACGGGTGAGGCCCCAGAGGACTGGAGAATGGCCAATGTTGTTCCATTGTTTAAGAAGGGTAGCAGGGATAATCCAGGAAATTACAGGCTGGTGAGCTTTACGTCAGTGGTAAGGAAATTATTGGAGAAGATTCTTCGTGACAGGATTTACTACCATTTGGAAGCAAATGGGCGTATTAGTGAGAGGCAGCATGGTTTTATGAAGGGGAGGTCGTATCTCACTAACTTGATCGAGTTTTTCGAGGAAGTGACAAAGATGATCGACGGTGGAAGGGCAGTGGATGTTATATACATGGATTTCAGTAAGGCCATTGACAAGGTCCCTCATGGCAGACTGATACAGAAGCTAAAGTCGCACGGGATCAGAGATGAGCTGGCAAGATGGATACAGAATTGGCTTGATCATAGAAGACAGAGGATAGCAGTGGAAGGATTCTTTTCTGAATGGAGAGCTATGACTAGTGGATTTCTGCAGGGATCAGTGCTGGGATCTTTGCTGTTTGTGGTATACATAAATGATTTAGAGGAAAATGTAACTGGGCTAATTAGTAAGTTTGCAGACAACACTAAGTTTGGAGGAGTTGCAGATAGTGAAGAGGATTGTCAAAGGATACAATGGGATATAGAGACTTGGGTGGAGAATTGGCAGATAGAGTTTAATCTGAACAAATGCGAGGTAATGCATTTTGGAAGGTCTAATACATGCAGGAATTATACAGTAAATGGCAGAACCCTTAAGTGCATTGATGGGCAGAGGGATCTGGGTGTACAGGTCCACAGGTCACTGAAAGTGGCAACACAGGTGGATAAGGTAGTCAGGAAGGCATATGGCATGCTTGCCTTCATTGGCAGGGGTATTGAGTACAAAAGCTGGTAAGTCATGCTGCAGCTGTATAGAACCTTGTTTAGGCCACACTTGCAATATTGCGTGCAATTCTGGTCGCCACGTTACCAGAAGGATATGGAGGTGTTAGAGAGGGTGCCGAGGAGGTTTACCAGGATGCTGTCTGGTCTGGAGGTTATTAGCTATGAGGAGAGGTTGGAGAAACTCGGATTGTTCTCACTAGAATGACGGAGATTGAGGGGCAACTTGATAGAAGTTTACAAAATTATGAGTGGCATGGACAGAGTAGATAGTCAGAAGCTTTTTCCCAAGGTGGAAGAGTCAAATACTAGGGGACATAGATTTAAGGTGAGAGGAGAAACCTATAGAGGAGATTTGCAGGGCAAGTTTTTTACGCAGAGGGTAGTGAGTGTCTGGAATTTGCTGCCAGAGGTGGTGTTGGAAGCAGGTACGATAGTGGTGTTTAAGAGGCAACCTGACAAATACATGAATAGGATAGGAATAGAGGGATACGGACCCTGGAAGTGCAAAATGTTTTAGCTGACGGGCAATATGATCGGTGCAGGCTTGGAGGGCCAAAGGGCCTGTTCCTGTGCTGTACTTTTCTTTGTTCTTTGTTCTTTGTCCCTATGCCAATTTGCTCATGGTTCAGGTAGTAATCCAGAGATTGTTACCTTTGTGTATCTGTATTTTACTTTACCCCCTAGATGCTTATACTCCCTTAGCATCAGAAATCAGAGAATGAATTTGAAACCTCTCTGATTCATTCACATGAATGAAAATGTTTTTCAGCCATGTAATTAAAAATAAAAACTTGCATTTTATTGGTCCCTTCACAATCTCAGGACATCCCAAAGTACTTTAGAGCCAAAGAAGAGCTGTTCTTGTAATGTTTCAGCATTGTACTGTAGAAAACACAGCAGCCAATGTGCTTACAAGAAAGGTCCTACACACAGCAATGTAATAAGGATTAGATAATCTGTTGGTAGAGAGAAAAATGGCTGTGACTCTGAAGATAACTCTCCTGCTCTTCTTCAAAACAGTGCCATGGGATCTTTGACATCTAACTAAAAAGGTAGGTGGGGCCTTAGTTTAATGCCTTGTCTAAAGGACACAACTTCCATCAGTGATATTTTGTTTTAAGTCTTCAGAATGGGGCTTAAACACAGAACCTTCTAATTCAGAGGTGAGAGTGCTACCAACTGAGCCACAACTGGCACCATTAGAGATGCTCCATTTTGAGTACAATGTATTCCTCCTCCTCCCCTTTTTATTTTATCCAATACCAATGTCCACCTCATTGCTGGGAAGGAGGGTGAATGAGCCATCACTAATAGTCAGAAGCCCAAGGAAAGTTGACAACAGTATGAAGGGTAATGTCAGCTTTTTGTTCTCTTTACAGGAACTTTCTTAATTAGCTATTGGCAGGACTGAGACTAATAAGCTATGGAGAAAATTGAAATAAAAAGGAGGAAATGATTAACCAAAGTATACAAAAATAACATACAGAAGCACAGGGAACTTATTAATCAAATTTGAACATTGTTTTGCAAATGATCAGCCAATGATTGGATGTCAGTGACCCTTCCTATCATTATCCACTGCCAGAAGTTCCAATTATTCAATCTAAAATGTTTTTGGGAAGTAATAGGCAGTCGTATTTTAAACTTGAGGCTTGACATGAATTGCGATCTCACCCTTTGTGCCCTGTTCCATGTGCCTTTGCAGTTTGGAATGTAGAGGGAAATAATCAAGGCCATGGGTTTACTGTCTCCATAGAAAAATAGCCAGTGTCAGCCATGGCTCAATTGGTAGCAATCTCATCTCTGAGTCAGGAAATTGTGGGTTTAGGCCTAATAACAGAAACAGGAGTACAAGTTCCAGACTGATCCAAGGTGCAGTACTGAGGGAGTGCTGCATTATCAGATGAAACATTAAACTGAGACCTCATCTGCCCTCCCAGGTGGAGAGAAAATATCCCAGAACACTATTTCAAAGAGGAGCTGGCAAGTGACTCTTAGTGGCCCTGGCCAATATTTATCCCTCAACCAACATCTTTGATAAACATTTGATCTGGTCATTATTACATGTCTGTTTGTGGGAGTTTGCTGTGTGCAAATTGGCGGCCTGGTTTCCTGCAGTACTATTGCAACTACACTTCAAAAAGTACATAATTGACCATTAAATATTTTAGGTATTGTGAAAGTTGGTATATAAATGGAAGGTTTTTTAAATTCAGTTTTCAGTGCCATACCCTGAAGTATTAATGATTGCTGAGGATTCAAAAACTGACGGAGATTAGGGGTTTAAGTCATTAAGGTACAGGTGGGAGCGTATAGGGGTGAGAGGTGGGGGGAGATCTCATGGAGGAAGAGGAAGGCTGGTCATCCATGACTTAGGCTACAGGTCATACTAAGAAAAGAGGACAGAAAGAATAAGATTTATATAAACTATGCCTCTATGTTCTTCTGGCCACTTCAAAGAATTGTTTTAAGATATATTCTTTAACGGGATGTGGGTGTCACTGGCATGGCCAGCCTTCATTGTATATCTGTAATGGCCCTTGAACCAAGTGACTTGCACAGCATTTCAATGGACTGCTAAGAGTCAACCACATTTCTGTGGGTCTGTGGTCTATTAATGAATCAGAGGGGTTTTTACAACAATTGATATTTTCATGGTCACCATTACTAATGGTGAGTAGCTTTCAATTCCACATTTATTAATTGAATTTAAATTCTCCCAGCTGCTTTAGTGGGAGTTGAACCCATTTTGCTGGGCTTCTGGATTATTAGTCCAGTATCATTACCACTATGCCTTTGTCTCCCAGGGCTACAGCAGGGAGAATCGGATTGGCTGGATTACTTCTTGGGGGGACCCGATGGGCTGAATTGCCTCCTTCTGTGCCACTTACAACCTCAGGACATCCTTTACAGCTGTTGAACTACCTTTGAAGTATAGGCACAGTTGTAAAGGCAGCAGCCAATTCCACAAACACAGCACAGCAAGATTCCACAAACAGCAATGTGATAATGGCCAGATTATCTGTTAACCTGTTTTAATTGAGGGATAAATGATGTTCTGGACAGACTGGTATGGGTGGCTGCCAAGTAGCTGCAGTGGTTCAAGAAAGAGGCTCACAACCACCTTCTCAAGGGAATTAGGGTTGGAGAACAAATGCTGGCCTTGACAGTGATGTTCATATCCCATGAAGGAATTAAAAAAAATCGCCTAATTAAATTCTTAAGTAATGATTGTAGCCCGTGAACCAGAATTCTTAAAAGTAAGCATTCGTCTGTCACCATGCATTTAAAATAATTTGGAAAACCAGTTCATGCACCTGGAGTTGTATGTTAGTGGCATAAACTCTCTAGTTTCTCTCAGTATTTGAACCCTCAACAATGCATGAATATCTCACAGGGTATGGCACTGAAAATTGCAGTTAAAAACTTGCCTTTATAGAGCATATTTCACAACATCCCAATGCACTTTACAGAAAATGATGTACTTTTCGAAGTGTAGTCACAGTAGTAAGGCAGGTAACCAGGTCACCAATTTTCCCACAGCAAGCTCCCACCACCAGAAATGTGACCAGATCAACTGTTTATCAAAGATGTTTGTTGAGGGATAAATATTGGCTAGAGCACTAAGAATGCTTGCTCTCCTTTGATATAATACTCTGGGACATTTCATATCCAGCAGAATTGTAAAGTTTTTATTGGCTTTATGGTATTGGATAATACTGTCACTGCAATTGAGGTTGCTTGGGAAACACTTTCTTTGCCAGCAGGGATAAGACACTTTAAATACACGTCCTTTTCTAGTTAACTAATTGGGAGGGCGGGGAGATATACCTCAATCCTTTTAAATTTGTCAATGACGTGCTGCAGGTGCAGTTTGATTGACAGGCTGTGAATCCATCGCGCAACCAATCAAGCTGCCCCTTGCGAAGTACTGGTGGTGATTGGCAAGTGTGTGCCTGGGCGGTACTTGCTGTCAAACAGGTAGGGGTTTGATTGACAGGCGGCTCCCGGGGATCGGAGAGCGCTGCAAGTGCTTAAGGGCACCAGTGCCAGATAAAGACAGCGCTGATGTTCCGGATAGTTGTTCGCAGCCTCTGCCGGTCAGCGTAGATTTAAATAATTGTATCAGTGCAGCAGGTCGATGTCCTGAATTAATACAAGTCGGCTGTTTGCAAGCTTCCAGTCCAAGAGATTACTTTCTAGGGAAACTAATCCGGAGCTGCTTGTTTCTTTGGATATTAAGCAGGGGGAATCACCATGAACGCAGTGCAATTGACACTTTGGGCTTTATTACTGGTGACACCGACTCTATTTAATGGTAAGAATGTGTGTTTTTTAAATTTCGTTATGGGACGTGGGAGTTTTATTTATAGAAATCTGTTTTGTGCGAAACAAGTTTAAACATTGTGTCTATAATTAGAGGGCAAATGCCTTTTACTTTCAGCATGTCAGTTCACATGTTAGCTCAGCGTTAACAATTATAACAAATGCAATGGACAGAGAACATATTCCAATTATTGCCACTAATGCTGCAGCTAAATTTCATCTCAAAATAACTTGTAGACATCTTTTTTAAAATAAACAATCCAGTCTCCTAATCTTGAAATTTCTAGACTTGAAGTGGTATAGCAAACATTTAGGAGAGTGAATGTTGCAGGTGGAATTCGCGAGAATCAATGGTCCCTGTTTATCTGACTGACTTCGTCCACTGTGAATCATTGAACACCTAGATCACAGACCGACTCGTTTCTTTTTTGTCAAACTCGGAGAAGATGCTTTCACAGCCCCTCATGCACCAAAAAGTAACACAAGCTTCCAAACAGTTTATTTTTTTTAACCCACCCCGCTTCACGGTGAGACACACAAATGATTTGTCTTTGGGGGTGAGATTCACCAATCTGACACAGCTTTCAAAGAACTGATGCCCCCTGTTATTTTGTTTTGTCAGAAACGAACCTTTATCATTTACTCGAACTATGACAATTGGATGATTAGGAACTTGGGTGGCGAACGAAGTTTAGCAAAAATAATTTAAACAACAGGACGGTTTTGTTTTCGAGATACTGGGGGAATGATGCGGCCACTAAGAAACCCGCTGTTTTTCAAACGTTTACATGATACCTGTTTTATATATATACTTTATGTTTAAAAATCGAGGCATAGCTATTTAAAAAGGCCCCTTTATTAGGAACACCCCCCCACCTCCCCATAGGCTTTTAATCTTATATATTGCAAAATAATGCTCTGGATTCAACATTCAAGCAGCCTCTGACTGTACTGTCCCAGTATTTGACTTCTATTGAGAAAGTTAATGAGCTTGCACCATTCTTGATGCAGGGGACCTTCTGTTTGTTGAGAATAAAAGTAGCTCCTGAATATTGTACTGGCAGTTTGGTTAAAATCTTGAGGGATTCTCACCAAATTGTACTAGGGTTTTATAAGTTCCTTTGGGATAATTTTGTAGGTCTTAATTTGTCTTGATCTTTGCATAAACAGGAGGCAATTCCTGAAGGAGTGAAGATTTGCATTTATATAGCACTTTTCGTGACCTTAAGATGTCCTAAAGAACTTTTGAAGTGTAGTCATTGTTGTAATGTAAGGAGACATGGCAGCCAATTTGTGCACAGCAAGCTCCCACAAACAGCAAAGTGACAAAGACCAAATAATCTGTTTTTGTGATGTTGATTGAGGGATAAGTATTGGCTAGGACACCAGGACTAGCTCCTTTGCTCTTTCTTCAAAGGTCCCCAAAGCACTATTTCACATCCATTTGAAAAGAAACACTATGCTTTCATTAATGTCTCATCCAAAAGACAGTAGTACCTCAATACCATACTGGACTACCGGCCTTCTTATTCAGAGGTAAGAGTCCTACCACCTGAGCGACAGCTGATGAATCCTCAAGAAAGCTCCCTCAGCACTGCTCTGGTATGTTAGCTCAGATTTTGTGCTGAAGCCTCTGGAGTGGAATGTTTAAAAACCTTGTGACTTAGAGGAGAGAGTGTCTCCAACTGAGCCACAGCAGGACTGTGATCCACAAGGCAACCCAAATATTCAGAAAGCTTGTGGTTAAGAGATTGCAGTGGGGTTCAAGGGCCATAACACTGAGGCCGGTACTTTTAAAGGTGGAATTAGTGCACCGACTTTAATAGTACACCAGTCCCAAAAGTACAAATAATGCAAGTTTTGAATTCCCCGTTTAGTGGCAATTACATAGTGAACATGTATTTCGTATCAATGCACTTCACAAAGTGAACTGTGACCTACTCCACTCTTCTAACTGACTGTTATGGAAATATCTCCAATTCATAAGTTTACTGAGCCTTTTCATGTTCCATCTTCTTAAAGACAAGTCCAATTAATACAAACATCATTGGAACTCAAAAACCTTTGCTGTCGTGAATTATATTCTCACACAAGCAAGTTGAGAACCTAATGTCAGCCACAGCTCAGTGGCTCAGTGGTCAGAGATTTGGTGGGTTCAAGCCCCACACCAGAGATCTGATTATATAATTTAGGCTGATACTTCAATGCTATGCTGAGGGAGTGTTACACTGTCTGAGAGTGCAGTTTTCTGGAGGCTCAATCTGCCCTCGGGTGGATGAAATGATCCCATAGCACTATTTGATGAGGAGCAGTGGAACTTTCCCTGGACAATATGTATCCCTCAACCAACACCAGTTTAAAAACCAGCTCCAGAATATCTGTTAATTTACTCCTGGCTGTTAGTAGGAGCTTGCTGCTGAGTACAAATTGGCTGCTGCATTTCCTACATCACAACAATGGCCACTCTTAGAGTTATTTGGGAAGTTCTGAGGTCATGAAAGGCTTGCCTTGTAACGTGGGAACATTGCCACATTATCCCTAAGTTAGTCAATGACAGAAATGAAAATGTGTGTCACATAGGTTGAGTTTCTGATGTCTAATAGCATTAGCAAATAACCTGTCCTTGTACTTCTTCAGTCTGGGTGTCATTGACCTACTGTACAGAGTCCAGCATTAAACTAGGTCTCATATGTTTTTGATTTAACTTCAGTCAGTTTTGAAGAAAGATTTACCTCGTTATGCATGCGATGTTTCTAAGTTACATTACGGTAGATCCCGCAGAGCTTGCTTTTTTTTCCCTTTATGTGGGCATCACTGGCAAGGCCTGCATTTATTGGCTATCCCTAATTATCCTTGAACTGAGTGGCTTGCTAGGCCATTTCAGGGAACAGTTAAGAGCCAATCACATTGCTGTGGTTCTGACTTTGGAGTCACATTTAGGCCAGACTGAGTAAGGACAGTGGATTGGATTTCCATTGGTGGGCAAGATGGGTTTTTGTGGCAAATCAATGCAAGTTTGATGGTCACCATTTACTGAGACTAGGTTTAATTCCAGCTGCTGTAATGGAATTTGAACCCACCTCCCCAGAGCATTACCCTGGGCCTCTGGGTTACTAGTCCAGTGAGATTAACACTAAGCCACCATTTCTCCTTTTTGGGGGTGGGGTGGAGGAGTAGCTAATAGCATAGTATTGGCAATGGTGCAGCTTATAGTTAAGCTTTCTGTGCATTCTGATGCAAAAGAGAGATTGAAATATCAATATTCCCCTTACAACAACAACTTGCATTTATCTAACACCTTTAACATAATAAATGTTCCAAGGTGCTTAACAGCAATGTGATCAGGTAAAAATTGACACCGAGCTTAAGAAGAAGAAATTAGGACGTGACCAAATGCTTGGTTAAGCAGTGTGTTAAAAGGAAAAGAAAGAGGTGGAGAGGATTGGGAAGGGAATTCTAAAGCTTAGAGCCTAGATGCCTTAAGGTAGTGGTGGAGTGAGTGGGGAATGCAAAGTCTTCAGAGGGATGTTGGGCTAGACAAAGATACAAGACATGAAATCATTTATTGGATGTTGTTGCTTTATGGTGATGCTTCACCAAAACGTTTTGAACTCTAATTTCTCACCAGTCGCTGTAACCTTAGCTTTCCAGTTATATCGAAAGCATTTGTCCAGCTGCCACAGTAGGAGGAACACTGGATGGTACTTTGTCTCAGACTACAGCAGGGTCTCTCTGTGGGAAGATTATCCCAGGACTGGGAGACTTTAAGATCAGAATGACTTCCTGAGTATTTATTCTGTATTTTAAAATACTCATATATTCCAGAAAAGATGGGAAATGATGTATAAATCATTCATATATATTGGCTGTGCAATCTCTGACTTCTCAAATAAATTTGGATAAAATGAACGGTCATTCTTCAGTGTAAACATCATTGCACAGAAATAACCACAGACAAAAAGGAATCCAATAAAATGTTGACTATTACCCAGCTTAGTGAGAACCACTAGGCTTTACTTTATTAGGAAGACAACTGACGAAGATGGTCACATTGGTGCCCCTTTAACTTCAGCCCTGCTGATTGGGTGCTATTTTTATTCACACTTGAAATAATATGATCTGTTTGTACCTTTGTAAAGGAGCATGGTCTTCATGGGGAAATAAAAAGTTTGACAACTATCTTTTCATTTGTTCGGACATACACTTTGTTGTGATCCATCAGATGTATGACATCATTGGAATGCACAACATACTTACATTTTTTGAGGCTCTATTTTGTTTTGAGTTGTGGGGGGCGAATAACAAAGCAATTACTTAAGCTATAATCCCTCAGACATAAATTCATGGTATTGATTACTGTTTAGTTTAAGAATGATAATTCTCCTTTTAATAGCAATGTCCTACTGTTTCTGATACTGTTTAGCTGTTGGTTCAATTATTCACATTTTCTTCATACCCTCCTCTCTACCCTATACACTCGGACGATAATATTTTGGAGATAACTGCTATTTTGGAAGTGGATCGAGCATCCAATATACATACATCACGAGTAGGAGCAAGAATCTTTGCTGCTGTTCCTCTCCATTCTCAAACTAATTGAAATATCACTTCCACTCCTATTCCTCCGCTTCCACAGTACCACGTCCCCCAATGGTAAGCCGCTGAGATCAGTTAATACAGCACAATACAAGAGCTTAACTTGGGACCTTTCTCTTCTCTGTGCATCCTTGTTACAGTACCCTTTGCACTCCCTCAAAGTGTTTCTAACTATCACCTGGTTCTTTGTCTCCAACATTAGTAAAGAAAGAAAAGGAAGAAAAAGCATTTCTGTAGCCAAGAGGTTATCACGCATCCCAATTTAGAATCGACAACCTGGTTTCTGAGTGGGATGTATATAATGTAAACCAGACTCTAAAGTCCTATTTCCAGATGAACACTGCTAGCATGGAGTTATGTCCACTGGGAGCTCATAACAGAACACTCTGGGTGCACCCTCAAGATTTTCACCCCATTAAGTTATAATGGAAAATTATGGGGAGCCTATCCAACACTTCTGATATCCTAGGGCCCTGACCTAAAGTATACATTAAGGAAATTAAAATCTGCTTTCAAAAAGCAATCCCCTTTTTTTCACTTCCAATTACCTAATGATGTGAAAGAATTGACTGCTGAAATTCTCGCTGAATTTTCATCAACAAAATAAATGTCAGAGTTTGCAACCTTCTCTCACTAGTGACTCATCTGTCTGCTTCCAAGCTAGCACTCTTTGCTTAGTGGTAGTACTCGCATCTGAGTCGAAAGATTGAGTTCAGGCCCCATTCTAGAGGTTTGAGCACGTAATCTTGGCTGACGTTCTGGCACAGTAGTTGAGAGACTGATGCACTGGCTGAGATGCCCTCTTTCAGTTGAAACAATACACTGAGATCTCATCTGCCCTTCTGAGGTGAATGTAAAACAAAATACCATGGCATGCTTGAAGAAGAGCAGAGTTCTTTTGGTATCTTGATCAATGTTTGCCCCTCAATCAACACCTAAAAACAGGCTATCTATCCAGAAATTGCCATTTGAAGACCTTGCTGTACTCAAATTCCCTTCCTTACATTACAACAATGACCACATTTCAAAAGTACCTCGTTGGCTGCAAAATGCTTTTGGACATCCTGAGGTCATGAGTGGTGCAAATCAGTGCCAGACATTTTTTTCTTATTTTATTTGACTATTTTCTATCCTTATTCTTCTTCTTTCCTCCTTATAGAAACATTGAATAGTTCAGCACAGAAGCACTTGTGCTTGTGCTCACTCTTTAATAGAACTATCAAACAAGTCCCACTCCCTGCTCTTTCCCCATAGCCCCGCAAATGTTTCCTTTCATGAATTTATCCAATTCCCCTTTTGGATCTGCTTCCATCACCTTTTTTGGACACTGCATTCCAGATCACAACAACTTACTGTGTATATCAGCTTCAATCTGTTTACCAACCCTTCTGCTATTGGAAACAATTTCTCCTTAATTACTCTATGATTTTGAACACCTTTATAAAATCTCCTCTTAATCATCTCTGTGCTATGGAGAACAGCAACAGCTTCTCCAGTTTCTCCAAGTAAGTGAGTTCCCTATCCTCGGTACCATTAAATCTCTTCAGAATCCACCCACACCACCCAGCTGCCCCGCCCAAACCTGTGACATCCTTCCTACATCATCGAGTACAATACTCTAGCTGAGGCCTAACCAGTGTTTTATAAAGATTTCACATGACTCCCTTGTTTTGGTATTCTACTCCTCTATTAATTAAAATTGAGGATTCCAGTTGCTTTTTTAAAGGCCTTCTCAACTTGTGCTACCACCTTCAAAAACTTGTTTACATATATTTAGGTCTTCCTGTTTCTGCACCCTCTTTAAAATTATATCATTTAATTTATATTACTCTCCTCATTCTTCCTACTAAAATGTATCACTTTGCACTGCTGTGTTAAATTTCATCTGTCACGTGTCTGTCCATTTCACTGGTCTGGTTATATCCTTGTGAAACCTTCATAATGGTTTTCCAAGTTTTCCAAGTTTCTTGTCAGCTGCAAACTTTGAAATTATGCTGTGTATACCCAAGTCCATTAATATATATTAAAAAGAAGAGTAGTCTCAATACTGACTTCTGGGGAATACCTCCCTCCAATCTGAAAATCAATTGTTCACCACGACTCTCTGGCTGGAATTTTCCAATCCCTCCCACCGGTGGGATCATCTGGTCCTGCCAAAGTGAATGGACGGTTGAATGCCTCGTTGCAAATTCTGCCCTCTGTATCCGTCCCTTAGCCAATTTTGTGTTCACACAGCCACTGTCCCATTCATAGGCTTCAATTTCAGACAAAGTCTACTATGTGGTAGGTTTTCAAATAGCTTTCAAAAGTCCACATGCACAACCGCACTACCCTCATCAACCCTGTCGGTTACTTCAAAGAATTCAGTCGAGTTAGTCAAACGCTATTTGCCATTAACAAATCCATCTGAGGTTCATTTATTAGTTCATCCTTTTTCAAATGACAATTAATTTTGTCCCAGATTATTGTGTCGTGAATGTTTCCCCTAAATGGGCATTATGTTGCCTGATTTTCTCTCTCTTCCTTTTTTCCAACAGGTGTGTGACATTTGTAATTCTCCACCCCTCTGGAATATTGTGACCAGACCTTCTGCAAATTCAACCTTTATTTTCCTCAGTAATCTAGGATGACTCCTATCTGAACATTTTAAATACTTCTTCTTTGTCTATTTTTACCTTACCTGATATTGCTGCTACCACCTCCTTTATTATTATATTGGTAGCATCTCCTTCTCCAGTGAAGACAGATGCAAAGTACTTATTTAATATATCAAGCTCTGCCTTTATTAGAGGATCTCCTTTTGTTTGTCTATAACCATTCCCATGATGACCTTTTATTTTACTTTATTATTCATTAGGACGTGGGCATCACTGGCAAGGCTAGCATTTGCTGCCCATCCCTAATTGCCCTTGAACTGATTGGCTGGCTTGCTACTCCATTTCAGAGGGCAGTTAAGACCCACATTGCTGTGGTTCTGGAGTCACATGTAGGCCAGAATGAGTAAGGATGACAGATTTCGTTCCCTGCAAGGGATGAGTGAATCAGATGGGTCTTTTTGACAATTGATGATAGTTGTCATGGTCACCAGAATAGCTTTAGATTCCAGGATTATTAATTGAATTCAAATTCCACCAGCTGCTGCAATGAGATTTGAACCCATGTCCCTAGAATATTAGCCTGGGCATCTGGATTACTAGTCCAGTGACATTACCACTATGCCACTGCCTCCCCCAATGTCATGTATGTGTGTATGTGTGTGTGTATGTATGTGTGTATGTATGTATGTATGTCGGTGCGTACGTGCTGAGGGTACTATCAGACTACGCCTGTAGAAAATCCTCATTACCTCAGTGTAACAGCCTCTGGGATGACTGGAGTGAGGGACAGCTCCATTTGTGTATGTCTCCAGTGCATACTTGTGACAGATTATGGAAAGTTTCAGCTTGACACTGGTATGTTTGCTTTTTGTACGGACTGAGCTGTGTTGCTGTTGAGAAACTTACCCACTGTTTTTCTCACGACCCCAGGGCAGGGGGCAGCATTTTACTCAAGAGAAAGGAAGCAAAAAATAATGTTGCTGTGCATTAAAGTGACATTTGAAGGAGTGTCTGCCCCCTCCATTAAGTCTCCAAGGACCAGAGTTTACATCACAAACCCAGCAGAGATAACACAATGTTGTTGCAATTTAACATTTCAGTATTTACTTTGTTCTAAAACTATTTGCTAAACTACTTGCCGAACATTTATGTTACTGAATGTTGCTCTGCGAGATTTAGAAAAATTACTAAGTATATTCCTGATGATTTAGTCATTTTTATTATGATATTGTGAATTATTCAATAAATCAAATTCAATAGAAATACTCTAGAGGTGGTTATGCTACCAAAATAATTACTTATTATGCACTTTTTTAAAAAAAAAGTTTAATCTTAATTCAAAAGTTACTTATTTTCCCCTTCTCTCCTGAAGAATGTCTCACAGTAGAATGACCTTCCAGGCAAAGACAGTCTTCTGATAATTTACTTAAATAGTCATTCTTAACATGCTGCTTCATCAGTGACCTTTCTTCCATCATAAGGTCAGAAGTAGGGATGTTCACTGATGATTGCACAATGTCCAGCATCATTCGTGCCTCCTCAGGTACTGAAGCAGTCCATGTCCAAATGCAGCAAGACCTGGGCAATATCTAGGTTTGGGCTGACAAGTGGCAAGTAAGTAACATTCACGCCACACAAGTGCTAGGCAATGCCCATCTCCAACAAAAGAAAATCTAACCATCGCCCCTTGACATTCAATGGCATTACCATTGCTGAATCCCCCACCACCAACATCCTGGGGGCTTACCATTGACCAGAAACTGAACTGGACTAGCCATATAAATATTATAGCTATAAGAGCAGATCAGAGGCTAGGAATCCTGCGTCAAGTAGCTCACCTCCTGACTCCCCAAAGCCTGTCCACCACAAGGCACAAATCAAGGGTGTGTTAGAATACTCCCTACTTACCTGGATCGGTGCAACTCGAACAATGTTCAAAAAGGTTGACACCATCCAGAACAAAGCAGCTCACTTGATTGGCACCACATCAACAAACATTAACCTCCTCCACCATCGACGTACAGTGGCAGCAGTGTGCACCATCTACAAGATGCACTGCAGAAACTCACCAAGGGTCATTAGACAGCACCTTCTAAACCCATGATCACTACTATCAAGAAGGACAAGGTCAGCAAATGCAGGGGAACACCACCACCTGGAAGCTCCCCTCTAAACCACACAGCATCCTGACTTGGAAATATATCGCTGTTCCTTTGCTGTCACTTGGTCAAAATCCTGGACTCCCTTCCTAACAGTCCTACACCACATGGACTGCAGTGATTCAAGAATACAGTTCACCAACACCTTCTGAAGAGCAATTAGGGATGGGCAATAAATGCTGGCCTAGCCAGTGACGCCCACATCCCATGAATAATGAATTAAAAAAAAGTGTGTTGGCAACCTAATCATTCAAGAGTGGCATCACAGGTGAGTACATACCTGACTGCACAATGAACTTTGTGCACAGGTTAGGGGCAGAAATCCTGGATGATTCTCTGGCCCCCACCCCCATCTCACTCTTTTCAGAGATACTGAGACCAAAAGTAGCACCTTTTCTAACTCCATATGGTTTGAACCTGAGCATTTCCTGAGGTATAATAAATCTGCCAAAGAAATTCCTGTTCCACTATCGGAAATGTGCCAGACTAGTGCTTCGAGGAGATACAATAGCCTTTTGCATCGTGAAAGAAACAGAGACTCCAATTGCTCAAAATAGACGGAAAAGTGAATACCCACCCTGAACAGCAGCACAAAGCTTCTAGTCCCAGTGCACTAGCAAAGCCATCACACAAGCTCGAAGGAAACTTGATTCTCTTCTCATAGGTAAAGTGGAGTGACTGCTTACAAATGTGTGGTGCTATGAACAGGTTTATAGACATAAGTGTTTTCTGAACAAAACCCTCTATCCCAACCAGACTATGCCACAAATGTATCCCAGGATTTGCATGCCCATGCAAAATTGAGCATTTGTGATGTTAAAATAAACAATCATGAGTCCAGATGATCAAGCAAACATACAAGTCCTGAGTGAATTTTGCACTTTGTCACATGAGACAAAAACAGTTAAGGCCAACTTTGCCCATCTCTAGATGATTTTTAGCTAAGCAAGGTAACAAATGGATGATTAGGTTTTTATGATCAGACTTCCATTTCTGGCCCTTCTGAGAATGTGTCAGCTAGGGGGCTTCATCTAACAGAAGTGTGGCATTAAGCAATCATTTCAATAATACATGAAAAGGCAAAGACCTGGAAAAGCATGTCCTTGTAAGCTGGGATAATAACTTAGTAAAATATCAGCCTGACTGCAGGCAACCTCACGCAAAATTCTTCATTGAATGTGTCTGCAAGAGACACTTGGTGGAACGTTCCCAGATTTCCACTAAGTGCGGTAGCGGCCGGGTAAAATGGGGTCTACCCGCTGACGAAAATGGCAGGTTTTCACACCGTATTGTCCTGAGCCCGCTTCATTATTTATTCACTCCTGTGAAACACGCTGTTTCCATGGTGAGTGGGCGCTCATTTGCCCACTCACCATCACCCCGCTGTTGCAACATGCCAGCCGCCATCTTTAAAAGGCAGCCGCCAGCACAGTGCTCATCACCACCGGCCCTGCACCACTGCCCAGGACACATGGCCAGCAAAGGGAAAAAAGACTGCAGCACCCACCGCCACCCCCACCACCAGCCCAACAACCCCCCCCTCCCCACCCACCTCCCCGGCTTCAATGACAGGTCCCTCGAGCAACTACTGGATGCCGTGGAGGCCCACTGGGGTGTGCTGTACCCCCACTCTGGCTGCAGGATGGGCAACAAAGTTACCAACCCTGCTTGGGAGGCAGTGGCAGCAGTGGTCAACGCAAATGCCCTGCGGAGGAGGACAGCCACCCAGTGCCGCAACAGGATGAATGATCTCCTCCGTTCAGCCAGGGTAAGTCACCCTTTTCATCACTTCCAACTCACACACTCACAAACCCATCACACTTCCACAGGGCCCTCACTGCCAATGCAAGGGACATCACCATTCACGTTTTCACACACACTGGCATTGTCCTCAGCCTGTCCACGGGACCACTCAGCACCCACACAGGCCAGGCTCTGGCCTGGCAGGAGTCCTGATACACTCTCCCCATCTCTATCCATGCAGGACAAACTGGCTCACAACAGGAGGGAAAGGTTGCAGACAGGTGGAGGGATGCCAGAGATCAAAGTTCTGATAGATTTTGAAAACAGAGCCATCCAGCTGGCCAGTGATGATCAGGGCTGGTCCTGTGCTGACGGTGAAATCGGTGCTGCTCTACCAAGTGAAGATCCAGCAGTGCAACATCCATCAGACAACCAGGCCATGAGTGATGTGTCCTCTTTCATAGGCCACAGCCATGCACTAATTATCTCCCCTTGCTTTCACAGGCACACCCGCCAGATAGCCGACAGAGTCCGTGACCCAAGGCCTCCAATCAAGCCCCAAAAAAACCTCTGAAGAATCTGAAAGCAACCTCCCCGAAGTCCCAAAACAGTGCTCACCCACACCCTCCACTAGTGCAGGGACACACACCTCGGTGGGACCTAGCTTTAGAGTAGTCACGGGTTCACAATCTGGTGAGCACATCATACTTTCTGATCCACAGCAGGCGGAGGCAGGGACATCCCAAGTCCCCGACCCTCAGAGGACTGCTGGAGGTCAGAATGTTGCTGAGTCCAAGTCAGATGACGAGCCTCTGGACTCGGTCATGTCACAGTTGCTGGAGCTGCAAAGGCAAGCTAGGGAACATCAGGAAGGGATGTCTGCTGCACTCCTCAGATTGCAAGGCACAATGGAGGAGCCTATCTGTCTTCAGGCTGAGGTGATAGCCCCAGCACTGCAACGCTCTGAGATCAACACTGGGAGGATGGCAGCCGCCATGGAGACCGTGATCCTGGAAGTCACTCCCGCACTGCTGCACAGGCTTAACTCCATCACTGATGCCATAGTTGGCCTCCAACAGTGTGTACGCGGGAGGGGTTCCGGCCAGCACGATCTCACTCCAGCTACTCCTTCTGCTCATGGAGTCAGCCAGGGGCCCTGAGAACCCAAAGGGAGGAGGACCAGCAAGTGCACACTTCAGGGCCCAACCACCCAGGTGACTCTGGGAGTGACCGGCCCATCCAAATACCCTCTTCCTGTGACCTCCTCAGCTCCAGATTCACAGGCCCAGGAGGGTGCCACTGCTGCACAGCAGGACCCCAAAAGCAGGCTGGGGCCCTCCAAGTTTCGGCCATCCAGAGGACGCCCGCCAAAGTCATCACAGACGGCGTCACAGTCAGCAGGCTGCCTCCACCTCTGCTGTGGATATCCGGGGAGCACCAAGATGTAGTGGCAGGGTTAGGAAGGATAAATAAAAGTAGTTGCACAGCCTGGGCCTGGGTGTTGATTTACTTGTACATACTGTTCACTATTGTCAATAAACTCCTAAGAATGTCTCCCTGTCCCTGGTCCCTTGCTCTGATGAGCAGTGTTCTTGTTACTCAAATGTGAAACATTTTTGCACAAGATAAAGGCAGGTGTCTCAGTCCAGGGCCTCTTCCCTGTGCTTTGTGCAACCTTCAGACCACTGTGATGGTCCAGCCTCACACTCCCTGGAAACATTATTGATGCCTGAACCTCGGCAGTGCTGGTCATTGCTGCCAGAATGTAGAGGGCAAGTGCCACAGACTTCCCTCATTCTCCCTGTGTGCTCTCAGCACCTTTTAAGGTGGGGCTGGCCCTCATCACACCAGCATCTGTGACCAGTGATGCTGTGCACCAGCTCCTGAAGGGCTGAGGTGCTGAAGGCGGACACAGCATCAGATGCATCTGAAGTTTCATGGCTGCGCCTCTGAGATGGCCCTGATCATGGAGCGCAAGCGAGCTGCCCTTGACCAGACAGGAGTCAGGCATTCTCAGAGGCTATGTGAAGATCTATGGAGCGTCCCCACTGCATGATGTCATCACCTTCCTGCAATCGAGTGGCTATTAGGGCCTCCACTACATTTCCATGACAGGAGCATTCTCACAGAGGGCATTCACACTGCCAGAAGCCAAACTGGAGTCAAACATTCACAACTGCAATGTGAGGATCGACAGGGACACTTCACTGCATGTCATTGTCGTCATCATCACCCTGCACAAATCTGGCAGCTATGAGGGCCTCCCAAGCAGGCCTGCCTCATCTAGCCAGTGCAAGAGCCTCATCTCCATCATTGTCACCACCGAGGACCTCCCTCACCCTCATCCCCGTCAGCGGAGTCCTCATTCGAGGAGACCTCCAGCTCCTCCATCTCCTCCTCAGCCAGCTCCTTTCCCCGTTGCAGTGCCAGGTTGTAAAGGGCGCAGCAGACTACGATGATGCATGACATCCTCTGCGGACTGTATTGCAGGGCTCCACCAGACCGGTCCAGGCACCAGAACCACAACCTCACCATCCCATTGGTCTGCTCCATCAGGTTGCGAGCTGTAGCATGAGCCTTATTATAGCGTCGCTCTGCTGCAGTCTGAGGCCGCTGCATGGGTGTCATCAGCCACAGCCTCTGTGGGTAGCCCTGTCCCGAAGGAGCCAACGTGCAGCCTCCTTGGACCCTGGAAGACTGCAGGCACCTGCGAGCGACTCGGGATGCAGATGTCGTGCACACTCACTGGAAACCATGCACGCACCTGCAGGATGCGTTTCCGGTGGTCGCATACCAACTGCACTTTCAGTAAGTGGAAGCCATTGTGGTTGATAAGTCCACTGAGTGTAGCGACAGAGACCTGAGCGCTACATGAGTACAGTCAATCGCACCCTGCACTTGCGAGAATCCTGAGATCAGGGTGAATCCAATGGCCCTTGCATCCTGGCTGTCCCGGTCCTGGGCAGAATGCACAAAGTTGTGTGCCATGGAGAAGATGACATCCGTGACCTCATGGATGTATTTGTGGGTGGCGGATTGTGAAATCCCACAGAGGTCACCTGTGGAGCCCTGAAAGGAGCCACTGGCATAGAAATTGAGCACCACGGTCACTTTCAGAGCCACTGGCAGTGGATGCCCTCCATGTCCCCTTGGTGCCAAATCCTGCAGTAAGTGGCAGATGTGAACCACCAGGTGCCTAAACATTTGTGGTCGTTGGCAACATTGGTTCTCAGTCATCTGTAGGAATGGCAGGCGGCATCCATAGACCCTGGGTATCGCTAGATGTCGACCAGCCACGGCTCACTGTCATTCCTGGGCAGCATGTGTGGGAGCCCCTGCTGTCCCTTCTTTATGAGGTTGCTGCTCCTGCCTTTGAGTGGCCAGGCGCCTTAGTGCCCTCGTCCATCTTCTACTGTATCTGTAGGCTGTTAGGCATATAGCTAGGTCACCAGGATCCATGATCCTGAAGTGGTCCTCCTGCACCATGAAAGAGAGAGCGCGACGTGGTTATTATGGGTGTACTTAGCACCTATCCTGGCCCTGTGCGACTGCCCCTTAATGCTTCCCGGAGAGTGCCGGTCACCCCTCGGATGATGCGATGAGTGCGCTGCGTGGCTGCCCTGTCAACCTGCTACATGAGGGAGACAGCTCCCTAGTGGGATGTTGAGATTGTAAGGGGCTGTGAGCGCCTCCAGCAGTGACTGCCACATGCCCAGAGTTGGCGAGGAGATTGTACAACGTGTGCAGGCCAATTGCTCAGCCTTTCAATAAAGTGGTGGCAGACTCTAAGTCTGTGCCGAGGGAGTGGGGGGTGCAGGGGGATATAAAGTATGGAGCACTTGGTGGCTCTTTGCTGCCTCTGCGTTGCTTGTGTGGGTGGGCAGGCTAGGAGCCTGACCCCAATCATATCACTGTGGCTGTGCCGGATCTGTCTCAGCTGCAGAGGCAGGGTCAGTTTATACAGGTGCCCCTAATGCGTGGCCACTTCTCTTGCTTACCCTGACCCCCACCTCGATTGACTGTGTGCACGAGATGAAGCACCAGGGCAGCACCTGACATCACCACCCCCAACCCCACTCCCTCAGCAGTCGCCTCTGAGGCTGGCCAGCACTTACCCACCCCCAGACATCACCCCCTGCCCCGCCCATAACAGTCGCCTCCGGGGCCAGTCAGTTGCCCTTGTCTCCCCACCCCCCGACCGGCGTCCTTGAGGCCTGTGAGTAACAAGCGGCTGTGGAAAACGCTGCTTCTCACTTGCCTCAATTCCCCCAAAGGGAAGGCTGCCGCCACCAAGTGCACATTGCCTGCATGCTGTAGTGAAACAGGTCGGTGCGCTTTCCCACCGACGTGGACAGACGATACCGCAGGGATCCAAAAGCCCGGTGGGACCGCCTTATAATTATATGCTAATGTACTACAATTAGCTCCCTGCCGACCGAAGGCGGGAATCGTGTCCCGCTGTTGGCGGGCTGAGCAGACGATCGCGACCTGCCTTCACATCGTCGTGAAGCAGGCCGCGCCAACATTTCCACGGACACCCACCTATCACCCCTGCTGCCAGCGGGCTCGGAAAATTCTGCCCGTTCTTTGGACACAGGTCACTGACTTTTATCCTGCATCACACACGATTGAGTTAGGAAACAACTGTTCTTTACTATAGAAGAACTTGAAAGAAACACTTGCATTTATACAATGCCTTTCACAAACTCAGGATGTCTTGAAGCTCGTGAAGTAATTTTTGAAGCATTGCCACTATTGTAATGTAGAGGAGGCATTCTATTCTTATTAGAAGATGTGGGATTCAGGTACATAAACACACAAGCAAAATAATGCAGATGCTGGAAACCTGAAATTAAAAACTGGAAATATTCAGCAGGTCAGGGGAGAGAAACAGAGTTAATGTGTCAGTTTAATGACCCCTCATCAGAACTGAGAAAAAGAAGATATTTAGTTTATTTCCAAGTGAAAGGGGAGTCAGCAGGAAGGAAAAAGAGAAGGTCTGTGATTGGTTGGAGGACAAGAGAGATTAAATGACAGATAAGACAGATAACTTGCAGTACAAAAGCCAAAAGGAAAGGTATTGGGTATAGTTTTTTTTTAAAAATGCTGTCCAAATGAATTGTGAATGCATTCAGATGGTTGTTCTTCAGCCAAAAAGAAGGAATAAAGAAAAAGGATGAGGGGAAAAAAAAAAATAAAAAAAAGAACCTCTGCCTCCATCTTGTTTATGATCTAAAGTTGTTGAATTCAATGTTGAGTCCAGAAGGCTGTAGAGCGCTGAGTCAAAAGATGAGGTGCTGTTCCTTAAGTTTGCATTGAACTTCATTCAGACACTGCAGCAGGCCAAGGACAGAGAGGTCCGAGTGGGAGCAAGGTGGAGAATTGAAATGTCAAGTGACAGGAAGCTCAGGGTCTTGCTTGCAGACTGAACTAAGATGTTCCACAAAGTGGTGATCCAGTCTGCGTTTGGTCTCGCCAGTGTTGAGGCAACCAGATCGTAAGCAGAAGTAAGTTCAAGTAAATCACTCTTTCATCTGGAAGGAGTATTTGGGGCCTTGAATGATGAGGAGGAGGAGATAAAGGGCAGGTGTTGCATCTCCTTCACTTGCGTGGAAAGGTCTCATAGGAAATGGAGGGAGTGTTAGGGGTGACTGAGGAGTAGACCAAGGAAGGAATGGTGCTTTCAGAATGATGAAAGGGAAGGAAAATAGATGTTTGTTGGTGGCTTCTTGCTGGAGGTGGCAGAAATTGGAGGAGATGATCCATTGAATATGGAGGCTTGTTTGGTGGACGGTGAGGACAAGGGGACCCCTATCATGATTCTGGAAGGGAGAGGAAGGAGTGAGAGCAGAAGTGTGTGAAATGGAATGGGCACGATTGGAGGACCCTGTCAGCCATACTGAGTGGGAATCCTTGGTTGAAGAAAAAGGAAGACATAGCAGAAATGCTAGTATGGAAGGTTGCATCACCTGAACAGATGTGATGAAGACACAGAAACTGGGAGGATAGAGCCCTTACAGGTATGGAGAGGGTTGAGGAACGGTAGTCAAAGATAGCTGTGGGAGTCTGTGGGCTTGTATAAATATTAGTTGATAGCTTATCCTCCGAAATGGGGGCAGAAAAGTCTAGGAAGGGAAAGGAAGAGTCAGAAATGGACCAAGTGAAGGGGAGAGAAGGTTGGAAAATGGAAAGAAACTCAATGAAATTTTACAGTTCATGGCGAGAGCAGGAAGTGGCACCCATACAATCATCAATGTAACGGAGAAAAGGATAAGGAGACCTAAGAAGGACCAGAACAAGGAATGTTTTCACATACCCCACTGTTACAGACTGAGATGGGAGGAGCGCGCAATTAATTCTAGCCCCACTTCTTCACAGGTTGTAATAATAGTTTAAATGTTTAATTCATCCACAAAACTGGCCAATTGTTTACCTTTGATTCTGTTATTCCCAGCATAAAAAGACTCTAATCAGACTTCTTTCAGTAAATACAAAAAAAAATGGTTTATTATAAAACAAGCTACTTGTTAAAAACATGTGAATAAACTGGTTAACATGCAAGTTGTAGTTTAGATGTGTAATGATTTTCCTCTTTTAAAAAAGAAGATATTCAAACCTCCATACACTCTCTCTCTCTCTCACACACACAAAAAACAAACACAGTCCCCTGGAGACTGAAGCATGGAAATGTTTATTTTAAAAGGATAAAATTTGAAAAGATCTCAACGCTGTTGATCAAACAGAATTCTGGTCACGATAGATCTGGAAGTTCTTCCCGACAGACTTGTTGATGCAATTGTCCTTGACTCTTACTTATCATAACTTTGCAAATTTTCAAAATAAACAGATGATTTATTCCGAAGAAACAGTTGAGGAAAGTTTAACACAAAGGTGGGGCAGAGAGAGGGAAAGTGGGTCTTTTCCTTGCAGTTTGCTTCTAAGGCAACCACACCCTCAGTCTCTTACTGAGAGTCTTAAGACTGAGATATTCAAATAATACTTCTCTTGAGCCAGATGTTTTTAACCAATCAGCAAGAGTCTTCAGCCTGGCAACAGCAGTTCAGCTAGGTGGAGGATGGTGGTAGTGCATGGGGACTGGTTGGGTCTCCATTCAAGGAAGAAATGGAGAACTCTCAGATCGTTCCGTTGGGGGACGGAGGAATAGCTAGATTGGATATCTATGGCGAAGAAGAGATGGTTGTGGCCAGGAAACTGTTGAATTGATGTAGGACATCAGATGTGTCATGGATGTAGGTAGGAAGATACTGGATAACTTAAGATCTCTGGGTAGATAGCCTACTGTGTCCTGATTGACAACCTCTCTAGTGTGGTATTTTCTCCTCCATTTCTCCATAACTGATTAGGAACACAGGTACAAAGGTAAGCCATTTAGCACCTGGAGCTTGTTCTGCCATTCAGTGAGATCATGGCTGATCTGCGAACAAACTCCGTATACCTCCCTTTGCCCCATATGCCTTTGGTTAACAAAAGTCTATCAATCTCAGTTTTAAAATTAACCATTGATTTAGCATCAATTGCCATTTTCAAAAGAGAGTTCCGAACTTTTACCACCCTTTGCATGAAGAAGTGTTTCCTAATTTCACTCCTGAAAGATCTGGCTCCAATTTTCAGACTGTACACTATTCCCAGGCTCCCCAAGTAATGGAAATAGTTTCTCCCGATTTAACCAACATGTTTCCTTTTAATATCTCGAACTTTGATCAAATCACCCCTCAACATTAAATAGGGAATATAAACCTCATTTTGCTTAATCTCCTTTTATTCCTTAGCATCCAGGTATCATTCTACACCATACTCGGGCCAATATTTTCATGCTGAGGTGTGATGCCAGGACTGCTCACAGTAATCCAAGCATGGTGATTACTGACTGGGCTCTATGCATGGATGCAATGGATGTATTGTGCCCTTTGCCCTTTGTGATTGTCTTGGAATGAGTGTTGGCACAATATCCCACTTACAGATCTGATCTTGTCACACCATGAGTGTCACTACTCATTTGTTCTCCAGTGGACTCTGGTCTGAATTTGAGGCAGAAATTTGGAAGATGGCGAAGTGCCGATCTCAAACAATGGAGCAGACTCATTTGTTTTCTCTTAACAGTACATAACCTTCACCCAGAACAGTAAATGACTAAGTGCAGTAGCTTTTGATGGTTATTACGTGAAAGATGTTAACCAACAATGTGACCTCATTAAGTTAATGTGATCATGGTAACTCCTTTCAACTCTCAAGCTTTTAGCCCTTTTACTCCTTACAATGTCGGGAAGTTTAGATCTTTTCTTAGGAACTATCGCAGACAGATGGAGCCTGACTAATATGGGGGATGTTTAAATTTGGTAGTTCCGTTCCAAAAATTTAGACAAAAATGACAATCTGTAACATAATTAGAACAGCAACATTGCCAGTGATTACATACTGAGGAAACTAACCAGTAAGCATTCAGTTCAGTTACATAGTACATGCTCTGCTTAGACTAGTCCTTATAACAGGATTGGGCTACGTATAGCCCGACCCCTCATAATTTGACACCACATGTCCTACTTATCCATATGTTCCTTGTTGCCTGGTTTGTCCTGAATGAAGTTGGTGCATTATAAAGGCCTCTTCTTGCTGCTGTTGCTTTAGAGTACCAGGATTAGTTAGAAACAGCAACTTGCAATGTGTGCAAATAATGCCAACATGGATTTTACACTTCATATCTAGTCCCTTCAGGCTCTGTAGTATGTACCCACAGTGAAAAACCTGTCTTATAAAGGATGTTCCACAAAGCCAAAGGGTGTAATTTTCCATTTTGGACACTAGGTGCAGTGGCGTGATTCCCGCTGGGCAATGGGGCAGGTCAACACACGCAGTCTTTTCAGCTCATTAATTATGCATGCGAGAGGAGCTTGGCAAATTGTGGCGGGGCAGGAAAATTGCCCACCCTGTCATTACCTCATGGGGTCGAAGGTGCTAACACATAACCTTCACCTACAACAGTAAATGGCTAAGCACAGTAGCCTTTGGTGACCATAACATGAAAGATGTTAAGCAACAATGTGACCTCATCAAGTCAATGATATCATGGTAACTCTTTTCAACTCTAAAGCTTTTATTCCTTACAATGTCAGGAAGTTTAGATCTTTTCTTAAGAACTATTCCAGACAGATGGAGCCTGACTAATGAAGGGGAAGTTTAAATTCAGGTAGACCACTTTTAAAGGACACCCGTGCACACAGTCACTCATTACAGGCCAGGAGCTATGCTCTATTCCGGAGTTCTTGTGACCACAGCTCATACTGGAGAAGCTGCAGATATGAGCAACCAAAGCCCAGGACATACGAGAGTGACCCCATCTCTAGACAAGATCACAACCAGCAATACACCAATGGCCAGGCTAATTCTCAGCATTACACTGGTCCATGAGTGCCAGCCTGTTGACCTTAGAGGCCACACTGCCTCTTGTTGCTCAGGCCCTTGCTCTTCATGGCCCTGTGCCAAACGGTGATGGGCCTGCCATCGCCTCAGGATGAGGGACGTTACCAAGGCAGGGTTGCTTGCAGCCTGTACCATTGATAACTCAGTGGATGTGTGAATGAATGAAGTGATAAATTTAGTGAGCATGTCTTTTACAGGATTCCCTCCATTTCAAAGCCAGCAGGTGTGATAAGCCCTTCAACTGGCCTCGACATGGAATCCCCACCCCACTCCACCCCTTCCAGGTAAAGCACATCACGGAGGACCAGAGATCGGTGTTCCTCCCGTTCATATATGAATACGTATGCAGACATTGCTCTTTGACCAGGTGATGAGAGCCATGTGCAGATACTATTTCACTTGTCTCTATCACCCTCAAAACTTTATGGAGGCCATTGCCTTGACAGCACAGAAGACCAACCACACATGACCATTCACCCGGGAGGATGTAAGTTTGGAGTCGCGAGTTGTCTGCCCTCCAACAGCCACCTCCGTCCCTCCCTCTGACTGCAGCCGATTCAAATGGCACAGAATGAATGGCAGCTCCACATCTTGCAGGGATCTTGACTTTATGAGACCCATGATAGGATCGGACATGCTGCCATGTGGGCTTCACCATATGGTGAAGATCACAACTGAGCATTGTTTTCATCCAGTTTCCTCATGGTTGTTAGGGTGTACATTTAGCTGGTGAATTTTGCTGACCTTGAACTTCACCCATCTGAAAAGACCCTCCTCCCACTTCAAAGTATCATAAATTTGCACTGAATGCACTGCATTGCTGTAACTGGAAGGATGGTGCATGTAACTTTCCAGACTTGTTCCAAAACCATTGACCCATCCAATATCAGCATTACCCTCCCTTCTGTCACTTTTGAACCTCCTCCCTCATTACCCTGGACGCTATAAACCATCCACCTATAATTGCGCCTTGCCTCTCCTCAGAGCCAACATTTGCTCCTGTTCCCATGTCCACCCTGATCCTGCCCCCTCTGTTATCCATGACACCTTTCTTGTCCCCTCTCCATGACCCATCCTATGATACCTGCATTTTCCAGACATTCACACAGCCACACCTCCGCCATCCCCCATAAGCTTGCCTCCCCTGTCCAGTCTTAGAGCTGCCTTTGATACACATACTTGAATTGTCACCCTCTTGAGGGTAGGTGAAGGCAGTGTCTGCATACCACAAGGTTGTTGATGAAGTGAATTTTGCCAGTGCACACCCGTCACATGCAGTTGTGAAACAGACCATTTTAATTATCCGCTGGCATGGCACTTAATTTGGAGGTGGAATGTGATTCCAGTGAGTTGAGCTTTTAATGAGCATTCATGAGATGCAAATGAATGCAAATGTGGTTCCCGACATAGATCAGCAGGGAAGCCAAACCACCTTTAACTCGCCATAGAAGTCGGGAGAACAAAATTCCAAACTGCTTCCCCAACGGTGGGAAACTGACTTTTCCCATTACTCCAAATCTTGTGCCCCCACCAGCCACAATTCCCACCACTAGCCAGAGCGGAAAATTCCATCCAAAGTTTCTCTTCCCTATTTAGCTGTGAAAGCAAGAAAGTGGAACTTCAAAATATCCTTCCAGCTTTGCAGTCTGCATTATTTGTTTTGACCATTTTTTTCTACTGTGACATTTCCACTGGCAATAGTCCAGGAATCATTGTATTCTTAAGTATTTCATAAAGTGAAAAAGCACTTGAATTTTTATGGTAGCTTATTTTGAAAGATCTCAAAAGCATTTTTACATAATTTATTAGTTTTTGAGTGGAGTAATTGTTACACTGACAACCATAGTAAATATTCCCTTGAAGAAACAGCAGTCAGATAAATGATCAGTTTGTTTTTGGTGATGTTGGTTAATGGAGGAATATTAAAACAGCACAACCACACCACCATCAACATTGTCTTGGACCTATCTCATATATCTGTAACAGATAATGTACCACACTCATCGTCACAGAGGACATCCTGCAGTCCTCTGAATGGTAGCATGGGATCTTCAGCATTGCTTGATCCACTTGAATGGGCAGGCGGTAGCCTTGGTTTAATCTCCTCCAAAGGATACTTAGGGCAGAATTTACCATATGCCGGGCGGGATTGGTGGGAGTGGGTGGGGGTGGTCGTGGAGCCGATTGCTGCCTGCAATCGGCTCCGCACCACCATTTTACATGGGTGGACCAATTAAGGCCTGCCTGGCGTAATACGCAAGCGGCAGCGCTCAGCACTACCTGTGCGGGCGGGGTGGAGGAGGAAGATTCAGGGCCAGTGCTCTTTTGCGCATGTGCACGAAAGGGCGCTTCAATCTCCCTGAGGCACAGAGCTGCCTCAGGGAGATTGAACCGTTGTTCGAAAAATTAAATGAAAGGTTTAAAAACTTATTTAAATATCTCCTCTCATGTGACCGTGTCACCTGAGATGGGACATGTTTTTCTATGTATGATTTTAATTCATTTATTTAACATAAGCTTTAGGAAACCTGATCCCGCTCGTGGATGAGGTTTCCTAAAAAACGTGAACAGCCTTAAGGTTGGATGGGCAGCGTTAACAATTACAATAATTACTTTGTTAATGGCCTTAATAGGCCATTTACATTTCAGCAGGTGCGCAGCTGACTCTGATGCACGCCCGTTGAACGAAATATCACGGGACTGCGCGATGATGTTGGGATACATGCCCGATGTTATCATGCATCATCTTACGTGTCAGTGTGTCGGGCCTGCCCCCGCACACCGACTGAACAATTCTGCCCTTAGTATATTTGCTTAAGTTACAACCATAACTGCAGTTAAAGTAATTAATTGGTGTGGTTTGACATGTATCAATGATGTGGTAAGCTAACTTGAAGTATATATAGTTCAATTCTGACTTGCAGTTGTATTTCTAACCAGATAAATTCTTGACTCTATTTTTAAGACATAAGTTTTAAAATTAATATTGCATAATATGAGCACTTAACACATTCATATCAAATTCTTTTCTTTGCCATTTTACTGGAAGTATCCAACAGTTCCAAGTAAATCGGTTGATGCCAATCAGTGAACAGAGGGATTTGATGTCAACACGTTGAGATTTTATGTAACAACATCATATATGGTGAGGCTATAACATTGGATAATGGAGTGTTACTGAAAGACATTGAAAGAAAATTTTGTAACTATAATTACAACAATTCTGAAATTCACACTACGCAAGTGCCAGGCAATGACCATCTCCAATAGGAGAGAGTCTAACTATCTCCCCATGACATTCAACTTCATTACCATTGCTGAATTGTCCCACTGTCAACATCTTAGGGGTCACTATTTATCAGAAACTTAACTGGATCAGCCACATGAATACTTTGGCTACACAAGTAGGTTAGAGGCTGTATAGTCTGCAGTGAGTAACTTGCCACCTGACTTCCCAGCACTTTTCATTTTCCACAAGTCACAAGTGAGGAGTGTGAAGCAATACTCTTCACTTGCCTCGATGAGTTCCACTACAAGCACACTCTAGAATCTCAAAGCTATCCAGGACAAAGCAGCCTGCTTGGTTGTCATCCCATTCACCAGCTAAAGCATTCATTCCCTCCAGCACCTCTGTATTATCACAGCAGGGTGTACCACCTACAAGTTTCAGTGCAGGAACTTGCTAAGGTTTCTTCAAGAGAAATTTCCAAACCTGTGATCTCTAACACCTTGAAAGGCAATGTCGGCAAATACAAGGGAACACCAAAACCTGCAATTTCTCCCCAAGTCGCATATCAGTCCAATTTGGAAATATATTGCCATTCCTTCATTGTCGCTGGGTCAAAATCCTGGAACTTCCTCCCTTAACAGCGCTGTGGGGGTACCTACACCACATGGACTGCAGCGGTTCAAGAAGGAAGCTCACCACCACCTTCTCAGGAACAATTAGTGATGAGCAATAAATGCTGGCCCTGACAGTGAAGCTCACATTCCATGAAAGAATTTCATGCCAGTCTAAAATGATGAAAAAGCCAGGAGGAAGATTAATGGCATCCTTAGACTAGTTAATCAGCTAGACTAAAGGATCACAGATGAATTTTAAATGTGATGGAAAGTAATACTTCATTGCAGTGGGTATTCTTTGTGTGTGAGTCTAATGAGTGTAGGTAGGTTGGTCAACTGTAGGGTGAAAAAACCATCATAGTTGAGCCCTTAGAAATATTTGAATGAGGGATAATTGTCACTTATTAAACCATAATTTGTAGCCAGAGTTTTCAGTGAAGCCACTAGATGATAAAATTAGTTGTGAAGTGAAAAGTCTAAAGTAAAATGTGTATGTTTTTTGTAAATATGTGTGTATATGAGTATAATATATAAAATACATTTATAGTTTGTTTTAAATCATGATTTATTTCCCATCTGAGACACTACACAATATACTCCCAGCCTCTGATCATTGCACCTTCAAGCCGAGGGGGTTCTCCTCATTCTTTTTGCCCCTTCGCTCCCCCTGGGTAGATGTGTCTTCAGGTTTCTGGGGTCGAAATTGGGCAATTGTTCTATGAAGGAGGCAAATGGAGCTACCGGGGAGCCAATAAATTTGAAGTGATGTCAGGATATAGTCGAATACTTCAGTGAGCTAAAGTAAAAGCAAAATACTGCGGATGCTGAAAATCTGAAATAAAAACAGAAAATGGTGGAACTACTCAGTTCTGGCAGAACATGTGGAGAGAGAAACAGAGTTAATGTTTTGAGTTGAATATGCCTCTTCAGAATTGAAGAGGAGTCCTATTCAATGCGAAATGTTAACTCAGTTTCTCTCTCCACAGATGCTGAGGCCTGAAGAAAAGTCATATTCCACTCAAAACATTAACTCCGTTTTTCTGAAGGTCACTGAGTTCTTCTCAGTGACTTCAACCTGGAAAAGTACCAAAAAAAACCCAAGATTGACTCTCGCACTAATTTGTTTTGGAAGCTGATCCACCAAACAAAACCAATTGGGTATTGTTTTCTCCACCGTGTCGATAAATAAAGTTAAAGGCTTCTGAGCGACTCCAGTGGATTAATAGGAACAGAGGCTGCCAATCGGCCCCACAAGCCTGTTCTATCATGCTATTAAATCATGGCTAACCTACACCTCAACTTCTTTGCTCAATCCTTGATAACTATACTGAACAAAAATCTATCAAACATAGGCTTGAAGAGTTAATTTCATGCCACACTATAACACAGTTATAAACACAAGTTAAAAAGGTGAGAAGTGGTGAATTGTTTCCTTCAGGAGGTTGCTGTGTTGGGCAAAAGGACTTACTGGGAATTTAATACTGAGTGTATGGTCCTCTGGGATGGAACTTCACATCCACTGGGATTGGGACAGGGTAATGATACCTCGTGTTAGCATTGGCTGGGACTCGTAGGATTCTAGGGTTGGGATGATGCTGGAGGGGGTTTGTATCATGTTGATTTCTTGAGCCATGGAAAGGATTTTCTATCTCCTGAAAGGCTAAGAATTCCTCTCTTTTACTTTACTCTCTGTTCTACTTCTCGAGTATTCCCAGCACCCATCCCTTCCCCATTCAGAACTGTGTCGATTAGTTAAATGCATTTAATCAACATGGAGCAATGATTTTCTGGGCATGTCACATTGCATTATATCTGGCATCTCTTTAGGGGGAGACAGTGGTGTAATAGTAATGTCACTGGGCTAGAGGCTCAGATAAATGTTCTGGGGACAGGGTCCAAGTGCCACCATGACAGCTGGAGAGTTTAACTTCAATTAATAAACCTGGAATATGAAGCTAGTCTCAGAAACACTGACTGAGGGCCAGTACCAATTAAGATTTTAAAAACTGACATTTGGTTAACTATTTTCCTTTAGGGAAGAAATCTACCATCCCCACCTGGTTTGACCGACATGTCCAGACCCACAACAATGTGGTTGACTCTCTTAATTTCCCCTTGAAATGGCCTAGCAAGCTATTCAGTTCAAAGGCAATTAGGGATGGGGAACAAATGCAGGCCTTGCTATCAATGCCCACATCCAAGAAAGAATATAGAGTGAAGAATTCAGGAGAACCAAATTTGAGAGGGTGTTCAAGGGACAGCTTAAAAGAATGGACCAATGTTATTTGCCTTTTATAATCGCCATTCCTTGAGAGCTGCTTCGAAATATTAGTTCTGGTTAGGGGCCACATGTATACAGACAGGGTCTATTCCTTGGAAAAACTCAGCAGGTCTGGCAGCATTGGCGGAGAAGAAAAGAGTTGATGTTTCGAGTCCTCATGACCCTTCAACAGAACTAGGTGAATCCAAGGAAGAGGTGAAATATAAGCTGGTTTAAGGTGTGTGTGGGAGGGGAAGGGGGTGTTGGGTTGAGTGGGGGGAGAGAAGTGGAGGGGGGGTGGTGTGGTACAACCCCACCCCCCTCTCTCCCCACCCAACCACCACCACCCCCCCCCCCCCCCCCGCCACACACACACACCTTAAAACAGCTTATATTTCACCCCTTCCTTGGATTCACCTAGTTCTGTTGAAGGGTCATGAGGACTCGAAACATCAACTCTTTTCTTCTCCGCCGATGCTGCCAGACCTGCTGAGTTTTTCCAGGTAATTCTGTTTTTGTTTTGGATTTCCAGCATCCGCAGTTTTTTGTTTTTATATTTATATAGGGTCTATTCCTTTCATTAGAAGGTGACACTTGGGACTGGTCTAATAAGTGTGTCACCCAGCCTTGGAGCGCTCTCCCCTAAGTGAGTCATTTGAATAGAAAATGCCCTCTAGGCTTTCACTGCCCTTTTAAAAAATGAGAACTGTTTGCACAATTGACTTTCCTTGTTGTTTGCTTTATATTCAAGGAAACAAATGACATGGAGAATTGGGTCTCAGTTGGATTATCTGTTATATTTTATTACACGCTTGGATCTGGTTGGCTGCACATTTACTTCATCGTCTTCAGCTTAATTGAAGGGGTGCAGGGCAGGGAGAGCATTGGAGGAGGAATTGGACAGTTCATTGTCCCAGGGAAAGAGCTTCTCGGGAGAAAGAAGTATGAACAACATGTACTGCCAAGTTTGAATATGATATAATACTTAAAGACAACTGATCTTCTGGCAGTAATCATTCGTGGTATCACAAAGCCACAGGAGTGAAACTGGTGCCGTGTAAGGAATAAGGAAAATTTGAAGGATTGAATTAGAGCTTTATTTGCTCTGTGGCCTTTTAGTATGTGGTTTGTAGTAGTGCTTATATTCAAATTTGCATTGGTTTGAGGGTGGGAGTGGGTCTTGGAACAGGAAAAAGTCCAGGAGGGTTGCTGAAAACTGAAAAGAATGCTAGATACAGTTGAAGTGGGAGTTTTTAGATGTCTTGGGGAGGGGATGGGATGGGAATGTTTTAACAACACCTCAAACAAAGATTTGTCATCTTTTTGTGGTTTTGTGTGTTACTCACAATAAGTGCTTGTCATGGACGAGTGAGTCAAAAGCTAGTCTTTTATCTGAAGCAGATTTATTCACAAGACAGCTCTGTAATGTAAAAAACTCTTCCAGTCCCTTTCACATGAGTGTTACGGTTGGACCCATTTATAGGTGAGCCAATGCCCATCACCTGTTTTAACAATGAAATTGACTGAACAATGTAATTGCTATACAATGTAATTACCAGTCAACAAGAAGATTGTTATTGGTCCTTGACAATATAATTACTGATACATTGTCATCTTGCTCTCACTTGATGCCACAATTCTAATGAAGACTTATTGGAATTTTGATTCTCGCAAGCATGAGAAATCAGTTACTTTATATTAAACACACAACCCACCCGTAGCTCATAATTGTAGCAAGACTTCCTTCTTTGATGAGACTATGCCTGCAGTAATGTTCACAGTTTTGGTATTTTACCTAAGGAAGGATATACTTGCCTTATTGGGGCTGTAATGGACGTCTACTCGGGCTGTGGATGCTTAATCGCTGAGTATATTGAAGATAGAGATCTGTTTGGATATAAAGGTAGGAAAGTGGAGTTGATGATGAAGTTCAAGCAGAGACACTTGAAAGGGAGATAGGAAAAATGCAAAAGACTAAACTTTAATCTCCTGAGGTTGCGGAGACTAAGACTGATTACCACATCTCAGCAGTTATCTAAAATCCATTTCCTGTTGATTCATATCTCAGAATGTGCAAAATGATCGGAGATGAAAGGAAAGAGACTCTGGACGCAAGACATGGGGCAGAATTTTACGTCCCACAGCAGGCGCGCCCTGGACCCGATTGGAAATAAAATAGTGCGCGGTGAAGTCGGGCGAGCGTCCCGATGTCATTGCACACTCGTGCGATATTTTGGTTGGCGAGTGCGCGTGAGAGACCGCAGTGCACCCGCTGACAATTAAGAGGCCTATTTAATGAAGGAACAGTTGGATGGGGTGTATGGTCTACTCCTGATCCTATTTCTTATAGATGTAGCTGTCACATTTCCAACTTGCACTGGAATGTCAAACTAACACTGAGGCGGAAATCGATGGTTGAGAAAATGAGGAGGTTTCCATAATGGGCTCCCAGCCTCCAGCTCCACTTTTATACTCCGGTACTGAGTTGAAAATTATCCCGGTGTTTTTTCAATTTCTCAGTCTTCCTCCTGTGAAGCTGTGCGACCTTATCCAAGCAACTGTTCTTCCTTTGTCAGTCTAGATAGCGAGTGTTGGTAGGCTATTCTACCAGGGAGGTGGAACACCACAGACAAAATATGACCCTGTCATCGACCAGAACTCGGATGTGTGCTGTCTGGCTGCAGGTTGCTGACTAATGGTAAGTGACAGAGCAGGAACCCCAGGCTAGTGTTTCTTCTCCAATTTGGTAAATCCAGTGGATTTGTGTTGAGGTTGCCATTGGCCATGTGGTTGAGGAGCCAGGTGCCAAACAGCTCTTCACAAAATAGCGGATGGAACCTTGTGGATAAGCCGTTCTTCACACAGAAAAGTAGACTGGAAGCTGATTCATTTGCCACAGAAGATAACCTCCATTTAATAAACATGGCAGCCCTGTGAAACTAGAAAGGTTTGTACGTTCTTCTCCCATTTCAGAGATATCACCGTAGTTACAACCTCCATCTGCTAAACACAGCATGGCAGGAAAAATGGAGCTAAATTGTGAAATTATTGCTAGATTTTGGGATTGGCAGCCTAAAAGGGGAATTGACTTTAGTTGGATCTCCAAGAAGGAAGAACGAATGAAAATGCCTGGTAAGGATTGTCTATAGTTATCCTTGTGTCTTCCATAAACTGGATTATTGAGTTTATTGTGCTGAAGTTCGATTGTTAGAGTGTGAACATGGCATGCTTAAAATTAGGTTAAATAGGTTAAGCACATTCTGCAGTACACCTCTATTCAAACCAAGAAAATTTCATTTCAGTCGCTTTGCATGATGTGTTGCAGAGAAGTTGCAGACAGGTTTAGACTCAGGTCAAATCCCTGATCACCACCTGACCCTTGCCTCTGCTGGACACCTACTTATCTTGGTTTAGAATGGCTCCTGTCTTGTGGGGGACTGCAGCCCAACCTTGACCAGCACCTTCAGGAGAGGAGGTGAAGGACAATGGTGTGTTTTATTGATCTATACTGTCATGAAAAGCTGATTACACCCACAAATTACTTATGGACACATTGAACTTTGTGAAGAAGACGTGTGTGTTTTTAAAGAATTACAAGTAAAGGCACTGAACAAAAGATGGCTGATAATGTAAAGTAATCACTTTCTGGAAATTCCCATGTGGATTATACTGATAGACATGTCCTAAGAGAACATGGAATATCACACCTGTAAAGGTGTCATGACCACCGTCAAGCAGAGACACTTGAAAGGGAGATAGGGAAAGTGCAAAAAACTAACTTTAATCTCCTGAGGTTGCAGAGACAAAGACTGATTACCACATCTCAGCAGTTATCTAAAATCCATCTCCTGTTGATTCATATCTCCGAATGTGAAAATGGTCGGAGATGAAAGAAAAGAAACTTTGCGCGCAAGACATGGGGCAGAATTTTACGTCCCACAGCAGGCGCACGCTGGACACGATTGGGAATAAAGTAGTGCACGGTGATGTCGGGCGAGCGTCCCGATGTCACTGCGCACTGGTGCGATATTTTGGTTGGCGAGTGCATGGGAGAGACTGCAGCGCCCCCGCTGACAATTAAAAGGCCAATTAAGGTCCTTAAACAAGTAATTAATTTGTATTTTTCACTGCCTGTTTAACCTAACGGTTGACGAGTGGGCAAGTTTATAGGCCAGGCGGCCTTTGCATTTTTTATGAAACCTCATCCACGGGCAGGTTTCCAATGGTAAGAACAAAAATGCAAAAACTTTTTTCCATTTCATTTTAAACATGTCCCCCTTCATGTGACTGAGTCACATGCGGAGACGTGTTTATATAATTTATTAAAGCTTTATTTTCCTTTGTCCAAATCCTTAGCTCCCTGAGGCAGCTCTGTGCCCTCAGGGAGCTGTCAGCGCACACTCCCCTGTGCATGTGGAGACTTCCGCACTCGCCCTCTTTCCACCCCCACCTGGCTGAGCTGTTCAGCGTTGCCCATCACGCTGGCAGACCATTAATTGGCCAGGTTGGGGCCTGATCGCGAGCGGCGGTCTGTTTCATGGCTGTTCTAGGCCCCTTGTGTGACAGCAACAAGAAAACCAACTAGTTACCCCATGCAGTTGCAGGTGAAGCCTTCTCTTTGTCTGTCCCTTTCTCTGTCTGTCTTTCTCTCTGTCTGTCTTTCTCTATGTCTGTCTATCTCTCTGTCTCTCTCTCTGTCTGTTTGTCTCTCTGTCTGTCTCTCGCTGTCTCTCTCTCTGTCTCTGTCTCTCTCTGTCTAGCTGTCTCTCCTCTGTCTCTCTCTCTCTGTCTCTCTCTCTGTCTCTCTCTCTGCCTCTCTGTCAGTTTCTCTCTCTCTCTGTCTGTCTCTCTGTCTTTGCCTGTCTTTGCCTGTCTGTCTGCCTGTCTGTCTGCCTGCCTGTCTGTCTGTCTGTCTTTCTGTGTCTGTCTGTCTCTGTCCATCTCTCTCTCTCTGTCTGTCTCTCTCTCTGTCTCTCTCTCTCTCTGTCTCTGTCTCTCGTTCTCTCCTCTCTCTCTCTCATCTCTCCCTCTCTCTCTCTCTCTCTCCCTCTCTCTCTCTCCTCTCTCTCTTCTCTCTGAGAAAGGCTCAGCAGAAGTCACACGTCGAAAGGAAATAGGACAGCTTCTTCACCTATCCTGCAGAACCAAGTGTCTCCAAACCAACTGCAAAACTGCCAAACTCAGCTCTACTGGAATCACCCAACTTAACAACTGCAAATTTTCGTCATCTATGCCTCACAGACAAGCAAAAGACTGATTCGTATATCTTTTTCAACTTTGATTTTGAAACAACTTCTCATTTCTGATATGTGTGCTGCGTTTTCATTAGTTTTTTTTCAGGTTTTTAGTAACTAATAAAGTTTCTCTTTCTTTGACTCAGGAAGCCTGGTTAAATTGGCTCATTCTTAAAAAAAAACATTTGAGCTGGGAAAAAAGTATCCACTCCGGAGTGGGAAAGGAATCCCTTTTAAATTAAAAACAAAACAAAAACAGAATTACCTGGAAAAACTCAGCAGGTCTGGCAGCATCGGCGGAGAAGAAAAGAGTTGACGTTTCGAGTCCTCATGACCCTTCGACAGAACTTGAGTTCGAGTCCAGGAAAGAGCTGAAATATAAGCTGGTTTAAGGTGTGTGTGTGGGGGGCGGAGAGATAGAGAGACAGAGAGGTGGAGGGGGTTGGTGTGGTTGTAGCGACAAACAAGCAGTGATAGAAGCAGATCATCAAAAGATGTCAACAACAATAGTACAATAGAACACATAGGTGTTAAAGTTAAAGTTGGTGATATTATCTAAACGAATGTGCTAATTAAGAATGGATGGTAGGGCACTCAAGGTATAGCTCTAGTGGGTTTTTTTTTATATAATGGAAATAGGTGGGAAAAGGAAAATCTTTATAATTTATTGGGAAAAAAAAAGAAGGGGGAAACAGAAAGGGGGTGGGGATGGGGGAGGGGACTCACGACCTAAAGTTGTTGAATTCAATATTCAGTCCGGAAGGCTGTAAAGTCCCTAGTCGGAAGATGAGGTGTTGTTCCTCCAGTTTGCGTTGGGCTTCACTGGAACAATGCAGCAAGCCAAGGACAGACATGTGGGCAAGAGAGCAGGGTGGAGTGTTAAAATGGCAAGCGACAGGGAGGTTTGGGTCATTCTTGCGGACAGACCGCAGGTGTTCTGCAAAGCGGTCGCCCAGTTTACGTTTGGTCTTCCACCCACGGTCGTTGAC
The DNA here is from genome assembly GCF_017639515.1 of Carcharodon carcharias. NCBI lineage: Eukaryota > Metazoa > Chordata > Chondrichthyes > Lamniformes > Lamnidae > Carcharodon > Carcharodon carcharias. Next base: position 32,686,593 of record NC_054491.1, on the reverse strand, counting down.
AGGGCCCTCAACCGTGTCCGGCCCATCTCCCGCGCATCCGCCCTCACGCCTTCTCCTCCCTCCCAGAAACATTATAGGGTCCCCCTTGTCCTCACTTATCACCCCACCAGCCTCCGCATTCAAAGGATCATCCTCCGCCATTTCCGCCAACTCCAGCATGACGCCACCACCAAACACATCTTCCCTTCACCCCACCTATCGGCATTCCGTAGGGATCACTCCCTCCGGGACACCCTGGTCCACTCCTCCATCACCCCCTACTCCTCAACCCCCTCCTATGGCACCACCCCATGCCCACGCAAAAGATGTAACACCTGCCCCTTCACTTCCTCTCTCCTCACCGTCCAAGGGCCCAAACACTCCTTTCAAGTAAAGCAGCATTTCACTTGCATTTCCCCCAACTTAGTCTACTGCATTCGTTGCTCCCAATGTGGTCTCCTCTACATTGGAGAGACCAAACGTAAACTGGGCGACCGCTTTGCAGAACACCTGCGGTCTGTCCGCAAGAATGACCCAAACCTCCCTGTCGCTTGCCATTTTAACACTCCACCCTGCTCTCTTGCCCACATGTCTGTCCTTGGCTTGCTGCATTGTTCCAGTGAAGCCCAACGCAAACTGGAGGAACAACACCTCATCTTCCGACTAGGGACTTTACAGCCTTCCGGACTGAATATTGAATTCAACAACTTTAGGTCGTGAGTCCCCTCCCCCATCCCCACCCCCTTTCTGTTTCCCCCTTCTTTTTTTTTCCCAATAAATTATAAAGATTTTCCTTTTCCCACCTATTTCCATTATATAAAAAAAAACCCACTAGAGCTATACCTTGAGTGCCCTACCATCCATTCTTAATTAGCACATTCGTTTAGATAATATCACCAACTTTAACTTTAACACCTATGTGTTCTATTGTACTATTGTTGTTGACATCTTTTGATGATCTGCTTCTATCACTGCTTGTTTGTCGCTACAACCACACCAACCCCCTCCACCTCTCTGTCTCTCTATCTCTCCGCCCCCCACACACACACCTTAAACCAGCTTATATTTCAGCTCTTTCCTGGACTCGAACTCAAGTTCTGTCGAAGGGTCATGAGGACTCGAAACGTCAACTCTTTTCTTCTCCGCCGATGCTGCCAGACCTGCTGAGTTTTTCCAGGTAATTCTGTTTTTGTTTTGGATTTCCAGCATCCGCAGTTTTTTTGTTTTTAACCCTTTTAAATTAACCTCATTGCAGGGGTTGAATAAAGAAATGGGAGCCAGCTCATTCCTCCTCACCCAGGAGTGTAATAAAATTGGGGTCCCGTTTGGGAAGTTAACTAATTGGGGGACCTCGCCCGGGGACTGGTCTTAACAACAATAGAGAGTTAACTTGCTAAGTTTGCCTCATGTAACTAAAGCTTTTTATGATGAGCTGCATGCCCTCCAGCCCTGGATGCATCACAGTATTCATGACCCAGAGCAATTCACTCTGCGCATCTCTCACTTGACTAATGCTGCAGGGTCGCTTGCTTCTTTCCCTCCATTTCTTCCTCTGCTCTTCCTGCCAAGGCTTCATGTTTAAAAAAAGAAGCAATTCATAGTTAAACTGCTCACCTTGCTCCCTGATCAATTAAAATTGTATTAACCCGCGCACTCTCATGATGACGTAATGATTGATGAGGCTATTCTTGATGTTAGGTAGCTGCTCCTGATTACATTTATCAAAGCTTTCCCCCAACTGTAGCTTGTAGTGAGTCACGGGATTTGGAAAATGAACATTGTTTTATAACTCAATAAATGGCTTTAAAGGGGATTGATTTAAACTGGATTAAATTGAGCTAAGTGGTTTTGATGGTGGTTTAAGCTGGTAATTAATGTGAATGAATGATCAGAAAAAGTAGATCAGTGATGACTGGGTTTTTAACCTCCTTTTGACTCTAACTGTTGATGTGATATTATCAGCAGCCACAGAAGTCAGCATTACCGATCTCCACTGCCTCCTGTTTAATTGTTAACCAAGTAATTGGCTTAGTTACAGCTATTTAGCTACCTTTAGTAAATTAATAACTTGCAATTCTTTGGGAATTGTTCAAATTTGCTCAGTAGCTTTGAGAGGGTACAAACAGCAATCATCCTAGGGTTTAATTTTCACCTGTTTTGCATAATAGCGTTTAACACAAATCTGTTAACTGATCTATGTCATTGTACTACAGCTGTGAGCCCCCTTTTAAAGCATTTGGTTTTTGTAGTCTCACTGAACAGGGTGATTGTGCTTGTGTTACATGTACCATGTCGTTGCAGTTGTTAACCCATTAAATAGGGGACAGAGGATGTTGTACACCCTAAAAGAGTGAAAAATATTTGCAAGTCTATGCTGCACGCTTGCACAACACCCCGAAAATAAGATGTGGGATGTTGTTGAAAGATAAATTGTTTTTGCTGGGGAAGGCATCAACTGCATGTGATTTCCACTCGCGGGTTGAGTCGGTGGATCCATACATTGTGTCACACAGATGCTCCATCTCATTGTGTTCTCACCTGGCAACCATCCCATGCGATGTTGAAAGTGCTACATAAATGCAAGTTGTTATAGAATGAGCCACACCTGCTGACATCCACATTAGGTTCCCAGCCTGTTTTGATGGGGGTAAAAATGATGGTGTAGGAGGAGAGGAATTGGTTGAGAGACTGGCAGCAGTTGTGCTGAGATTAAAGGCTATTTATTCCAGTGCAGTCATTGCAGGCTATTTATCTCTGAGTGTGAGAGGAGGACCCTGGGACAAGCAGCCAGCAGCACCTAGAGGAGAGTGTGAGAGGAGGACTCTGGAACAGGCAGTCAGCAGCACCTAGAGGAGAGTGTGAGAGAAGGACCCAAGGACAGGCAGTCAGCAGCACCTAGAGGAGAGTGTGAGAGGAGGAGCCAGGGACAGGCAGCCAGCAGCACCTAGAGGAGAGTGTGAGAGAAGGACCCAAGGACAGGCAGTCAGCAGTACCTAGAGGAGAGTGTGAGAGGAGGAGCCAGGGACAGGCAGCCAGCCGCACCTAGAGGATCTAGTCTATTTAGAGGATCTAGCATCTAGTCTATACTCAAGTAGGAGTAAGGGTAAAATAAAAGCAAGGGTCCATATTCTATTTAGTTAAGATATGTCTGGGGAGCTCAGTCCCATGATTTGCACATCCTGCTTTATGTGGGAAATCCTAGACGCTCCTGGCGGTCTGTATGACCATGTGTGATGCAACTTGAGCTCTGGGTTTTGGAACTTGAGCGGCAGCTGGGGGCACTACGGTGCATTCATGAAGCTGAGAGGTTCATGGTTAGCACATCTCAGGATGTGGTCACCCCCACAACTTAAAGAAGTGCAAGCAGAGAGGGAATGGGTGACGACCAGACAGGAGAAGGGGACCAGGCAGGTAGTGAAGAAATCTCCCGAGTGCATCACACTCGCAAACTGTTTTTTGGCCTTGGAAAATGGCGAGGATGACAGTTCCTCTGTGGAGGCCAACCAGAGCCAATGCTGTGGCACAATGGGTGGTCCAGCTGCCCAGCAGGAGAGGAAGAAGTGTGGAAGGGAAATAGTGGTAGGGGATTCATTAGTGAAGGGAGTAGACAGACGCTTCTGTGACCATAGACGTGACTCCAGGATGGTATGTTGCCTCCCAGGTGACCAGGGTCAAGGATGTCACAGAACGGCTGCAGGGCATTCTGAACGGGAGGGTGAGCAGCCAGAGGTCGCGGTCCATGTTGGGGCAAATGACATAGGAAGAAAGAGAAATGAGGTCCTGCAAGCAGACTTTGGGGAGTTAGGTAGGAGATTGAAAAGCAGGACTTCAAAGATAGTAATGTCCGGATTACTTCCAGTGCCATGCATTAGTGAGTATAGGAAGAGAAAGATAGAGCAGATGAATACGTGGCTAGAGAGATGGTGCAGGAGGGAGGGCTCTAGATTCCTGGGGCATTGGGACCATTTCTGGTGGAGGTGGGACCTGTACGAGTTGGATGGGTTACATCTGGGACCAACAACCTCATGGGGAGATGTATCCCTGTTGAGGGAGGCAAGGGGAGATATCAGGGCCTTGGCAGTCATTTTCAAATCCTCTCTACCCACAGATGAGGTGTCAGAGGACTGGAGGACTGCTAATGTTGTTCCATTATTAAAAAAAGAAGAAAGGGATAAACCAGAAAATTACCACGAGTCTGTCTAACCTCAGTGGTGGGGAAGATACTGGAAAAAATTCTGAGGGACAGAATATATTTGCACTTGGAGAGATAAGGATTAATCAGGGATAGTCAGTATGGATTTAAAAGAAGGTCGTGTTTGACAAATATGATTGAATTTTTTGAGGTAACCAGGAGTGTCAATCAGGGTAATGCATTTGATGTGGTCTACAAGGACTTTTGATAAAGCTTTTGATAAGGTCCTTCATGACAGACTGATCAAGAAAGTAAGAGCCCATGGGATCCAAGGCAAATTGGCACGCTGGGTCCAAAATTGGCTGAGAGGCAGGAAGCAGAGGGTGATGGTGGAGAGATGTTTCTGTGACTGGAAGTCTGTTTCCAGTGGGGTTCTGCAGGGCTTGGTGCTGGGGCCCTTGCTGTTTGTGGTGTACATAAATGATTTGGACTTAAATGTAGGGGGTATGACCAAGAAGTTCATGGATGACATGAAAATTGGCAGGGTGGTAAATAGTGAGGAGGATAGCTGTAAACTACAGGAGGATATCAATGGACTGGTCAGGTGGGCAGAGCAATGGCAAATGGAATTCAACCTGGAAAAGTGTGAGGCAATGCACTTGGGGAGGGCTAACAAGGCAAGGAATTACACTATGAATGGTGGGACCCTGGAGAGTACTGAAGATCAGAGGTGTGCATATCCACATATCCCTGAAGGTAGCAGGGCAGGTAGATAAGATGGTTAAGAAGGCATATGGGATACTTGCCTTTATTAGTCGAGGCATAGAACACAAGAGGTTATGCTGAAACTGTATAAACGCTGGTTGGGCCACAACTGGAGTACTGTGTGCCATTCTGGCCACCACATTATAAGAAGGATGTGATTGCACTGGGGAGGGTGCAGGGCAGATTTACTAGGATGCTGCCTGGAGGGTCTGAGCTATGAGGAAAGATTGGATAGACTGGGGTTGTTTTCCTCGGAGCAGTGAAGGTTGAGAGGGGTCCTGATGATAATAAGATTGAGGGGCATAGATAGGATGGATAGAAAGGCACTTTTTCCATTTGTAGAGGGGCCAATAACCAGGGGGCATAGATTTAAGGTAAGAGGTAGATGGCTAAGAGGGGAGTTGAGAAATTTGAGGAAAGGTTGCAAGTGCACAGCTTAGGAATGGAGGATTATGCGCTGCAGAGTCAGAAACAAAATGTTGGAGTTTTCCCTAACCCATTGTTGGTGCATGAAGGTAGATATTGACAGTCATCATGAAAATGGCCATTTTTTCAACTTTTCCATGTCGGAGGGCTATTTGGCCAGAGGGAGCATTATGCATAATTTTGACCTTGCTGCAACTTGATGTCCGACTGCTCACATTGAAGTGGGGAGTTACTAGACAGAGGATTGGGAAGCTGGGCTGCTTCACTACCTCCTTCTATACCCCCTGCCCCCCCGACTTGACCCAGGAATGCTGAGGCTAACTGTTGTCTAGGAAACTTTACTCCCACCTTTACTATACCCTGTATGAATTCTTTTGGAAAAAGTTGGCAGCTTTCAACATTCTTTAGAATGAACCACTTGCAATGTGAGTTAAATGTGCACACTTGTTTTTTTTAAAGCAAAGTTTCTCCCTATTTTCTGTCACATTTTCAAGTGTATAGTTCCACAGTGCTTAGAGGAGGAACAGGCAATGCCAGAGCACCAACTGTTGGGTTCTGGCTACCTCAATGTGGATCACAGCAAGCTCCTGGAGGAGAAGCAGTGGAGGGAACAGGCATTTGATCTCTCTAAAGGGAAAAGGCAGATGAGCAGTTTCAGCCCCGTTGTCACAACTCAAACTGACAAAGAATTTCCACACAAATCGTGACTCTGTCTTTTCTCTTTTCTGATGCTGACAGAATTGCTGTTTGCTTATTTCCGGCCTTTTCTGTCTTTCTCAGTTGCACTTTTCTATTTCTACCGCTCCTACTATTCACTATCATTCCACATTTAAACAAGAACATGGTGGTGAGCAATGTTTAAAGAAGATGAGGAACTTATTCTAATATCCTGGTTAACATTTAACCCTCATCCAACGCCACTAAAGCAAATTGATATCTCATTACTGCCCGTGGGGCAAATTGCACAGTTTAGCTCCTATGTTGGCTTTTATAACAACAGCGCCAACACTTCAAAAGCAGTTAATTGTTTTTGAATTTTGTCTGACACATCTTGAGGGTTGAAGGTTGCTGTATAAATCGTCATCTGTTTGTCCATTCACTCTATCATGCCATATTTTCTTTCTGCGAGACTCATTCCAAGCCCAGTTTGACAGAAGAAGGCTTCTGAGGCTAGTCTGTGGCATATTTCTGCTGATTTAATACTGCAGGTGCCTATGAAAATTCCAGAATATTGAGTATGAGACTGCAGTTGTTCTATCTAGTACAGGCATTCTGGTTTTTGAATAGGTGGTCCAGAATCTCTGAAAATATAAAGCAGAAACAATTATTGGTTTTACACTTATCTTTGCAATTTGCGATGTTGAAGCACTAAGTATTGAGGTTTTCAATGAGTTTTCTTCGTTGACTAAGCAAACCCAGAATTTGCGGCCCAATCCCACCCTCTGTCCCATTTCCTATCTCACTACCTGTGTTTGAACTTGTCAGAAGATCCTAGGGATGAGGCAGAGATTACAGCAACGCTAATCAGCCACAGGGGACTGGATTTTGGTGTAAGTTTGGGGAAATGTGCCTTGCGCACTTTTACAGCTTCTGAACTGCACACCTGACATGTGCGTGACTTTGCCCAGGATTTATGTTTTCTCCTACAGCTCTTGGGTTTGTAGTGCAGTTTGCAGGACATGATAGAGTGTGGTTGCAGAGGCGGGTTGGTTTTAAAGCCTGCTTCCTTTCTAAGACACAGCAGCCTAGCTCTCAACCTTGTTTCAAGGCCCCCTGAACCTCACTCTTCCCCTCTCCACCAACCCCCACCCCCCCCCCCCCCCCCCCCCCCCCCCCCCACGCGTCCCCAGTGCTGCCACATACAGCTGTGAATGGCAGTGGACAAGTAAATAACTCACTGGAGGAGGAGGCTCCCCAAATATCCCCATCCTCAATGATGGGGGAACCCAACACATCAGTGTACAATATAAGGCTGAAGCATTTGCAACAATCTTCAGTCAGAATTTCTGAGTGCATGATACATCTCGGCCTCCTCCTGAGATCTCAAGCATCACAGAAGCCAGTCTTCAGCCAATTTGATTCACTCCATGTGATATCAAGATACAGCTGAAGGCACTGGATACTGCAAAGGCTGTAGGCCCAGACAGTATTTCAGCAATAGTACTGAAGACTTGTACTCCGGAGCTTGCCATGCCCCTAGCCAAGCTGTTCCAGTACAGCTACAACACTGGCTACAACAGCTACAACAATCAATTCCTGACCTAACAGCCTTGGTTCAAACATGGACAAAATAGCTGAACTGCAGAGGTGAGGCAAGAATGACTGCCCTTGACGTCAAGGCAAGCATCTGATTGAGTGTGGCATCAAAGAGCCCTAGCAAAACTGGGACTCAATGGAAATAAAGGGAAAACTCTCAGCTGGTTGGAGCTATACCCATAACAGTGAAAGGTTGTTGTGATTGTTGCAGGTCAACCATCTTAGTTCCAGGACATCACTGCCGGAGTTCCTCAGGGTAGTGTCCTAGGCCCAACCATCTTCAACTGCTTCATCAGTGACCTTCCTTCCATCATAAGGTCAGAAGTGGGGATGTCCACTGAAGATTGCACAATGTTCACCATTTGCAATGACTCATATACTGAAGCAGTCCATGTCCAAATGCAGCAAGACCTGGACAATATCGAGGCTTGGGCAAGTAACATTTCCGCCAGACAATGACCATCTGCAACAAGAGAGAATCTAACCAACATCCCTTGATGTTCAATGGCATTACCAGCACTGAATTCCCCCACTATCAACATTCTGGGGTTTACCATTGACCAGAAACTGAACTGGACTAGCCATATAAATACTGTGGCAACAAAAGCAGGTCAGAGGCTAGGAATCCTGCGGTGAGTAACTCACCTCCTGACTCCCAAAAGCCTGTCCACCATCTGCGTGGCACGGGTCAGGAATACGGTGGAATACTCTCCACTTCCCTGGATGAGTCAGCTCCAGTAGTATTCAAGAAGCTCAACACCAAAGCAGCCCCGCTTGATTGGCCGTGAGGAACCTGTTTTTTAAAAATTTGCAGGACAATAAATTTTGGACATTCTTCCTCAGAGCTATTTTTACAAGTTTTCAATGTTAATTTGAGCTATGAATATGCCATTCGGCAAGAAACCATGAGTCAAGATAGATGTCTGACAGAGAACACTTGGAAAGAGAAGATACATTGTATATCTAAGTTAACACAGTACTGCTGTTGCCAAGCTAACGACACTTGCTGATTAATTAAAAACGTCTGGCCTAAGAGAAGTATTCTCTGAACATCTTAGTCTTTAAAACTTTCAGGCAGAGTGTGTGCGTGTGCCCTAGAACAAATTGCAAGGAAAATATTCTCTCTTTCTCTCTCCTTCTTTCCCTCTCTGCCTGACCTTTGTTAAATCTTCTTGAGAAACATCTCATTGGTATAAGTCATCTGTTTTTTTTTTGAAAGTTTGCAAAGTTGTGATAGGTAAGAGTCATCAAGGACCATTTCACCCACAAGCTGTCTGAAAGGATTTCCAGATCTGTTGTTACCAGAATTCTGTTAGATCAACAATATCAAGATCTCTTCGAATTTTATCCTTTTCAAAGAATAATTCTCATACTCCAGACCCTGCAGGGGACTGTGTTTGTTTTGTTCTATTTTGTGTATGGGGATTCGAATACTTGTTTTTTTAAAAAGGGGAAAATTGTTGCACTTCTAAACTACACGTTGCATGTTAACCAGTTTATTAACTTGTTTTTCAAATGTAGTTTGTTTTATAATGAATCAATTTTTTTGCGTTTACTGAAAGAAGCCTGGTTAGAGTCTTTTTATGATAGGAATAACAGTATCAAAGGTAAAACAATTGGCTAGTTTTGTGGTTATATTAAACATTCAACTATTGTTACGGCCTGTACATCCCATCTTGATCTGTAACATAAGACTGGGGTGTCTCATGGGATTTGAAGTGTGGACAAGGAGTGATTGGATGTAGATTAATAATAATTGTTAAAGAATAAAAAGATAGATCCCAGGTTTCTGATTCATTGGTAACCAACATGGCTTTGGAAGTTGCTGTGACTTTTTTTTAAAAGATGAAAGATTTGTTTACAAAAAGTACCTAAGGCTAAGCTAAGGGAATTGGCAGATAAGTTGAAGTTAAAATTAACCAAAGAGGTCAGGAAGGTAGACGTAGTTGGGGTAATAGTGCATTGTTTTTGCAAAGTAGGTTAGTGACAAAGCTCATGAGGTATATGAATCACTTTCGGAAGAGGTGTCTATTGATTATCATGCTGTAAAGAAAGCTATTCTTAGTGCATATGAGTAGGTTCCTGAGGCATACAGGCAAAAGTTTTGAAGCATAAGGAAACAGCCTGGGCAGACCGACATTGAATTTGAAAGGGTGAAGCAAATTACCTTTGATCGTTGGATACGGGCACTAAAAGTAGAGGCCACGTATGAGGCCTTTAGGGAAATAATTCCCCTGGAGGAATTTAAAAATTCACTCCCTCCAGTAGTTAGAACACATGTAGAGAACCGAAAGGTTTCAACAGCTAAACAGGCGGTGGAGATGGTTAATGACTATGAGCTTATCCATAAATCCAATCCTTTTTCCCATCACCCCTACAAACCTGAGAAGGATAGAGAGTGGGAGGGTGAAAGGAAGACAAGTAGCCAGGAAAGAGAAGGGACAACTGTGAATGTGTTGAAATCTCCTCCTCTGATCAGGAAAGAAAGTTCTGAGGGTGGAAATGACAACCGAAGGCCCGAGTGTTTCCATTGTAACCAGATAGGACACATGCGGGAAAATTGCTGGAAGTTGTGTGGGAAAACCAGGGGATTTATAGGGGTGTGTAAGGATGATTCAGGTAAAAAAGGCGTAACTGAAAATACAACTGATCAAGTTGTAATATTAACTGCAGCTGTGAGTCCGAGTGTGAACACTGCTGAGAGTGGGGGTGAGGTGAACAAGATACCCGAAAGCTACAGGGAATTCTTGTCGAAAGAAAAAGTAACTCCTTATTCCTAAAGTTAAGCAGGTAAACCAACAGTTATACTTGTGGATACAAGGGCTACCAAACTCTCTCGCTGGGGAAAGGCCTGACTTTTCCACCAGAGGGTTCACTAAATGCCAAGGTTTTGGTGAATGGCATTGGCGGGAGTATATATCTGTCCCTTTGTATCAGGTGTACCTGTCTGGAATGGTAACAGTAGGAGTTGTTCATAGTTTGCTTGTAGACGGAAGTGACTTACTCCTCGGAAATGATTTGGCTAGAGCGAAAGCGGTAGCTTCTCCAATAGTTACAGAAAGACCAAGTGAAGTCAAGGAGACAGAGCAGTTGCAGGAAAAGGTTCCAGGAATTTTTCCTTCTTGTGTAGTGACCCGAGCAATGGCTAAACAAGTTCCATCATCGGAGGTAAAATTGGCACTGCAAACGGCTATTTGGCTATCTGAAACTTTCTTTGGCATTTTGAACAACCCAAAGGAAACATTCAGTAAGTCACCTCTGACTGAGGCTCAGCAAGCTGATCCAGAGTTAAGTAAAGTGGCACAATCAGTTCAAACCAAAACTGAAGCAGAAGGGGTTCTGGACTGCTACTATATTAAAAGTGGGATTCTGTTGAAGAAGTGGAGATCTCCTCACACAGAGCTGCGGATGAAAAGTGGACAATGGTTTATCAGGTAGTGGTACCGCCGAATTATCATGGTGAAATATTAAGGATAGCTCATGAGATCCTGTAGTAGGACATGTAGAGATCTGAAAGACCTAAACTCATATAAGTCAACAATTCTACTGGCCAGGTCTTCACAGTTTTCTAAAACAGGCCACATGTGCCAGATAGTGGGAAAACCACAACATGCAATCAAACCAGCACCTTCAATTCCCATACCAGTTTTAAGAGACCTATTTAGTAGGGTGTTATTAGACTGTGTGGGACTATTGAAAACAAAAGCGGGACACCAGTATATCCTTACTATTAAGAATATGGCAGCTCGATTTTCAGAGGCCATCCCTTTGGGACAGATTACAGCTAAAGTCGTGGTAAAGAAGTTAACCCAATTTGTTTTAGTAGACATGGGTTACTGATGGAGATCCAGTCAGATCAAGATTCCAATTTTTTCTAAAATTTTTCAAAACATAATGGCCAGAATTTTTCATTTAGCGTACAGGTACGCCCCTGACATGCTTGAGTGTAAAATAGCACGCGATGAAGTCGGGTGAACGTCCCAACATCCTCGGCCACTCGCACGATATTTCGCTCGGCGGGCGGGAGTGGGAGTCGGAGCTGCACCCACCATCAATTACAAAGCCAGTTAAGGCCAATAAAAAGGCAATTTAAGCCGTATCTTATGTTTCCTGTGCGATTTCGCACTCATTGCACGGGCAAAATGGGCAGGCGAGCGGCTGACAATTTCAAAAACCTCATCCAAGGGCAGGATAAAAAGGGCCTGCAGCATTACAGTGTGAGTAGTGAGGAGTTCTGGAGATAGTTTGCTGCTGGTTGCTTATTCTTGGCAGCCTCATCTCTGTTCAGGGCCTCATTCTTAGCATTTCCAGGCTTCATTTCAAGATTTATTGGTGTCTGCAAGGCCCCTGGCGGGTTCAGGCTGTGTGAACCCTTCCAGGCATCAGACAGCCTTCCGTTACCCTGGTAATGGGGATTGTGGTCCCCGCTGGTAGCACCCCCTCTGAGGAGGAAGAGGGAGGCAGTGAGAGAGGAAGCCAGATGTCCCAATGCAGCTTCTAGGGGAGCTACCTGTAGGAAGTGAGCTGCAAACGCAGGGCCAGCAGGAAGTCCAAGGCAGAAGAGGCTGCAGATGATACCACTATCCTGCTGTCAGGGTTTATAGGTGACGAAGCATCTACCTCAATGTGTCTGAGGTGCTTTCACTCGCTGGTAGACACACACTGACTGAACTGCCCTTCTGTCTTTCCCTGTGTCTCGGTGTCCATGGACCCCTGTCACTAGGCAACAGTACAGTTTTTTCTGCTTATTTTTTTCTACTACTAACCCCTTTGTAACCTATCTCTTCGTTTCCAAAGTTGTAAAACCTTATTAAAAAGCACATATACAAATAGGGCCTCCTGACTCTTTGGCGCCCAGTTCACAAAATAACTCAAACTAGAACCATGTTTCACTTTTCTTGACACACAAATGCAAATATAAATCAAACTTTAAGTTTAAATGGTTGGGCAAGTTGTTGCAGCAAGTTTTGACTAAGTTTTTCACATACACAGTGAGGGACTCCACATTAGCAAAGGCCACACAGGACTTGCACAACGATCGCAATGCTGCGTCTATGCGCTCTTTTGACATTGCTCGCCTATTCACCAATGTTCCACTTAAGGAAGCCACAGGTATTTGTGCTGCAACACTATATCATGACGATCTAGACCCGCCACCATGTGTGAATTTGGCAACTTGCACAGTTGAGTTTAATCTTAATGGCACCATGCATACCCAAACACATGGTGTTGCCATGGGATCCCCTCTAGGCTCAACTCTCACAAACATCTTTGTTGGATTCCATGAGAACCTCCTATCCCTTGCATATTTCCGATATGCGGATGATACGTTTGCTATATTTAAATCCACAGCTGCATTTAACAATTTCCTTACATGTCTTAATGGGCTTCATCCTGCGCTCCTTTTGAAATGGAGCTGTCAAATGAACTCCCCTTCCTTGACTTTCTAGTTGAGAAATCTGCCGGGAGATTCTCTACCATGGTCTATCTCAAGCTTACCTTCACTGGTCAAAGTACGGGTTGGGATTCTTACAGTTCCACACGCTTTAAGATTAGTTTTATTGGTAACCTTGTAAATAGGGCCTGGACTCCTGTTTTTAAAAATTAAGCGTGTGCATAGATTTTAGTTATCAGGTCAAAATAAAACATTTATTGAAATGTGGGAGAATACATTTGACAATACACTTTAATTATAATTGGAGCTGGTCCCTACAGACCATAGTCTTGACCACAGGATTTTCCTGGCAAGCAACCTTGGTGAGACATTACATGATTAGTTGGTGGTGGCCAACTCTATTTTTCTTTCGGTGTGTAGTTATGTGTGACGTTCAATTCTGTTGGGAGGGAGTGCTGGGGGGAGGGAGAAAAATATACTTGGGTAGTCTGCAGTTAGTGCTGTGTAATATATAGTGTGGAATTAATACCTTTCTAATCCATTGCAAGATTATAGATTTCCATTAATCCTCATGCCTACATGGGTTTGCCCTCATCTCCACAGGTGATTATGGTCTGCTGGGGATGTCTGATGACATTAGATTTAACAGCTGACAATCATGCAAGCTCTTGTTGGTCAGCTGTAACTGATTTGTAAAATATTTATATTTCAAAAATTATGTCCACATGTAGAAGGGCTTAGAACTCTGATTCTATCTTTTAATGTCTATGATATCAAAAGCCCTTGATTGACTTATTGCCATTAACTCTTCAATACCCAGATATTTTAGATTGATTCTGGCCCCTGGCTTGGTACACCTTGAATGAGAGGCTCATTTTCGACACACAGTCCAGCTTTGAGGTGGCTATTTCTTATGTATATGGTGGGCTATTTGACCCTTGGGGATTCACCAGTAAGCTTAATCCGTCCTCACCTGATACCTGTCCCATAAAATACAGCATCAAATGTATTTGTGCAATTCATCCTATGTCCTAGGTTTCCTCTATCTAGGATGCTAATTGTCCTGTGTTTGCATCAGTGAGTTTTGTGCATGTGCGGTATGTCATTACAGCTCTTCCCCTGCTCCTCCACTATCCTAATAGCCGCCAGCTCCGGCAATACACCCATCCCTCCACTCACCCACCCTCCCCGCATCACTCTCATAACTCTAGCAGTACCACCAGCTCCTACATTTTTGGCTGGGAGTCGGTCACCCTGCCAAGGGCAGTGATTAGGGTTGGGGAAGCTTGGTTGATTTTTCTAATCTGTAGTCAGAGGTGCTAAGTTCAAACTTACCACATCTACCACCATGCTGGCTAAGATCTGATAATGTGACACAGATCGAGGATCTAGCTCAGCACCTTCCAAGTTTGAATGATTTAGTAGGGAGGTTTTGCTTCAGTTATACAGAGCACTAGTGAGACCACATCAGAGTATTGTGTACAGTATTAGTTACCTTATTTAAGGAAGGATGTAAGTGCATTGGAAGCAGTTCAGAGATGGTTTACTAGGCTAATACCTGGAATGGGTGAGTTGTCTTATGAGGAAAGGTTGGACAGGCTACGCTTGTATCTGGTGGAGTTTAGAAGAGTAAGAGGCAACTTGACTGAAACAGATAAGGTACATAGTAGGTGGGGTCCAGCATTCAGCTCTGCACCAAAATCGATAAATGGGATGATGGGGCCCTACATTCAACTCCCCCACTACTGAAGGACCGGGGATACAGATTCACACATCATTAAAAGTAATGCCGCAGATTAATAATGCCCTTTAGAAAATGTAAACAAAGAACTGGGGTCCATTTCTAAAGGGGTATAATTAGAAAGCAGAGAAAATATGTTAAATTTGTATAAAACCTTGTTTAAAATGTACTTGGCATACTGAGCACAGTTTTGGTCTCCATCTTATAAAAAGGATATAGAGGCACTGAAGGTGCAAAGATGACTTACTAGAATTATCCCAGAACTGAGAGGTTATATCTATCAGGAATTATTGGACATGTTGGGACAAAAGAGTCCCAAGTAAAAAGAAAACTGAGGTGTCATATTGTTATAAAGCTATAAAGGCACTGATCACTTATAAGGGATTGGGTCAACACATTGTGGGTTCTGTCGAAGGGTCATGAGGACTCGAAACGTCAACTCTTTTCTTCTCCGCCGATGCTGCCAGACCTGCTGAGTTTTTCCAGGTAATTCTGTTTTTGTTTTTGTTTTGGATTTCCAGCATCTGCAGTTTTTTTGTTTTTAACATTGTGGGTTCGTCAATTGAGACTAGGCACATGAGAACAGATATACATGGATAGAGAGGCTTGAAGACATCAGCAGCAGAGCTGTGAAAAGCAAAAGTGAAACTAAGATGGGATCGCATGATACACTTCCCTTTTGGTGATGTCATGCTTCTATTCCCTAAAGGCAAGTTACAATATGAGGAATAACTTGATAAGGCCTTTAAGATCATGCAAAGGTTTGAAAGAATAGACATAGACTGGGATTTTCCAATCCCACTGGGAGTGGGAATCATTGGGAGCAGAGTGGGAAAATTTGGAGAGAGGTCAAAAGTCACTTTTCTCGAATTTTCAAAATTCCCATGTATCAATGGCAAGTATCTTTATAATCGGTCACCTGTGCCTGACCTGGTTGTAGTGATGCAACTTCATGATGAGTGGATGGAATCAGTGGGCAATACAGCACTGAATTAATCTCCTGATCACATTTAATCCTTTTAATCATCCTCAATAGCACCCTTTGAACAGCCCTGTATCTTAATAGGATTTGCATGGTAAAGCGCTTTATTAACACAATGCTCTTCTATGGGTTGATATCAGCCTCAGTTCAGCGTGTTTGTTGCTTATGATAGAAGCTTGATTGATTTGTAGTATCTGGAGCTTGAATAAATCTTACAAGCAAAGTACAAACTCTTATTAAATCTTATATATATATATCTTATAATGGCTTTTAAACAATGTGAGTCTGTCATGGAGGTGATTGATTTCAGATTAAGATCAGTATGTTTTTGCTTTGTAAGGCCACCTAAACCTGTGTCCCACTAATTGTTACAACATAACGAGTGGTGAATGGCTTGGGTGTGGCTTATAGATTGCAGCACACTGCACAATTAGCTAGTTGGGTGTGTTTCTTCCCTCAAGAGTTGAAATAATTACTCCACCCCCTCCTATAAAACACAACCTTCTAATTTTAAAGCAAAATTGCTAATTTATTTCCTTCTTTTTTTCCTCCTCAGTTATGTGGAGACTAGAGAAGCTGGGCTTATTCTCTTTAGAGCAGAAAATGTTACGGGGGGATTTAATAGAGGTGTTCAAAATTAAGAAGTTTTGATAGATTAAGTAGGGAGAAGCTGTTTCCAGGAGGGTCTGTAACCAGAGGACATGCATGAAATAATTAACAAAAGACCTAGAGGGGAGATGAGAAATGGTTTCACGTAGTGAGCTGTTACGATCTGGAATGTGCCTGCAAGGGTGCAGATTCACTAGTTATATTGTACAAAATATTTGCATCATTGGCAAATATAATATCTTCCAACTTATGAAAAGCACCACAGGAGAGTCATCGTTCTTGAAAAATATTTGTAACATAAGTAATGCAATACCTAAGAGGGAGGTGGAAGCAGATTCAACAGTAACTTTCAAAAAGGAATGGGATATATTCTCCATAAGAAAAAAAATGTGCAGGGTTATAGGGATAGAACAGAGGAATGGGACTAATTAGGTAACGTTTTCTGAAGTGTTGGCACAGGCACAATGAACCAAATGGCTGCCTCCTGTGCTGTACCATGTTATGATGCACTTTTGTAGTCTTGGGCTGCAGTGGTACTGCACTAACATTCTGCCACTGGTATATGTGGTTGGTCTAACACTGTTGTTTTTGGTCCTGTATGTATTAGCTGTGGATCTGGACATACAGATAAGGCTAGAGGCGATACTGTTAGCAAACTTTATCTTTTATTGACTATAATGCAACCTATAACTCTGCATGAGACTCTACATAGAACTATCTCTCTCCATGCTCTGTTATCATGTGATCTTACATCACTGATATTGTAGACTATATCTTTACATATTTAACGTTAACCCTTTACACTACAGCTGGCAGCACCACTGATATACTGCAGGTTGCAAGTGCACTCCTACCACCATGAGAAAGCTTATGGTCTCTAGTCATGTGTTCCCAGCCTAATCTGTCCCTGTAAACTTTAAGAATTGGAAGAAGGTGAAAAAGAAGGTCCACTTTTCTCAATTTTTTAAAAAAAAAAATTACTCTCCTCAAGCTTAGGAACTGCAGCATAGCTCCAGCAGACTCCCTGAGCAATTTTCCACGCTTCAACATGATGTTGGAGTTAGACCTGATGTAGGCTCCTGCAGGCAGTGCAAGATGGCTTCCTGTAAGGGGTCTCGGCCCTGCCGCACTCCAGCTTGAATTGGGATCTGATTCTGGAGCTGCCACTGTGAAGACCAGTGCCGCTGCAGCGTGGAGACACACGTTTGCAGCATCTTGGAAGTGAAATAAAGTCACCACACTGCCCCCCCCCCCCAACCACCCCCTCATCAATAACTAACCAACAGCTGAGAAGTGAAGTCGTTTCGCTTTTTCAGCCTGGCCCCTTTTAATGCCTCAGAAATCCATACACTCTCTCTTTCCCAGGAAGTTAAAAATATCCAGTGTAACAATTCCAACTGCTTCCTAACAGTGCCAGTATTCCCAGAATTCAGGGATTTTGCGATAATGATCAGATAAGAAATAGTTGCCAGCAAAAGAGACAGAATACTCGCAGTGTGCACTGTTTAGGAATCTTGGCTGCTTTATATACTCTAGTTTGAAAACTTCACTATTGACTTTTGACACTAGTAGCTCTCAGTGTGACCACAATAATCTCTACTTGGCACGCATTTAAAATTGGAAAGTTTTCTTCTGCTTTCTGAGTTGTAAAAAATAATTTCTGTATTTTTACATCGCTTGAAGCTACACACATTTGGAGGAAATAAAATGAGATTGATCTCCTGGAGAATACTTGATGCCTAAAAATACATAAGGGATTTCTGTGATGTTTTCACAGCCTGATGCTTGGATCATAAAGCTGTCTGATGTGGTAGTGATGTTATTACTGCCTGATGGAATGGAGTGATGTAGGGAGAATGGGTAAAAGTATTTTGTCGAGGCAAAAGAGAGAGCTTTGCTCTGCGTCCAACTTTGCAGTTACCTTAACAAAAACAGAATTACCTGGAAAAACTCAGCAGGTCTGGCAGCATCGGCGGAGAAGAAAAGAGTTAACGTTTCGAGTCCTCATGACCCTTCGACAGAGTTCTGTCGAAGGGTCATGAGGACTCGAAACGTTAACTCTTTTCTTCTCCGCCGATGCTGCCAGACCTGCTGAGTTTTTCCAGGTACTTCTGTTTTTGTTTTGGATTTCCAGCAACCGCAGTTTTTTTGTTTTTATCTCTGCAGTTACCTTACCTACATAACTGTGATTCTTGCCATATGCAAAGGTGAGAATGTGTTCCGTTTCTCTTTCCTTAGATTTCCTCGTTGATTGATTACAAAATTCAGTTTCTGTAATTTTTGTTTTATCTTCATATCGTATATGCACAGCTGAGTGGAAGTAGTCACTTAATAATCAGAAAATCATATAGTACAGGTGAGGCCATTCAAGCCATCATGCCTCTATTAGCTCTTTGTAAGAGCTATCTACTTAATCTCATTCTCCTGCCATTTCCCAATTACATCTGTAATATTTTCCTGCTTCAACTATTTAACCAATTTCCTTTTGAAATTCATTGTTATATCTTCCTTCCCCTTCCCTTTCACATTTTTAGAAGATAGCTTTATATCACCCTGGAATATCCCATTCTCATATTTGGATCATACTAGATTTCATGGGCCTGGATTTTATGTTTTCCCGCTAATGGGTTTGACATCAGGGTTTGGGCAGGTGAGGGGGTGGGGAGGTGCTTAAAAAATCTAACGGGTGGCCTTTCCGCTGCCTACCTGCCTGCCCTGACCGGTCTGACATTTTATGGTGGGTATAGGGAGGTGTTGGGTGACTTTCCTGCTCGTGGGCCAATTGAGGCCCTTAACCAATCTATGCCCACTTACTATGCCTGATAGTATTTCATCCGTGGTGGGGAGCGGCTTTAGCTGCATGGGCTGGTGTCAGGTAAGGGGGCAGTCTCCTTTGGAGGCCTCCTGCACTCATGAGAAGCACCCTCCCCCTCAAGGCCATCTGTCCCTTTAGCCCTAAGCTCCCAGCCTCCTGAAACCAGCCTCCTATCCCTCTCGCTGAGATCCCGGACCTTGGACTTACTTGTACTCCATGGAGTGGTGGAACTGCCTGTAGTCCCAGCAGTGGCCACTGCTCCCAGGTGGCGCTGCTGGAATGATAGAGCTGCTGGCTTTCCATTTGGCCAGCAACCCTCTAAGGTGGCACTTACTCTCAAGATAGGGGTGGAAGTCTCACCTAATTAATTAATGATGCTCTGTGTTAAATTGGTTTGGGGCAGCTGTTGGAATTCTGGGTGGCTCCACCCCATCTTTTTTTCCAGGTGGGGATGGGGACCACAGTGCTTCGTAAAATCGAGCTCATGGAATTTAGAGAAATGTTCACTCTTCAATCCTAAACCATCTTTGCGTTTATTATGTAGAGATTTTAAACTAGGTCTAAGATGATCTGGCTATTTTAACTATTCCAACCCCCTTCCCGTATACTTCCAATCCTCTGTACCTCAGAATGGCTCATTGGAGTTCAGTTCAGTGGCTGGCCTGGATTTTCACTGAGCCAGGTGGACGGGGGAGCCCTTTAAAATGGCTGGCGGGTCCTGATTCAGGGATTCCCGACCCTGTTCCCAAACTGTCTAGTTTTCAGGAGTGCCTGTAAAGGGTGCGAGCCTGTCAGAACCCTGCATTCAGCACTCCCAACATAGCTGGCTGCATTGCAGAGATAGGTATCTCCTACTCCTCTACAATTTTCATGGAGTCGGGCCGGGTTATTAGAGTTGTGGTTCACAGCCCCTTAGAGCAGCATGAAGAAACCTTTTTAAAAGGTAAATTCAAAAGGTTCCCTCATGCAGTTCAGCAATCCCTAATTCAGCAAAGGAGGACCAAGGGATTGATTAAGAAGAGGAAAATAGAGTAGGAGAGAGAAAGAAATGGCTGACCAACTAAATACATACTTTGGTTCTGTCTTCACAAAGGAGGCCACAAATAACATACCAGAAATGTGGGGGAACACAGGGTTTTGTGAGAAGGAGGAACTGAAAGAAATCAGTATTAGTAGGGAAATGGTGTTGGGGAAATTGATGGGATTGAAGGCCGATAAATCCCCGGGGCCTGATAATCTACATCCCAGAGTACTTAAGGAAGTGGCTCTAGAAATAATGGATGCATTGGTGGTCATCTTCCGAGATTCTATAGACTTTGGAACAGTTCCTACAGATTGGAGGGTAGCTAATGTAACCCCACTATTTAAAAAGGGAGGCAGAGAGAAAACAGGGAATTATAGACCAGTCAGCCTGATGTCGGTAGTGGGGAAAATTCTAGAGTCCATTATAAAAGATTTAATAGCTGAGCACGTGGAAAACAGTGGCAGAATCGGACAGAGTCAGCATGGATTTATGAAAGGGAAATCACGCTTGACAAATCTACTGGAATTTTTCGAGGTTGTAACTAGTAGAGTTGATGAGGGAGAGCCAGTGGATGTGGTTTACTTGGACTTTCAGAAGGTTTTCGACAAAGTCCCACATAAGAGATTGGCATGTAAAATTAAAGCGCATAGGATTGGGGGTTGTGTATTGAGATGGATAGAAAACTGGTTGGCAGACAGGAAACAAAGAGTAGGAATAAATGGATCTTTTTCCGAATGGCAGGCAGTGACTAGTGGGGTACCGGAGGGATCGGTGCCGGGACCCCAGTTATTCACAATATATATTAATGATTTAGATGAGGGAATTAGAAGTAATATCTCCAAATTTGCAGATGACACAAAGCTGGGTGGGAGGGTGAGCTGTGAGGAGGATGCAGAGATGCTTCAGTGTGATTTGGACAAGCTGAGTGAGTCGGCAAATGCATGGCAGATGCAGTATAATGTGGATAAATGTGAGGTTATCCGTTTTGGTAGCAAAAACAGGAAGGCAGATTATTATCTGAATGGCTTTAAATTGAGAGAGGGGAATGTGCAACGAGACCTGAGTATCCTTGTACACCAGTCGCTGAAGGTAAACATGCAGATGCAGCTGGCGGTGAAGAAGGCAAATGGCATGTTGGTCTTCATAGCCAGAGGATTCGAGTACAGGAACAGGGATGTCTTGCTTCAATTATACAGGGCTTTGGTGAGACCACACCTGGAATATTGTGCGCAGTTTTGGTCTCCTTATCTGAGGAAGGATATACTTGCTATAGAGGGAGTGCAGCAAAGGTTTACCCGACTGATCCTTGGGATGGCGGGACTGACACATGAGGAGAGATTTAGTTGATTAGGATTATATTCGCTGGAGTTCAGAAGAAGGAGGGGGGATCTCACAGAAACCTATAAAATTCTAACAGGATTAGACAGGGTAGATGCAGGAAGGATGTTCCTGATGGTGGGGCAGTTCAGAACCAGGGGTCACAGTCTGAGGATATGGGGTAGACCATTTAGGACTGAGATGAGGAGAAATTTCTTCACCCAGAGAGTGGTGAGCCTGTGGAATTCATTACCACAGAAAGTAGTTGAGACCAAAACATTATATACTTTCAAGATGGAGCTAGATATAGCTCTTGGGGTGAAAGGGATCAAAGGGTGTGAGCAGAAAGCGGAAGCAGGCTGTTGAGTTGGATGATCAGCCATGATCATAATGAATGGTGGAGCAGGCTCGAAGGGCCAAATGGCTTACTCCTGCTCTTAGTTTCTATGTTTCTATGACCCTTATGCCAAGCTCTGCCCTTCTACCCACCCCCTCAAGCCCCTCATAGTCTCTATACTAAGCTCCGACACTTTCATGCCCAGTGACCCACTGTATAGTTTGTAAAATGAACTAATACCACAGTGTAAAGTGGGGGTGTGTAAAACAAAGGTTTTGAAAAAATGTAATCTATTGATAAATTTCTCCTATAAAAAAGTTTGGCAAGCAAATAAATCAACCATCCAGGCCTTTTAAAGTTTCAAAAACCACAAATCACAAACACTTGCAACCACTTGACTTATGTCATCAAACACCATGAAATTGACCACAGAAATCAGAGGCCTGAGCTGTCAATCAAACAATGTTTCCTGTGGGGAGCAGGCATTCTATTATTTTAATAGATGTCTGGGCTCTCAGGAAAGTATATATAATAAAGCTTCCCGGGTCAGCTGGCCTGACTCCAGCTTGTACCGGCCCCCAGCTAAAATCCCACCTTGGCGAGTACTTCTTCCCAAGGTGGGTGGGCCGAGCTGGGAATTTTCCCAACTCCCTGTTCCCACCTTGAGGATGAAAATCCAGGCCCTTGTGTCCAGCTGAGATGAGAATATTGGCAGGCCAGAGCTCAAACAGCTATCCAACACTCGCTGAGTACATTGAGAATCAATGGGGCGAAAATTATAAGTTTCAACTTGCAATTCACATGCTGTGACCAACTTCAGATCTAGTTCAGCCACCAGAAATCTTTTCCAGCAGCAATATTTCACTTCCTAAGGGAAGTGTATTGTTCCCACTTCTAACAAACAGGACATCTGTTACTGTCTAAACACTCACTGTGTACCAGCACACACAAGCTGGTCCATGTAAATTACTTAGCCCCATACACCCATGATTGACATGACCTCAGATTTACTGCATTATTTACTACTTACACATTCCAATTGAAATTCTAATAGTTACCATTCCTTGTGAGCCTGTGAAAGGAAATGAAAAAGCCTAACAAATTCACCATGGCAAAATTTATTAATATGGTGATGGTTTCTCTTCAAATTGTATGCTGCCAATTAATTATTGCAAATGTGATTTATCTAGAAGGCTGTAAATTCTTTTAACAATGCTTTTAAGGTATGCAGTGGTCTTAAAAATAATTTTATGGCCTATATATTCAAACACTTTGAGCACATTACAATCTTATGAGTCACTAAAGCCTAACTAATATATTTTAATTGCTCTTGGGATGTGAACGTCGCGGACAAGGTCAACATTTATTGCCCACCCTCAATTGCCCTTGAGGAGATGGTAGTGAGTCATCTTCTCAAACTGCCCTTAAATCTAGTGGCTGACCTTCCCAGGTTTTTTCCACCTCCTCCTTGATTATTTCTTTAATGTTGGCCATTGGAGAACTGTGCCTTGGAGATTGACTTCAGGGAAAGAGAGAGAGAGTGTATGGAAAATAAATAGAGAGTAAAAAACATGCAGATGAGAAGAACAGATGCAGAGATTTCCACAAAGGGAGAATTGAGAAAGAACGTCTTGTTCTCATCTCTGTATTGTTATCACCACTTGAGGAGGGGTGAAATGACTCACCTAATTGCCAACTCTAAGTTTGATCATACCAGAGTTTGTTTTGAGAATTTAGAGAGGATGTGCTTTGCCAATTCTGGAAGAGTCCCACAATTTGTGCTTTGAGCTTGTAAAGAATTATTCTGACAGGTTTTTTTAAGTTAAACAAAGAGCAAGATAAGTTTATCGAAACTATTTCTTGAACTAAAATAAAAAGTAGGTAAGACGCAACCACCATTCAGATGGTTATATGTTTTCCTGCACCCACCTCCCACCCACACACCCCCACACCCCCTCACACACACAAACATACACAGACACACACACGTACAAATGGTAGAGTAAGAAGGTAGGCTTAAGATCATTTTTACAGTTCATGAAAAATAAAACAGTGGAGTACACAGTTTGCTGTTCCTTGGCTGGTCTCAGTGCAGTGGTTCCATGTTGTGGCCATTTTGTTCAGCATTCTTCTGGGTGTAGTTGTATGGAGCGTATTTCCATTTTTTTTTCCTGTCTTTTTGTTTCTTTCCTGCTTGGTAAGGGGTCCTTGAATTACTTTGCAGTGTGTATATTTCAGTGAAATTCTATTAGTTCATGTCTGCTGCAGATATTGTTTCATAACGTAATTGCATTTTGATGTCTCATCTCATAAACATTTGAAAAGTCCCAGGATTGTGTGAATCGACAGGGGATGGGGTCTCTCTCCCTCCTCAAGGGGTTGAGTGTCTGTCTTCATCCCACTTGGTGGAATGTGTAATTGTGTGAATTGTAGCATTCTGGGCAGTTTTC
Organism: Carcharodon carcharias; assembly: GCF_017639515.1. Classification (NCBI taxonomy): domain Eukaryota; kingdom Metazoa; phylum Chordata; class Chondrichthyes; order Lamniformes; family Lamnidae; genus Carcharodon; species Carcharodon carcharias. Next base: position 32,662,365 of record NC_054491.1, on the reverse strand, counting down.
CCACTGTCCTAGAAGATCTCCGTTTCTTAAAATCCAGCCAGAAGAAAAAGAGAGAAATTTTATCTTCAAAAAACAGATCCTCATCATGGCATTCATTGCTAAATATGAGAGGCATTGCAAGAATGAAAGGGAGGCAGGCAGAATTTAAGACAGAGAAAAGCACCATGCAAGAATTAAAGAATGACATAAACATAAGCAGAGGAAGTGACATTTTAAATAAGAAGATGCATATGCAATGTGATGTCATCAACATAACAGTAAACATAAGAAATCAGTTTTGTTAGGCAAGGGTATTAAGGGGTTTGGAGCGAAGGAAGGCATAATCTAACTGAATGGTGGAACAGACTCCAGGAACTAACAGGCCTACTCCTATTCCTGCGTTCCTAAATTGTGACAGAGGGATTTTTTTAAACTGGTGATATTTTTACATCCATCCCTCCTGCACCCAATAACTTATCTAATCTGTTCTCTGGTTCTGACTGCAAGAAAAGGATGAAGATTACCCCTGTGCCTGCTCTGTGGGATGCGGTAATCACAGATCGATCTTAAAATATTATCAATATGTTGAGAATTATGATGGGGTTGTCAAACTGCAAGCCAGATCAACTACTTGTCATACTAAGGGCTATTGTTGCTTGTTTGACAAATACGACATTAGAATCTGATTACAGTAAATTATTGAAGAATTTAGAAATCAATTTTTGTTCAACTCAGGAGCTTAATGAAAGAAAATAACTTATGGCCAAATATGATATATTTGTTCTTTCTGTTCAGCTGCTTATTTTATCAAACCCTCATCTCCCTCTAGAAACCGATTGTGTTCCTGTAGGCTTATTGCTCCTTGCAGCCTGTCCTTTTAAAGTGATTTCATGAGACACAAAGTGCTAATATTTAGTTTGGACTCCTTCCATTCTTATAGGGTTTACTCCATATGCATTTTTCATGGGGGAACTCTGATATGGGTCATAGGAACAAAATCAAATAACTTCCCAGGCTGCAGGGGAAAAGTCCTGACTTATACTCACAGACTCCGCCCATTTACTTCAAGTGTCTGGCTTCCAGCCTGAATTGTAATCTCTGCCTTTTCTTGGAGCTCAGGAACTTCTGTTATGATGTGTTTTACTTGGGATATTGGAGGTTTTGATGATGGTCTGGGGGAGGGGGTTGTTGGGGGGGTTGCGGTGTGGTTTATATAAAAAAAATCTCAAAGGGGAGATGTGGTTATGACTAAAACGAAATGCAACAAATAGTGCAGGTACCATTATCTGCAAGTGAGTGAACACAGTGGCAAGATGAGCAGTTTTATCTTCTAATCTTAGCCTATAAGTCAGTTTATTTTGAGAAAATTCACATAGCTATTAAAAAAAATCAAGAATTTAAATTACTCTTTGACCTTATATAGAGAGAATAGTTGTGGGAGAACAGATAGTTAAAAATAAATGAAGCTTCAAATACATTACAATTTTACAATTACATTACAATTTAGTTTAGTACAGACATCAAAATCCATGCAAAGGGTCACATGTTCACTTGTTCATTTTATTTATTTAATTCACATTTTAAATAAGTCTTATCACTTAATTGCCCATAAAAGTCTGATCTGTCCATGTTGAGTGTGGCAAACGTATTAGTTGATGTCAGTGATTTGAGTGAACTCTGAAGCCATGTCAGGATTGGTAGACAGATAATGTGCACTGGCTTAAGACTCCTACTGGTCATTGGGTTGGAATTTGCAAGATTGTTGTTGGGCCATAATTTGCAGATTCTTTGGTTGGATTAAATAAACCTCTGTCACGTTTCACACTACGTGTCAATTTGGATGCTTAAGAAGAGTGAAGGCAGTATTAATAAAAAGAAAGTCTTTGAGTTTCATGAGCTCACAGCCTGCTAAAGCACGCGCAGTCAATTAAGTACTTTCTGAAATATAAGTACTGTTGTAATATTGGGAAATGTGACCACAGTTTTGTACACAAGATCAAGCAACAACAATGAGATTAAACACCAGATAACATGTTTTAATGTTGAGGGATGAATGTTGGCTAGGATAAAAAGAAAAGACTTGCATTTCTACAGTGTCTCTTGTGACTAAGGATGTTCCAAAGAGGTTTACAGCCAATGAAGTAACTTTTGAAGAACTATTGTAATATAGGAAATGTGGCAGCCAGTTTTTGCATGGCAAGCCCTATAAGCAGGAATGTGATAATGACCAGATAATCTGTTTTAATTGAACATTTTGTTATGATATGGCAGGTAATTGCCAGACTGACGAAATCTCATAGGGAATCTTGGCCAAGCTATCACACCAATTTCCAATTTGTGTTTTATTACACGATAAGGTATGTGCACTGAAGTCAGAATTAAAGAGTCCACCCTACTTTTGGAGATTTAAAAATTTTAATTAGAACATTTATTAACAAAATAAAAGAAAACTTAAACACACAAGATTACAATTACACAATTAAATTTAGTCTTACAACATTTCCCAAAAGATTTCTACTTAACTAGACCCCCAAATAAATATCCTTTTCCACAAAATTGTCCAAATATATTCTTAATCTATAAAACATCCAGTAGTATTATCTCAATGCACCCACTGTTTCTGTATGAGAGGTATTTCACAGCTTCTCTCTCCCCCTCACTCAACACTGGGAATCCAAGGCTTTTAACAAAACCTTGCTTCCTGGGACAAGCAAATACTTCTCTGGGGTAGCTAGAGGCTGCTTGTCTGTCTTCACACAGTCCACCTTTCAAGATCTCACTGGAAAAATCAGATGGGCAAAGGTGGCATAGATGAGGAGTTCATAGAATGTTTTCGGGATATTATCTTAGAACAGCACATTCTGGAGCCAACCAGGGAGCAGGCTATACTAGACCTGGTATTGAGCAACAAGGTAGGTTTAATTGATAACCTTCTGGTGAAGGCACCCTGAGGTAGCAGCGATCATAATATGATTTGAATTTTACATTTATTTTGAGGGAGAAATGAGTGCGCCCAAGACTAGTATTTTAAGCTTAAATAAGGATGATTGTGCTGTTCTAAGAAACCATCCTGAAAACATTCTATGAACTCCTCATCTATGCCACCTTTGCCCATCTGATTTTTCCAATAGCTATGTGAGATCTTAAAAGGTGGACTGTGTGAAGACAGAAATGAAAGTGAAGCTAGCTAAAGTGAACTGGCAAATGAAGTTAAGCAATATGTCAATAGAAGTTCAGTGGCAGATATTTAAAGGGATATTTCAGAATACACAGACTATATACATTCCAATGGGAGAGAAAAATTCCAAGGGGAGGTCCCATTATCTGTGGTTACTAAAAAAGTTAAAGACAGTATCAAACTTAAAGAAGAAGCTTATAATTACGCAAAGATGGGTGGCAGGTCAGAACAGCAAAAGATGACAAAAAGGTTAATAAGGAGGGAAAAATTAGAGTATGAGAGAAAGCTAGTTAGTAATATAAAGATGGATAGTAAGAGTTTCTATGGATATTTAAATAAGAAATGAATTAACAAAATAAGTGTTGGTCCTACAGAGAGTGTGACTGGGGGATTAATAACGAAAAGTTGGGAAATGACGGACAAATGAAATTCATTCTTCACTATAGAGGACAAAAGTAACATCCCGGAAATAGTTGTAAATCAGGAAATGGAAGGGAGGGAAGAACTCGGGGAAATTACAATCACCAGGGAAGTGATATTGAAAAAAAATTGTCGGGGCTGTGGGCTGACAAATCTCCAGATCTGGATGGACTTCACTTTAAGGTCATGAAAGAAGTGGTGAGTGAGATAGTTGATGCGCTGGTTTTAATTTTCCAAAATTCCTTAGATTTGGAGAAGGTTCCATTAGATTGGAAAATAGCAAATATAATCCCTTTATTCAAAAAGGGAGGGAGACAGAAAGCAGAAAACTACAGGAAGCAGGGAGTTGGCATAAATGGGTCTTTTTCTCATTGGCAGAATGTGACGAGTGGTGTGCCAGAGGGATCAGTGCTGGGGCCTCAACTTTTTACAATTTACATAAATGACTTGGATGAAGGGACCGAAGGAATGATGGCTAAATTTGCTAATGACACAAAGATAGATAGGAAAGTAAATTGTGAAGAGGATAGAATGAGGCTACAAAGTGACATAGATAGGTTAAATGATTGGGCAAAGATCTGGAAAATGGAGTATAATGTGGGCAAATGTGAAATCATTCATTCTGGCAGGAAGAATAAAAAAGAAGCTTATTATGTAAATGGTGAGAGATAGCAGAACTCTGAGGTTCAGAGGGATTTTGGTGTTCTAGTGCATGAATCACAAAATGTTAGTATGCAGGTACAGCAGGTAATTAGGAAATAGAATGTTATCATTTACTGTGAGGGGAATTGATCACAAAAGTAGGGAGGTTATGCTTCAGCTATACAGGGCATTGGTGAGTCACATCTGGAGTATTGTGTACAATACTGGTCTCCCTATTTAAAGAAAGATGTAAATGCATTAGAAGCAGTTCAGAGAAGGTTTACTGGACTAATACCAGGAATGGGTAGGTTGTCTCACGAGGAAAGCCTGGACAAGTTAGCCTTGTATCCGCTGGAATTTAGAAGAGTAAGAGGTGACTTAATTGAAACCTATAAGATCCTGAGGGGCCTTGACCGGAAGGATGTGGAGAGGATGTTTCCTTTTGTGGGAGAATCTGGAACTAGGGGTCACTATTTAAAAATTGGGGTCACTCATTTAAGAAAGAGATGAGAATTTTTTCTCTGAGGGTTGTGAGTTTTTGGAACTCTCTTGCTCAAAAGGCAGTGGAAGCAGAGTCTTTGAATATTTTTAAGGCAGAACTAGATAGATTATTGATTAACATGGGGGTGAAAGGTTATCGGGGTAGGCAAGAACGTGGGGTTAAGGTTACATTCAGATCAGCCGTGATCTTATTGAATGGTGGAGCAGGTTTGAGGGCCGAGTAGCCTACTCTGGCTCCTAATTCGTATGTTCATATGTTTATTCACATACAGCTTTCAATCTTTTCCTAAATATATTTCTCCCATTTGATCTCTAAATCCCATTGCTTTGGAAGTTACCTCTCCCAGAATATGAAACCTTTTGATGGTGTCCTTATGACTAACACTTGTGGCAAAAATAAACTTAATAATAACTGTGCCTTGTTTATCTACAATTTTGCCAGTTGTAAAACATCCTATTGTGCCTCTTTGAAATTACAGCAGCTCTCAACTTATCTACAAATGCAAATGTTAACTCTAACCTATTTACTTGTATTACTTACCTAATCTATTTCCATTTCAAAATGTCTGCTTTTACAAACCTTGCAGTTGACTGTCTTCAGTCACACACACACAGCCCCCACAAGCCTGCTTCGGTATCCCACAGTAATTTTAGGGAAAAAAATATTTCTCTATGATATGAACAAATGAATTAGGAACAGGAGAAGGCCATTGGGCCCCTCAAGCCTGCTCCGCCATTTGATAAGATCAAGCTGATCTGATATGAAAACAGAAAGTTCTGGAAAACTCAGCAGGTCTGACAGCATCTGTGGAGAGAGAAATGAGTTAAACCTTTCAAGTCCAATATGACTTTTCTTCAGAAACAATATGGCCAATCTGATTGTGGTCTCAATTCTACTTTCCTGCGTGTTCCCAATAACCTTTTACTCCCTTGTCAATAAAGAGCCTATCTGACTCAGCCTCAAAAATATTCACTGACCTGCCCAAATTGCTCTCTGAGGAAGAGAATTCCACAGACTAACGGCTCTGAGGAAAAAAAATAATTCTCCTCATCTTCATCATAAATGGGAAACGCTTCATTTTTAAACTGTGCGCCCCTAGTCCTAGTCTCTCCCATAAGGGGAAACATCCTCCCAGCATCCATCCTGTCAAGCCCCCTCAGGACCTTATATGTTTTAATAAGATCACCTCTCATTCTTCTAAACTCCAATGGGTACTGGCCCAACCTGTCCAACCTTTTCTCATACAATAACGCTTCATCCCTGGAATCAGTAGAATGAACCTCCTCCAAAAAGTTTCTAATTCAAGTATATCCTTTCTTAAGTGGAGAGACCAAAACTGTATATAGTACTCCAGATGTGGTCTTACCAACATGAAAATGATCCATTTATGCCTACTCTCTGTTTCCTGTTAGCTAACCAATCACTACACCATGACGTAGTAACCTTTGATTGAGGGATAAGTATTGATCAGAAAACCTAAATAACTCCCCAGATCCTTGTCAAAGTAACGATGTGGGATCCTTTTACGTTCGCATAAGATGGAAGACAGGGCCTCCTCTCATCTGCTCCCTCAGTACTGCGCTGGAGTGTCAGCTTAGATTAGATGCTCTGGAGTGGGTTTGATTCCGCAACCTTCTGGCTCACGTTTCCGAAGTTTGAGAGGGTACGGTGGGTTATCCATACATTTTTCAACAGTTTTCCACCTGAAATGTGTGAGTGAAGATTGATGGTTCATGTGGAAGTTCACCTACGATGCTGAGAATGGTTTTCCCTCATGAATATATTTTCTTTCCCTCAGTTATCCTTGCACTGGGACTGCTACCTGCATTGGTATTGCTGCACATTCACTGTGCTTGTTGCCCCCATGCTATTCAAAAATTCAACATTTCTTCATTGCTTGTTCCAGGCTGTTTATGCTGTGCTCAGGCATAGTCCTGTTTTATATTTAAAGAAGAACTTCTTTTATCACTTCATGCTTCACAGCCAGTTAAACACTTTTGAAGTGTAGGCAACTTAAACACAGTGAGGTCCCACAAGTAGCAAACATAGTGATAAAAACCAGGCAATCTGTTTTCCTGGAACCTGGAGCAAACTCCCAGATCTTCTAGAAGATGTGGCATAGGATCTTTTAGTTTTACCTTCATCTAAGAGGGCAGACAAAGGCCTCAGTTTAATGTCTCCCCCATTTTAGGTTATGTGCTCTACAGTAGAGCTGGATCCCACAATGTATGTGTGTGTGTAGACCAACGGTGTAAGATTTGAGATCTACTTCTTCCCTCACCAGGCTTCCTGCCGATCCCCCTGGACTGCCTGCTGTGCTGAATCAACAGCTTGCACATTGTTTGTTTGGACTTCTTTTTGCCTTAACCTTTTTTTTAGATATCCTTATCTCCCATCATCAGCCCTTCCTGGTTTTACTGGGAGTCATGGTACAGGAAAATACAGCTTTAGCTGCATATCAGAGTTTAAAGGATGCAGCTGCTTCCTGGTAGCACAAAGGGAAGCAGAGGGTGAAAACTAGCTGCTGGATACAGTGGCATTTGGAGCTGTCATCGCCCATTTTAAACTGAAGTTTGTTATTATTATTTCATTCTGATGAGACTGAACTCCTCCTTTAATAGCAGGAGCTTTGGAATTGTATTTATTTAAAGAAGGAATTTTATTTGCTGTGAATACTTTAAAAAATCTCTAATCATCACAGCTAAAACTATTTTTTTAGCAAAACTGGACTTTTGGTTTCGTGCTCATTGTAAACTTGAACAGCCACTCCTCGTATTGTGAACTGTTGCTAATATTTAAAGCATGTAGCTCCTTGATGGATCAGTAGGCTAAACCACAGGCCAGTGTGACTATGAAGAATACAGGCTAGGGTGGTACATGTTTGATTGGCAGTCAGCCAGCTATTCTCAGTTGAGGCAATGGTAACTGCTTTTGGCCTCAGTATCCCTGGATAACATTATCTAGTGTTTCTGCTCCCAGGCAGTATCCAGTGAGCTCTGTTGTGCATGGATATCTGGGATAGGGTATGCCTGTGATGCCCCCACGGTCAAACAGCCTGACTTCATCTAGGCTCAGTTTACGTAGAGATAGCCCACTTGGATGAGATACTGCACAGATGCCTGTGGAATTGTACTCAACAAGAGCTGGTATCTTAAGGAGAGGAGAAAAATAAAGAGGAATGGGGCGAGGGGTTGGGCTGGGGAATACTTAAAATAAATCCTTAAATCTTGAGCTGCCTCAGTATGATCAGATGCTCAATATTGCTTCCAACCTAACCTTGAACACCGGAGTTGATTCTGAAATACATCAGCAAACACTTCTTGAACAGGTTGGGATCAGGTGACAGTGAGATCCAAGATGTAGCTGATCTAGAAACAAAGAGTTATTTGTGGTGACATTGAAAAGGAAAAACAGCTCAGGAAGAAAAACCAGTTATCAACTGGTTCGGTCTTTATTGGAACTGGTCCAGTTGAGAGGCCCCCAGCCAGCCAGTTGAGCGGCTCCCAGCCGGCCAGTTGAGCGGCTCCCAGCCAGCCAGTTGAGTGGCTCCCAGCCTCCCAGCCGGCCAGTTGAGTGGCCCCCAGGCGGCCAGTTGAGCGGCGCCCAGCCGGCCAATTGAGCGGCTCCCAGCCGGCCAGTTGAGCGGCTCCCAGCGGCCAGTTGAGCGGCCCCCAGCCGGCCAGTTGCGTTGCTGAGAGTGCCACTCCCAGTGTGGAGGCACCAGAGTGAGGATCGAAACTCACTTTGACATTATTCTGAAGTCAATTGGATGTTGCAGTTGGATTTCTGGATGTTTGAATTTGCTTGAAGCACTGTGCACACTTCTGATCTTCAATTTACAGGAAGGATATCGATGCACTGTGGAAGGTTGGTTCCAACACTGAGGGGTTATAACTATCAGGAATGTCTTGTTTTAAAACTTCTTCAGCTCATCAGTCAACCGAGTGGTCTTGTGATGCTGTAATTCATCAAGTGCCTTTTTCCATTCTGCAACACAGTATTTTGGGGGAGTGCCGGGTGTGGGGGTGGGATTAAATGAGCTAGTGTTTCAGTCCAAAAATGAGTTTGATTCTGCTTGAAGTGCAACTGTTAATGTAGCATTGTGGGAGTTCCTCAGTCATTAATGGGAATGGGAATCAAAGCAGATTGAAAAGAAATGGCCCTGGGGAGGGAGGAGGACATGAAGGGACAACAGTAATGGATTGATTTTGGAAACACATGGGATGCTCATGAATGTGAAGGTCAATAACCCAGGGGCAGACAAATGGGAGTCAGCACTTTTTCCCTGGACCCCGCAGCAAGTGGAGTGTAACACTCGTGTTCTAAGGGATAGTCATTGCAGCAATACAAAGCACAGACTAGGAAGAGGTTGCTCCAGAAACTGCATGTATAATGTAACCCTTTAGAGTCCAATACTTCTGAACCAGGGCTGACCAACAGGGCCAGACCATCAGCTAACATCCTCCAGCATATAAGGTGCTACATATTTTTATGTTACCAGAACTGTTCTTATCATATTTTAGGAGGTATATGACAAAGAAGGAAAGGCTAGGGATGGGACAGGTGAAGGGGGAGAAAATGAACAATAAGACAATCCCTAATGTCCTGATTTCTATTAATGTCCCTCAGAGGCCTCTGCACTCCTGCAATTCTGGCTCTTGCACAGCTCCAATTTTCTTTGCTCCACCATTGGCAGCTGTGCCTTCAGCTCCCTAGGCCCTAAGTTCTAGAATTCCCTCCTAAAACTTCTTCCTTGTGGCCTCTCTCATGCTTTAAGACACTTTTTGAAGCTTACCCCCTGTGACCAAGCTGTTGATTATCTGTCCTAACATTCTCTTATGTGGCTTAGAGTCAAACTTTGTTTGGCAATTGGAAATACATTGGGAAGTTTTACTACATTAAAAGTCCTATATAAATACAAGTTGGTTTGCGTTAATGGCTCTGGTTTTCCACACGTTTTCCGATGCATTCTTGCCATGAGTCAGACAGCTCAGGGTGTCTGGGGGCATGGGTTCAAGACTCACCATGGCAACTGGTGGAATTTAAATTAATTTAATAAAAACCTAGAATTCGAAACTGGTCTTGATTATAGTGACCATGAAATTGTTGTCGGTTGTCATAAAAGCCCATCTGGTTCACAAATATCCTCTAGAGAAGGAATCTGGCCTGGCCTACATGTGACTCCAGGCCCACAGAAATGTGTTTGATTCTTAACTGCCTCTGAAATCGCCTAGCAGGCAACTTATGCCTTGCCAGCGATGCCCACATTCTATGAAAGAATAAGTTAAGCTCCTAGGGCTGATGCTTGCCCTGCGCCATGTTATCTGACCCAAGTGCAGTTAGCAGTGAGGTGGTGGTGGGGCAGGTAAAGGGGATGTTACAAGGGTCCATGGATTTGTTTCTCAACATGAGTCGGTATCTTCAGAAGACAGCGGCGCAACTTGAAAGAGAGAAAAAGTCTTCCATACGCGGCAATATATAGTGAGCAAGTGAATGCACAACATGTTTTAACGCCACAGGACAGAAAATGAAGATATTGTATTGGGTAAGATGATGTGTGATCTTGCATAGTTAGAAGAAGCAACACCAGTAAAAACCAATGTGTTGTGCTTTCCCAGGGGTTTACTGTACTGTGTATTGAGTTATATTTAACCTGAAGGCCTGAACTGTCATGCAACCATCATGTGGTTATTTGTACATTAGTTTACATATTTTGAAGCTGTAATATTTCATGAGGTGGTGATGTTCAAAATATGCTCTGGGCCATAAAGTGCATTCATTATAATGTTGTGTCAACTCCCACAGAGCGAAGTGACAGAAACGTTTCCTCTGGCTGTATTTATACATTGTGGTTGTTGGTGCATTGAAATAGTAACACAATGTGCCTTCTATTATGTACGTATTGATGTCTGCACAATGAACTTGTCATGCCACCATTTTTCATTTTACGGTTAATGCAGTCTGCTTGGCAGATTGTGACAAGCTGTGTCCGTGGGTGGGGTGAGCTGGAAACACATTGCTGAGGTAGATGGTGCAGTGAACGGATCATGCACAATGTATCAACTTTTTAAAAAACAAAAGTATAATCTGAAGATGCACTCTAGGTAAGAATAAATGCCTAAACTAATTGCATCCTGCTTGAGGTAGTAGCCTTCTAAATTTACTGAAAAAAACTTATAATTTGATTTCTATTTTAATCAAGGTAATAGCAATATGGGAACAAGAATTCCATTTGGAAAGATAGTCACCCAATATTCTCACTGTTAAAGGAATACAAATTTGAACCTAGTACTGGGGCATAAAAAAGAGAGACTTGCATTTATATAGCACCTTTCATGATCTCTGGACATCCCAATGCCTTTTACAGTCGGTGAAGTACTTTTGTAATGTGGGAAATATGATTTTTAACGAGGTGATAATGATTGTGATGTAATACGTTCCATTTTCCCCTTAGTGATAGGAGACATAAAGTAGATGTTCAGTTGTTAAGCAGGAATAAAAACAGAAAGTGCTGGAAAAGCTCAGCAGTTCTGGCAGCATCTGTGGAGAGAGAAATAGAGTTAATGTTTTGAGTCCAATATGACTCTTCTTCAAAACTAGTTTCGAATAGTTTTGAAGAAAAGTTATATTGGACTTGAAACATTCACTCTGTTTCTCTCTGCATGGATGCTGCCAGATCTGCTGATTTTTTCCAGCACTTTCTGTTCTTATTTCAGATCTCCAGCATCTGCAGTATTTTGCTTTTTTAAGTAAAAGCAGGAATTGCATTGAAAGGATCCAATTGTTATTAAAGAGTTCATAGGAAGTTTAGTAAACTTTTGAAACCATTTTAGCTTTTCCTCTTATAACAAGAACTTCACTCTATACCTTGGTCCCTTCTGTTTTGAGCTCATTTGTTTTCTTGTTCCACAATTCTAAGGATGCCATAATTGGTTTCCCTTAAGGAATATCCATTTATCATTTTTTTTTTGCAGTAGAGAGGCTAGGCTAGACACAGATGCATGTCACTTGCTTTCTGATCCCAACTCTTAGTTATTACCAACTACAGCTGTCCTCCCTCTTGCTGTGCTTGGCAATGGAAGCCATCCAGTGAGTGAGGCCACATGTGGCAGTTCAACCTGTGGCTCACCTTCAGGGGCACCTCATTGCCCGTAGCTGTGAAGATCACAACAACCCTAAATTTTTATGCTGAGAAGCCATTCCACTCTGGGTATTCCTCAATTCACTCTGCTCAGATGCATGAAGCAAGGCACAGAAATATTTGTTGAGCAGGCCACTCACCCATGAACAACTAGCAGCAACATGGCAAGGCATTTTAATTTCATGCACTGTCAATATTCCCGAAAGTAGAAGAAATCAAGGATTGTACCCTTGTGGCAATAAGTGCACCCTTACTCAATCCCATCACCTGCACTCACAGTAAAGGATTCCAATGCTCAGCTTCCTTTTGACTAACAGCACTGAATCAGACAGCGAATGTTCACTTTGCTGGTCTTGATGTCTTCATTTTAAGGTGATCCACCATGCTTGCACTTTTTGATGCAGAAAGGCAATTCTTTGGATATATACTGAGAAAACAAAGGCTTTCGAACATATCCATGGCTGGTGGCACCTGTGCTCTTTCCCAAAATGAATCTCTCATTCTTTCACCAATTGAAATTCAGAAAGAATGCTTCAGGTCCCTGGCCCAGTTTTGGGGTGCTCTGCAATGTAATCTGCCTCAGTTCGCTAGGTTCATGGTGGACTATGTTTCAGAGGAAGAAGCTGTCCAAAGGAAGAAATGAGATCCACTAGGAGGGCAGCAAAAACTTGAAGAAGATAAGGAAGAGAACCTGTTTCTGCTTGTGAAAAAACATCTGTGCCAATTTGTTATGGGAGCTCCCTTTACTACATCAATGGTGCTGTCTACCTTTCCCCCCTTCCCACCACAAGGACCTCATTATGGACTATCCTGTGTGTTGTCTCTCATTCATGTAGCTCATCAAAAAGCATTTCTACATCTTGCCATAAACAACAACTACATCAATTTCAGTGCAAGCATAATTTAACTAGAAGTTCAATTTGTCTCCCTGGTGTTTCTTCATTCTCCCTGTGCAAGTGTGGTATATATGATGTAATATAGTTGTACTCAGAGTGCTTGAGGTGACAAACATCCTTATTTTGTTTGACCTGGTAAGGTCATTAAAGTTTCTTGTGGCGCTTGGCTGCCACACATGGAATTGACACTGAATTACCTGTATCTACTGTCCCAGTGGAATTATTTTTGAGAACCAATTCCATACAATCCCAAATGGATCTTCCTCCTGTGCTGTATTACAGCAGCAGCATCTCCACGGTGACCTAAAACATGGTGATTTCTTGGCTTCAGCAGACTTCTCAAGTATTCTGCCAAGATTTGCAATATCACTTTCAAGAAGACAGACTCTGGAATATTGGCAAGGTCAATACTGGGCCAGTGAAATGGCCAGAAGTTCACCCTGGCCAACCATGTTACTGAAGAGACCAATCTAGGCTCCAGTGAGCAAAAGATTTTGATCAACTGTTAAGCCCTTCACGATTCAATAGCAGCCGTCAATTACAGCCTTCGCTAATGTGTGAATAATACTGCTGAAAGCCTTAGCCATACCTTTTATTACCTCTAGACTTGCCTATTTTAAATCACTTCTCCCATCTTCCACCCTGTATAAATGTGAGCTCAATCAAAAATCTGTTGCAGTGTTGTACATATCCTAAATCACACCATGCCCTGTTCATCCCTGTGCTTGCTGACTTATATTGGCTCCCAGTTCTGCAACAGCATGCTTTTAAAATTCTCAGGCTTGCTTTCAAATCCTCCGTGGCCTTGCCCCTCCCATCTCTGTAACCTCCCATCAACCTCCAGCCTTCCAAAGTCTATGCCCACCTCCATTCTGGCCTCTTGCATATCCCCAATTTTCCTTGCTCTTCTACTAAAGGCTGTGCCTTCACCTACCTAGGTCTGAAGCTCTGGAATTCCCTGTCTAACCTTTCCACCTTTCTAACTCTCCCTCTTTCTTAGGGTGTTCCTTTAATACCTACCTTTTTAAGCAAGCTTTTGGCCACCTGTCTGAATATTTCCTTATTTGGCTTGCTATCAAATTTTGTTTGAGATGATGTTCCAGTAAAGCATCTTGGTACCTTCTATTACATTAAACATGCTGTACAAATGCAAATTGTTATTTAATGGCTGCTTAGCTGAGTTACAGAGACTGTGGAGCTTTAGAAAAGAATGGAACTTGGATTTTTCTTCAAGTCTTAATGGTTTTCCTAAATATTCAATGATCAATGAATTTATATGTGGCTAATGTTATGAAGGCAAATTCAGCAGACAATTTGTTTCTTAGAAACAGCCAATGATTAAGCAGTCAATTAAACTTTTGAGGCATTGAATTGGGGGATAAAATGTATGTTTAACAAAAGCTGCACCTTTGGTAAGAAGGGAACATTGTGGAGTGGGGGTGTTGGGGGTTGGTGGGGGAAATGGTAAAGATTCATGAAACATCTGTTTGGAATGAGTCAAAAATATCTGTTTCCTGAGATTAAAAGTCAGCCTAATCTTGGGGCAGTTGTGTTGAATACTTCTAGAGCTGCTAATGATGAGGATTGCCTTCCGTTAACTGCTTTTGCGTAAACAATCTGTTCGGACTCCAAGGAGAGAGCCTAGTTCACCACCACTAATTGTCCCAGCACAGCAAACGCCCAAACTCCCCTGAGCATGTGTGTACGAGAGATAACATACTGTTAAACAAACCTTTAAGTAGGCTCTTCATCTAAGTAAACAATCTAAGTGGGAGCAAGTGAACCTAATATAATTTGAAAATGACTGGTTCCCATTGCTATTGTCCCATGCTCCCTGTATCTGTAGCTGGGAGTATGCGTAACGGGGATATATATGGTACTGAATTATCAGGTAATCTTAAAGGCGACAAAGGGAATAAATAGAAAAAAACATTGTGTTTTTGATTTGTAGCCATCACCTCATCACTGATTCAACAACAGAGATGCCCCTGGCTTCAAACTCCGTCAAAGACATTGGACAGTGCTCAATTGAATCTGCACAGGGTATGGACAATGTAGCCATCTCCTCCATGAGTGGAGACATGTACACCCCTATGAGTGCTCTGTAGGCAAAGAGCACAGCATCATGCTAAGTGTGAAACTCTGGAAAAATAAAAAGTGCAGAGGCAGGGTGGGGGGAGTTGCTGTAAGCTGTATGTGGAGCTCTTCCTGGGATATCTTGATGTTCAGTTCTAATTGCAACAGATTAGGTTAGTGAACTCCAGGCAGTGATTTCCTGCTCATTAGGTCAGTGGAAAGGAACTAACATGCCTGCTCCCAGGCTTCTCTCTGACCCTCAGTAACATCAGTAGATGACATTTCCTGTTAATCATTTGTTTTTGTTTTTCAAGCCAGTGTCCCATCACATCCCAGTGACTCATGTTTGGCCTTGGCTTTGCAGGAACAATAGTGATCTGGTCCATCAACCAGTGGCCATTACCAAGTGGAAGAGCCAAGACACTGAATTCATTCAGGTTGCTCATTCACGTGGTCCAATCACCACCAACCTCAATCTTCCCTTCACACCTACAAATAAAATGTTATTTATTGTGATTTTCTCTCCAGATCGGATATAGATTATTCAGAATTGCCTGTATCACAGAATCTCAGAATTTTTATGGTGTAGAATGAGGCCATTCGGCCTATCGTGTCAGCATCGGCTCTCTGAGCATTTTAACTTAGTGCCAATCTCCTGCCTTTTCCTGGTAACCCTGCACATTGTTTCTATTTAAATAACCATCCAATGTTCTGTTGAATGCCTCAATTGAACCTACCTCCACCACACTTCCAGGCAGTGCATTCCAAACCCCAACTACTCGCTGTGTGAAAATGTTTTTTTCTCCCCTTGCATTTGCTTCTTTTGCAAATCACTTTAAAACTGTGCCCTCTGATTCTCAATCTGTTTGAGTGGGAACAATTCTACTCTGTCCAGGCCCCTCATTATTTTGAAAACTTCTATCAAGTCTCCTCTCAGCCTTCTCCTCTGCAAGAAAACCAGCCCCAACTTCTCCAGTTATTCCTCATAACTGAAGTGTCCCAACCCTGAAACCATTCTTGTAAACCTCTTCTGCACTCTCTCCAATGCATCTGCGTCCTTCCTATAGTGTGGTGCCCAGAACTGTTCACAATACTCCAGCTGAGGCCTGACCACTGTCTTATGTAAGTTCATTATAACCTCCCCGCTCTTGTACTCTATGCCCCATTAATGAAGCCTAGAGTACTATATGCTTTAGAAACAGCTCTCCTTACCTGTCCTGCCACCTTTAATGACTTATGTACATATATACCCAGGTCTCTCTGTTCCTGTGCAACATTTAGAATAGTATCCTTGATTTTATACTGTCTCTCCATGTTCTTTGTACCAAAGTGTAACACCTCACACTTCTCCGCATTGAACTTCATCTGCCCACTCCACCAGTGTGTCAATTTCCTTTTGAAGTTCTACACTGTCCTCCTCACAGTTTACAATTTTCCCAAGTTTTGTGACGTCCCCCAAACTTTGAAATGATATATATATAATATATCAGGAAGAGCAAGGTCTGAATACCGACCCCTGGGGAACTCCACTACAAACCTCCTACCAGCCTGAAAAATACCCATTAACCATTACTCTCTGTTTCCTATCCCTCAGCCAATTTTGTATCCATGTTGCTACTGTCCCTTTTATTCCATGACCTATAACTTTTCTCACAAGTCTGTATGTATTTACACATAATTTATATGATTAAGTGTTGTTTAAAATCAAATCTAAAACCTCATAGAATGTAATTCTGGCCAAGTGTTAGCTCAGGTCTTTTATGCAATACCCTTCCTTTTGCCCCACCTTTGATAACTGTGCTTACAGCTGTTTAGGTCACATTTGCACCAGCTCTATCCCTAAACTCCTTTTGCTTCTTCACTCTGCCCCCCACCCCGTTTTAAGATCCTTCTTAAAATCTACATCTGGAACCAAGACTTTGGTCAACCTATCTCATTTCTCTGCCTTTGGTTTGGGTTCCGTTCTGGAGTCTATGTTCAGTGGCGGGCATGGAAGTGGGAGTGATTTCCACTGGAGTGTGGGATGGCTGACCACAATCACCCTTGTGCTCTTCAGCTCATTAATTATGCCTCCGTGAGGAGCTCACCGATTCTCACGGCAGGGGTGGGAAGGAAGTCACCATCCCTGCCATTACCTGATGGGTTTGAAGGTCTGGGCTCCATATTTAAAGGGCACCTGGACAGCCTCCGCTATCCCTTCCACCCTTGCCCAGCCATTGCTCTGCCCTTTTCTGCTTCCTCCCTCCCTTGGACATCCTCCACACAACCTGCACTGCCACCATCCAGTCTCAAGCATATGCTGGCATTTACAGATGCTCTCCAAAGAGTACAATACAGCGGCAACTCACCGTTATTTATGGAGGAAGTCTACCTCACCAGGTGCACACCACTTATGTGCGGTTGTAAAAGTGAACATTCTAATTTCTCCCCGGCGGGGAGTTTAGTTTGCAGGGGGGGATCTTAATTCCGGCTAGATGGCCTTTTAACGAGCATGAATGACTTGCTAATGCATACAAAAGGGCTTCCCAACATTGTTCGCCGGGAAGCTCAACCTGCCTTTAACCTGGCTTTAAAGTCCCGAGAACATAATTACTGAAGTTCATTCCGCTGTCGGGAGACTGATTTTTGGCCTCATGCCAAATTAAGTTCCCCGACCCACCACGTTTCCTGCTGCTGGTGGAACCTGAAGATCCTGCTCTTGGTGTCTATTTTTTCTCTGTGAAGTGCTGTGGGATGCTTATTTACCTTGAAGGTGCTATATAAATGCAAGTTGTTGCTATTTGCTGGCTCAGTCAGCTAATTTTCAAATCTTACTGCCTCACTTGGCTTTAAATCTTTACTATTTTAGTGTCTCTAACTACTGCAAGAGTTAGTGATATGATGGAAACCCATCTATGTCACCAATAGATCTGTTTTTTTTTTAGCTGTTTCTCCGGCTGTGCATTGCGTATAGAACTTGCGGATAAATATGGTTATAGTAACCTCTGCAATCTGTTATCAGTGGAAGGAAATATTGAACTTATCCCAATGTAAATTCAAGTGTTTACTTAGCTTTTCACTCAACGTTCATTTATAGTTTTACCTCGATGTTCTTCTGTCCTGAGGTGCTCACCACAGCTAGTGTGCATTATTTTAGGGATGGCTGAATGGCCGTGCTTAAAATTTGAGAGTGTCGCCAGCTATTCAACCATGGGTTGGAAAACGAGCACTATTCCTGAACTCGTTCATGCTCACTTTCTCAGTCCAGTGGGTTGTAACTGAGATTAGGAACTCTGGCTCCTGTCTCTTATCTTGAACTTGGTGGTAGAGAGGTCATTTCCACATCACAACAGCCAAGATCAGCTAACTCAGTACCTGAGTCTTCATGGTCTGTCTTGTTCAATTGCAAACTTTGCAGCCTCTTTAGGAATTGGACTCTTTGGAATTTAAACTATTGTGCATAGGGAGACTTTTTCAATGTCCTCTTTCTGCGTTCAAGTGGGCACCTACGTAAAGTATTCCCTGGCTTCCACCTGTGACACCCTTGGGGAAAAAAAAACAGCTAAGCAGTGCCCTTCATGACCTCAGGATGTCCCAAAGCATTTTACAGCCAATGAATTACCTTCGCAGTGTAGTCACAGTTGTAATGTAGGAAATGAGGCAGCCAGTTTTGTGCATAGGAAGCTCCCACAAACAACATTGTACGATGATCAGATAATGTGTCTTAATGGTATTGGTTAAGGGAGGTGACTATCAGGAAGCAGACAAGAGCATCCAACGTTATTTGATGTACCTCCTGCTTTTGATCCAACAATATCTTCAAGAATCAGATGGATATCAATCAACACCAGGATTCTACTCCCTCCTTTAGTCCACTAGAGGTTATAAGTTATTGTATGAGTATCCAAAGTGTGGACTTGTGCTCTTTAGCACAGGACACTGATACCTTAACATGCCAGCTCATTGTTTTGTTCAGCTCTGAAATGATTTTATGAAAGATAATGCTTGAGAAAAGAACAGGACCTCTCAGAATAAATATTATAACTTTAAATAAACTACAAATAGACAGCGAATGAATTTCCTGCAATTACTATTTCCCCATTCTTTACATCTTTACTTAGCTCTCATTCCTGAGAGGCTGTTTCCCTCATAGCATTGAATCTTAATTTCCAACATCCTGTCATTAAGGAGCAAATACTCATTATCCATGATCACTCAGGAAATCCCTTTTGTTTACATCAGGTTAAGTATCATCAGATCATTGGATCACAGATAGGATGGTTCTGGTCTTGAACGTTATCTTGGAAGCTGAAAGTAGTGTTTTTTTTAAATTCATTCATGGGATGTGGGCGTTGCTGACTAGGCCAGCATTTATTGCCCATCCCTAATTGCCCTTGTTCAGAGGCGTTTAAAAGTCAGCCATGGAATCACATGTAGGCCAGACCAGGTAAGGATGGCAGATTTCCTTCCCTAAAGGGCATTAATGAACAAGATGGGTTTTTTCAACAATTGGCAGTGGTTTCATGGTCATCATTAGACTTTTAATTCCAGATTTTTATTGAATTCAAATTTCACCATCTGATGTGGCGGGGTTCGAACCTAGGTCCCCAAAGTATTACACTGGTTCTCTGGATTACTAGTCCAGTGACATTCACGTTGCATTGACTTCGTCTCAGCTCGAAGACCTGCAGTACCAGAGCAGAGAGGTCTCGGGAGCTATCTATGGCAGAGCCCAGCTTGCTGCTCAACGTTTATTCCGTTTGCAGAAAGTTTACTTGAACTGTGATCTCTCTGCTTCATGCAGTGCAAATACTTGGTGAAAAGTGAGTCATTGGTGCCAAGAACCTGAGCAGCTTGCTGTTGCTCATTTCCTCATGTTGCTGGATCCTGAGTGCCTGTTGATTCTGGTGACCTGTGACATACAAGATAAGATTTTAATTTACAAATTAGCAAACAATTTCTCAGTTCTGTATCTTCTGTATTGATGTCGGACTAATATCCGCTGCTCCCAGGTTGCATTGAAGAACATTTGCACACGAAGCTCAAATTGCATAACCATTTTTTATTTCATGATTTATTTTCCCCTGCACAGAATCATGCTTCAGCATTCTAGGATTCCATTATTTCCTTCAATGTACAACCCATCCCTTAGCCATTCCCTTTGTTGTACAGTTCCTTGGGCTGTCAGCAGGGATCTGGAACTTTTCTCTGAGGGCTGTTTGGATGAGACATTGAACAGAGGCGCTAAATGCCTGTTACGACGGCTTAGGTAGATTTTAACAGGCCTGTCACAGTATCTCAAAAAAAGCAGGAACATTTCCTGGTACCCTGACCATCATCCCTCTCACAGCCAATGCCACCAAGAAAGATTTGCATTTATATAGCACCTTTCATGATCTTAGGGTGTCCCAATGTACTTTACAACCAATTACATGTTTTCAAAAACCTGTCACTGTTGTAATGTAGGAAACACAAAAGCCAAATTGCACACAGCAAGCTCCCACAAACAGCAATGTGATAATGCCCAGATTTTTTATGATGTTTTTTATTGAGGGATAAATGTTGACCAAGACACCTAAAGGACTCTTCTTCTCTTCATCAGTAGTGCCTTGGGATGTTTATTTATTGCACTGCCTTTATGGGAGCTTGCTGTGTGCAAAATGGCTGCCACATGGGCCAATATAACAGTCATTCTACCATAAAGTAATTGTGCATGGGAAGATCTTTGAAGTTTACTACGATGAGGTGCTATGTAAATGCAATTTTTCCTTTTTCTCCATGTGAGGGTAAATAATGAGTGTCATTAGCTGCTGATTGGGGAAACAGGCTTGCTAGGTGCTGTCCCCCTGCAGATAATGTCCACACATAGGGCAGAATTTTACATCCTGCGGGTGGGCACGCACCAGACCTGATCTGGTGTAAAATAGCATGCGTATTTTGTTCGGTGTATGCCAGAGCCACGCTAGTCGTTAAATAACAGGCCACTTAAGGCCATTAACAATCCAATTGGAGACTTTTAATCCTCATCCACGGGCGGGATAAAAGGGGTCAGCAGCGTTGCCAGTGTGAGTAGTGAGGAGTTTGGTACATAGTTTGTTGCTGGTGACTTACTGGTACTTGGCAGCTTCATCTCTTTCAAGGCTTCATTCATAGCATTCCCAGGATTCATTTCGGGTCTCCTTGGTGTCTCCAAGGACCCTGGAGGACCAGACTGTGTGGACTCGTCCAGGTATCAGACAACTTTCCCTCACCCTGGTAATGGTAATTGTGGTTGCACTTCCCCTGAGGAGGAAGAGAGGAGCAGAATGGAGCGGAGGCCAGGTGTCCCAATGCTGCTTCCAGGGGAGGGACTTGTGGGAGGAGAGGTGCAGGCACAAGGGGCGCAGGGCCAGCAGGAAGTCCAGGGTGGAAGAGGCCGCAGACGACGCCACTATCCTGCTGCCAGGGTTTACAGGCAGTGATGCAGTTACCTCAATATGGCTGAGGTGCAGTGCCGAAAGAGGCTCCATCTCTCCAGGGAGACAGTGACCTCCATCTGTCAGATGATTGGACCTTAGATCAGCTCCGACTGTGTGGGTGGACACTCCATGCCAGTGGCTCTGAAGGTCACAGTATCCCTCAACTTCTATGCCTCCGGCTCTTTTCAGGTGTCACTGGGGGATTTATGTTGAGTCTCCCAATCAGCTGTCCACAGTTGGGTCAAGCTGGTGACAGAAGCTCTGTTCAGGTGGCTATTGACTCTCATTCATTTCTGTATGGACAAGGCCAGCCAGGCTGAGCAAACCAGAGGCTTTGCAGTGATTGCTGGGTTCCCACGTGTCCAGGGTGCCATCAACTGCACATATGTGACCATCAAGTCGCCAGCAGGTCGGTTGGGTGCCTTCATCAACAGGAAGGGCTTCCACTCCATGAACTTGCAGATAGTGTGTGATCACAGGATGCTGGTTCTGCAAGTCTGCGCAAGGTACCCTGGCAGCTCCCATAATGCATACATCTTGAGACACTCGCAGGTGCCTAGGCTCTTCAGTGCTCCAGCCTGACTGGATGGATGGCTGCTGGGCGACTAGGGCTATCTGTTGAAGAGGTGGCTTATGATGCCTCTCCGCCATCCAAGAACAGAGGCAGAGCAGCGTTACAATACAAGTCATGGCTCCACAGGCCACAGGGGATGAATCCAGTAGTGAGTCCAAAGAGGAGCTTGGTGAGAAGAATGCTGAGGGCATGGAGGCAGACCTCAGTAACCTCCAGGGAGGCAGGAACGTCTTGGTCCAACACTCCTTCAGCTAGGCTTCCAAAGATCAGCTTCAGCCGCAAGCCAGGGTTGCAGCCTCCATCTTGGATGTCTGAAAGGACCCTTTTATTTGAACCCAAAGAACATTCAGTGCCTGTGCAATAAAGTTCAGAACCAATTGCATCCAGCATTACATAATGGCGTACACTACACTGATAAAAGAAAAAAGTGAAGCATACTCAGACCATGATGACAGAAAAAATGTTTATCTCATTCTGACAATTCCAGATTATTTACATAACCTTCTTTGGTCTTCATTCCCATGTCAGTGTTGATAAAGCAAACATAAATGAACATAAAATTACCAGTGAGCTGTCCCTCTTGTGCTTATGGTGCCTTTTAACTTACGCTTACAAGTGCTACATCTTGATGCTCCCCACTTACTGGCACCAGCATTGGAGACAGCTGCTGACTTTGCTGTCTCGTTGGCCTTGATGGCCTTGGCGGTCATCCTCTGGTCAGTGGAGCCTGTGCTGGCCCCGCCTGGGAGGGAATGGCCAGTGCCATGGCTCACATCTCCCCAGTCAGGGTTATGGAAGGCTGTCTGATACCTGGAAGGGCCCACACAGTCTGAATCCTCCGGGGGCCTGGAAGACACCAATGAGCCCAGAAATGAAGCCTGGAACTGCTTAGAATGAAGCCCCGATCAGAGATTAAGCTGCCAAGTACCAATAAACCACCAGCAGCAAGTTATCTGCAAAATTCCTCACTACTCATATTGACAATGCTGCTGACCCTTCTTATCCTGTCCTTGGGTGAGGTTTTGCAAATTGTGGCCTGCCCGTTTTGCCCATGCGATGAGCAAAAAATCGCACGGGCAACATTAAATCACCATCAGTTGGGTTGTCACGGGCCTTAATTGGCCTGTTAATTAACAGCCTTCCATAACCCTGGTATTGGAGATTGTGGTCTCCGCTGGAGGCACCTCCTCCTCAGAGGAAAAGATGGGCAGAAGGGAGAGGAGGCCAGGTGTCCCTATGCAGCTTCCAGGGGAGGGACCTGTGGGAGGAAAGATGCAGGCACAAAAGGCCTCCATTTGTCAGATGATTGGGCCAGAGATCAGCTCCAGCTGTGTGGCTGGACACCCCATGCCAGTGACTCTGAAGGGCACAGTGGCCCTCAACTTCTATGCCTCTGGCTTTTTTCAGGGGTCGATGGGGGATCTGTGTGGAGTCTCCCAATCAGCTGTCCACACTTGTGTCAAGCTAGTGACAGAAGCTCTGTTCAGGCGGGTACTGACTTTGTTCTTTATCGTATGGATGAGACCAGCCAGGCCGAGTGAGCCAGAGGCTTCACAGTGATTGCTGGCTTCCCCCAATTCCAGGGTGCTATAGACTGTACGCATGTGGCCATCAAAGCGCCAGCAGATGAGCCCGGTGCCTTCGCCAACAGGAAGGGCTTCCACTCCATGACTGTGCAGATAGTGTGTGATCACAAGATGCTGATTCTTCGAATCTGTGCAAGGTACCCAGGCAGCTCCCATGACGCCTACAGCCTGAGACACTCCCAGGTGCTGATGTTCTTCAGTGCTCCGGCCCGATTGGATGGATGGCTGCTGGGCGACCAGGTCTGACCCTTGAAACAGTGGCTCATGGCACCTCTCCGCCACCCAAGAACAGAGGCGTAGCAGCGGTACAACAGGAGCCACACCTACACAAGGGTGGTGTAGAGAGAACCATAGGTCTTCTCAAGGCATGTTTCCGATGCTTGGACTGTTCAGGGGGAGCACTGCAATACACCCCAGAGCGGGTGTCACTGATAGTGGTGGTCTGCTGCGCTTTTCGCAATCTGGCACTAGCAAATGGAGAGCCACTGGAGGAAGAGGATGTTGACACAACTGCACAGGCCACAGAGGATGAGAAAAAGAAAAACAAAAGATCACCTGTGACCAGCTCCTCTTGTTCTTAAGATGCTTTAAATTACGTTTACAGGTGCTACCTTTAGGTGCTTGCCCCTCTCTGGCACCAGCAAAACAGCCAGCCTGCTGACTCAACTACCTTATTGGCCTTGATGACCCTGGCAGTCGTTCTCTGGCCAGTTAAACCCATGTTGGCCCCGCCTGGGAGGGAGCGGCCAGTGCCATGGCTGGCATCTCCCCAGTTAGCGCGGCCTCATCAGATGCCACGGTCACTGGCAGAGGGCCAGAGGATCTGCAGCCATCACCCAGAGTACCCTGAGAGGAGTCTGCAGAGATGGCAAGCAGCTCGGGAGTCAATGTGAGGTCGCTCTAGACCTCCCTGTTCGCCACTGATGGACAGGCACCTAGCTGGGATACTGGGTGCCCCATCCATCTCACACACTGACACTGACCAGCTGAAGTCAGTGCCTGTGTGAGGGCTTGCAGGTCCGAGCGCAACCCCAGGAACCCCTCAATCTATCCCTGGAGCTGCCTCTTTATCAGAGCCAAGACTCTCTCCATGGAGGAGGCATTGCGCTCAGCCATGAGGGTCAAAGCAGTGCTCAAGCTCCGCAGGGCCTCCTCCTCTTGCATACCCTCATGGATCTTTGCCAGATCCTCTTGCACACCTGGCTGGACGTCCAGGTGTGTCTAATGGACAACTCCAGAGGCTCATCATTAGCCTTCGACTGAGCATCGTCCTGGTCCCCAGCTGTCCCCTGACTGCCAGCACCCTGGGCACTCTGCCTCCTCCTGCACCTCAAGTGAGTGTGAAGTGCCCTCACTAATGTGCACCGAGATACTAGCTGCCGAACTAATACCCACTGAAGCGCTGGTATCTGCGCTGGTGCCTGGTTCAGAGAGTGGGTGTGACGCAGGTGCTTGGGGAGCATGGTGGTCCTCCGGGGTCAGGGGTGGCCCTTCAGGGTCCGGAGTGTGAACGCCTGCACATGAAGCTGAACGGGCGAAGAAGGACAAACCATTAGTTAAAATCATCACACTGTCACTGTGCAGGCCAGGCAGCCTAGTGAGACAATGGAGATCTGCATCATGGTGCCCTTGTCTTTCAATGATCAATGGGGAATCTAAGTTTGAGGCTCCCATCAATGAAGAGACTGCACTAGAATGGCTGCACAAGCCAAAATTCTCACCTCAGTGCGCTGCACTCTTAACTTCGTCTGACACCCCAGCCTCACCGCGGCGGCTTGACCGAGGTTCATGGCGCCTCTCGAACTCCAAGGGCCCCTGCTCGTACCCGGAGAGGATGAGGAGGTGGTGGTGGGGGTCCTCTGCCAGTCTGCGACCTCTCAATATTGTTATTGGATGTCTTCTCCTGAGAGGACAGTCCACGCTGTACGTGCAGCACCATTGCAGCCTGGCCAACCCCAGCTGAGGAACACCTTGCAGGGCAGATCAGAGTCGTGGCCCTCAAGCCGCAAGGCCCTCAGTCCAAGCAGCCAGGGCTCAGCCCCTTGGCCAGCTCCGGTGTGATTGACAATTGGCACTTTAACAACCCTAATGTCCATGGGGAGGACAGCCCAACACAGTTAAACACTGGCCCATGCCAACACGGTACTCACCTGTTCTGAGCACAGCAAGTCATTGCTTCCGGCACGACGCTCAGGTGCGCTGCACCACGCCCTGGCTGCTCACCCAGGCTGCCACCTCCTCCCATGCCTTCTTTGTGAGGTGCAGTGGCCTCCTCCTCCCCCCATCTCTGGGGACAAGAGTGTCTCTTCTGGCAATCCCCCCCACCACCCCCCCAACCTTCAGGAGGGCAGCAAGGTGCTCGTTGGAAAAAGGTGGGGGGGGCCAAGTGCCCCAACACCCCCCTGCCCGGACCACCCCTCCCACCCGCGGATGAGGTTTCATGTTTTTTCTAGTCCCTGCCAGAGTTCCTGGCCTGCCCGCCAATGTTAAGGTTGGACGGGCAGGTCCTTTAGTTACTTGATTGACCCTGTCAGTGGCCTCGATTGGCCATTAACAGGTCGGCGGGCGCACAGCTGATTTCACTGCATCCCCGCCTTCCTGAAAATTTAAATGGGGCTGGGTGACACCGGGAGTTCCACCCCCCCCCCCCCCCCAACGTCACCGCACGTCATTTTTATGTATCGGCGAGCAGGCCCCGCCCCCTGCTCGCCAACGGGATAATCCTGCCCAATGTTTCAGGTCAAGGACGATTCTTCAGAACTGGTAAAAAGAGACAAACGGAAATCCCATCACAGAGAAGAACAGAACTTCAAGAGCAGAACTTCTTCAGCATTGCTGGAAGAGACGTGTCAGTGAATTAAACACTAAAACAAAAGCAAAATACTCGGAATCCTGGAAATCTGAAATAAAAACCACAAAAAGTTGGAAATATTCAGATTCCAAGTCTTTGTGGTATTTTGCTTTTGTAGCCAGCATTTCAGTCAGTGTCTATTTATAGCATCTCAAGTGAAACCCCAGTTCATGCCCATCAGCTGTTTACAATTACAGGCCTTTCAGCTTCGGTGGAGCAGCAAGCTGCGGTAAAGGGTAAGTAACTGAGAGGGCACATCAGCAAGAAGGTACCCTCTTGCAACTTTAAAAAAATGTAATCGATAATCGGGAAAAAGTAGCTGGGCCACCACAGTGGGAGAAAACCCTGCTATAGGGTGGCCTTCGGCTGCACCCCTGTCCAGACAAGCAGGGAGGGTCTGTAGGCCTGCCTTCAGCATTGACGCTGAAGAAACCTGCATTGGATGCCATGAAGTAGGCTTCGTAGTCTTGAGTATATTAACAGCAAGTCTTTATTAACAACTCAACTACATACATATATACAGTGGAGGGTATAGGTATGGAGCTGACTCCTTCCCAGGTCTTTATACATCTCTGTCCATCTCTAGACTCACCCTTGCACTGAGTCATATGTCTTCTTATATCATTGTGTGTGTGGTACTGTACTCAGTCCCACATTAACCCCGTATGAACTAGACCCTACTATTATAGATTCCACCCTGGCCTGCCACTAGGTGCCCACCTCCAGGCAATTGAACTGCCCCCCACATCACGCAGGAAACTGGAGGCTGACTAGAGAATCCCAGTCAGCCCTTCTTATAACCACCGCTAACTAGGAACTTAATGAAACCAAATGGCTGCCATGGGGCATGGGGCCATGGACCCCGGACTCGCCTACCCCAAAATGGCTCATGCCTAGAATGGTGTCCGGAAGGTGGCCGGTGCTGGTATTTTCTGGCCCTGTCTGCCTCTGTCCTCGACCATGGTGAGGCTCAAAAATCCTGCCCCGTGTATTTTAATGGACAGGCATTTAAGTTGTGTCGTGGAAGCTGATTGGAGCAGACCAAAGGGTCTTTCTCTTTTGATCTCAGTCCATTTGCCTTGCCAAGTAGAACTGTAGTTCTCGGCCTGCTTTGACCCAATGAAAAGTTTTTGGCATGACATCCTCAAATTTATGCCCAGCTAAGCACTTGTTTATTGCTGGTCTACTTTGATATAGGTCTGTAAACATACATGTGCCAAGGCAAACTGTGCCTTGCCGTGGGTAGTTGGGCTGATCTTATCCTGACTTTGAGATGATGGAACTAAAACATTAATTTTCACTGTTAATCTAAGAGGAGGTTGGTACAGAGAGGGAGGGGCTGTGTCAGACATAAAAGCATTTTTCAATAATTATGTTTGTTCCTCCAAACTTGCTTCACACTGTATGTCTGTAATATTGAAAGTTGAAGCAAGCTGATGTAATATAGTTGCTGGGGAATCTCAGAGGGTTAGACAGGAAACTGAGTCCTTATCAGGAGATGTTTTCTCAGAGGTTTTTGTGCGTCTTTTAGCGAAAGGTCACAACCTGTGTTTGAGGCGTGGGAAATTCTCAACACATGCTAGGCCCATTCAATGGCCCCACATCCTGACATTGTCCTGCAAGGGCGATCTCTTTGTCATGCAAGCAGCTGCTGGAGTATCTGGATGGAGAAAACTGAAGAGGGAATCATGTAGTCTTTCTGTACCAGGCTATTCTGTGGCAGGAGGTACTTTCCCTCTGCTCTGGCGAGCACATTTTGTCTCTATCTTCGCTCTCAACCTGTACTCACCACCTACCTCTCTTGCTAACCTTATGATCTTCAAGTTTATGTTACACCTTTCAGATTTTTGAGTCGATGGCCTGAAAATTTCTAAAATATTTAAAATGGCCGGTGCAGCTTTTAAAACAAAAAGTCCTGTTTTGTTTTTCCCATGTGCGACAAGTTGACCATGGTATTCAACATCATGGCAGTTTTCAAGGAATTTCGATCAGCAAGGCAATATCGGAACCCAAGGTTATGATCCAGATCCTGTTTCCTCTCCTCCTCCCCTTCCGGGCTTGCTCAGAGTTTGGATTTCGACAATGACAGTCCTATGGACAGGCCATTGTGCTGTCTCATTTACATTTTACAATAATACAATTCATTGTATGCTGTGGCCAACTTCTGTCCGTATACCCCAAGAATTTTAATGAAATTGTTGCCAGGTGATGGGGGCAGATAGCTGGTGCTTCTCTCTGTGATGCAGGGTTAAGTGGTAAAGCGAGAACTTAGTCCAACTTTTAAAATGGCAAAGCAGCCCACTTTACTAGCATCCAATTGACAAGCATTCACTCCCTCCACCACCGACGCACAGTAGCAGCAGTGTGTACCATCTACAAGATGCACTGCAGGAACTCACCAAGGCTCCTTAAACAGCACTTTCAAAACCCATGACTACTACCATCTGGAAGGACAAGGGTAGCAGGCACATGGGAACGCCACTACCTGGAAGTTCCCCTCCAAGCCACTCATCATCCTGACTTGGAAATATATCACCGTTCCTTCAGTCGCTGGGTCAAAATCCTGGAACTCCCTCTCTAACAGCACTGTGGGTGCACCTACACCACATGGACTGCAGCGGTTCAAGGAGGCAGCTCACCACTGGCTTCTGAAGGGCATTGAGGGATGGGCAATAAATGCAGGCCCAGCTAGTGACACCCACATTCCATGAATGAATAATAAAAAAAAAATGTAGCAATTGCATTTTACTGTGCGGAGATAGGAAATTGGACCAAAGTGGAGAGATTACCCTCCAGCCATGGATTTCATCTCTGAGGGGGAAAATAGAAGGGGAGTGTCACTCTTTCATGTAGACCTAGTGGGCTGTTACAGGGCAAGAAAATGGGGAAGGTTCTTCCCTGCTTATTGGTGAAAGAACAGTTTAAAAAAATAAAGATTAAGATGAAGGGGGAAATGGGAGATGATTTCCCACTGCACTATAAACCATCAAGCACCCAAAGACTTTTAAAAATCTAGTAACAAAGCTAAGGGATGAAATTCATCTTCCCCCTAATGTCACAGTGGTAAATGATGTTGTGAACCACAAAGAACGAGAAGGTTTCAGGTTTGATCTGTAGTGTCTTGTTGAGTTGGCGAATCTCAGCTGGCGCAGTGCCAGGTATGCTAAAATTAGAAAGGAGGAACTTTAGCTTGTGGTCCTGCTTCTGATCACGTTCCAGTGGCTGTTGTTTAAAAGCTTTGCAGCTGAGACAGGACTGAGTTGCGGCATTCCCCCACCCCCCCCACCCCACTCCCAACCCCCCCCCCCCGCCTCCAGCCCCTTCCCTCCCCCCCGGCAAATCCAGATACTCTGACAATTATTGGGGAGGTCCATACATTGAAGTAGGGCACTATAGTGAGATGATGGAACTGTAGCTCAGTGTGAGGAATTTCACAAAACCTTCAAGCCGGTGAGCGGAAGGCGGCTTTGTAAATGTTTTCGCTGGGGCAGTGAATGAATGAACGGAGATTGTAAGAATCTGGTTTAGCCAGTTGGAGGACTCCAGCCCCTGAGTCAGAAGGCTGTGGGTTCAAGCCCCACACCAGGATCTGAACATATGACCTAGTTGTCATTACAGTGCTGAATTGTCAGAGTGCCATCTTTCAACTGGAATGTTAAGCTGAGGGCCTGACTGCCTAGCATGGCCTGAGCCTGTGATGAGGTGCTACCTTCTTTCTGCTGAGAAGCACTGTCGATATCCAGAAACCATGCGGTGTCCTGGCCATTACTTAACCCTCAATCAACACCACAAAAATCAGATTACCACATTGCTGTTTATGGGAATTTGCTGTGCACACGTTGGCTGCCGTGTTTCCTAGATTACAAAGGTGACTACGCTTCAGAAAGTATTTCATTGGCTGTGAAGTGCTTTGAAGCATCAGGTAATCATGAAAAGTGCTGTCTAAATGCAAGCCTTTCTCTTAGCGCTTCAAGCTGAAACAAGAGCTCCCTGTTCGAAAGTGGAAATATTGGTTGAAGATGTTGTTGGCATTGACGTTATCTCCTGGTCCATGGTTGCATAATCCGCTGACACTCTATCTAGATTCAAAAATCTGGTGAGATACTAAAGGAATAACTGGCACTTTTGAAGCCATACCCCAGTATCTGCCACTATATTCAGGAGAAGGGAGGTGGAGTGGGGTGAATGGGGGACGGGGAGGAAGGAAATTGGTGGAGCAAAATGGTTTTAGCAGAGCAGGGTGTACGAAACTCAGCTTGTTCTTGGAAACAGGCCAATGATTGTTTGAATAGCAGCGTCCAACTCATTTCTTATTGCCATGGAAATTAGATAGAGATGCTACTTCATTATGTGGTATCCTGGGATGATCTATTTTATAAATGTCAGGGTTTAGACACATGATGTAGTTCCCTGTCTGTGGCCGAAGGAACGGACAGCTTCTGACATAATGTTCAGTCCTGTGTCACAGAGCAGCGTGACATAATGTTATGCTTATGATTTCTATTCAAATAATTATCTCACACACACAATCAAAGGCTTATTCCTATATGTGAGTTCTTGCCCACTGCAAACCAGACTGTTTTGTTGTGTAAGCAAAATCTGGTGAAGCAAACCCTGGTGTTGGGGTGGGGCTGGAGGGGGGATGGAGTTTTACATCATCTTTGTTATTGTGCTTAGATGACTGCACATGTCACGACCCCTGTCATGGTGTCCTTTCCCATTAACCTCAAAGTCGTACAATAGCCATTCTTTCAGACCACAACTTTAGATTCTAAAGAACAGTTGTTCAATTATAATCGACAACTGAAACAATGCAGCAGATTACAATGGGGGGAATAGTCAACTCCAATAGAAATTGGGTGGGGTGAGCCAATTTACCAAATGGTTCTCACTTGGACTCTTAAGGAGCTTTGCGAATAAAACCTATTTCACATCAGAAGAGTGTCCTGTTTGCTCAGTTGGATATGAAAGCCATGGATCTTGACTGCAACAGCTTTTGTTCTTCAAGCTGAATAATAACTGTGGGCAATAATCAAAGTCTTCCAGTTTCCTATACAGATATTGTTCAGTATCAAGACTGAGGCTCCCTAGTTGACTCAGTGAGTTCTGGTCTTTGGTTCACATGCTGAATTCCCTATCTCGGGCTTGTCCACCATAGGAACGGAAGTAGAGGAAATGAGCAACATTTTCCATAGCAACTCTTTTGCATCTGCTAGCCTCAGCTCAGAATGTATCTAGGAGCAGGTCCTTTGTTCCTTTATACAAGGGGAGCCTTGACTAAGAAACAAATGAAAAGGTAGATTTTGAAGGAGAAGATCCCAAATCCTCTCCCATAGAATGTGATTGTTTAAGAAAGAGCTTTTGTAATATTTCACCCAGTGTTCTTTTTGTGAAGACACATAGAATCAAAAATTGTAGAAGGAGGCTATTCAGCCCTTTGTGCTTGTGCCAGCTCCCTGAAGGAGCTAGCCACTTGGTTCCAATTTCTTGCTCTTTCCCTGGAGTCCTGCATTTTTTTCCTTTTCAATTACGCATCAGTCCCATTTTGAAAGTTTTATCATTAAATCTGCTTTCACCAGCCTTTCAGGCAGTGCATTCCAGACCATCATAACTCACTGCCTCATAAAGTTTTTCTAATCCCACCCCTACTCCTCCAGTACTTTTGCTTGATATCTTTAATCTGTACCCTCTAGTTTTAGACCTTTCTGCTACTGGAAACAGTTTCTCTTTATTTACTTTTACCAAAACACCTCATAATTTAAGTTTGGAGGATTATGACAGAGACTGTATTTGAATGCAACACAGAACAATGCAGATATTAGCAGCAGAGATGTGAGAAGCAAGCTTGCACATTCTGCCTTGGAATGAAATTATTCCGCTGCCTCTTTCATCGAGAAATATGTTGAGAATCAGCACCCTTTGCAAGGAGCCTGTACAACACTGCCCCCTTGTGTGCCATTGTAGGTTGACAGTGATCTAACTGAGTGCCTCTGGGCTTTACTGTTCAGAAGATTTTCAGCCACTTCTGCTGTCGCTAGTATTCAAAGCTCAACTTTTGAAATACTATTGCAGATTGAGGTGAGGTGAATATTTTTTTAATTTTGTCCAGCAAATGTTTTATTGTGGAATTTACGAATTCTGATGACAGACTATGCTATAGCATATGACATCTCAGAAGCTGCAGTTTTATACTGAGCAGTTACGACTTTAAAGATTTGTCGATTGCATTAATAAGGTTGATCAGTCTAGAGTAGTTGTCCAAACTATGGTACAGGAGCCTTCCAATCTAGTTCAAAAGCCCAGCACCCAGTACTGCTTATTCCTGTAAGTCGTCCTTACTGACTTGACCTGTTTAAATTTTATAGGCCTTGAGCTTTGGAAAAGGCTGTTCTTAATGCGACTGCCTCATTGGTGAACAAATCTTAAATTAGGGCACCTAGTTCTGTTCCTATCAACAACTTAAGATATAAGGAAATTGGAAGTTCTATTTTAGGCAGCTGCACAAAACGCTGAGGAAAGATAGGTTGACCCAATATCAGGTAGGACATTTTTCAGGAATATTTAGCCCATTAAATTGGCCTCCATTGGTTCCATTTTACACCTGTAAAACAGGCTCATCAAGGTGCAATTCCTACCCCAAGATACCAGCACTTGCAATTACTAAACAGTGATTGTGCACAAACTAGCATCTTGGTCAAGGTGATTGTCTGAACAATGGAGAGCATCAAGATCATGGTTTTGTGTGAATCCCAGATGGCAAAATGTAATAATAGAAATTAAAGGAGTAGGGTCAAGGTGCTTTGTGTAAGGTCTCACTTCACTTAGACCTGAATATTCCAAATCAATACATAACTGATTCTGCTTCATATTTAAGAGCCTAAAATGACATTTTGCTTAAGGATGCATTCAATGAAACTGATGTGGTTTAAAAAAAAGGGAGATTTAATTTAAACTGAAATATATTTCTATCTCTGTTGTTTAATCCCTTTCAGATGATGTTTAATGTCTTTAAGCCACATATAGGCAGAATGTGCTTAGTGATATCTGTAATCTAGAATTCAATTAAACTATTGTATAAATTTGAATCCCAAAACTCCTGAATGACGTTTTTATTAAACCTTCCTTTAACATTTGCAAGAATGAATTTTGTTTATGATAAAAATGGATAATAACTAGAGGAAATTTGGTTGCAGTCATAAATTGTATTTGAGATTGAAAAAAAATTGTATTCAGTATTCCAGCCAATGTGAAAGAAGTAGCTGAGCAGGTTTGGTGATAATGGATGAACATTTAATACCTTTGTACGATGGTGCTCTGCATAACTTCAGTGAAAGTGTTAACCCACATAAAATAAATGGTTTAAAACCTGCATTAAAATAGCGTAAGCAGGAATGACGTAGGAATGCAATTGACCTTACGTGATAGTCCTTTCTAGGGTAATATAAATTGTATTAACACCTTCGATTTTCCTCTCCAGTGACATTAAGTAGCCTGACCTGTTGGGCCTGCTCCGCCATTCAAACAGATCATGGCTGATCATCCACCTCTATGCCATTTGTCCCCAGTACCCCCATATCCCTTGATCTCATTTGTATCCAGAAATCAATCGATTTCTGTCTTGAGCATGCTCAATGATTGAGCTTCCACAGTCCTCTGAGGTAAAGAATTCCAAAGATTGACCACCCTTTGAGTGAAGAAATTCCTCCTCATCTCTGTCTTAAATGGCCTGCCCCTTGTTCTGAGTCTACATCCCCTGGTTCTAGACTCACCAGCCAGGGGAAATATCCCATCCACATCTACCCTTTTGCTCCCAGTAAGAATTTTGTACATTTCGATGAGATCACGTCTCATCCTTCAAAACACTAGAGAATACATTAACCTCCAAAAGAGCAATTTGAATTAAATATAGTGATCAGACCTCCTTCCTAGAGCTATTGAATACTTTTTAAGATAATTGAGAATGGAGGTGGGACAACGTATTTGTTTGTAGGAGGCTGAATTGGCAGAGCTGATCCGGTATTGGATCTCCTCGTCGATGGTGGCCTTTTAAGAGATATGGGAAATGCTCAACATTTTCCAGAATCTGTCCTTTAGCATGAGAGGTGGAATATTTGACATGTAACCAAGCTTGGGAATGTGTCTATTTAAGCAATTTTTGGACAGGAAGCATCTGAGGAATCCATTTATAGCAATAGGCATATCAGCATCTAAACATTATGGCAAGCTCCAGACTGTTGATGGGCAATGTCACAGATCAACAACGCTTCCAATTTTTAGATGCTGTACAATGACACCCCAAGATGTCATCTTTTTTAAAAAAGAAAAACCTTTTAAAAATTGGTTACAGATCCAAAAGGCATTTTAGTCCCATAACATATTGTGAGTTCAATCATGTGTGTGTTCAGTATATTCACACTCACCTGCCCTTTTCTGAATGTTGCAAGAATTGTAGAGCTCTCAAGAAATTGTGCTTGCAGTGCACAGACTGACTGACCCCAGCTAGAGCAAAAAATAAATGGAGCACCACATGTGGGAATAGTTATTTCCCCATATAATCTGGGTGGTAACCTGGTGGAGATTATTGCACACCCATTGTAGAATCAGCTTGATTTTCGTTCCATTGAAATCCATGTTTGGCTGTGATAACTGGGCTTAGGCTTTGGATTGGAGAACATTGGACTTCATAGGTAGCTGAAGAGTAACTTGATCCATCAAGTCATGTTGCTCTCAATGGTCAACAGTTACTTTGTACATTCACAAAAAAGATTCCAATAGCTATATTCCATGGTGCCAACTGTAGGTTTGCATAGTTTAGACATAAGAATGTAATTTAGGCTAACTAAGGGCTGGCACAGACATGAGGGGTCAAATCGTCTCCTTTTTGTACTGCATTGTTTTATCTCTTCAGCATTTCACTGTAGATCCTGAATGAGGTCAATTGAACAACAGCCAACTGCATATTTGCTGCCCAATGAATGCAAATCCCCATTGCCTTCTGTTTTCTATTTTAATTGTATGTATAGAACTGTTAAATTTTATGGAAGAATTGGAGATTAAAACTGAAATGTGTACAGGACTATGAGCTGACAGCTGTATCATTGCTCAGATTCCACCTTAATAGATATGCCTGCAACATTACACCGTGGGCCATAGCATAAATTGTCTTTTGTACAGTTATATAGCGGTATTCATAAGACCATAAGGCATAGGAGCAGAAATTAGGCCATTCGGCCCATCGAGTCTGCTCCGCCATTCAATCATGGCTGATAAGTTTCTCAACCCCATTCTCCCGCCTTCTCCCCGTAACCTTTGAACCCCTTACCAATCAAGAACCTATCTATCTCGGTCTTAAATACACTCAATGACCTGGCCTCCACAGCCTTCTGTGGCAATGAATTAAATCATGTTGAAACACCTTGGGCGATGACTTAGTGATGTGCACTGGCTGTTGCTATGAAGGCAAACAGATCAACCTTTCTGTGGAATCAACTTCTCATGGGTAAACAAACAAGTGAGTTGCCTGTTTTTGATGGTCTTTAATGAGAAAGACCACTGACTGGGACAAGTCCCTGCTCAGATGGTGGTGGCCTTGTTTTCAAACATTATTAGATCCAGATCCATCTCTTTCTGGATAGTGCCCTGTATAATAGTGTCTGCAGAAAATTTGCAGTTTAGTTGCAAAGTTTTTTTAAAAGTTCTCAGATTTGCTAACTGTTGAATTTGCCACAACCACACTTAAACTGGCTTTGAAGGAAACAACATTAAAGTGCATGAGGAGGCTGGATAATAAAAATGCTCCTGGAATTTTTGTTGGAAAGAATTACAGCTCAAACATCCAAACAATATAGATTCAGTTCCTTTTATATGAAAATAATCTTTTCTAATCCAAGCAGCAATCAAAGTGAGAACACATCTTCTATCTCTCAATGACAGTGATATTCATACTGCAGTTAATCCTTCCTGACTGAACAAATGGGAGTTGTTGCCTTAACTCTTACTCTGAGGAGATCCACGAGCTGCTGTATTTTGTTATGGGTTTTTTGCCAGTGTGAGTGGATTTCAAATCTGGTACTCTCCTCCTAACAAAAATATAATTCCTCTTATACTAATGGGGAAATTTCCATGCTAAATGTTCCTTTTGCACGTGGTATCAGCATTAAACACACCCAAATCAGCTGGAGCATGAGTCAATCACAGGCTAAGCCAGCACATCCAAATGGCCTTTTTTAAGCAACACAGAAGCTGTATTACAGAATTGTGGACAAAAACAGCAACTTGCAATGATGTAGCACCTTTAAATGTGGGAGAGCTCGAACAAGGCACTCCATAGAGGGGCAAGTGGATTCGGGAGGGGGAGTAATGAATTCTGATTCAACAAAGGGAAGTTTAATCAAAAGCTGAGTCAAAGAGATGGATTTTTGGATCTGATCTTAAATGAGGAGAGGGAGCTGGTTAGGTAGTGGGATTTAAAGAAGAAATTCCAAAGACGCCGGCCTCAGTGGTCGTTGGCTCAACTGTCAGTGAGTGGGGTGAAAAGTGGAGGAGATGTACAAGAGGCTGGAGTTGGAAGGAGGAAGCGTTGAGAGAAAGGGATTTGGATGTCCCCGTTCTAGGTGAGGAGGGAGATCGGCCTGTTGGCTTGGGGGGCTGAAGCATTTGGAACCATCTTTCTCTCAAGGGAATACAGCAGGAGCCAGATCCATGGCACCATGATTGGCTCAGCTGCACAGAGTTTGGGGAAAAGAGTGGGAGGGCAATAGTGATAAGGGATTGTCAATAGTGATAGGGGATTGTCAATAATGGTAGGGGATTGTATCGTAAAGGGGAACAGATAGATATGCCGCAGATGTGACACCAGGATGGTATGTTGCCTCCCTGGTTCCAGATGTCACTGAGCAGCTGCAGGACTTTCTGAAATTGGAGGGTGAACAGCCAGAGGTTGTGGTCCACATCGGTACCAACCACATAGATAAAATGAGGGCTGAGGTCCTGAAAGCAGAATATAGGGAGCTAGGAAATAAATTAAAAAGCAGGACCTCAGAGGTAGTAATCTCAGGATTACTCCCAGTGCCACGTGCTAGCAAGATCAGGAATAGGAGGATAAACCAGATGAATGCCTGGCTGGAGAGATAGCGTTAGAGGGAGAAATTTTGATTTCTGAGGCATTGGGACTGATTCTGGGGTAGATGGGACCTATACAAGTTGGGCAGGGTGCACCCCAGCAGGACTGGGACCAATATCCATGCAGGGGTATTCACTAGTACTGTGGGGGGGGATTGGCAAAGCGGGTGGGGATCTGAGCGGGGAGACACCAGAGAGGGAAACAAAGATAGGAATGAAAGACAAAAAAGTAGAAAGCATAAGTGGAAGGCAGAGGAAACATGGGCTGGCAGCAGATAGGTCCATAGTACAAAAAAATTGTGTAAGAATGTTAAAAAGACAAGTCTAAAGGCACTGCATCTGAATGCACAGAGCATTCGCAATAAGATAGACGAATCAACAGGGCAAATAAATGTAATCGGGTACAATATGATTGCGATTATGGAGACATGGCTGCAGAGTGACCAAGGCTGGGAACTGAATATCCAAGCGTACTTGATATTTCGGATAAACAGGCAAAAAGAAAAAGGAGGTGATGTGGCGTTGTTAGTTGAGGATGAAATCAGTGCAATAGTGAGAGAGGATATTGGCTCAGAAAATCTAGATGTAGGATCAATCTGGGTGCAGCTAAGGAGCAACGAAGGGCGGAAAACATTAGTGGGAGTTGTCTATAGGCCTCCAAGCAGTAGTGATAAGGTAGGGGATGGTATTAAAACAGGAAATTAGAGACGCATGTAACAAGGGCGCTACAGTAATCTTCATCTAGACTGGGCAAAACAAACTAGCAATAATACTGTGGTGAATGAATTCCTGGAGTGTGTATGCGATGGTTTTTTTAGACCAGTATGTCAGGGGAACTGACTAGGGAACAGGCTATCCTAGATTTGGTTTTGTGCAATGAGAAGGGTTTAATTAATAATCTTGTTGTGCGGGGTCCTTTATAGAACAGTGTCAAAACATGATAGAATTCTTCATTAGGATGGAAAGTGAAGTAGACCAATCTGAAACTAGGATCCTAAATCTTAACAAAGGAAATTGCAAAAGTATGAGATGTGAGTTGGCTAAGATAGATTGGGGAACTTCATTAAAAGGCATGGCAGTGTTTAGACAATGGCTAATATTTAAGAAACGAATGTATGCATTGCAACAGTTATACATTCCTTTCTGGCACAAAAACACAACAGGAAAAGTGGCCCAACCATAGCTAACAAAAGAAATTAAGTATAGTATTAGATCCAAAGAGGAGTCATGTAAAGTTGCTAGAAGAAGTAGTAAGCCTGAGGATTGGAAGCAGTTTAGAATTCAGCAAAGGAGGACCAAGAGATTAATTAAGAGGAGAAAAATAGAGTATGAGGGTAAACTTGCAAGAAACATAAAAGCAGACTGTAAAAGCTTCTATAAGTATGTAAAAAGAAAAAGATTAATGAAGACAAATGTAGGTCCCTTACATCTAAAATGGGGGAATTTATAATAGAAAACAAAGAAATGGCAGAGCAATTAATCAACTACTCTAGTTCTGTCTTCATAGAGGAATACACAAATAACTTCCCCGAAATATTAGGGAACCAAGGATCGAGTGAGAAGGAGGAATTGAAGGGAATTAATATTACTAAAACAATAGTGCTGGAGAAATTAATGGAATAAAAAGTACCTGGATCTGCACCTAATGTGCTGTAACCTGCAGGGCTATGGGCCGGGTGCAGGAAGGTGGGATTAGAAAGGACACCTGGGTGTCCTCAGGCTGGCATGGACAAGATGGGACGAATAGCTTCCTTCTGTGCTGTAACTTTTCTATGGTTCTATGGTTTCTAAGGCTGGAGGAGGTTATAGAGATAAGGGGGGGAAAGGCATGGAGGATGTGAACTTACAATTGATGTGACGAGTGACCAGAAACAAGTGCAGATCAGCAAGGACAGGTATCATAGTCAAGTGGGAGTTGGTGCACATTAAGATATGACCAGCAGAATTTTGGATGACCTTCAGGCTAAGAAGGGCGGAGGATAGAAACAGCAGAGATAGCTTTATAAAGGAGACGGGTGACATAGTGATAATGTCACTGTGCCAGTAATGTAGAGGCTCAGGCTAATGTTCTGGGGATGTGGGTTCAAATCCCAACATGGCAGCTGGTGGAATTCAAATTCATTAATAAATCTGGAATACAAAGCTAGTCTCAGTAATAGTGACCATGAAACTATCATTGATTGTTGAGAAGACCCGTCTGGTTTAACAATGTCCTTTAGGGAAGGAAACCTGCCATCCTTACCTGGTCTGGCCTACATGCAATTCCAGATGAACCCCATCGCAGAGGGTTGACTCTTAAATGCCCTCTGAAATGGCCTAGTAAGCAAATTCAGTTCAAGGGCAACTAGGGTTGGGCAACAATGAAAGAATAAAGAAAGATTTATGTTCAGTACAAGTTGAGTTCTAACTCCCCACACTCAAATCAAGCAAGACTCTATAAAGTATTGATTTGTATTTCATCATTTTTTAATAAGTTTATCTTATGAATTAATGACATTATTTCTAGTCTAATTATTTGTATAGTATAATTTGATCGTTGGAGCTAGCTCTACAAATGTATTCGTTACAATGCAGCCTGTACAGTGAACCATCAAAAAATCTTTTAACTCTAGGTGAATAGCTGAGTGCTGTAACACAGGAGAGAAGCTGAAATCAATCAGGTAGCGTTGATTAGGTGAATACTTTGGTTCTAAAACCTTGTCAAGTTCAGTCCTTAAGAAAGAGAGACTTGCATTCATATAGTCTTTTTCACAGCATCAGCATGTTCCAAAGTGCTTTTTAACTAATGAAATACCTGGTGAGGTGTAGTCGCTGTTGTAATGTAGGAAATGTGGCAGCTAATTTGTGCACAGCAAGATCCCACAGAGAGCACGATAATAACGGTGAAGTCATTTGTTTTACATGTTGTTTGAGGGAGAAATGTTGGCCAGCACAGGGACTGCAGTGGTTCGAGAAGGCAGCTCACCACCACCTTCTCCAGGGAAGTTAGGGATGGGCAATAAATGCTGGCCTAGCGATACCCACACCCCATGAACGAATATAAAAAAAAATTGAAGAGACTGCCACTATTCTGGATTTCTAAACAGAGTGCAGGCAGAAGATAGCACACAGTACTAAGGCGTGAGAGGGATATTTGGCACAAAACTGACTGCAGCAGCATCAATAAAACAGAGACATAGTGCGGATTCATCCCAGAATTGCATTAATTGCAATAGCGGGTGGGAAAAAGAATGTTTTACCCGCCGGCTGCAATGGCAGCTTTTCACTCTGTATCGCCCCATCCCATCTCATTAATCATGCATTCCCGGGGAGCACGCCCTTTCAATGGCGGGCTGGCACTCATTTGCCCACCATGCCATCACCTCGCTGCTTCCTCACACCGAGTGCCATATTTAAAGTGGAGCCACGGATACACTTCTCACTGCTTCCAGCCCAGGACTGTTACACAGAAGACATGGCCCCGAAAGGCAAGAAGACTGTGACCCCACCCCGATTCAGTGACGGGTCCCTGCAATGCCTTTTGGATGCTGTGGAGGCTGTCATGATGTCTTCTACCCCCACTCTGGCACAGGAGGTCCAGCAATCTCACCACTCCGGCTTGGCAGGCGATGGCAGTGGTGGTCAGTACCAATGCTGCACAGAAGAGGTTGGCCATCCAATGCAGAAAGAGGATGCATAATCTCACCCTCTAACCAGGGTATAGCAACCATCTCATAATTCTAAACTCACACACTCACAAGCCCATCACACATTCGCTGGAACCCACTCACTGCCAGCTCAAGCAACATCACCACTCACTCACTCACACAAACCCTCACATCTCCATCTGGCCTCATCTCCTCTGATCACTGCCTTCTCAGCCCTCACCACCATGAGATCACTTGCACAGATCAACATGTGCCCCAACACACCCTGTGATACTCTCCTTCCCAGTACAGCCCTCGTCCTGCAGCCTCTTCCCTTGCCTGAGGCTACTCCTCCCTCTTCACCAAGCAAGCCCTAGTCCTGCAGCCATTGAAAAGCCACCCCTGCCTCCTGGTGGGTCTGGTAGGTAGAGACCTGCTCGTGAGCACTTCCTAAAAGTGATGTGGCACTGCCTGCAAAGCCTGGCACCGATGTGCGCGAGTGCTGCCTGAAGCAAGGTAGACAAACAAACCTCGAAGCCCCGAGTGAAGTGCAGCTTGCCAGGTGCACGTTGCTTATGTGCTGTTGTGAAACACATTGGTGTGCAATCACGCCAACGTGCTCAGATGATCCAGCTTGGGGGGGGATGATTCCAGCGAGCTGGGCTTATAATGATATACAGATGCATTACAATGAAGTTCCCGACATCTGATGGCGGGAAATGCGTCCCACCGTTGACGGGCAGAGCGGACGGTTGCAAACTGGTTTCACGACACCACGAAACCAATTTTTGGCCTTCACTCTGCCAAACACGCCCGACGCCAATGGGTACAGAAAATTACTCCCATAGGATGGGACTTTCCGGCCCTGCCCACCGCTGGAAGTCAATGGACTTGGCTGGGCTGCCGAATCTCCCACAGTGGGTCCCGCCACAGTGGAGCCAGAAAACCACAGCCATAAGAAAGGCCGAGATAGAGGGTGCAAACTGCCCTGTACTGCACAGCATGTTGAACCAGTCTGACACTGGCCTCGGGTACTGCAGATGAAAGCTGACAACTTCAGTTTGTAAAATAAATAATGCAATATTGTAATTCATTGCAGTAGGCTTCCGGTTCCTCATCACTGCCTGAATAAATAAACTGTGCTAACTCTGTGTAGGGATAATGTTATTGGAGGGACCCTCCTCATTTCAATGGAAGTTGCCTAATTAACTGTATTAAATTGTATAGTGTTTGCCAATAGGAGCATTATGCAATTAAGTGGAATTATCCTGGCACAAATAGAAAATATTTCAGCAGCAAGTAGCAGGAAGGCAGACCTTGCTGTGGCTTTTGCTTTCTTCTTGATGAGCTGTTCTGTTTCAGCTGCCCCCTTGATCTCCAAGTAAGGATATGTTTCAATCCAGAATGCTTAATAATTTATTATCTGCAACAATCTCAAATGTCTCATTTTTGTATTCAGTAGGGTAAGAGATTGAGGGAGGTCAATCATGGAAATCAAACACTCTACTTTTAGCATCAATCATCATCATCATCAAGCATCTCCATGTCGGGTACGGCATGGTTTAGATGCAGAGCAATCTCCCCCTTCACTGCCCCATTAAAGAGTTTCAGGCATGAACATCATGCTTAGGTGCAGAGTAGAGCTCTCACTACACTGTCACATGAAGCACTTGAAGGTCAGCTGTAGCATGAATAGTATTTCCATAGATTCATTTTGAATTCCCCTCCCTTGAAACACAGGCCATGTCCTTTCACTCCATTGTTTTGCACAATCTAAAACTTGCACTCACCTTTCTACATATTTGGATTTTGTTTTATGTCCATGGTGTCAATCTCTGTTACAATGTAGGGCATGGCTGCTGACTGAAATCTTGCCCAAATAGCCATTCTTCATGTGTCAGCTTGATAGTGATAAATGGTAGGTTATTTCACCTCTGAAATGTGTGACTGCTGAGCTGTTTTCCTCCCCTTACGCACATCCACATGCATGTATTTTGCATCAATGTCGATTGGTTAACAGCCAGGAGCCAGAACCTTGGCTGAAGTGCTTTCTCCTCATTGGTTCAAGGCTGCTGAGCCCAATTGTAATATCTTGGCTGGGATACGTTAATTCAACACAGACTAACCTTTAGTGGTGAGGTGAGTGCAAGGATTTCCCCCTTTTTTCCCCACTCCTTAGCTGATCGTAACAGAATTTTCTTTAAATTTAAAAGGATGAATGTGTCAATTCGATGTATGTACTTGACTGTTTACATGCTGATTACAAAGAACTTTGGCTTCCTTGAGTTTAAAACAGTAAGAGATTAGTTTTTATTGTGCTAAAAACCCACCTGGGTAGTGATATTAAAAAAGGTAAACACACATCCTGGCTGTTGCCCCACACACGTGTGCTCACACACACGCACATCAAAAATACAAGTTACAAAGTAAAAGAGGTTAACTTTTGGCCAAATTAATATTCAATGAGAAAAGGCAAATACATAAAAAGGTCACTGATTATGAGTCCTTTGCTGTCATTCGTTGCTGAGGCAGCTCTTAAGCTGCAGTCCTTGGTTCCCCTAAAAACGCTGCTGTGGACGTTGAAGTTCTTTCTGGGATTTTTTTGGCTCCTGCCCACAACCTGATATAAACGAAGCACAGGATCCAGTCCAGTTGAAAGAGAGAGAAAAGCAAGCAGTCTTTTTAACTGCCTTCATATGTTCATTCTCAGATTGCTGCAAAGCAAGTAGGGTTTTGTAGTAAAAGACATTTCAAAATGGTGATCCTGATCACGTGACCTCTCTCTCTCCATGGTAATTGAGTATTCCACAGAAGGTATTTGATTAGCACATGCCTGGACAGACCTTAGCCATTGGGTTATGCCTAATGATTAATTTTTAATGTCCAAGCTATCCCTTCTGAATGGCCCATTCTTCCACGTAATGAGCTAGGAAGAACATTTCAATATCTCCAAGGTGGCCATTATCTCTGTAGAGTCTCCTTCTCCGGCCAGATAGAAATGGAATGTAAACAGTTATAGTGATGCAAATGATAGCAGCCATTTTCAGTTTCAGTACATCTTTTAAGTAATCCTTGACATCAGCAGGTGTGAAATTCCACAGGAGGGTTTCCTGGACTTGTCTCGTTTGTAATCCACAATTGGAAACTTCAAGAAACTTGACCAGCTTGCATTTGCAGACATGTCAGGTGACCTTTGGCAGCCACCTTAAGTCAGTTGACGGGAGTTTCTGGTCCTGGCGAAAGTCAATGGAGATC
Organism: Carcharodon carcharias; assembly: GCF_017639515.1. Classification (NCBI taxonomy): domain Eukaryota; kingdom Metazoa; phylum Chordata; class Chondrichthyes; order Lamniformes; family Lamnidae; genus Carcharodon; species Carcharodon carcharias. The sequence goes on along the minus strand of NC_054491.1, from coordinate 32,618,081 downwards.
TGGCTGGGCCGCTGAGCCTCTCACAGTAGGTCCCCCTCCACGGCCAGGCCAGAAAATCCCAGCCAGTGTCTTTGTTTAACAGTTGAAACTTCCGTTTTAAAAAGTTCCATATGTGAGTCAGCCGATGATGTTGAAATTTAATATTTGACATCAACGCATCTCTGCATCAGTGTCCATGCTTCAGTTGCACACTAGCTGAACATTCTATTCGTATATTTTAATACTTCTGTTGTCTGTTGCAGGTGTAGGATCAAAAAAATCACTGGTGATGCCAGAAAGACAGATTGTCTCTATTGGCCATTCAGTTGTCCTGTCCAGTCGGATCCCCTCAAACCTAACACCTATCTCCGTTTCTTGGTTCAAAGAAAATGCTGGGCAGGTAAGTTAATGGCATAGCAGCAATAAAGATTAAGGACTGGATTTTTGAGGAGTTGTGGAGCCTCCCTGGACCTTTAAAAATGGTACATGGAACCCAGATCCAGAGGTCCCACAGCCATTTCTGACAGATCCCATTTTTTGGCGGAAAGGGAAAAGGGGTGGAGTGTGAAGCGCACAGGCACAAATTATGAATCAACTGAGTCATTGATACTCAGTGAGCAGGACTAGTAGATCTAATTTTCACTCCAGGAATGGCCTCAACTCACAATGTGTGTTCCATAACTTTATGGTGGAGACGTAAGAGTGGATGTGATGTATAGAACTGTCAAGCTGTCAAGTTATTTATATCCCCTGCCCTTTAAAATTTGGGAAATGAAAATACCTGCCTTTGATGGTGGAAGTAAAATAAAAATCAGTTCCCGCAGTTTCAATAGGTATTTGTTGACAAAACCCTGAGTGCTATCATTATAGCATTATTACGGCTTTACTGATTTCTACGCCTATCATTATCACAGTGGGGAGCATGGGGCGGGAGGAGCATGGGGCTGTAAATTCATTGTTAGTTTGACTACTCAGAGACTATTAAAGGATTAGCTGTCTTTGGTGCATCATGAATACAGATGTTTGTTTTTATAAGGGATTAAGTGCTTGAGGAGATTTAAATGTATTGAGTGGACTTTCATGAATGGGACTGTGTTTTGTATAATAATGAACTCTGCAATAGGTATTTAGAACTTTAATTTATTTTATATCAGCATCATTCCTTAAGTCTGCTGTAGTGGATACTGGGTGAATTAGCATGAAGGGAATAAGGGCAAAGACTGAGGGGCATGACTTGACACTAAGTTGGCATAGGGGCTTTAAGGGGCCATGGGGATGAGTGGGGGCTCATGAGTTGGCATGGAAGGTATGAGGGACATTAGGCATGGTTGGGGCATGGGTTTTCATGAGTTGGCATGGGGAGTAGGTGGGTGAGGGGCTGTGAGGAGCGAGGGCTGGAAGGCCTAATATCTAACCAAACGATTGGGACCAAGTCCCAGGGAACTGATGCGAGCCTTGTAACCAGCCCAACTTGTCACTTGGCAGTGACTCCATTTTGCAACCCCCCTGCCTAACGCCACCACCCCCCCTACCCTGCCCACCCCTACTCCCGGAGTGGAAATTGCGATTTGGGCCACTTTTTCTGAGACAGGTGTGCCAGGGCGGGAGATTTTCTGACTTAAGCGTCTGCCTCCAGAATGAAAGCCAGCCTGTAATATTTACGTTGATGTGACTTAATTCCATTTGAATTTGATTTTGTTTGAAATTATTGAATGGCACAGTGTCCAATTTGCTGAGCCTCACAATTAGAGGAGGTTAATTGAAGTTTTTAATCTTGGCTTTGCTATTTGAGGGTGACACTAAGTGGAGGCTAAATGGCCTTCTGATGGAATGGGATGGGAAACTTAAGGGCAAATCTCACCAAACTGTTCATGTACTGCCTTGCGGCCCATTTCAGAATGGTAATGCAATCTGTAAGAAGGTTGCCTACTTGTTCTCTTGATTGGGAAGAGAAGCATGTCCTGAAAACATGATAGGAGGAAGGTGTTGGTACTACAAGGAGATTTACATTTCAATTTATTCATGTCTGGCAAGAGTAGTGCACAACACGACTCCATACCAAGGTGAAACAGTGGAAGAGGAACATCTTTGGAGCAAGAAAGCAGATCTATGAGCTATCTTTGGCTGGGAGCATGCAAAAAATGCATCCTGATAACTTTAGTGCAGAGTCAAAGATAATCAAGATGGTCTCAAGAGAAACAAAACAAAAATAGCCAAGAGACTTTGCAAAACAAAAACAGAATTACCTGGGAAAACTCAGCAGGTCTGGCAGCATCGGCGGAGAAGAAAAGAGTTGACGTTTCGAGTCCTCATGACCCTTCAACAGAACTTTGTAGCCTATTTTTCTAGCTTCCTCTATTGTGGCACTGGGCGGAATCAGAGTATTTGAAGTGTGCAGCACTTTTTAGGCCAAGGTGAGCCAGAATTTCTTTACCTTAGGCCATTAACACAGTTTTGGGGCACCTGCAATCTAGCCCTACCTGGGCTGGACCTTACCCTTGCAACACGATTTTTTGGAAGGTGGGGTATCCCACCCCGCCACCGAAAAAGTCAGTGGGGAATGCACCCCCCTCCATTGTCAGCAGCTCGGCAGGCATTTAACACTCCATAGTGTTGATTGGTTGAAGATGGGAGTCCTGCCCCTCATTCAGGAGGATGCCCTGCCCCAAAGACCTACCAGCAAACTTGATTGGCCAGTAGCTCTGTAATCCTAGTAGTGCCACTGGGAGCACCTAAATCCTATGAGTCTAATTACCAGAAACACCAGGACACAGTTAAGTGCAGGGTCCTGCAGTGGGAACAGGGGGGAAGACCCCAACGGTGGGGGTGGGGTGGTGGGGGTTGGGTTGTAAAGGCAAGGAGGGAGGAGACGCTGAGAACCTGACCTTGGGAGGAGTCCAACCAGGAAAGGAGGCGCATGAGGGAGGTGGATGCCCCCCACTTCCTATCCTCGGCCCAAGCAGGGTGAACTGGCAGACTTCCTCCCCCTGTCCCTGACCATCTACCAACCTCAAAATTGCTGCTGGTCAGGAAGAGGCCCTTAAGAGGCCATTAATTGAGGACCTCAATAGGAGTGAGGGCATATGGGCCACCCTAGATGTCACCCACCCTTGTCCCCAGGTCAGGGATGGGTGGGCAGGTGACAGAAAGGCCACCAGGGATTTTATGGCCCCAGCGCTTTTCCCTCCTCTGTGCTTGGGTATTCCTGGGGCAAAGATCCGAAGAATTGGCTCCTCAATTTTTTTCATAAATTGCAACATCAAATGCTGGGAAATTAGCAACAACCCTTCACCAGTTGCCCCCAAAAAATGTCAATCCCAGATGAACACCAAATTCTCATTGATTTAATATCAACATTAAGGAATATATTGATATGGTTTGACTCTATTATATAGTCCATGCCATGTTACTAATTTTCCTTTCTAAAGATGATTTTGTTTCTTCTTCCCAAGATTTTGTTGTATACCGATCAGGGAATTATTCCAGGAGATGGATACCAAAACCGAGTAGGTTTAAAGCACTCGATGCCAAGCAGGGATGTCTCCATATACATCAACAACACCAATTTGTCTGATTCAGGTCTCTACACTTGCTCAGTAGGAGTCGCGATTTCCAATCTTGGCACATTTATAAACGGAGCAACTTACCTGGCCGTGCTGAGTATGTATTATGATGCAGTCGTTCATTAAAAGACCAGTGATCAGGATTAGTTAATTATTTATAACATTGATGGTGATTAAGTACTAAATATGGGGTCAAGGACTTCATTAAGCTCCTTCAGTAAATCCCTTTGTGTGAAAGCGAAGTTTGTTCTCAATATACTCGAAATTTCCTCAGTCATTTTTGGAGTCAATTCCAATAGTTCCCTTAAGAAGTTGGTTAGGCCACTCAACATCTGGTACAAGTAGGAAGAATACATGTAGCCCATAATGCATCCATTTGCACATGAATTTTACATTTGAAGTCCTATAGTCAATCTAAGGCCTTGAATAGCAGATTTATATAACTTCATGGCTATTTGAGGTGGATGTGCTGCTCGCTGATTTACAGAAGTGCCTGAATGTAGGAACATAGGAGCAGGAGTAGGCCATTCAGCACCTCGAGCTCTGCCTTTCAGTTAAATCATGGCAGAACTTCTACCTCAATGCCATTTTCCCACACTATCCCCATATCCCTTGATGTCTTTACCGTCTAGAAATCTTTTGATCTCTGTCTTGAATATACTCAATGACCGAGCTTCCATAGCCCTCTTGGGTAGAGAATTCCAAAGATTTACCACCCTCTGAGTGAACAAATTCCTCCTCGTCTCAGTCCTAAATAGCCTACTCCTTATTCTGAGACTCTTTCCCTTGGTTCTAGACCCACCAGTCAAGGGAAACATCCTTCCTGCATCTACCCTGTCACATTTTATAGGAATTTTGTATGTTTTAATGAGATCACCTCTTATTCTTCTAATCTCTAGAGAACATAGGCTCAGTTTCCTCAATCACTCCTCATAGAACAATCCCTTCCTTAGGTAAGGAGACCAAAACCATATGACATACTCCAGGTGTGGTCTCACCAAGGCTCTTTACAATTACAGCAAGACACCTTTATTGCAAAAGTAAAGGTCAACACACATTTGCCTTCCTAATTGCTTGCTGCACCTACGTGCTAGCTTTCAATGACTCATGAATAAGGACACCCAGGTCCCTTTGGACATCAGCATTTCCCAATTTCTTACCATATAAAAAGTACTCTGCATTTCTGTTTTTCCTACCTAAGTGGATAACCTCATATTTTTTCACATTGTATTTCATCTGTTCTTGTCCAATCACTTAACCTGTCCAAATCCCCTTGAAGCCTCTTTCCATTTTCCTCACAGTTTTGTGTCATCAGCAAACTTGGAAATATTACATTTGATCCCCATGTCCAAATTATTGATATAGATTGTGGATAGTTGGGGCCCAAGCACTGATCCTTGCAATACCCCACTATTCACAGCCTGCCAACCTAAGAATGACCCATTTATTCTTAATGTTTTCTGTCCATTAACAAATCCTCAATCTATGCCAGTATATTATCCACCCCCTCAATCCAATAAACTCTAATTTTGTTTCCTAATCCAATTGTGTGGGACTTTATCAAAAGCCTTCTGAAAATCCAAATACACCACATCTACTGGTTCCCCCTTATCTATTCTGCTAGCTACATCCTCAAAAGATTCTGTGAAACTCTCAAAAAAGTGTTCATTTATCACATCCTTTTTAATAGATTCCAGCATTTTCCCTACTAATGATATCAGGCTAACATGTCTTTAGTCCCCCATTTTCTCTCTCCCTCATTTGCTGAAAAAAGAGATGTTGAAGCTTGCACTCGTCAGGTCACTTTGCAAGAATACCAATATGGGGGAAGACAACAATTTATACTGGGTGTGAAGAGAGTGCTGATTGGTTGGCAAGTAGACTCTGGTAGAGATGTTGCCATGGAGAATGCACCAGTGATGGTGACTGACAGTTAACTGCCAAGCATTGTTTGAAATTTAAACCAGGCAGCTTGACCCAGATTAGTCAAGGCATTGCCCTGAGGAATGACTCAGCAAATGGCTGTCGCTTATTTTGTTTAGCTGAAACCAACATTACCTGTGACTCCCCAATTGGACATTTGCTAAATAATCTGCAGTGTGCTAAGAATTACATTGACAACCAATTTAAGATTGCTAGTTGGGCTCACATTGTGGTGTATTTGCATGTACTGGAAGCTACATATATTAATAAACAGGGCCCTGTTCTTTTCAGACAGAAAGAACATGTGCATACATTGAGCCTTTTTCAGCTAAACAAAATAAGTGACAGCTATTCGCTGACTCATTCCTCAGGGCAATGCCTTGATCAATCAGGGTCAAGCTGTCTGGTTTAAATTTCAAACAATGCTTGGAAGTTAACTGTGAGTCATCATCACTGGTGCATTCTCCATGGCAATGCCTCTATCAATCAGAGTTCCCTTGCCAACCAATCAGCACTCTCGTCACATCCAGTTTAAATTGTTGTCTTTTCCCTTTATTGGTATTCTTGCGAAGTGTCCTGAAGAGTGCAAGAAGAAAAGGTTTGACATATTACTTTTTATTTAGCAATACTCAGCTCCTGTGCTACCAAATGACTATCTCCCTCATTTCTTAAATAGTGGGGTTACGTTTGCTACCTTCCAATCTGCAGTACCATTCCAGAATCTAAAGAATTTTGGAAGATGACCACCAATGTATCCACTGTCTCTACAGCGACCTTTTTCAACACCCTGGGTTGGAAATCATTAGGCCCAGGAGATTCATTAACTTACAGTCTCATTAATTTCCCCAGTACTACTTCTTTGCTAATACTAATTTCTTTCAATTCTTCATTCCCACTAGTTCCTTGCTTCTCTAATATTCTTGTTCTCATCTATCATATGAGTCCCTGGCTTTGAAGGGGCACCTGAGATGCCCACCCCACTGCCCAAAATTTTAACCGCTGGCTGCCCATTTTCTCAGGGCAAAGTGGCAGTTTTCAATCGAATTTCTTCGCCAGTTTTTTTGCTATAATTGTTCTGGAAACCCTAGTATGTTTCTGGGACACTGTGTTGACACTAGGTTAAATTTTAAATGCTTCTCCCAAGCAAGCACAGGATGAACACTTTACACTCCTGGGGCTGGGCATTTACATTTCTATTCAAAGCTTTATACCCTTCTCTTAAGCTGCCCTGAAGCCAGTAGGCTACACTCCATATTGCAAGTACCCAGGGCCTGCAACAGGAGGCTTTCTGACTCCCACCCCTACTAAAGTCTGTCTCAGCCATCAGAAAATAATGTTGAAAAGTTAATCTGGAACTTATGCGATCCTTCCTTAATATGTTCATGGTGCTGAATGCCTGCTTTAGACAACCATCTGGAATGCTTAAACAGAAGGCCCCATTGGCACCTTTTAGGCCAATATAAGGCTCAGTACAAAACCAGCACCTGCTTTCAGTGCAGGAGGGAGCTGCTTGGTTCTAAGAGTGACAAGTTGGGTGGGATTCATGGAATAGTCTGCAGTCGTGAAAGGTTGTCTTGGCTCCCTCCCACATTAGAGTTTCTCATAGAGTGAAAAAAAGGTTGCTACTCAGTAGAACTAGGTTTCATCCCAAGTTTGTGTGCACCCCCCTCCTGCGCCCAACCCCCCCAACCCCCTCCAAATCCCAGAATTTCAGATTCAGCATCTGTTAAGAGAGGATGGGAGACGTTGGGCAGTTGAAGACAAGTAGCTTTAATGACAAGTTTTATTTGCTTCAATTTGACTCTTATTTTTGATTAATTCAAATGAAAATTAGATTTATTTCTGAAAATAAGATTTTGAGATATAAGTAAGGCAAAAGTAATTTTAGAGAAAGGCGGTAAGTACTTGGGAGAAATACAATGACATTTCTCGTCTGTTGTGGAATAGTTAGAGATTGTTAGCTATGATTAGCCAACGGCTCCTTTTACTGCTGTATCATGCCACTACCAAGATAGTAGATGGGAAACTTGAGGGAACTTGGTCTTTTTTGGATCAGTTCCCACATTCCTGCTGGAGCTCAGAGTGTCCACTTTGAGCATTCAAGCAATTGCAATGTTTTGTAAATCACTACTCAGCTTGTAAACATATTTGTCCTTATTGCATTGACTCTAATGACCTTCTCACTTAATTTGTATTCATTTCCTTCCATATGTCTTGTTAAGTTCCTCCCTCGCCTCCGGAATGCAACATTATTGGAAACCAATACGTTGGCAGCAATGTGACCCTAACTTGTCACTCAGCAACTGGTAAACCAGCACCCAAGTACACATGGAAACGGGATGCATTCAAACCAGGGCCCATTTCTTTCCGAGGCCGCAGTGAGTGTGAGAAGCTGAAATACTTTTATTGTGTTTGATATAGAATTAATTATAAATGTATTAATTGTAAGGTGCCTGAAACTACAGGTTTCATTTCTTTAAACAGTGACTACACTTAAATGTGCACTTCATTTGCTGTAGGAGACATTGGGACATCCTGAGGTGATGAAAGGCACTATGTAATTGCAAGTCTTTCTTAGAGGCTGTGGAAGGGAGACCTGTACTGCCATTCTGTTATTGAACCAATTTATTGTGCAAACTCGCAAGTCAGCATTTCCACTGGGACGGAAATCCTGCTTTAATCACTTTCTTGTGAACAGGCATTCCTTTTAATCATAAAATCATACAGTATGCAAGGAGGCCATTTTCTTTATTCTTTCATTGGACGTGGGCGTCACTGGAAAAGCCAGTGTGCGTCAGTGGTGGATGGGATGCCAATCAAACGGGCTGCTTTGTACTGGATGGTGCTCAGCTCTTTTGTTCATGTTTGGACCAAGACTAATGAGATCATATTCTGTGGAACTCAAACTGAGTATCAGCAAGCAGGTTATTGCTGAAGAAGTATCACTTGATAGTGCTGTTGACCACCCCTTCCATCACTTTGCTGATGATCAGGAGGAGGCTGATGGGGTACTAATTGATTTGATTGAATTTGTCTTTTTTGTGGCCAGGACATACCTGAGCAATTTTCCACATTGTCGGGTAGATGCCAGTGCTAGAGCTATACTGGAACAGCTTGGCTAGGGTCATGGTTATTTCTGGTGCACAAGTCTTCAGTACTATTGCTGTGATGTTGTCAGGACCTATTGCCTTTTCAGTGTCTTCAGTCATTCCTTGATATCATCTGAAGTGAATTGAGTAGGTTGAAGATTGACACTTGTGATACCGGGGACCTCAGGAAGAGACTGAAATGCATCATCCACTCAGCACTCCAGGCTGAAGATGGCTGCAAATATTTCAGCCTTGTCTTTTATACTGATGTGCTGGCATCATTGAGGATGGGGATATTCGTGGAGCCATCTCCTCCTGTTAGTTGGTTAATTGTCTACCACCGGTCAGGACTGTATGTGGCAGGATTCCTGATCTATTATTTCATCCTTTGGTTGTGGCATTCTTTAGCTCTATCTATCGCATGCTTCTTCTGATGTTTGATATGCGAATAGTCTTGTTATAGTTTCACCAGGTTTACCAGGATAAGGCGAGGTGATGGCGTAGTGGTATTGTCGCTGGACTAGTGCTCCAGAGGAATGCCCAGGGTAATGCTCTAGAACCCGGGTGGAATTTGAATTCAACAATTTGTTGTAATTTGATTGTTGTAAAAGCCCATCTGGTCCATTAATGCTGTCCTTACCTGGTCTGGCCTACATGTGACTCTGAAATGGCACAGCTGTATCAAACAGCTACAAAGCCTTAAAAAAGGAATGAAACTGGGCTACATGGCATTGGGCTAGGCAATGGCAATGGCATACTCAACTGTGTTGACCCTGCAAAGTCCTCTTTACTAACATCTGGGGGCTAGTGCCAAAATTGACAGAGCAGTCTCACAGACCAGTCAAGCAACAGATAATGTCCCAGACACCACCTTCACCATGCCTTGGTATGTCCTGCCTCACCACCAGCAGGACAGACCCAGAAGAGGTGGCAGCACAGTCGGGAGGGAGTTGCTCTGAGAGTCCTCAACATCGACTCTGGACTCCAAGAAGTCTCATGGTATCAGGTCAAACATGGATAAGGAAACCTCCTGCTGAATACCACGTAATCGCCGTCCCTCAGATGATGAATTAGTACTCCTCCATGTTGAGCACCACCTGGAGGAAGCACTGATGGTGGCAAGGGTGCAGAATGTACTCTGGGTGGGGGACTTCAATGTCCATCACCAAGAGTGGCTCAGTAGCACCACTACTGACCGAGCAGGCCGAGTCCTAAAGGACATAGCTGCTAGACTGGGTCTGCAGCAGGTGGTAAGGGAACCAACAAGAAGGAAAAATATACATCACCTCACCGTCACCAATCTGCCTGCCACAGATACATCTGTTCATGACAGTATCGGTAGGAGTGACCACTGCACAATCATTGTGGAGATGAAGTCCCGCCTTCACATTGAGAATACCCTCCATCGTGTTGTGTGGCACTACCACCGTGCTAAATAGAATAGATTTTGAACAGAAACAGAATTACCTGGAAAAACTCAGCAGGTCTGGCAGCATCGGCGGAGAAGAAAAGAGTTGACGTTTCGAGTCCTCATTACCCTTCAACAGAACTTTGAGTTTTTCCAGGTAATTCTGTTTTTGTTTTGGATTTCCAGCATCCGTGGTTTTTTGTTTTTATCTATTTAGATTTCGAACAGATCTAACAACTTAAGACTTGGCATCCATGAGGCGCTGTGGGCCATCAGCTGTAGCAGAACTGTACTCGAACACAATCTGTAACCTCATGGCCTGGCATATTCCCCACTCTACCACTGCCATCAAGCCAGGGGATCAACCCTGGTTCAATGAAGAGTGCAGAAGGGCATGCCAGGAGCAGCACCAGGCATACCTAAAAATGAGGTCTCAACCTGGTGAAGCTATAACACAGGAGTACTTGCCTGCCAAACAGCATAAGCAGCAAGTGTTAGAGCTAAGAGATCCCATAACCAACAGATCAGATCTAAGCTCTGCAGTCCTGCAACATCCAGTCATGAATGGTGGTGGACAATTAAACAACTCACTGGAGGAGGAGGAGGCTGCACAAATATCCCCATCCTCAGTGATGGAGGAGCCCAGGACATCAGTGCAAAAGTTAAGGCTGAAGCGTTTGCTACAATCTTCAGCCAGAAGTGCCGAGTGGATGATCCATCTCGACCTCCTTCGGAGGTCCCCAGCATCACAGATGCCAGTTTACAGCAAATTAGATTCACTCCATGTGATATCAAGAAACTGCTGAAGGAACTGGGCACTGCAAAGGCTATGGGCCCTGACAATATTCCAGCAATAGCACTGAAGATTTGTGCTTCAGAACTTGCCGCACCCCTAGCCAAGCTATTCCACTATAGCTACAACACTGGCATCTACCCGGCAATGTGGAAAATTGCCCAGGTTTGTCCTGCACACAAAAAGCAGGACAAATCCAAACCGGCCAATTACCACCCCATCAGTCTACTTTCAATCATCAGTAAAGTAATGGAAGGGATCATCAACAGTGCTGTCGAGGGGTACTTGCTGAAGAATAACCTGCTCACTGATGCCCAGTTGGGTTCCGCGATGGCCTCTCAGCTCCTGACCTCATTACAGCCTTGGTTCAAACATGGACAAAAGAGCTGAACTCCCAAAATGAGGTGAGAGTGACTGTCCTTGACATCAAGGCCGCATTTGACCAAGTGTGGCATCAAGGATCCCTAGCAAAACTGGAGTCAATGGGAATCGGGAAAAACTCTCCACTGGTTGCAGACATACCTAGCACAAAGGAAGATGGCTGTGGTTGTTGGAGATCAGTCATCTCAGCTGCAGGACATCAGTGCAGGAGTTCCTCAGGGTAGTGTTCTCAGCCCAACCATCTTCAGCTGCTTCATCAATGATCTTCCTTCCATGATAAAGTCAGAAGTAGAGATGTTGACTGATGATTGCATATTGTTGAGCATCATTCATGACTCCTGAGATATTGAACCAGCCCATGTGCAAATGCTGTAAAACCTGGACAATATCCAGGCTTGGGCTGACAAGTGGCAAGTAACATTCACACCACATAAGTGCCAGGCAATGATGATCTCCAACAAGGGAGAATTTAACCATCACCCCTTGAAATTCAATGGCATTACTATCACTGAATCTTCCACTATCAACATCCTGGGGGTTACCATTGACCAGAAACTGAACTGGATTAGCCATATAAATACTGTGCCTACAAGAGCAGGTCAGAGGCTAGGAATCCTGTGACGAGTAACTCACCTCCTGACTCCCCAAAGCATGTTTACCATCTACAAAGCACAAGTCAGGAATGTGATGGGATACTCCCCACTTGCCTGGATGAGTGCAGCTCCCACAATACTCAAGAATCTGGGCACCATCCAGGACCAAGCAGCCTGCTTGATTGGCACCACATCCACAAACATTCACTCCTTCCACCACCGATGCACAGTAGCTGCAGTGTGTACCGTCTACAAGATGTACTGCAGTAATTCACCAAGGCTCCTTAGACAACACCTTCCAAACCCACGACCACTACCATCTAGAAGGACAAGGGGAGCAGATAGATGGGAACACCACCACCTAGAAGTTCCCCTTCAAGTCACTCACCATCCTGACTTGGAAATATATTACGGTTCCTTCACTGTTGCTGGGTCAAAATTATGGAACTCCCTTCCTAACAGCACTGGGGGTGTACCTACACCACATGGACTGCAGCAGTTCAAGAAGGCAGCTCACCACCGTCTTCTCAAGGGCAACTAGGTATGGGCAATAAATGCTGGCCCAGCCAGCGAAGTCCACATCCCATCAATGAATTTAAAAAAAACACGTAATTTTTAGGTATGCCTCGCATGCTGTCCTGCACTCTTCTTTGAACCAGGCATGATTGGTTAGCTTGATGGTAATGGTAGAGTGGGGACATGCTCTACTATGAGTTTACAGATTGTAGTTGAATATAATTCTGTTGCTGCTGTTGGCCCACAACACCTGATGGATGCCTAGTATTGTGCTGTTCTGAATCTATCCTATTGAGCACAGTGGTGGTGCCACAAAACACAAAGGAGGATATGCTTAGTGTGAAGAAAGGAATTCATCTTCACCAGGACTGTGCTGTGGTTACTCCTACCCAATACTGTCATAGAAGGTGTATCCGTAACTGGTAGATTGCTGAAGACATGGTCTGGTAGGCTTTTTCCTCTTGTTGGTTCCCTCACCACCTGCTGCAGACCCAGTCTGGCATATATGTCCTTTAGGGTTTGGCCAGCTACCACAACTACATTCCTTTTAACTCCCCCAAATTGAATGGCCCCCTGCATCACAGTGCTGTGGTCAGCTTGCACAGCCTTCCTGTATTCCCTGCTTTCGTCTACACAAGCTGCAAGACCCAAGAATCTTTTGGATAGCTGCAAGGGTGATACTCCTCCATTGCTACCCTCTGGATCCCCTTACCCACCTCACTCACAGTCATACCCTCCTGTCCCTGACCACAGACAAGATCATAGGTACATAACCTAGGTATGATTGCCTCCTGGAATTAAGTGTCCCGTAACTTTCCTCCTCCCTGATGCATTGAAGTGTATGATGTTCAGACGCCAGCTCATCAACTCTGAGCCCAAGTTCCTCAAGCTGCAGACACTTACTGCGGATGTGGTTGCTGTGGATCAGACAAGTGTTATCCAGCTCCCATGAGCAACCACTGCTAGATATCACCTGCCCTGCTATCTTTACTGTGTTTTACTTGACAAATTAGGTTCAGTATTATCACTCAACTATTATCTGTAGTTCCATAAATGCTTTAACTAGTTAAGCTATAAATTTAATGCAATATTCATATCTCCCCAGTTTAAACTACTGTTCCCATTTATATAGAGGAAAAAAGCTGAAAACCAATCAATCACCTACCTGCTCACCTAATTAATGTTTCTGTGCTTCAGCGCTTACATCCAGGGAGATGGTGGCATTGTGGTAATGTCACTGGACTAGTAATCCAGAGACCCAGGTTAATGCCCTGTGGATGTATGTTCAAATCTCACCATGGCAGTTGGTGGAATTTAAATTCAATTAATTAAATCTGGAATTGAAAACTAGCCTCAGTAATGGTGACCATGAAGCTATCATCGATTGTCATAAAAGCCCATGCGGTTCACCTGCTGTCCTTACCTGGTCTGGCCTCCTTGTGACTCCAAACTCATTGCAATGTGGTTTACCACTGTACATTACTCAGTTCAAGGGCAATTAGGGGTGGGCAACAAATGCTGGCTTTGCCAGCAACACCCGCATCCCATCAAAAGATAAAAACTAAGATAACTGGAGTGTGATAGGAAGGGACAGGCAGAGAGTACAATCATTAAGATTGCACCTGCAAATAAGGTCATGGATCAAGAAATAATGGAGGCTTGCAAGGAAGGTACTTGAATAAGCATGGGTGACTTTAATCTGCTCATCAACTGGACAAATAAAAGTTTGGAAGATTACAACTGATACTTCTCCTATCTCTGCAGCCACTTTGTTTAAGACCTTAGGATGCAGGTCTATTGTCCAACAAGTTAAAAATGTAGCAGGACATTTAGAAAATCATAATACAATCAGGTAGAGTCAACATGAAAGGGAAAACGTATTTTACAAATTTAATAGATTTTTATGAGGATGTAGCAAGCAGGATGGATAAAGAGGAACCAATAGATGCAGTGTATTTCAATTTTCAAAGGGGATTCATTAAGGTACCACATAAAAGGTTATTACACATGTCTAAGAGTTTATGCTTTTAGGGTGATAGATTAGCATGGATAGAGAACTGGCTAACTACAGGAAACAGAGAGAGGATAAATGAATCATTTTCAAGATGGTAAACTGTAACGAGTGGAGTTCTGCAGGGATCAGTGCCGGTGCCTCAATTATTTACAACCTATACTAATGAATTGGATTGCATTTTAGCCAAATTTGTTGACGATATGAAGATAGGCAGGAAAGCAGATTGTGAGGAGGATACAAAGAGTCTGCAAAGGGATATCGATAGATTAAGTGAGTGGGCAAAAATTTGGCAGATGGGGTGTAATGTGGGAAAATGTGAGGTTAATTTGGGGGAGGTAAGAAGAAGCAAAATTATTTAAGCGGAGAAAGACAGCAGAATGCTGGGTGTGGTACATGAATCACAACAGTTAGCATGCAAGTAATTGGAAAGGCAAACAGAATGTTGGCCTGTATTGCAGGAAGGATGAAGTCTAAAAATAAGAAAGCCTTGGCTACAACGGTACAAAGTGGTGGTGAGACCTAGAGTACTATGTACAATTCTGGTCTCCTTACTTAAGGAGAGACATATTTGCATTAGGAACAGTTCAGAGAAGGTTCACTGGGCTGATTCCTGGGTTGAGGATTTTTGTCTTATGAGGAAAAGTTGAGCAGGTTGGGTTAATACTCATTGGGGTTTAGGAGAGAGGTGATCTTATGGAAGTGTATAAGATTCTGAGGAGGCATGACAGGGTAGATGCTGAGAGGATGTTTCCACTCATGGTTTCAAAATAAGGGATCTCCTAGTTAGGATGGAGATGAGGAGGAATTTCTTCGAGGGTTCTTGGTCTTTATAATTCGCTTCCCCAGCAAATAGTGGAGGCTGGGACATTGAATATATTCAAGGCTGAGTTAGACAGATTTTTTATTAACCAGGGAGTCAAGAGTTTTGGGGGTAGGCAGGAAAGTCTTCTCCCTTCTTAGGCTTTCCCTCGGGGTTGAGGATGGCTTGTTTCCACACTAAAAATGAGTTCTCGGGACTGAAGAGTCCAATGTGTGACCTACTGTCTGTGGTAGGGGGAATGAGGGGGGGTGGGATGCCCAGGTTGCCACGCACTCCTTACATTGTCGACGCTTGTCTTCAGCTAGCCCTTGGCAATGAGACTCATGTTCAGCTCCTTCCTGGATGCTTTCCCTCCACTTCGGGTGGTCTTGGGCCAAGCATCCCCAGATGTCGGTGGGGATGTTGCACATTTACAAGGAGGGACTCCTTGAAGCGTTTCCTTTGCCCTCCTGGGGGTCGCTTGCCGTGTCGAAGCTCTGAGTAGAGCACTTGTTTCAGGTGTCTCGTGTCAGACATTCGGACTATGTGGCCTGCCCAGTGGAGCTGATCGAGTGTGGTCAATGCTTTGATGCTGGGGATGTTGGCCTCAGTGGAAACACTGACGTTGGTGTGCCTATCCTGCAGAGGTAGCACTGTTGGTACTTTTCCAGAGTTTTGAGGAGCCTGCTGTATATATTCCATGTCTCTGAGCCATATAGGAGGGAGGGTATCACCACTGCTCTGTAGACCATGAGCTCAGTGCCGGGTTTGAGATCCTGGTCTTCAAACACTCTCTTCCTCAGGCGGCTGAAGGCTGTGCTGGCACACTGAAGTTGGTGTTGAGTCTCATCATTGATCATTGATTTCTGCCGTTGTTGAAAGTAGGTTCCCAAGATTTGTAAAGTGGTCCAGGTTGTCCAAGGCCTCATCATGGATTTTATAATCCGGGGGGGGGGCAATGCCATGTGGAGCGGGCAGGTTGGTGGAGGACCTCGGTCTTACTCTGGTGGGAGCAGCTCTTCAGCAGCAGATTCAAGGCCACAATCAGACCAGCCATGATCTTATTGAATGGTGGGGCAAGATTGAGGGATCAAATGGCCTACCCCTACTCCTGTTTCTTAGGTCCTTATGAGGGTCTATGGAAAGCAAAGACACCAGAGAACAGAGAAGAAATGAAAACATTCATTGATGTGTATTCTAAGTTTAGTGTAAGGCCCATGCTCTTGTACATCTCAGTGAAGGTGTTGAGAATGGCTTGGAGCTCGGTCTCCGAGTGTGTGCAGACTCGAGCATCATCTGCATCCTGTAGTTTAATGACAGAGGATGGGACGACCTCGGATCTGATCTGCAGGTGGTGGAGGCTGAACAGGTTCCCGCTTGTTCTGTAGTTTAGCTCCACTCCAGTGAGGAGCTTGCCAAGGGGGTGATGGAGCATTGTGGCAAGGAAGATCAAGAAGAGCATTGGCGTCATAACACAGTTTTCCTTGACCCCAGTTCAAACGTGGATTGGGTCTGTGATGGATCCGTGGTGGATCCGTTGGTCAGTTGCATGTCATTATGGAGCAGGCGGAAGATGGTGACAAACATCTAGGGGCAGCCGAAATGAAGGAGGATGCTCAATAATCCTTTGGGGTTGACAGTCTCAAAGACTTTTGTGAGGTCAAAGAAGGCCATGTACAAGGGTCATTGCTGCTCCCTGCATTTCTCTTGAAGCTTGTGTGTGGTGAAGGTCATGTCCGTTGTGCCCCTTGGTCGGCGGAATCCGCATTGTGACTCTGGGAGCAGCTCTTTAGCCGCAGATTCAAGGCCGCAATCAGATCAGCCATGATCTTATTGAATGGTGGGGCAAGATTGAGAGATCGAATGGCCTACCCCTACTCCTGTTTCTTAGGTCCTTATGAGAGTCTATGGAAAGCAAAGACACCAGAGAACAGAGAAGAAATGAAAACATTCATTGATGTGTATTATTCTAAGTTTATTCCCGACTTAGCGAATACATTCATTCCACCTTATCAGTTGCTCAAAGTTCTTGACACGTGTCCATTTAGTTTTTAAATGATGGCTGCAAAAGTTTTTACTTCTTAGTTTCCTGCTAACTTAATATCCATATGAATGGTATGATGTGGTATGGCATTTAAAAGGGGTTAAAGTTTCCGGTTGATACAATATGAAAGGATTGATCATGGTTGATTGAACCAGTAAACCTGGACCTTAATGACCCACCTTAATTTAACCAGAGGTTCAATCAGTTTGACAAAGAAAAAGGGTCACAGTGAGCAGCCTTGTTCATGATCTGTTGGAGTTGCACATTCCATGGCAATGCAGTGTTTATACTAAAACCTGTGAACCTGAGAACAATTCTGACTATATTTTTTTGATTGCAGGGGACTAATTTTGTCCAGTCTCTCCAGGGAATGATATTTTTCTGATTTGGTCAGCAATTAGTACATTTTCTTCCACTTGCTAATATTATAGGAGAAATGTGCTTTATACTCATGCCAACTTTATTCACTAAAACTAGGAAATAGAAACAGATCCACTTTTGGCAGCATTAAGCACTCTCAGGTCAGGTATCTGACAGCCCAAAGGAACCTTCCCTCTGTGCCAATGATACACTTTAACTATAACCTTAGAGCTCCCCCTTGTGCACTAGTGTAAACTTTCCATTCTCCAAACCAGATATTTTGTGAACAAGACTGAATTAAGGGGTGAATTACCAGCAGATTTTACTTTTGTGCTCAGGGTTCATTCCCACTCATTTAAATGGATGTTTCACCACTGCAGAGACAGAGAAGACTTTCACACTGCCTTTCGGAGCTGGAATTAAACCCAGGCCCCAGGAATGAAAAGATGTTGGGATGACATTATGTTCAGCAGTGTCCATTAAGCCATCCTAGTAAAGGAATTAATGCGTGAACAATTAACATGTACCACAAGCATGCAGAACAGGCAGACTGTGATGTTCATCAACTTGATTTAATGTCAACTTGGTGCTCCAGCTGACGACCTCTCAAGTTGACACAGGTCAACACCCATTCAGCAGCAGGAATGACCCTCCCCCTACCCCCACCCCAGCCAACACCAGGTCTATTTTAAAGAGATTATTGAGACCCTGAGAGTCTTGCTCCACGCAAATGCATGGTATTTACCCGGGAAATTTAAACTTCCGATGTGCAGGATTATGCTGCCCGGACCACTCTGAAAATGTCTCCGACACCGACCTTAGTGTTACAGACTTGGGCTTGATGCCCTGTGCTTAACATAGAAAATTAACCCAGGATTCTCCTGCTGTTAAACACAGGCATAGGACCTGGTTTGACAGTGGTTAACAATGGGAGCTGTATTGGACGGCATACATTTTTAAAACAACGTAAACCTGAATAATTAACAACTGTGTCCCCACACCTCCCCCCAACAATCCTGCTCATCACTGCCCCCTCCCCCATCCCCTGCATCCTTGACAATGCTCAGCTCCGTCCTGACACCCCCTCCTACACCCCAGAGCCCCTGGCACTGCTCAGTCTTCTATCTAACCCCACCTTCGAAACTGCTTGGACCCCGCACTACCAACAATGCTCACCCCACTCTTGACAATTCTCAGCTCCCTCCTCAACCCCCAACCCCCCTTCCCCACCTCTGCAATGTTCACTCTCCGTTCCCCCCTCCCCCGCACTCCTGACATTGACTGGAGGAGGTTGGGGGTGGGGAGAGTGACGTGACTTGGTGAGGGACGGAGAGTGACTTGGGATGGGGGGAGGGGAGAGTGACTTGGGAGGGGCATGGAGAGTGACTTGGGAAGAGACTGGTTGGGGGACAGGAGTGGAGAGGGGTGTATGGGGACCGGGTGGGGATATAGAGTTGAAGTTCAAGATCAGCCATGATTGGACTGACTGGCAGAGCAGGCTTGATGGGTGTGATCTACTCTTGCTCCTATTTCTTATGTTCTTATTGCTCATCCCTCTGCATCCCTTAAAATGTTCACCACTCCACCCCCCATCCCCACCACAAAATTAATAGTTAAAAGAAACCCTTAAGATCTTCTAAAAAAAAACTCACCATAACTTGAGTTGATACTTGAGCTGATGACATCAGAAGGGGTTATATGGATTCCTGCAATGGTGCCTCACTCCTCACTCCAGGACAGGAAGCCCTGGCTGCAGCAGTGAGAAAAGGTGAGGGTATACTTTTTAATCATGGTCAGCGGTAACTGTATAGCATTGCTGCTGGTTGGATGATCGGAGCCAATGGTTCCACTGCATTTTCAGGCAGCACAGATAATAATTCATCGTATAAAAATCATTTTCCTCATGTTGCTTCTAACGTTGCTTTTAACTAATCAGCTTAAATCAGTGTCTTTTGATTGTTGACTGTTCTGTTATTGGAAACAGTTTCTCTTTATTTACCCTACCGAAAACCATTCTGTGTCGTTCCTTTCTTGACTTAAAATAGCTGCAAATGAACAAAATGGGATATAGGAATTATGTCAGTCTTGTACATGGAAATGCAAAAAACATGCACAACAACATTTTGAATCTTGAAGCGTGGTTTGTACCCTCTGACAAATAGAAATCTCAAAATTTAACAAGAGTGACTTTGGTGACATGGATAGATTGGAGAAGATGGTTGCCTTCCTTAGAGAAGAGAAGATTGAAAGGAGATTTGATGGAGATGTTGAAATAATGAGGGGCAGAGACAGAGGAGATAGAGAGAGACTTCCCATTGATGGAAGGGCTGAGGACCAGAGAACATTGCTTTGTGGTGAATGGCAAAAGAAACCGCAGTGACATGAGGAAAAACTTTTTAATGCAGCGAGTGGTTAGTACCTGGAATGCACTGCCTGAGAGTGTAATGGAGACAGATTCAATTGTGGCTTTCAAAAGAGAATTGGATAAGTGCCTAGAGAGAGAGTATTTGCAGGGCCATGGGGAAAGGGCAGGAAACTTGGACTAGCTGAATTGCCCTTGCAGAGAGCCAACATGGGCACAGTGGGTTGAATGGCCTACATCTGAGCTGTAATCTATGAAAAAAAATAGTCAGCTGAGGATTTCTGGCAATCCACTATGAATAGCTTGAAATAGATCTCCCACCTGTACCAGTAAGCTCATCAATCAAATACCCCATCTAAAACATCACCTGAATTCTCTCACTCTCACCTCCTCGCTCCCCTTCATTCACTCTCTCATTCACTCTCTCATTCTTTCATTCTCTCACTCTCTCTTACTCTCTCATTCACTTTCTCACTCTCTCTCTCACTCGCCCTCTCTCTCATTCACACTCTCTCTCATTCACTCTCTCATTCTCTCTCACTCATTCTCTCTCATTCACGCTCACTCATTCTCCCTCTCTCACTCCCTCCCTCTCTCACTCCCTCCTTCTCTCATTCCCTCCCTCTCTCATTCCCTCCCTCTCTCACTCATTCTGTCTCTAAGAAATGTATGTTTCCCAGGGGTCGGGGTGTTTCTACATGTTGAAATGGTTGTAGTGAACAGCATTGTGCTTTACCTAAAAATGCTCAATTGAATCTTCTTTGAGAAGTTCCCCCTTGACTCTTTAACTCCCAGCTATATGAACATACAAACATACAAAACTGGTGATCAGGAAAAGGAACCACGACAGTAATCCATACAAAAGGCCTGTCAAGAGCATCATGATTCAACACACATACCCCACCAGCACATAAACCCACCTGCCCACTATCAATTAGGAAATCTCCCGGGAGAGGCACTGAAACAGCCAAAAGAAAACAGTAAGGAGCCAATAGGGAAAAAGCTAAAACCATTAAGGGCTGATTAGGACTATTGAAGATATCTCCAGAGCTAAGCTTTATTGCAGATGCTCAGCTGGAACAGTTTGGATTGTTTCTGTAACTGGGCATAAATGAGAATTGGTTCTGGTTACGGACCAAGTTATTAGGAAAATTGAATTACAGATACAGTGACATCGTCATCAAAATGAAGGGATTGCTTTGTGGATTGAAGAAGTTGGCGGATAACTCAGTCCTCATAGTTTGGTCTTACATATATGGTGCATCAAGCCTGTTGCACAGCATTAAAGTCCAGTTCAAACCCAATTGCACAAACTGGATTCAGTTTTTCTTGGACTGTGATGTTAATTTGTTAGATAGGAAGAGATTCATGTTAATGACTGGTATAACTGGGTGTCATCTGTAACGAGGCTTTGCTCTGCAATATTATTATCTGCATATTGCTTGGGCAAATGATTTAAACTGGCTTTCGGACTTCAGGCATAGACAAATGTGTTGTCACTGACAAAGTAAAAAGACTTGTATTTATATAGTACTTTATCACATCTCTTCAAAATATCTGTGCATCTTGCATACAATGACTTGTTGTAATATACTTTTAATGGATAGCAGCATGACATCACATGAAGGGAAGTGTGTCATGCAACCCAGTCTTAGTTTCACTTTTGCTTTTGAGCAGAGCACTCACACACACAACTCTGCTGCTGATGTATTCAAACTTGTGTATACATGTATCCAATGTGCCTAGACAAAATAAACGAACTCACAACATGGTTACAGAATCCCTTATGAGAAGTTGGTGCTTATATCATTATAACAGCGTGACATGAGTTACTTTGAATTGTAGTGACTTCATATACAGGTAAATTTGCTGGCATTTTAGCACTTCTGCAAGGTCTGACAACTCTTCTTTGGGTGCTGTTAGTTGAGGAAAGAATGCACAGACAAACAATAAAAATACATATGTTCCCAATCCAATACCTGCTTGATGCTTTTTGGAAGGTTCTGTACAAAGCTGCCATCTCTGTTGTGTTGTGTTTTGGTACAATGCTTCAGATATATAGGGCCCGCTTTTTAAATCTGTATAAGTGAATGGGTTTTGACTGACTTAATTTCTCACCCTATTAAAAATGGAGTGTCTCAGTTGGTATCCTGTTTTAATGAAAACCTAGCTCAGACTTATGAATCCTTGCTTTTACTTTTCCTTTTTAGTTGATTTTCGAACGGTTTTTTAAACTTTTCAGTGCTGCGGTTGGTTCAGAACTTGGCAGTGGGAGGGAGCTGAATCAATCTGCACAATCAATACTGATGTAGTCATGATTAATGGCTTTTGATGTTAATGCAGCTCTCTCACAATGTGGTGCATAGAGTCTCATCCCAGAGCACTCCTCTCATGAGCTGATCTGTTACTCTTCAAGCAAATTACTCAGTGAGTGGTTAGGTGATGCACTGCCTGAGTGTGTGCTTGAAGGCAGGTTCAATCATGGCCTTTAAAAGAGAATTGTGTCATGACCTGAAGAGAAAAAAATTGCAGGGCTATGGGAAAAGTTCAGGGGAGGTGAATTGCTCTTGCGAGAGCTGGCACAGACCTGATGGGCCGAATGGCCTCCTTCTGTAGTGATTCTACAATTTCAACAGACCGTTAGAAAAATCTCTAAAAGGGATTTCCAAAAGAGTCCAACAGTTAATTTTTAATGGACTGTTGATGTCAAGGGTCTCTATACATTTCTATTTTGAAGACATGTTCCTTAATGGTCCAATAACTGAAAGAAAAGAAAGAGACTTGATTTTCACAACCTCAGGATGTCCCTAGGCACCTTGCAACCAATGAAGTACATTTTTTGAAATGTAGTTATTGTTGTGATGCTGGAAACACAAGAGTCCATTTACACATAGCAAGATCCTATAAACAGCAATGTGATAATGAATGAGCTAATAAAACGTTTTCCTTAATGCTGAGCACAGAGAAATTGGAAACCAATGCAAATCCTGTCATTCTGAAGAGAGCATTTATGTGGAAAACCATCAGTATTTAATGCATGTAGCGAAATTTGTTCTTGGCTATGGCTTTGGACTTTTGTATCTGACTGTTTTGATACCACCCTGGTTATCAACTTACAGTTTTCTAGTCCAGATATGTGGCAGTACCAGGGTGTGGGTGTATTTGCTGCAACATACAATGAGAGTAAATAACCTCCAAACAATCTTTATTCAAGATTCAGCCGGACAATTAAGCTGCAAGTTCACAAGAGCTGTGAATTTGGGGCTAGGTTATGAATAGGGCTGTGGAAGAACTTTGTAAAAATTGGGAATAATTTTATGCTTGGGTCAGGAATTCTGCAAATTTGTTTTGAAATATCTTGGCAAAAAATTTTGAATGGATCCAGCATAGCTTTATCAAGTGTTGAATATGATAGAAAATGGTCTGACCTGATTAGGAATTCTGTCTAATATAAAATAATGGAGGGGCATAGGCTAGGTTCTGAGTGATGTATCTCTAACACTGATTATGGGTGTTGACTTATTTGACCTTTTACTTCTGGGGACAAATGCCAGATAAACGTTTCTCAAGGATTTCTGTGGCTTTCCCAGTTGGAGAGTAGTGCTGGGCCTAAACTGCAGTAGTCGCAGGCTAATGGCAGGCTTGTAAATGAGGTAGGAAGATGTGTTTCTGGGGCTTTGTCTCCTGGACACCTCCAGGCCTGTGAGAGCCTCTGGTAAAAGGGTTAGGGCCTGCCAGGAGGTGGGCTGGCATGGGAGTGAGGTGGTTGCGGGAGGGTGGTGCTGAACACGGTTAATGATCAAGAAAAACTATTCTACTGGGCCTGAAATAGGAGCAGCTCACTGCGGGCTGGGAAATTCATGTGAGAGAGACTCTAAGCAGGAAGCAGCTACTTGGAATAAAAGGATTGTTTCTCACCCATCATCTTATGCAATTCAAATGACAATGAATAGCTAGAGGTTTGGTCCACCCTGTCTTAAGCCACTGAAATATAGACTTGAATGTAGTTGAGATCTATGTTGCCTTCTGAATTTCTTAATGATGTCTTTGTTTTATAGATGTTAAAATGGGAAGCCTGACATTGACCAACCTCAGCGAGGCGCTATCTGGATTATATACTTGCAAATCTGAAAATGAGATAGGGAATGCATCATGTTCAGTACAGTTGAATGTAATGATGCGTAAGTACAGCTATCCCTTGTTTAACACTCCTAATGTGTTCCTAAAAAGAACAGCATGCTAATCACAACATGCTAAATGAAATTCACTTTACCACAAGAAAATATGCAGTAAGCGTGGGTTATGTCCCTGACCTATAATTCTTACATTAAAAATCAATTGGCTGCCTTGAACCTAAATGGCCTCAAAGTCCTCCAACTCTTACTAGCTTATCGCTAACTTACTCTTTTTATTTACCTGCTGGTCACTGATTCCCAACCCCTGCTTCCAATTTCCAAACACTCCCACTCACTGCTTTCTGTTGTAATATGCCTTTCACTGTAATATGCCTTTAAGGGATCACAGCATGACATCACTAGAAAGAATGGGCTGAATGGCCTGTTTCTGCACTGTAACTGTTCTATGGTTCTGGGAAGTGTGTCGTGCAATCCAATTTTAGTTTCACTTTTGCTTTCAGCAGAGCACACAGCTCTGCTTCTGTCGTCTTCAAGTTTTCTATCTGTTCCTACTTGCCTCAACTTAATTACTGAACCCACAATGTTTATACTCAATCCCTTATGAGTGATTGGTGCCTTTATATCATTATAACAACATGACACGGTGTGCAGAAGTGGTCCCTTCTAAACGACATAGTGCTCAGTCTGGCAGCAAGATTCAGTACAGGTACGACATGGTGAACAGTCTTAGATCGTGTTACATGGTATACGATGACTCCCGACATCCTGGACAGACTGCAACAAAGCCACAGTATCAGAGAGCATGGAAACCTCAGCACGGTGACTGAACAGAGAAGCTTTGAAGATATAGTGCTCAAATAATGAGCTCGTAAGCAGACAAACTTCTCATGGTGAGTCGGACAGCGCGTCGAAAGGACCAGCACCAAGTTAGCTCAGTCAGGAAAGGCGAGCGACCAGGGTGTGGGTTAGATTGATTGCGAGTGAGGGAGAGTCAAACCAAACAAAAATTTGGACCAGGGAAGGTTGCGATTATAACATGCGTGCTTTGGAAAAGCATGTGCAAGTGGCTACAGTAACACTCATTCCAGATACTACAGGAAAAGTAACGTCAAAGGGATATTGTCCAAATGCCCACAAAGTCCCCTTTTGAATTGGGATGCAGCTGACCTACTATGCAAATTCAAAATGTTGAAACAGTGTACAGAGCTATAGTTTCTTGATTTGGATGCGTCTGAACCAGACAAGCAAGTCATAAAAAAATCACCTAGCAATTGGGAATAAAGATCACAGGCTGAACACATCAGGATTAACAACAGAAGAGCCAAAGGATATGGACTACATTGGAAGGCCGGTTCAGAATCAGGTTAAACTTTCATATTCATTGGCTAGCGTTCATGCTGTTTCGACAACAGCCTGCAGAATCCATGCTTTGTCAGCAGATGCAGAGGAGAGGGTACGTACTGTGATTTTTCAAACACAGAGCTAGCAGAGGGAACTGTTGAGTTGGTGATTGCATCCACTCCCATGGAAGAATTCGAGAAAGATCTGCTAGACAAGCCCAAAACATATGGTGTCGAAGAACTATTCGAGGATGGACGCAAGTACAAAGTGATCCTTGTAGGTTAACAAATCTTACAGGTCCCAAGTACAACCCCAGTTGGTGACACACTCACTAGAACACCTAAATCTAGCAACACATGTGGAAGGTGTGGCCTTCTAAATGCACCAAGGAAATGTCCAGCTTTCCACTATTTCTGAAAAGCATGTGGCAGAAAGAGCCATTGGCAGCAGCAATGCTCTAAAGAAAAGGCTGATACAGCTACAAGGTGCAGTACACTGATCCAAACAGACCACACACAACGGGTACCTTCCAAAGATAAGAATGACCATCTGGTATCCGATCAGAAACATGTACATGATGTGATTGACAAACCAAAAATAAAGTGCACGACAAGATAAAGAGCAGTGGACACATATTTCACACAGTCAAGCTCATGGAAAACATAGACACTGCCACACCTTCAGAAGCGTTTGCCAAGATTAAAATTATCTGCGTTAATAAAGTTGGTAACTACTCTTTATTGGCCACAATTAGACACAGGAGCAAGTCCTACCATACTACCCCTGTGAATTCTAAAAGACATGTACCCACGGATGTGGAGCATACTGCTGCGCAACTTTCAGCGTACAATGGTTCACTAATTCCATGTGCAGGATCCATAGTCCTGGAGTGCAAGCACAATCAATCTTCCTGGGTGGTACAGATGTGCTATGTTGTGGTGACTAAAGGCTCAGCAATCGCAGGTCTACCGGCATGTCGTGATCTTGCACTAGTGACAATCCATGGAATCAGTCAGACCAGATACGGTAGGTCAACCTCAGAAACTATCCCTATCACCTCAGTTCACAACCTAATATCAGACAGAATGTTTAGGCAACATTGGCATTTCAAGGGAGAAGAGGTAATAAACATTAGGCTTGCAGGAAAATGCAAGTCCATCAATTGATCGGGTACATTTACTCAAAGCAAATTCCAACAGCTACAAGAGGAAATGGAAAAAGATTCTGCACTACAGAAACTGTGGAAAGCTATTATTGAACAATGGCCTGATTCAATTCAGCATATCCGCGAACACTTGAGACCATTTTGGCCTTATTGGGATGAGCGAGACATCTCCCGGGGAGTCATTTTTAAAGGCAGTTAGGTCATCCTACCAGAATCTTTTCAACCTGATATCCTTCAACAACTTCATCACTCACACATGGGCATAGATTGGATGAGAAGACTTGTAAGAGAGAGAGTCTGTTGGCTGGGTATGAACAATGACATTGAAGTCATCGTCAAGAAGTGCGAGGCATGTCAAGAGCATATGCCAAGTCAGCACAAAGAACCATTGATTCCACATGAAGTTCCTACCCATCCATGGCTCAAAATTGCATCCAACCTCTTTCATGTCCACGGCACTGACTTCATCGTCATCGTTGACTGCTTTACCCCATCATTTGACAATTGCACAATATGTCAAGCATAATGTCACGCACACAAAGTACTATCTTCAGTTTATTTGGTATGCCTAGAGAGATCATTGTGGATAGCAATCCATAATTATTGGTAGGGCATCTCAGGATATGTGTGAAAAGTGGAACGCTGATCGCACTACCTCTTCTCCTCATTAACCTCAATCTAACGACCTAGCTGAACAAATGATTTTCATGGTGAAATTCCTAAATCTCAAATGTAGACACACCAAGCAAGACCTACACATTGCAATGTTACATCTGAGAGTGACACCTTTAAGTACAACTATTCCATCACCAGCAGAGCTCAGGCTTGGCAGACCAATGCATACAAATTTACCTTCTCTTACCCACTCTATTCTCAGAGACTAGAGAGCAACTTGTAAAACTACAAGAGAAAATGACTAACATGCATGATAAAAATGGGCATACAGAATTTCCAAGTTTACAGTTGGATCCCACAGAATGGACATGGCAACCAGCTGAAGTGACAAGGATTTGTTCTGAGCCAAGCTCCTATGAAGTCATTACACCCAAAAGCGCAACGGTGAGGCTTAACTGAGGGCAATCAGATCCATTCCAGCTCCTCAACCACCATACAGTCTTATAGCATCTAAGACAAGATCCTGAATGAAACCAGGGGCAATGTCAAAGAATGACAATCCCACAGATCACTGTGAGCAATTAAAGAAGCCTCCCTGACAAGGTTACCATTACAAGATCCGGGTGTACCAGGAGATTACCTTTACGCTTTAGAGACTCATAGATTCACCAGTTCTGTACACTTATTCAATGGGAACTAAACATGAACATGTATTGTAAATATACAACAAAGTTATACTTTGGAAGGGGGAAAAATATCTTTAAAAAGAAAAGGGGATATTGTTATATGTCTTTAAGGTGTTGCAACATGACATCACTAGAAAGGAAGTGGGATCCTCCCTAATTTACAAACCACACTAAAATGTAAACATGATATTAGAATGTGCTTTAAACAGGGAGATCTGTACAGTCGTGGAATGGAGTGGTAACTTTAGCCTGTATCATTAGTCTGATCTTAGGCTAATGAATGGTATTTATGTACATGAACATGTCACTTTTATAAGCTAACAATGACTTAATAAATTTTTAATAAAAGGTATAATTTCCTCTCAGCCCAGGGTGCCTTGCAAAGACAGACTGGGAAGTGTGAGGACATTGGAGTAGATTGCTAGCCTTCACATGAGTGAAAGAAAAGGACTTTCCTGTGGACTTTGACACCCCAATGTTGAGATGAATTGGGTTTCCCTAGCCTGCACTTGCCGGCAGAGGGACCAGCACAGCAATATTCCTGGGGGTGGCTTGCTATTTGGCAACCGGCCCCTGATACTGCTGGTCGCATTCAGAGGGCTGGCAACTCTAGAATCCTGGCAGCCCCACTGCGTGAGAGGTGGGCACTGCTGGGGCGGATCAAAGAGACAGGTTTTAAAATTAAATTCCAGGGGGCCAAACAGGGAGGCCCCTGCTGAAGGCTAAATGGGGCTGCAGGGGTGACCTTCCCTGCCCAAAGCCTCTTTCTTTGGACTGAGAAGCCTCCAGGCCCAATGGCCACCTAGACCACTAATGGAATGCTGAAGTATGAAGCTAATAACCCCCCCCCCACACACACACGTGGCAGGGGCGGCACTCCACCATCTCACAACATGCCGGTGCGCCAAAGAATTGACTCCAATTGGTTGTTAATTATTTAAATTGGCTGAATGCCTCTGTTTGGGACCTCTGCATCTGGCCTCATTGCTGGGACACAGGAATGTGTCGGCGAGCTGTCATGACGTGGCTCCCCACTATTTTTCTACCCTCTTGCCCCTGCTGCATCCCAGCCTACTGCCCTGTGGCTGGGAACATCCTGCCCAAAGACTGAGTGCTCAGAGACTACAGGGGCTGTCTGGTGATGTACTGCCCCTTTTGTTCACCCCACCCCACCTCAGTTTAAGTGGTGTAGCATGGGGACCTGAAACATACAATTCCTACCAGCATGGAGTATCTGAAGAAGCTAAACGTTCATACAATGGCCCCAGCATTTACAATTACCAGGCTTCTATCGCTCGAAGAATTCATGATTACTTACTTAATGTTAAATAAATGACTCATCATTTAATTTTCAATGTGCTCCAGACTAATTCTCTTGGTTTTGTGATTTGAATACAGTCAAAAAGGAATAATCCATCTTTAATATGTCTCTCTTTCCACAGCAAGTAATGCTGGGATCATTGCCGGAGCCATTATTGGAGTGTTCTTAGGAATGTGTTTGATTATTGCTATCGCCATTTACTTCTGCAGGCTTCAAAAGAAGAGAGAGGCAGAAAAGGAGCAATATCTAGCTAATGAGATAAAGTAAGTCATTGTGAATAACCAAGAGGCTCATCTGGGCCTAGGACAAATATTTTTTAAAAAGCTACCTTCCTCCATTAGTTAGCAGCACATATGAGAGGCCTCATGAGAGTTAACAATTTAATGTGGGCAATAAAAGGAAAGATGGTAATGTTTAGACAATTAAAATTTCAATTGTTGAGAATTGCAGTTTTACCATATAACCTTATACTGAGAATTTCTGCATAAGGATACACGTTGTAACCTGGTGGATACATTTGCTGTCCCTGCAGTCATGGATTATCCCATTCATTCATTCATGCGCACCCAGAGTATTTTACTCGAAGATTACAGGCACCTTTAACCCTCTGAATGATTTGTTGCTGCCAATGCCCTGGTTAGAGTAGAATGTTTACAAAAGATTTACACCACATTCTACAGGAGGTAGAGCCTGACTTTTACAAGGGCCGTGGGGAGACTGACGGCAGGGCAAAAAGTGGGTCCCGAGCCTTCACCTGCTGGCAGCAAGACCACCTCAGCAATCTTACCACAAGCGGCCGTCTAATTGGTTGCCTGCAGGCCCACCATCCAATTAAGGGCAGCAGCCGGGCTCCCCATGCTGCCTGCCCGATCAGAGGGCTGGCAGCTCTGAAGCCTGAGCAGCACCACCGGGGAGAGATGATTGCGGCTGAGGCAGGCAGGAGGTCTCAGGAGCTGGGCCAGGTAAGATTAAAAATTCGAGGAGCCGAGGGCCGCAGAGGAATCCCATCGCTAGACCATTGAGCCTGGCTTCCAGTGTTGCGGAGAAATGGTGATGGCACCATAAAGTGGCTCCTAACCTTGATTTAAGGCTGTTGGCTGCCTGCCACCTTGGAGCCCCACCACATCCGGTAAGATACACTGTCGGCTGGACTGCATCACTGAGCCGACCTGAAGTGGTTCCCATGATTATACCAGCACCCCTGCCTCCCGCCCACCTCCCAGAGGCCAGCAAAATTCTGGACCAGGATTCTAACTCTGGCAAGTAAATATGACGACACCTACACATTTCATTTTGGCTGCATCACCCCTACTGACGCCCACCCAGGGTGGTCTTCTGACACTGAAGGAAATGATGCTGGCTTCAGTCTAAGCTGAATATGTCACCTATGCCCAACAGCCAAAGTGCGACACAAGTTGATTTGAATTGAAGCTGTACTATTGTGGGTGGGCCTGCTTTGCTCAGTTAGATTCACATTTTGACTCACTTATTCGCCCAGAGGAAGTGGACATTTTTTTCTTTATAGGACGCTGCTGTGTGCAATCCTGGAAAGATTCATCAGCACATTAAAAATGATGTTCTTTTTGATCAATGTAAAAAATATTTCTCTTTAGCACATATAAAAATATTGAAAATGGAGGAAAAGAAAGGTTGGTTAGCTGATAGTCAAGCAGCATCCAATTGGGTTATGAGTCTTGCTTTCCAAAAGCATAGGAAGGCAGTAAGTCACAAGGATGGATGTGTTGGCTACTAATGGCTGGGGTGTGGGGGATAGTGATGTGATGAAACCTTCAGGAATACATTTTATCACAGTTGGCAAACGTAACTGCATAGAACAATGCAGGGATCAATGTCCCGCTGCTCTTCACCTTAGTGAAATGTCCTGCCAAATTAGTTTATTGTTTAAAAAAGATTTTGGTGTAGCTTATTGTTGAGTGTGTTGTGTGATGTGTATGCGTGTGTCTGTTGTGTATATGGGTGTGTGTTGTGTATATGGGTATGTGTGTGTGTGTGTGCATGTTCATCAAAGTGAAAGACCAAGCAATTGGGAAAAAAAGATCAAACTTTCCAATTATAGGCAGCCAGAATCAGTTTCAAGCACTTTCATGGCACACAGAGCAGGAGTAGATGAGGAGCAAATTCCTACACTTTGCTTTATAACAACGTGATTTACATGAATTGCAGAAGAATGCCTTCAACTATACCAGTATGAAATTGTCATTTACCACAACAGCCATTGTTGCAGCCTCTTGAGAGTGGAATTGCCAAATTTGGGGTGGTTTACGGTGCAAATCCCACCCAAAATGACACTTCACAGGGGGTACTTATAGTCAGCAGAGAGACAAAGCTTTAATGAATTCAGAATGGACAGAAGTAGAACCCAAGGCCAGGAAATCAAAACGTAGTGTTCAGCATAGCATGATAAATGGAGTGTATTAACGGTCATGATGATATCAAATGAATTGAATTGAAGTGAATATCTGTGGAGGGAATGTATGCTTAAACTGCAACAAACAAAATCCTCTGATTATAAAATGAAACTTTTCTTTCATCACAGGGAGGATGCACAAGCACCAACAGGAAATACTTGGGCTAAGACTGCGAGTTCTGATATAATCTCTAAAAATGGCACACTGTCATCAATGAACAGCACCATGCATGCCTACAAGCCATATCCTAAGAAGCCACCATCAGACACTGCTTCAACCATCACTGCAATGGGTGTCAACAGCACTGGAAGTTACAAACGCCCAAGCAATGCCCAAAAATCGGCGGGTAACACTCCGACAAGAAGCTCACCTGGGCAATCAGTGCCAGCTTATGCATCATTAGTTAACACGCACCACTCTGGTCCTCCCCCTAAGTGGCAGAACGGAGTTCAGGCACAGGCACCTAGTCAGGCAGCCTCATTGTCCTCCATGTCACCATCTAACCTTGCTAGAATGGGGGCTGTGGCAGTCATGGTGCCAGCCCAGAACCAAGCAGGATCACTGGTGTAGGAGTAACTCATCATTAACCAGTTCACATAAAAATGCTGCAATAACTTTGATGACCAAAGAACAAGGCTTCAGATGAGAGTCATTTATGGTGAAAAGTTACAAATATAGCGTTCAGTATGAACTGTGTCCTGAAGTCCTGCCATTGCATCTTGTAAGTTGTTCAACAAGAAACTTGAGAGAACTTGAAATGAGAAATTTTGCCCAAATGCTGGATGGATGAATAGGTGGCCATTTCTATTCTAGTGTTTCACTTGTAACTCAAACAATACAAATGCTTGACACTAAACTTTTTATAGCAATGGTTCTAACTAATCCCAATTTATCCTAGCTCTATGCTTGTAATCTCTATAGCC
This sequence comes from Carcharodon carcharias, assembly GCF_017639515.1. NCBI lineage: Eukaryota > Metazoa > Chordata > Chondrichthyes > Lamniformes > Lamnidae > Carcharodon > Carcharodon carcharias. The sequence goes on along the minus strand of NC_054491.1, from coordinate 32,585,641 downwards.
TCTCTGTCAAAATATAGCACGTTTTGAAGAAAATAAATCTGCAGTTTTAGCTAGCCTGTACAAACTGGTAATAGCTTATTATATTCATCAGTCCCCAGTGAAGAGAATCCAGACCAGTTTAATTCTGGAGAAATGTGACTGCTGATTTATATTACAATCTATCTTTTTCTTCTTGTTAATTCTCTTTTTCTCCCTTATGATTGACTTTTTCTGTTCTATTTTCTTTTCTGTCATTGGATGTGGGCATCACTGGCAAGCATTTGCTGCCCATCCCTAATTACCCTTGCATGGCTTGCTGTGCCATTCCAGAGGGCAGTTAAGAGTCAACAACATTGCCTGTGGATTTGGAGTCAGATGTATGTCTGACCGGGTAAGGATGGCAGATTTCCTTCCCTAAAGGGGATTAGTGAACCAGATAGATTTTCACAACAATCGCTAGTTTTACGGTCACTATTGCTGAGATTAGTTTTACATTACAGATTTATTAATTAAATATAAATTTCATCAGCAGCAGTATTTTCACCCAGGTCCTCAGACCATTAGTCGGGGTCTCTGGATTACTAGTCCAGTGACATTACCACTATGCCACTGACTCCTCTTCAGATTCATACAATCAATCCCCAATGAGACAAAAACCCAGGTGACCAGCTTCTCTCGACCTATTGCCAGTGTCACTTCTGCTTTTGGGTGGAGAAAGTAGCCAACCTTTGGCTTGAAAGTCCTTGAGTGTAGAATATTAAGGGGTGATTTTGAAATGATTCAATAAGGTATATACAGAGAAACCATTTCCTTTGATGGGGGAATCAGGAACTAGGGGATATACTCTTAACATTAGAGCTAAGCCATTCAGGAGGTAATGAAAATCTGGAACTCCACCCCCAGAAGGCTGTGGATCTTGGGGAACCATTGGACTCAGTTCGATAGATGTCTGTTCGGTAATGGTGTCAAGGCCTAAGGTGGGAACATGGAGTTGAGGTACAGATCAGTTAGATCATGGCTGAATAGTGGAGCAATCTTGAGGGGCTGAATGGCCTGCTCCTGTCCCAATGTTTGATAGTTCTCTATCTATCTGTGATGAGCAGTGTTCCTAGATTACTCCCAACAGAGGTAAATGTGAATTTGTGGAACCAACAGATTCTGCGTTCCTCTTTCTACAATTTCTACCAGAGCTCTTCTGTCTATAGTTCTTTTTGAATGCATTCGCCATGTTGTTGCGCTGACCATAGCATTTCTCCTCCTTCCTTCCTTGTTATCCTTTTATCTTTTTGTAACTTTGTGAAGTCTCTCAGTGACCATTAAGGCAGTATCCTCCTGTCACTGTGGTGAAGGATGAAAATAAGTAATGGAATTAGTGAAACTCCATCATCAATGCCCAAAAATAACTTGTTCCTAAAAAAACAGAAACTGAAAAATAGCTGGGAGAGTCTTCAATGTTGCAGCACTGGTGAAATGGAGTTGTTAACATTTATTTATATGGCAGATAATGTAGTATAAAAACTAAAGCTAACCTCACCACAGATGGAGTAAAAGCATTTCAATAAGTGAAAGAAGCCAGTGCAGGAGTTAATCACAAACACGTTATCCAGAAACCATTTATGTTAAAATAATGGAGATGATTCTTTATAAATTGTGAGCTCTCTTGCTCATGTTTTGTAACAGGGCACTCCCCAAACATATTCTAATATAACAGAGGTATCAAAAGATATGCTGAATGTGAGAGCATAGGATATGCTCAGATGACGATGGTTCTTCAGTCCATTTGATATTCTCCTTTCAGAACATTGATTCTACTATCTTTCCATCATAGTTTTTGGCTGTTTCTGAACTGAGTTCAGCTTCCTGGCTCTAACCACTTGTTTGAGCAACAATGATCTTCCTGTTGCTCACACCTTTTGTTAGGGAACACTTTAAGCAGCTGCAGGAAAGATCTCAGAAAAGCTTTGTACAAATGCTTCCTGATGTCTGTCCTGAAAGTATAATAATTTTCATAATATTTACCTGATTTATTGTAAAGTAGGTTTATGAGGGTAAGCAGTTGGGTTTGTCTATGAGTGATTTGGAGTCAGGTACACTGCAAGGTTTAACTCATCAAAAGAAGCTAGGTGCTTGATATGCTAATAAGTAAACATGGATGCTGGCTTAGCATGTAAGGTGTGAAGGGAATCTGCATTTTTAGATGGATGAAGGGAGATTTGGGTTTCAAAGTGATTTTAGTCTGTTTACAAATAGCCAGACAAGCAAGGCTAAGGAATGCGTTTATTTTTTCTAAAGGGTTACTGACAATAAATAGTAGCAACATGAACATTTTTCTGTTATGAGGGAGATACAGTTTCAAAGACATATGAAGCAGTAGAATTTACATATTAAAAAAGAGAGAGACATATATAAAGGAGAATGAGGCCATGTGTCAGGAGAAGGCATTGTGGAATCTAACAGAAGTGTGTGAACCGTGCCCTGTTTGTAATGAAGCCTCCAGTGTTTGTGCATAAGCCTGCTGTCTACCAAAACTGAAGCTGGAGAAAGCCATTTGGAATTCCACTGTCCATTGCGTCAATTTGCTGGAACTGTTTAAAATCTAAAATCTATTTTTGGACCGTTGCCTTAAAGGGGGTGTAACTGGGAGTCAGGTTAGTTAGGAATTTTAGGAGTTATTATAGTGGTCATTTGTAGTTTTCTTTTAATTTTGTTCATGGGATGTGGACATCGCTGGCTAGGCCAGCACTTATTGCCCATCCTTAATTGCCCTTGTTCAGAGTGCATTTAAGGGTCAACTGCATTGCTGTTGGCCTGGAGTCACATGTAGGCCAGGTAAGAACAGCAGATTTCCTTCGCTAAAGGACATTAGAGGACCAGGTGGGTTTTTATGATAATCGGCAATGGTTTCATGGTCACCATCAGAATCCCAGATTGTTTTATTTTTAGTGAATTCAAATTTCACCATCTGCCATGGTTGGATTCAAACTTGGGTCCCCAGAGCATTACCCTGGGCCTCTGGAATACGAGTGACATTACCACTATGCTACCGCCGCCTCCATCTATGTGCTTGAAATCTTTTCTTTTGCTAATAAATATTTTAATTTAATTTAAAAAAAAACTCTAAGAGCCTTGGTGGACTTATTCTGAATTCAGTGCACACATTTTGAAATAAATACAAATTGCAAAACCGTTGTGATAACACGATCAAGTTTCCCTCGTGGATTTGGTCCGCCTAGCATATGCTGTCTGCCACACCATCGCATTGTCTGGCTGCTTTTCATTTCTTCCTTTGAAGTGGACAGTTCATTTTGACAGATTCTAGGAAGGGCATATCTGATAGGGACAATGTTTGCGACTGATAAATAATTAAATTAATAATTGAGCCAGCTGAATCGTTCAGCACAGTGCCACTCTTTTTATACTGAAGCTATCAGACACGTTGGTTTTAACCAGTTGATTAATTTATTTGTTTAAATTTGCATATTCAAATTATGCCCTGAAAATGTTACAGCCCTTTCAGCGCCCCACCTGCAGGCAGCCTCCGACAAGTTGATTGGTAGCTGGAGAAGGCTGTCAGAAGAATTTGACATTTTAGCGTGAAGCAGAATAAAGCCATTTCCGATTGAATGGTGCAAGATGACCCATCAGTGTGTGATTTGAGAGGAAGGATATTTCTAATGGATTAACATGGTTACTCCTCAGTCAGATATGTCCATGAACATGTGGCAGCTGTTGCGCAGTTACAAACCCTATGGAAACGTTCAGGTGCATAAACTGTGGGTTTGCTGTTATTAGAGAAAGCAGGTAAAGCTCTTGGGAAACATCACTGATCATTCTGTCCTTCCTTCAGGAAGACTTCCAGGAGAGAAAGCCTTAATTTTAACAGGAACACTGTCATAATGGTGCCTCTTATCTTCCAGTATATAGACAGTTTCCATTTTAGTTGCTATTATGAAACTCCTTGCATCCTAATGACCGTCCTCATTAATAAGGATTAGTGCCCCAGCTGAAGAACCACCTCAGCTTAAAATGATTATACTTTAATGTCTCGGAATTTTGGTTATGTTACAAACTCATTTTACAACTCTTGCTATTTACAACTTTACTATTGCCTTCAAAAAGACATCTTCTGGCCTGTATCAAAATGAGGTAGAATCCTGGACAGGCTGCACTAAGAGTAATGTTGTGATATGGGAAAAAGAAATTTCACACAGCAAACCATTTATGTCTGGATTGCACTCCCTGAGAGTTTGGTGGAGGCAGGTTCAATCGAAGCATTCAAATCAGAATTAGACTGTTATCTGGAAAGGAAGAATGTGCAGGGATACAGGGAGGAGGTAAGAGAATGTCGCTAAGGGAATTGCTCATTTGGAGAGCCGGTGCAGTCACGATGGGTTGAATGGCCTCCTGCACTGTAACAGTTCTGTGATTTGTCCAAGGGATCCAAGCCAGAGTTTCTCGGTCTCTTTCTGAACCATCCCACAGTGTTGCTGCACTGAAAGGAAGGTAAATGACCATGCTCGCTTTGGCATAGATTTAACTTTTCATTTGCTGATGGAAAACATTGAAGTCAATGGAAAGGGTTTATTGGGCAATTGACCCACACCTGTCAGGATGAGATATTAAACCAAGGCCCATGCTGCCCCCTCAGTTGATTGTAAGATATTCCATAACATTATTTCAAAGAAGGGTAGGGGAGTGCTGGACAACATTTATCCCTCAACGACCATCACTAAACACAGATGAACCAGTCATTACCTCTTTACTGTTTTGTGGGAGCTTGCTGTGCATAAATTCGATGCCACTTTTCCTACATCACTACAGTGACTACACTTCAAAAGTCCCTCATTGACTATCAGGTGCCACAGGACATCCTGAGATCATGGAAGGCGCTATATAAATGTGGGTCTTTCTACCTGGTGAAAGGCTAACACTTATCCCTTTGTTGGAGCCTATCAGAGCTTTTTTAGATTTTTTTTGTAGATTTTGAATGTATACTTTTTTTTAGAACAAACATTATGTCAAAGTCAGAGGTTAGAGTTCTACCAGAAGCTAATGTTTAGCAAACATTCACATCAGTTGTTTTGCAGTTAGAACTCCCAGATGGTCTTTTGATTTGTCAACAAAACACTGCTATGTGGGAACCGTTTCGCAGCCTGTGAGCAGAGTTTCATAGTAAAACATGTCGTTTATATATGTTTCTGGAAACGAATCATTTAAGGCTCCTTTATAAATATCCAGAGAATGGCAGAAGCCCAAATGCCAGGTTTTCTTTGAAGAAGTGGGTACAGGTAGACCTTTTAAACTCACCTTTCCTATTGTGACACTGCTTTTTGAATTATAACCTGTACTTCCTAATCCACTCATTAATTTGGTTATTGGTATACTTGGGATCCAGTCGAATAAATGAAGGGTTGGAACAACCCAAAACTCTGGGGTCCTAATGCATTCTTCAAGTTTAACTGATGGTTGAAGTTAATCATCTTATCAACAATTATTATTATAGAATATGTTAAATACAGTAATATTGATTCATTAGCCTTTCTGAAGTAAGTCAAAATCTTTCCACAGTGCCCAAGATCTTGACAGTACCCTATCCCCCACCATATTTCAGTCATTATTTTTCCCCCCTCTTTCTCAATACCACATCTTGGAAATTGAGGTGAGCATTAACATTGATGCAAATTATGGGCATTGTGCACCTGAATTTCCTAAATGGATTGGCAGTAAGCGATGTCCACCCTGCCTCTGAAAGGAGACATTACCTCCTCTATGTTGCCCTTAGGTTTATTGGTCCCTGCTTGCAGTTTTGATGACTGAAGGAGCATTTTGTATCATGGTAGGGAGGCATAGGAATTTGAATTGTGTCTGCTTGTTTTGCTTATTTTTGTGTCAAATGGAATGCCATGCACTTTGAGAAAAGTTAAAGGGACTACTTGGGTAGTTCTAGACTGATTGGATACTGTCCGGTACCATTTGTGACTCCTCAGACAATAAAGCATTCTCTGGCTGCATCAGCCAATCACCTGGACAACATTCAGGCTTGGGCCATTAAATGGCAAGTGACATTTACAATATACAAATGCCAAGAAAATACCCACTATCAACACTGTTGATCAGAAACTTAACTGGACCAACCACATAAATACTGTGGCTACAAGAGTAGGTCAGAGGCTGGGTATTCTGCAGCAAATAACTTATCTCCTGCGTCCCCAAGCTTTTGGACCATCTAAAAGGCACAAGTCAGGAGTATGATGGAAGATTCTGCACTTGCCTGGATGAGTTCCGGTCCAACAACAGTCAAGAAGCTCGACATCATCCAGGACAAAGCAGCCTCCTTGACTGGCAGCCCATTCACCACCTTAAACATTCACTCCATCCACCGCTAGCACACAGTGGTAGCAGTGTCTACCATCTACAAGATGCACTGTAACAACTTTCCAAGCCTCCTTCAACAGAACCTGCCAATCCCGTTGTCTCTACCACCTAGAAGGACATGGGCAACAGATGGATGTAAACATCACCAACTGAAGGTTACCTTCCAAATTGCGCACCATCTTCACTGGGAAATATATCTCCATTCTTTCATCATGGGTCAAAATCCTGGGACTTTACCTAACAGCTCTATGGGTGTACAGGCATCACACGACTGCAGTGACTCAAGAAGGTGGCTCACCAACACCTTAGAGATAATTCGGAATGAGCAATAAGTAGTCAGCATGGATGAATAAAAATCTGGGCAGTGCTGTCTCTTTCATTGGGGTTAAAACATGTATGGACATCTCTCCTGCTTAGTTCCTGCTGCTTCCTGCTGTGCACTTTCACCACCTACAAGAGGGATAGGGAAGTTTGTCAGTGAGTGCTGTGCAATAATTTTGGGTGTCTAAAATAGAGTGTGGGAGGTTTGCAACAGTGAGGATGAGGATTGTCTGGAATCCCTAGGAATCGAAGATTACTCTTCAGGACACTGCTGCAGGCAATGAAGGAAAACTCAAAAGATCATTAAAAACCATTTGTGTTCTATTTTTGTTTTAGTTGAACACCTCTGTTTATTAATTGTAGCTAAACTGTTTGACTGGGTGGGGCAGTTGGAGGTGGAGTAGCATGTGATAAAGCTCCGGGAATATGGCCAATGTGAGTTCCATCCCTAGTGTGTTGCTGTGAGACAGAGATGGATGGGGTGACTGTGTCTATGTCAGGGAAGAGGTCCAGTTGCCCTTGTTATTGTCTATGTGGGAAACAGGGTGTGGGAGGGGGTAATGACAGAGGTTAATGTTTATTATTATTATTGGGAAAGCATCAAGAGTTTGATTTTATGATCAAACAGAATGACACACGTTTGAAAGCCATTCAAACACATTTTAAATCAAAATGGATGAGCTTCATTTCAAAGGATTGAGGTTTGACAGACCTGAAAACACCAAAAGGTGCATCCAATAGGTAAGAAAATGGGAAGATCTTTTAAGTGTGAATCATGTTCCTAGCTACTGGTCATTCTGAACTCCTGGATTTGGCACTGATGACCCCTCCCTCCCCCCCCCCTGTAAATGGTTAACGGATGGTTACCCCTCAACACACATTGTGAATCAGAGAGAAAGAGAGGGCGAACTTGCGCTGATAGTGGGTGATGGTTTGGAAAGATTTCCATTTTGCAGACCGTAGAATGTGACTGCTGGAGTGAGTGGTCTGAATCTATACTGTCTTTTATGCATAAAGGCTGTTAGTGTGACTGGAAAAGGTGAATGAATGTTTTGAGAAATAAATATTCCACATAAAATACCTTCTGGAGAGTTAATGGAGAATATTCTCAAACCAGCCAATGGAAGCAACAAACCAATTCCTCAAATTTAGAAAAAAAGACAATCTTCAAGCAAAAGTTTATAAAAGCATAATTATCTCTGCTTCCACTCCCGCCCGTGATTTCCTGTCCATTGAAATTGAGATGAAAAAAATCAGGAGCTAAGAGGGTTTATTTGGCAGGGGGGTGCGTGGGATGGGATGGTGGTGGGGTGCAATTCCATGCTGGTGCACTTTGATAGCAGGAAGATTCCACCTATTCCCACTAACAGTGATATGTTACTGACTTTACATAAAAGTTACGACACAGATACAGACCTTCCGGCCAATCAGTCCTGCCTCGTAGTTGTCAAGCACAGGGACGTGGTCCTAATCCCTGCTCCCATATTCCTTTATTCACTTTTCCTTCAGCCGTCTACACAACAACAACTTAAGGGCTGACGTGGTCTCTTTTAATAACAAACTCCACCTTTAATTGCATTTCATACCCTTGCATCTCAGAAAAGAAAATGTTTCTCCTGCTCTCTGTTCGAAATCTCTTCAAACTATGGCCTTTCATTCCTAGACCCTTCAATAACTGGATGCAGCTGGTTTATCCCTACTTAATTTTTCAACTCGTGAACACATAGGAAAAGTCATGAGCTGTAGTGAGATGGGAAAGAAAGATTGACCCAATGTTCTGGCACAGAGAGCCTCCTTGCAGTTGTACATGAATTATAGTCTAAGGCTGATCTCACAGCCATGTTTAACCATGTTACATTCTGTTTATATCCTACATGTTGGACTTTGTTACATATAATAAGGGTGGATTTTATGCACTGCTGTGTACAGTGAGTTTGACAAATTTTATTCACATTTTTATCTGTAGTTTTTTTCTACATAGTTTAAGGATATTTCTTCTTAATGGAAAAGTTATAAGATAAACCTAACTGAACCCATCCTGTGTGAACTTGGAAGTATCAGGTCTTTCCTTATTTTAATATTTCTGCATGCGCCTGTTGAAATGGATAAGGTTTTTTTTAAAAATAAAGTTTATCAGGTTTCTATACATGGCTTGAATTATTTGTCCAGTTCTATACTACAAACATTGAACTAGTTGCTAATTGTTATTGATTCAGTTTCCCCAACAAATTTTTCTTGAGTGAAGGATAACAGTTGTGTAAATTGAGCCATGACTTTGAGCTGTAAGCTGCATCATTATTCTCATGGCCCAGTGTCTAAGCATTAATCCCCAACCAGGTTAATTTGCTTATTAGTGAACATGTAGGATAGCCAATGTATGTCCTGTGAAATTACTACTAAGCTAGACCAATTTGTACAGACTAAACTCCTGAACTTATATCTGAAAACGTAGGCAAGCATTAAACCACACATAAGGGAGCAGTTGAACATCTTTGGGTGGGCAGAAGTGCTCATCCACCAGAGATGTGCCCTTGTTTGTAAGGGTCAGAACAGAAATCCTTGGCTGTAGCACCTCCGGGGTGCCATGTTGTTAATTTTGAGCCCTAGCTATTGAAATCAGACACTAATTACTATTTTTGTTCTAAGAATCTCCACTGAAAATATAATTATAAGGCTTCTCCCACAGTGACATTAGGTTTTTAAGCCTGGAAATGATATTGCACTATTGTTAAATATTATGTGTTTTATCAACTTTAGGAAAATAACAGGACATTGTTCTTGAAACTTGGGTAACACAAACAATGCAGCATCCTAACCTAGCCTAAAGGCAATAAGAGTTAACCACATAGTGTGGTATTGGTCTCACAGGTAGGCCAGAAAAGGCGGGGAGTGGTTCCCCTGCCTGAAGGATGTGAGTTAACCACTTGGGTTTTTACAACAATCGAGGGGTTTTCATGGTCACTTTGTCAGCTGCTGGTCTACAAATGACCAAATTTACTAAATTTAGTTTCCTAACGTGTGATGGTGTATTTTAAGTTATTGGGGTCACTTCAACTTATCTTATCAAGCAGGAAACCCACAGGGGCTTGTTTTGGAGAGGGGAGAGAGAGAAGCTGAACCCTCAAATTCCCTTCCTATCTGCCCTTAATCAGTTTTCGAAAAGGTAGACGTTTGTGTTTCTAAACCCCTGTGGTCAATTTAAAATACCACCAACAGACTTACGTGGGTTTAAACAAAAAGATTATTTATTCACACACTCGCCCCGAAAGACCTAAATGCCACATCAGTCTCAAAACACACACTAGAGAGATGCAACTAAAGAAGGTAGTACACTTCTACAAATGTTAAACCAAAACAATAGTAAGCATTCACTTTGAGAGTCCAGTGAAGAAGGAAATTTTTCCTACTCTTGGATTGTATTTCTGATAAGTTCAGATGGCTGGGTCAGATATTAGTGCAAAGAGAAGACTGTTCGGCAGGCCATGAAGTCAGGCACTCTTGGATATTGTATCAGGAGGTCCAATTTCTTAACAGGAGCTTTGGAATCAGGCTGGGAAGCATTTAAAAAGACTTTTAAGCCCCTCAGTTCTTAAAAGGCAAAGGTGGCACAGCTTTTCTCTGCAGCTGCTGTTTTATTAGTTTTATGTTACTGACAGCCCCCCAGGTCTCTGCTGGGTTTTGGCATAAAAGGATTTCAGTATCAGAGAACCAGTTTCAGTCACATGATCAGCATTCATTGATATACAATAGAAGGTAGATGGTGTTCTTTCACACTTAGCTTATGGATAACTGGTCTCATCAGCTTCCTCTGTTACATTGCAAATCTGGAGGCATAAACTCTAGGAGCCTATTGACCCTGACTTGGAGGAAGCTTTGAATAGTGGCAGGTGTGAATTCCACAAAGGAATGCTGTCCAGGCACGTCCATTCAAGGTAAAGACGCCCAGTGATTCAATTCAGAGCTTTCCAGAAGCTTGATCCATTTGTGTTGAAGTTGCAAAGGTCACCTGACCCTCTTGGCATATTAATAATTCATCAGTGTCCATTTTTAAATAAATGCAGTTCCAGAAGCTTCCATGTGAGCATTGTCCATGTTTAAAGTTATGAATATGGCCTGTTTTTGACTGGGCATGACAGCTGTAAAATCAACATTGTAGCTGATCCTGTGAGTTTGCCAGCAGCAGGGTTAGCTTAAAATTTCCTCCTTCATCTCTGGGTTGGTATTTAATTGGGAGTCAAGAGCTAGAGAGACAAACTAAGTCCCAAGTCCTGGTCACCAGGAAAGGGAGCTGGTTTTAACTAACATTGACCTTGTGGTCACCTCTGGTGGCTCACTCTCCGAGCTAATCTAGGCCAAATTCATACAAAAGTTGGGGTCAGAAGCAGGTTACCTTTCGGCCTGGGTTTTCATTCTTTTCCAGCTTGCTTTGTGAATAAATTTGCGGAGGTGGAGGGAAGAGGGTGTGCGTGTGTGTGTATCTGGCCCACTCCCATTATGAGGGTTCTTGCTCTCTCACACACTCAATCAAACTGACTGTCACTCACACAGATTCATACGCTCACACAGACACACACAGTCTCATTCACATAGACTCACTGCCTCACACAGATTCACTTCCTCGCTCAGACACTCACACAGATTCACTCCCTCGCTCACACAGATTCACTCCCTCACACAAGCTCACTCACTCATACAGACTCTCTGCTTCACACAGACTCACTCACACACACTCACTCCCTCACACAGATTCATTCCCTCACACAGATTCACTCCCTTACACAGACTCTCTGCCTCATACAGACTCACTCCCTCAAACAAATTCACTCACTCAACACAAGTTCACACACTCACACAGACTCACGCCCTCACACAGACTCACTCCCTCACACAGATTCACTCACTCCCCACCAGGGCCTGCAAGATTTGGACATTTTACCATCGAGGAGGAATTCGGGATGGCTATGAAGGTGCCAAGGCGCACTCCCTCATTCCACCTGTCTGATACCCCAGCTGCCCCAGGCGAGGGGCTGGGCAGGTGCAGTTGTTGCAACTGCTGTTCTTCGTGGCCTAATCTGCCCATTCCACCAAAGTGACCCCTGTGTTCCTTTAGGCAAGACAGAGAGAGAGAGGGGGAGAGAGAGAGTGCAGCCAAAGGCAGAGAAAGAATGTATCATGGCCACTCACCTTCACACTGTTCAGTGTTCCTCTAATCACAGACTGATTCTCTCCTGCATTTGGTATTGATAGGCTGACTGGTGATTGGAGGAAGAGCTTTTTGCAGATCTGTCACTTCTACTCACCTGTATTTTGAACAGTGAGTCCACGGGCCATTTAGAGAGGAATGGCGGGCCAGATTGAGGTCTGTGGGGTGTTGCTTGGACAACAAGAATGGGGTGGTTAAGATTTTATTGCAGCTGTAGATCTCTGTGGGCTGCTTAGGGTAAATACACTGTGTATTGATCTCATGCATACTGATAACTAAGTTTGCAAATGCATTAGCTAGTTACCCTCAGAGCTGCATCTGACTTCAAAGCTTTCCTGAGATGGAGGGAGACTATCAGTTAAGATTCCTATGCTGACTGCTGTGCAGCAGCTGCCCAGTGCAGCTCTGCTTGGGTGGGTTTTCGGTGGGAAGAGGACTGATCCTGGTACTTGTAACCCTGCAATTAATGGGCTTATTCTCCAAGCTTCCACTGTGTGGTGATTCTGGATAGCTGCTCTCTCCTGTAATAATAAGATTTGCCATTTCTACCAGTACAACTGGACTGAAGCAGTTTTCAGACAGTGTTGAGGTCAAGTCACTATCTATGAAGCAGGATCAAAGGGGGGGAAAAAAAGTAATACATACATTGATATCTTACACCACCATCACCATCCCTGGGTATGTCCTGACCCACAGGCTGGACAAACGCACCAGATGTACTTGCACAGTGGTATACAGTTGGGAGGGAGTTGCCCTGGGAGTCTTCAATATCAACTCTGGACCCCATGAAGTCTCACAGCATCAGGTCACACATAAGACTTTTCATTGAGAACAGTCGGCATTACATCGGCCATCTTAATTTCTCTGCTCCTCTCACCCACTCCAACCTGTCTTCTTCTGAACTTGCTGCACTCCGTTCCCTTAAGGTCAAGCCCTTACTTTGTTATCAAACCTGCCAACAAGGTGGCGCTGTTGTCTGAGGCACCGACTTCTACTTCACGGAGGCTGAGCGCCGACTCTCAGACATTTCCTCTTATCTCTCCCTGGACCATGACCCCATCACCGAACATCAAGCCATTGTTTCCAGGTCTGTCACTGGAGATCTTCCCTCCACAATTTCCAAACTCATAGTCTCCCAACCCTGCACAACTGCTTCTACCTCCTTTCAAAAATCCACAAACAGAATTGTCCCGGTAGACCAAGCGTGTCAGCCTGTTCCTGCCCCACAGAACTAATTTCTTCCTATCTTGATTCCATTCTCTCTCCCTTGTCCAGTTTCTTCCCACCTACATTCATGATTCCGCTGATGCCTTACGTTGTATCAACAATTTCCAGTTTCATGGCCCTAACCACCTCCTCTTCACCATGTATGTCAATCCCTCTACACCTCCATGCCCCACCAGATGGTCTAAGGGCTCTCTGCTTCTTCTTTGAACAGAGGCCCGAACAATCCCCATTCACCACCACTCTCCTCCGTCTGGCTGAATTTGTTCTCTCACTGAACAATTTCTCCTTTAACTTGTCTCACTTCTTCCAAATAAAAGGTGTGGCAATGGGTACTCGCATGAGCCCCAGTTTTGCCTGCCTTTTTGTGGGGTATGTGGCACATTCCTTGTTCCACTCCTACTCAGGCACCCTCCACACAACTCTCTTTTCAGTACATCAAATGACTGTTTCAGTGCCGCTTCATGCTCACATCCAGACCTGGAAAAAATTATTAATTTTGTTTCCAATTTTCATCCCTCTCTCACCTTCACATGGCCCATCTCCAACACTTTCCTTCCCTTCCTTGACCTCTCTGTCCCTATTTCCGGTGTTAGACTGTCTAACAATATTCATTACAAGCCCATTGACTCCCACAGCTACCTCAACCACAGCTCCTCATACCCTGAATCCTGTAAAGACTCCACCCCATTCTCCCAGTTCCTTTGCCTCCATCGTATCTGTTCAGATGATGCCACTTACCAAAACGACGTTTCTGAAGTCTTGCTTTTTCTTCAACCGAGGTTTCCCCCACACTGTGGTTGACAGGGCCCTCAACTGTGTCCAACCATCTCCCACACCTCTATCCTGACCACCTCACTTCCCTCCCAGAGCCATAAAAAGGTCCTCCTTGTCCTCACTTCTCACTCCTCCAAACTCCGCATTCAAAGGATTATCCTCTGCCATTTCCACCAACCCCAGCATGATGCCAGCACCAAGCACATCTTCCTCTCACCACACCCCTCTCCCCACGGTCACCATTCCGTAGAGACCATTCCCTCCGTGACATCCTAGCCTACTCATTCTTCACCCCCAGCTCCTCATCCCCTTCCCATTGCACCTCGTATGCACAGCAAAAGGTGCAACACCTGCTCCTTTACCTCCTCCCTCCTCACTGTCCTTGGCCTGCTGCAATGTTCCACTGAAGCCTTATGCAAACTGGAAGAACAGCTTCATTTTCTGATTAGGAACTTTACAGCTTTCAGGACTTAACATTGAGTTCAACAACTTCAGATCATGAACCTCCTCCTCCATCTCCACTCTATTTTTAGTCTAGTTTCAAAGAAAAAATCTTAATTATTTTCATTTTTATTTTAAATGTTTTATTTTTATTCATTCATTTTTTAATTCTTCCCCCTGCCACCGCCCCTCCCCCACCACCCCGAAAGGGCCATCTTTCAATTGTTTCTGTGTTGTGCTTTCACAGAGCGCTCACCCTTGTTCCACTATTAACACATTCTGCCACTATCAGTACCTTTAGTCTACCATTAACACTCCCTTTGTCTTGTTCCCATGACATCTTTGTCAATCTATCCTTAGCTCCCACTTATCCCTGACTTTTTATCTTGCTTCACCTGCTCTACCCGCTCTTAAGAAGTATAAAATCATTTTTCTGCTTCTCTTTAGCCCTGAAGAAGTGTCATAAGGACTCAAAACGTTAACTCTGATTCTCTCTCCACAGATGCTGCCAGACCTGCTGAGTTTTTCCAGCATTTTGTTTTTATTTCAGATTTTCAGCATCTGCATTATTTTGCTTTTATTATAACAAAGAAACCTGCTGATTACCACTTACCACACCCACCACCCCTCCACCGCCCCCTCAGCTGATGAATCAGTACTCCTCAGTGTTGAACACCACTTAGAAGACATACTGAGAGTGGCAAGAGCACAGATTGTACTTTGAGTGGGGGATTTCAATGTCCATCAACAAGAGAGATTCAGTAGCACCACTACTGACCAAGCTGGCTGAGCCCTAACTGACATAGATCGTAGACGTGATCTGCGACAGGTGGTGCAGGAACCGAGAGGGAAAAACTTACTTGATCTCATCCTCATCAATCTATCTTTCAAAGATACATCTGTCCATAACAGTATTGGTAGGAGTGACCACAGCACAGCCCATATGGAGATAAATTCTCACCATCACATTGAGGATGCTGTCCACCGTGATATGTGGCACTACCACCATGCTAAATGGGATAGATTTTGAACAGATCTAGCAACTCAAAGCTGGACATCAATAGGGCACAGTGGCCCATCAGCAGCAGCAACAGAATCATATACAACTGTAGTCTGTAACCTCATGGCCTGACATATACCCCCACTCTATCATTACCATCAATCTGGGGGATCAACCCTGGTTCAATGAAATGTGCAGGAGGGCATGGCCAAGAACTGCACCAGATATACCTAAAAAAAGAAATGAGGTGCCAACCTGGGGAAGCTACAACATAAGACTATTTGCATGCAAAACGGTAGAAGCAGAATGCGATATATAGAGCTAAGCGATCCCACAACCAATGGATCAGATCTAAGTTCTGTAGTCTGCTACATTCAGTTCTGAATGGTGATGGGCAATTACACAACTAACTGGAGGAGGAGGCTCCACAAACATTCCCATTCTCAATGATGGGGAGCCCAGCACATTAGCGCAAAAGATAAGGCTGAAGCATTTGCAACCATCTTCAGCCAGAAGTACTGAGTGGATGGACCATCTCGGTCTCCTCCAGAGGTCCCCAGCATCACAGATGCCAGTCTTCAGCCAATTCAATTCAGTCCACAAAATAGCAAGAAACAGCTGAAGGCACTGGATACAGCAAAAGCTATGGGTCCCGAAAACTTACAAGACTTGTGCTCCAGAAATAGCTGCACCCCCTAGCCGACCTGTTCCAGTTCAGCTACAATACTGGCATCTGCCAAACAATGTGGAAAATTGCCCACAAAAAGTGAGACAAATACAATCCAACCAACTATCACACCAGCAGTCTACTCTCCATCATTAGTATATTGATGGAATGTGTCGTTGACAGTGCTATCAAGTAGCACTTACTCAGCAATAACCTGCTCACTAACACAGTGTGGGTTTTGCCAGGGGCACTCAGCTCCTGACCTCATGACAATCTTGATCCAAACATGGACAAAAGAGTTGAACTCCAGGAGTGAGGTGAGAGTGACTGTCCTTGACATCAAGGCAGAATTTGACAGAGTGTGGCATCAAGGAGCCCTAGCAAAACTGGAGTCAATGGGAATCAGAGGGAAAGCTGGCCACTAGTTGGAGTCATACCTAGCACAAAGGAAGATGGTTGTGGTTGTTAGAGGTCAGTCATCTCAGTTCCAGGATATTGCTGCAGGAGTTCTTCAGTGTAGTGACCTAGGCCCAACCATCTTCAGCTGGTTCATCATTGATCTTCCCTCCATCATAAAGTCAGAAATGAAGATGTTCGCTGATGATTGCACAATGTTCAGCACCATTCGTGATGCCTCAGATACTGAAGCAGCCCATGTCCCCATGCAGCAAGGCCTGGATGATATTCAGCCTTGGGCTGAGAAGTGGCAAGTAACATTTGTACCACACAAGTGCTAGAAAATAACTATTTCCAACAGCAGAGAATCTAACCATATCCCATACATTCAATGGCATTACCATTACTGAATCCCCCATTAACAACATCCTGGAGGTTTCCATTACCAGAAACTGAACTGGACTACCCATATAAATACTATGGCTACAAGAGCAGGTTAGAGACAGGAAATTCTGTGGAAAGTAACTCACTTCCTGACTCCCCAAAGACTGTCTACTATCTACAAGGCACAAGCCAGGGGTGCGATGGAATACTCGCCACTTGCCATGATGAGTGCAGGTCCAACAACACTCAAGTGGCTCAACACCATCTAGGACAAAGCAGCCCGCTTGATTGGCACTTAAACTTTCACTCTCTTCACCACTGACACACTGTAGCAGCAGTGTTACCATCTACAAGAAGAATTGCAGTAACTCACCAAGTCTCCTTTGAAGTACCTTCCAAACCTGTGACCTGAACAGCCTAGAAGGACAAGGGCAGCAGATGTATGGGAACACTACCATTTCCAAACCACACACCATCCTGAATTGGAACTATATCACCATTCCTTTACTGTCACTGGGTCAAAATTCTGGAACTCCCTTCCTAACAGCACTATGGGTGTAGTTATACCACATGGACTGCAGCAGTGCAAGAAAGCGGCTCACCACCATCTTCTCAAGGGCAATTATGGATGGGCAATAAATTCTGGCCAAGTGAGCAACATCCACATATCATGAATGAATAAATAACAAAAACAAATATGACATCTTTCACAGCATGGCATTGACAGTGGCAGTGGGATGGAGGCTGTATACTGTTGTAATATGCCTTTCAGGGATAGCAAGATGCCATCACTGGAAGGGAAGTATGTCATGCGATCCAGTCTCAGTTTCACTTTGGCCTGTGAGCAGAACACAGCACACACACCTCTAGTGCTTATGTCTCCAAGCTTTCTGCTGTGTATAAATGTTCTCATGCGCCTAGTCTCAATAAATGAACCCAAAACCTGTATACCCAATCCTTTATGAGTGACTGGTGCCTTTATATCATTATAAAAACATGACATACACAAATATTTGATGGTGGCAGGACAAATTGAGAAGGCTGTTAAAAAGCATCTGGGATCCTTGGCTTTATTAATAGAGACATAGAATATAATAAATTGTTGCCAAAGCTTTACAAATCGCTGATCAACCCTCAGCTGGAGTATTAGGTTCAGTTCTGGGCACCACACAGGGGAAATGATGGGCCTTCGAGAGGTTGCAGAAGAGGTTTATTAGAATGGTCTCAGAAATGAGGAGCTTTAATTGTGGGGAGAAGCTAGACTTGTTTTCCTTAGAACAAAGAAGGTTAAGAGGAGATTTGACAGAGGTGTTCAAAATTATGAATGGTTTTGCTAGAGCAAATGATGAAAAAACTGTTTCCAGTCAGAAACCAGAGGACACAGATTTAAGGTGATTTGCAAAAGAAGCAGAGGTGACATAAGGATATGGTATTTTTACAGTGAGTTGTGATCTGGAGTACACAGCCTAAAAGGCTGCAAAGCAGATTCAAAAGTAACTGTAGTGATTGTAAGTAAAACCTTTCATACTGTTTTAGGGATCACTATAGAGACGAATCAGCCCTAAGTGTGGATAATCATGGGGGCTGAGCTTTCTAGTCAGGGACCCTGTTCGAGCATATACTTTAATTAGGAGCTCTGTCAATAAAGTTAACTGTTTCCAAGTAGAAACCTATCCAGTACACCAGGTTTATTACAGTAACCGTGAAAGGATAACTGGATAAATTCTTGATTGGAAAAAAATATTTCAGGGCTATGGGGAAAGAGCTGGTGAGTGGGACTAATTGGATAACGCTAAAAGATCCAATACAGACATGATAGGCCCAATGGCATCTTCTGTGTTGTAACAAACCATGATTCTCTGGTAACTTCAGGATGTCACAAGTGCTTTACAGCAAATGAAATATTATCACTGGCTTTGTTGTAAATCGGAGATATTATTACTTTTTTAAAAATTTATACCTTCAAGGGCATTGCTGGCAAGGCTAGCATTTGTTGCCTATCCCCAAATGCTGTTGAAGTGAGTGGCTTGCTAGGGCAATTCAGAGTCAACCACAACCACACCACTGTGGATCTGGAGTCACATGTGGGCCAGACTGAGTAAGGATGGCCAATTTCCTTGCCAGCAGGACATTAGTGAACCAGATGGGTTCTTACAACAATCAATGATAGTTTTCATTATAACCATCACTGAGACTAGCTTTCAATTCCAAATTTATTAACTGAATTCAAATTCCACCAATCGCTGTGGTGGGATTTGAACCCATGTCCCAGAACATTAACCTGGGCCCCTGGGTTACTAATCCATTCACTTTACCACTATGCCACCATCAACCCTTCACCTACAAATTGTACCTCTGGACTTTCAGGAAATGAGAGAGGAAACACCCTGATATCTGTTACACTGGCCGGGATTTTCTGGCCCCTTCGCGGGTGGGACCTGCCGCGGGTGAGGCGGTGCCCAGCCAGAAGCCCATTGACTTGCGACGGGACCGGAAGATTGTGGTGGCAGACGGGTGTGGAAAATCCCACCCGCTGTGTTACAATAACATGGATGAGAGTATGTACTCCACATCAGATAATCTGTTGATGCCATGCCTGACCTTGAAGAGTGTTCAGTGCTGACCTTAGTGACCAACTCTAGTTATCAAAAGTAAAGTGATGATGACGACAACCAGGATTTGTTAAAAGAATTTAAATGCAAAACAAGTCCACGGAGAACACAATGTATGCATCTATGAATATGTATTTTTCGCATTTCGGACCCTGTGTACTCAAGTTCATGAAATGAATATCAGTGAGCGCAGAGGCCACAGTATAGCTCAGTGAGTTGGCCTTTCACCACCCTGTGTGCGCAAGGCTTAGTGAACCAGGCTGCCTGGTACAATGAATCATCAGTTAATGGCATTAACAGTGGAAAGGAGAAAATGGGAAAGAAAACATTCGTCATCAAGCTATCTCAATAGAAAGCTGGTGGAAACTGAGGTGCGGGCTGGTACAACTCTGTCCTACAACTCTGCCCTTAATCCACCAGAGGGAGCATCTTTTACATAGAATTATATAGAGTCCACAGGCAGGGGTAGTTGCACACGAGTCTCCTCCCACCCTTCTCCAATTAACCTTATCAGCAAAATCGTCGATTCCCTTCTTCCTCATTTGTATATCTAACTTCCCCTTAACTGTATGTATGAGTTTTGCTAATGTGTTTTGTTAATGAAGAGTGCTGGGATTGCAATATTGTCCACACAATCATGTGCCTGAACGCCCGGCTCTTTTTAATGCAATGTTATATTTTCAGCTAAGCAGAGAGAAAGCATTTTTGGTGTTGGATCAACGTGCTGCTCGAAGATCCTCAGAGCAGGTTTTATAAAAGAATCCATGCCTCCCTGTTGTTTGTGAACTACGATTCGGCATTGTTTATTCATTCTGTGTAGTAGTTTGTAGCTCCAAGAAGCTTCACTGGGTAGACTCCATTTCTGGGAGTGTGTTCACTAGCCCAATATCCCTAAGCTACCCAGGTCTGGGAGACCTCAAGAACTTATTGGTGGAATTCAACACAAAAGAAACACTGGAGAGCTACAGAATCAAAGATAGCCTCAATATATGCACACAAAGGCAACCAGCTATGATGAGTTAGGCAGGCAGCTGGAGAAAGGCAAGACAAATGCTTCTTTGGGAGAAAGGCGAAGTGATCCTCGGAATAACAGAGGAAGAAAGACACTTGAGGCAGAGGAAAATAGCTGAGTCAATTTTGTGAGGAAGGGCCAGAGGGATGCCATTTTGAGGCAAGGTATGAGAGGGAGAGATTCTCTTTAGATGGGTCAGAAGTTCATCTTCTTGTAAAGGACGTGGGGGAGGGAAGAGATAGGAAAGGGAAAGTACTGAGGAATGCAACACTTCTACATTTGTCATCCAGTGCTGGCGGAAAGGGAGGGGAGAGAGAAAAATTAATTGTGAGAAGACACACAGTGGGAGAGAGAGATTTACCATATTGGTTGAACAGAATGGAGAAATCGCATTGAACATCAAATGTACCTCCTTCTATAAATGAAAACCATTATTCAGAAGTTGAATAGGATTATTTTATAGAAGGTGGAATGTGTGACCTTTTATTAAGTACCCATAAACTCAACTCAACCAGTAACACTGTAATTTGTAGCGATTCACCCAATTAGATGTTAAAAGGCAGTTTCGATCAATATCGTTCCTATTTACTAAGATTAATCACGCCTCGTACGCAGTGGCTGTAGAAGGTTAAACCTTAGACAGGTTGTGGTTTATTAGTTGGCAATTATAAATAATACTTTAAAATGTTGCTAATTATTTCAACTCAGGATTTTTCTATGGAATCCCTTAAAGTGATTAACTAAGGGTCTCAAAGTTTGGAGATTGGTGAATGAGTAACTGCACCATTTGTTCAATTTTGTTTGATTACTGTGTCAGACCGCATGAAAGCATTTGGTGAAATATTTGCTCAGGGCCTGGGAGAGATAAAGTCCTTTATCACAACGCAAATTACTTTCATTCTTCTACCCTATTTTGACAGTGAGAGGGAGAGGACTGAGAGTGGGACTGCATCAGACCCTCAGGATGCTGTGGAAACACATTTGGCTCTTTCTTTTACGCCTTCTCATTTCGTATTTTGGTAAGTCGCTTTTAGTAATTCATGGGCGGAATAATATTGTTTCCAATAACAAGGTCACACTCATGTTGATAGCAGGGGCAGTGTTAAAGGGTCACAAATCATTTGTAATTTGTCATTTGTCATTTGTCAGCCACAGACTCATCACCAATTTTATACTGGGGGGGATGGGGTGGGGGGAGAGTGTAAATTTTCTGCTGGTCGCTATTGCAGAAACAAAGTAAAAACATTCAAAAGGACAATATGAAGGGAATCTTGTGTTTACAGTGTTGCCGACACCCGAGAATTCATATTGGGAGCAAGTAATACAACGATCACCAGCTCAAGATGTTTTGCCATTGGAAAGAGTGAAATGGGTTTTCCTGCTGGCTGTTAGAGTGACTAGGGTGTGGAAGGCATTTTGGCTCCATTTTATTCAGGTGGTGCTTTCAGGGGTTGTCATATGCAGCAACAGCTACTTATTTAACTACTCATTCTCGATTATGCTTTGGGCTGGTCACCAGAGTATAAGACGGTTTGGATGAAGAAGGGCCTTTGGTCCATTTGACCTCACTCCACCAGGAGAGCAACCCAACTCTTTCCCCATTCCAACTTCAAAGAATCAAATTACCTGGCCTCAAATGATCTTTTTGTAAAAATGCTTCAGCTGTTGAGTATCCTTTGTGTACAGAATGATTTCCTGATGTCTGCCCTAAATTTGCCCCACCCTGAATTTCTCTTGCCCGGCTCTCCTCCTGTATCTGAAAGTACAGATCTGCTTTTACTTCCTCCATTCTATTAAATATGGAAAAGGCCCCCTCTGAGCCAGCAATTTTTGAGAGTTAAGTTATGAGCGAGTTGCTATGGTTACAGCTGGTGATTGCTGATGATGAGACTGGCTGCTTCAATATTTAGGTTTAAATTACTGGCAGATTCTTGTTAAATTATTATTTAATCGGTTCTGCATTTCAATTGTGTGAGACAAAGCATTTATCACATATATCGCATTCATCACATATAGTCACCTAAATATCACTTATTTTGCTTTTTTAAAATTCTTTCATAGGATGTGGGCTTCATTGGCCAGGCCAGCATTTATTACCCATCTCTAATTGCCCTTGGGAAGGTAGTGGTGAGCTGCTTTTTTGAGCCACTGCAGTCCATGTGATGTAGGTTATCTCACAGTGCTGTTAGGAAGGGAGTTCCAGGATTTTGACACAGCCACAGTGAAGGAACGGTGATATTGTTCCAATTCAGGATGGTGACTGGCTTGGAGGGAACTTGCAGATGGTGGTGTTCCCATGCATCTGTTGCCCTTGTCCCTCTAGGTGGTAGAGGTTGCGGTTATGGAAAGTGCTATACAAAGGGTAAATACAGTAATGCGTTAGTTGCACTGATTGTCCTCTCTGTCATAACTTTTATCTAGTTCTACGTATTTTATGCCTTACAGTTGATATGACACTGATATTTCAAGTAATATTAATTACCTCATTTCTTAAGCAAAGTGACTATTGATAAGGCCACAGATCTGCATCAACCATGACCACACCATTACTTATAAAACTGTACAATTTAGGGTTTTGTTTTAAGGTTCTGTTGTAAGTTTGGCCAAGTCATACTATTAATAGAGTTGATCTGCAGATACCTCTATGGGGGAAAACATTAAGTTTATTTACAACATACTCAGCAGCAACTACACTTATGCTTTCAACTCTATCTCTACACTGACTGCTGAGGTAGCCCGCATACTCTCCTATTGGTCACTACCGATCATGTGATCTTTCCTAACACGTATTATTCTTAAAGGTACATTACACACTAAATAAAACCATCATTACTACATTCCTCCCCCTTTACAAGTTCAGTCTTTCAGGTGGTTTCCTGGTATGTGTGGAACGTTGCAGCTCCACAACTTTGGATTCTTTGTCGGGAACCTCCTTTTCCGGATCTGAACATCAGGTGCAGTTCTGTATCCTCAACTCTTACAGGAACATCAGACATGTCAGTCCTAGTATCCTCAACAGGAAATGCAGAACCAGTCATAATCACTGGTGGAACCAAATCTTGGTGATTTGTCTCTCTCCTCCTGAAATGGTTCACATGTTTAAGGATGATCCAGCCTTCCATCTCCACATGGTAAGACAGAGGCACAGTCACCGTACTTATTTCACCCGATAACCACCTTGGTCCTTCTCCGAAGTTTTTCATGTATAGTGGCTCTCCCACGGTAAATTTCTTCTCATGACTATGTCAGTCGTGCCTAATTTTCTGGCTTCCCTGACTCCTTTCCAAATTCCCTTCTAAGTTCAGCATTATTAAGCTCAGTCTTGTCCTGAGACAATGTTTCAACAATAACTCCGCAGGTGTGACACCTGTTGTTGTGTGAGGAGTAGTCCTGTAATGAAAAAGAAAGAGTGCTAGCTTGGTTGTGAAGGAATCACCAGTTAGCTTTTACATGTTTGAACCGCCCTTTTGGCCAGTTCATTTGAGGAAGGGTGGTACAGTGCAGTTTTCACATGAGTGATACCGTTGTGGCTGATAAACCGTTGAAACTCAGCACTCGTAAATGCCATATCGTTATCGGAAATGACTACTTCTGGTAGTTCGTTAATGGCAAAACTCTGATGTAGTTTCTCAATTGTAGCGACAGATGTTGGTGGTTTCACCTCATATGTCCGATCATTTTGAATGGGTGTCAACAATGAGGAGAAACATTGTTCCCAGGAAAGGTCCAACGTAGTCAATGTGTAATCATATCCAGGGTCTACCTGGCCACTCCCATGGGTGTGATGGAGCTGTCACTGGAATTTTTTGCAGTTGCTAACATTGCACATAATGCTTTACTAAACTCTCTATTCCGTTATCCATCCCAGGCCACCATAGATAGCTGCGTGCTGTGATCCTCATTCCGGAAATTCCTGCGTGGGCACTGTGTAGTTCAGTTAAAAGTGGTTCCCTTCCCTTTGGAGGAACTATCACTCATGCTACCCACAATAAGATGCCATCCTGGCTGATTATTTCATGTCTTTTGTTGAGGTACAGTTTCAATTCATCAGATACGGGCTCTTGAGACCAACCACGTAGCACTTGTTCTTGTTCTTGAGATAGGACTGGGTCCCGACTTGTCCAGTCTCTGATCTGTCAAGCACAAACCGGCGAGGAATCTAAGAAATTTAACAGTAAAACAAGCACATCATTTTCTTGTAAAGGCAAATGACTAAGGCATTGTGATTTGATTGCCAGGCCTATGTACAAAAGTGCATCCGTATGCTGCCAGAATTAAGGCCCATCATTGTATTTTTGCTGAGGCTATGGGTGGTATAGCCTTTTCCTCACTAAACAAACCCAGCAATGGTTTGTGGTCTGAAACGATTATAAAATGGTGGCTGTGTACGTACTGGTGAAATTTCTTGACACCAAAGATGATGGACAGACCTTCTTTTTCTATATGCGAGTATCCCTTTTCTGCTGTGGTGAGCGTCTTTGATACATAACCCATAGGCCGTTCCGCACTGTTGTCCATCTGATGAGAGAGGACTGCTCCCACTCCGTAGGCTGATGCGTCACGTGTCAGCAGCAATTCTTTCGTCAGGTTATAACACACTGATAGATTTGGCGAGTGTAATAATTGCTTCACCTTTATGAAAGCTTCTTCTGTGGAGCCTCCCAAGACCAATGTTGGCTCTTTTTGAGTTAGGAATGCAGGGGGGCCAGTGCTTTAGCCAAATTGGGTAAGAACCACCCATAATAGTTGATGATTCTTTGGAATGGTTTGAGCTCTGAGGCATTCTTTGGTGTATGAGCCTCTGTTATGGCTCTCACTCTCTCCTCAACTGGGTGGAGGCCCTTTGAATCTACCCAGTGACCCAAATAGATTACCTCCCTTGCTTGGAATGTACACTTTTCTTTTTTTAGATGCACTCCAGCTTTCAAGAAACATTTTAAGACTTCTAAGTTTGCCAAATGCTTTTTTTCAGTGAATCCTGTTTACCAATACATCGTCTAAATAGTCTACAACCTGAGGCAGTCCCTGCAATAAGCTTTCCATTGTTCTCTGAAAGAAGGCACAAGGGGAGGAGACATTGAAAAGCAGTCATGTATATTGGTACAGCCCTTTGGTGGGTATTAATTATGACAAATTCCCAGGAGACATTATCCAACTCTAGTTGTTGATAAGCATGACTTATGTCAAGCTTCGTGTATGAAGTCCGACCTGCCAGGTTGGCATACAGGTCTTTGATTTTTGGAATGGGGTGCCAATCCAGCTTGGCTACTTTATTAATTGTCAGTTTGTAGTCCCCACAAATTTGGACGCTTTGATCAGGTTTAAGGCCGGGGTCTATGGGTGCTGCCCATTCTGAGAACTGAACAGCTTGTATAATGCCCAGTTTCTTTAGTCTGTTCAGTTAAATGTTGACATTTTCTCACAGGGTACATGGCACCTTCATGAAGCAAGGGGTTGCTTCCAGATCCACATGCAGGCTCTGGATTTTCCCCAATTCATCTTTAAAGATGGTGGTGTTCTTTCTAAGTAGATCTGGTAGCCCACTTGCTCTCAACTGGAAAATTTCAGACCATTCTAACTTAATCTCCTTTAATTAAGTTTGCCCCAGGAGTCTTGGCCCTTCACCTGCTACCACCATCAAGGGTAGCTGTGCCAGTTGGCTTCCATAATGGACAGTTATTCTGCCTATGCCTTGAATGTCTTCACCTGTATATGTTTTAAGCTTGGCAGCTGTTTGTCCTAAGCTTAACTGACATTCACCATTATTCAAATATCTGATTACTGTAGAGGAAGCTCCCTTGTCCACTTCCATTTTAATAGGTTTGCCAGTTACTTTCACTGTGACAAATATTGTTTCTGTCTTTCCAACTTTCGGATTAAACAATGAGTAACTGTCTTGAATTTATTGTTTCAGGCTCTTCTACATCATAGATTTCATTGGGCATCTTTTGTTTACAAGTCTGCTTGAATCTTTCCTTGCACTCCCTCATCATATGTCCATTTCTGTGACAATAGTAACATTTGACTTTTTTCAACTGCCAATCACTAAAAGACTGATTGCTTCTACCTCTATTAAAATTATTCTTCGATCTCGCTGCTAAGTTATTTTTCTTTATTCTTCGGCTAGTTTCTCGGCAGAGTCTCACTTT
This sequence comes from Carcharodon carcharias, assembly GCF_017639515.1. Taxonomy (NCBI): domain Eukaryota; kingdom Metazoa; phylum Chordata; class Chondrichthyes; order Lamniformes; family Lamnidae; genus Carcharodon; species Carcharodon carcharias. The sequence goes on along the minus strand of NC_054491.1, from coordinate 32,559,101 downwards.
TTCACGTCATTTGTGCTTGAGGTTTCACACCCGATGTGGAGGATGACGCCATTTTGTGCACCCTGCATTGCTTTTGATCTCTTACAGTGTTTTCCATGGCCAGTGCTATCTCTAGCACCTCCTTGAAATCCAGATTCACTTCGGACAATAATCTTTTCTGAATAATGTCCTCTTTCACACTACACACTAAATGATCTCTGAGCATGTCGCTCAGAGTTGTACCGAACTCTCAGTGTTCCGTTAGCTGCTTCAAATTTGCCTCAAAACATGCAATTGTCTCATCTAGGGCTCTATTTCGCGAATTAAACTTGAATCTCTGCATCGTGACCTAGGGCTTAGATTGAAAGTGAGCCTTCATGAGGTCCACCAATTCATTGAAATTCTTCGAATCTGGGGCACTGGGTGCTGTCAGACTTTGAATCAAATTGTAGGTTCTGCTCCCACAAGTACTCAAGGGGATCATTCGCCTCTTCTCTTCCCCCATAATCTCAATCGCTTGAATAAAGAACATGAGGTTCTATGTATTGAGACCAATAGTTGGTCTGTGGCTGGTTTAAAGGGATCAATTTTCCCAAACTGTGGCATTTTGAGAGAGGATAACTTCTTCAATTCTAACGGAGCTTGCTATTTACAATCACTGGGCGAGGTACAATGCCAATTTCGTTTTAGCTTGGTTTCTTCTGTTCAATCCTATCCCATCCTCATTGCCAGTTTATTGTAAGGATGGCCGAATTATACTGTTAGTTATAGAATTGATCTGCAAACACTTCTTGGGTGGAAACATTAGGTTTATTTACAACATACTTAGCAGCAACATGTGTGCTTTCAACTCCAAATTTATCTCTATAGCGTCTGCTGAGGTAACCCACACTACTCTCCTATTGGTCACTACAGATCATGTGATCTTTCCCAACACATATTATTCTTAAAGGTACATTACACTAAATAAAACCATAATTACTACAGGTTAGGACTAGGATTAGGGTATTAGTGGTTAAGATAAGAGACAGCAATCAACAGCAGAATCTGATATTGACATCATCATTGTCACTGGGCCTTCCCATTTAAACAGTAATTTTTAAATGAGGAGTATAATAATATTAACAATAATAACTCTCTTAATGGCCCTGTTGATAAGTGCAATGCCTCACGTTCAGGGATCAGGAAAGGTCCAGATTCACTATTAGCCTGCATCGTGGTAGGAGACTACAATTGGCCTGTATAGTCTAAACTAAGGAGAGGAAGATACAGTCAAGGTTCACGCTTTTGATCATTGATCCCTATTGGTTAGTGCGGATATGTGGAGACCAACTGTGATGGCAATCCCAGTGAAGTAGCTTGAACACAGTGGAATGGTGCAGCAATCGGGAAACTACCTCAGGGATCATAAAACCCCCATGGTCAGCCCAATTTGCAGTGAAATTGAAACCCCATTATCACCACCCAGTGTAATGGAGCATCCAACAATAATGAAGGGAAGGGTTAGCAGGAAAAATCAACACACAGAAGGTTGTGGGTGGGTGGGCGGGGGCAGGGTTGATGAGAATGTAAAATTCCCTGGAGTGTTTCCTGTTACTGTTGGACAGAACCCCCATTTATACGTGTTATGCCAAAGTTGCGGTACAAACCCTGAGAAAACTAATCCCGTTTTTTTTAACCTGCAACAGAACAGAACGTTTCTGAAGGCTACTTAAGTAGAGCCGTCCCTGGGACTGCTCCTGTGCCCAGATCTTATGAGTGAGCCTCATGCAATTGACAAAACCTTGAGCAAAGGTGCAAAACGTGGTGTGAGTCCTTTCAGCAGGTTATTTAAATATTTAAGTGGGGCGGCACATACTGGTAGCATAGCCTCATTCATTCCCAAATGGTTCATTGGGAAAACTGGATTCTTCCTTGAATTGGTTGCATGAAGTTGGGTGCCCAACTTTGTTACCCATGCTCAGTGCCAGTGAGACTAGTTCACCACCAGTAAGATCTGGCAATGGGTGACACACAGGAGAGTGGGGATAGTGCCCATGGACTGCGCCCAAGAATAAGTCAGTATCTCCGGGAAAAGGGATAAAATTGGAGGACAAGACAAACCTCAATAGAAGCCATTCAAACAGAAAGTCCTTTAAGGTAAAATTTCTTGGAATGCCTCAGATCCACCATGATTTTAAATGGTTATTGACTGTCCCTGGTATTCTGCTAATCTACGCACTTACCAGCTTCACTTATAGTGGTTGACGGTTCAAGAGGCAGTTCATCACCACTTTCTCAAGGGCAATTAGGGTTGTACAACAAATGTTGGCCTGGGTTAGCAACCTGCATCCCATGAAAGAATAAAAAAAAATATGGGCCAGGATTTTTCCCATATCGGGAGGGATCGGCAGGGGCGGGCGGGAGTGGTTGGGAAGCTGACGCCGCCCACGATCGGGGCTAGATTGCGATTTCACCCTGGCAGGCATGCTTCAGCACTCAGCGCTGCCTGTGTTGAGGGGGGGAAGGAGGGCGAGAGAGCAAGTTTGCGCATGTGCGTGGGTGTGTGCTGGAAAAGCTCCCTGAGGCACAGAGCTGTGTCAGGGAGATGAATAGTTTTGAAAAGTAAAAATACAGATTTTCAAAATGTCAAAAAACATGTCCCCTCATGTGACTCTGTCATGTGAGCAGGGACATATTCTTAATGAAAAGTTAAAATTTTTATTTTATTTTTGATTGCTGTTGGAAACCTCATCCCACCCATGGGATGCAAAGAGTTGGCCTCTTCACTTGCCCACCAACTATAAGTTTGGACAGGAGGTGGAAAATTTATTTCAATTACATTTTTAATGGCCTTAATAGGCCCTTTAATTGTCTGCTGGTGCACTGCTGACTCCTGCGTGCACCCACCGACCAAAATATCGCGCGATAACATCGGGATGCTTGCCTGACATCATCACACATCATTTTACGCTAGAGTGAGTCAGGCGTGCACCCATCCACTCAGCACAAAATCCTGCTCATGGTCTTGGCTGCTTGCACGTTCAGACACATGAGCATCACCCAAGTACTTAAGCTCAAGAAACCCTTAAATACTTACTCCCTCACAATAGCATTCAGGAAGTTCCTCTTCATTATTTTCCATTTTTGTAAATCTCTGCCGTCTCTCCTGCAGATGGTGCCCTGATGATAGGCTCTGGTTCCAACAGAGGGGCAAACAGGCTATCAATGTCCATTCAATTTTGACCCCTTAATCTGAACATAGATGATATTGACAAGTTGATGCTCAGTGGGGAACATTCCATCAATCGTGACACTCTCTTCAATGTATTTTTATTTTCCTTAAGATACCAGGCTGGCCTGGGCCCTTATAGCCCAATTCTGGCCCACCAATGCCAAAGCTAATTTGTCTCTATGGCAACGGTGACTATGTTTCAGAAGTAGTTCATTAGATTTGATGTATTTGCCCTTGATAGTGATGAGGAACTCTCTTGCATCCTCCTGCTCTCTACCGTTCATTCTGTAAAGTCCAGGAGTTGAATTTAGCATTTTGGCCTCAGTACCACACTGAGTCATCAGCAAACGCAATGCCGTTAGTTATTTACTCCAGTTCAGAAGAGTGTGGCTAATTGGAATACTGACTGGATGAAAAGTCTCTGCTTAAACAGAGCTGCTATAAATATTCCTTAGTGCAGAACTTTGCCTGGCAGAATTGGGGCACATCCTGCTGTTGAAAGCAGAGTCTTTTCACTACATCACCATCTTGGCATTGCCCTTCAGTCAGTTTGTACCAACATGGATTTAACAAAACATAGCCATGCTCTAAAACTACTCCCTCTGCAAAACAATACCAGGATGAATCTGACTGTGGCCTGTTAGTGTAAGTAATACTGTATCTCACCAATACTCAGCTGCAGTACTGACTTGAGTACAGTACAGTTCACACATTCTGGATGCAATGGCAGAACCGACTCCTGTCTTCCCAATTTTCTCCTCCCTCTGCCTCAAGGTAGTGAGGGATATGGGGTGGAACTTTCCCAGAATTGCACTAAGTGCGGTAGCGGGTGGGTAAAATGGAGTCCTACCCCCTGACAAAAATGACGGGTTTTCACGGTGTATCTTCCCGGGCCCGCCTTATTATTTATGCATTCCTGGGAAACATGCCTTTCCCATGGTGGGCGGGCTCTCATTTACCCGCCCGCCATCACCCCACTGTTGTATCACACCAGCCGCCATCTTTAAAAGGCAGCCGCCAGCAAAGTGCTCACCGCCACCAGCTCACCACCGCTGTCTGGGAGACATGGCCAGCAAAGACAAAAAAACTGCAGCCCCCTGTTTCAACGATGAGTCCCTTGCGCGACTGCTGGATGCCATGGATGGGTAGCAATGTCACCAACCCGGCTTGGGAGTCAGTGGCAGCGGTGGTCACCGTGAAGGCCCTGTAGAGGAGGACAGCCACCCAGTGCCGCACAAGGATGAATGATCTCCTCCGTTCGGCTTTTCATCACTTCCAACTCACACACTCAAACTCATCACATATCCCACAGGGCCCTCATTCATTGCCAGTGCAAGGGACGTCACCATTCACTCTTTCACACACACCGTCATTGTCCCCATCCTGCCTGTGGGACCACTCACCACCCACACAGGCCAGGCATACTTATCATCTGGCCCGGCAGGAGTCCTGATACACTCTCCCAATCTATACCAATGCGGGACAAACTGGCTCACAACAGGAGGGAAAGGTCACAGACAGGTGGAGGGATGCCAGAGGTCAAAGTTCTGACAGAATTCGAAAGCAGAGCCATCCAGCTGGCTGATGACCGGGACTGTTCCTGTGCTGACAGTGATCGTCTACCAAGTGAGGATTCAGCAGTGCAACATCCATCAGACAACCATGCTCTTTCACAGGCCACTGCCATGCACTAATTATCTCTCCTTGCTTTCGCAGGCACATCTGCCAAACAGCCAACAGGGTCCATGACCCAGGGCCTCCAATCAAGCTTTGAAGAAACCTCTGAAGAGGAATCTGGAGACACCCTCCCTGAAGTCCTGTCACAGTCTCACCCACACCCTCTACCACCACAGAGACACACACCTCGGTGGGACCTAGCTTTAGAGTAATCTTGGGATCACAATCTGGTGAGCACATCACACTTTCTGGTCCACAGCAGGTGGAGGCAGGAAATTCCCAGGTCTCCAGCACTCGGAGGACTGCTGGAGGACAGAACATTGCTGAGTCTGAGTTAGGTGACGAGCCTCTGAACTTGGCCATGTCACAGTTGCTGGAGCTGCAAAGGCAAGCTCAGGAACATCAGGAAGGGATGTCTGCTGCACTCCTCAGATTGCAAGGCACGATGGAGGTGATAGCACTGGCAGAGTGCTGGGCAGCTCTATCTCGCTCCAGCTACCCCTTCCACTCATGGATTCAGCCAGGAGCCCTCAGGCACCCATAGGGAGGAGGATCAGGAAGTGCACACTCTGGGGCCATCCACCCAGGTGATTCTGGGAGTGACCGGCCCATCTGAATCCTGTCTTCCTGCGACCTCCGCAGGTCCAGCTTCACAGCCAGAGGAGGTGCCACTGCCACACAGCAGGACTCCAAAAGCAGGCAGGGGCCCTCCAAGTCTCAGCACCCCCGAGGACACCCATCAAAGTCATCACAAACAGGGCGTCACAGTCAGCAGGCTGCCTCCACCTCTGCTGTGGATGTCTGGGCAGCACCAAGACAGGGTTAGGAAAGTTAGGTAAAAGTAGCTGCACAGCCTGGCCACAGGTGTTGATCACTTGTACGTACTGTTCACTATTGTCAATAAACTCCTGAGAATGTCACCCTGCCTGTGTCTCCTTGTTCTGATGAGCTGTGTTCTTGTCACGCAGATGTGAAACCTTTCTGCACAAGGTAAAGGGCAGGTGTCTCAGTCCAGGGTCTCCTCCCTGTGCACTGTACAGTCTTCAGACCACAGTGATGGTCCAGCCTCACACTCCCTGGAAAGATTACTGATGCCTGAACCTTGGCGGTGCTGGTCATTGCTGCCAGAATGTAGGCGCCACAGAGATCTCTCATTCTCCCTGTGTGCTCTCAGCACCTTTAAGGTGGGGCTGGCCCCCATCACACCAGCATTTATGACCAATGATGCTGTGCACCAGCTCCTGAAGTGCTGAGGTACTGAAGGCAGACACAGCATCAGGTTTGTCTTAAAGTTTCATGGCTACGTCTCTGAGATCGCCCTGATCATGGAATGCAAGTGAGCTCCCTTGACCAGACAGGAGTCAAATATTCTCAGAGGCTGTGCGAAGAATGATGGAGTGTCCTCACTGGATGTCGTCATCATCCTCCTGCAATCGAGCAACTTATTAGAGCCTTCCATGCATCTTCATGACAGGAGAATTCTCACAGAGGCTATTGGCGCTGAGATAATTCAGGCTGGAGTCAAATGTTCACAACTGTGATGTGAGGATCTACGGGGATACCTCACTTCATGTCATCATCATACTCCACAAATCTGGCAGCTATGAGGGCCTTCCAAGTACGCCTGCATTGCCTAGCCAGTGCAAGAGCCTCATCCCCATCATCGTCACCACCGAGGACCTCCTCACCCTCATCCCTGTTGGCGTCTTCCTCATCGGAGCTCCTCCATCTCCTCCTCAGCCAGCTCCTCTCCCCGTTGCAGTGCCAGGTTGTAAAGTGCGCAGCAGATGACGATGATGTGTGACACCCCCTGCAGACTGTATTGCAGGGCTCCACCAGACTGGTCCAGGCACTAGAACAACATCTTCAGCATCCTGATGGTCAGTTTCACCAAGTTGTGAGCTGCTGCACGAGCCTCATTATAGCATCACTCTGCTGCAGTCTGAGGCTGCTGCATGGGTGTCATCAGCCATGGCCTCTGCGGTTAGCCCTTGTCCCCAAGGAGCCAACCCTGCAGCTTCTGTGGACCCTGGAAAACTGCGAGTGACTCAGGATGTAGGCATCGTGCACACGCCCTGGAAACCGTGTGCACACCTGCAGGATGTATTTCTGGTGGTCGCATACCAGCTGCACATTCAGTGAGTGGAATCCCTTGTGGTTGATGAAGTCCACTAAGTGTAGCGATGGAGATCTGAGCACCACATGAGTGCAGTCAATCGCACCCTGCACCTGTGGGAATCCGAAGATCAGAGCGAATCCAATGGCCCTTGCATCCTGGCTGTCCAGGTCCTGTGCGAATTTCACAAAGTTGTGTGCCATGGAGAAGATGGCATCCGGGACCTCATGGATGCATTTCTGGGTGGCGGATTGTGAAATCCCACAGAGGTCGCCTGTGGAGCCCTGAAAGGAGCCACTGGCATAGAAGTTGAGTGCCACGATGTCACTTTCACAACCACTAGCAGTGGATGCCCTCCATGTCCCCTTGGTGCCAAGTCCTGCAGTAAGTGGCAAATGTGGGCCACCAGGTCCCTAGATATGTGCAGTCATTGGTGACACTGGTTCTCAGTCATCCGCAGGAATGGCAGGAGGCATCCATAGACCCTGGGTGTCTCTAGGCGCTGACCAGTCAAGGTGCACTGTCGCTCCCGGCCAGCATGTGTAGGAGCCCCTGCTGCCCCTTCTTCATGAGGTTGCTGCTCCTGCCTTTGCACAGCCAGATGCCACAGTCGATCTCTCCTCCATCTTTTAAAGTCTCTGTAGGCCATCAGGCATACAGCTAGGTCACCAGGATCCATGATTCTGAAGCAGTCCTCCTGCAGCATGAAAGAGAGAGAGAGACGTTGTTATCATGGCTGTACTTAGCACCTTTCCTGACCCTGTGGGACTGCCCCTTAATGTTTCCTGGAGAGTGCTGGTCACCCCTCGGATGGCCAGAGATGAGTGCGCTGCATGGCTGCCCTGTCAAACTGCAACATGGGGAACACTTGTCCAAACCAGGATGCTGAGATTCCAAGGGGCTGTGAGTGCCTCCAGCAGTGACTGCTACATGGGCAGCATTGGAGAAGAGATTGTACAATGTGTGCAGCCCAACTGCTCCATGGTCCAATTATATGGTGGCGGACTCGAAGTCTGTGCCGGTGGTGGGTGGGGGAGGAGTGGAGGGGGGGCAAAGGTATGGAGTGCTTGGTGGTCCTTTGGTGCCTCTGTGTTGCTTGCATGGGTGGGCCAGCTAGGGGCCCGACACCAATCATATCACTATGTCTGCGTCTGATCTGTCTCATTTGCAGAGGCATGGTCAATTTATACAGATGTCCCTAATGCATGGCTACTTCCTTCGCTTACCCTGCCCCCCACCTCGATTGCCTGTGTGCAGGATGCAGCGCCAGGGCAGCACTTGACCCCTACCCCCTCAGCAGTCGCCTGCAGGGCCAGGCATCACTTTCCCCCACCCCCCGGCACCCCTGCGGCCTGTAAACAATGGGCGAGCTGTGGAGAACGCTGCTGCTCACTCACATCAGTTCCCCCAAAGTGAAGGCCGCCAAGTACACATCGCCTGTGTGCTGTTGTGAAACACGTCGATGTGCTTTCCCGCCGACGTGGATGGACGATACGATGGGGTTCCAAGAGCCTGGTGGGATAGCCTTTTAATTATACGCTAATGTATTATAATTAGCTCCCTGCCAACTGATGGCAGGATACGTGTCCCGCTGTCGGCGGGCTGAGCAGACGCCACTGAGAAGCAGGTCGCGCCATATTTTCCACGCACACCGCCTATCACCCCTGCCGCCAGCGGGCTCGGAAAATTCCACCCATGGTCTTCCTAACCCATCTGCATGTAGAAGTCTAGACAGTAACTGCTGAGGGTATTTTGTGTGGAGAGGTGAGAGTTACACCCAGTCCTGAATGTACATTCCAATCCCAATATGTGTGTTCCAACGAGTGGCATGGGACAGTGATTGGGAGTGGTGATCATGGCTGACTTTTCGTTGCCTGTGGCCAAATATAATAACCTATTTTCACATAATGGAGCAAAGACAAAGGCTTCATCCTGACCTGAACCCAGCTCAGCTGGATAACATATGCTGCTTTTATAATGCACAGCAGTTGTGTTTGTGATGCTGGCGTGACCAGTGCTGATCCTGCTGGTGTGAACTTTGTGTTGCTGATGTGATCTGTGTTTGTGCTGATGGTGTGGCCTAGCTGGTGCTGGGCCTGGTGGTATGACCTGTGCTACTGTAATGCTGTTGGTGTGATCGTGACAGTGCTGCTGGTGTGACCTGTATTTGTGTTGCTGGTGTGACCTGTATTTGTGTTGCTGGTATGACCTGCATTTTTGTGTTGCTGGTGTGACCTGCGTTTGTGTTGCTGGTGTGACCTGTGTTTGTGGTGCTTGTGTGACCTGTGTTATTTGTGTTGCTGGTGTGACCTGTGTTTGTGTTGCTGGTGTGACCTGTGTTTTTGTGTTGCTGGTGTGACCTGTGTTTGTGTTGCTGGTGTGACCTGTGTTTTTGTGTTGCTGGTGTGACCTGTGTTTTTGTGTTGCTGGTGTGACCTGTGTTTGTGGTGCTTGTGTGACCTGTGCTTTGTGCTGCTGGTACAACCTTGTTTCTGTTGCTGGTGTGACCTGTGTTTGTGTTGCTGGTGTGACCTGTGTTATTTATGCTGCTGGTACGACCTTGTTTCTGTTGCTGGTGTGACCTGTGTTTGTGTTGCTGGTGTGACCTGTGTTATTTATGCTGCTGGTACGACCTTGTTTCTGTTGCTGGTGTGACCTGTGTTTTTGTGTTGCTGGTACGACCTTGTTTCTGTTGCTGGTGTGACCTGTGTTTTTGTGTTGCTGGTGTGACCCGTGTTTGTGGTTCTTGTGTGACCTGTGTTATTTGTGCTGCTGGTACGACCTTGTTTCTGTTGCTGGTGTGACCTGTGTTTGTGTTGCTGGTGTGACCTGTGTTTGTGCTGCTACTTTACAACATGCAAAATATCTTGAAACTTTGGAGGGGCCACTGTATTTAATCCAATACTAAAGGAGTTTAATTTACCCAGTGAGCCATTGGGAGCCAGTAAGCGTTCGGGAAATATCACATTGCAAAATCCATTCTCAGTTTCTTAAACATCCCCAGGCTGCTGTGTAACTTGTGAACTGTGAAAGGGAACAAAGCAACCATGACTAAGCAATGAAGACATTTCTTGGGGAATTGTGATTGAAGTAAATCACATTTGGCATGGTCCCACTGCATGGTGTAAATAGAATATTATTTACACAGTTATTAGTGAAGTGAGCTCACATGGTTATTCCTGAAGGTTGTTTGAAATGGTTGAAGGGATATGTACTCAAGAGAATAACCTGCCAACAATGAGTAAATGTTCTCACACAATACTGAGTTCCTAAGAGTGGTTACATAATGTAGTTGAGGGGGATTGGATAATCTCACAAACTGGGAGTGAAATTTATCATCACCTGATTGTTATGATTACAGTCCCAACCACATTACTCTCACATATCAATGGAATCGGTAAGATCTACAGGCGTTGGTATTGGGACATGAGCCCATTTTTCTTACTATTAATTCTTGGCAACAAGATTCCCCACAACACACTGCTATTTTTACGTTAAAGAAGGACTGCATACTACAGTGCAGTTTATCCCATGTGCAAACTGTTAGATCTACATAAAGTCCCAGACCTCTTGGTCATACTTCAACCAGTGTGTGCATTAAATTATCAGGGTCTGTCCCCACAGGCAATGCTATGGGAATTAGCTGACACTGTTCCACAGTGTGTCAAAGGGAACTGAGAGGTTACGGTTGAAGCACCAAGGCAAATGTTATTTAAACAAATATAAGCTGGGTTGTGTTCATGTAAAAGGTGCTTACAACTTTTACAGAGGACAGTCACACAGCAAACCATCCCTCCCACCAATGCAGGCCACTGGACTCATTTAAAAGATAGTTGTGGAGGGATGATCCTCTCAAACTGAACCACTCAATGTGAAACTGATGTGATCAGATTGGCCGCGTCTTTCTAAAGACATGCGATGGAAATTAAAATTTGACAGTTTGTTAGACGGACACGACTTACAGGCAGAGGAAGTAGAAAGTTTGGGAAACAGGAATCAGGTGCATCGAGAGTGTGTAAACTCTATTGTACTCAAGCCAGCACTGCAGCTGAGTGTTGCCGAGATACAACTTATACTAACAGGCCACAGTCAGATTCCTCCTGGAATCGTTTCACAAAGGTAGTATTTTTAGAGCATGGCTCTGATTGGATAAATCCACACTGCTGCTGAAAAGGATACAAAGAGTCTGCAAAGTGGTATAGATAAGTTAAGAGAATGGGCAAAAAATCGGCAGATGAAGTATAATGTAGGAAAATATGAGGTTGTCTACTTTGGCAGAAAGAATAGAAAAGCAGAATATTATTTAAATGGAGAGAGAATCTGCTGAATGCTGCTGTACAGAATGACCTGGGTGTCCTTGTACATGAATCACAAGAAGTCAGTATGCAGGTACAGCAAGTAATTAGGAAGGCAAATGGAATATTGTGCGTTATTGCAAAGGGGAAGGAGTATAAAAGTAGGGAAGTCTTGCTACAGCTGTATGGGGCATTGGTGAGACCACTGGAGTATTGTGTCAGTTTTGGTTTCCTTACCTAAGGAAGGATATACTTGCATTGGAAGCAGTTCAGACAACGTTCACTAGGCAGTTCCTGGGATTAAGAAGTTGTCTTATGAAGGAAGTTTCAGTGGGTTGGGCCTATACACATTGTCGTCTTGAAGAATGGGAGGTGATCTTATTGAAACATATAAGATTCTGGGGGTGCTTGATCGAGTAGATGCTGGGAGGATTTTTCCCCTCATTAGGGAATATAGAACCATAGAGTGTTGAATATAGAATCTTTGGAATTCTTTTCCACGAGAGCGGTGGAGACTGGATCATTGACTATGTTCAAGGCCAAGTTCGACATATTTTTGATTGACAAGGGAATTAAGGGTTATGGGGGACAGGGAGGAAAATGGAGTTAAAGCTACAACCATTATCTTTTTGAATGGTGGTGGGTCAGTCTTGTTGGGCCCAATGGTCTAGACCTGCTACTATATCTTATGATCTTATTATCTATTATGATTATGGTTAATTTTATTGAGCAGTTTTCAACCAATCTGGTAAGATTAAAATTTGCCCATTCTTGAATTTTGTAGCGGGGAAGATAAGCGGCCCCTTGGTGTCCTGACTTTTGACTTTGGAGTGGGGCCCAGTCTCCAGCCCCTCTCACTGAGGGGAATTCTCTGTGGTGCACTAGGTCCCCGTCAGTGGAGGTTGTCAGCTTGGGAGGACACAGGGGAGGGGATTTGGTCACCCCCGGGAGCTTCCCTTGGGTCAAGAGGCAAAGCTGGGGGTGGAGCCTGAATCCAGAGCATGGGCTAAAGAAGGAGATGGTGGAGCCTGGGGCCTTGTAAAGAGAGCAAGGGAGAGCAGGACAGCAGCAAGGTGCTAGAGCAGAAGTTCAAGGCCAGTGAGTTGATGCATTGAGGAGCCGAGGCCATGAGGTGCAGACCGAGGCCCCTGATGGTGGCTGGAGAGCTGGGAAATGGTAGCAGAGCAAGTAAACAGCTGCTGGAGACCTAGGTGTACCACCTGGACAGCACTCCAGAGCTTCAGAGGCCCTGAGAAGAGGAAGATTCCCTAATTGTATCTAGGAGACAAGGTAATCTTGTTCACATGGTCACAAGGAATTAGCAATCGGAGATCCACCAACTGAACTCTGCTATCAGGCTGATTAGAGATAAGGCGTTAAGTTCTCAATGGTATCTGGGTGAATCTGGAGCATTGGCCATGAATATCCATTGTAAATAGTTCTTCCTTTAAGTTAAACTTTTCGATTAATGTTTATGATGCCATTGGAATAAAGAATCTCTCCTTTATAACCTTCATGCAGTTCAATTGCTAATCTCACGTTACATTATATTGAGGTTATGGTACTTTATAAGGCTCAGATAAAAGGCTGCACTTATTCAAAGAGAAGACAACCACTACTTTCTCAGGACAACTAGGAATGGACAGTAAATGGAGTTTTGCCAATACCATACACATCACGAGAAGGAATACAAAAAAAATTACCAAAGCCCTTTATTTATCTGATTTTGTCATGAATTGCAAATCCAGAATATAAAGTCCTGGCAAAGACACAACTGCACTACAAAACTACTAAATAAATTCAAAAGAAGATGCTTAAATCTAATTTTCTCATGAACTCTAAGCCACTTCGCATGATCACATCAAAGGAGTATACGGTTTCATTGCTTGCATATATTGCACTTGAAGGGCAGACACCTCTCCACCCTTCTGTGAATATTGTGGATTAAGAAATAAATTCTAGCTGAGCAATGGTTGTGAAGAAATAAGATGCTGGTCTACTGCTTCAAGACTGAAAGCACAATAGGAGATCAGTAGAGCCAGCAAATGGCTGCAAGTTTCCATGATGTAATGGTTCAGTAACCAATCACAGCTGGAATTTCTGCAGCAGAGATTCATTTAATTAATAAAGTGATGTACGGCAGCTAACTCTTTAGCAAGTGGGACACATCCAAATCCATGATCAGTATGTGCAGATACTGGTAATTTAAACAAAATACGTTAAACAATGTGTCTGTCCGATTCCTGGTAATCGCATCGGAATGAACGATGCAGCCCTGTCCCTGGAGTTTGATTGGAGAGGGTGTAGGGAAGCTCATGCCAACAGTCTGGTCAGTGTACCCGTTCCACGAGGTAGATCTCAAAATGATGGCAGTTCCCAACCAGGAACATGTTTATATTGTATTGTCAAAGTGGTTTTTGGAGTTTTAACAAGTAGGAACTGAATTCAAAATCAGCTTTGCAAACAACTGAGGCTTGCCCATTGAAATGGAAAAGCATAGAATTCTAAACATTGCTAAAGCCACATGAGGAGGGGTAAAAATTATTCCCCTATTCTACCACTCCAGGTCTGATTATAACAAGGTTTTTTTTTGCGAGTTTAGAGAGGGTGTGCTTTGTCTATGCGAGAGGAGTCCCACTGTTTATGCTTTCAGATTGTAAAGAATTAGTCAGACAGGTTTAATTAGGTCAAACAAAAAATTAGATAAATTTATTGAAGCTATTTCCTGAATTAAAAAATACTAGGTAAATCGCAACAACCACTCACACATCACACACATTCCCTGGGCCCACACACACTAGTACAGGTGTCAGAATCAGAGGTTAGGCTTAAGGATTTTTCATCGCTTGCAAAGAACCTAAAACAAAGGAATATATGGTTAGCTGTCCTTTGGCTGATCTCGATGTGGTGATTCATGTTGTGGTTGTTTTGTTCACTTGTCTTCCTGGGTGTAGTTGTAAATTTCCATTTTAAATTCCCAAAAGATCTCAGTGTGCAGTAGATTTCTCCTCTTAGGATGGTTACTTTGCAAATCTAGGTAGAATACTTTTGAGAGCGAGAGAGAGCAAACAGTTCTTGCAGCCTGTTTTCAGTATAACGTTCTGATTTATGATCCCTCTCTGCTGTAAAGAACCCATTTTTTTATTTTTCTTTGACTGTGGCTTTAAAATTGGACTGTGACTTTAAAAACTACCATGGCTGCAGTTGAAAGACGTGTTCACTGGAACAGGATGAGACATGTCTACAGTGTTGGTTATCCTGGAACAGACAGTGCCATAATAGAACAGGATGGTGCCAGAAAAGAGCTCTGGACTTGAGGGAACTGCTTAATGAAAACATTCTAATTGGCTCCTGACCAGGTGAGCAGGGTTTTGTGTGATAACAGGTCAGGCAGAACAGCTCTGAGCCTGCAAAGAGGGAAGACCTGAAACCTCTCTCTCCTGTGTTTGGAAAATTCCATCAATTCTCCCATAATAGCTTGCTGGTTATCCCCCACATCTCTGTAACCTGCTTTTTCTGAAAACCCCTGTCAAGAGGAAAAAGGGAAAATCACCAGCAAGTTTTTCAACCAGTGAGCCACAGACTGAAAGTGCTGGGAGAGCACTCATGTCATCAACAACAAATAATAAGGACTTTGGAAGGCATCAATCAAAATCAACCCATCCTAATCCTGTACTCCGTGTTGGTGCTATTGAACTGTTTTATCTCACCCTTCAACTCAATGTTTTGTGTGTCTTATCTGTGTGTGTGATTGTATATAGGGGTTTAAGAATGGGTGGAGTTTACGTTATTGAGTAAGAAGTTAGAAGCTCATATTTCTTACTTTTGTTAGTTAAAAGAAATTTGTTCAATAAACAGTTATTTACTTATTAAGTTTACAAATCTGGTGCCGGTATTCTGTGAACGTGAATTAAACAGTTGGGTAGAGTTGGGGCAATCTGGTGGTTTGGTCAAACTTTTCACATTTGTTGCAGCTCGGGGAACAGTGGGGCTTGGTATTACAGTGCACTATCCCCAGTGTGTCGTGATAAAATCTGGGGGCTTGAGTCTGGGATATTTTGGAACAAAAGACAACAACGAGTTGGGTTTGGATTTAATAAGTAATAAAGTCTAAAGGAAACACCAGGGCCTGGATTTTTCCTATGGCGGGCGGGCTGGATGGGAGTGGAACTGATTGCCACCTGTGCTCGGCTGTGTGCTGCCATTTTACGCGGGTGGGCCAATTAAGACCTGTCCAGTGTAACGCGCAGCCGGTGGCGCTCAGCGCTACCTGTACACCGGTACACCGGGAGGAGGGAGAGCCGGGGGCTGTGCTCTTTCGCGCATGCATATGAAAGAGAGCAGAAATCTCCCTGAGGCACGGAGCCACCCCGGGGAGATTGAATAGATTATAAAACGTTTTAATAAATTAAGTAAATATTTATTTAAACATGTTCCCTTATGTGATGGCGTCACGTGAGTTGGGACATGTTTGTGAAATTGGGAAAATGTATTTATTTTATAAAAGCTTCAGGAAACCTCATCCCACCTGTGGATGAGGTTTACTGAAAAATGCAAAGGCCGCTTGGGCTTTTCACCTGCCTGCCAACTTTCAGGTTAGACGGGAGGCATTCTAAAGTATTTTAATTAATCCCTCATGGCCTTAATAAGCCCTTAACATCAGTGGACATGTAGCTGACTCCGGTGCACGCCTGCCGAACGAAATATCATGATGACACGTAATGACAATGGATGCACACCCGACATCATTGTGTTTCATTTTACATGTCAGGCCTGGCCCCGCACACTGACTGGAAGATTCAGCCCCAGGTTTGTACTATCAAAAATAAGATGGCACTGGAAACTGCTAAAACCTTCCTGCAAGTGGAAGAGATGTTCCTGACAATTTTACAAGGGATCCCAAAAACCAGGTTAATCGAATTGGCAAGTATATTAACAGTAGGGTTGCCTGCCAAAGCTAGGAAGACAGAAATAATCCAAGGTGTAGCAGAGCATTTAAAGTTGGAAGTGATACCTGACACTAGTGAGTCATAGCTGGAGGTAGAGACTTCAGATAGAAATGAAAAAGCTTGAACTTGAACCAGCAAAGGAAATGAAATTTGAGTTAGAGGCGGCAGAAAAGGGAAGAGATCCAAAAGGATGAGGCAGAAAGGGCAGAGAAAGAAAGGAAAAAAGAAAGAGAGAGAGCATTTCAAAAGGAGTTAGAAATGGCGAGGTTAGAAAAGGAGGAAAGAGAAAAAGAGAGAGACGGAGGATTCCAGCTTAGAATGCTGGCAGTTCAAAAAGAGACACCAGGAGGTGAGGCAAGACTTATGTCCAGATCACAATCCAGTGGGGAGACGTTTAGATTTGCACAAGCTCTTCCAAAATTTGAAGAGAGTTGTTGAAGCATTTTTTATTTCATTTGAGAAGATAGCTAAACAGATGAATTGGCCAAAGGAAAACTGGACTTTGCCCATGCAGAGCAAATTGACAGGTAGAGCACAGGAAATTTATGCCTCACTGTCAGAGGGTTTCTAGGGATTATGATGTGGTGAAAAAGGCCATTTTGAATGCATATGAGTTGGTCCCTGAAGCATACAGACAAAAGTTTTGAGACTTAAGGAAACAGCCTTGGGAAACCTACATTGCATTTGAAAGAATTAAGCAAAGTAGTTTTGACAGATGGATACGAGCATTAGGAGTTGAAACTGCCTATGAAGTTCTCAGAGAGACCATTCTCTTAGAGAAAATTAAAAACTCCCTACCTTCTGTAATAAGAACCCATGTGAAAGACCAAAGGGTTGCAACTGCTAGATAGGCAGCAGTAATGGCTGGCGATTATGAGCTGATCTATAAAACTAAACCTTTTTTCCCATCACCCCTATGAATTTGAAAAGGATAGAAAGTGGGAGAGTGAAAGTAAGGCAAGTAGCCAAGTTAAAGAATGGATAACTGGGAATACCTTGAGATCTCCTCCCCAGATCAGGAAGGAAGGTACTGAGGGTGGAGGTGAAACTCAAAGGCCTAAATATTTCCGTAGTAATAAAGTGGGACACACTCGTTCAGATTGCTGGAAGTTGCGAGGGAAGCTCAAAGGACTTATTGGGATTTGTAAGAGTGAGTCTGAAAAGGGAATGCAAAAAGAAAATGCCACAGACCAAATTGTAGCTTTAACTATAAATAAGTGTCTGGAGGTAAACACTGCTGTGAATACAGGTGAAGTGAATAAGGTAGACGTGAGACATAAAGGGTTTTTGTCTAAAGGGAAGGGAACCCCTTTTTCATCAAATGCTGCAGCTAAACCCATAACTATATTAAGGGACACAGGAGCTACTTAAACTCTTTTTCTGGAGAATGGCCTAAATTTCCCTCCAGATAGTTCAATCAACCAAAGTATTGGTAAATGGAATAATGGAGAGTATATCCCGGTTCCATTGTACAAAGTACAATCAGAGTGTGATTTGTTGTCTGGATCAGTGGTTGTTGGAGTGGGTAAGAAATTACCTGTGGATGGAGTTGATTTACTCCAGGGGAATGATTTGGCAGGAGTGAAGGTTATAGCTTCGCCCATAATCACAGAAAGCCCCAGAGAGGCTAAAGAGACAGTACAATTACAAGAACAAGTTCCTGGTATTTTTCCATCACATATGGTGACCAGAGCAAAGGCAAAACAAAGTCCATCACCAGAGGTCAAAGGAATACCATGAGCAGATGTTAGAGTAGCTAAAACTTTCTTTAAGGATGAGGATAATTCAAAGGAAGTTTTTGGCATGTTGTATTTAATTGATGCTCCGAAAGCAGATCCAGAGTTAAACAGTTAGTTCACACTGAAGCTGAGGCATAAGGAGTTCCGGAGTGCTGTTACCTTAAAAAACTGAGCTCTGATGAGGAAGTGGAGACACCCTCACAGACCTGCAGATGAGGAATGAATGTACCACTATCATCAGATAGTGGTACCGCCCAAATTTTGTAAGGAGATATTGTGAGTAGCACATGAAATCCCTATGGCAGGATATGTAGGAATACAGAAAACCCAAGCATCGATAAACAAGCATTTTACCTGGCCAAGACTTCCTAAGGACGTAGTGCAATTTTGTAAGATGTGTCACACATGTCAGGTCATAGGTAAACTCCAACATGTAATCCAACCAACACCTTTAATACCCATGCCAGTTTTTGAAGAACCATTCAGTTGGGTATGAGTAGATTGTGTAGGACCATTACCTAAAATGAAAGCAGAACATCGATATGTCCTGACAATTATGGATATGACAACCCGATTTCCAGAAGCTATTCCTTTAAGGACAATTACAGCTAAGGTGGTAATGGAAATGTTAACTCAGTTTTTCACTCATTATGGTCTACCAATTGAAATACAATCTGACCAAGCTTCTAACTTCATGTCTAAGAATGTCTAGCGCATAATCAACAATTTGGGTATCAAACAACTAAAGTCTACTGCCTTTTACCCACAGACATGGGGAACTTTAGAGAGCTATCATCAGGCTCTCAAAATCATGATTAACACCTGTTGCCATGAATACCCAAAGGATTGGGTCAAAGAATTAGATTCCTTACTGTTTGCTACCAGAGATTCTCCCAGTGAGTTAATGGATTTAGTCAATTTGTATTGATCTATGGTCATGAAATAAGACATCCACTAAAATTGATTTTAAAAAGTTCTTAAAGCCAAAAGACAGATTCTCCATGTTGGGTTATGTTTCTAGAAAGACTCACAGGAGCATGTAAAGTAGCAGGAAAGCACTTAAAAATTTCCCAAGCCAAAATGAAAGAATGGGCAGGCAAGCATGCTACAACTAGAATGTTCCAAACAGGAGATGAAGTATTGGTATTATTACCTTTACAGGGTGAACCCCTGAAAGCAAAATTCAGTGGTCCCCCTACAAGATAGTTAGGAGAGTTAGTGCAGTGACTTATCTGATAAATGCTCCTGAGTGTAGGAAGAAGAAACGGTTATGTCACAGAAACATGTTGAAGCAGTATCATCGCAGAGGAGATGATCAGAAAGAGTGCCAGTATTGGAGGATGACAAAAACCATAAAAGTAATGTAGAAGGAGAAGTAGATAGTGCTCAAAGTGAACCACCTACAATTTGACTAGCCAATACAAAAATAATGGGACAGTTAAACATTGTGTTCTCAAATTTAGAGGAAGGACCACAGAAAGACTTAATAAGGTTACTTAGGAAGTATAAGGAAATGTGTAGGGATACACCTGAATGTTCTACGTTAACTAAACATGATGTGGACTTAGGAGACTCAGTGCCGATGAAACAACGTCTGTACTGTTGACCCCAGAGAAGTGAGCTCAGTTAGAAACTGAGGTCAAATATATGCTGGAAAGTAAATTGATCGAACCCAGCCAAAGCAGCTGGAGCTCATCAGTCATGTTGGATCCTAAGGCGGATGGATCCATTCGATTTTGTATAGACTATAGGAAAGTGAATGTAGTAACGAGGACAGATTCGTACCCAATTCCACAGTTAGAGGATTGCATCGATAGGGTGGGCAGTGCATCATTTCTTTCTAAATTTGACCTATTGAAGGGGCAGTGGCAAGTGCCATTTACATCAAAGACTAAAGAAATATCCGCCTTTGTGAGACTAAGTGGATTGTATCAATGTCTAGTCATGCCAGTTGGGTTTAAAAACACCCTGGCTACATCCTAGAGACTTATGAATCGAGCTGAAGTACCTAACTGTGTGATTTGTTTAGATGATGTCGTCATATATAGTAACACATAGGAAGAATATGTAAAGCAATTATAGGATCTATATAAGCAATTTCAGTTAGCTGGCTTAGTCATAAATCTGGCCAAAAGCGAGTTTGTAAAAGAAAGGGTAACTTACCTAGGTCACATTGTCAGACAAGGGCAGGTGTTGCCGAGAACAGCAAAAACGAACGCCCTAATAGAATTTCCCAGTCCTAAAACCATATGAGAAATTATGAGGTTTTTGGGAATGTGTGGGTGCCTAATTTCAGCCCAATAGCTGTACCTCTCGCCAATTTGTTAAGAAAACAGGTAAAAATGGTATGGTCGACAGAATGCCAAGCAGCCTTTGAAAAGCTGAAGGCAGCTTTAATAAATAAAACAGTGTTGGCCGCCCCGATTTTACCAAACCTTTTAAAATGGCGGCTGATACTAGTGACTTGGGGGTAGGTGTGGTTCTATTACAGGATGATAAATTAGGGATAGAGGAGCTGGTGGGGTACTTTCCAAGAAACTGAAGCAATATCAGAGGAAGTACTCTACAGGAGAAAATGAAACTCTAGCACTGTTGTTGTCTCTTCAATACCTTCATGTTTATTTCCAACATGATAACAAAGAAACACTAATCTACACTGACCGTAATCCACTGGTGTTTATGGACAATTTTAAAACTCAAAATGTGAGACTATTTCTATTGTTTCTATTCTATTGTTTCAACCATTCAATGTAAAGATTGTTCACATTGCTGGTTTACATAATGTGTTTGCAGATGCATTGTCCCGGGTGTAAATTACTGAAATAAGTATAAGGGGGAAGGATGGATGAATGATATTAAGTCTCATGTTTCGTTGTCCATGTGTCACATACCTTGTGATGAAATGCATTTTTTAATTGGCTTTTCATCTCTTTTAAAGGTGGAAGCATGTAAATAAACTATTTTTTAATTTTTCTTGGACTGTGGCTTTAAAAACTACCATTGCTTCAGCTGAAAGACATGTTCGCTGGTACAAGATGAAGAATATCTACAGTGTCAATCCTGGAATAGAGAGTGCCATAAGAGAACAAGATGGTGACGGATAGGAGTTCTGGACTAGGGGGAACTGCCTAATGATAGCATTTTAATTGGCGCCTGACCAGGTGACCAGGGTTTTTTGTGGTAACAGTGCATGCAGAACAGCTCTGAGCCTGCAAAGAGGGAAGACCTGAAACCTCCATCTCCTGTGTTTGTAATATTCCATCAATTCTTCCATAATAGCTAGCTGCTTATCCCTCACATCTCTAACCTGCTTTCTCTGAAACCCTGCCAAGAGGAAAAGTGGAAAATCACCAGTAGAGACATTGGAAAGCAAATTTTTCAACCAGTGAACCATGGACTGAAAGTACTTAGAGACCACTTTGTGTCATCAACAGTAAACTATAAGGACTTTGGAAGACATCAATCAAAATCAACCCATCTAACCCTGTGCTCCGGGTTGGTGCTATTGAACTGTTTTATCTCACCCTTAAACTCTATGTTTTGTGTGTGTGTGTGTTTGTGTATAGGAGTTTAAGAAGTGATAGAGTTTAAGTTATTGAGTTAGAAGTTAGCAGCTCATATTTCTTTCTTTTGCCACTAAAGGCAATTTGTTCAATAAACAGTTATGTACCAATAAGTTTACAAACCTGGTGCTGGTATTCTGTTAACCTAAATTAAACAGCTATGTAGAACTAGGGCAATCTGGTGGTTTGGTCAAACTTTTCACATTTGTTGCAGCTTGGAGAACAGTGGGGCTTGATATTACAGCGCACTATCCACAGTGAGTCGTGGCACTGCTTGGTAGCACAGTTTCTTAAAGTACCCTGCTGGCTGTATACTCCAAAGAAATTTGATTAATCCATGTCTGCTGCAGTCATTGTTTTTAGAATAGGTAATTGCATTTTCATGTCTCATCTTAGAAACTTTTGCAAAGTTTCAGGATAGTGTAAAGCCAACAGGAGTTGGAGTCTTTAACACTCGCAGGTATTTGAGCATCTGTTCTGTTTCATCCTGGTTGCTGAAATGCAAGCTTGTTTTTGTAGCCATCTGGCATTTTCCATTGTTTTAAGAGGATTTCAGCTTATTTTTTAAAATCTAGCAAGAAAAAGAAAAATGAGAAATTATATCTTTTTTTAAAAAAGCATGTCCTCGTAACAATATGGCTGATTATTGTTGGTGCCATTGGTGACAAGTAAGAAAATAAGCTGTGAAAGCATGTGGTACATTTCCCTCAAATTGTTTTGAGGGCATGGGAATTGTCAAATATTGGATATCTTTGAAGGCCCCTCTCAATGGGCCACATTTTTTACGCTCTTTGGATTATCTACAAGTCTTTTTAAAGGAGGTACTTAGAAACATATCAGTCTAGTAGAAACTTGTGAATTCAAACTAATCACAATAGTTGGAGAATTTTTAAAATTCCGCTTAGAAAATTCTGAGGGATAAAAAGCTAGCATTGGTAAACTGAGACAATGAAGTTGTTGAATTGTTCTAAAAATCCAATTGATTCACTAATGCTCTTTAGGGAAGAAAATCTATCATCCTTACCCAGTAAGCAACCACTTAATTGTATTAAACTGCTATGAGGAATACTACATAGACTGTAGCTGTTCAACATAACTGCCAATGTTGGCCTTCCCAGTCACACTGGATTCCTGAGAATTTTTTTTTTTAAAAGATCTACTCTGAAATATAATTCCCTCCAATTTGCTTTCACAGGTGCAGTACAGTCCATATATGTAACAACAGATCAGCCAGATGTGGTAGTGAATGTTGGCAACAATGCAACGCTTGACTGCACTTACAGAACAAATGTTGGATCCATGTTTTCGCTTGAATGGCGCTTTGCAACAGGCACAAAAGCAGATGCAGAAGCTATGAAGGTAAGAATAGGTACTGTCCCATTTCTCTCCATTTAAAAACACACTTGTTTTCTGTTTCCAAACCATTGGCCAGTGTAAAGGAGTGCAAAAGAAAGAATTGTACATAGTGCTGCATCTCAATCATAGATGTCAGCCTTG
Organism: Carcharodon carcharias; assembly: GCF_017639515.1. NCBI lineage: Eukaryota > Metazoa > Chordata > Chondrichthyes > Lamniformes > Lamnidae > Carcharodon > Carcharodon carcharias. The sequence goes on along the minus strand of NC_054491.1, from coordinate 32,536,072 downwards.
GCTCAGTTGGTAGCGGGCTCTTACATCTGTTAAAAGGTTGTGGGTTCAGCCCCACTCCAGGAACATGAACAAAAAACCTAGACTGACTCTTCAGGGTAGCAGTGGGGGAGCACTGCACTATTGGAGGTGCTGACTTTCAGATGAGATGTTAAACCAAGGTGGACATAAAAGATAGCAAAGCATTATTTTGAAGAAGAGCAGGGGAGTTGTCCCTGTTGTGCTGGCTAAGATTTATCCCTCAACCAGCATCCCTAAATTATTGGGTCATTGTCACATTGCTGCTTGTAGGATCTTACTGGGCACAAATTGGCTGCAGCAGGTCTTGCAATTGTGAGAAAGTGCTTCATTGACTGTAAATTTGTTCTGAAATGCAAGTCCCTTCTTTCACCTCAAAGCATTTCATATACAGTGAATTACATTGAAGTGTAGCCATTGTTATGTAAGCAAAAGCAGCAGCCATTTTGTACACAGCATGATGCTACAAACAATAAGATGGATGACCAATTACTGTAGGGAGAATTGTAAATCTTGCACAGCCGACCTTGCAATGAGCAGGAAGACTTTCCGGGAGATGCAGTCCATTTTCATGGCTGAGCTTCATTCGATTGGAGCCTGCTACCCTCCTTTCCCTCTGTGTCAACTTGCCAGACTTGGTTGGAGTAATATTGGGTGTCGCAGAGGCTGCCTAGCCAGTAGCAAGTTAAGTCACCAGGAGTAGGAGGGTTCGGGAGGGTGTCAGGAATATGGAAGGGGGACTAGGGGGACCAGGGATGGCAGCTGCCCAAAGTATTTTTGTGGTATCCAAAGGAATGCTACCAATCATCTTGGCTCCGCAGCAACATAATTTTTTTACTTATCTTTGAAGGCGTGCATTTTCCATCAGTTTCTACTTTATTAGAATAATTCAATCAGTTTATTAGAATAAATTCATCAGATTTCTGAGAGGTCTTGTGGCCTCTCAGCCTCCCATTTTAAGATAATCTCTGTGTGGACAAAGAGCAGTAAGTAGGCTGGCTTGCTTTACCTTCCTCAATGCCAGATGTCCATCAGCTGGATAGAGTTAAATCGCCCCTTCTCCTTTCTGGTGGGATTGGGGTTGAGGCAGGACGTTTGGACAGGACAACTTCCTGTTCTTCTCCAAATAGAGCCGGCGATGTTAGAACATCTTTGGTTTAAAATCTTCTACCAAGTTTTGTCTGAAAGGGCCAACTGGTCTCCTCCTGCTGTTAGGTCCTATGTTCCCATGACACTTTGGTGGGTATGCATAATATTGTGGGAAAATAATTAGTGTTTAAATCTGTGATAAATAGAGCGGATTGGGGTGGGGTTGGTTGGGGGGGGGTGGGGCTGTGTGGGGTCGGGGGGGGGGGGGGGTGGGGGGGGGGGGGGGGTGCTGCTGGCATGCAGTGGGACCTGGCCATGGGTTCTGAACCTGATTGTTGCATGGCTTTGCCATGGCTCTTTATCTCAACCACCAATGCCCAAAAGGTTCAATGGTCTCATAAGGATGGGAAAAATGACATAGCATTCAATGGTCTCATAGGGATGGGATAAATGACATAGCAATTTTAGATGCCAACCCCAGTCTGACTTTCTCAGCATTCTCCTGCACAACACCCTTCAGACCAACGCAGCTTGCAGCTGCTCATTCCATCCTCTGGGCACCTCCTCACGCCCACATGGAGTACTGTGTACAGTATTGCTCACCTTATTTAAGGAAGGATGTAAATGCATTGGAAGCAGTTCAGAGAAGGTTTACTAAACTAATACCTGGATTGGGTGGGTTGTTATTTGGGGAAAGGTTGGACAGTCTAGGCTTGTATCCATTGGAGTTTAGAAGAGTAAGAGGCAACTTGATTGAAACATACAAGATCCTGAGGGGTCTTGACAGGGTGGATGTGGAGAGGGGAATCTAGTGATAGGGGCCACTGTTTAAAAGTAAGGGGTTGCCCGTTTAGGACAGAGATGAGGAGAATTTTTTTTCTCTCAGAGGATTGTGAATCTTTAGAACTTTCTTCACAAGACAGTGGAAGCAGAGTCTTTTAATATTTTTAAGGCAGCGCTAGGTAGATTCTTGATAAGCAAGGAGGTGAAAGGTTATCGGCGCTAGGCAGGAATGTGGAATTGAGGTTACAATCAGATCAGCCATGATATGTTTGTATGTTCGTCTGAATGGCACGTCTCAAACTCACACTCATTGCCACTCATGCCCAAGCCTCACAGTCGCCCTCCACAATTGATGTCATTCCCTCTTCTTCAAACAATCCATTTCTCACACTCATAACTCTTCGCTTTCTCTCCTTGCTGGAGTAGAGAGTGCACAGTTCCAGGGAGAGGAAGAAAACCTGAGGGATGGCCCTCCAGTGGCAGCCATCTTGATGACCACAGGCAATGCATGACCACCTGGTCTACTGGGAAGGAGGTCTTGTTCCAGAAGGCTGCAGATATCAGCAATGACCTGTCGTGAAACTCTGAGCCTCAGGGGACAATGGTACTCAGATATATCAAGAATGCTGATCCTCTACCTGCAGATCCTGTGTTGGGGTCTTGCCTCCTTCCATATGGAGCTTTGTGTCCATTCCAGCTGCCCTATGGAGCAGCAGGTGACTGAGGCAAAAGAACTAGTGCTGCTGCTTCTGTTGTTGCTCTTGTTGGTTCTACTCCTCTTGTTCCTCGTCAGAGGTCCAAGGTAGACCTGTATACGCTGCTCCCATGCTGTAGTGAAGGCTGACAGCAGGAAAGGTCAAATCAAGATGAGCAAAGGCCAAGGAAGGTGAAATGGCTTCCAAAACATCTGAAATAACCCGTGAAGCAATGAAATCTCACTTGCTGAACAAATGCTGTGAGCACCAGCCTTTCACATAGGCAGGGCAGCAGCTTTACAGTTTCACTCCATAAGGGCTTTCCAGCCTGTCAATTTCACTGATCAATGACTCCCTACTGTGCTCTTACCTTATTGACCCTGGCAAGTTCCACACAGCTCAAGAAAACCATTAATTGGCTGTCAAAGCCACAATTCAGGCCTAAAGTGTCAATTAATTGATTATTGAAATACCTGACCTGATAGGTCTGGGGGGCAGGGGGGGTGGTTTCTTGCTCAGATCAGAACAAGCCGAGGTGAAACCTGGAAATGGGCAGGATCATGTCAGGCTTTCCACCCGACTGACATCTTTTGGGGATTTAATCCTCTGACCTCACCAAAACGCACCCCCTACCAACACCACCACCCAACCCCCTCCCCTCCACCACCACCACCCCCCCCCCCCCTCCCACAACGCCCCTTCCCCAGGCAATTAAAATTCTGCCCATGGTCTCAGATGAGATGTTTACAGTTACAAATAGGTGACTTGGCCTTTTGGATGATATGACATCCAATCTCTTAACATTTCAGTGATACATTACAGCATCACTGAACTGAGAAGAATCCAGTCATAACAAAAACATTTCTTTATGGGCACTTCAGCAGTTTGGAGTACCAGAGTCCTCCAGCACTCTATTTACAGGCACAAGATTGGTCCCTACTCTACTGGAGTTCGCAAACTCACTATAACATGGAAAACCATTACTTGGAGGCTGGGAAATCCTTATAAAGAAGAGGGCCACTCAAAGGGAAAGCTTTAGGCTATAATGCAATTGCTTAGAAGTAGAAGCCAGGGACAAGATTCCTTAACCTGATAGGCACGGGAGATGCATGGCCTAGCTATATCTCAAGAGCACAGCTCATAATTACGAAACTGAGGTCTGTAACATTCATATTTTTCAACAGATAAATTTCTAATAAAATTCTATCTGCTCAGATTCTTTATTATACTGATGGGAAAACGTATACACTTGGGCCACAAGCTAATCGAATCAAACTGATTGCCCAGAATCCGATTCACGGAGTTGCATCCATCAGAATTGAAAACACCAGGTCATCAGACACTGGCCGGTATTCCTGTGATATAAACAATCCCCCGGATTTTACTGGACCCACCGAGGCATTTGTCAATTTAATCGTCCGAGGTAAGATGACGAAACTGAAAATGTACTGTTCATTACCTTGTTAATCTGTAACCATTGTGCCACTATTACATGTCCCACATGCTGGGAATATTTAATTGCAAAATATTTTTTAAATTAAGTAAAAAAAGGTTTTTTATTGTTCAACACATCAAATGTATTTTAATTTTAATTTAATTAACATATGTAGAAGGGTCGAGAACAACAGAGGGCACCACTTTTAAGGTCATTGGCCAAAGAACCAATGATGACATGTGAAAGAACATTTTTATGCAGCAAGTGCTTAGGATTTGCATTGCACTGCCTGACAGTGCAGTGGAGACAGAGTTAATCATGGCTTTCAAAAGGGAATTGGATAAGCACCTGAAGAGAGAAAATTTGCAGGACCACGGGAAACGGCAGGGGAGTGGGACCAGCTGAGTTCCTCTTGCAGACAACTGGTATGGACACGATGGGCCAAACGGCCTCCTTCTGTGCTATAACCATTCTATGATTCTATTCCATAAGGTTCAAAGAATGACCATCAGAATTAGCCTTTAATAAATAGATTCAACAGGTTTAATTGGAAAGGAGAGAGGAAACAGCAGGTACTTTCCAACATTGTTGTTCTTGTTACCTTTATAAATATATATTTATCTAATATATAATTGTCTAATAAAATCATTTTGATGGGTCCCTGGGTGACTATTACTGGGAAGTTCGGAGGAAGGTATGTTGAAGTTATAATCTCTTTCAGCTATTTTTTTTTTGAACGATTTCCTTAGAGTCCCTCCCTCAGGCATGTAATATTTCCTGGCCAATAGTAAATGACCAGTGTCTGCAATGTGATTGATCCCTAGATTCCTGTTGCACCACAGTTTCCGGTAACAGCCTGAGTGCTGCATTTGAGTGTGAATTCTGCTCCACTATATAGGAACAACAAGGGAGAAATTCCCAGTTATACCTATAAATGCCTGCCTTTTCATAATTACTGACCTGCTAATAAACCCCAGGGGACTCACTGTTAGAAGATGTGATGATTCCGAGAAATCAACTTTGCTCGTGTGTCTCTAATTAGATCTCACATTTCCTTTTTGAATACATAGGGTGGAATCGTTCCAGATTTGCACCAAGTGTGGTAGTGGGCAGGTAAAACATCGTTTACCCGCCCGCTGCAATGGGGGCTTTTCACACCGCATCATCTCATCAATCATGCATTAATTATGCATTCCGGGGAAACACGCCATTTCCTTGATGCGCAGGTGCTCATTTACCCGCCACACCATCACCTTGCTGCTTCAGCACGCCGGGCACCATATTGTCATATTATAAAGTCCAGCCGCATGCACGCATCTCGGTGCTTTCAGCCCACAACTGCTGCAAAGAAGACGTGGCCCTCTAAGGCAAGAAGACTGCAGTCCCCAGGAACAATGACACGTCCCTTGAGCATCTTTTTAATGCCGTGGAGGTTCGCCATGCTGTCCTCTACCCCCACTCTGGCTGCAAATGGGTAGCAACCTCACGAATCCAGCTTGGGAGGCAGTGGCAGCAGTGGTCAGCACCAAAGCCCTGCAAAAGAGGACAGCCACCCAGTGCCACAAGAGGATGAATGATCTTCTCCATTCTGCCAGAGTAAGTCACTCTTCTTATCACTCTCAACTCACACACTCACAAAACTATCACATACCCACAGGGCCCTCATTCGCTGCCAGTTCAAGGGACATCACCATTCACTCTCTCACAAGAATTTTCATTACCCTTATCCTGTCCATGGGACCACTCACCACCCACTCATGCCAGGCATACTTATTATCTGGCCTGGCAGGCACCCTGCTTACACTCTCTCCCTTTCTATTCATGCAGGACAAACTGGCACACAAGAGGGAGATGTTGCTTACCGGTGGAGGAATGCCTGAAATCAAGGTCCTCACAGATTTTGAAAACAGAGCCATCCAGCTGGCTGGTGAGAATCTAGACTGTTCCTGCGCTGTCGGCGAGCTCAGCTGTTCTCTGCCAAGTGAGGATCCATTAGACAGCTATGCTGTGAGTGATGTGTCCTGTTTTACAGGTCATTGCAGTGCACTAATTATCCCTCTTTGCTTTCGCAGGCACAACTGGGAAACAGCCAGCGGAGTCCATGACCCAGGGCATCCAACCAAGCCCTGAAGGTACCTTCGATGAGGAACCTGGATGCACCTCTACTTGAAGTCACATCACAGCGCTCACCCACACCCTTCACCAGCACAGAGAGACATACATTGGTGGGACCTAGCTTTACAGTAGCCTCGGGATCACAACCTGGTGAACACAACACACTATCTAATCCACAGCAGGCAGCAGCAGGGACTTCCCAGGTGCCCGGCACTCGGAGGACTGCTGGAGGCCAGAATTTGCTAAGTCTGAGACAGATGACGAGCCTCTGGACTCGATAATGTCTCAGTTGCTGGAGCTGAAAAGACATGCTTGGGAACATCAGGAAGGGATGTCCGCTATGCACCTCAGATTGCAAGGCATGATGGAGGAGTCCATCACCTTCAGGCTGAGGTGATAGCTCCGGCATGCCAATGTATCAAGGTCAACACTGGCGACCACAATGGAAACCTTGATCAAGGATGTTGCTCCTGCACTGCTGCGCGGACTCAGCTCAAACACCGATGTCATAGTTAGCCCCAAACAGTGTGTACGCGAGAGGGGTGCAGGGCAGTTCGATCTCACTCCAGCCAGCCCTTCTCCTCAAGGAGTCAGCCAGGGGCCCTTGTGCACCCATGGCGGAGAGGATCAGCAGGTGCACAGTCCAGGGCCATTCACCCAGATGATTCCGGGAGTATTCGGCCCATCCGAATCCTCTCTTCCTGTGACCTCAGCAGCTCCAGCTTCACAGGCCGAGCAGGATGCCACTGCCACACAGCAGGATCCTGAAAGCAGGCCGGAGCACTCCTCCGCTCTGGATGTGTGGGAAGCACCAAGGCAGGATTGGGCAAGTTTTTGAAGATGTAGCTGCACAGCCTGGGCACAACTGTTAATCACTTGTACATGGTGTTCACTATTGTTAATTAACTCCCAAGAATGTCTCCCTGCCTATGGCTCCTTGTCCTGATGAGCAGTGTTCATGTCACTCAGATGTGAAACCTTTCTGCACAAGATAAAGGCAGGTATCTCAGTCCAGGGACTCTTCCTTGAGCTCTGTGCAGGCTTCGGACCAAAGTGATGGTCCGGCTTCACACTCTCTGGACACATTACTGATGCCTGATCTTGATGGTGCTGGTCATTGCTGCCAAAATGGAGTGGGCAGGTTTCACAGAGTTCTGTCATACTCTTTATGTGCTCTCAGCACCTTTAAGGTGGAGCTGGCCCCATCTCCTCAGCACCTGTGAAGCTGTGCTCCTGAAGGGGTCAGGTGCTGAAGGCTGACAAAGGATCAAATGCTTTTAAGGTTTCATGGCTCTATCTCTATGATATCTGATCTCAGAGCGCAAGCGAGCTTCCCTCGGCCTGACAGGAGTCAGACATTTTCAGAGGCTATGTGAAGGTCTATGGAGTGCCCTCACTGCATGTTGTCATCATCCTCCTGCAATCAAGTGACTATTAGGGTCTCCACTGCTTCTCCATGACAGGAACATTATCACAGTGGGTATGTGCATTGCCATTGGTGCTAGACTGGAGTCAAACATACATACGTGCAATGTGAGGATCTATGGTGTCTCCTCACTACATGTCATCATCATCCTCCACAAATCTAGCAGCTATAAGGGCCTTCCAAGCACGCCTGCCTTGTGTGGCCAATGCGAGGGCCTCATCTTCATCTTCGTCGCCTTCGAGGACCTCTTCACCCTCACCCCATTGGTGTCCTCCTCATTGGAGGATACCTCCAGCTCCTCCATCTCCTCCTCCGCCAGTTTCTCTCCCCGTTGCAGCGCCAGGTTGTAAAGTGTGCAGCAGATGACGATAATGCATGACATCCTCTGTGGACGGTATTGCAGGGCTCAACCAGACCGATCCAGGCACCGGAGCCTCATTTTCAGCATCCCGATGGTCTGCAAGTTACGAGTTGCAGTGTGAGCCTTGTTATACCATCGATCTGCTGCAGTCTGAGGCCATGCATGGGTTTCATCAGCCACATCCTCTGTGGGTAGCCCTTGTCCCTCAGGAGCCATCCCTGCAGCTTCTGTGGACCCTGGAAGGCTTCAGGGATTTGTGACTGACCAAGAATGTAGGAGTCACGCAGAGTCCCTTGAAACCGTGCGCAGACCTGCAGGATGCATTTGTGGTGGTCGCACACCAGCTGCATTATGGTTGATATAGCTGACCATGTGTTGCGATGGAGATCTGAGTGCCACGTGAGTGCAGTTGATGGCACCTCTTACCTACGGGAAACCAGAGACCTGGGCAAATACAATCGTTGTTGCGTCCTGACTGCCCAGGTCCTGGGTGAAACACACAAAGTGTTGTGTGCCCTCGCAATGATGGCATCTGTCACCTCATGGATCCATTTGTGGGTGGTGGCTTTTGATATCCCACAGAGGTCACCTGTGGAGCCCTGAAAGGAGCCACTGGCTTAGAAATTGAGCGCCGTGGTCACTTGCACGGTCACTGGCAGTGGATGCCCTCAGTGGCTCCGTGGCGCCAAATCCTGTAGTAGCTGGCAGATGTGACTGACCAGTTCCCTTGATATGTGCAGTGTTCAACAACACTGGTTCTTGGCCATCTGCAGGTTCGAAAGGCGGCACCTATAGACCCTGGGCCCAGCTGGGCGCCGACCAGCCACGGTTCGCTGTGGCTCTTCGGCGGCATGTGCAGGAGACCCTGTGGCCTCCTCTTCCAGAGGGTGCTGCTCCTCTCTCTGCACAGCCAGGCACCTCTGTCGCTCTCTTCTCCATCGTCTTCGCTCTCTTTAAGCCACGAGACATACAGCTAGTTCACCAGGCTCCATGACCCTAATGTACTCCTCCTCCAGGATGAAAGAGAAAGACATGTAGTTAAGTCATAAGGCCCTTTAACACATCCCGGAGAGTGCTGACAACCACTTGGATGGCCAGAGATTAGTATGCTGCATGGATGCCCAAAACACCATCCACCTCCAACCCACTCTACCCGGCCAATTGGCGGCAGCTTTGCCCACTGGACCGGATGCTGTGCCCTCAGCTCAGGCACAGGCATTCTCCTAAGCCAAATTTCAAGGCTGCACTGTTACCTTGAAACATGGGGGAGACTGGTCCAAACTGGGATGTTGACATTGCCAGGAGCTATGAGCACCTCCACCAGTGACTGCTCCATGACCGGCTTTAGTGAGAAGATTGTACAACGTGTGCAGTCATCCAGCTGTCTCCAGTCCACTAAAATGCTCATTACTTTGCAGTCTGTGGCTGAGGGGTGAAAAGCTCTGGAGTATTTTAATGCCTCTGTGTTGCTTGAGTGGGCAGAGAAGCTAGAGGCCCGACTCCAACCATATCAATGTGGCTGCACCTGAACTGCCTCAGCTGCAGAGGAATGGTCACTTTATACAAGGTGTCCCTAACACGTTGCCACTTCCCTCGCCCACATCCCCCCAACCCCGTACGTGTTTGTGCACCACCTCCAACCGCAGAGCAGCACTTGCAACCCCCCAACGCGCCGCAACCTTGAAGCCCAACAGGCAACCCGGGTGAGTGTTCCGCATCATTACTGTGTACTCAGCTCTGAGTTCCCCTCAAAGTGCAGCCCGCCAAGTACACGCCTTTTAAATGTTATTGTGAAACACGTCGGTGTGTGAAGTGACCATTCCTCTGCAGCTGAGGTAGTTCAGGTGCAGCCACATTGATATGATTGGAGTTGGGCGTCTAGTTTCTCTGCCCACTCAAGCAATGCAGAGGCATGAAAGTACCACCAGGTGCTCTAAAGCTTTTCACCCATCGGGCACAGACTGCAAACTAATGAGCATTTTAGTGGACTGCAGAATCACGCCGACGTGGGCAGACAATCCAGTGGTGGTGGATGATTCCGGCAGGCTAGGCTTATAATGATATGCAGATGTATTACAACGTGGTTCCCGACATCTAGTGGCCAGAAATACGGCCCGCCATTGGTGGGCAGAGTGGACGGTCACAAACTGGTTTCACAACATCGTGAAACTGATTTTTAGCCTTCTCACCATATTCTCCGCTCACGTCACTGAACACACCTGGCGCCAGTGGGCAAGGACAATTCCACCCATAGTAACAGGGTGCAGTCTGTGTGCTTGGCATATGCAAATTATGGACACTGAACTCCAACAGCAGGAACCAAAGGTTCAGATTGGTTAGGAACACAAGTTAATTGATAACATACCATATTTTTCCTTGTGTCTTGGCACCTTAGAACTTCTGTATTCCTGTAATCCCAGTAATCAAACTTAGTCATTGCTACATAAATTCATTATTTAAGTCCACCAATATCTTTAGGCGATGATACTGATGTGTGCCATTTCTTTCTAATTGAACAGTACCGCCATCCACTCCAGAGTGTAAAGTGATTGGAAAACCATACATTGGAAACAATGTGACGTTGCTGTGCAGCTCGACAGAGGGTCGGCCAACGCCTAAGTATATATGGTCAGAGGTTAACCCTGGCACTGCGGAACCTTCATCAAAAGTCATGATAAAAGGTATGCTGGATACTGTCTCTCACCATGAGGAATGTAGTCAATTCTTAACTCTAGTAAAGCAGAAAGAAAGAAATTGTACCTGTATAATGTGCATCACATCTTCATGATATCCCAAAGCACTTTAAGACCAACAATGTGTGGTCACTGATATTTTGTTAAGGACCATCACCACAGGACAACTTGTTCTGATCTGTGACTTCTTGGGATAGACCTATGACTTCAAGAAACTGAATTCTTCTATACCTGTGGAAACACTTGGGCCAACATCTCCTCTACCGATGGAAACCACCTTGCTATGTTAAAAAACCTAAGTGTCTCCAGTTTTTTCTGTTGTAATACGCCTTTAAGAGATTGCAAATGACATCACTGGAAAGGAAGCGTGTCATGTGATCCAGTTTTAGTTTCACTTTTGGTTTTGAGCACAGCACAAACAGACAGCTTTGCTGCTGATGTCATCAAGCTTTATATCCATGTTCACGTGGCTAGAATTAATAAAATGAAACCACAATGTGTTTGCCCAATCCCTTATGACAGATTGGTGCTTTTGTGTTATAAAAACATAACAACCCTCACAATTGATATCTCTATACTGTCCTGCCAAAAGCACTTAAAGGTCTCTTTTATATTTTGGCAACTGGATGCAGTATTCAAATGTGGTCTGACCAGGGGAATAAAAAGTTTGACCATAACTTCCTCTGACTTACTGCTTGGACTGTGTAGTGCAAAAGCTTATTGGCCTTGTTAAGTATTACTCGGAATCGGTTGAGCATGTTTAGCATCAGATTGACTAAGACTTCTTGATCTCTCTTAGCTTTATCATTGAGTATTTCAGCATAGTTCTATTTTTCCTTCCTTTGTGTAGCACTTTACATTTGTCATCTGACATTTTTCATCTGACATTATTCTTCCCAACTCAAATACAAAGTTATATTTTGTCCATCTCAATTTGTAATTTCTGAGTTGCCTACTCTGACTCCATTAAATCTCTGACATTGGGATCTTCTGCAAATTTGATCAATTCGCAATGAGTTTCTGAACCATGTCATTGATATAAATTCAAACCAGGAGAGGTGCCAGCACTGAACCCTGAGATACCCAACTCAGCACTTTACCCAACTCTACCCTTACTCTAAAGAGTACTTCCTGTTTCCTATTCTTCATCCAGTTTCTTATCCATTCTCATGGTTTATTTTAAATCCCCATGTGCTTGAGTTTAATTAATAATGTCTTGTAGAAATTTATCAAAAGTCTAATGCACCACATCATTGAATGAACTGCAGGCCACATGGAATGTTTACATTTAAGGGGATGTATCTTGTGCTGCTGTCCATCACGAGCCACCACGAGACAGGATATGACGTTTAATCCCGCATACTCTGTAGAGAGAAAGAGCATCAGTCCTACAGGCCAGATGTGTTCTACATAGCCTCCCAGTTACCATTGTATGCATATCGTTTTCTCTTCAAATAAAGGACCCACATTTTGTTCTCCCAATCCTTGTTGTTTGATTGGTATGTTTGCACTAAAAAGAAGAATGCAACATTGGGGATTTTCATCAGGCAAGTTCTTCCTCTTCTTCCGTTCTGATGAAGAGTCATACGGACTCGAGGCGTTGGCTCTATCTTCCTCTCCACAGATGCTGTCAGACCTGCTGAGTTTTTCCAGCAATTTTTGTTTTTGTTTCAGATTTCCAGCATCCACAGTATTTTGCTTTTAACTTCCTCTTCCTAAATTTGTGTGGTTTCTTGGTAACTCAGCTATTGCTGATCTGATGATTTTCAAATTTTCTTCTGATAACAAATTGCATTATCTTGCATGGTAGGGAAGTCTGACGAATGGGTCTAGTTGCCTGCATCTACTTTGCCTTGCAACCTTTTTGCACTTTGTCACTGTAGCCTTTTTCCAATCTACTGGCACTTGTGCTGTGTCTATTGAGTCCCTCATAATAATTGCAGATGCCTCACAAACCTCCACTCCAGCCACCCTCAGCACTCAAGATAAATGCCGCCAATCCCTGGAGATGGATTTGTTTTGGGCCTGCTGAGTCTGCCTAGAATTCTGACTCATTTATAATGATATCATTATTTTACTTGGATATCTTTGGAGAGAAGATGTTGCACAAGGCTTCTCTTATAAATATTTAGAGGAATTAGCCATTAACTGTAAGGCACACTTTTTTGCATGTTGGAGCATCCATTTGTGGATCATTCAAGTAGATGGCCAGCCAGTTAGTGATCTGTATTGAGTAAGTTGGAGTAGGAACTCCCCTAAGATAAAAGCAAAATACTGCAGATGCTGGAAATCCGAAATGAAAATAAAAGAGTCACATGGACTCGAAACATTAACTTTGTTTCTCTCTCCACAGATGCTGCTGACCTGCTGAGTTTTTTACAGCATTTTCTGTTTTTATTTTATGTTATATTAGGGACCCCCCTGTATATTGCTTATGAATGAATTTCAAATGGATTTAAATATTGTGTTTAAATAAAGTAAATTATACAACACTCAAATATAATGCCCTGCCAACACAAAAAAATGCATATTTGATTATTTTTCCATATGGATTATGTATCTTTCAGACATTTGGCTAATTCCATGGTTTTTCAGTATAGCTGGGGATAGCATTTCTGGGTTCCTGACATGGACATTTCTGTGGGCCCATGTTTTATTTGGCCGTGCTCCGCTAACATTGCTTCCATGCAATTTAGAAAACTGGCAAAGGACAACATTGTGCCTGAAAAGGTGACAACTTAACAGCAGCCATATTCTTTGTAAACCAATAGTTCTATGGCTTTGTAACATCAGCTGTGAGTATGCCCAAAATAGCTAATGTATTCTGCTTCAGTTTGTGATGTGCTCTGGCTCAGTTTAGCATTTTTATATTTTCCAGCTTATGGAAGTTTAAACTAAAGATAAGTAAAGGGGATATGGTGACATAGTGGTATTGTCACTAGTAATCCAGAGGCCGAGACTAGTACTCTAGGGACATTGGTTCAAATCCCACCACAACAGCTGGAATTAAATCTGGAATGAAGGCTAGTCAATGATGGTGACCATGAAAACATCATTAACAAAAACAGAATTACCTGGAAAAACTCAGCAAGTCTGGCAGCATCAGCGGAGAAGAGCAAAGTTGACGTTTCAAGTCCTCATGACCCTTCAACAGAACTGAGTAAAATTAGGAGAGGGGTGAAATATAAGTTGGTTTAAGGTGGGGTGGGGGGAGAGAAGTGGGGGGGGGTGGTTGTAGGGAGAAGCAAGCAGTGATAGGAGCAGATAATCAAAAGATGTCACAGACAAAAGAACAAAGAGGTGTAGAAGGTGGTGATATTATCTAAACGAATGTGTAAATTAAGAATGGATGGCAGGACACATAAGGTACAGCTCTAGTGGGGGTGGGGTGAAATGGGACTAACAGGGCATAAGAGGTATAGATTTAAAAATAATGGAAATAGGTGGGAAAAGAAAAATCTATATAAATTATTGGAAAAAAACAAAAGGGAGGGGGAAGAAACGGAAAGGGTGTGGGGATGGAGGAGGGAGTTCAAGATCTAAAGTTGTTGAATTCAATATTCAGTCCGGAAGGTTATAAAGTGCCTAGTCGGAAGATGAGGTGCTGTTCCTCCAGTTTGCGTTGAGATTCATTGGAACAATGCAGCAAGCCAAGGACAGACATGTGGGCAAGAGAGCAGGATGGAGTGTTAAAATGGCAAGCAACAGGGAGGTTTGGGTCATGCTTGCGGACAGACCGAAGGTGTTCTGCAAAGCAGTCGCCCAGTTTGCGTTTGGTCTCTCCAATGTAGAGGAGACCGCATTGGGAGCAACGAATGCAGTAGACTAAGTTGGGGGAAATGCAAGTGAAATGCTGCTTCACTTTGAAAGGAGTGTTTGGGCCCTTGGACGGTGAGGAGAGAGGAAGTGAAGGGGCAGGTGTTGCATCTTTTGCGTGGGCATGGGGAGGTGCCATAGGTAGGGGTTGAGGAGGAGGGGGTGATGGAGGAGTGGACCAGGGTGTCCCGGAGGGAATGATCCCTACGGAATGCCGCCGGGTGGGCGAAGGGAAGATGTGTTTGGTGGTGGCATCATGCTGGAGTTGGCAGAAATGGCAGAGGATGATCCTTTGAATGCGGAGGCTGGTGGGGTGATAAGTGAGGACAAGGGGGACCCTATCATGTTTCTGGGAGGGAGGAGAAGGCGTGAGGGTGGATGCGTGGGAGATGGGCTGGACACAGTTGAGGGTCCTGTCAACGACTATGGGTGGAAAACCTTGGTTAAGGAAGAAGTAGGACATGTCAGAGGAACTGCTTTGGAAGGTAGCATCATCAGAACAGATGCGATGGAGGCAAAGGAACTGAGAGAATGGGATGGAGTCCTTACAGAAAGTGGGGTGTAAGGAGCTGTAGTTGAGGTAGCTGTGGGAGTCTGTGGGTTTGTAATGGATATTGGTGGACAGTCTATCACCAGAAATTGAGACAGAGAGGTCAGGGAAGGGAAGTGTCAGAAATGGACCATGTGAAAATGATGGAGGGGGAGATTGGAAGCAAAATTAATAATTTTTTCCAGGTCCTGACGAGAGCATGAAGCAGCACCGAAGTAATCATCGATGTACCGGAGAAAGAGTTGTGGGAGGAGGCCGGAGTAGGACTGGAACAAGGAATGTTCCACATACCCCATAAAGGCATAGCTGGGGCCCATGCGGGTACCCATAGCCACACCTTTTATTTGGAGGAAGTGAGAGGAGTTGAAGGAGAAATTGTTCAGCGTGAGAACAAGTTCAGCCAGACGGAGGAGAGTAGTGATGGATGGGGATTGTTCAGGCCTCTGTTCGAGGAAGAAGCTAAGGGCCCTCAGACCATCCTGGTGGGGGATGGAGGTGTAGAGGGATTGGACATCCATGGTGAAGAGGAGGCAGTTGGGGCCAGGGAACTGGAAATTGTTGATGTGACGTAAGATGTCAGAGGAATCATGGACGTAGGTGGGAAGGGACTGGACAAGGGGAGAGAGAAGGGAGTCAAGATAACGAGAAATGAGTTCTGTGGGGCAGGAACAGGCTGACATGATCGGTCTGCCGGGACAGTCCTGTTTGTGGATTTTGGGTAGGAGATAGAAGCGGGCCGTCCGAGGTTGGGCGACTATCAGGTTGGAAGCTGTGGGAGGAAGATCTCCAGAGGAGATGAGGTCAGCGACAGTCCTGGAAACAATGGCTTGATGTTCAGTGGTGGGGTCATGGTCCAGGGAGAGGTAGGAGGAAGTGTCTGCGAGTTGATGCTCAGCCTCCGAGGTAAAGGTCAGTGCCCCAGACAACAACAGCACCACCCTTGTCAGCGGGTTTGATGAAAACATCATTGATGTAAAAATCCATCTGGTTTACTAATGTCCTTTAGGAAATGAAATCTGCCATCCTTACCTGGCCTATATATGACTCCAGACCTACAGCAATGTGGTTGTCTCTTAAAAGGTCCAAAAAGCCCTTTAGTTCAAGGGCAATGAGGCATGGCCTTGCCATCTAGGCCCATGTTCAATGAAAGAGTAAATTATAAAAACACAAACGAACATTTGGTTATCAGAAAACCAACCAGCTCATTACTTAGCACAAATAACCTCAACAGTCACTCTCCTACAACCAGTTGACAAAGACATTCTACTCTCCCCAGACACATGTCACTGAGACACTCAAGCTTGTTGCCCATCCGACTCCCCTGAGACTTTTTTCCTCCAACTTTCACATTTCATACTCTCACTCTTCAACCCCTCCAACCTAGTTAAGCTGGTGTTCATTTATTACTTTCCTAGTTGTGCTGGATCACTTTACATTCACTCCCTCTCGGTTAGTGCTGGAACTCTCCTTCCTCCAAACCTTGAAGGATTGGTCCCTGTTTCTCTCCTCTTCCCAACCTCCCGCACCCCACAAGTCATTGCTTCCAGTGTCTGTGCCTTTCTTTTCACTAATATCCAAATTATTTTGCCTATTTTTCTATTTTTAATAATTTCCTTCTGCTTCACTGCTATCCATTTCTCATTTATCAGTCCCTTTCATTTTTCCTCTGCCCTCTCCTTTCTCTTTCTCCCTTCTTATCATTGTAATTTCAATTTCCTTTTATCTTTCCTTACTTTCTCTCTCCTTCATATTCCCCATCTCTCTGCTCTTCATTAGTGTCAGTGTTCATCCTGCCCCATAATTACATGAGTCTGCTTGCCAGCTTGAATTGAAAATAAAATTGGGCTGTGTGTAAATTCCTGGCCAATCTGATCCCACTACGCTGGTTAGGTTAAAATTACCCCTTCATCTCTTCAGGATTGTGGCTGTTCATTCTGGTGACACCTGACCAATGTTCCTTCCTCAAACTTAATAGGGAAAGTAGCTTACAGTGTCCGGTATGCATTTCAAAAATGTCATTATTTGAGGTGCTCTAAAACATTTTAATTGCGATTAGGTGTTTTGCAAGTGCAAATATGTTTCTTTTCATTTAATCATGCTCTTTGAACAGTCAAATGGAAAGACCCAAGTGTTATCTCTTCACTTGTCACACCCTCCTCCACAGGTATGCATAGTTGTTCAATTAAGTGTTCCGTCAGCGCATTGTAGTCACTTTGATTTAAATTAAGGTGCTAATTTGTACCTAGCACCCATTGAACATGTAGGCAAGGCACTGTGTACTTAGCTCTCTGATCAGCTAATGGAAGTGGAATCAGAAGTCTGTACAACAGAATGGGACAATCTTGTTTCTTATTTAAAGGAGAAAAATGTGCCTCTGTACTGTAAAACGGGCAGTTGCAGAGCTTTAATAGATATGTTCTTAATAAAAAATACTAATAGCATAATTTTCTTTGTCAATTGTTAATATATTCGCAAAACTTACAACTGTTTCATTTTTAGTATGTCCCCCCCCCTAACTTCTAAAGGCGCTGGTTGTGGTAGAGTTTTGTTCCAAGCAGCCATTCAACATATTTGAGTTGCTTTTTGGCTGTGGGGTGCAACACCATTGACCAAATTCTATCCTCAGCTGACAAGCATCTTTCAGCATTGGATAAAAAAACAAAGGGGAGTGTGGCTGATTTTTCTGCTCCCCTGCCACGGGGCACTGAGGCCAATTAAAGTATTTTTTTTTATTATTTCATGGAATGTGGGCATTGTTGTAATGTGAGTTTTTTAGATGTCTCAATAATGAGATCTTCAGGCTTGTATATTTAAACATGAACCGTTTATTGTTAGTCTTTAATTATTTACAGAGCCCTGGTTACTGTCATGCATGGAGCTGTTTCTCCATGCAGGCTGGTTCCAGAGTGTGTTCTCAGTCTGTTACTATGTGACTCTATACATTATACTGTGGACAGGGCTATTCTCCAGCCCCATGTTAACCGTTACTCTGCTGAGCACCTTTACATTACAGTGGCATGCTGTCACATGATATAAAATCCCCTTTTCTTCTCTAAAGAAAACACTCCTTTCCAGTGGAGTATAAGTATTTGTAATACAATCTTTACTTGCTATCCCTGCTCCTCCATCTTAAGTCTCTGGCTTTATAAATTCAGACAGTCTTGAGGCTTGACAGTTCTTTCACATTTCGGTCTGTCACGTTTGGAGGAATGGTAGCAGTACCCTGTGTCTCTGGTACTTAATAGTTGGTTACCTCCGCTTGATTCACTTTTTGTGCTCCTTTGAGTTGCGTTTCTCTTTATTAACAACCCCTCTACTTTTTCTCAGATATTGTGGGTTTGTCCCTTCCTTCTAAGGGGAATGTGCACTCTGTTCGTTCCTGGAGTGGCTCAAATTTTCTTTTTCTGTGGTGTCTGCCATGCTCTTGCTGGTCACATACATTTGGCAAATGGAATCTTCATTTCCACTTGTTTCACAATCTCAGCCAAACATTTTTTTGCTGTTTTATTTTCAAATTGTTTTGGAAGCTTATGAATCTTTTCATTCAGCTCAATGGTTCTCAGAACATCTGAGACACCCAGTGCTCTTTCTTCTTCTAGTTCCGTGCACTTCAGTGTCGGATTTACATTTTCCGATCTTATTCAGTCTTTTCTTTCTCTGTCTGCAACAGAAGTTTGTCCTTGTCCTTCATTCTGGTTTCACTGTTGGCCAGGTCTTTCTCCGGTGATGCTTTACCTTGTTTCAGTTCTGTAACTGTGTTACTGATGGCTTCTTTATCCACTCGCAGCTTGAAAAGCTTTACGGCTTTTCCTTTCAATGCCTCCTCTTTTCCATTCAACTGCTTCTTTAGTTCTTCAGTCTCTTTCTTGTAGTTTTCGGCTTCCTCTAGGAATATTGAATATTGCTGAGTCTTCACTGCCAACAGGTTCTTCAGTTTGTTCAGAGTAATGTTACATTCATTTTGCCTCTCCTCGCAATTTTCCAGAAGAATAAACATTGTCCTGAGGAATGCTTGCAACACATCTTTCACCAGGTTTACCTTTTCTTTGCGAAGCTCACTTGTTTCATCTTGCGTTTCCTGTAATTCAGTAGAGTTTCCTCGAGTTTCTCACGCTGTGCTTCCCTGCTGCTGTTTAAGACAGCCTTCATTTCTTTATATTGCTAAATGGTAATGCACTTCTTTTGCATTTGACCTTGAAGAACAATCAGTTGTTCTTTCAACTGTTTGACCTCTTACCAACTCACTCTAGGCTTCAGTGCTTCATTTTGTTGCTACTGATATTTCCAATACAGCTTTTTCTGAAGTAATCTTCAACATCTTTTTTAGCTCCTCGTGTTTTTCCATGGCTACATATTGAATCTTCAAGGAGTCTTTCAAGGTCGCAACTTCTTTGCCTGCCTTTTCCGCCTGCTGTTTTGCCTGGCAGTACACCTGGCTGAATTTTTCCAACTGCTGCTTTGCTTCGCCAACTGTGGAATTGAGGATCACTATCTCCTCCTGATACCTTTGAGTCATCTCAGAAATTTGTTTGTTGTCATGCCAGGCCGATTACAGCCACAAATTACTTACAGGCATATTGAACTTTTTTAAGGAAGATGTGTGTATTTTTAAAGAAATACAAGCAAGGACACTAAGCAAAAGATGGCTGATAATGTAAAGTGACCTCTTTCTCGAAAACTTCTGTGTGGATTATACTGACACATCTGTCTTGAGAGAACATGGAATGTTACATCTGAAGAGATGTCAGGCCTTCTTCAAGCAGAGATACTTAAAAGGGGAATAGGAAAGATGCAAAAGACTGAATTTTAATCTCCTGTAGTTGTGTAGACAAAAGGCTGATCAGCACATCTCAGCAATCACCCCAAAATCCAACTCCTGTTGATTTATATCTCAGAATGTGTAAATAGCTCTGAGATGGATGCAAGGCGACTATTTCCTCACATACACAGAGAAAATGGTTTAAAAAGCTACCTGCAGAGCAGTTCAGTGTGTGCTAGTTTGCTGTGAAGCATAAAAAGGCCAATGAGTCACCCCTGCAGTTGCAGGTAAAGCCTCTCTCTCTCTCTCTTGCTGGAGGCAAGGCTTTGCAGAAGCCACAATCAAAAAGGAAATAGGACAGCCTCTTCAGCTACCCTGCAGAATCAAGTGTCTGCAAACTGACTGCAAAACTGCCAAAGGCAGTTCTACTGGAACCATCGAACTTAAGGGCTGCAATATATCGTCACCTGTGCCTCACGAACAAGCCAAAAACTGATTCATATATATTTAAAAACCTTTATTTGGACTCTTAACTTCTCATTCCTGATCTGTGTGTATGTGTATTGTATTTTTATTTATTTTTTCTCGTGTTTTAATAACTAATCTTTCCTTGACTCGAGAAAGACTGGTTAAATTAGTTCCTAACAATAAATACATTTGGACTGGGAAAAGATATACGGGGGAAGGGATCCCTTTTAAATTAACATTTTTGCGATGCACTGAGATGGCGGGGGGTTGAATAAAGAAGGGGAGCCAGTTCATTCCTCCTCACCCGGGAGCATAACAAAATTTGGGTCCCTTTCGGGAAGTTAATAAATTGGGGGACCTCGCCCGGGGACTGGTTGAAACATTGTTCAGATCTTGAAAGCTTGGTTCATCGAAGAGTTCAGCTTATTGTGTGTGTGAGGCATCAATAATGTTGGAAATGATATGAGTAAGCACATACACTGTGGCGATGTGGAAGCTGACCACATCGGCCTGAAACACCTGCTTTCAATATTTGCGATAAGTTAGGGGCCATTATGTCACACCTGATGGCCAACAACACAACTGTTGTGAAATGATGTTATTCTATTTTCATTAGTGCAAGGTATACGGCATATGGTTATCACCCGTGCCACCGCCATACTCCTAATATTTCTTAACTTTCCTAACCCTACTGCTATGTCTTGGTGCATCCCCGACATCCACAGTGGAGGTGGAGGCTGCCTGCTGACTGCTACACCATGATTTTGTGATGACTTTGGTGACATCCTCTGGAGGAAAATGTTAGAAGCTGTCACTAAAGCAATCATAGCAGATTTGGATGCCCCTGGCCTACTTTGGGCCCCATCCTTGGCCTGTGGAGCAGGAGGGGATTGAGATCTGCTGGATACTCCCAGAGTCCCCTATGTGGAATGGCCTTGAGGTGTCCAGATGCTAGTGCCTGGGTGACTCCTTGAGGAGAAGAGTAAGCTGGAGTGAGGTCGACTTGCCCTGCCCCCTCCTTGCGTAGCCGCTGATGGATACCACCAATGGTTACAGTGATGGAATGCTGCTCCTGCAACAGTGCATGACCTACGTCCTGGACCAAGGACTCTATGGCGGCCGCCAACCTACCAGTGTTGACCTCGGTGCGTTGGTATGCCGGTGTTATCACCTCAGACTGAAGGTGACAGACTCCTCCATCGTGTGTTGCAATCTGTGCAAAGCAGCTGACAACCCTAGCTGATGTTCCCGTGACTGTCGCTGAAGCTCCACCAACTGAGTTAGGGCCAAATCTGGAGGCTCGTCATCAGACGCAGACTCAGCAGAACCCTGGCCTCCGCAGTCCTCTGAGCACCAGCTCTCTCGGATGTCCCTGTCTCCACCTGCTGTGGACCAGATTGTGTGCTATGTTCACCAGGTTGTGACCCTCAGGCTACTCCAGAACTAGGTCCCACCGAGGTGTGTGTTTCTGCACTGGTGTGGGTGAGCACTGTGATGGGTCTTCAATGGTGCTCTCTCCTCTCCTTCTAACTCTGAAGTGTCTTCAAGGCTGGAGATGAGGGCCTGGCTGGATAATGCCTTCAGACACTTTCCAGAGGTGCCTATGAAAGAAAGTAGAAATTACTTAAGGATGACAAACAACTGGAATATAGAAGAATGGATTCACAGTATGGTTGTCTGAGGATGAGCTGGTGCAGGGTCCTCACTTGGGTAGGTGTCATCCATTTCACCGTTGCCACATGTATGATCCCTGTCCTCTTTGGCCAACATGATGGCACACTCCTCATATATAGTGAGGGCCTTAATTTCAGCCATTCCAGCCCCTTTCTGGGACTTCTCCCTCCTATTGCATGTGAGCTAATTCTGCATGAAGACAAATGGAGAGATTGTGAGCAGTTACATGTCAAGGTAAATATGAACTTATGAACAGGGAGGAGGAGTAGGCCATTCAGGCCCCTGAGCCTGCTCCACCATTTAATAAGATCATGATTGATCTGATAGTAACCTGAAATTTGCATCCCACCTACCGCCAATATCCTATCACCCTCTTGCTTACCAAGAGTCTATCCACCCCAGCCTTAAAAATATTCAAAGACTCTGCTTCCACCACCTTTTCAGGAAGAGAGTTCTAAAGACTCACGACCCTCTGAGCGAAAAATTTCACCTCACCTCCATTTTAAATGGGTGACCCCTTATTTTTAAACAGTAGCCCCTAGTCCTAGATTCTCCCACAAGAGGAAACATCCTCTCCACATCCACCCTGTCAAGACCCCTCATGGTCTTATATGTTTCAATCAAGTCACCTCTTACTCTTCTAAACTCCAACACATACAAGCCAAGGCTGTCCAACCTTTCCTCATAAGACAACCCATCCATTCCTGGTATTAGTCTGGTAAACCTTCTCTGAACTGCTTTCAATGCATTTAGATCTTTCCTTAAATAAGGTGATCAATACACAATACTACAAATGTGATCTCACCAATGCCCTGTACAACTGAAGCATAACCTCCCTACTTTTGTACTCAATTCCCCTGACAATAAATGATAATATTCTATTAGCTTTCCTAATTACTTGCTGTACTTGCATACTAGTCTTTTGTGATTCATGCACTAGGACACCCAAATCCCTCTGCTCCTCAGAGCTCTGCAATCTCTCACCATTCAGATAATATGCTTCTCTTTTATTCCTCCTGCCAAAATGGACAATTTCATTTTCCTACATTGAACCTACATTGGGCCAGATCTTTGCCCACTCACTTAACCTATTTAATCTGTTTGTAGCCTCCATATGTCCTCTTCACAATTTACTTTCCTACCTATCTTTGTGTCATCAGAAAATTTGGCAACAATCCCTTCAAACCCTTCATCCAAGTCATTTATATAAATTATAAACAGTTGAGGTCCCACCACTGATCCCTGTGGCATGCCACATCTTGCCAATCTGAATAAGACCCATTTATGCCTACTCACTACTTCCTGTTAGCCAGCCAATCTTCTATTCATGCCAATATGTTATCCCCTATACCATGAGATTTTATAACCTTTGATGTGGCACTTTATCAAATGCCTTCTTGAAATCTAAGTACAGTACATCCACCGGCTCCCCTTTATCCACAGCACACGTTACTTCCTTAAAGAACCCCAGTAAGTTGGTTAAGCACAATTTCCCTTTCACAAAACCATGTTGATTCTGCCAGATGACTTTGAGCTTATCCAAGTGCCCTGCTATGACTTCTTTAATAGCAGCTTCTAACATTTTCCCTGTGACAGGTGATAAGCTAACTGACCCGTAGTTTCCCACTTTCTGTCTCCCTCCCTTTTCGAATAAAGGAGTTAAATTTGCTATCTTCCAATCTAATGGGACCTTCCCTGAATCTAGTGAGTTCTGGAAAATTAAAACCAATGCATCAACTATCTCACTAGCCACTTCTCTTAAGACCCTAGGATGAAGTCGATCAGGACCTGGGCTCTTGCCAGCCCGCAGTTCCAACAATTTACTCAGTACCACTTCTCTGATGACTGTAATTTTCCTGTAAAGTCCTTCCGCACTTCCATTTCCTGGTTTCTAGCTGCTTTTGGGATGTTACTTGTATCCTCTATAGTGAAAACTATGCAAAATACCTGTTCTATTTAATTGCCATCTCCTTGTTTTCCATTATCAATTCTCCAGACTCACTTTCTATAGGACCAATGCTCACTTTGTTAACTTTTTTCTTTTTTAAATATTTATAAAAACTCTTACTATCTGGTTTTATATTTCTAGCTAGCTTTCTCACATACTCTAATTTTTCCCTCCTTATTAGTCTTTTAGTCATTATTTGCTCTTCCTCACATTCTGTCCAATCTTCTGGCCTTCCACCCATCTTTGCACAATTATGTGCTTTTTCTTTACATTTGATACCAACTTTAACCTTTCTAGTTAACCAAGGATGGTATGTCCATCCCTTGGAATTTTCTTACTCATTGGAATGTATCTATTCTGTGCATTCTGACATATCCACTTAAATATTAGCCACTGCATCTCTTTTGAGCCATCCCTTAACCTAATTCATCAATTCACTTTAGCCAGCTCAGCTTTCATGCCCTAATAATTGCCCTTATTTAAGTTTAAAAACTTAGTCTCAAAAGCACTTCTCTGTCCCTCAAACTGAATGTAAAATTCAATCATATCATGGTCTGTGCTACCTAGGGGTGCCTTCACTATGAGATTATTAATTATTCCGATCTCATTGCACAATACCAGGTCTAGTATAGCCTGCTCTCTGGTTGGCTCCAGAAAATGCTGTTCCAAGAAATTATCCCGAAAGCATTTAATGTACCCTTCATCTAGGCTATATTTGCCCATCTGACTATTCCAGTCTATACGTAAATTAAAATCTCCCTTAATTATCACCGTGCCTTTCTGACAAGCTCCAATTATTTCTTCCTTTATGCTCAACCCTACCATGTTATTGTTAGGCACCTGTACGCAGCTCCCACAAGTGGCTTCTTGCCTTTACCATTTGTCATCTCTACCCAAACCGTTTCCATATCCTGGTTTCCTGAACTTAGATCATCCCTCTCTATTGTGCTAATACCAATATTAACTAACCGAATCAACCCTCCACTTTTTCCTCATTTCCTGCCCTTCCTAAATATCCTGTACCCTTCAATTTTCAGGTCCCAATCATGTCGTCCTGCAGCCATGTCTCTGTAATGGCTATCAAATCGTAATTATTTATTTCTATGTGCACTCTCAGTTTATCTGTTTTCTTTCGAATGCTACATGCATTCAGGTACAGAGCTTTTAGTTTTATCCTTTTATTCTTTTTATAAACTCTAGTTTCATCTGTTGATTTACTGTTAGGTTTGTACTCTCTATCCCTTCCTATCACAGTTTGCTTTTCATTTCCCATAATAATGCCTTTCTCTTTTGCCTTGACTCTACTCTTTGGTTTACCACATCTTCCCAAATTTGATCCTTGCTTTGTGTGCATGGTGAGTGGAGCAATAGACGGGATGAGGACGTGATGTACACAGGACGTGAGACCAGATGGAGATGTGAAGGTGTGTGTGAGAGAGTGAGTGGTGATGTGCCTTCAGCTGGCAGTGTGTGAGATCCCTCTGGAGTGTCATCTTGCTATGTCCTGATGGGCATGTGAATGTGTGAGTTGAGGGTTATCAGAAGGTTGACTTGCCCTGCCGGAACAGATGAGATCATTTATCCTCTTCCTGCACTGGATTGCAGACCTTTTCTGCACCACATTTGCACCGACTGCTGAAGCCACTACCTCCCAAGCTGGAGTGGTGCCATTGGTGGACCTCCTGGGGTAGAGGACATCCTGCCGGGCCTTGAAGTGTCCAATAGGTGACCCATCGAAGCCTCGCTCTTCTTGCCTTTTGTGGTCTTGTCTTCCTGGAGCTATCCTGGCCTGGAGATGTTGAGAAGACTGATTGTGGATGCACTTTAAATATGGCGCCCAGAGGAAAGAACCACTGAGGTCACGACGGGGTGGGTGAATCAGTGGCCGCCTGCCCGCAATCTGATGTGCTTCTGGTTTTCACATCAGTAATGAGGTGGGAGTGGGCAATACGACACAAAAAGCTGCCATTCCACTCAATGGGGAAAATGCCACATTTCCTGCCCATCACCACATTTAGAGCGTGGATGAGAAAATCCCACCCTTTGCGTTAAAAGTTCATCAACTGACTCCTGTGAATTTGCTCAGTAACTTTCCTCCACAGTTTCTAAAAAAAATAGTTAGGTTCTAACAAGCCAGGTTTCACTCTGGGATCTGATTGTCCAGTATTAACATCAGCTGGTATCGTAACAAATGGGAATCTAATGGTTTACTCCTGCTGCTACTGGACCCACTAGATTGTGGCTCTGTGGTTTACTACTGTAGTGGCAGATCTTTATTATTTCACTTGATTCCTCCTTGATTGTGAGCATCTTGAGTTTTACTTCAGTCATTTCTTTTCTTCTCTTCCATTATTGTAGATTCCAATAAAGGTACTCTATTTCTGAGAAACCTGACAATGGAGTATTCAGGAACCTACAGATGTGTGGCATCCAACGTCCTTGGGGAACAATCATGTCAGCTGGTTCTCACAGTCACAGGTGAGGAGAGGTTTCTTCTGCAGAGTTTAGCCTCGTAATCCTTTCAGAAAAATAGCCCTAAAAATAGTTTCGAGCAAATGCCACTGCAAACAGACGGCATTGAGCTATCTTTCAGTTTGCAATATAACCGTAATTTTTTTTTGCTCTTTTTTGGGAAACAAGACTTCGCAGCCCTGTA
Source organism: Carcharodon carcharias (assembly GCF_017639515.1). NCBI lineage: Eukaryota > Metazoa > Chordata > Chondrichthyes > Lamniformes > Lamnidae > Carcharodon > Carcharodon carcharias. Next base: position 32,509,589 of record NC_054491.1, on the reverse strand, counting down.
GCATCTTGTGAATGGTGTGGGTGAGATTCAGCAGGGACTCAGCCAATTGAGGGGAAAAAAATTTTGATAATTAAAACATAGACGTGTTAATGTGGTATTCACCGGATGTAGCGAATTTGTAAACATGGTTTTGAAAGTTTGCTGTGTTCAAAGATTAGTTTTTGCATGATTTTCACTAAAAATATGGAACAAAGGAAATCTGCGCTAACAGGTTTGATGATGTCACGACAGCTAATGAGCTAGAGGAGCTCTTATCTCGATTATTAGTTCATTTAGAACTCAACACCATCTGAGATTGTCTGCATTGTTAGAACTAATTGTGAAAGGGTTACATCGTGCCTATAGGATTTGATTCTATTGCACCTGCAGCTGACTAGATTCTAACACCTAATGTCACACCACTGCAAGGTATAAATGTGTTAAATCTTATCAGATTTTGAACAACTAGTGCAGAGAATTAGAAAACTTCCCTTCTGTTTCTGGGGTTAGAATTTAATTTAGTTCCATGTGATAATAACAAAAGGCATCCTCTTTCTAATGGTTAATTATGTGCCCTTAATCTGTGCTATATGAACCTAATCACTAGTGGATACTTATTTTGTTTTGCTTTGTGGAACTGGGTTAAACGGGAGGTGCATCGCCCGCAGTTAAACAGGAACTTCAGAACAATAGGATACTAGTGAACAGTGAGCAACGCTGTCTATAATTGATGACTTAATGGCCATTGTCACCCAGAATGTGGCAGCGGGAGAAATAGGAATGTCGTGTTGGTCCAGTAGGGAATGCTTCACGAGGCTATATTGGCATAACCTAAAGGGAGACCTGCATGACATAACATTTGTGCTGTGTCGGACCTGATAGTTCTTCAATGCTGTCACTTCTGTTAGTTTGATTAGACCAGAATCCACGAAAACATAAGTATTGTGAGTTCACAGTTGTTAGAGGGAATGTTTTACAAAGAATAATCTTCTTACCCTTTGGGGGAATTCTTACAGCTTCAGTTCATTTGATGCTGCTGTTGAATTACAGGCACTGCATGTCATTGAAACTAGTGAGACATTTCGTCAGAGCTGACGCAAGATCATTGGCCTGAAATGTTAACACTCGTTTTTCTCTCCCCTGCTGCCTGAACCATGGAGTATTTCCAGCATTTTCTGTTTTTACTTCAGATTTCTGCGTCTGCACTATTTCACTTTTGTAAGGAGATTCCAGATTCATTTCCCAATCTGCACCAAATTGCACTGAGTTACTTTGAATCAATCCGGAGGAAGGAAGGACACCACAAACTGGCCTCAGTGCTCTGAGTTAGCAAAGGGAAAGTCAGCCAGTGTTTCGTGAGATCTGAGTTCACACATAGCCACTATCAGAGTAAGTGGTCAACACCAACAGGAGAGGACTTTCTGGGAGAAAATCAATAAATAGCCCTTGGACTTACATTACCTGGTTCCCATCCTTCCGCAGAGGTGACTTCAATTTCCATCAAAGCTTGTGCTGTATTAAAGGGGGACAATGGTGTAGTGGTAGAGACTCATAAGCCAAAGGCCCAGGCCAATACTCTGAGAACAGGGGTTCAAATCCTACCACAGATGGTGGAATTTAAACTCAACTAATAAATCTGAAATACAAAGCTAGTCTCAGTAACAGTGACCATGTCAACCATCACTGACTGTCATAAAAACCCACCTGGTTCACTAATGCCCTTTAGGTAAGGAAATTTACCATCCTTACCTGATCTGGCCCAACATGTGACTCCAGCCCCACAGCAATGTGGTTGACTCTTAACTGCCCTCTGGAATGAGCTAGCAAGTCACTGAGTTTCAGGAGAAAATAGGGATGGACAACAAATGCTGACCCTGCCAGTGATGCCCACATCCCATGAAAGAATAAAAAAGACAATGTGCACATACTTCATTGCACTCCAAGTATCAGAGCAACAACCAAATTTGTCCTCCAAACTATTTCTAAGCACAAACTATAACATTTCATTAGCTGAAAAGTGCTCTGAGACATATGGTGGTCATGAAACGTATTATATAACTACAAGTCTTCCCCTTTCTTTTATTTCAGCAACATAGCAAATGATTGGTCATAAAATTGATTGTGACTTTCAATTTTTTTTAACTTGTCATGAAGCTTTGCTTTCAGTATACTGTGACAAACAACTCTTCATCTTTGACAATATAAAGTTTTCTCTTTTTGTGATATAGCGAGGCGACACAGGCACATTGACATTGAAATGGTTAGGGGTTCTCAACTTCAATTATAAATATGTAGTTATTAATATGCAGAAATTAGTTTAATTTCAATTTTCCCAAAACTTCTAAGCTTCCCCTTAAAACTCACTTCTTTGACCAAGCATTTGGTCATTGCTAATATTTCTCTTTATAGCCATTTTTAAATTTTGGTCTAATTGCACATCTGATGTGCCCTGGGGCATTTTTCAAAATTAAAGGCTAATATACTGATGAAAATTGTTCATTTTAGATGGAAGGCATCTGAGAGGTGATCTTGTAGATATATATTGATAGTAAATGGTATGGAAAAGGTTAATCTGGGATATTATTTTAAATTAAACAGTGGGTATAGGCTGAGGTGATATTGGAGCAAACTGGCAAAAACAAATTTTAGGATAGATATCAGATGATTTTTTTCCAAGCAGAGAGTGATCAATGGTTGGAATGGATAAAATGTGAAAGTAAAGAAGTAGAACAATTGAAGAAACAATGAGGTGCAACAATAAATAGCAGAGTTGTTCTGGGTTGATGTATTCAAGATGGGCTGAATGGTCTTCCTGACCTGGGAGTAGCTTCTGATCTAGTTGATTGTGACCACTGAAAATGAATTACCCTTATATCTGTAAGAGAGAGGTGATATCCATCTCATCAGTCTGAATTGGAACTGAGTAGATAGAGTGTTTTGTTAATTGTATGACCCATCCTTCGAGTACCAACGAATTTTGTGTGTGATCTTTCTTCCTCCTTTACAGTGAACAATGAAGCTGGAGTGGTTGTTGGAGCTGTGGTTGCTACCCTCATAGCTCTGCTTCTGATTGCTGTTGTTACGTACTACTTACTTCGCCACAGACGGAAGAGCCCCAAGACCCCTGTTGTCGGACATGAATTGAGGTTTGGATATTTATAGATGGCTTCAATATTCCTGGGCTAGGGAATTGAAAATCTCCCACCCCTGGGACATCCGGACATTGGGCCTGAAGTTGCTGGAGCCAGCAATCTCAGCATGCTCCATGGGGTGGATATTTTCCCTCATCTGCAGCTCAATATTATTTTCCAGCATTGCTTGTCGAAGTGTGAGCTGATAACAAAGGCAAGGTCAACTAGCCACCTTGGATCTGGGTGAATGAAATGACCTGCAGTCTATTGCCTTAACCAGAGAGACTTAAGGATAAGGAAAGAAACAGAGTGAGCAACAGAGAAGGAAATAGGGTGAATTAGAGTCAAATTAGATACAGAAAGAGAAATAAATTAAAAAGAATTCCAATGACCTTCTGAGAGAAGACATTCCTTCTCATCTCCATCTTAAATGAGGGATCCCTTATTTTTAAACTGCAGCCCCTAGTTGTACCCACGAGAAGAAACATCCTTTCAGCAGCAAACTGGCCAAGCCCCCTCAGAATCTTATATGTTTCAAGAAGATTGCCTCTCATTCTTCTAAATTCCAGTGAGTATAGGCCCAAACTACTCAACTTTTCCTCTTAAGAAAACCCAAGTGAACCTTCTCAGAACTGCTTCCAATGCAAGTATGTCCCTCCTTAAATAAGGAGACCAAAATTGTACACATTTCTGTAGATACCATCTCATCAATTCCCCCCACAGTTGCAGCAAGACTTCTCTCTATTTCCCCTTGTCATAAAGGCCAGTATACCATTTGCCTTCCTAATTTCTTGCTGTAGCTGCATGCTACCTTTTTGTGGCTCATTTACAAGAAAACCCACATTCCTCCATACTGCAGCATTCTGCAGTCCTTTTCCATTTAAATAATATTCTGCTTTTCTTTTCTTCCAGCCAAAGTAGATAACCTCACATTTTCCCACATTATACTCCAACTGCCAGATTTCTGCCCACTCAAGTTATCTATATCCTTTTGCAGACTCATTGCATCATCAAAACAACTTGATTTCCTACCTGTCTTGGTATCGTCAGCAAATTTGGATGCAATACAGTCAGTCCCTTCGTTCAAGTCATTAATATTGATCGTAAATAGTTGAAGTCCCAGCACTGACCCCTGCAGCACTCCACTAGTTACAATTTGTCAACCTGAAAATGACCCATTTATCCCGACTCTCTGTTTCCCATTAATTTGCTGATCCTCCATCCATGCTAATATCTCACCCCAACACCATGAGCTCTTGTGCCGTAACCTTCATTATGGTACCTTATCAAATTTATTTTGGAAATCTAATTACACTACATCTACTGGTTCCCCTTGATCTACCCTGCTTGTTACACCCACAGAGAACATTAATAAATTTGTCAAACATGATTTTCCTTTCACAGAACCATGATGCATTTGCCTGGTAGTATTATGATTTTCTATTTGTCCTATTACTGTCTCCTTAATAATAGATTCTAGCATTTTCCACATGGCAGGTGTTAGGCTAACTGGCCTATAGTTTCCTGCTTTCTTGAATAGAGATGTTATATTTGCTGTTTTTTAATCTATTAGGACCTTTCCGGAATCTAGGGAATTTTGGAAGATTATCAATGCAGCTGCTACCTCTGCGGCCGCCTCTTTTAAAGGCATCAGGCCATCATGTCCAGGGAACTTGTCAGCTTTTAGTCCCAGCACTTTTTCTCTAATGATCTGACTGCTTTAGGATCATCACTCCATTTTGTCCCCTGTTTTTCTACTAATCTTGTGTCTTCTACTGTGAAGACAAATACAAAATTCTTGTTGAAAGTGCCATTTCCTTGCTTCCCATTATTAATCTCCCAGTTTCACCCGATATGGGACCAATGCTCACTGTCACTGCTCTTTTCCTTTTTGTACACTTGCAGAAGCTTTTACTGTTTATTTTTAGATTTAGAGTCATGGAGTCATAGAGGGCTACAGCACAGAAAAAGGCCCTTCGACTCATCGAGTCTGTGCCCCTCAAACAAGTACCTAATTATTCTAATGCCATTTTTCAGCTCTAGGCCCATAGCCCTGTATGCCATGGCATCGCAAGTGCAAATCCAAAAACTTCTTAAATGTTATGAGGGTTCCTACCTCTACCACCCTTTCAGGCAGAGAGTTCCAGATTCCCACCATGCTCTGGGTGATAAAAGTTCTTCCTCACATCCCGTCTAAACCTCCTGCCCCTTACCTTAAGTCTCTGCTCCCTGGTTATTGATCCTTCCACCAAAGGGAAAAGTTCCTTTCTGTCCACCCTATTTATGCCCCTCATAATTTTATACCTCAATCATGTTCCCCCTCAATCTCCTCTGCTCCAGGGAAAATAACCTCAGTCTATCCAATCTCTGCTCTTAACTAAAACTCTCCAGCCCAGGCAACTTCCTGGTAAATCTTCTCTGTACTCTCTCTAGTGCAATCACATACTTCCTATAATGCGGATTCCAGAATTGCACGCGATACTCTAGCTGAGGCCTAACCAGCTTTTTGTACAATTCCAGCATAATCTGCCTGCTCTTATATTCTATGCCTTGGTTAATGAAGGCAAGTACCCCATATACCTTCGTAACCACTTTATCTACTTGTCCCGCTACCTTAAGGGACCGGTGGATATGTACACCAAGGTCCCTCCGATCCTTGCTACTTCCCAGGGTCCTATCATTCATCATGTATTCCCGTGCCTTGTTTGTCCTGCCCAAGTGCATCACCTCACACTTATCCGGATTAAATTCCATTTGCCACTGATCAGCCCATCTGACCAGCCAGTCTATATCCTCCTGTAATCTAAGGCTATCCTCCTCACTATTTACCATCCCACAAATTTTCATGTCATCTGCGAACTTACTGATCAACCCTCCTACATTCAAGTCTAAATCGTTTATATATACCACAAACAGCAAGGGCTCCAACACCGATCCCTGTGGAACCCCACTGGACACAGACATCCAGTCACAAAAACACCCCTCTACCATCACCCTCTGCTTCCTGCCACTCAGGCAATTCTGGATCCATTTGCCAAATTGCCTTGGATCCCATGGGCTCTTACCTTCATTATCAGTCTCCAATGTAGGACTTTCTTGTTAGTTTTCTCTCATACCGTAATTTCTCCCTCTTTATTATTTTCTCATCATTCTTTGCTGGTTTCTAAAATGTTCCCAAATCTACTAATCTTCGCAGCATTGTACAACTTTTCTTTCAATTTGATACCATCCTTAACTTCCTTAGTGAGCCATGGATGGTGTATCCTTCTCAAAGTATTTTTTCTCAATGGAATATATATATTTTGAGTTATGATGTGTATCTTTAACTGCCACTGCTTCTGTATCATCGTATCTTTTTAAACATATTTTCCTAGTCTGCTTTAGCCAACTCTTTCCTCCTACCCTTATAATTGCCTTCACTTAAGTTTAAGGCTCTAGCTTTAGAAACCCCGTTTCTCACCTTCATAATGAATGTGAAATTCTATCATGTTATGATCACTCTTAACTAGAGGATCCTTTACTAGGAGGTCATTAATTAATCCTGTTTCATTGCACATTACATATTCTAAAATAGCCTGTTCCCTGGTTGGTTCCAGAATGTATTGTTTAAGAAACTGCCCCAAATGCACTCTATCAACTCATCCTCTAGGCTACCTCTGCCAATTTGATTTGTCCAATCTATGTGAAGTTGAAAATCACCCATGATTATTGTAGTAGCTTTCTTTTTTAAGTGCCCATTACCTTTTGCTTTATACTGTGCCCTACAGCATAGCTACTGTCAAGGGGCCTATAAACTATTTCCACTATTTTCTTTGGAATTTCTTATCTCCACCAAAACTGCTTCTACATCTTGATCTTCTGAACCTAGATCAAATCTCACATGGATGTTTGTTTTGCAGACAAATTCCTATCTAAGCAGAGTACCCTTCTTAACAGCAATTCCATTTCCAACAAGATATTTGTGCATTTTCTTTTTTAATGAAGTTAATTTGCAGTTCAAAATTTGCAGATATCTCAAAACCTGTGGATACATTCACTGGTTCCTCTTTATTCATCTGCTTGTAACATCCTCAGAGAATGATAATAGATTTGTCAAACACAATTTCTCTTTCACAAAACCATGATGAATCTGCCTGGTAGTGTTATGATTCTCTAAATGTACTAGTAAGGGGGTGATGGCTGACTTCAACAGGACATAGACACATGGTGAAATGGCAGCCCAAATTTAATACAGGGAAATATGAAGTGGTACATTTTGATAGGAAGAATGAGGACAGGTAAGTTGAGCTAACTTACAAAATTTTAAGTCAGGTGCAAGAACAGAGAGATCTATGGTGTGTGTACACAAATCTTTGAAGGTGACAGGAAAAGTTGATAAAGCCATTAGAAAAATATGGGATCCATAGCTTTATAAATAGAGGCCTAGAGTGCAAATGCAAGGAGGTTATGTTAAACCTTTGTAAAATATTGGTTAGACCTCAGCTGGAGTGTTGTATTCAATCCTGGGCACCATATGTTAGGAAGGGTGTTAAGGCTTTAGAGGGGGGTAGAATAAGTTCACCAGAATGATTTCAGGGAAGAGGGTCTCCAGCTTTATGATGAGACTGGGGAAGCTGGGGTTGTTTTCCTTAACAGCAGAGAAGGTTAAGAGGAAATTTGGTAGATGTGTTCAAAATCTTCACTGGTTTCGATGGAGTAAATGAAGAGAGACTGTTTCCTGTGGCAGGAAGGCTGGAACACAGAGTACACAGAGGTAATAGGTGAAAGAACCAGAGGTGACATGAGCTGTTTTTTTATGCAGTAATTTGTTGTAATATGGAACATATTGCCTGAACATATGGTGAAAGCAGATTCAGTCATACCAGGAAATTGGATATGAACCTGAAGAGAGAAAATTTATAGGCCACAGAGGAAGACCAGGGAGTGGGACTAAATGGATAGCTCTTTTAAAGACTAGGCATAGATGTGATGGGCCAAATGGCCACCAGTGCTGTATCATTCTAAGATTCTAATTATTATTAAGATCCTAAGGCTTGAATCGTCCACTCCCGTTGGCAACAGGCGGGTGGGTGGGGGGAATAGAATTTGGGTGGGGAGGTATGTATAAGGGGGGTGTAAGGTCTAAGGGAGGGAGTTCAGAGGGAGGGAGGTGTCCGGAGGCATGAGGGAGTTTGGAGGGGGAGGCAATATGGGGGAGGAGTGATTAAGAGTGGAGGAAGGAGCAAGGGTGGGGGTGGAATGTCCAGGTGAATATGCAAGGGAGGGGTCTGTGAAGCCAATGATTATCTCCTGGGGAGCGAACTCAGGGTGGGCATGGTGGGAGGGAATGGTGAGTGTGAGATGGGCAGAGGGAGCTGGTAGGGTGAGAGGGTGAGGGTACATTGGTACCGGTAGAAGGGGCGGTGACTGCGGTTGGTGGGGACACACAGGCAAACACGGACCCTAGGGTTGGGAAGGAGGAGGTCAGGGAGATCATTGTGATGGGGATGGGATTTTCAGGAATGCAGAGAACGTGCATGCTCACTTAGACATCCTGGAATGACAAGGGTTCGGTTCAGGCTGTAGGGTAATGGTGGGCAATGGAAAGTGATGCCAGGGGCGGGGGTCAACTGTGATGGGGGAAAGGACATGGGTGACTGGAGGAGGGGAAAGGATGGGGTGCTAATCAAAAACTTTATTACAACCATTTTGCACAAATCGAAAGTGAGTGGAGCCTTGTGCTGCATGGGAGTGTGATCAGTGGATGTGCGGAGAAGCAGGTCAGCTCAGACGAACAACTGAAAAAGATCCCCAACAGGCAGCATTGAAAATGTTTGAGAGATGAGTGTGATGGATGGAGGCTCTGCGTGCTTGGGAGAGAGCTTGCATGAGGCTCCAAAAGGCCCTGCCATACACACACTTTTCTCCCTCCAGAATCACTCGTGGTCTGGCTGCGTGCAGCTGAACTGCTAGTGGCAGTGGGGGGAGGGGGAGGTGCAGAATGCAGGGGGAGAATTCTCAAAGCCTGTAGAGGAAGCTAAAAGATACCATTACACGTTATTCAACGATTTGGTACAGACTCGATGGGCTGACAGGCCTTTTCTGCACCGTGTGATTCTGTGATTCTGTGAAAGTGAATATATTTTCAAATTATAAAGTGACAAAATGTGTTCACCCGTGCAACCAACCGTGATCAGAATTTTTTAACTTGTCTAAGCCTCACACTTCTTCTAGGTGCTGCCCTGACATCCACAGCAGCGATGGAGGACAGCCTGTGCAATGGTTGGCCCTGTTGCCTTTAATGACTTTGGTGTGCATCCTCTGGAGAGACGAGGCCTTGAGGGCCCCAGCTTGCTTTGGCTGTCCTCCTGTGGGCTATAACTGCTCCCCCTGCGTTGACAGAGGACAATGTTGAGGGGGCACAGGCAAAAGGGCAAAAGGGACTCAGAAGGAGCAGACAGCATTCATCCTCTTCCTGCACTGGATGGCTGAACGCCTACATGTTCTGTTGGCGTTGATTGCCGCTGTCACTGCCTCCCAGGCCAGATTGGTGACTCTGATGGACCTCATGTGGCCAGAGCGGGGTTAGAGACATTCGCGATGGCCTTCCACTGCATCCAGCAGGTGCCCCAGAGAGGCGTCACTAAATTTGAGGGCTGCAGTCACCTTTGTTTTCAGGACCATCGGTCACCTGGAGCAGTGCTGGTCTGTAGACATGAAGCAGGCTGTGCTTTTGTGCGCTTTAAATATGGCGCCCGGAGCGAGGGAACGCTGGGATCCTGGCATGGCGGGCAATCCTGACCCCGCCCACCAGCGATCTGGTATGTTTCCTATGAATATGCCAGGAAGGGGACGATATGGTGTGAAAATCCGCCATTGTGGCCAACGGGTAAAAGGTCATTTTTCACGCTTAGTGCAAATCTGGGATGACTCCACCCTAACATTCTCATTAGGGGGAGATGTTGGCGTCGTGGTTATGGCACTGAACTTGCAATCCACAGGCTGAGGCTAATACCCTGGAGACATGGGTTTGAATTCCACTCTGGCAGCTGGTGGAATTTAAATTTATTTCATATAATTTAGAATATGACCATGAAACTATCATCAATTATTCTTACATCCCATCTGGTTCACTAATGTCCTTTAGGGAAGGAAAGCTGCGATCTTTACCTGGTCTGGCCTACATATGAGTCCAGATGCACAGCAATGTGGTTGACTCTTAGCCGTCCTCTGAAATGTCCTAGCAAGCCACTCAGTTCAAGGGCAATTAGGGATGGGCAACAAACGTTGGCCTTGTCAGCAACTCCCACATCCCATGAAAGAATAAAGACAAAAAAATTGACACAGCCTTAGGGCGGAATTTTCTGTGCCTGTTTCCCGGTCAGCGAGCGGGGGGATGCTTGCCGACGCGTAAAATGATTCGAGATGACATTGGGCGGAACTCCCGGCGTCACCCCGCCTCATTTCAATTTTCAGGTAGGCGGGGCCTCAGCCGAATCGGCTGCATGCCCGCTGACCTGTCAATGGCCAATTGAGGCCATTAACAAAATAATTAAGTAATTAAGTAATTAAGGTTGGCGGGCAGGCCAGGAGTCCTGGCGGGCAATAGAAAAAGCCTGAAGTTTCATCCATGGGCAGGATGAGGTTTCATGTAGGTTTTTAAAAATTTAATAAAAGTGTATTTAAGAGTGATGGACATGTCTCAACTCTTGTGATAGTGTCAGGAACCTCATTATAATACATCTGCATGTTATTATACGGCCAGCCCGCTAGAATCATTCCCCCCATGCAGGATCATCTGATCACGTTGGCATGACTGCACTTCATGGGCTGTACTTTGAGGGGAACTCGGAGGTGAGTGCACTGTAACAATGCGCAGTGCTCATGATGGTTGCCTGCTGGGCTTCACGATTGAGGCGTTTGGGGGGAGGCAAGGACTGCTCTGCAGATGAGGCGAGCTGGTGGTGTGGGCAAGGGCTGCCCAGCAGTTGAAGGTAGTGCACAAGCATGTGTGGGTTGGTGGAGAGGGAAGCGGCCACACATTAGGGAAACCTTGTATAAAGTGACCATTCCTCTGCAACTGAGACAGTTCAGATGCAGCCACATTGGTATTTGTGGATTCGGGCCTCTAGCTTATCTGCCCACTCTAGCAACATAGAGGCATGAAAGTGCCATCAAGTGCTCCAGAACTTTTTACCCCTCAGGCACAGACTGCAAATTAATGAGCATTTTAGTGAATTGCAGGACAATTGGACGACTGCACATGTTGTACAATCTCCTTGCTAAAGCTGGGCATGGAGCAGTCACTGGTGGAGGCGCTCACAGCTCCTGGCAATGTCAGAATCCCGGTTTGGACCAGTCTTTCCCATGGTTCAAGCTAACAGTGCAGCCTTGCAGCGCAGGTTAGGAGAATGACTGTGCCTGAGCTGAGAGCACAGCAGGCAGTCCAGCTGGTGAAGCTGCCACCAATTGGTCAGGTGGAGTGGGTCGGAGGGGGGTAGGGTTTCGGGAAGCCATGGAGCGCGATAGACTTTGGCCATCCAAGTGGTTGTCAGTACTCTATGGGATGCGTTAAGAGGCCTTCAGGCTTAACCAGTCGAGGCTCTTAGAACACCGATGCTAACTTCTGCGTCTCTCTATTTCATCCTGCAGGAGGAGTACATCAGGAGCATGAAACCAGCTGTATGCCTCGTGGCGTACAGAGTGCGGAGACGATGGAGAAGACAGTGATGGAGGTGCCTGGCTGTGCAGAGGGAGAAGCAGCAACCTCAGGAAGAATGAGCAGCTGGGGCTCCTGCACACGCCACTGAATAACCACAGTGAGCCATCACTGGGTGGCACCTAGCTAGACCCAGGGTCTATAAAGGCCGCCTTTCATTCCTGCAGATAACTGAGAACTAGTGCCGTCGAAGACAGCACATGTCTAGGGAACTGGTCGATCACATCTGCCAGCTACTGCAGGATTTGGTGCCATGGGTATATGGAATGGGAGATCCACTGCCCGTGGAATGTTTACACCAGTGGCTTCTTTCAGGGCTCCACAGGTGACCACTGTGGGATATCACAAGTCTCCACCCACAAATGCATCCATGTGGTGATGGACGCCATCTTTGTGAGGGCACACAACTTTGTGCATTTTGCCCAGGACCAGGACAGTCAGGACAGTCAGGACAGCCAGGATTTGCCCAGATCTCGGGTTTCCCGCAGGTGCAGGGAGCCATCGATTGCACTCACATGGTGCTCAGATCTCCGTTGCAACACATGGTCAACTCGCTTCCACTTGCTGAATGTGTGACCACCACAAATGCATCCTGCAGGTCTGCGCATGGTTTCCAGGGATCGTGCATGACTCCTACATCCTCAGTCAGTCACAGATCCCTGACATCTTCCACGGTCCACAGAGGCTTTGGGGATTGCTCCTCACGGACAGGGGCTACCCACAGAGGGTGTGGTTGATGACACCCATGCAGCAGTGGAGGATGATGATGACATGCAGTGTGGAGACACCATAGATCCTCACATTGGATCTGTGACCGTTTGACTTCAGTCTGGCTTATGGCAGCACACATAACTACTGTGATAAGGCTCTTATCATGGAGACACAGTGGATGCCCTAATAGTTGCTTGATTCCCGGAGGTTAATGACACATGCAATGAGGATGCTCCATAGACCTTCACATAGGATCTGAGAATGTCTGGCTCCTGTCAGGCTGAGGGCAGCTCATTTGTGCTCTGTGATCAGGGTCATATCTTGGAGACACAACCGTGAAACTTGAAAAGCACTTGATCCTTTATCATCCTTCAGCACAGCGTCACTGGTTACAGATGCTGATGAGATAGGAGCCAGCCCCACCTTAAAGGTGCTGACAGTACACAGAGAGGATGACGGAACTCTGTGACTCCTGCTCACAATATCCTGGCAGCAATAACTAGCACCATCGAGGTGCAGGGATCAGTAATATTTCCAGGGAATATGAGGCCGGAGCATCACTTTGGCTTGAAGGCTGCACAAAGCTCAGGGAAGAGACCCTGGACTAAGACATTTGCCTTTATCTTGTGCAGAAAGGTTTCACACCTAAGTGACATGAACACTGCTCATCAGAACAAGAGGCCATAGGCAGGGAGACATTCTTGGGCATTTATTTACAATAGTGAACATTGTGTAGAAGTGATTAACACCTGTGCCCAAGCTGTGTAACCAGATCTCCTTAACATTCCTAACCCTGCCGCTATGTCTTGGTGCACCCTAGACATCCAGAGCAGAGGTGAATGCAGCCTGCTGACTGTCTGTGATGATTTTGGCGGGCGTCCTCTGGACGGCCGAAACCTGAAAGGCCCCGGTCTGCTTTTGGGGTCATGCTGTGTGTCAGTGACACCTCCTTCATCCTGTGGAGCTGGAGCTGCTGAGGTCACAGGAAGACGGGATTTAGATGGGCTAGACTTTAGATGAGCTAGAATCTGGGTGGATGGCCCCGGGGTGTGCACCTGCTGATCCTCTCCGCTATGGGTGCACAAGGACCCCAGGCTGACTCCTTGAGGAGAAGGGGAGGCAGGAGTGAGACCCACACCCGTCTCTCACACACACACAGTAGGAGACGGACTATGGCATCAATGATGGAGTTCAGCCCATGCAGCAGTGCGGGAGTGGCATCCTGGACCAAGGTCTTCATAGCAGCCGCCATCGTACTGGCGTTGACCTTGGGTGCATTGGCATGCCGGCGCTATCACCTCAGATTGAAGGTGGACAGACTCCTCCAATGTGCCTTGCAACCTGAGGACTGCCGCAGACATCCCTTCCTGATGTTCCTGAGTTTGCCTTTGCAGCTCCAGCAACTGTGACATGACCGAGTCCAGAGGCTCGTCATCTAACTCGGACTCGGCAAATTTCTGGCCTCCAGCAGTCGTCTGAGTGCCAGAGACCTGGGAAGTCCCTGCCCTTGCCTGCTGTAGATCACAAAGTGCGATGTGCTTACCAGATTGTGATCCCTAGGCTACTCTAAAGCTAAGACCCACCGAGGTCTGTGTCTCTGTGATGGTGGAGGGTGTGGGTGAGCGCTGTGATGGGACTTCAATGAAGGTGCCTTCAGTTTCCTCAGACGTTTCTTGACTGGAGGCCCTGGGTTGTGAACTCTGTCGGCTGTTTCCCAGATGTGCCTGTGAAAGCAAAGAGAGATAATTAGTGCATGGCAGTGGCCTGTGAAACAGGACACATCAGTCATGGCAAAGTTGTCTGGTGGATGTTGCACTGCTAGACCTTCACATGATAGAGCACCACCAACCTCACCGTCAGCACAGGAATGGTCCAGGTCATCGCTGGATGGCTCTGTTTTCAAAGTCCATGAGGAAATTGATTTCAGGCATTCCTCCACCGGTCTGCAACCTCTCTTTGTTGCTTTGTGTGCCAGCTTGTCCTGCATGAATAGAGATGGAGAGAGTGTAAGCAGGATATCTGCCAGGCCAGATGATAAGTACGCCTGGATGGTGTGTCAGTGAGTGGTCCCATGGATGAGATGAGGACAATGAAGTTTTTTTGTGAGAGAGTGAATGATGATGTTCCTTGTAGTGGCAGTGAGTGAGGGCCCTGTGAATGTGTGCTCGGTTTGTGAATGTGTGAGTTGAGAGTGATGGGAAGAGTGACTTACCCTGGCGGAACGGAGGAGATCATTCATCCATTTTGGCACTGGGTGGCTGTACACTTTTGCAGGGTGTTCGCTGACCACCACTGCCACCACCTCCTAAGCCAAACCGGTGACGTTGCTGCCCATCCTGCGGCCTGAGTGGGTGCAGAGGATGTCACGTGCAGAGGATGTCACGGTAACCTCCATTACATCGAAAAAGCACTCGAGTGACTCGTCATTAAACCTGAGGGCTGAAGTCGTCATGCCTTTCCGGGCCGTGCCTTCCATGCAGCAGCCCTGCACTGGATGCACTGAGAGATGTGCACCCAGATGCACTTAAAATTTAGTGCCCAGTGTGAGGTAGCGGTGAGGTGAAGGTGTGGCGGGTGAATGAGAGCCCGCCCACTAACAAAACGACGTGTTTCCTGGGGATGCATAATTGATGTGGCGTGAGAAGCCATCATTGTAGTCGGCAGGTAAAAAGTTATTTTTCCCGGCTGCTACAGCTCTTAGTGCAAATCTGGGACTATTCAGCCCTTAGGTACTTTTTGCTGGCAGTTTGTTCCTCAAGGAGACCTTTCTTACATCTACTAATTCCATCAAAACATTTCATCTTAAACTTGTGTCCCCTGGTTTATGCTTCACAGTCTGAAGCCAAGTTGTCTCCTTCCAGCTACTTCATCCGTCTCCAAATTGTTTTCATTTGCTCAGAGATCATAATAAATATGTCACATGAAATACTGGAGGTCTAAGAATGATGATGAAGGCTGAATTTTATCCCTGAGGTTAATTGATGTCAACAAACATTTGAACTTTGCTTTTGTGAACTCCTCAATTAAATGACCACTTTATTACTGACTCCGAGTTCACAAATGAAATACAATGTGGAAACCTTAAATGTTGGTATTGAACTAATTGGTATTTACACATTTTTAATGGTTTAATATGTTGTTTTCAGAGAGGATGCAGTGGCTCCTGGTAAAGAAGCGAACTCCCATCTACTGGTATCATCTGTACACAGTCAAAAATCCAACTCAGACAGCATGAACTCAAAATATAATATTGTTGTCTAAACCCTACTCAAATCTCAAGTATTGCAGTGCTTGAGAATTCAGGCCTGAAGGGGTTAAAGTTTTTTTTTAAGTCTTATTCTCCTTTCACATTTGTTTGGCTGTGTGCTACCAAACCAATTTGCTACAAGTTGTCATTATTATTACCAAACTAAGTTTTACTGGCTGTGAATCTGACAAATAATCAATTCTTTCAGTTGGAGATCCATGAAACTGGAGGTGGAATGAAGTTAAAGCTGATCTATTAATAGGATCACTATTTTTAAACAGACGTTTTGATCGGAAAGCTTTAGGAACTCAATTCTTTTCACTAGATGGGCATGTTAGTTTCAGTTCTCAGTTGGTGTGCAAAATGGAGCTTTGACGGTGTGAGGCAAAATTTGTGATAGTCAGTCTAGCTATGCAAACAAAAAGGGCTGTCAACCAACCTTTAATCAGCAGTTGGGGCTATATGGAAAGGTCTAAAGTCCAGATCAACAATATTGTTATGACTGAAGCATATTTATAGCAAGATCCACATTTCTCTTCCTTCCTTTCTCAACTTTTTGGCCCCACTTGGGTGTGCTTCTCTGAGAAAGTTGGAAGGTGACAAGCCTCTGGATCTCTGACAATGCTGCGGTCAACTGATAATGAGGACGTTCCCAGCAGAGCAGCCTTGGAATGGCTGATTCTGACCGGAACTCCCTTCTCTGACGACCTGCCTGACTTTTGCCTGTCACAATAACATGGCTGAAAATAGCAATTGAATAATGTCAGGAATTGAATCACTATCCAATGCATGGCCCCATGCCTTAAGTTCCCAATTTGCCCACTTTCAATGGAAATACAACATTAACCTGACCCAGTCTCACCAAAGGAGATATTTGGAGAAATATCAGTGAAGGAAACCTAGTTTTGGAAGATAGAGTCTCTTGAGCACCTTCAGACACTGTTCTGGCAACAGCTGGTATAACTGGGGTTAGTTTTGAAAGATGTGTTGTACAGCTGCTAAGCAATATGTATTGTCACTGCTGAAATATTGTACTAAGATCCATATTAATGGCATTGGCTCCTGGTGGAGAAGTTTCCTCGGCCAAATTTACTTTTGGATTGCAATTGGCTGCATGAGACCCATGTTTTACCTGTAAGTCCAGGCTTCCCATCCATTACTCCTGCTCCCTCCGCTCCGACGGCATGGCTTGGTAAACATTGGGACCAACATTTCAGGTCAATGACCTTTCATCAGATAGCAGCAAAAGACTTTGTTATAATTCAAATCAATTATTACTTCCGTTTAATAAATATGCAGGCTTCACCAAAACGGAGTGCAGGATGTTGAAATTGAACTAATTAAATGTGCTATTGCAATTGCTTCCAGCATTTTGTATGAGCTGACTTTAAGTTGAATGTGTGATCTGTGCTTTATTGGGTGATAATCTACTTTTCCTGTGTCTTAGTAAACTGTTTTTGTTTTTATGCAGCTTTATCATTCTTTCTATTTAAACCCTGTAACACAGTTGGATTTTGGGCATGGCCTGGGCTGGGTGGGGGGGATGAAAGGTCATGGGGGTGGGACAGTCTAAAGTTTCAGCAGATCACATTTACATAATTTCAGAACACTTTGAGATGTGTGGAAGCATAACTCACGGAATAAGAAATTGGTATTCAGTCATGAGCTTGCCAAAGGCTGGGAATTTCCTTGGAGATGCTTCCATTCTGATGCAATAATATTCACAACTTTGACCTACTTCCAGTTAAGGTACGAAATATAGTGGGAGTAGCTCCTGGCCAATGGATGAACTGTACTTTCATGAACTCAATAAAACATATATATTCCTTGAAATGATGATGTGAAAAAACTACTGCTTGCACATTCAGGGTGATCGCTTTCACCCAATAAGGAGATACACTTGCATGGAGTTTAACTTGAAACTAGAGATACAAAAATTGTAGCTACAATTCCCTGATCTGCATTCTCCATTCTCCCGGCAGGCATTTTTAGTATTTTTCATTAGAGGTGACGTCAGCCTTATCATACACTCTACCTGTTTCAGACATTTCCATCCACAGTGACATTGATAGAAGTGGCCATCGCACAGTCCTAATGAAGCCCAAGTCTTGTCTCAACTGTGGACGTAATATTCTATTGTATAGTTGAACAGGTTAAGGGCATATCTAGCCACATCCTTGGGCTGAAGATGGTCCATAATCAGCAGTAGAATTGTGTCATCCTGTAATTTCACAATAGATAGATCTTTCACTTTGCAAGCTTTAACAATTCATCGACACCAACGCCCATCCAAGACCCTCCACCCCTGCCCGTCCCGCTGACCCCATCCCATCTTCCAATCCCAGCCCCGGCCATGTATTCACCATACCCCCTGACCTTCCCCTCTCTGATGCTGAACATTCAGTGCTCAGCAAGGACTCAGTTTCATACCCTTATGCCCTCATCTCAATAAATTTTGGGCTCGGCTTGATACTGAACTCTTTTTGCGCCGCCTTCGTCTCCGTGCTCACTTCTTTGGGCAGGAGTCCTCTCCCTGTTTAATGGATCCTTTTACCCGCCTCCAATATTCTCCCTCCACCTGGACCCCTCCCTCTGGATTCTTACCTGCTCGTGATCTTTTCATTGAGAACTGTCGGTATGACATCAGTCATCTCGATTTCTCTGTGCCTCTCACCTACTCTAACCTGTCTCTTTCTGAAATTGCTGCACTCCGTTCTCTCAGGTCCAACCCTGACTTTGTCATCAAACTTGCTGACAAGGGTGGTGCTGTTGTTGTCTGGCGCACTGACATCTACCTTGCAGACGCTGAGCGTCAACACGCAGACACTTTCTCCTACCTCTCCCTGGACCATGACCCCGCCACTGAACATCAACCCATTGTTTCCAGGACTGTCACTGACCTCATCTCCTCTGGACCTCTTCCCTCCACAGCTTCCAACCTGATAGTCTCCAATCTCGGACAGCCCGCTTCTACCTCCTACCCAAAATCCACAAACAGGACTGTCCCGGCAGACTGATCGTGTCAGCCTGTTCCTCATGGAACTCATTTCTTGTTACCTTGACTCCATCCTCTCTCTCCATGTCCAGTCTCTTCCCACCTACATCCATGACTCCTCTGACACCCTACATCATATCAACAATTTCCTGTTCCCTGGCCCCAACTGCCTCCTCTTCACCATGGACATCCAATCCCTCTACACCTCCATCCCCCACCAGGATGGTCTGAGGGCTCTCTGCTTCATCCTTGAACATAGGCCCGAACAATCCCCATCCACCACTACTCTCCTCCGTCTGGCTGAACTTGTTCTTTCACTGAACAATTTCTCCTTAAACTCGTCTCACCTCCTCCAAATAAAAGGTGTGGCTATGGGTACCCGTATGGGCCCCAGCTATGCCTGTCTTTTTATGGGGTATATGGAACATTCCTTGTTCCAGTCCTACTCCGGCCCCCTCCCACAACTCTTTCTTCAGTACACTGATGACTGCTTCGGTGCCACTTCATGCTCTCATCTGGACCTGGAAAAATTTATTAATTTTACTTCCAATTTCCACCCCTTCATCATTTTCACATGGTCCATCTTTGACACTTCCCTCCCCTTCCTTGACCTCTCTGTCTCAATTTCTGGTGATAGACTGTCCAACAATATTCATTACAAGCCTACCGACTCCCACAGCTACCTTGACTACAGCTCCTCACACCCCACTTCCTGTAAGGACTCCATCCCATTCTCTCAGTT
This sequence comes from Carcharodon carcharias, assembly GCF_017639515.1. NCBI lineage: Eukaryota > Metazoa > Chordata > Chondrichthyes > Lamniformes > Lamnidae > Carcharodon > Carcharodon carcharias. The sequence goes on along the minus strand of NC_054491.1, from coordinate 32,490,086 downwards.
CCTTCACCTCCATTGCAGCTGTACTGATGATGCCACTTTCAAAAACAGTTCCTCTGACATGTCTTCCTTCTTCCTTAACCGAGGTTTTCCAGCCATGCTGGTTGACAGGGCCCTCAACTATGTCCGCCCTCACTCCTTCCTCTCCCTCCCAGAACCATGATAGGGTCCCCCTTGTCCTCACTTATCACCCCATCAGCCTCTGCATTCAAAGGATCACCCTCTGCCATTTCCGCCAACTCCAGCATGATGCCACCACCAAACACATCTTCCCTTCACCCCCCTGGTGGCATTCCACAGGGATTGTTTCGTCTGGGATACCCTGGTCCACTCTTCCATCACCCCCTATACCTCAACCCCATCCCATGGCACCTTCCTATGCAACCGCAGAAGGTGTTACACCTGCCCCTTTACTTCCCCCCTCCTCACCGTCCAAAAGCCCAAACACTCCTTTCAAGTGAAGCAGCACTTCACTTGCACTTCCCTCAATTTAGTCTACTGCATTTGCTGCTCCCAATGCAGTCTCCTCTACATTGAGAGACCAAACGCAGACTGGGTGACCGCTTTGCGGAACACCTTCGGTCTGTCTGAAAGCATGGCCCAGACCTCCCTGTCGCTTGCCGTTTCAACACACCACCCTGCTCTCAAGCCCACATGTCCGTCCTTGGCCTGCTGCAATGTTTCAGTGAAGCTCAATGCTAACTGGAGGAACAGCACCTCATCTTCCGACTAGGCACTCTAGAGTCTTCTGGACTTAACATTGAGTTCAACAACTTCAGATCATGAACTCTCTCCTCCATCCCTACCCACTTTTCGATCCCCCTTTTTACAATAATTTATATTTTTTAAATATATTTTTCATTTCCCACCTATTTTTAAATCTATTGTTTTATCTCGACCTTTTAGTCCATTTCGATCCCTTCCCCCCACCCCACCCCCACTAGGGCCATCTGCCACTTGTTTGTCCTATCTTCTACCCTTAATGTCACCATTAGCACATTCCTTAGATAATATCACCACTGTCAACACCCCTTTGTCCTTTTGTCTATGACATCTTTGGCAATCTCTTCTTCGCTCCACCTATCACTGGCCATCTATCCATCTCTACCTGTCCCACACCCCCCCCCCCACCTTATATTTCACCACATTTCTATATTTCCTTAGTTCTGATGAAGAGTCATATCGACTCGAAACCTTAACTGTTTTCCTCTCCGCAGATGCTGTCAGACCTGCTGAGTTTTTCCAGCTATTTTTGTTTTTGTTTCAGATTTCCAGCATCCGCAGTATTTTGCTTTTATCTTTCACTCTGTGATTGCCGTCAAGCCAGGAGACAAGCCCTGGTTCAATGTGCTGCTTAGAAGAGCATGCCAGGTGCAGTGCCAGATTTGTCTTGGAATGAACATATGGAAGCAACTAATGGGATTTTCAAAAGCAACTGGCTATAGAAGAACGAAACAGTCTCACAATCATTGGGTTAGAGGAAACCATGGTTGTCCTGTCATGTCCAGTCAAGAATGATGGTGCAGAATTAAGTAACTAATGCAAGGAGGAGGCTCCATAAACATCCTTGTCTTAAACCATGGTGGAGCTCAGCAGGTGAGAGAATAGCCAAGATAAAGTATTTGAATGCATCTTCACCCCAAAGTGCTAAGTGGGTGATCCTATTAAGTGTCCTCCTGATGGCTTCACATCCTTAGCTATCAGTGGGCTGCCAACTTGCATTATTCCATGTAACTTTAAGTAGTAGTTGAGTGCCTTGGATATGGGATGAGCCATGGCAACATTCCAACAATGATGCTAAAGACCTGCACACCAAAGGTAACCACTCCTCTAGCCAAGCTGTTTCAGTACAGCTATGATATTGTCCTGCCACAAAAAAGGTCGATCTTAATCAGTCAATTATTACCCTACCAAGTCTCCTCCCAATCAGCAGTAAATTGATGGAAGGAGTAATCAATAGTGCTATCACACAACTACTCCCTAGCAATCTGCTCATTGATGCTCAGTTTGGGTTCTAGCAGAAAATTTGGTTGCAGACCTCTTCAGGATTTAGTCAAATATGAAATAAGAGCCCAGTTACAGTGGAGTGATAACAGGAGCTGCCCTCAACATCAAGGCAGCATTCAACTGGGCATGGTATTATATAGTCCTAGCAAAACTGGTCATGGGGGTAGGGGAGTGATGGTACAGTTAAATGGAAATCACTCCATTGGCTGGAGTTGTATCTTATATAAAGGAAGATGGTTATGGCTGTCAGTGGCCTATCATCACACCCCTCCTAATATCTCAGGAGTTCCTATTAACCAGTGTTGTTATGGATATGGTGGCATTGTGGTTCCATCACTCGACTGGTAATCCAGATGCCTAGTGCATGGAAGCTCTACCCATCCCCATCCAAGTCACACACCATCCTAACTTGCAAATATATTGACACTCCTTCATCATCACAGGAGCTAAATCTTCAAACTCCATACCTAAGAGTGCTGTGGGATTACATTAATCATACAGATTGCAGCAGTACTAGAAGGCAGCTCATTACCACCTTCTGAAGGACAATTAGGGATAATCAATAAATGCTGGCCTAGCCAGCAAAACACATACCTGATGAATAAATAAATTTAACGAAAACTGCTCCTGGTCCAATCATTTTCAGTTGCTTCATCAATGACGTTCCCACATAAAGTGAGACTGTTCCACAGTGGTTAACTTCATTCACTACTCCTCTGGTAATAAAGCAGTGTATATCAGCCTACAACGCACATGAATAAAATTCAAAGTTGATCTGACAAGTGGCTTGTACCATTTACATCATAAGAACCAAGTAAAGACCACCTTGAACCATAGAAAGCTCAAGCACCTTCTCACGTTCCCTTCACCTTTGATGGAACCACCATTACATAGTACCACAGTACCTCACAATTAATGCCCTGATGTTGTCCAGGAAACGATGAGGGGTCACAGCTTCAACTAAGGAACAGGCAGAAATCTTACTGAAGCCTTCTGCCAATGCCATTGACAAGAATTACTTAGAAATTAGAAAAAATTATGAAATATATAAGACCCTGAGGGATCTTAATAGGATCAATGTTTTCTCTTATAGGAGAACCTCGTTGGGGCCACTGTTTAGAAATAAGGGGTCGCCCATTTAGGACAGAGATGAGGAGAATTTTTTTCACTCAGAAAATTGAGAGTCTTTGGAACTCTTTTCTTCAAAAGGCAGTGGAAGCCATCTTTGAATATTTTTAAGACAGAGATAAATAGATTCTTGATAAGCAAGGGGGTGAAAGGTCATGGGGGTAGGTGGAAATGTGCAGTTGAAGTTACAATCATATCAGCCATGATCTTATTGAATTGTGGAGCAGGCTCGAAGGGCCAATTCCTACTCCTAATTTATATGTTTGTATTGGTAGAAGTGACCACTGCACAGTCATTGTGGAGATGAAGTCCCATCTTTGCATTGAGAATATCCTCCAACATGTTGTGTGGCACTACCACCATACCAAATGGGATATACTTCCAACAGATCTAGCAACTCAAGACTGGGCAACCATGAGGCTCTGTGGGCCATCAGCGGCAGCATTGTACTCAACCACAATCTGTAACCTCATTGCCCGGCATATCCCTCACTTTACCATTGCCACCAAGCCAGGGGATCAATCCTGATTCAATGAAGCATGCAGGAGGGCATGCCAGGAGCAGCACCAGGCATGCCTAAAAATGAGGTGTCAATCTGGTGAAGCTACAACACTGGACTACTTGCATGCCAAACAGCATAAGAGCAAGCCATGGAGAGAGCTAAGCAATTCTACAACCAATGGATCAGACCTAAGCTCTGCAGTCCTGCCACATCCAGCCGTGAATGGTGGTGGACAATTAAACTCACAGGAGGAGGAGGCTCCACAAATATCCCCGTCACCCAACACGTCGGTGCAAAAGAAAAGGCTAAAGCATTTGCAATGATCTTCAGCCAGAAGTGCCGAGTGGATGATCCATCTCGGCTTCCTCTGGAGGTCCCCAGCACCACAGATGTCAGGCTTCAACCAATTTGATTCATTCCACATGATATTAAGAAACGGCTGAAGGTACTGGATACTGCAAATGCTCTGGGCCCTGACAATGTTCCAGCAATAGTACAGAAGACTTGTGCCCCAGAACTTGTCACGCCCCTAGTCAAGCTGTTTCACTACAGCTACAACACTGGCATCTACCTGGCTATGTGGAAAATTGCCCAGGTATGTCCTGCATACAAAAAGCAGGAAAATCCAACCTGGCCAATTACCACCCCATCAGCCTACTCTCGATCATCAGTAAAGTGATGGAATGAAGCATCAAAAGTGCTATCAAGCGGCAATTGCTTTGCAATGACCTGCTTATTGATATAAAAGCGAAATACCGTGGATGCTGGAAATCTGAAAAAAAAGCTGAAAATGCTGGAAAAACTCAGCATGTCTAGCAACATCTGTGGAGCAAGAAGTAGAGTTAACATTTCGAGTCCATATGACCTGTACAACAAAGGGTCACACAGACTCGAAACATTAACTCACTCCACAGATGCCGTTAGACCTGCAGAGTTTTTCCAGCATTTTCTGTTTTCACTGTAGATGGCACACACTGCTGCCACTGTACATCGGTGGTGGAGGGAGTGAACGTTTGTGGCTGGGGTGCCAATAAAGCGGGCTGTTTTGTCCTGGATGGTGTCAAGCTTCTTGAGTGTAGTTGGAGCTGCACTCATCCAGGCAAGTGGGGATTATTCCATCACACTCCTGACTTGTGCCTTGTAGATGGTGGACAGGCTTTGGGGAGTCAGGAGATGAGTTACTCTCTGCAGGATTTCTAGCCTCTGGCCTGGTTTTGTAGTCACTGTATTTATATGGTTAGTCAAGTTCAGTTTCTGGTCAATGGTAACCCCCATGTTAGTGGGGTATTCAGCTATGTTAATACCATTGAATGTCAAGGGGCGATGGTTGGTTTCTCTGTTGTTGGAGATGGTCATTGCCTGGCACTTGTGTGGCACAAATGTTACTTGCCACTTGTCAGCCCAAGCCTGGATGTTTTCCAGGTCTTGCTGCATTTGTACATGGACTGCTTCAGTATCTAAAGAGTCGCGAATGGTGCTGAACATTGTGCAATCATCAGTAAACATCCCCACTTCTGACCTTATGATGGAAGGAAGGTCATTGATAAAGCAGCTGAAGATGGTTGGGCTGAGGACACTACCCTGAGGAACTCCTGCAGTGATGTCCTGGAGCTGAGAAGATTGACCTCCAGCAACCACAACCATCTTTCTTTGAGCTGGGTATTAGTCCAACCAGCAGAGAGTTTTCCCCCTTATTCCCATTGACTCCGGTTTTGCGAGGGCTCCTTGATGCCACACTTGGTCAAATGCTGCCTTGAAGTCAAGGACAATCACTCTAACCTCACTTCTGGAGTTCAGCTCTTTTGCCCAAGTTTGAACCAATGAGGTAGCTACACTTCAAAAAGTACTTCACTGGCTGTCAAGCACTGTGAAATGTCTGGCGGTCATGAAAAGTGCTATATAACAATACAGTTATTATTTTCATTACATCAGAATGATGGGATCTTTAACAATGCAATACTCCCTCATTATTGCATTGATTATGTGCTCAAACCCTGGATCTTATATAATGTGCTCAAACCATTAAACTGAGAAACTTCGGAGTCAATGATTAGAGTACTACCAACTGAACAAAGCTGATACATTACTATTATCGTAATCTATACTGGGTTAGAAGTGGTTTCAACCACAATCATAGTTGGAAATACCTATATGTTTACATGTCTACAGTGAAGGTGTTTCTAACTGCTTTAACTCTGTTCTATCTCCTGGTATTTTTGTTGAAATTATGTAGACAATTTCTTCTGCTTTTGTAAATCATATGTACAGGGTCAAGAATTAGTGCTAGTCCTTTAGTACTGTAAAATACTATGATTCTGTGAACTTGAAAGGGCACGGGTAAAGGACGGGAATGATGGGACTAAGTGATGGCTCTTTCCGAGAGCCAGCAAAGGTCTGTTAGGCCAAATGGCCTCATTCATTCATGATTCCTGCATCACTGAGCAGTAATGTAACAGTAGCATAAAAATCACCTGGGTCAGTTTATCCACGTAATTCTTACAGCTGTAAAGAGCAGAATAATGCTGGGAATAGAAAATAACACCCGACTTCACTGTACCCAGTCAGGATCACTTTGTTGTTAATGGGACCTTGTTGCCTTTAATACATTACAATGGTGTTTATACTTCAAAGTACATCATTGGCTGTAAAGCAATTTGGGAAATTCTGAGCTCATGAAATGTGCTAAATAAATGCAAATGTCACATTTTCGCAGCTGGTAACTTTACAGCAGATTGCACAGCTTTGCAACTGGCTTCCTGTTGACTGGGACCTCATGAGTGGGTGAAAGGAAGGAAGGAACTTAAAGCAATTACCCTCACCAGGGAAAACATACTGGGAAAACTATTAGACCTAAAGGCTGATAAGTCTCCAAGATCTGATGGCCTGAATAATAGGGCCTTGAAAGAAGTGACTGCAGCGATAGCAGAGGCATTGGTCATAATCCTCCAAAATTCCTTAGAGTTTGGAAGGATCCCAGTGGATTGGAAAATAGCAAATGTAACAACATTATTCAAGAAATAAGGGAGATAGAAAGCAGGAAACTATAGGCCAGTTAGCCTAACATCTTTCACAGGGAAATTGCTAAAATCCATAATTAAGGAGCTTATAGCAGGAAACTTAGAAAATCATAATGGAATCAAGTAGAGTCAACATGGTTTTGTGAAAGGGAAATTATGTTCAACTAATGTATTCGAGTTCTTTGAGGATGTAACAAGCATGGAGATAAAGGGGAACCCATAGATGTGGTGTACTTAGATTTCCAAAAGGCTTTTGATAAGGTGCCACATCGAAGGTTACTACACAAGATAGGATTACATGGTGTCGGGGGTAACATGTTAGTATTGGTAAAGGACTGGTTAGCTAACAGGAACCAGGGAATAGATTTGAATGAGTCTTTTTCATGTTGGCAAGCAGTAACTAGTAGTGTGCTGCAGGGATCAGTGCTGGGGTCTCAACCATTTACAATCTATATCAATAACGTTGATGAAGAGCCCAAATATACAGTAGCTAAATTTGCCAATGACACCAAGATAGCTAGGAAAGTAAGTTGTCAAGAGGAGGTAAAGAGTCTGCAAAAGAGTATAGATAGGTTAAATGAGTGGGAAAAAAATGGCAGATGGAGAATATAGTGGGAAAATGTGAACTTGTCGACTTTGGCATGAAAAATGGAAAAGAATATATTTAAATAGAGAGAGACTGGGGAACTCAATGGTACAGAGGGAACTGGATGTCTTGGTACATGAATCACAGGCACAGCAAGTGATTCAGAAAGCAAATGGAATGTTAGTATTTATTGTAAGGGGATTGGAATATTTAAGTTTATAGCAGCTGAAATGGGCCTTTTTTTATTATGCATTCATGAGATGTGAGCATCACTGCCAAGACCAGCATTTTTGGCCCATCCCCAATTGCCCTTCTTCAGGGGGCATTTAAGAGTCAACCACATTGCTGTGGATCTGAAGTCACTTGTAGGCCAGACCAGGTAAGGACAGCAGATTCCCTTCTCTAATGGACATTAGCAAACCCGATGGGTTTTCACAATAATCAGCAATGGTATCATGGTCATTATCAGACTTTTAATTCTAGATTTTTATTGAATTCAAACTTGTCATGTTGGAATTCAAACCCAGATCCCCAGAGCATTACCCTGGGTCTCTGGAATGCTAATCCAGTGACAATGCCACTATGCTACTGCCTCTCCATTTTGAGACCACGTCTAGAGTGCTTTATACAGTTTTGGTCTCCTTATTTGAAAAATGGTATAATTTTGTTAGACACAGTTCAGTGGAGGTCCACTTGATTCATTCCTGGGATGAAGGGCTTATCTTATGAGGAAAGGTTGAACAGGTTGGGCCTATACTGATAGGAGTTTAAAAGAATGAGAGCTGATCTTATTGAAACATTTAAAATCTTGAGGGGGCTGGATAGGGTGGATACTAGGAGGATGTTTCCTCTTGTCGGGGAGACTACAACTAGGGGACACAGTTTAAGAATAAGAGGTTGCCATTTTAAGACGGAGATGAGAATTTTTTCCTCTCAGAGGGTCATTAGTCTGTGGAATTCTCTTAGAAAGCAGTGGAGGCTGGTTCATTGAATTTATTCAAGGCTGAGTTAGATTTTTGATAGACAAGAGAGTCAAAGGTTATGGGGGACAGAGAGGAAAGTGGAGTTGAGACCACAATCAAATCAGCCATGATCTTATCAAATGGTGAAGCAGGCTTGAGGGGCCGAATGGCCTACTCTTGCTCCTAAATCCTATGATCCTATATTTGTTTCAATGCAGATGCTTCCACCACAGCCATTGGCTGGTAGGTGCAGCCATTCCTCCAAATATAATGGATGTAGCTAATTAGGCTGATTCACTTATGTGACAAATTTCGCCCTAATATCTAGTTTTGATTTCGTGTCTGTTCCTTTATGTCCAATCACGCTACATAATCTGTTTAAAGAGAAAACCACGACAGATTCCCGGATCACTTTGATCATGATAAAAAAAATTTTGTCAGCTGGAGTGAAGAATAATTAAAGCTCAATTCTGTGTGATGTGTTCAGTTTATACAAATGAAGGAATGCTTCCTTGTAACTTGACTGGGCAAATCCAGAAAGATCCACTAAATCTTTGCCAGGAGATTGAAAAAGGGGTTTGCATTGAGAATCGGTGTAGAGATTCTTTTAAAGAAGGACTCATCAGTTTGAAATCCCTGAAAAAAGGAAAATCCTTTTCCAATTTACCAAGTGATTTGGATTATTGTAGACTTCTGCCAGCACAGGAAATTCAGAAAAATTGAAAAGTTGTGTATCTGTATGTCATGGATAAAGGATTATCTTAGTGCTTAGATTTGCTATTTTGAAGGAGTGACACAAATGAACTTTTTGCTGTGAATATTTAAATGTATAATTTTTGTTACCATTTTTTGTTTGTTCATCTTTTGTTAATAAATATGGTAAATGATGTTGAATTCGAAACAAAGTCTGAAAGTGTGTTGCTTTGTTCACTAATCAGGACGAGATAAGTTAGATAAGTACATGAGAATCACAGGATCACAGAATTGTTACAGCATAGAAGGTGGCCGTTCGGCCCATCATGTCGACACCAGCTCTCCGAATGAACAACTCACCTAGTGCCACTCCCCTACCTCCTCCCAGCAATCCTGCATATTCTTTTTTTTAGGTAATAATAGATTATATAACATATAGATTGCAAATAGTTGAGGCTCCAAGAGTCATCTCTGTGGCATGCCACTAATTGCAGTTTATCAATCGGAAAATTACCATCTATCTCAAACATCTGTTTTCTGTTAGTAAGCCATCCTCTATCCCTTTTAAAATATCACCCCAACACGTGAGCTCTTATCTTGAGCATCTCTTATGTGACACCATATCAATTTGTTTTGGAAGTCCAAATTTAACTGCATCGACTGGTTCCACTTTAATAAACTTGCTCAGAAATAAATAGGATATGTTGATAGGATGTTGATAGAATGAAGTTGAGTGGGAGGAGACTTGTGTGGAGCATTAACACCGGCAATAACGAGTTGGGTTAAATGTCTTGTTCCTGTTATATACATTCCACACAATAAATTTCGTCATTGCCTCTAGACTTGACCATTCCAACTTGTGGTTGGTCTTCCACAATCTACCCTCCATGCACTTGAGGTCAAAACTCAGCTGCCTGTTTCTTAACTCCTATCAATTCCCATCCCCATATCACGCCTGGGCTTGCTCGCCTACTTTCAGTTCCTGGTCAAGCAATATCTTGATTTTAAAATTCTCACCCTTGATTTCTAATTGCTCAATGGCCTCACCCCTCCCTATCTCTGTATTTCTCCAGTTCCACAACCATCAGTTCTCCTCTAATGCTGGCCTCTTCAGCACCTGCGAATTTGATTGCCCCACCATTGGCAGCCGTGCCTTCAGTTGCCTCGATCCAATACTCTGGAATACTGTCCTACACCTGTCTGCCTCTCTAGCTCACTTTCCTCCATTAAGGCATTCCTTAAAAGTCTATGACTTTGACCAAGCTTTGACCGTCTGAACTAATATCACCTTATGTGGCTCAGTGTCAAGCTTTGCTTTATTTGCTCCTGTGAAGTGCCCTTGGGCCATTTCATTGCTTTAAAGGTGCTTTATAAATATACGTTGTTGTTGTTATTGTTGCTGTTGCAATCTTTCAAGCATTGGCATGCTACAAGGTGCATCTGAAGAAACATCCAGCATGACAGTTCATGAGGCCCTCACAGTCTGTGCCATCATGTCTACTATCGCAGTCTACATTGTCAATTTGCCTTATTGGTTGCACACACATATTTAAATCAGAAGAATGCAGGTTCAGCCTCACACCAACAGCCAGGCTGACATTTCAGTAAAATATTGAGGGACTGCTACATTGGTGCTGTTGATGTCTTTTGTCATGACTCACTGGATAGTGCGCTGCAATATCAATCCTCACTGCTCCCTGAGCCGCGATAAATGTAAAAAATTTTGATCAACTCACCTAATTGTTTAATTTAGGTTAACAAAATACGAGCACCAGGTTTGTAAACTTAATAAGTAAATAACTGTTTATTGAACAAATTGTCCTTAACCAGTGGCAAAAGAAAGAAATATGAACAGCTAATTTCTAACTCTATAACCTAAACTCTACCCCTTCTTAAATCCCGATACGCACGCACACAAGTCACATAAGACACAAAAAAAAATGTATTTTAAAGGTGGGATGAAATAGTTCATTGGCACCAATTCCTTGTACAGGATTCAATGGGTTAATTTTGATCGATGTCTTCCAAATTCCTTTCAGTTCTTTGTTGATGACATGAGGTGGTCTTCCAGCACTTTCAGTCTTTAGTTTGCTGGTTGAGCACTTGCCTTTCAATGTCTCTAACAGTGATTTTCTCCTTTGCCTCTTGACAAGGGGTTTCAGAGAGAGAGAGCAGGTTATAGAGATATGAGGTGAGATATTATTGTACAATTACTGGAATGTTACACATACAGGAGAGAGAGGTTTTAGCTCTTTTTCCTTTCAGGCTAGGAGCTATTCTGCTGAACTGTTCTCACACAAACCCTGGTCAGGAGCCAATTAAAACGTTGTGGCCAGGCAGTTCCCCATTAGACCAGACTCCTCCTCAGCACCATCATGGCTTTCATGCCACGCTATGTTCCAGGACAATAACATTGCGTATATCCCTCACATTGTTTCAGTAGACATGTCCTTCAAACTGCAGCCATGGTAATTTTAATCCACCGTCTAACAGAGATAAAAAGATATGTTCTTTACACTTTCAATAAAGCTCCTATGAGCCCTTTCAGGTGAACATAAAAGATACAATATCGTAATTAGTGCAGACAATAGAGTTCTCCCAGGATCCTGGACAACTTTTTCATAAAAGACTACCAAAAACATATAATGCTCTTCATGTCATAGCAACAAAGATAGGAGCAGCAGTGGACCATATGCCCCCTAGAGCCTGCTCTGATATTTAATTCAATTATGGCCAATCTTCTGCCCTAACTGTGCACTTTCCTCCCCACTCCCCATATCCCTTAATTCCCTGAAAGATCAAACACCTATTGATTTCAGCCTTAACAATGAGGCATTTACAACCCTCTGGGTGGAAAATTCTGAAGCGTTGCAACCCTCTGGGTACTTTTTTTCCCCTTATCCCAGTCCCAAACGATCCCAAATAGCCTGAAGCTATTTCTCTCAGTTTTAGATACAGGAGAAACAACCTCTCAGTGTCCACCCTGTCAAGTCCCTTCAGAATCTTGTACACTTCAGTTAGATCTTTACTGCTTTCAAGATTTTGCGGTGCAGAACTTTGCTGCTGAACAACAGTGGCCTCTTTGGAAATATTTAATCCATTGTGAAGTGCGCAGAACATCCTGAGGCCATGAAATCACTAAATTAATATATACCTTCATTTTACCTTGAGTTTGAGTTATACAACTGTCACAAAATTTCCCAGACCCCTCAAAAAATAAATCCTTTACTTTCAATACTGGAATCTCCTCAAATCCTTCACCTACCTTTTGCTTCTTTCCTCCAATATGAATGAAGGAATGGGGAAATATATAGTGTAAATTTCAATCCCATGTCCTGCTGCAGTTTCAGTGTAATTATTTCTCTCCAGATGTCACAGGCTAGTTTCTGAAGTTGTGTCTCTTTAGATACCTTTCTACTTGGGTTTGCACCCACTATAGCTCCATTATTCAACTCATATCTGCTTACTTATAAAAAAGATACATAAAATGCTGACTAAATGGTCATGGTGCAGTAACAGTGTTAATTTAATTGCTGGTGACATTATTAAAATAGAATTTGAGATGACATCAGTGGCAGTTGGGTTTTGATTTTCGCGTTTCTAGCGTTTAGACCCCTTGCGCGTTCCGTAGTTTGATTCACCCGAGACGTTTCTAGGCAACAATTCAACACAAACAACCCCCACCGAGCAACCGAAACAGAACCGGCACCGGGATCACACCGGGATTAAACCGAGACCGGGATCGCACCGGCACCAGGATCACACCGGGATTAAACCGAGACCGGGATCGCACCGGCACCAGGATCATACCGGGACCGTTGTTAAACTGAGGCTCGGATTAAACCGCGACCGGGATCAAACCTGGGCTAGGATCAAACTGGGACCGGCATTACACCAGCACCAATCAACCGAGCTCACACCGGGATCAGGCCAGGATCACACCGGAATCACACCGGGACTGGGATCAAACCAGGATCAGACCAGGATATAACCAGCACTGGGATCTGACCGGCACCAGGATCAAACTGGGACCAGGATCAAACCAGGACCAGGATCAAACCAGGACCAGGATTAAACCCGGATCACAACAAAACTGGAATCAAACCAGGATCATATTGGCACTGGAATCATACAGGCTGGGATCAAACAAGGATCAATCCGACACCCTGACTAAAGTGGGATCAGATTGGGACTGGGATCCAAAAACAATAGGATCAAACCAGGATTAAACTCGGATCAAACCGGTACCGGGATCAAACCAGGAGAGAGATTTGGGACTGGGAGAGGGTCTAATAGTGGGAGAGGGACTGAGACTGGGAGAGAGCCTGACTACTAGACGTACAGGGACTGGAAGAGGGACTGGGAGAGGGAGAGGGAGAGGGACTGGGAGAGGGGGAGGGAGAGGGAGAGGGAGAGGGACTGGAAGAGGGAGAGGGACTGGGAGAGGGAGAGGGACTAGAACTGTGCCTAGGAGAGGGACTGGGAGAGGGGCCGGGAGAGGGAGTGGTACTGGGAGAGGAACAAGAATTGGCAGAAGGCCTGAGACCTGTGAGTGGGACTGAGAGGATTAAGTCAGTAATAGGGTTGGAGATCTAGGTCCAAAAGCCGGTGTCAGGGACAGGAAGCAGAGACTAATTATAGTCAGGCCAGGGAGAGACAAAAAAAGAGGGTGGGATATTGAGTCTTATTTTTAGCAGGTAGTGTCAATATGTCAGTGCCATTTTCCAACACTACGCTACGGATTCCCCGTGGCTTTGGGAATTTGTTGGAGGGCCTGTCCAGAGAGGTGCTGAGGCATCAGCCAGGTGACATCATAGAGTTCGCTGCCATATATTTCGAGGAACTGCTGGAGAAGAGGGAAGGTAATTGCAATTATTTTCACTGCTGTGCTTGCTGGCCGATCCACAGTCGCTTCCAGTCTCCCACCCTCTTCAATTTAAAGTTCTCACCCTTGTGTTCAAATCCTTTCATGACCTTGTTCCTTCCTATCTCTGTAATCTCCCTCAGCCCTACAACTCTCCGAGATCTCTGCATTCTCCAACTCTGGCTTTTTGTACATTGCCCACTCTCTTCACCATACCATTAGTGGCTGTGCCTTCTGCAATCTGGGCACGAAGCTCTGGAATGCACTTCCTCTCTACCTCTCTCTCATCCTTTAAGATCCTTCTAAAATCTACCCCTACGACCAAGCTTTTAATCATCACTCCTAATAGCTCTTTCTTCAACTCAGTGTTATTTTTTGATTGATGATGCTTCTGTGCACTCCCTTAGGTTGTTTACCAACCTTAAAAGTGCGATATAAATGCAAGTTGTTGTAGTCTATAGCATTAGCCAGTGTACCAGCTACGGATTGCTTCAATAACTTGTGCAGGAAAATATGTCCACAAGGACATCTGACCAGAACAAAATGATATCTTCGATGTTCTGCTGATATACTCAGAATCTGGGTAGGCTACTGAACTATGGTTCACAGCAGCTATGCCTACAAACTTTACCCCAGCGTTATGGATCGAATTTGTGTGGTCCCTTCTAGCCTATAATCAGGATGTTTGTGTGTAAGGTATGTGCATTTCTTTACCCTCAGAGTGATTTTTCCTAATTTAAAATAAATTTTAGCAGCAGGCTTTTTGGTGATTTTAAAAATAAAGAGGGTTATTATTTTCACACACTTGTCCCAGATTTTTAAAATGCAACAACTAGATACACACATGCAAATATTAGATACCAATGAAGTTAAAGCTGTAATTATAAAAATGGAATTTAACTCAGTCTCAATGTTGATGCAGGCTTGATGTCTCCTTAGTTGAGTTGATACTTTAGTTGGAGTGAAAGTCTTTTTAGAAATAAAGGATTCTCATAAAGCTTCCTCTTGTAGGCAAATAGCCTGGAGATTGGTTATCATGTGGACTTGGAAGGTGAAATAAGTACAGCACAAGTACAGTACTTTGATTGCATTAGAAGACTTTCAGCTATGAGGGTTTTGCTGTTTCAGATGTTTTTGGTGTTTCAAATATTCCTCTTTGCCAGATTTGCTTTGTTCAGGTTGTATTACACTGCAGTCCCTGAAAGTTAGCTTCAGTCACATTACTGCAGGGGTCCAGACCCCTCGATACAATAGCAGTTGACAATGGTGTTATATCTGGCTCAACCTGAGTTCAGATATACCCCTTTGTTCAATATGACACTCGGAGATGAACAGTCTAGGAATTCCACAGTCCACAAAAGCAGTCTCATCCTTAAAGAATGAGATATGTAAACTTCAGGGGTGCCTGGAAGTACTCTTATTCATGTCTATGTTGAACTAAATTTT
Organism: Carcharodon carcharias; assembly: GCF_017639515.1. NCBI lineage: Eukaryota > Metazoa > Chordata > Chondrichthyes > Lamniformes > Lamnidae > Carcharodon > Carcharodon carcharias. Next base: position 32,474,884 of record NC_054491.1, on the reverse strand, counting down.
GACCACAGGATCAAACACTGTCCACAGTTTAAATGCCCAAAGTCACATGTTAATCTGCAGCCATTTGTGGCCACTTTCACAAAGTATGATCTTACAGTCCATAATATCCAATATCCTTATGCTTGTCCCGAGCGTGACACCAGTAAAGAGGTGGTTCATGAAAGGGGTGGGCGGGAATATTGCAAACAAGAAGGATGGGCGGAATTATCCCAGATTTGCACCAAGTGAGTAAGTGGGCAGGAAAAAGAATATTTGCACAAAGTGAGCAAGCGGGTGGGAAAAAGAATGTTTTACCCACCGGCCGCAATGGTGGCTTTTCATGCTGCATCGTCCCAATCCTGCATCATTAATAATGCATTTCTGGTCTGGGAAACACACCATTTCGATGGTGGGAAGGGTCTCATTTGCACGCCTCGCCATCGCCTTGCCGTTTCATCATGCTGGCCACCATATTTAAAGTGCATACCTCTCAGTGCTTCCAGCCCAGGATTGCTGCACAGAAGACACAGCCCCGAAAGACAAGAAGACTGCAGCCCCCTGGTTTAATGACATGTTCCTTGAGTACCTATTGGACACAGTGGAGGCCCGTCTTGATGTTCTCCACCCCCACTCTGCCGCAGGAGGGGCAACAACATCACTAATGCAGAATGGAAGGTGGTCAATGCCAGCACTCTGCAAAAGAGGACAGCCACTCAGTGCCAAAAAAGGATGAATGATCTCCTCCATTCCACCAGGGTAAGTCAGTCTTCACACCACTCTCAACTCACACACTGACAAACCCATCACACATCCACAGGGATCTCACTCACTGCCAGTTCTAGGCACATCACCATTCACTCTCCCACATACACCTTCAATGTCTTCATCCCATCCATGGGACCACTCACCACCCACACGTGCCAGGCATACTTATCATCTGCCTGTCAGGCATCCTGCTTACACTCTCTCCATCCCTATTCATGCAGGACAAGCTGGCACACAACAAGAGGAAGAGGTCGCAGACTGGTGGAGGAATGCCAAAATCAAAGTCCTCAAGACCTTGAAAGTAGAGCCATCCAGCTGGCTGGCGAGGACCTGGACCTATCCTATGCTGACGCTGAAGTTGGCAGTGCTCTACAAAGTGAGAACCCAGCAGTGCAACATTCCTCAGACTGTGAGTGATGTGTCCTGTTCTGCAGTCCTCTGCCACACACTAATAACCTCTCCTTGCTTTTGCAAGCACATTTGGGAAACAGCCGATGGAGTCCATGATTAAGGCCTCCAATCTAGCCCCGAAGAAACCTCTGCAGAGGAATTTGAAGGCACCTTTGTTGAAGACCCGTCACAGTGCTCACCCACAACCTCCACCAGTGCAGAGCAAGCACTTTGGTGGGACCTTGCTTAAGAGTAGACCTGGGATCATAATTTGGTGAGCACATCGCACTCTCTGATCCACAGCAGGTGATGGCAGGGACTTCCCAGGTGTTCGGCACTCAGACGACTGCTGGAGGCCAGAAACCTGCTGAGTCCGAGTCAGATGACGAACCTCTGGACTCGGTCATGTCACAGTTGCTGGAGCTGCAAAGACAAGCTCGGGAACATCAGGAAGGGATGTCTGCTGCACTCCTCAGATTGCAAGGTACGATGCAGGAGTCCGTCCGCCTTCCGGCTGAGGTGATAGTGCCCGCGTGACAATGCACCGAGGTCAACACCCGTAGGATGGCAGCCGCCATGGAGACCTTGCTCCAGGACATCGGTCCTGCACTACTGTGTGGGTTGAACTCCATCTCTGATGTCATAGTTGGCCTCCAACAGTGTGTACACAAAAAGGGTGCAGGGCAGCTTGATTTCACTCCAGCTACCCCTTCTCCTCAAGGAGACAGTCAGGGTTCCTCAGGAGGAGGATCAATATGTGCACGCTCTGGGGCCATCCATCTAGGTGACTCCAGGAATGTCCGGCCCATTCAAGTCCCCGCTTCCTGTGACCCCAGCATTTCCAGGTCCACAGGCTGAAGACAGTGTCACTGTCACACAGCAGGACCGTGAAAGCAGGCCAGGGCCCTCCAGTTCTCAGTCCTCCAGAGATTGCCTGCTAAAGTCATCACAAATAGGGCGTAGCAGTCAGCAGGCTGTCTCCAACTCTGCTGTGGATGTCGGGGGAGCACCAAGGCAGCTGTGGCAGGGTTAGGACAGTTAAGAAAATGTAGTTGTACAGTCTGGCACGGGTGTTAATCACTTGTACATAAGTTCACCGTTGTCAATATACACCCAAGAACGTCTCCCTGCCTATGGCTCCTTGTTCTGATGAGCAGTGTTCGTGTCACTCAGATGTGAAACCTTGGTTCCTGCACAAGATGAAGGCAGGTGTCCCAGTCCAGGGCTTCTTCCCTGTGATCTGTGCAGCCTTTAGACCAAAATGATGGCCCAGCCTTATACTCCCTGGACACATTACTGATGCCTACACATTGACAGTGCTTGTCATTGCTCCCAGAATGTCGTGGGCAGGACTCACAGAGTTCCGTCATTCTCTCTGTGCGCTCATAGCACCTTTAAGGTGGGTATGGACCACAGCCAGTCAACATCTGTGACCAGTGATGCTGTGCTCCTGAAGGGGTCAGATGCTGAAGGCTGACAAAGGATCGGGTGAATTTAAAGTTTCATGGCTGCATCTCCATGATATGACTCTGATCACAGAACTCAAGCGAGCTGCCCTCGGCCAGACAGGAATCAGACATTCACAGAGGCTATGTTAAGATCTAAGTAGTGTCCTCACTGCATGTCGTCATCATCCCCCTGGAATCGAGAGACTATTAAGATCTCTACTGCGTCTCCATGACAGAAACATTCTCACAGAGCATATGTGCGCTGCCATCAGCCAGACTGGAGTCAAACATTCACAGACGCAATGTGAGGATCTATGGTGTCTCCTCATTGCATGTCATCATCATTGTCCACAAATCTCACACTGTGAGTGCCTCCTGAGCATGCCTGCCTCCTCTGGCCAGTGCAATGGCTTCATCACCTTCAACCCTGATTCCTGTCGACGTCCTCCTCATTGAAGCAGATGTCCAACTTCTCCATCTCCTCCTCAGCCAGCTCCTCCTCCACCCATTGCGGCGCTGGAATGTAAAGGAAGCAGCAGGCAATGACAATACGTGACACCCTCTGTGGACTATATTGCAGGACTCCACCAGACCGGTCCAGGCACCGGAACCTCAGTTTCAGCATCCCGATGGTCTGCTCCATCAAGGTGTGAGTTGCAGCATGAGCCTCGTTATACTTTTGCTGTGCTGCAGTCTGAGGCCATTGCATGCGTATCATCAGCCACGACCTCCACGGATAGCTCTTGTCCCCAAGGAACCATCCTACAGGCTTCTGTGGACCCTGGAAGACGACAGCGGTATCTTTGATCAACTGAGAATGTAGGAGCCGTGCACATTTCCTGGGAACCGTGCACAGACCTGCAGGCTGCATTTGTGGTGGTCTCACACCAGCTGAACTCAGTGATACATGAATGCAATTGATGGCACCCTGCAACTGTGGGAAACCTAAGATTTGTGCAATCCCTGAGATCTGAGTAAATCCAACCGCTCTTGTATCCTGGCTTTCGTGCTCCCAGATGAAATGCACAATGTTGTGTGTCCTTGTGAAGATGGTGCCCATGACTTCATGGATGCATTTGTGGGTGGAGACTCGCAATATCCCACAGAGGTCACCGGTGGAGCCTGAAAGGAGCCACTGGAGTAGAAATTGAGCGCTGCAGTCACTTTCATGGCCACGGACAATGTATGCCTTCCATGTCCCCATGGTGTCAAATCTGCAACAGCTGGCAGATGTGACCGACCAATTCCCTAAACATGCGCAGTCTTTGGCAACACTGGGTCTTAGTCATTTGCAGGAATGAAAAGCGGTGCCCTTAGACCCTGGGTTTAGCTAGGCGCTGACCAGTGATGGCTAGTTTTGGCTCATCAGCAGCATGTGCGGGAGCCCCAGCCACCCCTTCTCCCTCTGCGCAGACAGATGTCTCTGTCACCCTCTTCTTCTTTGTCTCCGCTCCACATATGTCACGAGGCATTCAGCTAGTTCACCAGGCTCCATGCTCCTGATGTACTCCCCCTGCTGTATGATAGGGAGAGATGTGTGGGTTAGCTTGGGTGTTCTAATAACCTCTCTTGGTTAAGTCGGAAGGCTCCTTAACTCATCTTGGAGAGTGCTGACCACCACTTGGATGGCCAGAGAATAGTGCACTGCATGGATGCCCAAAACCCCACCAACATCTGCCCCACTCCACCTGACCAATTGGCCACAGCTTTGCTCACTGGACTGCATGCTGTGCTCTCATCTCAGGTGCAGGCATTCTTCTAACCCTCACTGCAAGACTGCACTGTTAGCTTGAACTGTGGGGGAGACTAGTCCAAACCGGAATGATGACATGCAAGGGGCTGTGAGCGCCTCCACCAGTAGCTGCTCCATTGCTGGCTTTTGCAAGGAGATTGTACAACGTGCCTAGTCGTCCAAATGTTTTGCAGCCCAGTGAAATCCTCATTAGTTTGTAGTCTTGCCTGAGGGATTCTGGAGCACTTGGTTGCAAGTTACTATCTCTGCATTGCTTGAATAGGCAGATAAGCTAGAAGCCCGACTCCAAGCATGTCAATGTGACTGTGCCTGAACTGCCTCAGCTGTGGAGGAATGGTCACTTTATACAAGGTTTCCCTAATGCATGGCCGCTTCCCTTGCCCACACCCCGCACATGCTTGTGCACTACCTTCAACCGCAGTGCAACCCTTGGCACCCCCCCAAGTTGCCTCAACCGCAGTGCACCCTTTGTACACCACCCTCACCAACTTGCCTCAACTGCAGGGTAGTCCTTGCAGCAGCACCGCACTGTCAGCCAGCCAGGAAAAAGCGACTTGCCTGTGCCTGTGCCTTCGCCCGAACGCCTTAACTTTGAAGTCCAACAGACGACCCTCGTGAGCTCTGTGCAACGTTACTGTGCACTCACCTCCGAATTCCCCTCGAGGTGCAGCCTGCCAAATGCACTCCTTATATACGCTGTTGTGAAACACGTCGCCGTGCAATTACACTAACGTGCTCGGATGATCCAGCACGGGGAAATAATTCCACTGGGCTGGGCTTATAATGACTGCAAACTGGTTTCACGACGTTGTGAAACTGATTTTTGGCCTTCTCACCACATTGTCCGCACTTGCCCCTAAACACACCCGCCGCCAGCGGGCCCGGAAAATTCCACTCAATGTAATGTCCTTGGAAATGGTGCAGGGAGGAATGATACCAGGGATGAGGAACTTCAGCTGTGTTGAGCATGAAGAAAAACGGTTTCCACTGACAGGAGGGTAGGTAAACAGAGGACACAGTTGGCAAAGGAACCTGGGTGAAAATGAGGAGATCTTTTTGGGTTGTTATGATCTGGAGTGCACTGCCTGAAAGAGTGGTGGCTGCAGGTGCACTTGTGGGTGGAGAAGAACAACTGTGTGAGACTAATTGGATTGCTCTTCCAAAGTGCTGGCACAGGTATGATGGGCTGAAAGGTCTCCTTCTATGCTGTATGATTCCATGAAAGCCCAACATGTAGTAATCTTACTAGGCAACTTGAATGGTTGGATTATTTATGAGAATGACTAGTGGAGCTTACTTGTAGCCATGTGGATATATGAACTGTGCTGAGGAAGACTAATTATAACAGCCAGTGGATATAAGCAGTGATGTTACCTTTAAAATGACTGAGGTTTCAGGTTTTACTATTAGTATAATTAAGCAAGCGACAAATAGTAGCTCATGCCTCTCCAGCTTGCACCATTTTGTATGCTGGTAAATGAAGTTGATCAAGTGACTCCCGTTGCAACAAATTCTCAAGAATACGATGACCAACCTAATAAATGGAATATCGCCTAAGTTTCACTAGTTTCCCTGATAGCTACTGAGAAGAGGGCAATGGGCTCATTAATGTTTAAAACATTTGATATCGTTTGCCATTTTTCCAACCTGATACTCATAATGCAGACAGTCTCTGAATGTCTTGTATGTGAGCCATTTAACTGATAGAATTACAACACCTGGAATCAATGTGTCTAACCACAATATGAACTTGAGAGAAATGGAATTGAATTTTCATATTTGTGATTTGGATCAAAAATCAGGGCAACTGGCAGATTGAGCAGCTTTTGCCATTGTGAAACTTTATCAGTAAATGTATTCCTTCATATGCGAGTTATAAAATAAAATTATCTATATATGAAAAAATGGCTGGCTTAAATCTATAAAGAGCAAAATACTGCAGATGCTGGAAATCTGACATAAAATCAGAAAATGCTGGAAAAACTCAGCAGGCCTGGCAGCATCTGTGGAAAGAGAAACAAAGTTAATGTTTTGAGTCAAACATCTCTTTTTCAAAACATAAACTTAGCTAGCTTATTTCTAAACTTGGAAGAGTTAAATAATTTGAAATAGCTTACAGATTTACAGATTTTATTAGCAATTCAGTGTTTAGTCACAATATGTAACTTGCATAATATGCAGCACATCAATGGAAATTGTGGATTTTTTTAATTCATTCATTCATAGGATGTTGTCACTGTTGGCAAGGCCAACATGTATTGCCTGTCCCTAATTTCCCTTGAGAAAGAGGTGGTGACAACTGAGTGGCATGCTCGGGCATTTCAGAGGGCAGTTAAAAGTTACCACATTGTAGGTCTGGAGTCACATTTGTTACAAATACAGTTTATAAGGTTGCTATGTTTTGGGACTCCTTTGATTTAAGGTAATTGGAGAAATGAGGGGATCATGTGAATTCTGCCCGACAACAAGCCTGTGCGGCTTGGTCGTTAAAGGTTAAAGGGCGGGCCCAGGTTTTTTACTGGGAAGAAGGTGCTGGATGTTCACACCCGTAAGCAATGGTAAGAGCAGTTGTGTTGACTGTTAGGGCAGGATTTTCCACACCCGCCCACCGTCGGGAACATGCGGTCACGCCTCAAGTCAATGGACTTCTGGCTGGGGGCGCCGCCTTGCCCTCGCAGCAAGGCTGGAAAATCCTGGCCTTAGTCTCCAAGTCTCACAGCGAGTTCTGGAATTAGCAGTTACCCAGTTGGAAAAGGAAAAATGAAGCATGCCATCAGCAGCATAAAAGAGCTATGGACTGGTTCTGGGAGAATAAAGTGTCCACTTAAGGGACAGTGTAATGTATAACAATGGTGTGGGATTGCCGGTCGTGTTAAAAGCCACATGGAAGTCTTCTGTAGTTTAAACTATAAGTTGCCTGTAATATGATTGGTTAGCAGTAAAAGCATTAAAGCTTGAAACCTTGTTGCGTGATCCTTTCAGACAGTCAATGGAAATTCAAGTATCTTTTTACAACTTATTGGTCTCTGCAGGGATCGTAGCAATATACAGCAGACTGGGTAAGGGTGCTAGGTTTTCTTCCGTAAAGAACATTAGCAAACTCTGGCTTTTCCCAACAATGCAGTCATTTGATGGTCACCATTACTGATACTAGCTTTATTTATTTAATTCACTGAATTTAAATTTGCCAACTGTTATGGTGGGATGTGAACTCATGGCTGAAATTTTCTGCCCCTGTTGGCATCGGATGCCATGGCAGGCGTGAGCAGACAATATGGCGAAAAGGATAAAATCGGTTTTACGCTGTAATAAAGGCAGTTTGCAATCGTCTGCTCCGCCCATCAATGACCTTTCGTACCGTCCGACATTGGGAACCTAATTTCAATGCATTTGCATCTCATCATCTTGCCTACCTGCCGGAATCATCCCCCTACGCTAGACCATCCAGGCACATCATGCTGATGTGTTTCACAACTGAACATAAGCAACGTGCACCTGGCAAACTGCATTGCATTTGGGACTTTAAGGTTTGTTTGCCTACCTTGCTTTGGGCAGCACTTGCGGTCATCAGCCCCAGGTTTTGCAGACAGCACAACATCACTTTTAGGGGGGCTCATGGGCTGGTCTCCACTTATGAGGCCAGCTGTGAGGCAGGGGTGGCTTTTTAATGGCTTCAGGTCTAGGGCTTGCTTGGGAAAGGGGGAGAAGTGGCCTCAGGTAAGGGAAGAGGCTGCAGGGCTAGGGCATTACTGGGAAGGAGGGTATCCATGTTGTGTGTGGGGGCACATGTTGATCTGTGCAAGTGGCCTCAAGAGGGTGAGGGCTGAGGAGGCAGTCTCCAGGGGAGATGAAGCCAGTTGGAGATTTGAAGGTGTGTGTGAGAGAGTGAGTGGTGATGTCCGTTGAGCTGGCAGCGAGTGAGATGCCAGTGAATGTCTGATGGGCTTGTGAGCGTGTGAGTTTAGAGTGCTGAGATTGTTGCCTTACCCTGGTGGCATGGATGAGATCATTTGTCCTCTTTCAGCACTGAATGGCGAACCTCTTCTGTGCAGTGTTGGCACTGACCCTCTCAAGCTGGAGTGTTGACACTGATGGGCATTCTGCAGCCACAGTGGGCATAGAGGACATCATGGCGGCCCCCCACGGCGTCCAATAGGCATTCTAGGGAAGCGTCTGAAAAACGGTGGGCTGCAGTCTTCTTGCCTTTCAAGGCCATATCTTCTGTGCAGCAGTCCTGGGCTGCAAGTGCTGAGAGCTGCGTGTGGCTGCTGTTCAAATATGTTGCCTGGCGTGAGGAAGCGTCGATGTAATGGAGTGGTGGGCAGATCAGAGGAAGCCTGCCAGCGACAGTTTGTTTCCTGTGACTGCATAAATAATGAGGCGGGAAGTGGATGATAGGGCACGAAAACCCGCCATTGTGGCTGGTGGGTACAATGTTGTTTTACACAACAGCTACCGCACTTCGTGCAATTCTGGTACAATTCCACCCCATGTCTCCAAATTATTAATCCAGGCCTTTGGATTACTAATCCAGTAGTATAACCATTGTCCACTGTATCCATAAGGGTGCTTTAGCAGCTGAAATGTAAAGGCATTATTCATGGACATACATGTGGCATTAAATAAAACATCAATCCTATAACAAGCATTTACAATTATTTGGCTTGTGCTGCATGTTATAATAAATAGACATATCTAGGCTAATAAAAATAAAGCCTTTCTAAGCACTGTAAATTCAAACTTAGTTCTTAAAGGTTAAATTTGCTTCACTATTTTGAAATGAATGCACTGTGCCGTAACTATTTCCATGTTCTTCATTGCAACTCTTTTTTCCTTCCTCCTCCCATCCCCCACATTAATTTCAGCCACTGGCATAGACCCTGCAAAATGGGCAGAACAGTTAGAGGATCGATTCTACAACAACCACGTTTTCAAGGTAGGTGCTTGTACTCAATTACTGATTAAAGTCAATGACCATTGAAAGATGACCCAAAGTTTACGAATATGTGACACTCACTTTGTGACAACAGTAGAAATCCATAAATGATGGGCTTACCAATTTCTAAGTGCCTTTAGTTCATCACTAATACTGCTGTATACACCTCTTTTACATCTTCAACTGGCTGGTAGTTGTTGGGGTTCGGCCAGTTGGAGAATAATTATTTTTGAAACCTAGCCTTAATTAATGTCTTTAAAATTATGATCGGGTTTGACAGGGTAGACATAGAGAAAATGATTCCACTTGTGGGGAATCCAAAACCAGGAGTGATAAACACAAGAGAGTTTCTAATATATCCAATAAAGAACTCAGAAGAAACATCTTTACCCAGAGAGTGGTTAGATGTGGAACCTGCTACCACATGGTATAATTGAGGTGTGTACCTCTATTTAAGATGAAACTATACATGTACATGATAGAGAAAGAAATAGAAGGTTATGCTGATGCGGTGAGATGAAGTATTGTGGGAGAAGTCTTGTGTCAAGCACAAACACTTGAATAGACCAGTTTAGCTGAATAGCCTGTTTCTGTGATTTTATGTAATTTTATTTGAAGTGTACATTCACAGGGTGAGATCAATTAGGCCAGATTTCTAGGTGTAGGATTGTATGGTAACAGAACACCAGAACACTACAACTTAGAGGTAGGAGCAGGACCAGCTTACTTTTTGATGACAGAAGGAAGCCTTGTGGTATAGCTGGTTGCAAGAGTCCAAGGAATGAGGGGAAAAAGATGAAACATTGATTTTAAAAGGTCTGTATTTTGTATGCATTTGCAAAACCAGGGGCAGAATTGTGCCCTCGTCAGGCTGGCTCAGCAGGGGCAGGCAGTGGCGGCTGGGAAGCTGACCACTGCCTGCGGTCAGGGTCAGACCGCGATTTCACCCTGCCTATGTGTGTGCATGGGGTGGAGGGTGAGCGTGCAAGTTCATGCATGCGCGCAGATGTGCGGAGGAAAAGCTCCCTGAGGCACAGAGCTGCCTCAGTGTGCTGAACATATAGAAAATGTAAAATAAAGAATTCTAAAATGGTAAGGAACATGTCCCCTTTTGTGACTCTGTCATGACATGACCTTAATGAAATGTTAAAATTTTAATTTTATTTTTAATTGCTGTTGGAAACCTCATCCCGCCTGTGGATGAGGTTTCCTAAAAAGTGCAAAGGCCGCTTGACCTTTTCGCCTGCCTGCCAACCAAGGTTGGTTGGGCAGCGAAAAATAACATTTAATTTGGATCCTAATGGCCTTGATAGGCCTTTTAATTGTCGGCGGGCGCGCTGCCGACCCCTGCGCACGCCTGCTTACTGAAATATCACCGGAGTGCGCAATGACGTCGGGACGCTTGCCCGACATCATCGCACGTCATTTTGCACTCGTTTGGGTTGGGTGCGTGCCCACCCGACGAGTGTAATATTCTGGCCCAGATGTGAGATGGCATGTATGGTATGGGTACATCAGATTTTTTGCTTATTCATTGTTTAATCTTCTGCACAAAAGTGGAACGACACAGTGCCTTATATTAGTTTATTCTGATACTGGAGCATTATCAGTGTGACCTTTCTCAGTCCAGTACAGACAAATAAAAATGTCTGTCTTTTCTTCTCAGATTACAAGTTTCCAGTATTATATAAGGATTATTAGCATTGAAAAAAAGTTAGTTTTTAAAAATATTCATATTAGCTTTGTCAAAAATTAAGCATTTATTTATTGGATTCTTTCTTGTTAGTTGAGGAGCTCACAGGGTTAAACTTGGTTACAGTTTGTTGATTCGGTAATCTGTACAGCATATTCACTATAGCCTGATATGCTGAATCCATTAACACGTGTATGTGGTTTGTTCCTGTCAAACAAACGGGCATAATTATTATTATAATATCTGTTAAGTGCCAATCCAAATGCTCCATCCACTCTATGAAACATTGTGTGCCTTTATCTGCTCAATATCAAGGTAAACACAATGAGACCCAATGTTCTGCCATGTGAGAATTGAGTAATTTTGTTTCAAGGATAAGTTTTATGTTGAGTGTTAAAGCAGGAAAACATGCTTCGTTGTTCTGACAACTTGAGATTGTAACAGTTGTTGTGACCTTGGATCCTATCCCTGAAATACTTATGGACATATTGAACTTCTAAGTGAGATTTTTTTTAAAAAAACAGACATACAAGCAAAAGCTGGCTGCGACTGTAAGTTAACCACTTGCTGGAAAATTCCTATATGGATTACTTGACAAAATAGTTCAGAGAGAATGGAATGCTGCACCGGAAAGGTGTGACAGGGCCTACTTCAGACAGAGCCACTTCAAAGGAACAGATACAATGCGAATTGAACTGTAATTTCCTGTGGTTGTGGAGATAATGGAAAATGATTATCATCTCAGCGGAAACCACCCCCTGTTGAGTTATACCCCAGACTGTGGACATGAACTGAGTTGAAAAGAAAACAGATCTGGGTGAAAGACATGTTTGTTTTTTCCCTTCCAGGAATATATAAGGAAAGGGGTTTAAAAAAGCCAACTGCAACCCTAGTGTGTGTGCTTATCTGGTGTTCTGTTCTGGTGTGTGTGTTGTGAAGTTCACAGCTGAAGAACACCAACTGGACATCCCTGTGCTTGCTCTCTGATTGCTGGAAGCAAGTCACAAGTTAACAAAGCCACAGTCAAAAAGAAAACAGGACAACTCCTTTCAGCTAACCTGCAGAACCAAGAATCTCAAAACCAACTGCTCAACTGCCAAAGATAGCGCTACTGGAATCACCCCAACTTAATGGCTTCAATGTTTCACCATCTACTCCTCACCGACAAGCCAAAGGACTGATTTGTATATCTTTTTAACTTTTATTTTTGGACTCAAATTTCACATTTCTAATCTGTGTGTATGTGTGTTGCGTTTTTATTATTTTTTCTCACGTTTAGTAACTAACAAGCTTACTCTTTCCTTAACTCAAGACAACCTGGTTAAATTGGCTCCTTTTAAAACATAAATACATTTGGACTGGGAAAAGGTATCCATGAGGGAAGAGATCCTTTTTAAATTAACCTTGTTACGACCAACCGAGGGGGTTGAATAAAGAAGGGGAGCCAATTCATCCCTCCTCACCCGAGGGCGTGACAATTTGGGGTACGTCATCTGGGATCGTAACAAATTGGGGAACCAGGCCTGGGGACCGGTTGTAACATAGTGGTAAATATGTTGCTTGCTTATTTACTTATTTTAATGTTCAAAACATCTGTCCATTGGTTTATAGCCTAAGCCGTGTTCTGATAGAGTTTTTTCTTTTGAAGTTGAGATCACATGAAATAATGTGGTAAGCTTGAGTACAAGGATTCTCTGATCTCTGGTGCATTCTTTCTTTACCTAGATATTCAGCGGGTTGCATTCTGATTTGAAAAGAAATTAAGGTTCATTAATGGGATGATATTAAATCCAAGTAGAATACTTAGAGTGAAATGACAAAAACATAACACCATTCTATACTTAATGTATCACCATCTTACTATTTCCTCAGATCTTTATAAGGAATGGGTTGGTTAGGGTTTATATAGGTTTTTTGGAGCCAAATCAGGTTGAAACTTGGGGATACTTGACGTTTGCTCTTATACTATGGGGATTTGGACAGAGATTCCCAGCTTAAAATCTTCCAAAGGAATATGAAAGGAAGGTTTGAGAGTTCGAGTATGAGGTTGGTACTGTGCTACTTCATTCTGGCCCAACAAATTTATCCTGTAACAGCCTCCACCTCCCAAACTCCCTTGACACCGTTCCTGATCATCAAACTCCCCGCAGTGATCAACAAGCTCCTCATGATCACTGAACACTCCCCATGATCACCAAACCCCTCTGTGTCTGACTCCTATGTAATCATCAACTTCTCTGCGATCATTGACTACTCCATGATCACTGACCCCTTGCATGATCATCGACTCTCCCTCACTTCTCCCCCCATCTCTCCCTTTCTTGGACTCCTTCTGATATCTCCCCGCAAACCCATAGTACCTTTGGATCTTTCCTGGAATACCCCTCATCTCTCCCCCAACCTTTCTCTGACCCCTCATGATCACACCTTGACCACCCACATTGTACCCACGATCGGTCTTGTGCTAACTGCATGAATTGGCCCTCCCTCCTCTCAATCACAGGTCATGTGGTAAAATGCGGGAGCTTCGACCAGCAAGCTCTTAGAGCGGGCAATCTGAGGGGCGTGGGGGTTTTCAGATGAGAGATCGGGGCTAGCGTGCAAGCACTCTAAGATGTCTCTGTAATAAAATCTTACTTTTCTTTACAAAACCTGTTTACTCCATCGAGTCATCACATTTAACAGCGAGGGTAAAATTGACTTCAACTCTGCACCTCGCCCTGTTACTGTAAGTAAATCTAATTTTAAAAACTACTCATCAGCCATGCCACTGTTTGGAAGAATCGATCCACATGATGCCAATATTGAAGATTGGAGCCAGTATGTTGAGTGCTTCAGGTTTTACTTTGTAGCAAATGAAATAACTGCTGAAGAAAACAGGAAAGTGATCCTCTTAAGAGTATGTGGCAGTAAAACATACAACCTGATGCGCAACTTGATTGCCTCGAGCGCACCCGATTCCAAGATGTTTAGTGAGTTAGTGGACCTAGTGAAAGCACACTTCCTGCCAAAGCTGTCCATGATAATGCGGCGCTTTAAATTTAATTCAACCTATGTGGCGAACCTCAAGCAGTTAATGGAGTATTGTGACTCTGGGGACGCATTAAACAATATGCTGCAGGACTGACGGGCATGCGGAGCCAAGGATGATGCCATACAGCGCCGAAATCTACAGCGATTTTAAACACGTCCTAGAAATCTCCCTTGCTGTGGAAATTGCTGCGAAAGACTCGCAGGCTTTGCAACACATGGATAATGGCGCTGTACTTAATGTGGGGCGGGAACCTACTGCCAGCGTGGTGCGAAAACGAGACCGCAGAATTAAAGTACGATTCAATGTTCGCTGAAAGAAACATTAAGAAGCCTAATAGAAATGTTTCATCAACGACTTCAAGACAAAATTGCTACAGATATGGAGGTTACCATGGAACAGATACTTGTAAATTGAGAGAGGCAGAATGGCATTATTGTCATAAAAAAGGGCATGTGGTTAGGCAATGCCGAACAAAGCTGGAACAGGCTGCAAGACACCAAATAACCATGATCGAAGAACATAAATTTTTAATTGTTTGAATTGATGGAGCAGACAGGTTTCACAAAGAAAAGGCTGAAGCTGCTGATACTGATATGTACTCCCTGTATAATGTAACTGCTGTGAAAACAGAAGCTATTATGGTGACAGTACAAGTAAATGAGAAATCACTGTGTATGGAAGTGGATACTGGTGCCTCAACTATGGTCTTTGGAGAGCACACTTTCAGGTACCTTAAAGAAGGAATATGACCAATAAGTTTGGAGCGGATAACCGGTAAGTTAATAACTTACATGAGAGAATCTATTCAAGTCAAGGGCATTGCCACTGTCCCAGTCTGTTACAAGCAACAGACAACCCAACTGCTTGTGATAATCGGAAAAGGGGTGGGACCCAGTCTTTTAGGTCAAGATTGGCTACAGAAGATAAAACTCGACTGGTCCGAGATATTTCACCTAAAATCAGATTGAATTCCAGAACTTCTGAAGAAATACAACATGATTTTTCGGGATGAATTAGGAAAGTTGAAAGGCATGCATGCCAAGATATATGTTGATCCCCAGGTGACACCACGCTTCTTCAAGGCTAGATCCGTGCCTTATACACTGAAAGAAAAGGTGGATGCAGATCTGTGCAGCTTATAAAGCTGGGGAATAATATGCCTGTCCAATTCTCTGAGTGGGCCACCCCCATAGTTCCAGCTGTCAAGACGGAATTTTGTTATGGGGTTCAAGAGCTGTGGTCCCATCAAAAGGTAGACAGCCACTCTGACGAAACTCCACAGTGCGCATCCAGGCCTGTCAAAGATTAAAAGATGAAAGCTGTCTATAGTGGCCAGGCATTAACAGTGTCATTGAAAGCACGGTCAAGCACTGTCTCCACTGTCAGCAACAACAGAAGCTGCCTG
The DNA here is from genome assembly GCF_017639515.1 of Carcharodon carcharias. Classification (NCBI taxonomy): domain Eukaryota; kingdom Metazoa; phylum Chordata; class Chondrichthyes; order Lamniformes; family Lamnidae; genus Carcharodon; species Carcharodon carcharias. The sequence continues at coordinate 32,459,481 of NC_054491.1, read as the reverse complement.
CTTCGGTTGCTCTGCATCAGTGGGAGTGACCTGGTTGACCCTGGGTTCAACCATATATTAATTATGTAGGACCATTCCTAGGTGCCATGTTCTTGTTAATTGTAGTTGCACATTCAAAAGGATGGATATATACAAAGTCAAATCACCAATGTCGAACTCAACTATCGAGATGCTACGTCACTGTTTCAGCATACATGGTCTACCTAAAATTGTCATTTCTGATAATGGTACATTCATGATCTTGAGTTTCAGAAATTTATGAATCTGAATAGAATCCGCCATGTAAAGACAGCTCCTCGGCATCCTTCATTGAATGGTCTAGCCGAAAGGGCTGTACAAACTTTAATTCTGGTCTGAAAAAGTTATTGGAAGGCACTCTGGAATCTCAACTTTCCTGGTTTCTCTTAAGTTATCGTACAATACCACATTCGACCATGGGTTCAACACCATCGGAGTTATTAATAAAATGCCGTCTACGTACACGTTTACACTTGGTATTTCTGAGTTTAGAGGGGAAGGTTGCGCGGAACCAGAGTAATCAGAAATTTAACCATGACATACACAGTAAAGCTCACACATTTAGTGTAGGTGATACGGTATAAGTGCAGAATTTCAACAGTGGATCCTATTGGACTCTGGGAGCTATTGTTTCAGAGACTGTTCATTACCTTTCCAAGTACAAGTTGGAGATAGAATCATCCGTAAGCAGATAAATCATATCCACGCCAGAGAGACATTCCAACAATTAACTGATCAACCTGTGATTAACGTTGAACCGTTGACTTCTGAGGTGTGTGATCGATCTAAATTAAACATTCCAGATGTTTCAGAGGTGTTGCCAAATCCTGAACTGCCCAGTTCCAATGGTGTGTCTCATAGTGCAGCTCCAGGTCCTGTCGATCCTGTTCAGGAACCTCCAGTGATAGAGCTGTGCCGCTCTAGCCATACCCAAAGAACACCTCAAAGACTTGATTTATAATTATCTGAAATTGTGTGTATGTTTGTTTAATGTACAAAGGTGTTTTTAAAGAGTAATTGTAAAAAACTAAAGGGGGAGGAAATGTGCTAACTTCATGTATTGTCCCTCTCTCCTGTCAATTATGGGTCATGTGAAGTACCGCAGGAGCTTCGAACAGTGAGATCTTAGCGCAGGCAATGTAAGAGGCATGGGGGTTTTTGGACAAGAGATCGGGGCTAGTGTGCAAGCACTCCAAGACGTCTCTGTAATAAAGTTTTAGTGTTTCTTTATGAAACCTGTCTGCTTCATCAATTGAAACAATTAAAAATTTATGTGCTTCTGAGCTACGGCCTTCTCTGCAGCATCCTCGACCTAACAAGGAGCCAAGCCTGTCGGTTTTTTCCACAGTTATTATTTAGGAAGCTTATCCTAACCAGACCAAGCCCATAAAACCTGTGTGTAATCACTGCAATTGTCCCTTTTACAGACAAACTGCAGTTAGCCTCAAGAGGGCTCCACAGTATTTGTATGTAAACACTTGTAGTGGTTTGCTCACAGCTTGTTGTAAGTCGATTAGAATGGGACATTTCAGCCTAGCAATTAACGGATGCATGCTGAATGTGTTTATATGACATTTCTCTGCTTACTATTTTAGTTGAAACATGAATCCAATTATAAAAAATGTGTAAAAACAGCATTCAGAAAAATGTCATGTTAAGCATTTGCCAATTACTTTAGAGTTCAAAAGACACGACTATGAAAAGATTTTGGATTCAAGATTGTTCTTAAAAATCTTTACTTCCAAACTGTCCTTGGTTGGTCTACACTTATTTCATTTTTCTTGTTCTTTCCGTATTTTATTTGCTTCTGCTTTATGTCACATAACCCCAATTTGTTCATTGTTGTAAGAATCTAGAACTATATTTTGTTTGTTTTTTTCCTGCTGTCCTACCATTTCACCTCTCCTCCTTTCTTTCACTTTGTGCACCCCACAATCCTTGTTTTCATAACAATGTTAAAATATAATGATAAATATTCCTTTTATCATGTGTGTTGCCTCCAATTTGTAGCACATGGCTACTCCTACCCAAATTGCTTGGTTTGAACCAGTGCCTGTGGATGGCCGAGCCACTGAAGTGAAAATTTCAAGCCCTGCTGCACTCATTTAAACAGCCCCAACTTGACATAAAAAGAAATGAAGGAGATTGAGGGTTTATGCTCTGTCCAGTGATAGGGTTCCAGTTAGAACATGGGAACTTTTATGAATTGTATCCTTGGGGTGCTAATGCATGCAGCTAGGTAAAGGAGTCCCAGAAAAGCCATCCACAATGCCTGTAAGGACATGACACAGTGACAGCTCTTGCAACACAAAAGAACCTAGCCAAATTATGCTTAGAGTTAGCAGACCTGAGGAAATGTGACAAAATGTGATTCAACAATTTCCTATATTAAGTACAAGTTTCTACTCCAACTATGCATGGAACAAAGTGCATTCAAAGCATGCATTGCCATAAAGTGACATGGCAGTCATACAGACTGCAACTTACGTTAGATCCTAAAGTTTTAATGAGGCTTCATAAGGAATATTCTTTAATGCACCTTAACTGCAATGATGCATGTTCAGTTATTGACACAATGCATATTGGTACATATTCATCATTATAAATGCTCCTTAAGTTTACTGAAGTCAAAAATGATTTACTTCCTTGCATGACAAGATAACACAAAATAACAAAATTAACACAAACTTGAAGAGGGCCCCAAAATAATAACTACCTTTCTGAGGCAACCATCTTAGATATCTTTGCCTATGGGACCAACAAAAGAATGGGGGAGGAGAAACCCCTGGGGTTAGTAACATCATGTTCCTGATATGTCTTGCCCAGCTATTCATGCAATGATATAGAGGCATACACACATAATAACATCACACGTTATATACAATGGAGCCCCGACTTGAAGGTGTTTCTTAGGCCCAACATTGTAACGTACTTCCTCTCCTATTATTGTAAGCTTAGAATAGCAGCCTAGCAGCGCCCGCTAAGCAAGTCAGCATCTTATAGTCAGTGTTCAATGTTCACAAGCCTGTATAACTATGTATTCCATGGTGCATGTAGCTTGCAATCTTAAGGAGGTAGTGCAGAGTGAGACACAGTTCCCAGGTAATGATAAGAGGAGGAACTGAAAGCTACTGTGTGAATGATCATTTGAGTGCCATAGGTGACTACTTTGAGAAATTCAATAGTGTGATGAAACTTGGCAGCTATGGTCTGTCCGTGTTGTTATTCCGTGGAGGAGTTGATGAAAATGTCCAATAGCGCCTAGGTCAATTGACATTGGACAGCAGTTGGCCAGTATTACGGATGATCGCTATCTTACTTCGGAGAGAGGTGAGTGTGTGCATGTTGAGGGCAGTAATTTCTTTTCCATTAGCAATGCCCTCCCTATTGTGAAAATTAACCAGCAGGAAATGATACAGTTTGGCAGTGCCCCCTTGCTGAACCTAAGCCTGTGGTAGTGTTCCTCCATCGTGCCCAGGAAGTGTACAGGGGCCTGCAGATATAGTTGGTGGCATAAATAATTACTTGCGCCAACAGTAGCATAAATGCAGGCTACTTAGCTCTGGTGCCATTGGATCTCCCCGGCATACCTTATTTGACTGGCTTTCTTTTTGATACAGCTATGTTGAAAGCTATTCCCTTATTTTGGGATAGGGAAAATAAAGGGCAATGTATCTTTAAGAGATCCCATTGGAAAGCTGAAAGCTTTGATGGTCTTCACTGCTCAGGTTAGAAGAGTGTGCTTTACATTTAGCAAGACTTGTGTGCAAAAAATTCAAAGAGCTTCCTCATTATGTCTTTATTTGTTTTGAATTTGCATGGAAAGCATCTTCATCGGCAAGACTTTCTACGGTACAAAGTCTGAGGTCCCTTACTGCTCAATAACAATAGCACCACAGGATACAGTGGCAGTATTGTTTAAAGTAGTACGAGTTGTAGAGTGTTGGATACCATTCAGTAGGTCTTAATGAAGTCTTCGTAGTCTTAAGTAAGTTAACGTATATATTTATTAACTACAAGAACAATGTACCTATATGTAGTAAAGGGTTCAAGCTAGGAGATGTTCCCATGTTTGCTTGTGCACAGGGCTCAGTCCAACAATAGACTGATCCCTAGATGTGGGTCATGTTTTCTCTTACATCAGTGTATGGGCGGTACTGTACTCAGTCCCACATTAACCCTATATGTGCCAGACCATTATAATACAGTACATATCTCACAATATATCTTCTTTATTTTATTCATTCAGGGGATGTGGGCTTTGCTGATTGGGCCAGCATTTATTGCCCATCCCTAGTTGCCCTTAAGAAGATGGCAGTGAGCTGCCTTCTTGAACCACTGCAGTTCATGTGGTGTAGGTACACCCACACTGCTGTTAGGAATGGAGTTCCAGGATTTTGACCCAGCGACAGTGAAGGAATGGTGATATATTTCCAAGTCAGGATGGTGAGTGGCTTGGAGGGGAACTTTCAGGTGGTGGTGCTCCCATGTGTCTGCTGCTCTTGTCCTTCTAGGTAGTAGTGGTCGTGGGTTTGGAAGGTGGTGTCGAAGGAGCTTTGGTGAATTCCTGCAGTGCATCTTGTAGCTGGTACACACTGCTGTTACTGTGTGTTGGTGGTAGAGGGAGTGAATGTTTGTGGATGTGGTGCCAATCGGGCTGCTTTTGCCCTGGACAGTGTCAAATTTCTTGAGTATTGTGGGAGCTGCACTCATCTAGGCAGGTGAGGAATATTCCATCACACTCCTGACTTGTGCCTTATAGATGGTGGACAGGCTTTGGGGAGGCAGGAGGTGAGTTAGTCATTGAACAGTTCCTAGCCTCTGACCTGCTCTTGTAGCCATAGTATTTATATGGCTAGTCCAGTTCAGTTTCTGGTCAATGATAACCCCCAGGATGTTGATAGTGGGCGCTTCAGTGACGGTAATGCCATTGAACATCAAGGGACGATAGCTGGATTCTCCCTTGTTGGAGATTGTCATTGCCTTGTGTGGCAAGAACATTACTTCCCACTTGTCAGCCCAAGCCTGGATATAGTCCAGGCTTGCTACATTTGGACATGGACTGCTTCAGTATCTGAGGAGTCGTAAATGGTGCTGAGCATTGTGCAATCATCAGCAAACATCCCCACTTCTGATCTTATGATGGAAGGAAGGCGATTGATGAAGCAGCTGAAGATGGTTGGGCCGAGGACTTCTGTACCATGAAATGCAATATTAAACTGCAGTTCAAAACCAGTACTGTGAGTCTGTTGTCATTACATCTGTTTCTAAAGCTCCATTTGCATTATAACTTCAAATTCATATTTGTTTTGACTGCAATCATTTTTAATTATAATCCACTTGCCACAAATTATATGAATTTCCTTATTGTGATTTCAGTTTGATTACAAGGTTTGGACTTTGAATATCCCTTTTGAAATGAACTGTGAGGCTGCTTGAATTAAATCAGACTCTCAAAACTGTAAGATTTGAACCCTCATTCCTTTTTCTTGTCTCAGCTCCCCTCTTTCAACAAGCCAGGATGCATGGTACTGTGTTGCGCTAATTGGACATTTACACTGAGATTCAAGTGTCACAATCCACCACGAGTCTCTGAAATCACACGATTGTTTAGAATTCAGTCTTCAACCAGGACCTCACCATATGAGGAATCATTGGCGCTAACTTCATGCTGATAACTGCATGCCAACATATGGTGTGTCAGGTAGTGTCACCAGACTGCTCTGTGCAAATCTGATGCAGCACTAAAGAATATCAAGCATGCAAAAATTAGCCATCATTTGAAAGCAATGAACTTGTTTCTTGTATTGATCAAACGCATTATTTTTAATATGTGGCGTGTGTGTGTGTGTGTGTGTGTGTGTGTGTATGTGTGTGAATATGGGTGTGGTGGAGGGGGATGTTTGGGGAGGATGAGTTATTGGTTCAGAAAGAAGACAGCAACAGAATTACCAAAAGGAAGGAAACAATTTACTTGCTGTAATAAGAAAATCCTGTATGGCGACGAATTTGCACATCACCTAATTCAGAAAAGCAAGACTCATCAATAATGATAATTTATACATTTTACGGCAAAATAATAGAGAAATCTAATGAAGGTTACACACGGCAGTGCAATTTTATGCAAATAATTGCAAAGTGATGCACTTTGGGAGAATCAACATTAAAATGTAGTATAATCTAAATCACAATATTTTAAAGGAATTGTAAGAGTGAAGGGGCCTCGGGCTGCATATTCACAGATCTTTGAAAGGCTTTGTAAATAGGGGCATTGATTACAAAGACAAGGAAGTCATGCTAAATATTTATAAATCTCTGGTTAGACTTTTGAGAGGGTGCAGAAGAAATAATTTACTATTATGATACTATGTGCTGAAGGATTTCAGTGAAGTGACAGGAGTAACTGGGGTCATTCTCCTTAAAGCATATACATTTAAGGGGAGATTTTATAGAGGCATTCAAAATAATGAGGGATCGAGCAAGTAGGGAGAATTTTTTCCATTGGCATGTGGGTCGGCAACTAAAGATAACAGATGTAAAATAGTTGGCACAAAAACTAGAGGGAAAATAAGAAATTTCTTTATTTAGAGATCTTTCAGGATCTGGAATATATTACCTGAAAAGTTGGTGGAATTAGATTTCATGGCAATTTAAATAAAAGCAATTGGACATTTACTTGGAGAGAACTAATTTGCAGAGTTACGGACAAAAGGTTGGGGTGTAACATCAGTTTAGACAGCCACTTTTGTTATGATATGGCAGGTGGCAATTGCTGGGAAGACCAAATTCCATAGGAAAACTTGGCCAAGCTATCTCAGCGATTTGCAATTTGTATTTTATTCTGAGAAGGTATTGTTATGACACAGCAGTTGGTAAAGGCTGAGTTGTTTAAATCCCAGAGGGAAACTTGAACAACTGTCATAACCTATATTTTTAATTGGTATGTTTGAGATACAGCTCTGAATTCAGGAATAAAAGTACAAAACCTCAAGAGATTTTTTTATGTAAAACTAAATTAAACATTTATTAATTTAACAACAAATTAAACACATACACATGTCTACAAATGACTACCATAATAACTTTTGAACAAATCCCCAAATTAATCCCAGGTAAATCTGCACCAAGGTAACAATAACCCATAGACTTTAAACAGACACTAGGCAAAGCACATTTGACCTTATGAATTCAAAATGAGGTTCCTTGCAACTTGGTTCTATTGCAGACAGTTGTAGGCTTACAGGCTGGCTAGATCTTTAATGCCTCTGACTGACACACACAAACTCTGTTTCTGTTTATACCTAGCTTTCCCTTTGAATGTAAATTTTCCATTGTATTACTTGGCTTTTTAACAATTTTCCCCTCTCCTAATAATAATCCTTTCATTCCAACAATTTTATTAGCAATATAAACACTGTGCTTGGTGTCTCCCAGTTGGGGGAAGTTTTATCCATTCTTTTGACTGGTTTATTCAAAAAATGCAAATTACACTTTACCTTTTAACTTCCTTATGTTTTTCTAATTACATCACAAAACTACTATACATAAAAGCTCTCAGACTGGCTGGCTTTAATCCAATTAAGCCACACAAAGACACATATATCGACATACACATGGACACAGACTTTACTACAATTCCAATTTACCAATAATTTCTAATAAAAATTATACACATTAATATTTCTTCCTGACAGTGTGTGCGCTGAAGTCAGTAGTAAAGACTCCATTACCACTTTTGGACATTTTAAATATTAAATTAAAACTTTTATTGACAGAAGAAAAGAAAACTTAAACACACAAGATTATAGGGCAGAATCTTCTGTTCGGTGTGCGGGGGTGGGCCCCGCACGCTGATGCGTAAAATGACGCGTAAAATGATGCATGGTGACATTGGGCATGCATCCCGATGTCACCGTGTGTCATTCCGATCTTCCATTCGGTGGGCATGCACCGCTGAACTGTCAAAGGCCTGTAAGGCCATTAAGCAAGCAACTAACCCAATTGAAAAAGCTGCCCGTCCAACCTTAAGGTTGATGGGCAGGCAAAGAGCCCAGACGACCTTTGCATTTTTCATGAAACCTCATCCATGGGTTGGGTGAGGTTTCATGAGGGGTTTATAACATTAATAAATATTTTTGGAACATTTGAAAAACATGTCCCAGCTTATTTGACGCTGTCACATGAGGGGACATGTGTAAATGATTTTTTAGCTTCTTTATTTAAAATTCACATTAAGAAATTAATCTCCCTGAGGCACCTCCGTGTGTCATATTGAGTGGGCCTTAATTGGCCCACCCATGCAAAATGGTGGCCCTGAGCCGATTGTAGGCGGCGATTGGCTCTGCGCCCGTCCCGACCAGCCCGCCCAACAGGGAGAAAGTTCTTCCCATAGTTACACAGTTACATTTAATCCTATAACATTTTCCAAAAGATTTCTAGTTAGCTAGACTCACAAAGAAGCACCCTTTTCAGCAATAGTCCCAATAGATTCTTAATCTGTAAAACATCCAGTAATATTACTGCAAGGCACTGACTGTTGCTATAAGGGAGGTAGTTCACGAGCTTTTCTCTCCCTCCTAATCTTCAATGGAACTTCAAAGCTTGTAAGAAAACCTTGCTTTTGAACCAACTAGATACTCCTCTGGGGTAGCTAGAAACTGCTGTCTTCACAAGACTGTGCTCGCACAGCACTCCTTTCAAGACCTCACATGGTCACACACCTTTTACAGCTTTCAATCTTTTCTTAAAAACATTTCTTCCTTTTCATCCTTATTCATTATTCTTAAACTCCTTTTAAAAGATATCTTTTCCAGAATCTAAAAATCTTTCATGTTGTCATTATGGCCAGCACTTTTGGGAAAATAAACTTAATAACTTTGCTTTAGCTATTTATAATCTTTGCCAGTTGTAAAACTTCCTGTTATGTCTCTTTGAAATTCAACAGCTAAAAATTCAACTCCTTATCTATCTCCTGCTGGAAATTCCTATTCACACTGTATCTACTGGGATCCCATCTTAGCTCACCCATCTCCACTTCAAAATGCCGGATTTTACACCTAAACCCTTTAATGATTTAAACCTTGCAGTCCAACTGTCTTCAATTTAATTAAATTAGTCACACGCACCCAACAAACATATAGTCCCCACAAGCCTGTTTCATAGTATCCCACAGTAATATTGGAAAAAATGATATTTTCTTTATACCTCCATCCTTATGGAGAAATGAACTGTCATAATTCTAACAGATGGTTTAATTTCCTCAACCCATTTTGCATTACAATACTTACCTCTATACTCAAAGTTATTACACCATCAGGTACATGCATTAACATGACAATATACACAAGGTCTTTGTAACAACAGAGGTCATTTCAGTCAATTGTCCATATTTCAACTGTTCAATTTCCTTCGAACTTTAAACCCTTGACAATGCATCTGCATTTAAATTTTCTCGTCCAGCCACATGTATAATTTGTAAATTAAATGGCTGTAATAATAAACTCCATCTGAACAGTTTAATATTCTGGCTTCAAAATTTTAAAGGATTGTGTGTATAAACAATTGTTTCTGAAGAATTGCTTGTAACATAAATCTTGAAATGCTACAATGCTAACACCAGACCTAAAGTCTCTTTTTCGATGGTTGAGTATCTTTTCTGATGTACAGTTAGCTTCTGTGAAAAATATCCTACTGGCTTTTCAATTCCTGTTTCATCTTCTTGTTAACAACACAGCACCAGTACCTAGATCACTTGTATCAATCGCCAACTTAAACTGCTTGGCATAATTAGGTGCTGCCCAAACTGGTGTAATAGTCAACATAGTTTTTAAACTATCAAATGCATTCTGAAACTCCTGTGTCCATTTAAATTTATTGTTCTTTTTTAGCAGTTTGGTCAATGGAGCAAGCACACTGCTAAATTTGATTCAATCTTTTGATAAAACCCACTCATACCTAGAAATCCTGTTTCATTGTAGGCACAGGGACATTCATGATGGCTTTTACTTTTACATCTCGTGGGGCCACCTGACCATGTCCAATGGTGTGGCTTAGATATGTAATTTGCACTTTTGCAAATTCACTCTTGGCCAAGTTCACGATCAGATTAGCTTCTTGTAGTCAATCAAACAGTTCTTTTAAATGTTGTAAGTGCTCCTCCAACGTTTGACTGAAAACCATCATGTCATCAATATAAACAGCTCAATTGCACACTCCTGCAATTATTTGTCAGTCTGTGTAACATCTCTGTGCATTCTTCATACCAAATGGCATGACTTTAAACTGATATAGTCCATCTAGCATCACAAAAGCTGATCTCTATTTTGCTGTTTCCCATGAGGGTGCTTGCCAATATCCTCGCAGCAAGTCAATCTTTGCAATAAGCTCTGAGTGTCCCACTTTCTCAATACAATCTTCCAATCATGAATAAGGATATGAACCCGTTTTTTGTCATTGCGTTCACTTTTCGATAATCTGCACACAGTCTTTGTGCTCCCTCTGGTTTTGGTACCATCACATGGGTGAACTCCAGTTACTGCAATTAGACTCTATGATGGCATGGAAGCATGAATTCAATTTGTTTTTGCACTTGAGCTAATTTTACTGGATTTAATCCATAAGGATGTTGCCTTATTGAAGCTGAATCTCCCACATCTACATCATGTATAGCCAAATTTGTTTTCGCTAGCTTATTCCCACAAATAGCTTTGTGTGACTGCAAGAGTTTTTCCAAGGGCAGGATCTTCGGGTCATTGGGCAGGTGGTGTGGGCGGGCGTGGTGGGTGGGCCAAGGAGTGGCCAGGAAATGGCCCGCCGCCCGCGATCAGCTGCTGCCCGCGATTTCACTCTGGCTGGCTAATTAACGGTCAGTCAGTATGAAATATGTGCTGAAACACTCAGTGCTGCTAGGATGGGGGTGGGAAGAGTGCAAGCACAAAAGTCAGCGCATGTGCTGGGGAGCATGCACTGAAAGCTCCCTGAAAGTAGGGAGCTCCCTCAGGGAGCTGAAGATTTTTAAACCACTGAATAAAGTTTTTAAAAATCCATAAAAAAAATGTACATACAGCAGACTTACTCACCTTAACGTGTATATTTGGAAAATTCTGCCCAAAAAATTTTATTTCTTTTTAATTCAATTATGGAAACCTCATCTCTCCTGTGGATGAGGTTTCCTATAAAAACCAAAGGCCCCCTGGTCGATTCGTCAGCCCACCAACCATAAGGTTGGATAGGCAGTGAAAAATTGCTTTTAATTAATTGATTAATGGCCTTAATATGCCTCTTAATTGCCAATGGGCATTCTGCCGACTCTCGGTCGTGCTCGCCGACTGAAATATCGTGCGAGTACGTGATGACATTGGCATACTCGCCTGATGCTATCGCGCGTTATCTTAAGTGCATTCGGGTCAGGCATGCATCCGCCCACAGGATGTAAAGTTCTGCCCCAAATCTCTTTGCTACTTGTCTGGAAGGTAACTCAGTATCACATTTAAATTGTTAAGCACTCCCTCATTGTCCAATTTAATTAGAGGAAAGTCAATTTCAGAATCCTTCATTTCTACCTCCTTTTCCTTATCTATACTTCCTTTTGGTTATCTTTCATGCCAAAGTACTTTTTAAGCATATTTACATGACACACCCTCTGCTGCTTTCTTATATCTGGAGTATTTAATAAATAATTTACTTCATTCAGTCTCTTTTAAATCCAGTAAGGTCCACTAATCCTTGCCTTTAATGGTTCACCTGACACTGGCAACAAGACTATTACTTTTTCTCCAGAAACAAAACTATGAGCTTGTGCCCCCTTATCTGCACTTGGCTTCACTACTTCCTGTAATTTCGCTGAGCTAAACACTTCAGCCTCACTCTCTACTACCTTCTATTCCTGAACAATCTTTTCAAAGGCAGATCCAGTTAACTGGATGTCAGCATCCCTCCCCTGTTTTTTAGATTCTTCCTCTTTCTGTTTCAACCTGTATACAAACTGCTGGTTTTTCCTGCCTCTGGATCACCAAGCCCACAGTACTCTATTTTCTAGAACTTTCCTGTGTGCTGATTACTGTCATAGGCTTTCCCTGTAACCTCCAACATATTGACTTTATGTGCCCAAACTTATTACAATGGAAACATTTAAGTCTTTGAAACATTAAATCACTTCTACCCTCAGCACCTTCATTTCTAGTCTGAGAATTCCTGAGAATTACCAGCTTTCCCCTCTCTTCCCTGTCTACCTGCCTTCCGATCACCTTCCCACTTCCTATCCTTCTCGGATTTAAAAGGGTAATGGAAAAAAGGATTTGATCTATGGACCATTGCATAATCATCAGCGATATCTGCTTCTTGCCTAGCCATTTTAACCTTCTGTTCTTCCACATGAGTTCTAACTACCGAAGGAAGTGAATCTTTAAATTCTTCCAAAAGCATTACTTCTCTCAGTGCTGCATATGTTGTCTCTATCTTTAATGTCCGTAACCAATGGTGAAAATTACTTTGTTTTACTCTCAAACTCAATATAAGTCTGTCCAGGCTGTTTCCCTACCTTCTGAAATTTCTGCCTGTATGCCTCAGGAACCAACTCATATGCACTCAGAATAGCCATTTTATTGTAGCATAATGCACTGCTTCAGACAGCAATGCATAAACCTCATGAGCTCTATGTACCAAGCTACTTTGTAAATCAATGTCCAGATTTCTTGTGACCATATCATTTACTTAGCTATCTTCTCAAATTAAATAAAGAATACCTCCCCATCCCTTTCTTCAAACTTCAAAAGAGCTTGTGCAAATTTAAACATCCCCCCCACTGGGTTTTGGGTTGAAGGTGGTTGTTTCACCACCACAACCTCCCTCAGCATCTGAGGTCTTTTTTTCAAAGCCCAACCTTTTAAGCTGGTATTCCCTTTCTCTTTTCTTTTCTCTTTCCCCCATTGCTAACTTCTCCATTTCTGATTCCCTTTCCTGCCTCCTTTCTCTCTCCTGCCTTTCTGTTTGCTCCCTTTGAGATGCTTTCTTTTTCCTTTTCTTTTTCTTTTGCCTCTAATTCAATAATTTCAATTCCATTGCTTGTTCAAGTTCAAGCTTCTTCATTTGCAACTGAAGTCTCACGCCTCCAGCTGTGACTCACTAGTTTCAGGTATCCCTTCCAATTTCAAATGTTGCACTACTACTTCAAATTTGTCTGCCTTCCTTGCCCCTGCGGTTAATCCTAATTGCAATTTATCCTCCAATTCTATTAACTAAGCCTTAGATACTTTTTGTAAATCTGTCAAGGTTACATCTTCCACTCCTAGAAAAGTCTTAGCAATTGCTGAAGCCATGGTCGCAGTTTAATCACTTTAAAATCTCTCAACACCAACTCCAGAGTTCAGTGTTCTTCCCCCACTCGCAGGCTTCAGATTCACAAACTCCAAGCCAGTCAAAGAATTTTAAAAATCCCACAAAGAGACCCCAATTTTGTTATGATATGGCAGGTGCTAATTGCCGGGCTGACCAAATCCCAAAGGGAAACTTGGCCAAGATATCACAACAATGTGCAATTTATATTTTATTACGAGAGGGTATGTGCACTGAAATCAGAAGTAAAGATTCCACTACCACTTTTGGAGATTTTCAATATTAAATTAAAACAATTATTAACAAAAGAGAAGAAAACTTACGCACATGGATTACAGTTACATTTAGTCTTATAACATTTCCCAAAAGATTTCTACTTGGCTAGACTCACAAATAAGCACCCTTTCCAGGCAACAGTCCCAATAGGTTCTTAATCTATAAAACGTCCAGTATTATTACAGCAAGGTACCCACTATTGCTATAAGGGAGGTATTTCACAAGCTTTTCTCTTCCTCTCACTCGACAGTGGAAATCCAAAGCTTGCTTCCTGGACCAACCAGATACTTCTCTGGGGTGGCTAGAAGCTGCTTCCCTCACAAGACTGTGCTCGCACAGCACTCCCTTCAAGTTCTCACATGGCCACGCACCTTATACAACTTTCAATCTTTCTTTAAATATATTTCTCCCTTTTCATCTTTACTCATTGTTCTTAACCTTCTTTTGAAAGATATCTTTTCCAGAATCTAAAAATCTTTCATGTTGTCATTTTGGCCAGCACTATTGGGAAAAGTAAACTTAATAACTTTGATCTAGTTATTTATGATCTTTGCCAGGTTGTAAAATGTCCTGTTATGTCTCTTTGAAATTCAACAGATAAAAATTCAACTCTTTATCTATCTCCTGATGGAAATTCCTATTCACACTGTATCTACTGGGATCCCATCTTAGCTCACCCATCTCCACTTCAAAATGCCTGCTTTTACACCTAAATCCTTTGATGATTTAAACCTTGCAGTCTGACTGTCTTCAGTTCAATTAAATTAGTCACGCACACCCAACATACATGTAGCCCCCATAAACTTGCTTCACAGTATGCTGCAGTAATATTGGACAAATTATATTTTCTTTACACTTTAAAGGCACAAGCACTATGGACTGGATGTCCTCCTTCTGTGCTATAAGAGGCTATGACTGCAATTTTTCAGCCTCGTTTGCGTTGGGCGCCATGATGGGTGGGGGTCCAATATGGCGAGAAGGCCAAAAATCGGTTTCATGCCATTGTGAAACCAGTTTGCAATCGGCGGCTCCACCAGTCAGTGATGGGCCTGCGTTTCCTGCCGTTGGGAACCTAATTTCAATAATTTAGCATCTCATTATAAGCCCTGCTCACCAGAATCTTCCCCCCCCCCAACCATGCTAGATCTTCAGGGCACATCGCTGTGATTGCACGCCGATGAGTTTCACAACTGTACTCAAGCGACATGCACCCGGTGACCTGTGCTTTGTTCGAGACTTCAAGGTTTGTTTGCCTACCTTGCTTTGGGCAGCACTTGCAGTCATCAGTGCCAGGCTTCATAGACAGCACCACATCACTTTTAGGGTGGTTCATGGGCTGGTCCCTACCGACCACTGTAAGGTGGCAGTGGATTTTCAATGGCTGCAGGGCTAATGCTTGCTTGGGAAAGGGGAAGAAGTAGTCTCAGGCCAGGAAAGAGGCTGCATGGCGAGGGCTATACTGGAGAAGAGTGGTATCACAGGGTGTGAGTGGGGGCATATGTTAATCTGTGCAAGTTGCTTCAAGATGGTTAGGGCTGAGTAGACAGCCTCCAGAGGAGATGAGGCCAGATGGAGATGTGAGGGTGTGTGAGAGAGTGAGTGGCGATGTCCCTTGTGCTGGCAGTGAGTAAGATGCCAGTGAATGAGTGATGGCCTTGAGTGTGTAGTTTAGAGTGATAAGATGGTTGTCTTACCTGGTGGCACGGATGAAATCATTCATTCGATTTCTGAACTGGATGGCTGACCTCTTGAGTGCAGCGTTGGCACTGACCACTTTTGCCACCGCCCCCCCAAGCCGGACTGATGAGACTTATGGGCCTCCTGTGACCAGAGTGGGGGGGCAGAGGACATTGTGGCGGTCCTTCACAGCATCCAGAAGGCATCGCAGGAATACATCGCTGAATCGGAAGGCTGCACATTCCTTGGCTTTTGGGGCCATGTTTTCACTAAAGCTGTCCTGGGCTGCAAGCATTGAGAAGTGTGTGCGCAGCTGCAATTTAAATATGGCACCCGGTGTGAGGAATTGGCGAGGTAACGGCATGGCAGGCAAATCGGAGGCCTTTTTTTTAATTCTTTCATACATTTGCTGCCCATCATTAATTGCCCTTGAACTGAGCAGCTTGCTAGGCCATTTCAGAAGGCAGTTAAGAGTCAACCACATTGCTGTAGGTCTGGAGTCTCATGTAGGCCAGACCAGATAAGGGCGTCAGATTTCCTTTCCTGAAGGACATTAGTGAACCAGATGGGTTTTTATGGCTGGTTTATATTTTAGAATTTTCAGCCAGGTCCCTCACTACTAGATTTAAAGCCAGAAGTGGCAAAGTAAAGATATTTGCATATTTTAGTTATGCAGGAGCAAAATGAAACACCTACCAAATATAGTTGAAAACACAAATATAAGTGCAATGTGAAGGAAAAATTGTCTGCAAACAACTTAGAACCACAATGGCTATTCTCACTGATTCACAGAACAAATGGCAGCATTATAGTGGCTAAAGTCTTAAACATCAGCTTGGCTAAGTTGGCTGCACTCTCACCTGTCAGTCAGTAGATTCAGCCATGTTCCAGGACTTGAATACATAAATTAGGCTGGGAGAATTCCACATTGTTGCTGGTATGATCCTTTTAATGAGATGCTAAATTGAGGTGCTGTCTACTTGTTCATGGTGCATATTGAGATTTTCATGGCACGATTTGTAGAAGGGAAGGGGTTTAAGCAACATTATGGCCAATATTCTTCCCTTAACTAACACCATAAATAGGAAACTCATTGCTTGGAAAGTGCTCCGAGATGTTCCTGAGAGACATATAAGGCATTATGTAAACCCAGGTTATTCCTAATTTTCTTGAAGTAGGTTTTGAGTAACTGCTGAACTGTTCATTTCAACTCAGAGAGAATGAATTGTTGATCAGGCAACACATTTGCTTTGATCTCTGCTTTGCATTGTAGGATCAGAATAATAATTTTTTTTTTGCAGGAGATACGAAAAAAAATACCTGAAGATGAAGTAAAAGCTCCCCCTGTAACAATTAATACGGCATTTGAAGAAAGCGACATAACTACACCAGTGAGTGCCCTTCAATTTCAACATATTTGTAATCATTGGAGAAGACAACTGTATTTTCTTTTGCTTTCAGATTTTAGGCGCTAAGCAAAATCACTATCATGTGTTGCAGACCCATGGACAGTCACAATGAAATCCAAATTGTAATATTTCAGTTCATGGTGGCTGAACAACATTGCTGGTGGGCTCTGCCCCATAGTGAAGGTCTGAAAAGAGTTGGAAAGAACAACAAAGTGATAGAAATTAAGTAACACCAAATTTGGATTTTAAAAGAGGGTAAGGGTTGTCCCAGTTCAAGGTTCTGGAAAAGAATTAGTGGCAAAAGAATGTATAATGAGCCTTGATTTCAAAGCAAGGAGTATGCAGGGTGGAGAAGACAATTGGAATAGTATTTACAGAGGAACAAAAGAGGAGTGTTCACAAGAGCAGACTGTAATGGTAATGATTAAATAAAGAGATAAAAACATAGATAGTGGGGATCATTTTAATAATGATCAATGGTGTAAAATGGCCAATGCCAAATTGATGGCCCAATACACATTTCACCATTTTTTTTCTTTCTGTTGACTAATTCAGCATTGCTCATTTTATATCATTGTCAAAAGTAAGGATCATGCCTCCTTCCCTTGAGAGATTGGAGCTTAGAGATGAGCAAGGATTATGGTGTATCGTCATCAAATATTGTCATAAGATATTTTTATCACATGATTTCTAATTGTTGGCTATTTTGGATGCCACCTTGTTAAATCAGAGCACTGTGTCCTAGTCCTCTATACTGAAATAGATAAACAATACCTCAGTTATCCCACTTTTAATTATTCAGGAGCAGGAAAATTGAGTGCTAATTATTAGCAACACTCACTTCCATAGCTTCTGTAAGCTTATACTGCAATAGTTCTATCATTAGGTGATTTAACCAGGTCAGCTTCACCTTCCACACATATTTATGACTCTGGTGCCTGGATGAACAGTGATCAGTATTAGCTGATTTGACTGATAACATTAAAGCTGTCTTACTGGGCATACAGAGTTGAATGAGTGGGGGAAAGATGCAAATTTCAATTTCAAAGCTGTAGTCAGTCAACACTGCAATTTGGGGACTCCTAATTATCCAGCAGTTTTCATTATTCAATGGGTGATCCCTTTCATTGTAGCAATTTAGCAAGGTTCCATTGTACTTATTTAATTTAGGTAGTTTCCATGCAGACTTACAGTTTGAGCAATGTAATACAAATATATATCCTTTACGAAATTTTCGCTGTTGCGTCTTCTTTGGTTTACATGTTGAATATATCTTTTAAAGAAATGTTAAAAAAAAATCAATTTTGTTAAAGTAATGTACCATTTTGCGAAATGGTATTGACAAGAGAATTTTCTGGCACATTGTTTGGGTTATTAATATGGTTACACCCAAGTTAGCAACATTCTTGGTCTGCCAAGAATTGGAAACATCATTCCTCTGATCTCTCTTTTCACAGATGCTGCTTGACCATCTGCTGAGTATTTCCAGCATTTTCTGTTTCTATTTCAGAGTTCCAGCATCCAAAGTATTTTGATTTTGGGCACTCATTGCTTTGTCTACTGAAAAGAAGCCCATTGCTATCTCACTGACTTAGAAATAAATTGCTGTCTAAAACAGACAGAAATTCATCGCTGTCTAATGCATAGACAAATCCTTTGCTATCTAACGCCCACTGAAACCTATTGCTCTGTCTGACATACATAGTAATCTTCACTCTTGTGGAAATCCATTGCTCTATTTATGTTAGGAAATAGAGATAGTTTAAATAAGTTATATTTGTATTTGTGGGTGTTAGGAATGAGTTTTAGCTTTAAAGTTTAAGTTTGATTTGTATTTCTGTACCTGTATGTTAAGAAAGGGCAAAGGGAGTCTTAGTTTCACTTTAAAAAGGTGCTTGCATTTCTAATGAAGAGTTTTATGACCCCTAAAGAGAAGATAAACAAACAAGGGTGGAGGGATTGGACTGTTGCCTAGCAACAGGGGACCAGAGAGGCAGGTCCCTCCCACAGACACACACACACACACACACATACAAGAAGAGAAACAGCAGTTGTTTTGGAAGCTGTTTGAGTGCAGTTGGTTCTGAAAGTTGCTGCCAGGAGAAGCTAGAGCAAAGGGGACAGCTAGCCAGTCTCAAGCTAAAGAAAAACTCCAAAAAAATCCAGGGGAAATCAGTAGAAGAGGGGAGAGTCCAAAGAGATCTAGTGAAAGGAAGGACAGGAACTTGGAAAAAGGTCCTGTTAAGTGAAGTTAAGAGTGAGGGGCAGAGAGAAAAGTTCCATGCTTCAGATTTTAAAGAGACAAAAGCTGCAGAAAGCAGATTTAAAGTGAGAACAGTTTGCAAGAGGCAAGAAAGTCCAAAGAGATGACTGAAGGTCTGTAACTCTTTGCTATGGAAATGTGAAACAGTGGCGTTCTGTTGACGGCTGAGTTGATGAGAGAGAATGCATGAAAGACAGTTTGGATGCATATGGTGATCTAGGGAAGAGGAACATTGGAAGGAGAGTTCGAAACCCTGGAGGTGAACCCTTGCTGAAGGCATCTGAGAGAAAGCACTGGTTAGGGAGAATATTCCAAGGTGAGGTCTTGAAGAATGGAAATTGGAAACTCTCATGTGAAGGATGGAATTCAGTGAGACTGGTTGCTTCATGGTGTGCCAAGCGTCTGGGGTGAGTTGAGGAAAGATCCATAGCATCTGTTTAAGGTGGTATCTGTCACTTGATTTCAGAGTGTGGTGTGTCTGACTACAGGGTGCCGTAGATTTACATCGACTGTGTACCTACTGTGTATGTTAGAGTATAAGATAGCCTTTGTAACTTGTGTTATCCTTACAAATCTGTATACATCTGTAAAACTATAGTTGTGGGTGAAGGAATATTGTAATATAGTTCATCTTTTCTTGTTGAATAAACATTTTATTCTTCTGTTAGAAGTTCATCAGCTGTCCCCTATGCCTCTGTTCAGTAGCTACTCTCCACATGTCTAAACAAGCAAATAAAAGTTAGGATCTATCAAGCTGGGTTCCACTCTGGGATCAGTTGTTCAGCGGTAACCTCAGGTGGGATCATATCAGTTTAAGAGTCTTCTTTCGAAGCTACTAAGAAACATTTAAGGTTTTAGTTTGCCTATATCTCTTCTCACCATGTAGGGACGAGTCAGATTTAACTAACTCCAAAGAGCTCGGGTGCAGGGAGTTTAACCAACTAAAGCCAGAATAGTGTCAAGTTTTCAGTTATATTTCCAGTAGGACAAACCTAACAATTATAATGTTGACCTTCAAAGTTGCCTGGAGTCTAAGCAGGCAGAATTTCATCCCTCAGAGATGGGTCTATTCCTGCAGGTTTCATGAGTGTACCACGCTGCCTGCTTGATCATTAACAATGCTCTGGATTACAGCTGACCAACCCTTTTCAGATATTGGATTATCAAATTCATAAGAGAGAGTTTGACTTCTTTCAGAATCTTCATAACATGGCACATGACCATTGAACCACCTTCACTGCAAAAAAATCTTGCCACTTCCTGGGCAAGAGGGAACGCCATGTTGTTTTTGGGTGATTTATGCCTGTAGCACTATTTTAAGCACCTCTGCGCTAATCCCTCTATTACTTTGGTTCTTCTGAAATGATGGTCTGCATTTTATATGCCCCTGGTGGGTATGGTTCCAGGGCTAGGGTGGGGGAGATGGTGGCTACGTAAAATGGCAAGGGCGCCCATCACAATCACCCTGAGCTCAGTTGGTGCCCGCCATATTAAAATGACCATTTAAGAGTCAGTTAGGCTTGTTGTTAAGCGTATTGACTCTAATATTACGTTGCCTACACTGTAATACATTTGACATGGGCAGCAGGGCGGGAGTGGGAAGCCTGATTTTTAACCTCAGTTGTTTAAAGGATGAGAAGGAAGGGGTGGGGGGAGGGTGGTGGTCGCTCTTCGGGGGCTGCCCTTTGCCGATTGTGGGGCGGCCCCCACTCCAGGCATCTTAGGCCTTGGGCTCCTGCTATCACTGATGCCTTCCTGGCGCTGCCGGGACCGATGAAGCTGCCTGCCAATCTGATTGGCCGGTAGCTCCAGTGGGCAGAACTTGGCCGAAGACCCACTCAGCCCTTGTTAGTCTACTCACAGTGCTTTATTGCTGTGGAGCTGCTCTGCGTGTAGTCGGTCGGGTTCAAGCTAACCTGGTTTCTGGTGGGATTGGGGGGGGTGTGTGGGGGGGGCGGCTAGAACATCATGGCACTCCCCTCCTCACGCCTGTATTACTGAGCCCGATTTATTTAATATTCTCTGTCATTTTCTGCTTTTAAGCTTGAGATCAAGACCAAAGTCCTAAAGTCGCAACTGACTTTGCAGCAGCAATATTTTATGATCTCTACTTTAAAGAGCATAAGACTATCATGGT
The DNA here is from genome assembly GCF_017639515.1 of Carcharodon carcharias. Taxonomy (NCBI): domain Eukaryota; kingdom Metazoa; phylum Chordata; class Chondrichthyes; order Lamniformes; family Lamnidae; genus Carcharodon; species Carcharodon carcharias. Next base: position 32,438,369 of record NC_054491.1, on the reverse strand, counting down.
TACTACAATCATATAGGATGACTCTAATAATCATTCATTTTATTTTTTGCAGACCAAACTAGAAGGCACTGAGGGTAAAAAAGGGAAGTGCATAAGGGTGCCGAAGGATTTCTCATTCATATCCAAAGAGACTATGTCTTTGATACTGGAGGTAAAGTACCAAGTTTGAGAGCAGGAATGGATGTGCTAAAATAGCTTTTCCTTTTAACAATAATGAATGTATTGATAGATCTGACCTTTAACAATGGTCAAATATTCATTGGTTTGATCTTTGGGACTAGCATACTAAGAGGTATCTTTTGCATAAGCCACAAGCTAGGTGGATTGCTCGTGGTAGAATTTCTGTACAGATTCCCCAACTCCTGCCATAACTTCAGTGGAAGATCTGCAGAAACTCTATAGAAACAGGAAAAACTCAAACAGAAATTCTAAGCAGACATCTGCAATTGTAGCTTGCCTCATATTTGAAACTACTTTTTACATGCATTTCCCTGGTGCTTCTGTAAGGGAATATCTCTCAGTCAGTTTCCTGATTCTCCTTTCTTTCTTCTGGGGTACAGCTCTATAGAGGCACTGAAGTTTCTTACCCCACTACTTCTGTGAGTTCTGATAATGAAATCAGCTGTCTATTCAACTGTAACAGCATCACAGCTGAGCCCAATTCTGCCTTTTCCTGAATTTCACACATGCATACTTCTAGAAGTGGAACAAAAGCCTGCTCATTGATTTGCTTTGCAAATCAATGGAGTTAAGGTCAATGATAAGATCCTTTCTATGATCCCATCTGAGACCAGTTAACTCATTGCACATCAGAATAGTACCTGAGACCATCCTCGTTTTTATCGCTCAGAAGAACATAAGAAACAGGAACAGTAATAGGAAATATGTCCCCTTGAGCCTGCTCCGTAATTCAATATACTCATGGCTGATCATCGTCCTTAACTCCACTTTCCTCCTGCTTCCCTATATCCCTTGATTCCCTGAGAGACAAAAACTCATCCTCCGCCATTTCCACCAACTCCCCCATGATACCACCACCATCTTCTCTTCATCCCCTCTGTCAGCATTCCGTAGGGACCGTTCCCTCCGGGACGCCCTGGTCCACTCCTCCATCACTCCCAACACCTCATTCCCTTCCCACGGCATCTTCCCATGCAATTGCAGAAGGTGCAACACCTGGCCCTTTACCTCCTCCCTCCTCACTGTCCAAGGGTCCAAACACTCTTTTCAGGTGAAGCAGCACTTCACTTGCACCTCCTTCAATTTAGTCTACCGCATTCGCTGCTCCCAATACAGTTTCCTCTACATTGGAAAGACCAAACGCAGACTGGGTGACCGCTTTGTGGAACACCTTTGTGTCCACAAGCATGATCCAGACCTTCCTGTTGCTTGCCATTTTAACACACCATCCTGCTGTCATGCCCACATGTCCATCCTTGGTTTCTGCAATGTTCCAGTGAAGCTCAACGCAAACTGGAGGAACAGCACCTCATCTTCTGATTAGGCACTTTACAGCCTTCAGGACTTAACATTGAGTTCAACAACTTCAGACCATGAGCTGTCTCCTCTTTCCTCACCCCTTTTTTATCCCTTTTTTCAAAATTCATTGTCATTTTTTATCCACTTATTTTTATTTTTATTCATTTTTATTTTTATTCATTCATTCATTGTTTTATCCCCCCTTTTTATCCCATTTTCGATCCCTTTTGTCCCCCACCCCAACCCCACAAGGGCCATCTGTTACTTGTTCATGGTGTTCTTTTCAGGGTGCTTACCCTTGTTCTGCTGTTATCACATTCTGCTTTCTTACCTTTGCCACTATCAGCACCTTTTTTCGCTTTACCACTACTCTTAACACTCCATTTGCCCTTTAGTTCATGACATCTTTGTCAATCTCTCCTTTGCCCCCACCTATCGCTGGCCTTCTATCCAGCTTTATCTGCTCCATGACCCCTTAAACAATATAAATTTCATCATATTTCTACTTATCTGTAGCTCTGAAGAAGGGTCATATGGACTTGAAACGTCAACTCTGTTTCTCTCTCTCCACAGATGGTGAGTTTTTCCAGCATTTCTTGTTTTTGTGACAAAAACTCGATCTCAGCCTCAAATATATTCAATGATGGAGCATGCAGAACCTTCTGGGGTACAGAATTCCAAAGATTCAAAACCCTTTGAGTGAAGAAATTTCTCCTCACCTCAGTCCTAAATGATTGGCCCCTCATCTTGAAACTGTGCCCCCATGTTCTACATTCCCCAGTCAGTGGAAACAATCACTCAGCATTTACCCTATTAAGCCCCTTCAGAATCTTGTATGTTTCAATAAGATCATCTCTCATTCTTCTAAACGCCAGAGAATATAGATCCAATTTACTCAGCCTCTCATTGTAGACAACCCTCTCATCCCAGGAATCAATCTCGTGAACCTTTACTATACTGCTTCCAATGCAAGTGTACCCTTCACCAAAGCCCTGTACAATTGTAGCAAGATTTCCTTATTCTTGTAATCCAATCCCTTGCAATAGAGGCCAAAATTTGCCTTCCTAGTTGCTTGTTGTACTTACATGTCAACTTTTTGTGTCCCTTGTATGAGTATATTCGGGTCTCTCTAAGCATCAACATTCACATATTCATGCCTTTTAAAAAATATTCTACTTTTCTATTCTTCTGACCAAAGTGAATAACCTCCCACCCATTATGCTCCATCTGCCACTTTGTTGTCTAATTACTTAACTTGTCTATATAGGAGGAATCGTCCCAGATTTGCACTGTGTGGTAGCGGGTGAGTAAAACGACATTTTACCCACCGGCCACAATGGTGGCTTCTAACGCCGCATTAATTATGCATTCTTGGGAAGCATGCCATTTTCATGCCGGGCGTGCTCCGATTTGCCTGCCTTGTCATCACCTCACAGCTTCATCACACTGGGTGCCACATTTAAAGTCCAGCTGCAAGCACACCTTTCAGTGCTTCCAGCCCAGGACTGCAAATCAGACATGGCCCCAAAAGGCAAGAAGATGGCAGCCCTCAGGTTTAGTGACCCATCCCTCAAATGCCTTTTGGACGCTGTGGAGGCCCACTGTGATGTGCTCTACCCCCGCTCTGTCTTAAGGAGGGGCAGCAACATTGCCACTCTGGCTTGGTAGGCAATGGCAATGGCGATCAGTGCCAATGCTGCACAGAAGAGGTTGGTCATCCAATGCAGATAAAAGTGAATAATCTTATCCATGCCACCAGGGTAAGGCAACCATCTTATCACTCACACACTCAGGCCCATCAAACATTCACTGGCATCTCACTCACTGCCAGCTCAAGGGACAACACCACCATTCTCACACACATACCCTCACATCTCCTTCTGGCCTCATCTGCTCTGAAGACTGCCTCCTCAGCCCTCACCATCTTGAGTCCACTTGCACAGATCGACATGTGCCCCCACACAAACCCTGCGATACCCCTCTTCTTCAGTACAGCCCTCACTCTGCAGCCTCTTCCCTTGCCTGAGGCCACTTCTCCCCCTTCCCCATGCAAGCCCTAGCCCTACAGCTGCACAAAGCCACCCCCTCCTTATGACTGGTCTAGTAGGTAGCGACCTGCCTGCGAACCCCCCTAATAATGCTATGGTGCTCTCCGTGAAGCCTGGTGCTGATGACTGCAAGTGCTTTCCAAAGCAAAATAGGCAAACAAACTTCGAAGTCCCAGGTGAGTTGCTCGCCAGGTGCATATCACTTATGTGCAATTGTGAAACACGTAGACGCAATGTGGGTGGACGATCTAGCGTGGAGGGGATTTGTCCGGCAGGCTAGCCTTATAATGATGTGTTACAATGGGAAACAGCCCATTGATGGGCTGAGTGGATGATTCCAAACTGGTTTCATGATGCCGTGAAACCGATTTTTGGCTTCTCGCCATAATGTCCGCTTACGCCGCCGACCAAACCCAGTGCCAGCAAGCATGGATGATTACCCCCTACCTCTTTGCACCCTCCTTGTATCCTCTTCACTGCTTACAGTCCAACCTAGCTATATATCATCAGCAAAATTAATTACATAACTCTCAATCTCTTTGGACAGAAATTTCCCCCCATCAGGGAGGTTTTCCGGGGGTGGGGGGTGTGGGGGAGTGAGCGCGAACCCGATCAGCGTCCCCGATTGGGTGCACAGTGCCATTTTACGTAGGTGGTCTAATTAAGGCCCGCCCAGCGTGACGCACACCGGAAGTGCTGAGCGCTCCCTGTGCGGGTGGGGCGAGGAATTCCCTGAGTCGGGGCCTGCGCTCTTTACCGCATACGTGTGAAAGAGCACAGAAATCTCCCTGAGGCACGGAGGTTAGTTTATGTTTTGAAAAATGGAATGAAGGTAAAAAAAAATTTTAAGTACATGTCCCCTCTTGTGAAACTATCACATGAGCTGGGACATGTCCATTAATTTTTTCAAAAAGTTTGATGTAATTGATAAACCCTTCACGAAACCTCATCCCACACGTGGATCAGGTTTCGTGAAAATTGCGAAGGCCTCCTGGGCTCTTCACCTGCCCGTAAGGTTGGATGAGCAGCATTCTTAACAGCTTTAATTAATTTGTTAATGGCCTAAATAGGCCTTTCACAGTTCGGCGGGCGCACAGCTGCATTGGCTGCGCTCCCGCCGAACTGACAATCTAAATGACGCGCAGTGACGTCGGGACCCCTGCCAACGTCACCGGCCGTCATTTTACGTGTTGGCGACTGGGCCCCTCCCCCGCTTGCCGACAGGAAAATTCTTCCCTTTGTTTAAGCCATTGATATAGATTGTAAGTAGCTTTGTCTCCAGCACTGAACCTTGCGGCACTCCACTAGTTACAGTCTGGCAACTTGAAAGTGCCTTGTTAATGCCGATGCTCTGCTACCAGTCCTCCATTCTCATACATGAGCCCCATCTCCATGAGCCCTTATCTTGCATATTAATCTTGTGTGTGGCACCTTTTCAAATGCCTTTTGGAAATCCAAATATTCTACATCTATTGGTCCCCCTTTATCTACCGTACTAGTTACATCTTCAAAAAACTCTAATAACTTTTTCAAACATGATTTTCCTTCCGTAAAACCATGTTGACTTTGGCTGATTGCGCTATGATTTTCTAAGTGCATGATTAAGACTTCCTTAATAATAGATTCTACCATTTCCTGAAGAGTGATTTCAGGCTAATTGACTTGTTGCTCTCCGTTTTCCCTCTCCCCCCTTTCTCGAATAGCAAGGTTACATTTGCTAACTTCCAAATCACTGGGTTTGGGTTTGTTCTAGAATCATAACCATAATCATTGGAAAATCATAATGAGCACATCCACTATATCTGCAGCTACCTCTTTTAGAACCCTAGCATGTAGGCCATCGGATCCAGTGGATTTATTGGATTTTAGTCCCTTAAGTTTCTCCAAAAACTTTTCTCTGCTGATATTAATGATCTTAAATTGCTCACACTTTTCAGCCTATAGAATATCCTCTATGTAATTTATGTTTTCAAATGCAAAGACAGACACAAAATATTTGTTGAATGTCTCTTTTCTCATGATAATTTCTCCTGTCTCTGCCTCTTAGGGACCAACATTTACTTCAGCTAATTTCCTTATTATAAACTTGTAGTTCATTGAATACATTCACTTACCCAGATTTTGTGATTGATGTTACTTTAATATCAGCAGTGGCCAATTAACACCAGTGTTGAAAGATCACTGGTTGAAAAATTTTGGCTACTCAGTCATCAGGGAAAGGCTTTCCAAATGTTCTAAGAAGTAGAGGCGGTAATCTGAATTGTTCACAGTAGAAATGTAACACAAAAATGAACTAAAAGGAGTGCTGGATATATTTAGCTAAAATAACACCAACTCACAAAACAACATGATCTTTGGCTGACACTATCATGGTTAACAAAAGGACATGAACAAGCTTTTGCATTTAACCCAGTAATGTTTAGTGTTACTAGTTCTCAGAACAGTAGTCAGGCTGGCAAGATATGACAAGTCTGACAGCATCTGCGGAGAAGAATACAGTATTGTTACTGTATTCCTCTCCGCAGATGCTGTCAGACCTGCTGAGTTTTTCCAGGTATTTTTGTTTTTGTTTTGGATTTCCAGCATTTGCAGTTTTTTGCTTTTAAGATATGACAAGTGCTTCCCCTGTTCTGGGGCCTCAAATTTGCTCATATTTATAAATCACTTGGCTGAAGGAATAGAGAGTTGTACATCCAAATTTGCAGGTATTAAATCTAGATTAGGAGGGACAGTAAGTAGCACAGATAGCAGCAGGAAGTTGTAAAGGACATAGATTAAGTGAATGGCCAAAACTTTGGCAGATGGAGTTCAGTGTGGGTAAGTATGAGGTTATCCATTTTGGACCCAAGGAAAATAATCGGCATATTTTCTAAACGGTGAGAGACTAGGAACTGTAGAGGAGTAATAAGATTTGGCAGTATAAGTACATAGATCATTAAGCTAATTGACAGGTACAAAAAGCAATCTAAAGGCTAATGGAATGTTGCTTATCTCAAGGTGGATGGATTACAGTGGGGAAGGAGTTATGCTTCAGCTCTTATGGATCCTTAGGCCGGGATTTTCTGACCCTCTCCTGTTGGGACCTGCCATGGCAGACTCGGCGGCACAGTAAAAAGCCCTTAGTCAGACCCACTTTGGAATACAAGTTCAGTTTTGTGCTCTTCACTTCAGGAAAATATTGGCCTTAGAGGAGATGCAATGCACATTCACCAGAATGTGATTGGGGTTACAGAGTGCTATTTATATATATGAATTATGAGGACAGGTTGCATAAACTTGGCTTTAATTCCCTTGAGTATAAGAAATTGAGGGGTGATCTGATTAAGTGTTTAAAATTTTAAAACTATTTGATAGAGCAGATGCAAAGAAACTATTTCCTCCGATATAGAAACAAAAACAAGAGTACATAATCGTAAATTTACAGTTAAACCATTTAGGAAGGAAATCAGGAAGCACCTTTACATTCAATGAATCATAGAAATCTGGAATTATGTCACTCAAAAAGGCAAATGCTGAGACAATTGAACCTTTCAAGACTGCGATTGATAGGTAAGGATAACAAAGGATTTAGAGATAAAGTGTACAAATGGAATTGTGGCGCAAACCAAAGATGATCTAATTGAATGGCGGAGCTGCCATGAAGGGCTGAATTCCCTCTTCCTGTTCCTATGCCAAAATTGACAAAATATTAGAAATGAGATTTTTGATCAAAAAGTGTGAGACAAATTATAAACCTGTTTCTACAGATCTGATTTATAATTTTGTTCCAAATTCCCTATTTATAGGAGTGAGTTAATACTAAAACAGGTAACATTTGTTGGCCCAGACGAGTGACTCCTTGTTTAGATGAGCAATATTGTTCTGCTTGTAAAGCGGTTTTGCAATGTCTTAATTGTACTGAAATTAAAATAATAAATCCATTTTTTTTCATAGGACTCTTTTTTAAAGAGCTCAAAGCAGTTATCAGATAGTGTAGCATATGATACAGCCATTCTGACAACTCCAGACCTAGAAACAAGTCCATATGAAGGCACATCCACTCAGGTATATGAGGTAGCATCAGATGATGGCCCCAGTGAAGCTCCAACCCCTGTCACGATTGAAGCAGCATCAGATGGTGGCCCCAGTGAAGCTACAAGCCCTGTCATGATTGAAGCAGCACCAGATGATGGTCCCAGTGAATTCACAACCCTTCTCATGATTGAACGAGCACCAGATGATGGCCCCAGTGAATTCACAGCCCCTCTCATGATTGAAGCAGCACCAGATGATGGCCCCAGTGAAACCACAATCCCTCCCATGACTGAAGCAGTAGCAGAGGAACATCCAATGGAAGACACAACTCCCCAGATGATTGAAGCAGCAGCAGGCGAAGGTCCCAGTGAAGACACAACCTCTCAGATAATTGAAGGAACACCACAAGAAGGCCTGATAATAGAAACACTACCAACAGCTGGAGAAATAGAACAATTTCAATCCCCAGAGGAACTGCCTGTAACGGTAATTAAGAACTAAGCTGATAATTCAAAACAGGATATTATTGTCTTACAAGCAGTCTTGTAATTTTAAAGAGTACTTTTTTATTTTAAGGAGAAGGAGGAGGACACAAGAAATCCAGCTGAAGAGCACGCTGCTGTGGTCATACAGTCAGCATACAGAGGTTACAGTGAGAGGAAGAAATTGAAAGAAGAATCACGCAATCCGACTGAGTGAGTTCTGTAATCCACTGGTTCAGCAGACATATGTGAAAGGCCAATACTTCCTGTGTTTTCAACTGCCGCATCTTAAAGTACTTTTGGTTTACCACTAAAATGCACTGCTAACTTTGGTTTTTTTTGTGCCAACTATTCTAAACATAAAAATTTCAAACAGTGGACTGAGGAGCCATATGAAAAATTTACTCCAGTAAAGGTTTTCTTTTCACAGAGGGAGTAGTAGAATCATTTTAGCATTTAAACTGTTTTGATTTTCTAATGTACATCCATTTAAAATGTAGCAAATAAAGTAAAAAGTTCAGCACTTTTCTTCAGCGAGTATACTTCTGACATAGCATTCAGTTTACATAGAATCAGCCTGACATAGAATAAGAGCTCCAGGATTTGAATAATTTAAAGCATATATGACACCAAAATAGTTGGACATAAAAATCATCTGTCTCAAAATTAAGGAGCTATCTCTTTGTCTAAATTATCAACCCAGACTGTTGGGTTAAATACATTTAAGACATGATACCCCTTTTGAGGTGTTCTGCAATGTATAATATTCTGTTTTAGTGCACATTGGGAAATTGCATTTCCCAATGACTGTGATTTTTTATTGGATGGAACATCATGACCTGTGGGTTCTTCTGAGGCACTGACAAGGAAAATGTCTACTATGATGCCTTGACATCAACGATATTGACCTGATGACTGTATCTTTTCTTGCAACATAAATATTTGTTCAATTAAGCATGGTTTGGTTAAGATGCATGGTTTTAAATCATTTGTGACTGTGTCCATCATTGTGTGTGATGTGGCTTCCTGCCAAGTTTGTCTGTGCATCCAGCATGTCCTGTCTTACAATTATTCCTGTGCTAGTATAACTCCCATCAACTTTGAACAGCATCAGTTGGTTGAAGAAAATGAAGAAGCATGTAAAGTCAGCCCACGCTAATTAGGTTAGTCCATTGGCATTAGCAGGACAGAGTGAGAACTCCAAGTTTTGTAGTCACCAAGTGCACCATACAAGATTCTTAAATAGTAAATAGTTAGGAGTAGAAATCACTATCAACGATGTTAACGTGATTATAGTTCAAATTCTGAGTGCCAGCCCTATACATGCAAAACACATCAGTTTAGTGGTGGGGGAAGCTTTTCGTTGGTGAAACTCACCTTCATCTGACAATGCTATATTTAGGGGTGGCCTATTAAAGAGCCTCCTGGTCAAAAAGGGAGGCTCTGCATCATGACCATAACTATCCTGCCCAACTACATTGCCATGAACATGAGACTTGAGAGCACAAATGTGGCACGGGTATTTTTCAAAATTAAATCTCACTTGTAAATATTCCACATACACTCAAACATAAAGTTAAATTAATGTATCATCATTATTTGTTGAGACTAGCTTAATCAGAGAGCTAAATGTACTGGCATGCTCATGGTTGGCATGAATTGATGGCTGCAGGGGAGTTAGGGACATTTCCTTTATTGTGTAAGAAGCAATGTTTGCGTTTTTGCATTCGTTCTTTTATTGAATGTTCATATTAGTATCCAGTATTGTATTCACCACTCTATGGGACATGGCTGAGCTTGCAGGCTCAGCTGACCCTCCTTTCTGTGCATTGTAAAGGACATTGTCTGAGATCACTCTCAGCCTGGGTAGTTGAAATGTTGTAGGTGAACTCAAAGCCCTGTAAGTACTCTGCCAGCCAACACCCTGAGATGGACCCACATTTGGACAGCACTGATTTCCCCCCCTTCTTTTAGGCCCCTCACATTCTTGCCTTGACTGGCTGTCCCCACCACATTAGTCACCCCGTTCCCCACACCAGGCCCTTCCCACTTCACTCCTCCATGCCTCCAACCTCATCCTCTGTTCTCCACTGGATCCCTCCTCCACTCCTCCATGCACATGACTCCACTCCATGCCCTTCCTCACTATTGATTCACCTTCGTCGGTCCTGAGCATCCATGCAAGAGTCCATCCTCCTACTCCCCTCCCTTATGACATAGAGTTAAACAAGAAAAACAGAAAATGCCAGAAAAACTCACACGTCTGACAGCATCTGTGCAGAGAGAAACATAGTTAACGTTTTGAGTCTGTATGACCTGTCTTCAGAGTTGACTTTATCTCTACATTTAGCCGCCATCGTGAATTCGAAATTTCGCATCCTGCCTAATTAAGTCACCCTGCTCGCTACAATTCTCACTCTTGTGGGCTCCATAAAATCCTCCCCATAAATTCTCAGGGTAATCCAATAAATTGTGCCATGATATATCCTCAACCATGAGAGCAAGGCTGGATCAGCTTATAGTCAGCATTGACAACAACACTATTTATAGATTTCCCATTAATGCTGTGATATTAGTCTCCATCCTGAATAAAAAAGTGTACTGTGGTGATGCTATAATGAGTTAGAAAATCAATAGATGTTTTGGGATATTCATTTCCAATTCATACAGATGTGAGATTACAACACAAAAGTTAATAGATAAGGAAATAATCTGTCTCATCCTCATAACATTGTAGAATAAGAGTAATTAAGTCTAAAGCCACATTAGCATACTTATCCTATTGAGAACTGCCAATGTGCAAAATGTACAAAACCAGTTGCCTTTACTAGCATGAGCACGGAGAACAGGCAAGCTGATTTTAAGGGTTGACTCTTTCAATCGGGTTTCTATGTTCCCTTCTGTAATGCCGCACAATTTCAAAAAAATCTCCTTGGATTTAATTAGTGCCTGTTATTGCTGACACCAGTTTGAACTTTTTCCAAAGTTCTTTCTAACTTGCCTTCCTCCAAGTTAGAAAGTATGGGTTCCAGCTGAAACACTTTCTTTTAAAATGTTGAATTTGGAATAGATACTGCTAAGTTAACTCCTTCTATCATGTTTTAAACACAGTTTAAAATTTAAAAATCGCATTTCCTTAAAAGAGGTTGCATGACTGAGACCACTTCTGAATACGTGTGAATTTAAAAAGCTGAGAAATGCGGCACTTACAACCATTAAGGTGGGGGATGCTGCTTTTGTAGAACAAAATACTGCTAGCATTAATATAGCAAAGCAATTCAGATATAACACGATGTCAGGCAGAATAAAGCTTCGTCCACCCTGTCTCCATCAACATGTTTGAATCTCGACTTCAAAAGAGCACCCTCTCTAGAAACAGTTTATTTCTCAGCCTGATGTTCTTTCAGAAAGATTGTTTTAATAGCAATGATTTGTTGACAATTATGTACTGTGGATCTTTGCCTCTAAGAATTAATTAATCTACATAAACCCTTTTCATTGAAGATCGACCCTGGGCTCAGTCTAGCAATCAACAGATAACGTGCTATCCAGCAGCACAAAATAATCTTAAATTAAAATTGAACTTTACATTGGTTATAACACTTTAATAAATAGTCACTTGGTAGTTTAGAACTTGAGTATTGCTGAAAAAAGAAACATGCTATCAAAGCTTTTCATCTTGCACACAACAGGACAGATTTTCAAGACTACCAAATCCAAAGGAAACAGCAATTTATTATATTGTTAGGATACACTGGTGAAGTTACATTGTTTCATAGTTTGCCATTGTGAGATTTGAACTCTTGATCTTGGGGTTACAAACCCAGTACCATAACCACTTGGCTATTTAGGCCAAGCTCATAAGACTAATTTGTAACTCTTTTGAGTACAAACACGTTTCCATCTGTTTCAGATGAAGTTACATTGTTTCATAGTTCGCCATTGTGAGATTTGAACTCTTGATCTTAGGGTTACAAACCCAGTACCATAACCACTTGGCCATTTAGGCCAAGCTGAAACAGCAATTTATACTGCATGTGAAGAGGGTGCTGATTAATTGGCAAGTGGTCTCTGATTGGCAGAGTTCACTTCCCATGTCAATGCCTTTACCAATTAGAGTCAACCTGCCTGGTTTGAATTTAAGCAAGAGCTTGGCAGTTAGCTATTCCCTGGTGCATTCTCCATGGCAACACCTCTACCAATCAGAGTTCTCGTGCCAACCAATCTTCTCATGAAATATACATTGTTGTTTCCTTTATATTTTGTATTCTTGTGAATCTGTCCTGATAAATGAAGAGAAAAATCTTCAGCAGCATGTCTCTTTCTTCAGCGGAACATTTTAACACTTCACTCAACAAAGAGCACAAACAGATTTACTTTGAAAAAATGCTGTAGATCTTGTTTGCAATTTCCGAAACCCTTTAAGTTATGATTTCCTGCTTAGAAAATATTCATAGAGTGGATCAGTTTCTATGTGACCCCACTACAATCCAAGTAATGGAAGGTTAACACATGACTTCTGGTGGAAATGATGAGTAAGAAATTCTGATTTGCAATGTCATAGCAGTAAAGCAGCTCTGTTTAAGGAAGAAAGAACTTGCATTATGTAGTTGCCTTAGTATGTCTCTCAGAAATATTCAAAAAAGCTTCCTGTATGATGAATTAAATTGAAATGCATTCGCTAATGTTATGTAGACAAAATTGTCTAAAGCAGTTGTAGTACACTATTCTCATTGATTCGAGTTTTGATTCTGAGAATAGAACAATGTGCAAGTTTGTGTTTAAAAAAATAGACTCTGTGAATTAACTTCTAAATGCACTGAAGTTTAATTAGATTAAAGGTAGATAAATGATCACAAAAAATGGCTATTTATGTGATATTTTATATCACGATATTGAGGTGGAGTGATTTTTGCCATTCTACTTTACTGATTCTTGGTTTATTTAATATTAAGATCAGTCAGTCTCCTGTGGCATTACTGATCAAGAATCCAAAGTTTGGGTAGTTGTGACATTTAGTTGCTAAAATTGAACTGTGCTTAACTTGGCTCGTCCCCTGCATGACATTGCTCAAATACTCCCTCTGGGGAAGTGGTCTAAATTGGCAAATCCAGGTGATTATAATGTTCAGCTGAAGCTTGTACCTCCTAAGGTCATTTGGAAGACATTTGTAGCTACTCCTAAATTTTTGGCTCCAGACCAGAAGAAGCCGGCATAAAAATTTACTGCTTTTTCTTTCTCTTCTTGTAATGAAGTATAATAGACTCATACTAGATACAGTGATTTGCATAGACATCCGGATAAACCATGTCCCTACTGATTTTTTTTGCCACTTGCTGTCGGTCGTAATCCTAATTGGATGACAAGTTTCCCTGCCAATTGAGTTGATTCTTTCCTGTTCCACCTCTTTCCTGTTGTCCTAATCAGCCAGATCTAACTTTGTGTGTTCAGAATCTATCCTTATTATGTTTGACAAAAGTAGGAATTGGGAAGCAACCACAAATTCTTGAAGGGAAATTGCAATGCTTTTAGGGTTCCTAGGCAAATGTAGGATGTTGGAAATGGTGGCACAGCAAATGAAGGAGCACTAACTTTAAAATCTGAGTTTATATGCTGTATAAGTGAAGCAAACCTACCTTTTTCCTCTTTTGTGGGTCTTGTCCTTTCATATCCAACTTTTGCTGCCATTGCCAGCTTAATGGCTTGGATGTGTCTCCACTTATATAGAGACTTGTCTTGGATTTATCCTGCAGCTAACATGATAGCTGCAAGTGTTTGAGGTCTGGAGTACACAGCCTGAGATTAAGGTGGAGGTAGGTTCAATTGAGACATTCAAAATGGAACGAAATGTGCGGTGTTATGGGGAGAAGGCCGGAGAACGGCAGTAAGTAAATTGGTCATTTGGAGATCTGGCACAAACATGACGGCCTGAATGGCCTCCTGCTGCACCAAAAAGGTTCTGTGATAGCTGCTAAAATGACTAGCCACTATTTCTTGTGACATTGTCCTAAGGGAAAGGAAAGCTGTGCCACCATTTCCAACATCCTATATTTGACTAGGAATCCTAAAAGCATAGCAATTTCCCTTCAAGTATTTGTGGTTGCTTCCCAATTCAACTTCAGATTCAACTTGGCATGCATGTTATTAATGCTGCCACCTATTTCATAAGGGGTTGAAATTAGCTTCACTGACAAAGGAATATTCCAATTCATTTCAATATACAGTAATTATTGTTGAATTTGCCATTGTTGTCCAACAGAGAAGCCAAACTATTCAATTCAAATGCAAACATTTTGTGTAATATGTTTAACTATATTTTTGATTGACTTCTCTTTTTAATTTGATACAATTATTTAAATTAATGGGTCTGCAGCATTTTAATGTATTTAGAAGCCTGTCTCTTTCATAGTGGGGCATCTGTCTGAATCCTTTAAAAACATACAAGACAGAAGGTGGTGAGAAACAGAAAGGAGGTGACACGTGAGAATACTTATTTAGTGCAGCAGTCACATGCTACTATTTCCTATTATTTGACGAGTTAGCAACGCTTACTAATTACTCTAAATGGATAAGCTGCATTACAGCCACTACTTACGTTTTTATTCAGCGTGTAATAAATTTGGCAGACACAACTTATTGTAGTGTTGTTCTCTATTTGAAATAAAATAATGAGGGTTCTCTGGCCTGGACTTTTCTACTTGCGTTTTGTTTTAACATTGGTGAGAACCCATTTAAAATACAGTAAATGGGCTATTGGTGCTCTTTCCCTTTGTGTGCTGTGAATATATGTGGAATCTAAACAAGTGAAAACACTCACTGGGATACAGTAACCTAAGGTTCACCTGAAAAGTAGTGTGAAACATGGGAGCCAGAAATAGAGCAAAAGCAAGGAAAGAAACACCCAAATGTACCACTTCCTCTTGGCCTTTATCCCAGAACTTTAACAATCATCAGTGTCTTGGCTGTTTACATTTTTCTTCACGGAGTGAGAACACAGTCTTCCAAAATGAGAACTTGGTGAGAATGAAAATACAGGGCAGAGGGGACAGGAGATTCTAAGTAGATTAACTGTTATTATGTAGAGTTAAAGTAAATTTTAATGTGATATTAATGAGCAAAACCTAAAAATAGCGACAGAGGGAGAATTATGTAATACAAGTACAGTATCTCAAATCTAGCTATCTGAAAACCAGACATTTTTAAGTGGACCATGCAAGAATTTTAAGGGCAGAATTTTGCCCATAGTGGGTGGGCTCGTTAGGTTGGACAGGTTACGAAAAGTTTACATTAATTGATTAATAAATAGCCTTATCAGGCCTTCTAATTGTCGGCGGGCGCGCTGCTGGCTCCGGCGCATGCCCACCAACCAAACTATCGCGCGACTGTGCGTTGACGTTGGCACGCTCAGCTGATGTCCACGCATGGCAGATTTGATAAGGGAGCTTAAGGTGAAGGAACCCTTAGGAGGAAGTGACCATAATATGATAGAATTTACTCTGCAATTTGAGAGGAAAAAGCTGGAATCAGGTGTAACGGTATTACAGTTGAATAAAGGCAACTACAGAGGCATGAGGGAGGAGCTGGCCAGAATTGACTGAGAGATGAGCCGAGCAGGAAAGACATTGGAACAGCAATGGCAGGAGTTTCTGGGAGTAATTTGGGAGACACAGCAAAAATTCATCCCTAGGAAGAAGAAGCATAGTAAAGGGAGGACAAGGCAACCATGGCTGACAAGGGAAGTCAGGGACAGCATAAAAGCTAAAGAGAAAGCATACGATGCGGCGAAGAGCAGTGGGAAACCAAGGGATTGGGAAGCCTACAAAGACCAACAAAGGACAACTAAAAAAGAAATAAGGAGGGAGAAGATTAAATGTGAGGGTAAACTAGCCAGTAATATAAAAGAAGATTGCAAAAGTTTTTTTAGATATATAAAGGGTAAGAGAGAGGCAAAAATGGACATTGGGCCGCTGAAAAATGACGCTGGAGCAATAATAGTGGAGAACAAATTTATGACGGAAGAACTGAATAGGTACTTTGCATCAGTCTTCACAGTGGAAGACACGAGTAACATCCCCAAAGTTCAAGAGAGTCAGGGGACAGAGGTGAGCATTGTGGCCATTACCAAGGAGAAGGTGCTAGGAAAACTGAAAGGTCTGAAGGTGGATAAATCACCTGGACCAGATGGATTACACCCCAGAGTTCTGAAGGAGATAGCTGAAGAGATAGTGGAGGCATTAGTGGTGATCTTTCAGGAATCACTGGAGTCAGGGAGGGTCCCAGAGGACTGGAAAATTGCTAATGTAACCCCCTGTTTAAGAAGGGAGTGAGGCAAAAGATGGGAAATTACAGGCCGATTAGCCTGACCTCGGTCGTTGGTAAGTTTTTAGAGTCCATTATTAAGGATGAAATTTCAGAATACTTGGAAGTGCATGGTAAAATAGGGCAAAGTCAGCATGGTTTATCAAGGGGAGGTCATGCCTGACAAATCTGTTAGAATTCTTTGAGGAGGTAACGAGTAGGTTAGACAAAGGAGAGCCAATGGATGTTATCTACTTGGACTTCCAGAAGGCCTTTGACAAGATGCCGCACAGGAGGCTGCTCAGTAAGATAAGAGGCCATGGTGTTAGAGGCAAGGTACCAGCATGGATAGAAGATTGGCTGTCTGGCAGGAAGCAAAGAGTGGAGTTAAGGGGGTCCTTCTCAGGATGGCGGCCGGTGACTAGTGGCGTTCCACAGTGGTCAGTGTTGGGACCACAACTTTTCACTTTATACATTAATGATCTAGATGAAGGAACTGAGGGCATCCTGGCTAAGTTTGCAGATGATACAAAGATAGGTGGAGGGACAGGTAGTATTGAGGAGGCGGGAAGGCTGCAGAAGGATTTGGACAGGTTAGGAGAATGGGCAAAGAAGTGGCAGATGGAATATAACGTGGGGAAGTGTGAGGTCATGCACTTTGGTAGGAAGAATAGAGAGATAGACTATTTTCTAAATGGGGAGAGAATTCAGAAATCTGGAGTGCAAAGGGACTTAGGAGTCCTAGTCCAGGATTCTCTTAAGGTTAACTTGCATGTTGAGTCGGTAGTTAGGAAGGCAAATGCAATGTTGGCATTTATTTTGAAAGGACTAGAATATAAAAGCAGAGATGTGCTGCTGAGGCTTTATAAGGCTCTGGTCAGACCACATTTAGAATATTGTGAGCAATTTTGGACTCCGTATTTCAGGAAGTATGTTCTGGCCCTGGAAAGGGTCAGAGGAGGTTCATGAGAACGATCCCAGGAATGAAAGGCTTAACATATGAGGAACGTTTGAGGACTCTGGGTCTACAGTCTATGGAGTTTAGAAGGATGAGGGGGTATCTGATTGAAACTTATAGAATACTGAAAGGCCTAGATAGAGTGGACATGGGGAAGATGTTTCCATTAGTAGGAGAGACTAGGACCCGAGTGCACAGCCTCAGAGTAAAGGGAAGACCTTTTAGAACAGAGATGAGGAGAAACTTCTTTAGCCAGAGAGTGGTGAATCTATGGAATTCATTGCCACAGAAGGCTGTGGAGGCCAAGACTGAGATAGATAGGTTCTTGATTGGTAAGGGGATCAAAGGTTATGGGGAGAAGGTGGGAGAATGGGGTTGAGAAACTTATCAGTCATGATTGAATGGCGGAGCAGACTCGATGGGCTGAATGGCCTAATTTCTGCTCTTATGTCTTATGGTCTTATGGTTATTTCACACTCGAGCGGGTCGGGCATGCACCTGCCCGCTAGGCGAAAACTTCTGACCTAAGTGTGACGAAATGAGTGAAAAATCTTATTGAGCTTGTTCGGGTAATTACTGCATCAGCGCTGCGGCATACCGAGTAGTTATCCATTTTTCTATGCCAGTTGTTTCCTGCACTGAGTGACTGGGTTGACCTTTGACCCCACCCAACCCAGCTCGGAAAAGTTCGGGGAGCTGTATTTCTCTGCACACCTTTCATTTTGAGTGTTCTCCTATATTCCAGTGACCCAAAGTGAACACAGTTTTAAGCTGTGGCCTTACCAAAGCGCTATCCAGCTTCAGCCTTAGACTTGGACTTGATTGTTGTCAATCTTTATCTAATTACACAACAGGTGCTATGAAATGCCTCAGGACTTTTTTCCGAAAACCATAAAAATCCAAAATCCGGCACACACTTTGTCTTGAGGTTGCCAGTTTTGAGACACTCTACCTGTATTCTTTTAACATGCAGTATTTCATGCACTGGGTTGATTTGGCAAACAAAATGTCAGTAAGACACATTGCTCTGAACTGGTGAAAGAGATGGAAACAATCCAACAGCAGGGAGAGAGACCAATTTCAGGAGCGAGGCTTTGAAAGAGTCATCTCAATGATGAGCAAACATGCAGCAGAGGAAGAAAATGGCCTGGCCACCTGAGCCAAGGTGGGAAAGGCAGAATGGAAAGGTAAAATAGGAACACCCAGAGCCACTTATGCTTTCAAATTAAGTTGAAGCTATAGCTGCTTGTGAGGAAAATGAGGTGTCTGAACAGGGTCATCACATAAATATCACTTGTAGTATAACAATTTAAAAGGTGGGTTATGCTAGAGAGAGAGAGAGAGAGAGGTTGGAATCATGCGTAGGAGCAACGTTCCTACTCTGTAACCTGTTTCGATGTTGTACTAATAAACAAGTGTTACGCAGATACCAGCATATGTTTACAGTCTGCTTAAGAACCAAGTGTCATGCCTAGAGACCAAAGTAGAAGGACCCATCTCAGAACATTGTGGCAACAGTAGCAACTTTGATGTTAAAAAAAAACAAATTGGTGCTATTGCAGGAACCACAGATTGAAGAAAGCTTTGAAAGCAGCTCAAAATTTTCGGTGGACGAAGGAGGCACACTGGAGAGAAGTAACGATGACCGTACCTGGTGAACAGTCCATGCATTAGCCTCACCCATTTCACTGCCTCAAGGACCCACAGAGAGGCCAGCAGTAGGAGTTATGGAAATGCCATTTTCTCTGGTACTGAGCAATGGCAGGTCTTCATGAAAAGGAGCCAAATCTTCAAGTTAGTTCCTTTCTTTATGCAGTAGGTCTGGTAGCAGATGAAGTTCTCCTCAGGCTGGGTGTGCAGGAGTCTACCGCGAACATTGACTCCATTATTAAAACCTTTGACACCTATTTTAGCCCAAAGCGAAATTTAGTATTGAGTGAGCATGTTTTAATCAGCGCTCACAACGACCTGGGGAATCGATTGAATTATTCATAAGAGACCTATATCGCCTAGCTAGTTCTTGTGGATACAGGGCACTGAAGGATGAGCTAATCCATAATCACGTTGTCATGTCCGGGGTGGTAAGCTCTCTGACTTTCTGCAGATCAAAGATGATCTTACTTTGAATCAAGCAGCCCAGTATGCGAGGCAATCTGAATTTAGAGCATTTAATCGGGCCATAAATCATGGTGGCTCAGGCCTCACATGACTCTGTAGATTGGGTAGGCTCATGGGCAGTGGCACCACCCATACAAAAGCCCACCAAACCATCCGAAAGGGTGGGAAAATCCACACCAGCAGCAATTTTGAGATACTTGGTTGTGGTGAAAACCTAGCACAGGCGCCAAGACTGCCTAGCATGGGGTGCGGAATGTTTCCAGTATGGTAAAACACTAAGTGTTTCTGAAAGTGCAGTAATTTTCATCGAAGTCAAAGGCCAGAAAATATCTACGAAACACAATTCTTCAAAAAAATGGAAAGTCCTGAACAAGTCAAGATTACAGAGTTCCTATGGATGTAGATATTCTTGATCCAAACCACTGGTCAGTTACAGTCTAAGTTCAAGGATTCAATACTACTTTTAAAATTGATACAGGAACAGCTGTTAGCAGATTAACTTGACTGGCTTCAGGCAATGACCCTTTATCCATCAGACATCAAGTTACAAGCATAGATCTTCCAATCAAAGACAGGATTATTGCCCCTCATAGCTACAAGGGGCGACAGATTGTTGATTCTATCTATGTTCTTCACATTCAATGTCCTTCCTAATTGAGTGGCGATGTTGGCATACTTTAAGAAATCCTAGAAAAACCAAATGATAATCATCATTTGACCAACTCACTGTCTTTCATGCAACATACTTCAACTTTTTTCTGAGAAATAGTTGATATTCAGCTTTCAGAAGCTGAGGAAGATTATACACTCAGCAGTAAGTTTGTTTCTTTCACAGAGACACCAGAGCAGACAAGGAAGTTATGAATCCCTCAGTTCTTCATGAAGTAAGGCCAGAGGTGGCAGATGGTGACCACCCCCAGCAAGACCTGCTGGACCTGAATTGGCTCTTTGTAGAGAATGATGAGGAAAATTCCCTTGCAGCACTGAATAATCTCTTGGAGGTTGAGGTCCTAGAGAAAGATTAGTCTTTCCTGTTGGTGGATACACTTTATGAAGTCTCTTTTGCCTTTTTATAAGAATCAGCTGTGCTTCTAGTGATTGAGCAGCATTCAGACCTTAGTTCCATTGAATCTACCAATGGACTCCTTACTTTATCTCCTGTTATTCATGAAGAGTCTTCCACAGAGAATACTTTGCCTGAGTCCAGGTTATATTCCATAGAGGATCACACTACTAAAGAGCAGGTACCTTCCCAGGGTAAAAGTCAATTGGCACCCACACTGCAGTCCCAGCTGAAAGTGTTCTTCCCTTCAGAGCTGGAGGTCAGCACGGAAAAGCTGCGGCAGAATCTTTAGCACTTCTGAAGCTGCAGAATCCTGGACAGCAATCTTGTCCCAGAGTTAATTGTCAACAGGATGTTCATCTCATTACCAAAGATGAGGATGTCTTATCTCCTATGTTCTCAGCAATTCTTCCCATTGCCCATAGTGGAACAACCTCATACACAGAGAAGTGTTGCTTTCTTGCCACTGCCTACAGAAAGTTGACAGTCCTCCCAAAATATCATTGGGAAATTATCTCTTTTCCTGACAGTCGTACAGGAAGTTGGTCATTTTTGGCTTTGCTGTCTAAGTGCATTGAAATCTCAGATCTTCCATGCCTTTTCAGTCTTTGACACAGCAGTGGTTGATGCAGTTGTAACAGCCCTTCTAGAGTTGAAGATCATTCCTCTCCTGAAACTTCTTCCCAGAGTCTCACCTTTATTGTCACTTACCTGCCATTAATTTCTTGAGCATGTACCTTCTAGCCATATTTAATCTCACTTATCTCATCTTTTCTTGATCACATCTCCAGTTATTCTTCCCAGACTAGTTCCAGCTTTTCAGTAACATTCCACCTCTGGTACCAAACTAACTCCCAGAGGTTTCATCCATTCCACTGCCAGTTATTTATGTCCAAGGTTGTTCATAAGACCTGCTAACAAGTTATTCACAATGTCCGTTCAGTTCAGCTGTTCTCACTCTTTCTCAGGCTGCTGAGCCATACTGTTATTCACCACAGTCATGTTTGGTCTATTCCCATATACTAATGAATATTTTTTCTATTAATTTTCTATTAATGTAAATGACTTAGATATTGTGGTAAGAAGAATACAGATTATGGTTGTGAATTTAGTTCAGAAATTTTAATTTTTAACTCGAACAGAGTTTAAAGGAAGATCGAAAAGAGATTTTCAGGACTATGAAAGGCTTTAAGAGGGTAAGTGGTGAAAGATTGATTCCATTCATCATCAGTTCAGTTGCAAGGAACTCATAGATTCAGGGTGAAGATGAAAGCAGGAAGTTAATTTTTTTATATTAGATTTTTACAACATGGAATATTTTTTATCACATATTCAAGTCTGAGATAATATCATTGTTAGTAAAGGATAAGGAGGAATATAAAGTGACATGTGAATATGGAAAAGTGAGAAAGGCAAGTAATTCTTGTTGAAGAGTAAATGTAAGGGACAAAAGGTGGTCTGGTTTGCTGAACTTTCTATGGTTCTGTGTTTTTGACTCAATTACAGTCAATTGTAGATGCATATCTATGACTGAGTGTTGTGGTAATGATTTCCTCAGGCTTTCCTTAAAGAATGGCAATTGTACAATTGCAAAAGTGAACTTGGTAAAGTAATTCCCATTTTCACGTTGCAGGCACATTCCCAAAGATTGCATTTAAATTTATGCTTGTAGGCTTTAGGGATTCTTGTGCCTCATAACCATCATTATATTAAGTTGTCAACCACAATGATCGTCATCTTGAGAAGTGACCTTTCCCTGATATTTGGAAAATATAAAGTAATGATTATTTTAATGTTCAGATAATAGAAGTAAAAACTCTGAAGTTATTCAGAAGAGAGATGCTGTGATGGGGGAATCGATGGGTTCTACAGAAAGATAGGTTGGATGGATTTATGTCATTTCTTTGTGAAAAATAATTATTTGGAAGACTTCCCCTGTGCATTATGTATGGTGAAATCATGTTACACAGAAGACATTTTCACTGACTGCATTGTGAAGTTTTAAAGGAGGAAGATGTCTTTGTTTCCAATTCTATTTTAAATAATTTGTGGCTTGCATATTGATAAACCCACACAATATAAATATTTCAACCCAAGTCTTCATCAGGACAATGGATGACGCATGCCCGGTTTTGGATAAAGCACACAATCTATTATGAAGTCATAAACATTAGTTTCCAATTATCCCTTGCATGTGCTTTATCTTGATTTCATGGAATCATAGAATGACACCATACAGAAAAAGGCCATTTCACAAGTTCAAAAGAACTATTTAAATAGTCCCACCCCCTTCCTCTTTCCCCATTGTCTCGCAAAGTTTTGCTTTTCAAATATTTATCCAATTCCTTTTTGAAAATTACTATTGAATCTGCTTACAGTATGGGCAGAATTTTCTGTGCCCGCTGGCATTGGGCGTGTTCAGCAGCATGAGCAGGCAATATGGTGAGAAGGCCAAAATTCGGTTTTACAACATCATCAATGGCAGGCTGCGTTTTCCACTGTTGGATGTCGGGAAAATCATTGTAATATATCTACATATCATTATAAGCCCAGCTCGCCGGAATCATCCCACCATGCTGGATCATCTGAGCACATCAGTGAGAAAACACGCCGGTGTAGTCTTAACAAGTATGAATTTCAAATGTTGGGACTCACCATCAGGGCCTTGCTCACATTGCCGACATCCAAGGAGCAGAAGATGCTGGAACCCAACAGCAACCCTGTCGTGAGCCTGGAGGAACATCCATTGCATGTTGGCTTGATTCTGATGGACATGACTCTGCCACGAAGCAACTCACTTAAGGTGGAGAGTCACCATTGAAGGCCTGCTCAGTGTCTTGGCCATGGTCTGCAATGGATGGTCGAGGAGGTGGAGGGGTAGGTCCAGCTGTGTTTGGGAGAGGAAGATGTACCGGGGGGTTGGGAGAGGAAGGTCTGAGTTCGACTGGGAAGGAAGGTGTGTTGTGGGGGGTGCTGTCGAGGTTGGGTGGTGGGGAAGAAAGGTGTCGAGGTGTTGAGGTTGGAGTGGGGGATGAAGGTGTCGGGGGGGAAGTATGGGGAGAGGAAGAGGTAACTGTGGAGAAGACGGCAACTGGGGAGGTATGTGTAAGGAAAGCATAAGGAAAGGAGTTAGAGGGGGGAAGGTCTAAGGCTGGAGGAAGGAGTCTGGAGAGGGGTAAGAGTAAAGGTGGAGGGAGAAGTAAGGGTGGAGGAAGTACCCAGGAAGGGGGAATGCTTAAGGGAGGGGCGGGAAGGAGTCCAGGGTGGTGGGGTGGTGGAAAGAGTTCCAAGAATGGAGGGAATTCCAAAGAGGGGGGAGTCCGGAGGGAGCAAGGAGTCCAAGGGGGGAACGCCCAGGTGAACATGCAAGGGAGGGATCTATGGAGTTGATGACTTCCTCCTGAGGAGAGAAATGAGGGTGGGCATGACCGAGGGCAGAGTGAGGTGATACGGTGGGAGGGTGAGGGTGTGACGGTATCGGTAGAAGGGATGGCGAAGGTAATTGGTGGGGACTTGGAGGCAGGCACGGATCCTGGGGGTGGGAAGGAGGAGGTTAGGCAGGTGAATGTGGATGGGGAGTGGGATTTTTGGGAAGGTAGGGAACATGCACCTTCACCTGGACATCCAGGAAAGAAAAGGGTTGTGGCTGGTAGGTGACAGTGGGGAGGTGGAAGGTGATGCCAAGGGTGTCGACAGTGATAGAGGAAAGGAAATGGGTGACTGGGGGAGGGGAAAGGATGGGAGACCTCAAGAAAAAATGTACTGCTATCATGTTTGCTAAATCGAAAGTGAAACGAGAATCATAGTGGGCGAGAACAGGCAATGTATGGGAGTGTGATCAGTGGGTGGGCGGAGATGCTGGTCAGCTCAGATGGACAACTGAAAGAGAACTGCAGCAGGCAGCATTGAAAATGCTCAGGACATTGAGATGAGTGTGA
This sequence comes from Carcharodon carcharias, assembly GCF_017639515.1. NCBI lineage: Eukaryota > Metazoa > Chordata > Chondrichthyes > Lamniformes > Lamnidae > Carcharodon > Carcharodon carcharias. The sequence continues at coordinate 32,413,971 of NC_054491.1, read as the reverse complement.
TGCGAGAAGGATCTGCATGTGTGGGAGGGTACTTGCATGAGGTCCCAAAAGGCCCTGCCACACACAACTTCTCCTTCCAGAATCACTCATGGGCCGGCTGCGTGCAGCTGAACTGCTAGTGGGGGAGTGGTGGTGGGATATGATGCAGAGGAACGACTCACAAAGCCTGTAATTGAAGCTGAAAGATACTGGGCAGAGTTGTTCCCTCGTCGGGCGGGTGTGCACCTGACCCGAATGAGAGTAAAATACTGTGCGATGACATCAGGCAAGTGTCCCGAAGTCATCACGCATTCTCGTGATATTTCGCTCGGTTGGCGCGCACAAGAGTGGCAACGCGCCTGCCGACAATTAAAAGGCCTATCAATTAATTAAATCAGATTTTTCGCTACCTGTCCAACCGTTTGGTCGGCAGTCGGGCGAATAAGCCAGCGGCTTTTGCATGTTTTGCAAAATCTCATCCACGGCCAGGATGAGGTTTCAACCAGTGATTTTTTAAAAAAAAGCTTTTAAAACTCATTCTTAACACGTCCCTGCTCATGTGACAGAATCGCATGAGGGGACATGTTTTTAACATTTTCGAATTCTTTATTTATTTCTTTAAAATTCGTCAGCCCTCTGAGGCAGCCTGTACCTTCAGGGCACTTTCAGTGTGCTTGCCCGCACATATGCGCAAACTTTCGTGCTCGCCCTCCTCCTGCTCTGACTCCGTCAGCGCTCAGAGTTGTAATGCATGATTCATTCACATTGGCTGGCTGTTAATTATCCAGTGAAATCGCGATCGGGGCCCGATTGTGGGCAGTGGTAGGTTTTGTGACTGCTCCTGTGCCCGCCCGCTGCACCTGCCCAACGAGGTAAAAATCCTGCCCACTATTACACATTATTCAGTGAAAGTGAATATATTTTCAGGTTGTAAAGTGACAAAATGTTGTCACCCGTGCAGCCAACTGTGATCAGAGTCTCTTAACTTTCCTAAGCCTCAGACCTCTAGGGGCTGCGCAGACATCGACAGCGGCATGGAGACAGCCTGTGCAATGGTTCGCCCTGTTGCCTATGATGACTTTGCCGTGTGTCCTCTGGAGAGCCGAGGCCTTGAGGGCCTTGGCTTGCTTTGGCTGTCCTCCTCTGTGCTGAGAAAGGGATGATGTGGTGTAAGATCCTCAGATGGGTGTTTGCCGCCGACCTCACCGTCATCACAAGCACGGTCCATGTCCTCACCAGTCAGTGCGGTGGCACACTCCTCAAAATGAATGAGGGGCCTAATGTGGGCCACTCTACCCCCTGATCTGGGACCTCTCCCTGCTGCTGTCAGCCAGCTCTCCTGCATTGAAACAGATGGAGATTGTGACAGGAGACATGGCACCTTGTGGAATGTTTGTGTGGTGAGCAGTGTCATGGATGGGATGAAGACGCGAGCTCCAGAGGATATGAGCCTGGTGGAGATTTGAGGGGGTGTCTGAGAGTTAGTGGCATTGTCCCATGACCCGTGAAATCCCTGTGGATGTGTAATAGGTTTGTGAGTGTGTGAGTTGAGAGTGATAAGAAAAGTGACTTACCCTGATGGAATGGATGAGACTATTCATCCTCTTTTGGCACTGGGTGGCTGTCCCCTTTTATGGGGCATTGGCGCTGACCACTGCTGCCACCACCTCCCATGCTGGATTGGTGACCTTTCTTGCTGGTCTTTGCCTAGAGCGTGGGTAGAGGAGATCACGGCGCGCCTCCAAGGCATCCAAAAGACACTCGAAGGACGCGTCATTAAATCGGGCATCTGCAGTCTTCTTGCCTTTCGGGGCCATGTCTCCTGTGCAGCGGTCTTGGGCTGGAAGCACTGAGAAATGTGCATGCGGCTACAGTTTGAATATGGCACCTGGTGTGAGGAAGGGGTGAGGCGATTGCATTGCGGGCGAATGAGACCCCATCCACCATTGAAATGGTATGTTTCCCGGGATTACATGATTAATGAGGCATGATTGGGATGATACAGCATGAAAAGCTGTCATTGTGGCCACTGGGTAAAACGTCCTTTTTTCTGCCCACTACCACACATAGTGTAAATCTGGGATGATTCTGCCCGTGTGCACACCTGCAGGATACATTCCTGGTGGTCGCACACCAGCTGCACATTCAGCGAGTGGAACTCCTTGTGATTGATGGAGTTCACCGTGTGTTGCGACAGAGATCTGAGCACCACGTGTGTGCAGTCGATCAGACCCTATACCTGTGGGAAACCTGAGATCTGGGTGAATCCAATCGCTCTTGCACCCTGGCTTTCCTGGTCCCGAGCAAAATGCGCAAAGCTATGTACACACACAAATGGCATCCATGACCTCATGGATGTATTTGTCTTTGGAGGCTTGTGAGATCCCACAGAGGTGACCTGTGGTGCCCTGAAATGAGCCATTGCTTTAGAAATTGAGCACTGTGTTCACTTTCACGGCCACTGGCAGTGGATGCCCTCCTTGTACCCATGCTGCCAAATCCTGTAGTAGTTGGCAGATGTGACCGACCAGTTCCCTAGACATGCACAGTCTTCAGCAAAGCTGGTTCTCGGTCATCTGCAGGAATGAAAGGCGCCGTCTATAGACCCTGGGTGTCGCTCAGCACCAATCAACGACGGCTCGCTGTGGCTCTTCAGTGGTGTGTGTAGGATCCCCAGCCGTCCCTTCTTCCTGAGGTTACTGCTCCTGCTTCTGCACAGCCAGGAGCCTCAGTCGCACTCTCCTCCATCGTCTTCGCTCTCTGTTAGCCATCCGGCATGTGGCTAGTTCACCAGGCTCCATGATCCCTGCAAGATGAAAGACAGAGACACATGGTTAACATGGATGTACTAAGAACCTGTCCTGGTTAAGTATAAAGGCCCCTTAACGTTTCCTGGAGAGTGCTGGTCACCACTGGGATGGCCAGAGATTAGTGCGCTGCATGGCTGCCTAAAACCAACCCACCTCAGCCCCACTCCATCTGACTGATTGGCGGCAGCTTTGCCCATTACGCTGCCTGCTGTGCTCTCAACTCAGGTGCAGGCATTCTCCTAACCTGTGCTGCAAGGCTGCACTGTTAGCTTGAAACATGGGGTAGACTGGTCCAAAATGGGATGTTGACATTGCCAGGGGCTGTGAGCGCCTCCACCAGTGACTGCTCCATGGCCAGCTTTAGCGAGAAGATTGTACAACGTGTGCAGTCATCCAACTGTTCTGCAGTCCACTAAAATGCCCATGATTTCCAGTCTGTGCCAGGGGCAAGAAAAGCTTTGGAGCACTTGGTGGCACTTTGATGCTTCTACATTGCTTGAGTGGGCAGATAAGCTAGAGACCCAACTCCAGTCATATCAATGTGGCTGTGCCTGAACTGTCTCAGCTGCAGAGGAATGGTTTCATACAGGCTTTATACAGGTTTCCCCAATGCATGGCTGCTTCTCTTGCCCACCCAACTCCCCCAACCTGAATGCTTGTGTGCTATATTCAACGGCAGGGCTGCCCTTGACCCCCGCCACAAGTTGCCTCAATGGCAGGGCTGCCCTCTTGACTCCCGTCCCCCACAAGTCACCTCAACGGCAAGGCTACCCTTGACCCCCCAACATGAGTCGCCTCAAAGGCAGGCATGCCCTTGACCACCCTGCCACTCCCACAAAACATAAGTCACCTCAATGGCAAGGCTGCCATAGGCCCCACCCATCCCCACCCCCCCCATGCTCCTCAAGCTTGAAATCCAACAGGTGACCCTGGAGAGTGCTGCACATCGTTGGTGTGTATTCACTTCTGAGTTCCCCTCAAAGTGTAGCCCGCCAAGTGCACACCTTTTATGTGCTGTTGTGAAACACATAGGTGTGCTTTCCTGCTGATTTGGATGGACGATTCACCAGGGGGCGGGGACCATTCTGGTAGGCAGACCTAGTAATGATATGCAGATATATTACAATGAGGTTCCCGACGTTCAATGGCAGCCCACCAAACTGGTTTCCTGTTGTTGTAAAACCGATCACACCATATTGTCTGCTCACATCACCGAACATGCCCAATGCCAGCAGGCACAGAAAATCCAGCTTACATCTTTCAGGCAGTGCATTCTGGATCATAACCTTTTTGTCATATATTTATTTTCTCATGTTGCCACTGGTTCTTTTGCCAGTAACCTTAAACCTCTGCCCTCTGGTTATCCATCCTCTACCACTGGAAACAATTTCTTCTAATTTATCCTATCAAAACCCTTGAAGATTTTAAGTACCGTCACCAAATCTTACCTTAACTATTCCTGCATTAAGAAGACCAGTCCCAGTTTCTCTGCGTAATTGTGGTCATTAATCCATAGCACCATTCTAGTAATTCTGCTCTGCAGCTCTAAGGCCTTAAAACCCTTCCTAGTGTGTGGTGCCCATGCAAAATGAGCATAAATAGCTGGGACCTAACCATTGTTTTATCGAAGTTTTGCTTAACTCCCTTGCTTTTGTACTCTATGAGCCTCTGTATATTTGCTGCCAATGCAGTGCATGCACAGTTGTACCTCTTCACACCGTGATGTTATTACGAGCGATGGAGATCAGAACTCTACTCATTCACTCAACCTCGGTGTGATCGTTATTCTCTCTGTTTAGTGTCTCATTTTTTAAGATTTCAGAACAAAATACAATACCCATTTTCCATTTTAAAGGCAATTTCCTTTCGCTTTAACTTTTCCTCTGGCATAAACCCATTTCAAACAACGAGGATAGAGCTTGGAGACTTCAAACTCCCTTTAAAATACAATAGAGCAGATTTTCATGTTCCTGCATCACAGCTACTGAAACACTTGGACATAGCCACAAAGATTAAAATTGGGTTGGGAAATTGGCTGGCTCTCTTTTGAGTACGTGATCCTCCTCATTCGATTTTTCAATGCTCTGTACCTGAATGATTCAACATGCCCAAGTTAGAAACATAAAAATCTGCACCAAGTTTTAAAAAATTAGATGAGAATACTAAATATATAAATCACGTGTTAACTAACCTCAAATTCTGAGTGGCAATTTAAATTTGGGCATCTGCTTTCCATTGTCGGCAAGACTCAGCTTTAGATTTTCTGCAGGTGTGTGCACAAGTCCACATGCACAGATGGGTGCTGCGACCATTATGTGTTGGCAAGAGACACAGTGATTTATAAATTCAAGCAGTCTGTATTTTTTAACAGCCTTCTCAACTTGTGCTGTCACCTTCAAAAGCTCTGTGTATACACTCCATTCCTGATTCTGCATTCTCACACCCTCTTTAAAATTGTACGATTTAGTTTATATTGCCTCTCCTCATTAATCCTACCAAAATGAATCACTCCACATTTCTGTGTTAAATTTCATCTACCAAGTACCTGACCACTTGTCTTATATCCTCCTGAACTCTGTTACTATCCACCTCATTGATTTTTATATTTCTAATTTTGTGTTATCTGCAAACTTTGAAATTATGCCTGTCTATCCAAGTCCAGGGGCATTAATACATGTCAAAATGAGCAGTGGTCTCAATACAGATCCCTAGGAGAACGCTCCTGCACATTTTCCTCCAGTCTGAAAAATAACTTCACTACTGCCTTCTACTTTCTGTCCCTGAACAAATTTCATATCCACATGGCCACTATCCCTTTGATGCCATGGGATTCAATTTTGCTAAATAGCTTATTACCTCAGGTGGCGTAGTGGCGCAGTGGTTAATGCTGCTACCTCACAACTCCAGGGAGCTTTGGTGTCTGTCTGTATGGAGTTCGCATGTTTGTCCCACGTCTGCGTGGGTTTCTGCCGAGTGCTCAGATTTCCTCCCACTGTCCAAAGACAGTGGAGTGGCTATGTTAAATTGCCCCCCAGTGTGGGTGGCTGTGTGAGTGCGTGCCATGTGATGGACTGGCATCCCGTCCTGGGTGTACCCTGCCTTGTGCAATTTGCCTATTGGGATAGGCTGTGACTCCGCACGACCCTGAATTGGATGAAACAGTCCTGAAAAAGTGAGTGAGTTTGTTACCTCTTACTTTACCAAGCACTTTTTGGAAGTCCATATGTGCAACATCAATTGCACTTCCCTCATCCTCATTAAAGATCTCAATCAAGGCTTCCTATCTGCACTGTCATAAGAGGTCAGCAGGCGACAAGGGTCCCTGCATTCATAGTGCTTTATCATGTTAAAATGTCTCAAGCATTTCACTGAATTTATAACTTTTAAAGTAACTGTTTTGGAGAAAAGGGGAGAAAAAGAGTGTAGTACAAGGTCAAAACCTATTTGCTTGGCATGAATATTGTAAGGCTAGAATTTTATGTTCGGCATGTGGGTGCGCACCCGACACACCCGAGTGTAATATGATGCGCGATGACATTGGGCGTGTGTCCTGATGTCATCGCGCACTTGCGTGATATTTTGCTTGGTGGGCATGTGCCAGAGTTGGCTGCGCGCCCGCCGTTAATTGAAAGGCCTATTAAGGCCATTAACAAGCTAATTAAAATCAAATTAACGATGCCTGTCCAACCTTACAGTTAGACAGCCGAAAAGGCCAAGTGGCCTTTATATTTTTTAGGAAACCTCATCCACGAGTGGGATGAGGTTCCCTAAAGCAAATAAACATTAACTAAAAACTCTATTTTTGAATTATAACCATGTCCCAGCTCATGTGACAAATGAGGGGACGTTTTAAAATTTGTTTTACCGGCTTTAAGAATTTTTTTTAAAAGCACGCTCTGTGCCTCAGGGAGATTGAAACGCTCTTTCGTGCACCAGGCCTGCTCTCCCTCATCCCCCCCAGCCGCACAGGTAGCGCTGTTGCTCATGATCCACGCTAGGCGGGCCTTAATTGGCCCACCCACGTGAAATCACGGTGCGGAGCCGATCACGGGTAGCGGTCAGCTTCCTGAATGCCCCCGCACGCTCCTACCGAACCTGCCCGATGAGAGAATAATTCTGGCCTTTGTGTTGTGTGGTGAAGATTTTATTGCTTGTAAAACAAAAGGATGATATATGATAAGGGTAACAGTTTTCTGCAGTAATGTTTGCTGGCATGCTAATCGCAAATATATGTGCTGACAGGGCTTTATCCCTCAGACCCCCAATATTGGATTTGAAACTGAATGCTATGTAAATAAAGTTGTATTAATGATTAACTTTATGATTACAAATGTATCTCACATAGATTAGAAAACACATTTTTTTCCATAGTGTCCCACAGGGTAATGAAAAGACTTGCCTTTACATTGAGACTTTTGTAAGCTCAGGATGTCCCCATGTGCTTTACAGCTAATGGAGTACTTTTGAAGTGCAGGCACTGCCCATCATAAGTTGGATGAGACACTTTGTCATTTGGCTTTTTTTATCTAGGGGAGAATTTTCTCCCCGTTGGGGGTGTTGAGCGGGAGCGAGCGCAGGTGTGAATGCAGCTGATCGCTGCCTTAAATCGGCTGCGGGCCGCCATTTTGCATGGGCGGGCCAACTAAGGCCTGCCCAGTGTGACACGCACCCAAAAGCACTGAGCGCTCCCTGTGCAGGTGGCGGGCAGTGGGAGGGGGGTGGGGTGGCGGTGCTGGGGGGTGGGGTTGGACGGGCAGCTCAGTTTATTGATTTAATTGCGAGTTAGCTGGCTTAATAGGCCTTTGACAGTACAGCGGGCACGCAGCTGACTTGGGTGCGCACCCGCAGAACTGAAAATTTTGAATGACACGCGGTGACGTTGGTATACACGCCCGATGTCACCACGTGCCATTTTATGCCTTGGCGAGCGGGCCCCGTCCCTGCTTGCTGAGCCAAAGATTCTGCCCCTAGAGACTCCCAATGGTGAACTCATAAACCTCACGAGGGTTGCACTTCATATTTCCCAAAATATGCAAAATTAGGAAGATGAACAGCCAGTAGTATGATAAATTTCTTCATAGAAAACCTGCAGTCACATCCATAAGATATTGGCTACTACCTTGGGCCCAGGATATTTTGTACAAAGTACCATTCATTTATGACCAAGAGTATAGTTTGCTACCAGTGGGTAGTTGTGTTTTAATAAAAACAACTTGAACTTTTTAATTTAAAAGGAAATTATGTTGATTTTTGATTTTCCGACTGAGCACTTTTTAACATAAAAATCAATAGGTTCTCACAATTTTCTGTGGTGCTATTTTAACATTCATTTTGAGTGAGCTAGGAGCTGAGTTAAGCTATAGCCAAAGCAAATAGAACATCAGCTTGTATTAATAGGACTATTCAGCATAAAACAAAGTGCACAATTTTGTTCTTGTACAAAATCTTGAAGAGACCACATTTAGAATATTGCACCCAGTTTTGGCCCCCTGATATGGAGGTTGATATAGAAGCTGTGGAAATCATTCAATGGGGAAACATAAGAACGATTCACAGCTAAAACAACTTTAATTGCTTGATAAAGATTTAAAAAGCTGGATTATATTCACTTCAGAGATGTGTAAACTTCAGGATGATTTGATAGGGATACATAAAATAGATAACGGACAGAATTATGTTCTTATTGATGGATTACTTAGTTTGATAGATTGGGGATACCAGGACTCATAAAATATGTTGCATAATGGCGGGGTTAAAAACTAGGCATAAAAACAAAAAAACTGCGGATGCTGGAAATCCAAAACAAAAACAGAATTACCTGGAAAAACTCAGCAGGTCTGGCAGCATCGGCGGAGAAGAAAAGAGTTGACGTTTCGAGTCCTCATGACCCTTTGACAGAACTTGAGTTCGAGTCCAAGAAAGAGTTGAAATATAAGCTGGTTTAAGGTGTGTGTGTGGGGGGCGGAGAGATAGAGAGACAGAGAGGTGGAGGGGGGGATGTGGTTGTAGGGACAAACAAGCAGTGATAGAAGCAGATCATCAAAAGATGTCAATGACAATAGTACAATAGAACACATGGGTGTTAAAGTTAAAGTTGGTGATATTATCTAAACGAATGTGCTAATTAAGAGTGGATGGTAGGGCACTCAAGGTATAGCTCTAGTGGGGTTTTTTTTAATTTTTTTTTTATAATGGAAATAGGTGGGAAAAGGAAAATCTTTATAATTTATTGGAAAAAAAAAGGGAAGGGGGAAACAGAAAGGGGGTGGGGATGGGGGAGGGAGCTCACGACCTAAAGTTGTTGAATTCAATATTCAGTCCGGAAGGCTGTAAAGTGCCTAGTCGGAAGATGAGGTGTTGTTCCTCCAGTTTGCGTTGGGCTTCACTGGAACAATGCAGCAAGCCAAGGACAGACATGTGGGCAAGAGAGCAGGGTGGAGTGTTAAAATGGCAAGCGACAGGGAGGTTTGGGTCATTCTTGCAGACAGACCGCAGGTGTTCTGCAAAGCGGTCGCCCAGTTTACGTTTGGTCTCTCCAATGTAGAGGAGACCACATTGGGAGCAACGAATGCAGTAGACTAAGTTGGGGGAAATGCAAGTGAAATGCTGCTTCACTTGAAAGGAGTGTTTGGGTCCTTGGACAGTGAGGAGAGAGGAAGTGAAGGGGCAGGTGTTGCATCTTTTGCGTGGGCATGGGGTGGTGCCATAGGAGGGGATTGAGGAGTAGGGGGTGATGGAGGAGTGGACCAGGGTGTCCCGGAGGGAGCGATCCCTACGGAATGCCGATAAGGGGGGTGAAGGGAGGCTGAGCGTCAACTCGCAGACACTTCCTCCTACCTCTCCCTGGACCATGACCCCACCACTGAACATCAAGCCATTGTTTCCAGGACTGTCACTGACCTCATCTCCTCTGGGGATCTCCCTCCCACAGCTTCCAACCTGATAGTCGCCCAACCTCGGACGGCCCGCTTCTATCTCCTACCCAAAATCCCCAAACAGAACTGCCCCGGTAGACCGATCGTCTCAGCTTGCTCCTGCCCCACAGAACTCATTTCTCGTTATCTTGACTCCCTTCTCTCTCCCCTTGTCCAGTCCCTTCCCACCTACATCCATGATTCCTCTGACACCTTACGTCACATCAACAATTTCCAGTTCCCTGGCCCCAGCTGCTTCCTCTTCACCATGGACGTCCAATCCCGCTACACCTCCATCCCCCACCAGGATGGTCTGAGGGCCCTTAGCTTCTTCCTTGAACAGAGGCCCGAACAATCCCCATCCACCACTACTCTCCTCCGTCTGGCTGAACTTGTTCTCACACTGAACAATTTCTCCTTCAACTCCTCTCACTTCCTCCAAATAAAAGGTGTGGCTATGGGTACCAGCATGGGCCCCAGCTGTGCCTGTCTCTTTATGGGGTATGTGGAACATTCCTTGTTGCAGTCCTACTCCGGCCCCCTTCCACAACTCTTTCTCCGGTACATCGATGATTACTTCGGTGCCGCTTCATGCTCTCGTCAGGACTTGGAAAAATTTATTAATTTTGCTTCCAATCTCCACCCCTCCATCATTTTCACGTGGTCCATCTCTGACACTTCCCTTCCCTTCCTTGACCTCTCTGTCTCAATCTCTGGTGATAGACTGTCCACCAATATCCATTACAAACCCACTGACTCCCACAGCTATCTCGACTACAGCTCCTCACACCCCGCTTCCTGTAAGGACTCCATCCCATTCTCTCAGTTCCTTCGCCTCCGTCGCATCTGTTCCGATGATGCTACATTCAAAAACAGTTCCTCTGACATGTCCTCCTTCTTCCTTAACCGAGGTTTTCCACCCACGGTCGTTGACAGGGCCCTCAACCGTGTCCGGCCCATCTCCCGCGCATCCGCCCTCACGCCTTCTCCTCCCTCCCAGAAACATGATAGGGTCCCCCTTGTCCTCACTTATCACCCCACCAGCCTCTGCATTCAAAGGATCATCCTCCGCCATTTCCACCAACTCCAGCATGATGCCACCACCAAACACATCGTCCCTTCACCCCCCTTATCGGCATTCCGTAGGGATCGCTCCCTCCGGGACACCCTGGTCCACTCCTCCATCACCCCCTACTCCTCAACCCCCTCCTATGGCACCACCCCATGCCCACGCAAAAGATGCAACACCTGCCCCTTCACTTCCTCTCTCCTCACTGTCCAAGGACCCAAACACTCCTTTCAAGTGAAGCAGCATTTCACTTGCATTTCCCCCAACTTAGTCTACTGCATTCGTTGCTCCCAATGTGGTCTCCTCTACATTGGAGAGACCAAACGTAAACTGGGCGACCGCTTTGCAGAACACCTGCGGTCTGTCCGCAAGAATGACCCAAACCTCCCTGTCGCTTGCCATTTTAACACTCCACCCTGCTCTCTTGCCCACATGTCTGTCCTTGGCTTGCTGCATTGTTCCAGTGAAGCCCAACGCAAACTGGAGGAACAACACCTCATCTTCCGACTAGGCACTTTACAGCCTTCCGGACTGAATATTGAATTCAACAACTTTAGGTCGTGAGCTGCCTCCCCCATCCCCACCCCCTTTCTGTTTCCCCCTTCCCTTTTTTTTTCCCAATAAATTATAAAGATTTTCCTTTTCCCACTTATTTCCATTATAAAAAAAAATTTAAAAAAAACCCCACTAGAGCTATACCTTGAGTGCCCTACCATCCATTCTTAATTAGCACATTTGTTTAGATAATATCACCAACTTTAACTTTAACACCCATGTGTTCTATTGTACTATTGTCATTGACATCTTTTGATGATCTGCTTCTATCACTGCTTGTTTGTCCCTACAACCACACCCCCCCTCCACCTCTCTGTCTCTCTATCTCTCCACCCCCCACACACACACCTTAAACCAGCTTATATTTCAACTCTTTCTTGGACTCGAACTCAAGTTCTGTCGAAGGGTCATGAGGACTCGAAACGTCAACTCTTTTCTTCTCCGCCAATGCTGCCAGACCTGCTGAGTTTTTCCAGGTAATTCTGTTTTTGTTAAAAACTAGGCAGTTCTTTTCTTCCCAGAAAATGGAGTAGATGTTTGAAACAAGTTGCCGTCTTATTCAATGCTGACTCCCTGAAAAAGTTCATAGGAGAGCTGGAACAGCTCTTGGCGGGGCAGAGATCACATCTCATAAAAGGTAGGTGAAAACAAGGTAATATAAACATTGTCAATGTGATAGCTTGGAATAGTTTCTGATCACCTAAGGTGGTAGAAGAGAGATTTTCTAGATTGTGTTTTTTTTCCCCCTTTAAATGGCTTTTTAAAAATCTTTCTCTTGCCTCTTCCAGGAGATTACAAGGCTACTGAAGGGTAGGGGGCATTAATCACAATACCTTGGGCAGCACAACTCTGCATGATAGACTTGGTGAGGATACAAATGCATCTCGGCCGATTCGGTGCAGCACAGGCACTGTGCATCCACAATTGGGATGTCCAAGACCAGCCAGAAATTGGGACTTGGGCCATACTTCAGCCATTTAGCTGAGTCGCTGTTAAATTTCCACTAGGTAGCTTGCTCATTTCAGGGGATGAATTTCACGTTATTTCCCCCTCCCCACCACCCGCAGCCTCACTATCCCCACGGCTGCCCCAAACGTGTTGACGGTTGAGCAAAGCTGCTGTTCCAATCCAATTTATTCAATTACTTCTTCAAATTTACATACTTTTTATTCAAAATATTTTAAAAATTTAGATCTTTGGCGTGACATAATCTGATTGCATCACAGGCCATAGCATTATGTACTTATAGAGCACTTACCATGACAATAATCCTCTAAATAGATAATCCTTCTCAGCTCCTTTGCTGTGTTATTTGTTTCTTTCTGCATAAGGAAACCTTATATTTATGCTAATCCAAAACCATCAATCATCCCATAAACAGGTGTGGACTCGATAGTTGATGCTTCAAGAATTTATAGGAGCCCTGTAGAGTTATATTATCTTCATTATTTAACATTACTGTAAAGAATATTGCTGTTTTGAAAAGTATTTAGGTATGATAAACAATGTTGTTAAAGCTTTTCCATCAAGAAATTTAAAATACAAGTCTCCCCATATTATTACTATTATTATACTGTATTATTGGGAACCATATTTTATGGAGTTTCAAATAAGGGAATATTTAAGCAAAATCTTACTAGCAATAGCTGTATTCATATTAACATTAATTGTTTTGATGGGTTGTATCAGCAGCATTATGCACATCGTAGTGCTTGAGGCTCTGTGACAGATAAACATATTACTGAAATCTGTTTTTGGCAGTAATTTTAAGCAGAATGCCAGTCATGATTTTTCTCCCACTTAAAAACACCTCCTCTTCCTTCAGGTACTATGCCCTAAGAGAGCATTGGTGATCACAGACTTCATTGGATGGGTCCATGATTATGCTTGGCAAAGTACTGCGGTGGTTTGCCATTGCCTTCTGTAATATGGCTGGCCAGGAAACTCTCCCTCTCTTACCACCCGCCATCAGGTGTATTGGAAGGATTTACAGGTTGATAATCAACCTGTTTGTCCACGTTATGAACGCACCTTCTGTGGTCATCAAGTCCTGAAGTGGGACTTGAAGCCGGAGCTTTTAGCTCAGAGGTCATCCATACTTAAAACACAGACCCCTCATTAATCAGAAGCGCAGTTTGGAATTGGGCTTTAACTCTATAGTGACCCTCAACACCACCCATAACCTTTATATGATCCTTAATAAGGCAAAGGTGTACACAAAGTGGTGGATTTGGAAATAAGTTGGTAACAACTTGGAAAATATTTTTCTAAAATCAGCTAATGTTAACTTCCACTGATTTATGTTTATTATATGATGCTGCAGTCTAGATGACACTGTTAGACTTCTCACCAAGTTCCTTCATCAGGTCAACAAGAGACTGGAATATATTGTCGTCACCTGTTCAAGTCAGTACGATTTGAAAACTTCTAGCCTATCCTTTCTAGATCAGGGATGGAGAATGGAACTGCTGCTTGATACAGAGAACTAATTCAGGACATAGATCAAGAAGCAAGCGATTTGGGCTGTCTATTCAGGAATTTTTAAAAAGTAATGAAAGAGGAGGCTATTTATAGTCAGGCCCTAGCACCAGAGACAGAAGTTAGAAATTCTCTGAAGCTTAAAATCAGAATAGGTAAGCCTGTACTACCAATAATAATATGTGAAGAATAATGAAGCATTTTCTAGATTTAAGTATTGCTTTTCTAGTATGTCACTGAAATGTGCTTCCTCTCGGAACAATAAGGTATGAGTTTGAAGCCACATTTCTAGTTTGTGATTTCTGATGCAACATTGGAAAAATTGTCAAAGGAATATTTTATGCGTTTTTTCACATTGATAGAAAACTGGACTATGGCCCACCTTTCAGTAGCTGCTAGAGCTTTGGTCAACCAGAGGTCTGGAAAAAAGGTTCCCTGCCTATCCTTTCAACTGCAGAATGCTGTTTGATATAAAAAGATTTAAAAGGGAGAGGCAACTACAAAACTCAGAACTCTTGTTCCTGCATTTTGCTGGTCCCTATGCTGCTTTCAGTAATACAACATAGTGCAACTTTAACACATGTCCAAATGTTGCAGGTGTCAATGTATCTGAACTGAATAGGACAAATATTTAGCCCTGCATTATGGGGTGTATAGAATGGGTCAACAGATGCAGGCATGCAAGCACTGATAACTGACACCAGCCTGACTCTGAATTGATGGAAAACTATAACAGAGGCTACATTGTGCCAGAATCATTTTAGAATAATTCAATTTTAAAAATGTATATTGAAGTTAAAAAGGACAGGACTGAAACTGGTCATGAGCTGGGACACAAAACAGATGGAATAGCATTTGCCCCATTATACCAGATGTGCAATATTTAGTTTTACTGAGTTCAACGGAACTGAATATTGGATAGGGCAAGTAACAGGAAACTGAGGTCTTATACTGTGTCTCGGCCCATTTCCAATTTCAAGCATGACCTCTGGCTCTTATGGGAAATCTGTTTTACTATATAAATGTGATATCACCTTACTGCAAAACTGTTGCACTGTCCAAATTGAAGATTTTCTTTTTTTTACACACGTACATATATATTTACAGCGGACTGGTGGAAATGCTACTGAATTAGTAATCCAGAAGCCCAGGCTATTGCTCTGGGGGTATCAGTTCAAATTGCACAAGGCAGCTGGTGGGATTTAAATTCAATTCATTAATAAATCTGGAATTGAAAGCTAGTCTCAGTAATGGTGACCATGAAATTATCAAATTGTTGTAAAAACCCATTTGATTCACTAAAGTCCTTTAGGGAAGAAAATCTGATACCCTTATGCATCCTGGCCTACATGTAACTCCAGACCCACAGCAATGCAGTTGACTCTTAACTGCTCTCTAAAATGGCTGAACAAATCACTCAGTTGTAGCAAACCTTGACAGAAAAGTCACAAAGTAATAAAACTGGAGCTGGCACCAATTGAGCTATTGGACACAACAATGCAGCAATGCAGACCTTACCCTGTTAACCTTGCAAAGTCCTCCATACTAACATCTGGGAGCTTGTCAAGCTCCAGCCTGACATGGGCATACTTTACCAAATCATACATTACAGTCAATGCCTAGGCAACTCCTTCACAATTCCTAGGTATGTCTTCCCGCTGGTGGGTCAGACCCGCCAGAGGCAGTGACACAGTGGTAGACATTCGAGAGGAAGTTGCCCTGGGAGTCCTCAACATTGACTCCAGACCTCATGAAGTCTCATGACATCACATAAACATAGGCTAGGAAACCTCCTGTGATTATCACATACCACTTTCCCTCAGCTGAAGAAAGTGGTACTCCATGTTGAACACCGCTTAGAAGAAGCAGTGAAGGTAGCAAGCATTGAATGTACTCTGGCTGGGAAACTTCAATGTCCGTCGCCGAGAGTGACTCAGTAGCACCACGACTGACCGCACTGGCCGAGTCCTGAAGGACATACCTGCCAGGCTGGGCCTGTGGTGGATGGTGAGGGAACCATTGAGAAGGAAAAACCTCCTTGACCCCCTCCTCAGCAATCGACCTTAGCAAATGCATCTCATCATCCTGTATTGATAGGAGTAACTAGCGCACAGTCCATTTGGAGGCAAGGTCCTATCTTCACACTAAGGATACGGTCCATTATGTGTGGCACTACCACCATGTTAAATGGAATAGATTCAGAACGGATCTAGCAGTTCAAAACTGAGCAACCATGAGATGCTGTGGTCCATCTGCAGTAGCAGAATTGTATTCAACCACAATTTGTAACCTCATGACCTAGCATATCCCTCACTCAATTGCCATTAACATCAAGCCGGGGAGCAACACTGGTTCAATGAGGAGTGCAGGAGAACATGCCAGGCATAACTAAAAATGAAGTGCCAACCCCCTGGTGAGGCACAAGTCAGAGCTATATGCATGCTAAACAGCAGAAGCAGCTGAGATAGGCAAAGCTAAGTGAGCCCATACCCAACAGAAATGATCAAAGCTCTGCAGTCCTGCTACATTCAGTTGTGAATGGCGGTGGTCAATTGATCAGCTAACCAGAGGAGGAGGCTCCACAGATATCACCATCATCAGTGATGGAGGAGCCCAGGACATCAGTGCAAAAGATAAGGCTGAAGCATTTGCAACAATCTTCATCCTGAATTGCCGAGTGGATGATCCATCTCAGCCTCCTCTGAAGATCCCCAGCATCACAGATGCCAGTCTCCAGCCAATTAGATTCACTCCACATGATATTGAGGATGGGTGAAGGCACTGGATACAGCAAAGGGTATGGGCTCTGACAATATTCCGGCAATAGTACTGAAGACTTTTGCTCCAGAACTAGCCACATCCATAGCAAAGCTGTTCCTCTACAGCTACAACACCAGCATCTACCCAATAATGTGAAAAGTTTCTCAAGTATGACTGTCCACAAAGCAGGACAAATCCAATCTGACCAATTATTGTCTCATCATTCTACTCTCGAGCATCAGCAAAGTGATGTAAGGTGTCACCGACAGTGCCATCAAGGAGCACTTGCTCAGCAATGCAGAGGTTGGCTTCTGCCAGGGACATATGGCTCCTGACCTCATTATAGCCTTGGTCCAAACAAGGACAAAGGAGCTGAATTCAAGAGGCGAGGTGAGAGTGACTGACCTTGACATCAAAGCAGCATTTGACTGAGTTCTAAAAAATTGAAGTCAATGGGACTTAGGGGGAAAACTTTCCACTGGTTGAGGCATACCTGTTACAAAGGAAAATAGTAGTGGTTGTTGTAGACCGATCAGCTCTGCCATAGGACATTGTTTCAGGAGTTCCCCAGGGTAGTGTCCTCAGCCCAACCATCTTCATCTACTTCACTGCTTCACTAATCAGCTTCCTTCCATCATGATGTCTGAAGTTGGGATGTACTCTGATTGCACAGGTTTTGGTACCATTGATGACTCCTCAGATACTGAAGCAGTCCATGTCCTTATGCTGCAAGACCTGGACAACCCTTGGGCTGACAAGTGACAAATAACATTTTCAGCACACAGTGCTGGGCAATGACCATCACCAACAAGGGAGTATCTAACCATCTCCCCTTGACATTCAATGGCATTGCCATCGCTGAATCCCCCACTATCAACATCCTGGGGTTACCCTTGACCAGAAACTAAATTAGAGCAGCCATATAAATACTGCGCCTCCAAGAGCAGGCCAGAGATTGAGAATTCTGTGGTGAGCAGCTCATCTCCTGACTCTCTAAAACCTTTCCATCATCTACAAGGCACAAATCAGGAGTGTGGTGCAATACTGTCCACTTGCCTGGATGAGTGCAGCTCCAACAACACTCAAGAAGCTCAACACCATCCAGGGCAAAGTGGCCCACTTGATCAGCACCCCATCTGCCACATTAAACATTCACTCCCTCCACCAGCCATGCATAATTGTCAGCAGTGCCTTTTACTTTTACAGAATGCACTGCAGCAAATCACCAGTATTCCTTTGACAGTACTTTCCAAACTTGCGACCCCTATCACCTAGAAGGACAAGGGCAACCAATGCAGCAGAACGCCACCACCTGTAAGCTTCCCTACAAGCCACACACTAAACTGACTTGGAATCATATCACGTTTCTTCACTATCACTGGGCCAAAAATCTGGAAATCCCTTCTTAACAGTACTGTGTGTGTACCTACACCAGATAGACTGCAGTGGTTCAATAAAGTGACTCACTACCACCTTCTCAAGGGCAGTAGGGCATGGGAAAGAAATGTTGGCATTGCCAGCAATGCTCATTTGCCATGAAAGAATAAAAAAAAGTTTCCAGTTCCACATATTGATGAACTAGGACTAATCTTTAATTGATAAAATAATTTAACATTGAATTGTCAAGTCATCCAGACACATTAGACAATGGTTACATTTTGTCCATGTGTGGTTGGGACTTGTTTGTACAAGTGTTTATTTTTGCATTTGAGTTTACTTAAAGACATCAATGTTTAAAAACATAATCTGTGTTTTATAGAATGATCTTGAAAAATAGATGAAGGTTTATAACTAGTAGCTTCCACTTGACTGCAACTGTAGTGTTGGTGCTGCATTGAATTGCATCATAAATCTAGAGTTATGGGCTGATTTGACATAGGAGCCAAGCGAACAGAGCCTTGGAACTAATTTCATTCTGCTTTTATTCCAACTCATGTCGGACTTTGACACCCAATTTATAGCTCTGCATTTATTTGACATCAAAAAGCACCTATCAAATTCTGCTTTTATTCAGTGTGAGCGAAGATATGCCTCCTTTATCCAAGCTATTGCTACTTCTCTTCATGATTATTATTTTTATGAATGAAGAAACTCTGCTTTAATAGTGAAATAATTATCATTTGTAAAAAAGAAGGCTCTGGTTACTTGATTATTTTTATGATGATTAACAAGTTTCTGATTAGTGATACTACACTTAGGTATAAATTCCCAGTCGGTATCACACCATCACTGTTGTAAAAACAGTGCAGTACATAAACAACTGCCTTCAAGTCACTTCTGTGCTTGTCAATACCCAATAATTGATGATAAGTTATTCAGATTTGACAGTTCTTAATATTAAAGATAAGGTTACTTAATTTAAGCGTTTGAATTGGCCACTTAATTTTGATGTTGAAAAGCAAAATATCTTTAGTTGAGAAATTGACATTCCCCTCCACCCTGGTCTTTTTGACCCTCTTCCCTAAAACAAAGAGTTTCCAGTCACATTGCCCTTAAGCCATTTGCTCGACTTCTCTACCTCCTCTTTCTGATCAGTACCTTGTGACGTGGAGCTGTATGAATCATCACCAGGCTCATCTTTTTGTTGATTATGCTTTATTTTTAAATCATTTGATAATGATTATTAGGTTATTATAATTGTTTACCTTTTCTTTTGTGAATCTTCTGTTCATCAAAGTGAGGAATGTTTATAACAGTAAAAGGAGCACATTTATGTTTTGAGTGACCAGTACCGAACACTCCAGATACAAATACAGCACAACTTAATACAGTTAAAACTCCTCCATTCTTGCCCAAGCAATGTTCCTCAAACTCATGCCCAAATGTGACATTTTTTTCATTTCCCACTCTTTTGTTTCCTTGAGTGAAGTTGCCAATTAGGAGCATTTTTGCAGACCATCCTCACACCACAAGGGATTCTAAAAACCAGCTGGAAATGACTTTTAATGCCATTGATCTGGGCTGATTTTGATTCAATTCAGTCAATGTGTGCATTTGATGTTGAATCAATTCTATATCTAGATGAAAAAAACAAGTATAAAATAATTTAGGATGTCACAGTTTAATAGGGATTCATTTATTTTTCAGAGCTGACAATGACAATGAGGAGGAGTATCCAGTTACAGATGGGAGTGAGTATAACTCAGGAGAAGAGTTGACATTTGCTGAGGATGAAAATATCAGTTTTTTAGAGGCAGTTGGGGTAAGCCATGAAGAACCTACGAGCAGGTTGGAAGGCAGTGGAAGTACAGCTCACCTTGACACTGCACAGGAAAACATCTGTGCTACAGAGCTGAGCTCTCTGCTGGAAAATGTAAATTTTAATGCAGATGTAGATGTCTGTGCTGCAGAACTACAACAGGATACAAAAGATGACAACAAACCTGAGTCAGACATGGCCACTGAGGCAGCTGGAGAGAATATCTGTGGGACCGAGTTAGGTCAGAAAGATTTCTTTGAGCCTACAACTATTGGTGCAGCGAACGTTGACATCTATGGCACCGAATTTGAAGGTTTTGTTGCAGAAAAGGATGCAGACAATGAAACTAAGGAAGGCACTGAGATTGCTATTGAACCCCCTGATGAGCCAGGTGATGAGGTTACAGAAGAAGCTGTGCCTCATTATGAACTTGGAGTTAGTGGAACAGTGGAAAACACCCAAGATCAGGTGGATGAAGATCCGAAGAGCACAAGGGATATTATGGGCGAATCTGAATTAATAACTGACAACAATCTGCCCACAGCAGAAAATCAGGATGCTGAAGGAGACAGCAGTATACTAGAGTAAACATTCTAAACTTTGATAGTTAATTAGCAGAGAAAAATATTATTTTGTAACAATGGGATTATCTTTTAGTAGAACACAAATAATTTGATATGATTAAAATGTTGTTTATCCTGTTAGAATTTGATTGTAAAAAGGATTTTGTGAATTAACACACATAAATTCAAAAAATCTTGAATAAGGACAAAGGGGAGACAGTTGTGGGCAGTTTTTCCAGTAGCGGGGTATATGGAGCTGTTAACTAAACCATACAAATTGCATGGTTTCTGGTTTGATTCACAGTCTCTCTTTAGGTACATTCACATGGGGCGAAGGGAATTGTACCTCTAAGGTAGAGAGGGGAAAACAGCCAAGGTTCCTTCCCCCGATTTCTACTCACATGTATAGATGTCACATATGGGACAGGAGTGGGTTTGGCTGTGATATTAACATCTCTCCATTGATTGATTGTCTCCTAGCAATTGCTCTTTAGGCCTACACCTGAAGAATGACCCTTCAGGATCTGCTAATGGCAGAGGCCATTTGACATACATGTATATTATACTGAGCAGTTATGAACAATTTAATTGGAGAATACTTGGAGACTTTTACTCCGCTATGTAACAAGGATTTTTTTTAAAGGTAGGTGGATAGACATATTCCCAAATATAAAATTAAAATATCATTTGTTTTTAGAAATTAGCCACATATACACAGGTACTGGAGAGGGTGCAAAAAAAAATTTAACAAGGTTGATAAGAACTGTGAGACTATCAGGAAAGGATGGATATCATGGCTGTGTTTTCTCTTAAAGGCCCATTAGTGATCTGCTCATTCAAATTGTGAAGGCTTTTGTGAGAGTAGACAGACAGAGAGCGTGTTTCCACTTTGGGAAAGAGTGAAACTTATAAATATAAGATAATCCCCATGAAATCAGACAGGGAGCTTGGAGAATGCTTCTTTGCCCAGAAAGTGTGGAACTAGCTGCTGTGGGAATGGTTTTGCAAACAGTGTGGATACCTTTGAGGGGAAACTAAATGAGCATTTGAGGGAGAATGGACTGAGGATTACACTATTAGTGTTAGATGAGGAAAGATGGGAGAAGGTTCAAGTTGAGCATGAACTGATTAGGCCAAATGGCCTGTTTCTGTGCTGTAAATTTCATTTAATTCTGTTATGTGGAATTTGTAAACATTCATCAAGCTTTCGTTCCTATTAGCTTATGACTATTTTTAATTAATGGAGTAATTTATCAGTAATTTATTATTGAAGTCATTGTTGGTGACCACATTTGTAAGAGATGGGAGGAGTGGAACACAGATACTGGAAGGTGGAATGTTTGGGTCCTGTACGGAGAAGGTTTCTCCAGTTGTAATCAAATTAAATTCAATAGCTATAATGATCTAAACTTTAAAAATAATTCACTAATTATAGAACCAGAAGGCTCTTAGAGCAATCGATGTGGCCTTTTAGTCCTATTAAATGTTGATTACTGGGTAGAAAGCATTCCACTTTGAAAGATTAACTCTAACTCTATATTGAGTTTAAAAAAACTAATAAAATATCTTTATTTTCTGCCCTCCCACTCACTAATCAAATAAATTATGCAAAACATTAACTTGTGTTCTAAACAACCCTAATCTGTTTCCCTTGCACATGTGCAATGAGACACGGGATTATATGGTAGGTGATAATGGATTGGTGTGGTGAATTATTTGCATAAATATAGTCCCACACTGGATTGGAGCAGGGCATAGATAAATATGTAAACTGAAGACTGATCTCCTACACTTCTCCAATTTAAGCCTGACTACGTCTTCCTTATATGTGCATACCTATTGCATTTTTGTTTCTCTTCTTCTAAAAACTGGTGGTTGTTGTATCAGTGTGAAATGGCTGCACCTGGTGATTGGACAATTGCTACATTATCAACAACTGGGCATATATTGTTTGACCTGTGAGATCAGAACACTCAAATTACAGGAAATTAATCTTGCACATTCTGACACAGACTGCCAGGATATTAAGATGCTACACATCCTTGTGCTACATAGTTTGGTGTTCTTCAGTGTTGCTCCTGCAGTTTTGTTTTACATCTCTGATCATCACGACTCCAACACCCATTGTTCCATTGTTTATCACAGATGTTGTATTTTTCCCTGTGCAGTCACTCAATTTAATTCTAGGCTGGTTTTATTTTGTAAATGAAAATAGAAATAAAATAACTTTGATATGTATTCAGAGTGATGGATGTTCTAGGATGAATTGTTGATGGGGGTCTCTACTTGTTTCATAAAGGTGCTTGGTTTGCTGTAAGGGCAAACTGGGAACTTGGGTAGGATCATAGAAACAGGAGTAAATCATGCCTTAAACCTGTTCAACCATTAAGTGAGATGGCTGATTTGTAAGCTAACTCCATACACAACCCCACTGCCTGACCCCTCCCCACCCCCCACCCCCACACAAACCAAGCCCTGAGCACTGAAGATAAAAATTTGCCCTATAGTTCGGTGACTGATTGCAAAGTACAGAATGGTAATAGATCTTTAACTGTATATTTAATGTGATATTTATGGAACTAGAGGGAAACAAAAGTTATTTCATAGCTCTGCCTTGTGATATCTTGTACCAATAAGAAACCCAAGGAACTATTTGTTCTTTGGACTCCAGCAGTTCACCCTGTACCAAACATAATCTATAGTAGTGAAAGAACTGTCAATGTGTCTCTTAATGTGGCAGTGTGAGACATACATCCTTTCAATAGAATTACTTTAATTGCTTTATTGAATGCACCCTCCACATACTGCTTGAGTAAGCTGGGCTGAGTCAAGCAGTCTGTGCAAGGTCTGGCTTGATGACTGAAGAGCATTCAACGAGGGACGCAGTCTTTGTAGTCTTTATGAAATTTTTGTCTTTCATTTTGAGATAAATCCTTTGAACAATCAGTTTAGTAAGAAAGTACCTTAATAAATAATATTCTAAAAATCCAAATAATTAGATATGGAGTGCAGTCAATATCTCAGATTTGCAGTAAAAGTGATGGCTATGCTTTAAATCATTATTTTGACCTCTTTCTATGTGTTTGTTTTAGATAAAACTGAGCTGAAGTGCCCAGATAAAATAATGGCCTGGATCTTCAGTTCTCTGGATGTTGTACCCTAAGGTACCCTGGAAGATGTGGTGGGGAACCCCTTGGAAGTCCCAATGCAAGGACTCTGTGGGCAATAGAGAAATAGGGCAGATCACCTATTCCCAGGACCCTCCAAAAAATCTCCAACTCTAAGTTAGAGTCAGAGACTTTGGAGGTTTCTGACTCTCTTACCAGAATGAAATCCCAGGAAATGTTAGACAGGAAAAAAACCAAATTTAACTCCTGGGTAACTCCCTTCCCCCCACCCCCACAAGCTCCCCATTGAACCAACACCTGCCAACTACCCCCAACCCTCTGATTCACACCTCACCCTCTGACCCCCTTCCCTGCCCCCAGCCCTCTGATACCCACCCCTGACTCTCCGACCCTACTGGAGACCAGAAGATCTGGGTCATTCATTCCATTTTCCAATGATTTTGTCATTAAACAGGGCAAGAAATAATGAGCATAAGTCTGTTAACACATCAGCTGCTCTCCAATAGTTGACTTGATCAGGTCACCCCTTTGGGTTTAGGAGCCTTTTAGATAGAAGCCCTTCTTCTTGACTGGCTAATGAATGTATTTATACCGTCTGTTAATTTTCAAATAGGCTTCCACCAATCAAGAAGCCAGAAGCGTGGTTTGTAATGAGGCCTTTAAACATAACTGACTGACAAAAATGGCTGTTTTATTATGTTTGATTTTTAAAGTAACTCTTTCACAAACATTTTTCCCTCATTTGGTAATAGAGCATTGCATTGTGCAGTTTGAATTGTGGACAAAGAATGAAGAGGACTGATACTGTTGTAGTGATTGAATATTTTATTAATCACAGTAGCTTGGTTTTCAAGTGTCCAGAGCTTTTTGTTATCATGACCTTCGATTCAAAAGTGTACGTGCAAATATGGATGTAGAATATTTTGCTGAATTTAAAAAGAATGATGAGAAAATAATTTATGTAAAACTGTTACCTGTTTTCCTGATCTCATTTTTGTTTTTAATTATTTGCTGGCCTATTGAAATGTGATTATTTTGTCAGAGATTGGTGCTGAATATGGAATAAAGCAGCTTATATATCGATTAAAAATTGAATAATGATCATGGTGGCTTTCAATGACATTAATTCCCTCCAAGTCTTTTTCCTTTGTGTGTCTGCATGTACATGCACCTGTTTGCTGCAAGCATGAAATCAATTTTGTTTTGATTGAGGTCTAATCTTATTTGCATGGAGCGTCATCAGGCTAGCTGTGGAAAAAAGACAAATTCAAAACTTCATGAGATACAATTGAGTTGGATGAGTTGTGCAAACCGACACTATAAACAAAACTTAACATAACTGAGACAGGAAGCCATGTGGAGCGATGAGCCATCTAAACACTCTGTTCATGCAATGAGAGTATGTGTAAAATTCAAATGCATCTTGGAGAAAACATTGCACTGAGTTCTCCCAGATGGCTCAGTTTGAGAGCGTACAGTCCATGATAGAACTGAGCCATACGGACATGGCAACTCTCCGGTTGATTTAAGGTATGTGCTGAGGTTGCTAACCTTTGTGGGACGACGAATAAGGCTAGTACTTTTGGCTCAGTGCCATGGGCTGAAGAGAGATAAATATGATATGGTTCCCATTGCTGATTGCTATCAAGTGAGAGTCACTGGATAGTAAGTGGTCCCTATAATATTGTTTTAACAATGATATACATCTATCTCATTTCTCAAAGGGCAGTTACATATGGCTGGGTTTTGTCAAAGTGGCAGTGATGATGAACCGGAAAGCCGGGGACAGCTGTGCCATTTGACGGAGCCTGACTGGATTTTATGCCAATCTTGCAGCTGATGAGCATCCTTCAGAACTCTCAACCTTTAAGGGACAAGACACCACTCTACATGGTGTGTGGTGCCAGAGATGAGTAAGGGAAAATAAGTTGAAAAAGATTTTGTACAACCTAGAGAAAAAAAACTTTAGTGATTGCAATTGTGATGTAAATGAGTAGAAAATGCTAAAGTTATTCTAAATTTCATTATTGTGCTCCATTCAAACAGAAACAAGTTCAGCCTGTAGTCTTGGACTTGCTGTTACCACTTCTCCGAACCCTCTACAACATATCAATGTGATTTGAAAAGGTACGGTGTTCAAAAGTACACATAATTTTCAAACTGTGACCTCACTGTTGAACATGAGAATATAGGAGCAGGAGTAGGCCATTTGGCCCCTCCAGCCTGCTTTGCCATTTAACTAGATCATGGCTGATCTTCTACCGCGACACCATCTTCCCGCACTATCCCCTTATCCCTTGATGCCTTTGGTATCTAAATATCTATCAACCTCTCCTTTGAACATATTCAGTGACTGAACCTCCATGGCCCTATGCAGCAGAGAATTCCAAAGATTGCCACCCTCTTTCTCATCTCGGTCCCAAACAGGTTATTTAAATTAGTTAATACTGTCGAGTTGAATGAGTTATAACAAATGAGTTATTTAGAATTAAATTACTTGTTTTCCCTTATAACCGCCTTGAAACCTCATCCTTTATGTGATTTCTTTGCTGTGGTGTATTATGAAGGATACCTAACCTGAAACTGTGTTAAAGAAAGGGGATTCCTATCTCCAAGATATCCATAGACTCCCACTGAGAATGAGTAGAATTTGGCTTTCCTGGATAACTTTGGCAAGAAATCGCTGATACCACTGCACAACTACACATCTGGACTAACGTGCACAGTTTTGGTCTCTTTGCCTAAGGAAGGATATACTTGCCTTAGAAAGAGTGGAATGAATCAGTTCACTAGACTGATTCCTAGAATACCAGGGCTGTCCTGTGAGTAGAGAGATTGTAGATTATTCTCTGGGTTTTAGACGAATGAGAAGTGATCTCACTGAAACATATAAAACTCTTAAAGAAATTGACAGGATAATTGCTGACAAGCTGTTTCTCTGGCTAGGGTCTAGAACAAGCGGTCATAGTCTCAAGATAAGGGGTTAGTCATTTAGAAATCAGAGGAAGAGAAATGTCATTACCCATTTGATTGCCAATGTTTGGAATTCTCTGCCCCAAAGGACTGAGGATGCTCAGGCAATGAGTTTATTCAAGACTGA
Organism: Carcharodon carcharias; assembly: GCF_017639515.1. Lineage (NCBI taxonomy): Eukaryota > Metazoa > Chordata > Chondrichthyes > Lamniformes > Lamnidae > Carcharodon > Carcharodon carcharias. The sequence goes on along the minus strand of NC_054491.1, from coordinate 32,387,416 downwards.
AATGGATAGTTTTTGTGAGCAAAGTGACTCGAAGGTATGAGGAAAGAAGTGAGAGTGGAGCTAGTGTAGAAGTTTAGCCATAACCTTATTAAATGGCAGAGCAGGCTCAAGGGGCTGTGTGGGGCCTGCTCCTGCTCCCGTTTCTTATTTTATTATGTTCTTCTTCATAGGCATTCCCTCAGGATCGACAATGACTTGCTTCCACTCCGGTTCGATGGGTTCTGAGATGGCTGATAAGTCCAATATGCGATCTGCAGACTCTGCCACAAGCAGGGCAGGTGGTGCTTGAAGGGTTGGGTAGATAGGTTGTTTAGAGGTTTGTGCGCCTCCTCCGATGCCTCAACTTCACCTCTGCACGTTCCTGACAAACGTTACTACTTAGGGATGAATGCTTGTCATAGCACCAGCCAGTTTCCTGCTGTTAGAATCTTACTGTGGGGTCCTTAAATTGACATTTTCAACAATGCAGCATTACCTCAGTACTGTTGTTTCAGTCTGGATTATATGCTCAACTTCCTGGCCAGGATTTTCCAACCTACTGTGGTGGGACCCGCAGCGGGGAATGCGGCAGAGCAGCCAAAAGCCCATTGACTTTCAGTGGGACCGGACGATCCCGACGGTGGGTGGGGCTGGAAAATCCTGCCCCTTGTGTTCATGTATGGGGTTTGAACCCTCAATTTTCTATCAAGTGAGCCAAGCTACAGCAATGTACTCTATAGCTCTCCTCTGTTTGCTATGTCACCTTGAAAGTAGAGCAGGCTAACTGTCCCACTTTCCAAAGAGTTATCTGGGACACATGCATATAATAGGTTTTGAAGGCTCAAATTACAGCTCAGAATGAATAGAATAGAATACTTCATCTTAAAAATATGTTGTTCCATTACTGACAAATATTTCTCATATGGCTTATGCTTATCATGAATGCGTAAATATATATCCGTATACTTATGTACACAGGAACAGCTCAGTATATCTCAACTGCCTTAGGCATTTTCTGAAGGAATCAGCTAAAAATAGCATCATTAATGAACTCACAACCCTAATCACACAAGGCAGAGGCAGACACTTCCACAGGGTCAATAGCAGCATGTGGTAAGAAACTCTCCAGTATAATGCAGCTGAAATTAGTACAGACGCTACCAGGGCAGCAGGTGGAAAGGCATCCTCTAATTTGCCCCCACTGTGCCTCTAGCCTAGTTACAGAACACATTCTCAGTGCATATCTATAATATTTCCACTGCCAGTAATGAAAGTATACTGGAGTGGGTAAAGCTGAAGGAGGAGGACTGGAAAATTCATCAGTATAAACAAACATCAATATAATTGTAAAGGTTATTTTAAGTTATGTAAAAGTTTGCTTTGCTATAGAATGATAGGGCACAGATTTGAGACCACAGCTATCAGTATGATGAAATACTAATCTCGGTAGAACTGTCACAATCAAGGAAGTTTACTATACAAAGAAGGTCAGACAGTCCATTGTGTCTTTGCTACAGCAATTCAAAATTAACCCCCACTGTATTGTTCCCTTCCCCATAGCCCTCTATCTATTTCAAATATTTATACATTTTCCCTTAAAAGATGCAATGACCTCTGCATCAAGCATTCCCTGTGGCAAAGCATTTCATACTCCAACAGCACGCAGTATAAAGAAATTTCTAATCAAAGCATACAGAATTAGAGCTAACCTTGTGACAATGGTTGGTAATGGGTTTCTATAACACAGTGCTAGAGGCCTTAGTCCAAAAGGTTGAGAGGAGGAAGGAGTTCACGAACTGGATTTTATGCTACTTTGCCGATGGATTTGAAGGTGGTGGAGGGGTGAGGAGGCATGTAAAATCCAGCCTTCCTGCCACCTATCCACTTACCTTGACCTGTCTGCAATGTTACAGGGGGCAGGGAAGGAATTGGATCTCTTGTCCGCCCTTGGGCCTATTGGGCCACTTAAAGGCCTCATCCCGCCCCCAGTATTTTACATCAGAGAAAGGTCCATGATGTTCGAAGCCTGGCAGCTTTAGCTGCACGGTCTGATGCTGGGCCAGAGGTGGAGGACCTTCTTAGAGGACCCCATGTGCCTATTGTAGGCAGCCCCACAAAGGTCACCCCTGCCTTCAACCCTCTCCTCTTATCTCTTGAATCCAGCCCCACCCACTTCACCATCCTCATTAAGATATATGACCCTAGTCTTACCTGGGCTCTCCAGTCCCAGTGGTGGGACTGCCTATTATCCCAGCAGTTACCAGAGCTCCCTAGTGGGCCTCCCGAGTGCTTGGTGGGACTACAGAGCTGCCGACTAATCAAATCAGCTGGCAACTCTCATCCCAAGATAAGGGTGGATGTCTCAGCTTAAAGCAATCATTGCTGCTCCCAGAGTTAAATTGTAACAGGGCAGGCATTAGGATTGTGGGCAGGCTCCGCCCACTGATATTTTAGCCAGAGAGGGTGGTGGAAGGGTGGACAGTGGTGCTTGTAAAGTCCAGCACTTTGTTTCCACAGAAGGCCCTCAAGGTATTCCCTGCAAAGGGACAGGCAGAAGTTGACCACAGAGCTGAATCCCAAAGTCTAGCCCTGTGAACTTGGCTACCGTGCCGCAAAGAGTTCAATAACCTCACATGAATGACAAGGTCAGTGAATGCATCTTCAAATGATATTTCCTACCCAGTGCAGCACTAACTTTTCACACTGCTCAATGCTCCACTGCACCATCACTGACTCAGCAGCAATTTGAACTCATGCCAAATGTTCAGATACTCCACCTCACCTCCACACAGGCACCAATGCTGCCAGATTCACATCCACTTTTCACAGTTTCCACATACTTTCAGCTATCCAGCTATGGCACATATCACCCAGAACACATTGCAACACACCCACTGACATTTTTCCTTTTCTCTTGTAAGACAAGGTTGTACATAAGAGTAGGGAGGAGTAGAGGGCCACAGAAGACAGGCACACCTACAAAAACTGAGCCCTTTGAAGAATATGGTTTTCCACCTTATAGGGCTGTTGCATCCAGCATCAGAAATAACTTTCAGGAGGACAATATGTCCCTGCCTTATTCTTCCTCTCAAGCCCAACTTCACCTTTACTCTATTATCTGGCATGAAGTGCAAGTTGCAGAAGGTGTGATCATGGACCTCTTGGTTTCCACCTAACCCCACACCACTTCCCTTACCCCAACCTTCCCTTTCTGCCTTTTTGCTCTCAGATACCCAAGAACTGCTGCCTGGCCAGCCAGAGTAGCCTCACAATGGTGAGAGGGAGCAACAGCAAATACTTATCTCTTAAAACACTTTGCTTAAACTGACTCAGCCAGCAGCTCAGATACTGGAATTACATGTACTTTGGAGGGTGGTATAGAGCCGGGGCCAGAAAGTGGTGTGCCCCAGGCACAACATTAGAACATAAGAAATAGGAACAGGAGTAGACAATGAGGCCTACCGAGCCCCAGCATGATCATGTCTGATCTTGGGCTTCAACTCCACTTTTCTGCCCACTCCTATGTACTTTTGTTCCCTGAAAGACCAAAAATCTGTCTATCCCAGCCTTAAATATCAATGATGGAGAATGCACAACCCTCTGAGTTAGCAAATCCCAAAGAGTCACAACCCCTTGACTGAAGACATTTCTCATCTCAGTTCTAATGATTGGCCCCATTATCCTGAGACTGTGCCCCAGTGTTCTAGATCTCCCAGTCAGGGGAAACAACCTCTCAGTGTCTACCTGTCAAGCCACTTCAGAATCTCTCAGATGTTTCAGTGAGATCACCTCTCATTATTCTAAATGCCGGAGAATAAAGATCCAATTTACTTAGCCTCTCATCATAGGACAGCCCTTTCGTTCCAGAGGCTAATCCAGTGAACCTTCACTGTATCACGCCACCAGTGCAAGTATTCCCTTCTTAAGTATGGAGACCAAAATTCCACACAGTGTCCAGGTGTGGTCTCACCAAAGCCCTGGACAATTGTGGCAAGACTTCTTTATTTTTGTACTCTAATTCCCCTACAATAAATGCCAACATACCATTTGCTTTCCTAATTGCTGCTGTACTTGAATGTTAACTTTGAGTTTCTTGTATAGGTTTATCCAAGTGTCTCTGAACATCAACACTTAAAAGTTTCACCCTTTGAAAAAAAATCTGTTTTTCTATTCCTATGACTGGAATGAATAACCTCACACTGCCCCACATTATTCTCTGCCATCTTGTTGCCCACTCACTTAACCTGTTTGTGACTCTTGCAGCCTCTTTGTATCCTCCTCATAGCTTACATTTCCACCTAACTTTGTAACAGCTCAAGCACAAGTAGGCTGCTGCAAGGATACGGGGAGTGAATAGTCTTTGTACCAATGCACTGGAGGGCAAGGCCACAGAGGACTCAGATGAGGGCCTTGTTGGAGCAGCAAACAGGAGAATGCATGTACACAGAGCTGCTTGGCACTTTGGCAGGCCTGCCACAGAGTGTGTTGTCACTGTCAAAGAGCATGGCGGAGCCCAGCTCCAACAATGCTTCACACAGAGCTTAGAGCTCATCTGTCCCAGTGTGGAAGTAGTGGCCACCCCCAAGACAGTACTTGAAAACTCAGCCATGTTGCAGCATCTGAGGACTGATGTTTCTAGTAAGTGAGAAGGCAATGAGGCTCCCTTTCCTGGTGTACAGGACCTTTTTCACCCCTGTGATGCAATGATATATGACAGACTGTAATATGTTGGCAATGTTGCCTGCTAGTGCCTTGAGGGATCTTCTGGCATTGAAATTGAGGGCCACAGTGATCTTCATGATCAGTGGCAGTCGCCATCCTCAGCTGGCTGTACTAAGTTTGGTTACAGTTCGCTCACTACTCCTTAGTGAAACATAACTCCTCAGATACTGCTCCTGGCTGAAGCGCATGTGGATATAGGAACAGTCTTTGAAGACTCTTAGCCGGTATGGCCTTCTATTGATGCACAGTTTCCTCTCTTTGTTGTCTGGACTTCACGTCTTTGTCGTGATCCTACCCAAGAGGGACTGCAACTATAACGCTCATTAGTGATCACAGGCTTCCTGTTGACAAGCCTTCAAACTCCCGTCAACTCCTTGGCAAAATACAGTACCACTGCATCTGAACCCAAAAGCTTTTCCAAACTCCTCAATCACAATTTTTTTTCTCTCGGGGTTGTGCGACTTCGGAACTCTCTGCCTCAGAAGGTGGTGGAGGCGGGATTGTTGAATATTTTTAAGGTGGAGGTAGATAGATTCTCGTTAGTCGAGGGAATCAAGGGTTATTGGGGGTAGATGGGAATGTGGAATTCAAAACACAAACAGATTAACCATGATTTTATTGAATGGTGGAGCAGGTTCTGCTCCTATTTGCTATATTCGTATATAGTACTTGCACTCACTCAGCAGCAATAGAAAGTCAAAAGCAGCTGACCTGGAAATCTCATGGTGATTCCCTTAAATAATGCTCATTGTGGGAGGGCAGTGGGGGGGGTGAGGGGTGGGATGGATTGTGACGGAGGGTGTTCCTTTGTGTAGCTGAATGAATTTACAACTTGGGAGTGTTTAAGGGCATTAACAGGACCTGTGACATCCAAAATGGCAGATGGTGCAGCAAGTTAGTAGTTAGTATAAGGCACTATTTGGTGTAATTGTCTGCCCACTCCATATGCTTCTGGCACCTTCTGAAACGATGCCCTGGGGCTGAGATAATTGGCTTCCAATGAATGATTAATCCGGTTGTTTGCTTGTCAGATTCCCAGTAGCTACCTCAGACATGCATTGACACGTTTGTGTGTTTGAGGTATGGTGCAAAGTGCAGAAGTTATGAAAAGAAAAAGTGACATTATTGGTGTGATTTTAGGGGCATGACCCAGAACAGCATTGAATGGTTTTCCTTTTTAAAAATTGCACTTTCCTGGAGATGATAGCCATATATGTGATGCAGTATTCTGTTTGATAGCATAGGTGTGACTGAATGGGCACCCACTAATGGCTTTGACTTTCATACAGTCTGATGAGCCAGTGGGGCACTGTGTATTTGGATGACCTACAGAAATTGGGTCAGAGAAGGCTTCCATGTTCAGAGAGATTTCAGTAGAATGTTGGTGCACAAACTTTCTATTTATCGTCAGATGGTTTAATGGTTACCCACAGGAACTAATCAAGGTCGATGCTACTGGGATAGGAATCGTTAATATGACATTCACTAATGGAATGAATATTCTTTCCCCAGAATTTAAGCCCTCTATTAGATTATCTCCTGCTGAATCCTAATGTCATTAGGTCGGTTGTACAGAATCCTCAGGAGTGTGGATGTGGCATGCTAATACTAGTTAGACTGCCATGTTCCTGTTTTTGAAATGATTTACTGCATGAACTCAGCAATTTAAGCTATCTTATTTCTTTAAATGTGCTATATAAATGCAAGTTGCTTTTGTTAAATCCTATGCCCAGCTTGAACAGAGGTAACTGAATCATCTTTGCATTGCCTCTTCTTGCTGTAGTTGCTTTTTGCACTTTGAGGAGGTTTGATTTAAGAAGAAAAGACTATCTTGGAGAAAACTGCACAAAATGAGAATAAACTATTGAAATTATCTTATGAATAGTATGTAAGGAGGTTAGGTTAACCAATAATGATAGTAATGCAGGTTTTGTAGGGCTAACACCAGATTATGGAGAGTAACTGGCTGACTTTTCTTAATCTACTTGTATCTGTGAAAGTCACTACAGTTATAAATCATATTATTATGCAGATAGTCATCAGTAAAATGATGGAAGGAGTCTTCAACAATGCTATCAAGCGGCACTTGCTTATCAATAACCTGCTCAGTTTGGGTTCCGCTAGGACCACTCAGCTCCTGACCTCAATACAACCTTCGTTCAAACATGGACAAAAGAGCTGAACTCCAGAAGTGAAGTGAGAGTAACTGCCCTTGACATCAAGGCAGCATTTGACTGAGTGTGGCATCAAGGAGCCCTAGCAAAACTGGAGTCAATGGGAATCAAGGGAAAAACTTTCCGCTGGTTAGAGTTATATCTAGCACAAAGGAAGGTCAGTCATCTCAGCTCCAGGACATCACTGCAGGAGATCCTCAGGATAGTGTCCTCAGCCCAACCATCTTCATCTGCTTCATCAATGACCTTCCATCCATCATAAGTGGGGATGTTCACTGATGTTTGCACAATGTTCAGCACCATTTGCAAATCCTCATATACTGAAACAGTCTATGTACAAATGCAGCAAGACCTGGACAATATCCAAGCTTGGGCTGGCAAATGGCAAGTAACATTCACACCATATAAGTGCCAGGCAATGACCATCTCCAACAAGAGAGAATCTAACCATCACCCCTTGGCATTCAAGGGCATTACCATTGCTGAATCCCTCACTATCAAAATCTCAGTGGTTACCATTAACCAAAAACTGAACAGGACTGTGGCTACAAGAGCAGGTCAGAGGTTATGAATCCTGCAACGAGTAACTCACCTCTTGACTCCCCAAAGTCTGTCCGCCAGCTACGAGGCACAAGTCAGCAGAGTGATGGAATACTCCCCACTTGCCTGGGTGAGTGCAGCTGCAACAACACTCAAGAAACTTGACACTGTCTGGGACAAAGCAGCCTGCTTGATTGGCACCCTTCCATAACATACAATCCCTCCATCACTGATGAACAGTGGCAGCATCTACCATCTACAAGATGTACTGTGGAAACTCACCAAGGCTCCTTAGACAGCACCTTCCAAACCCACAACCACTACCATCTAGAAGGACAAAGGCAAAAGATACATGGGAACACCACGACCTGGAAGTTCCCCTCCAATCCACTCACTATCCTGACTTGGAAATGTATTGCGCTGTTCTCTCTCTGTCGCCGGAACTCTCTTCCTAACAGCACTGTCAGGGTACCTACACCACAGGGACTGCAGCTGTTCAGAAGGCAACTCACCACCAAATCCTCAAGGACAATTAGGGATGGGCAATAAATGCTGGCCTAGCCAGCAACACCCACATCCCGTAAATGAATAAAACAAAGATACCTGAGGAGATTCCAGTCATATTGCATATGGCACAACAAGGTGGAATTTGGTACGGATTGTGTCTGTTTTTCAGCTATAAAACATGTGCAAAGCATTTAGCAGTGGGACCCCTGCACCCAATCTTGGAGGTGTTGGGCCCACAGCTAAATCGGAGGGCCTAGTTTTTAGATACCCCATTCTGATGTATAAAAGGCTTTAGGCTTGTTTAATGTATTAATGAGGGGCCTAACACCTGTTGAAAGGATCCCTTAAAAAATGGGCTACTGATGAATGGGGCAGGATCAAGCTCAGAAGGTAAGTGTTTTGTGTTTTTCAAAAGAACCCCTTTCTGTGGAGTCAGGAGAAGCAGGGGTGCTTGCTGACCTCCAACCCCACTGTCCTGGCAATTGCTGTTGGGCTTCATGGCTTGTTTCTGTTCTATAAATTCTGGCCTTTCAATAATTAGCATCACCTTAATATGGTGCATATACAAACATTCTGGAGCAAATTCACTCAGGGGAGCTACCTGACCTTCAAATTCACCAATTTAGTGTGACTGAGAGCACAATAATTTATGCTGGGTCTGATGGAGTGAGGTTTCTAGTGCTTGAAACTCGGCCTGCAGAAAGAGAAGCATTGTTATAATGAGTTGTTCCTTTACACTTATATCTGCCTCTCTGGGACCTTGTGTGCGTCATGGAAGGCTGGAACTCTGCTCCTTCAATTCCCTGAGCAGCTCATTGAGAACTTAACTGCATCCAGCCACTGGTGGATTTGCATTTGTCCCATAACAACCCATGACATACAATAAGCATTAAATTTAAATAGGTCTACCGTAAATCCTTTTCTGTTGCATCTGCCACAGCAACCTTACCAATTCTGCCATCATACTTACACTTTTCCCTCTCCTCCAACCTCCTGCCCTTCATGAGGCACTGATTTTTGTTTGGCTGATGTTGATGGGTGCTGGGCTTGTTCCCAGATCACATTTCACCTCCCCAGCCTCTGCTGATAAGCCTGCCTCCTGGACGGAGGCTTCTGAGGCCTGTCCACCACTGTGCTGCAGACAGTCACAGCATTGCCAGCGTAAATTTGGGAAGTAATTTTAAATGATGCAAAAATTTGGGGTCCAAGCTGTGACATCGATTGCTCAGCTATTGCTTCTACAGGTAACAGTGTCCATTATATGCACATTCATGTTGAAAGATGTCTTTTCATCAAGAAGGGTCACACGGACTCGAAACGTTAACTTTGTTTTTCTCTATCCACAGATGCTGTCAGACCTGCTGAGTTTTCCTAGCATTTTCTGTTTTTAGTTTCAGATTTCCAGCATCCACAGTATTTTGCTTTTATTTTGTCTTTTCATGAGTTTGCATATTCTGCCCAACCATATATAGGCAGCTCGATGACCCAGCCATTTCAGCAGGAAATCTTGAAAGTGACGGGCAGGCCCGAAGAGGAAGGGATGGCAAATTCTGTCACATTTCCTGTGCCAGTGTGCTTGAATTTGCGAAATCCGGCTAAAATTGTCGCCTCTTGATCCCTATACTGTCTTTGGGTTGTCAGACTTTGTTCGCGATCCAGTCCTGGATAAGCCACAAATTCTGTTAATTAAACATGGGAACACTGAAACCACTACCTTCGATCAGCCTCACCGCAAGCTCCTTTCCATAGACACCAATTCCATCCCCCTCCCTGGCCACTACCTTAGGTTGGACCAGACTATTTGCAGCCTTGATGGCCAATTGGTCATATCCATATTGCAAAGACTGTCTGTTTCCAGCTCCATAACAACAACAACGTATATTTATATAGCACTTTTAACGTAATGAATATCCCGAGTTGCTTCACAGGAACATTATAAAACAAACTATCACACACGGGTCACTTAAGGAGATATTAGGTCAGAGGCTGATCAAGGCTGATCAAAGAGGTATATTTTAAGGAGTGCCTTAGAGGATGCAAATGAGATAGAGGCAGAGAGGTGTAGAGAGGGAACTTCAGAGTTTGGGGCATAGGCAGCTGAAGACCCAGCCACCAGTGGTGGAGGAATTATTATTGAGAATGCACAAGCACCAGAATTAGAGGAGTGCAGATATCGTGGAGGCTTGTGGGAAGCTTGCAGAGATAGGGAGAGACAAAGCCATAATGGGATTGAACGCAAGGATGAGAACTTTGAAATCAAGACATTGCTTAACCAGGAGCCAATGAGGTCAGAGAGCACAGGGTTGAAAGGGGAACAGGACTTGAAGACAGGAGTAGCAGAGTTTTGGATAACCTCAGTTTACAAAGGGTTGACTGTGGGAGACCAGCCAGGAGAGCACTGATTGGGATAGTTGAGCTTAGAGGTAACAAACGATTGGATGAGTGTTTCAGTATCAGATGAGCTGAGATGGGGTGAAGTTGGTGATGTTATGGAAATGGAAAAAGACATTCTTAGTGATCGCATGAGTATGAGGCCAGAAGATCATTTCAGGATCAAATGTGACACAAAGGTTGTAAAATTAATCCCAGACTTTTTCCAGGGAGAGGGATGGAGTCAATAGCTAGGGAATGAAGTTAGGACTGAAAACAAATGGCTTCGGTCTTCCAAATATTTAATTGGAGGTATTTTCAGCTCACACTGTATGCATCACACTGGGTGTCAGCTAAGCACTCTACTAATTTAGTAACAGTGCCAGAGTTAAGAGAGGTGGTGGTGAGATGGAGCTGGGTGTTGTCAATTCACATGTGAAAACTGATGCTGTGCCTTCATTGATGTCACCAAGGGGCAGCATGTAGATGAGAAATAGGATAGCACAGGACACCAGAGGTAATGCTGCAGGTGCAGACAGATTCTGTGATTCTTTGGCTATGATGAGATAGGTAAGAATGGAAACAGGTGAGAGTGGTCCCACCCAGGCTGCTAAAGTGATCATCCATACTTTCTCCTAATTCCAACAGTCAGCTATTCTAATGCTCCCCTGGCCAAACTTTCATCACCCACCCACCATAAACTTCAACTTCTGTTATCCATCTCCTAACTCATACCAAGTCCTGATCATCCATCCGCTCCTGAGCTCACTGACCTACATTGGCTCCTGGCCCACGCTGCCTTGATTTTAAAATTACTTTCCTTGTGTTCAAATCTCACCATGCCCTTTCCCCTCCCCATCACTATAATCTCTTCCAGGCCTATAACTCTCAAGGACTTTGTGCTCTTCCACTACTGATCTCGTACATCCCCCCACTGTCTTTGTCCCAGCAGTGACAGCTATGCCTACAGCTAACAAGACCCTAAGGAATTCCCTCACTAAACCTTTCTGCCTTTTTCTTTCCCTTTAAGACTCTCCTTAAAACCAATATTCTTTGACAAAGTTTTTAGTCAACTATCCTAATAGTTATTTTAAACCTCTTTAAGGCTTTGTGTCAATATTTTTTTCTGATTATAAAGCACTTTCAAAACTTTTCCTATATTGATTTCATGACCTTAATTTTTTTTTATTCGTTCATGGGATGTGGGCATCACTGCCTAGGCCAGCATTTATTGCCCATCCCTAATTGCCTTTGTTCAGAGGGCATTTAAGAGTCAACCACATTGTTGTGGGTCTGGAGTCACATGTAGGCCAGACTGTGTAAGGACAGCAGATTTCCTTCCCTAAAGGACATTAGTGAACTAGATGGGTTTTTATGACAATCGGCAATGGTTTCCTGGGGCTGCATCTTCTGGTCGGCGAGTGGGTGGGCAGGTGGGCAGGGCCTGCTCACCGTCGCGTAAAATGCAGCAGGGTGATGTCAGACATGTGTCCCAACATCACCCCGCGTCACTTAGATTTTCAGATTGGCGGGCACGCAGCCGACTCGGCTGTGCGCCGGCTGAACTGTCAATGGCCACTTAAGGCCTTTAAAAAAGTAATTAAGCCAATTAATGAACCTGCCCCTCCAATCCCCTCCAGGCGAGGAGGCCACAGATCCACGGGCCGGATGAGGTTTCATGGGGGATTTAAAATGTTTACAAAATGTTGAAATAAAAGAAATTGACTTGTCCCAGCTCATGTGACAGTGTCAGTTGAGGGGAGATGTCAGGAATTTTTTTTCCACACTTCCACAAACATTTAAAACTTCCAGCGACCTCCCTGAGGCGGAACTTTGCCTCAGGGAGATCTGTGCGCTCTTTTGCCCTCATGCACGAAAGAGCACACTCCCGGCTCGGGGTATTCTCCCCCCACCCCCCCCCGCACAGGGAGTGCACAGCGCTTCTGAGCCGATGTCACACTGGGCGAGCCTTAATTGGCCTGCCCACGTAAAATGGCGGTGCACTCCCGACCGGGGCGCCAATTGGGAACTCGCTTGCCCACGCCCGCTCCCGTACATTGCCCCAACGGGGGGAAAATGTTGCCCATGGTCATCATCAGACTTTTAATTCCAGAATTTTATTGAATTCAGATTTCACCATCTGCAAGTTAACATTGTTGTAAAGTATCTAGTCAATTTTCTCATTAAAATTCATATAATCTATACATTCTGATTCAAGTATGTGCAAATTATTTTCTGGTCAGCTTTTGTGCTATTGCTTTACATTCATTTTATTTTTATCACATTAAGACTGTTTCTCAACTTAATCTCTTCAACACAATATCATCCATTTGATATAAATAGAATAGAATGATACAGCACAAAAAGGTGATTCAAACCATTTTGCCAGTTCTTTGAAAGAAAGATCCAATAAGTTCCCTTTAAAGAAAAATCTTCCAAATATAGAAGCCGACACAGGGGAGAAATGGATGAGCTGCCTCTGAAGGCTTGACAGGCAGCTCACCTCTGTTATTAAAGCAAGGCCCAGTTTCAAGTGAACTTTGGGCATTTTTGGCTTCTGGACCAAGCTTGAAGCACCTCAACTATTTTGGGCTAGAAAGCAGGCCCCAAACCAATTTCTCCAGCCAGATGTTAGTTGCTTTCATTGAATAACAGAGGTTTAAAGGACTTGGGACTTCTATGAGTGATTTTGGGATTGCATATTGGCTTCAACCCAACTAGACAGCTCCTCCAACATTATTTTACCCCTGGCAATATTCATTAAACTTTTAATTAATTGTAATGAAGTATCCCACCGGGAGCCGGAAAATTAAAATTCTGCCTCTACATGAAAGCGTGGTTAAATCTCTATGGCTTTTCATTCTCTTTGCCCAAAATTAAACTGTACAGCTTTAGCTTTTCTGTGAATACTACTTTGCCAGTTGTCTGCCACTATTTCCTATCGGACTTGGCAGATGTAACAGATCTCAGTTTACAGGGTGAGAGAGACAGAATTGTGATGGAATTCTAGTGGGTGGCGTGTGGATAGACGCCAGGGTGTGGCCAATTTAGAACTGAGCTGCGACCTTGCAAAATTCAGCTTCTTGGGTCCAGCTCCATTACACCAAAACTGAACTTTGTGGGTGCAATTTGGGTTTATGCCCATTGGTTTTGGAAACCCAGTCAGCTCACCACCAATGCCCTATGCCTGTTGAGAGCAGTCAGGTGGTTCCAGTCCGAGTCTTCTGAAGAGCCTCAGAATTAAGAGGATTTAAGTTTGTCATTCCTTTTTGAGTGAAGAAGAACCACTCTAATGTCAGCCTATTCAGCGTGTGGCCTTAGCTATTTACAATTGACCACCTTGAGTCTTACACACTCAGTTTTTGTCTATGTGGACAGTTTTGATTGGTCAATTTAAGGGGTGTGTCTGTTGGTGTAAAACAGACCTAGGAATACTGTCAAGATTCAGGCCTTGTGATTTGTTTATATTCATAGGGCTGGATTATACTCTTGAGGGTGGGCTCCCCAGCATAAAATTCAGGGGTGAAAATTCCCTCGGCCAGCTTGTCCAGCTTTAATTTTTTTGGCTGACGGGCCTTGATTGTTATGAAGTGAGACCGCCCTCGTTCTTCAGGAGGAAGTTCCATCTCAAAGAGCTGTTGGCCAATCAGAGACCGGTAGCTGTGCAGTAGCAGCAGTGCCATAAGGAGCAGTGGCCATTGCCAGTACTGCAGGAGGCTTGGAAGGAAGAGCAAACATGGATGCCCCAAAACCCAAATCAGTCCGGGATCTCACCAAGTCTAGGCTGGCAGGCCCTGGCGAGTGGACCTGGCTGGAGAGGGGGCTGGTGTGTTGGACAGGGGTGGACTTGGGGATGGAAAACTGTGGGGGCCTCCAATTGGAATCAGGGGCCAGGAAAAGACATGCCCCTCCTTTCACTGGTCGGCAGCCAGCAGGGTCAATTCTGTCAGGCCAACGTTGGGCTTAGACCTCTCTTGCCGCCCATTAAATCTGAGTGGTGGTGGGATGAGGCCCTCAAGTCAGCATTAATTGCTCGTTTAAGGGCATCAGTTGAATCATGGGTGGGTGGCCCACTGCTCATAAAATCGTGGTAGCCACCGATGGTGTGATGCCCTAAATCATGGGTCCACCACCTGCTTTCCTGCCGACTGCAGGACCGTAAAATCCAGCCCATAGATTACGAAAGTTTAATTGGGTTTTCACCTGGTGAGTTAAATGTATTTGATAAAGAAACACTTTGAGTAGAATTATCCCCCCATTGGGGGTTTGCATGGGGGCGGGCGCGGGCAGGCGCAGACCCGATAGGTGCTCCCGGTCGGATCTGGGCTGCCATTTTACGTGGACAGGCCAATTAATGGCCTTAACCGGCTTTTGACAGTTTGGTGGGTGCGCAGCCGAGTCAGCTGCACACCCGCCAAACTGAAAATCTAAATGACGTGTGGTGACGCCGGGATGCACGCCCAACATCATCCTAGGTCATTTACGCTTCCGTGAGTGGGCCCCACCCCCACTCGCCGAGCTGAAGTTTGAGCCCTTTATTTCCTTGAAGTCTGACTTACAATTTCACCATCTATCACTGAAGAAACCAGCTTTCAAGCTACCAAGCTTGTTCCATCACAAAGTCTGTGTTTGGGATTCGAGTTTTGTCGCACCATTATAACTGCTCCTTTTGAGTCTAAGTTCATGAGGTGGCATGCCCATTGGAGTTAGACTGTGTAGAAACTCTGGGGAGTAAAGATTGTTATCAACACTAACGCATTCTCTTAATTTGCCTTACAGCTTTTCTAAAACGTTTTCATTCAAACCTAGTGCATCTTCATTTTTAGCACAAAGAATGGCTTTCGAATAATAAGTTGTACCAAATAATTGTCCCTGCCATTTTACCATGCTGCAGCAATTCCATCATCACATTCTCCCCTCCTGTGCCACCCCATCCATGCCATCCCTATTCCTCCCATCAATGCCATTCCATCCCTCATGGAAACAATCTTCCCAGCCAGGGTGACTGTTGTTTTGACTCTTTTGCTTCTTTTTGTTTTCCACCAAACCCCCACCCTGGCACCACCATCAACCATTGGCAGTCGTATGTACGTCATGTGCTCCAGTCCTCATGTTATTGGTCAGTAATTGTGTATCTTTCTGACAGTTGCAAATGTTGTCCTGTGAACCTTTGTTATACAATCATCTCTAGTTTAATCATTTCCCAAGGTTTGTGCACTATCTTATTTGCCAGCTTTTCTTTCCAATAGATCTAGCAACTTCTCTTTTTGAACTTGTTCAAATTGGCCTCTGTAACATTCATTTAAGGCTGACGGTAACACTCTCTTTTTCATTTTTTATATTATGGTCATCGGTGTCCCAGATGTGCCACCAGAGAAAGCTGCAAATCCCGATCCTTTGTAAAGTGATCTGGCCCCAGTCAGCTGGCACTTAAAACCATTTGAACCAAAGCGATCCTGAAACTACTGCTGCTGCTTTTCAAAGAATTGCTGAAGGTGACTGTTACATTTTGTGCGGTGTAGGTAGAATCAGACTTGATGATTACTGACTGTAAATTACATTTCGTGCTGTATAAAATTTATATGAAAGTCTATTTGCCTGTCAGCAGCCCAGGTCATGATATTCGACAATTCCCTGTGTGGCTGGATTTGGTGGATTTGTTGTGGTGGTGGGAGCAAATGTTACAAGGATGGGATGGGGTCTTTGACTGGCTGAACACCATGTGCCACAAGCTGCTCTTTGGCGGTCGCTTGGGTCGATTCCTGCAAGAGGTCACCTCCCCTGGGATTGGAGATGTGCAGATCCAACAGTGATTGGTGCCTCATCCCACATGGGATCCACCTGTCTTCTTGTCTTTGTTTCACCCCCTCTGTGGACAGCCAATTAACAAAGATAAGGAGAAGTCCTTGTTTAACTTTTTACATAGCATCTTGCAATTGTGTTTGAAGTGCTTCAATTTCTTTTACACACAGAACAAAAAAACGGTGACCCACACAAAAGGTTGACATTTCAAGGCATTAGCTGAATAAATAGTCAACATATAGTTTTGTTGGCAGCAGGCATCATGGTGGGCATGAGCGGACAATATGGCGAGAAGGCCAAAAATCGGTTTCATGCTGTTGTGAAACCAGTTTGTGATCGCCTCTCCGTCTGTCAATGGCGGGCTGCGTTTCCCGCTGTCGCACGTCAGGAACCTAATTCCAGTACTTTAGTAGCTCATTATAAACCCTGTTGGCCGGAATCATTCCTCGCACGTCAGCGTGATTTCAGAACGGCGTGATTTACGACTGCCTTTAAAATGTGTGCACCTGACAAGCTGAACTTCAAGGAGAACTCGGAGGTGAGTGCACACATTCTTGCGCAGCACACGCGAGGATTGCCAGTGGGACATAGAGGAAGAGCATTCAGAGTTGGGGGGTGCACAGGCAAGTCACCTTTCCCTGGTTGGCTTTCAGTGCGGTGCCAAGGCAAGGGTTCCAGTGCGGGTGAGCCCAGGTGGTGGGGGGGTTTGCAAGACAGCACAGGCACGTGCCAGGGTGCTGTGGGGTAGGGAGGATGTGGGGGGGGGGGGGGGGGGGGGGGGGGGGTGCGCGGTTGACTGAAGTGGCTTTCTACTGGAAAAGCTTGTCTGAAGTGAGGATTCTTCGTGGCTGAGACTGTTCAGCTACAGCTCCATTGACATGCTTGGAGTTGGGCCTCTGAATTTTTTCTGCCCACTCAAGCAACGCAAAAGCATGAAAGTGCCACCAAATGCTCCAGAAATTTTCACTCCTCAGGTGCAGACTGCAAATTAATGAGCATGTTAGGGGCAGCAGAACAATTGTACAGCCCCCTTGCGAAAGGCGGCCATGGCGTAGTCACTGATGGAGGTGCTCACAGTCCCTTGCAATGTCTTAATTAAGGTTTTGACCAGTATCCATCATGGTTCAAGCTAACAGGACAGCCTTGCAGTGCGGGTTAGGAGAATGCCTGTGCCTGAGCTGAGGGCACAGCATGCAGTCCAATGGGCAAAGCTACCGCAAATCGGTCAAGTGGAGTGGGGCGGAGGTGGGTGGGGTTTTGGACAACCAATGATCGCACTACACACTGGCCATCCCAGTGGTGGCCTGCACTTTCCTGCATGCGTGAAGGGGCCTTCAGGCTTAACCAAGAGAGGTTCTTAGTATACCCATGCTAACCCACATGTCTCTCTCTTTGATCCTGCAGGAGGAGAACATCAGGATCATGGCGTCTGGCGACTTAGTAGTATGCTTCATGACTTACAGGGAACAGAGAAGAAATGGAATAGTGCAGTGGAGGTGCCTGACTTGGCAAGATGAAGGGGCGTAAGGGCCTGCTGTGGATGCAGCTGAAGATCCACAGAGAGCTGTCGCTCGTAGGCACCTCGCTAGCCCCAGGGTCTATAGATGGTCCTTATCATTCCTGCGGTGTCTGAGGACCAGTGTCGCCAAAGACAATGCATGTCTAGGGAGCTGTTCAGTCACCTGCTGCATGATTTGGTGCCACAGGGACAGGGAGGACATCCATGGCCAGTGGCTGTGAAAGTGACTGCAGCGTTCAATTTGTACACCAGTGGCTCCTTCCAGGGCTCCACAGGTGACCAGTGCGGGATCTCTCAAGCCTCCACACTTAAGTGTATCCAGGTCACGGATGTCATCTTCACGAAGGCTCAGACATTTTTGCATTTCGCCCGGGGTCAGGACAGCCAGGAAGCAAGAGCGCTGGGATTTGGGCAAATCTCAGGTTTTCCATAGGGGCAGTG
Source organism: Carcharodon carcharias (assembly GCF_017639515.1). Lineage (NCBI taxonomy): Eukaryota > Metazoa > Chordata > Chondrichthyes > Lamniformes > Lamnidae > Carcharodon > Carcharodon carcharias. Next base: position 32,369,362 of record NC_054491.1, on the reverse strand, counting down.
TGCCATTGATTGTACTCACGTGGTGTTTAGATCTCCATGGCAACAAACAGTCAACTATGTCAACTGCAAGGGCTTCCACTCACTGAGTGTTCAGCTGGTGCGTGACCACCACAAATGCATCCTACAGGTCTGCACACAATTTCCGGGAAGTGTCCACGACTCCTACACCCTTAACAGATCTCAGATCCATGACATCTTCCAGGGTCCACAGAGGCTGCAGGGTTGTCTCCTCGGGGACAAGGATGACCCGCAGAGGCCGTGGCTGATGATGCCCATACGGTGGCCTCAGACTGCAGCAGAGCGATGGTATAACGAGGCTCATGCCGTGACCTGGACTTTGGTGGAACAAACTATAGGCATCTGGAAAATGAGGTTCTAATTCCTTGACAGGTCCAGTGGAGCACTGCAATACAGTCCCAAGGAGTGTCACACATCATTGTAGCTTGCTGTGCACTACATAACCTGGTGTTGGAATGGGGGAAGGACCTGGTTGGGAGGAGATGGAGAAGATGCACGTATCCTCCGATGAGGAGGAACTCGAAAGGGATGACAATAACCAGATCCTCAGAGGCTGCTAGCAATGAGGCCACCTCACTGGCCAGACGAGGCAGGTGCACTCGGGAGGTCTTCGTAGCCCCAAGATTCATGGAGGATGATGGCGAGATGCAGTGAGGACGGTCCTGACATCCTCACCTTGCATTTATGAATGTTTGACTCCAGTACGGCTGATGGCAGCGCACATACCCTCAGTGCTCAGGCTCTTGTCATAGAGAAGCAGTGGAGGCCCTTATGGTCGCTAGATTCTAGGACCATGATGATGACATGCAGTGAGGACAATCCATAGATCTTCACATAGTCTCTGTAAATGGCTGACTCCTGTCTGGCTGAGGGCAGCTTCCTTACGCTTTGTGATCAGGGTCATATCTTGGAGACACAGCTGCGAAACTTTAAATGCACCTGATCCTTTGTTAGCCTTCAGCACCTGACCCCTTCAGGAGCACAGCATCACCGGTCACAGGGGCTGAAGAGATGGGGGTGGCCAGCCCCACCTAAGAGGTCCTGAGAGCACAGAGAGAGAATGACGGAATTCTGTGACACTGCCCACAGCATTCTGGCAGCAGTGACAAACTGGTGCTCGAGGTGCAGGCATCACTAATGTGACCAGTGAGTGTGAAGCCAGACTATCACTTTGGTCTGAAGGCTGCACAAAACACAGGAAAGAGGCCCTGGACTGAGACACCTGCCTTTGTCTTGTGCAGGAACCAAGATTTCACACCTGAGTGACACGAACACTGCTGATCAAAACAAGAAGTCATAGTCAAGGAGACATTCTTACAATTTTATTTCCAATGCCATTTAGCATGGCACGGAGAAGCTTTTTGTACGGACTGCTGCTGCACACCTTTCATTTTCTCGCCCTTGTCCGCCGCCCGGACACGCCCTGGCGTGCCTTGTTGCTGTCCGGCGGCGGAGGCCCCCGATAGGAGGCCCTCTACGGAGGTGTCCTCCCACTTTCTATCGGGGACCTGGGTTGGAGGGTGTTGCATGCAGCAGTCCCCTATAATTGGAGAATGCACAGGTTCTTGGACTCCCAGGACACCTGCCCTTTTTGTGGTCTTGTGGAGTCCGTGGACCATGCTTATATAGGGTGTGGTAGGCTGCACTCCCTTTTTAGTTATTTAAAAAACCTTTTATTAATGTTTTGTTTGCACTTCAGCCCCACGCTCCTGATCTATGGACACCCGGTGCGGAAGGGGGCCGGGAAGGAGGAGGACCTCCTCGTGAACCTGCTCCTGGGCCTGGCCAAGTTGGCTATTAACAGGTCCAGGCAGTGGGCGATCGACGGGGAAGTCCCACTCGATTGTTTGTCCCTCTTCCGCGGCTACGTTCGCGGCCGGATGTCCCTGGAGAGGGAGCACGCGGTGTCTGCCAGCACTCTCGAGGCCTTCCATGCTCAGTGGGCACCGCGGGGACTGGGGTGTTTTATTGACCCCCTTAATCACATTTTGTTTTAAAGTTTGTAAGTTTCCTTTAAACTTTGTCCTTAGTTTTTCAGCTGACCTAAATTAGGGGCTGTGCTTGATTTGTCCTTCATTTTGTTAATTTAGTTTATTTGTTTTAACTCTAAAAGAGTTACATCTTCTTAACCCAGTGTTATATTGGGTCTTGAGGTGGCCCAGGTACGCGGTGGTCTTCCTGCTGAACCTTCCCCTGTTCGGATGGAATTCCACATTGGCCCCAAGCCCTGAAACATCCCTCGGGTGCCGGTGCCCCGCAATATGAGCTGCCTCGGGGTCATGCCCTCTGTGTCCTTTAGCACGGCGTGGAGGAGCTTTTTGTAAGGACTGCTGCTGCACACCCTTCACTTCCTTGCCCTCGCTCGCCGCCCGGACACGCCCTGGCGTGCCTTGTTGCTGTCCGGCGGCGGAGGTCCCTGTTGGGGGGCTCTCTACGAAGGTGTCCTCGTACTTTCCATTGGGGACCTGGGGTGGAGGTGTTGCACATAGCAGTCCCCTATAATCGCCGAATGTGTTGGTTCATGGACTCCCAGGATACCTGCCCTTTTTGTGGTCTTGTGGAGTCTGTGGACCACGTCTATGTTAATTGTAGGCTGCACTCCCTTTTCACTTATTTTAAAAACTTTTTATTACTGTTTTCTTTGCACTTCAGTCCCCACGCTCCTGATCTACGGGCACTTGGTGCGGAGGGGGGTCGGGAAGGAGGAGGATCTCCTCATGAACCTGCTCCTGGGCTTGGCCAAGTTGGCCATTAACAGGTCCAGGCAGCGGACGATCAAGGGGGCTGTCCCGCCCAATTGTTTGCCCCTCTTCCGCGGCTACGTTCGCGGCCAGGTGTCCCTGGAGAGGGAGCATGCAGTGTCTGTTGGCACAGTCGTGGCTTTCCGTGCCCGGTGGGCACTGCGTGGGTTGGGGTGCTTTATCGACCCCCTTAATCACATTTTGATTTGATGTTTGTAAGTTTTCTTTAAACTTTGTCTTTGGTTTTACAACTAACCTGATTTAGGGGCTGTGTTTCCTTTTTTCCTCATTTTGTTGATTTAGTTTATTAGGTTGGCTTTAAAAGAGCTACATCTTCTTAACCTTCCTAAACCTGCCCCTACATCTTGGTGCTCCCCCGACATCCACAGCAGAATTGGAGGCAGCCTGCTGACTGCGATGCCCTGTTTGCAATGACTTTGGCGTGCATCCTCTGGAGGGCCAAGACCTGGAGGGCCCTGGACTGTTTTGGGTGTCCTGCTGTGGGCCAGCTGCACCAACCTCGGCCTGTGGAGCTGGAGCTGCTGGGGTCACAGGAAGCGGGGATTTGGATCAGCTGGACACTCCTGGAGTCACCTGGGTGGATGGCCCCAGGATGCCGAGCTACTGGCTGACTCCTTGAGGACGAGGGGAAGCTGGAGTGAGATCGAGCTTCCCCGCACTACTCTCACATTGACACTGTTGGAGGCCAACCATGGCATCAGAAATGGAGTTCAGCCCATGTAGCAATGCAGGACCGACATCCTGGACCAAGGTTTCCATGACAGCTGCCATTCTGTCAGTGCATCAGCATGCCAGCGCCATCACCTCGGACTGAAGCCGGACGGAATCCTCCCTTGCAATCTGAGGAGTGCGCCAGACATCCCTTCCTGATGTTTCCGTGATTGTCTTTGCAGCTCCAACAACTGACTGAGGACCGAGTCCAGAGGCTCATCATCTGACTCAGACTCAACAGATTGATTGCCTCCAGCAGTCCTCTGACTGCCGGCGACTAAGCGTCCTTGCATCTACCTGCTGTGCTCACCAGATTGTGATGCCGAGGCTACTTTACATTTACATTCCACCAAGGTGTCTCACTACACTGGTGGAGGGTCTGGGAAAGCGCCATGATGAGTCTTCATTAGCGCTGCCCTCAGGGTCCTCAACCGAGATGCTCTCAGCGCTGGGGTCGGGGTCATGGTTGCCAAGGACGACGTCCCAACTGTGTCGAGGATGGAAAGTGGACTCAGAATAGAGTTAAGAGAGGGATCAGGTGGTGCAGGATTCTCATGTGGGTGCTCGCTGCCAACATCACCGTCACTGCTGGCTCGGTTAACATCCTCTCCAGCTTCTCCAACGTGCGGCTCTCGAACAGAGTGAGGATCTTTATGTCCGGCAATTCACCCCCGGTCTGGGACCTCTCCCGGTGATTGTGCGTGACGTTGTCCTGCATAAAGGCAGATGAGAGAGTGCAAGTAAGGCGCATGTCAGGCCAAATAAGATGGATGCCAGGCTTGCATGTGTGCTGAGTGGAGCCGTGGATGGGATGGGGAGGCAGTCTCCAGTGGAGATGAGGCAAAATGGATATGTGAGGGTGTGTGTCAGGGAGTGAGTGTTGATGTCCCTTGAGCTGGCAGTGGGTGAGGTGCCAGTGAATGTGTGATGGGCTTGTCAGTAGGTGATTTGAGATTGATGAGATAGTTGACTTACCCTGGTGGCACAGATGAGATTATCCATCTATTTTCCACACTGGATGGCCAACATGTTGTGTGCAGCATTAGCACTGACCACCTCTACCACCACCTCCCAAGCCGGAGCGGTGAGACTCATGGGTCTCCTGCGGCCAGAGCGGGGGTAGAGCACTTTGCAGTGGGCCTCCATGGCATCCACGGGATGCATCACTGATTTGGCGCACTGCAATCTTCTTGGCTTTCAGGGCCTTGTCTTCATCAGAGCAGTCCTGGGCTGCAAGAATTGAGAAGTGTGCATGTGGCTGTGTTTTAAATATGGCCCCTGGCGTGAAGTGGTGGTGAGGTTAAGGTGTGGCGGGCCAATCGGAGGCCTGCCGCCAGTGATCTGGCATGTTTCCTGTGACTGCATACTTGATGAGGTAGGAAAGGGATGAAATGGCGTGAAAACTTACCATTGCAGCCAACGGGTAAAACATCTTTCTTCATGCCCACTACCGCACTTAGTGCAAATCTGGGATGATTCTGCCCTGAGTTTTATCAAAGCTTCTGCTGAAATTCTAATGATCCTATTCTTGATATTTCTGGCTGACTCAATGCTGGTCAAAGTAATGACTGGAAGTCTTGTCTTGTGGCACTTGTTCCTTTCCAGAGGCATTGTGAAATGCCAATAGCTACTCCCCTTTTGTCATGGGATCATGGAAAACTCAAATTTATCTGACATGCTTGTTCTGAAATATACATATATATCAATGTATAGATTTGTATCCTTTATACCAATTGTATTCCTGCCCCATCTCTTCTGAAAGCAATATTTAAAACCTTCAACAGGCAGACTATATTAATGTATGAAAGTTAAAGGTAACTATTGATTGACTATTTCACTGTTATGGACAGGAGAGAGAGGCAGGCAAACTGGACTTCTTTCCTCTCACCGTAAGCAGAACGTGTATTGAATTCTTTTTAAAGTATCCTGTGGCATGTTTTCCAAAATCCTTGGTTTTGCAGCAAATTTGTGTTATGTTTAACTCAGAATGTTAATTTGTTTCACATTAAAATCCAGGGAAGGAGTGTTTGCAACTTACTCCACTACATGCAAATGCACATATGCACACACACACACAAACAATAAGGGGTGGGAGTAGGAATAAGAGTTTTACAACTATGGATAGCAACAGTACAAGAACCAGAGAAATGAATACTATACACATGATTTCCAGAGACCATGTAGGAGCTCAAGTGCAGCTGGCTGAAGACCGGTGTTGTAGAGTTCTCTTTACAGTTGGTGCTGATCCTACAAGTTGAAGTTAGTACAGAGACTGGGTCAGCTCTGCAGCTGATAGTAGGAAATCTTCCAGCACAGACAGGTTTCGAGGAGCAGGCTGTTGTTCAGCCTAGGTTCTGCTTCTTGGTATTCACCAGTTGGATGTTAAACAGCAGAGTGCCTGTGAGGCCAAAGGTGTAATGTTAAAACTGTCCAAAAGACCAGAGGCTTGGGTCATGTGATATGGCTCACTAAAGGGCTAATTGCAGCTTAATATTCAGTTTCTGTGCTTCTGGCAGAATCCATTGTTAGGAGAAAGACGAGATGGCCATTAGGGTTTTGATCTCTCTTTTCTGTGATAGTTCAGGTTGAAGAGCCAGTTGGTCTGCACTTCCTCTGCTTTTATTGATTACCAGGAGTCTGTATAATGAGGTGTGAGATTCGCAGACTGAAAGAGGAATTCTTTTGTTCTTGTACTCCTGTTGGTAGTTTCCAGAATAAGGGGCCATACCTATGGTCATGTGTCTTGTAGCAGCCTTTTTTAGTTCAGCAGAAAGTCTGTATTTTAAAAATGGCAAAAAATTGAAGTTTTGGATTTCCTTTCATGTCATGTTGATCTAACATAACAGTGAGGGAGAAGACAGTCAAACCTGATCCTATTTTCACCTGGTATTCACACTTGACTATTCCCAGTCACTGCAGAATGTGGGATTTCCTGGACACTGAGGTGACCCAGGGCAAGCACGTCTGCAGCAAATGTCCATGGCTTGAGGAGCTTCAGCTCAGAGTCATTGACCTGGAGGCCGAGCTACAGACACTGTGTTGCATCAAGGAGGTGGATAGTTACCTGGACACTTTGCACCAGGAGGCAGTCATACTCCTTAGGATAGGGCCGTCTGATTTGGTCAGTGGTCAGGGACAGGAGGGTGTGGCTGCAAGTGAGGCAGTTATAGGGACCCAGAAGATAGAAATGGAGGAGCCTCAGCCTTTTCAATTGTCCAACAGGTTCGAGGTTCTTGCAGCCTGTATGGACAACTGCAGGATGGATGAGCAAACTGACCATGACACTCTAGTACAGGAAGTCATTCAAGCGAGGGGAGTGAAGAGTTGGGATCAGTATAATCAGGGGGATAGACACGGTTTTCTGCAGCCGAGAACAGGCATCCAGGCAGAAGTGTTGCTTGCCCGGTGCTAGGGTTTGGGACATCTGCTATGGGCTGGAGAGGAACTTAAGGAAATATTTTGCGCCTGTCTTCACTGTGAAGGATACAAACAACACCCCAGAAATAATTGTGAATCAAGAGGCAAAAGGGAGGGAGGAACTTAAAACAATTACAATCACCAGGGAAAGGGTACCGAGAAAACATTTAGAACCAAAAGCTGTCGGGTCCCCAGGTCCCGATGGACTTCACCCTAGGGTCTTAAAAGAAGTGGCTGCTGAGATAGGAGACGCATTGGCTTCAATTTTCCAAAATTCCCTAGATTCTGGAAAAGTCCCATCAGATTGGAAAATAGTTGCCAGAATTTTCCCGTTGGCGTGTGGGGGTGGGCCCGGCATGTCCACGCGGTGATGTCCGGTGAGTGTCCCAACATCACCGCACGCCATCGCGATATTTGGGAAGATGGGCGTGCTACAAGTTCAGATGTGCATCACCATCAATTAACGGGCCAGTTAAGACCCTTGAGGCAGCAATTGATCTCGATTTTCAGTAGCCCATGTGATCTTCAGGACATCACACGAGTGCAATGGGCAGACGGGTAAGAGACATTTGTATAAACCTCATCCACGGGCGGGATAAGAGGAGTGAGTGGGGTTGCGAATGTGATGTTTGAGGTATTTAAGTGTGAAAGTAACTTTTATTTGCCTGTGTGAGCGGGAGGACTTCAAAACTCATACCAGCTGCTAGCACAGGAGTAAAAGCCTTGGTCAGGACTCTACGTTAGAAATCATTTCTGCGGCCTGCAGCTTTCAGGAAACCTTCCCTTAGTCTGTGAATGAGAGCTGTGCTCTCCACTGGGGGCACATCCTCTGAGGAGGAAGGAAGGGCCAGTAGGGGGAGGAAGCCCAGAGTCTGCATTCAGCCTCCAGGGGAGCCATTTTTGGGAGGAGAGGCGCAGGCACAAGAGGTGCAGGGCCAACAGGAGGTGTAAGGCAGATGGGGATGCAGTAGACGCCAATATCCTGCTGCCAGGGTTTACAGGCGGCGAAGCTGCTACCTCAATATGTCTGAGGCCCAGTGCTCCAGGGAGACAGTCACCTCCATTAGTCAGATGATAGGACCTGTGATCCCCGCTAACTGTGTGGGTTGGCACCCCATGCCACTGGCTCTAAAGGCCACAGTTGCCCTCAACTTCTATGCCTCCGGCTCTTTCCAGGGGTTGCTGGGTGATCTCTGCAGAGTCTCCCAATCAGTGTCCACACTTGTGTCAGGTAGGTGACAGACGCTCTATTCAGGCGTGTATTAATTTAAATCAACTACCACTGGGACGATGCTAGTCAGACAGAGCGAGCCAGAGACTTTGCAGCCATTGCTGGCTTCCCCCGCATCCAGGGTGCAATAGACTGTACACATGTGGCCATCAAGGCGCCAGTAAGTGAGCCCAGTGCCTTCATCAACAGGAAGGGCTTCCACTCCATGAACGTGCAGATAGTGTGTGATCACAGGATGCTGATTCTGCAAGTCTGTGCAAGGTACCCAGGCAGCTCCCACGATGCCTACATCCTCAGACACTCCCAGGTGTCGGAGCTCTTCAGTACTCTAGCCCGGCTTGATGGATGGCTGCTGGGTGACAAGGGCTAATCTCTCAGAAGGTGGCTCATGACGCCTCACCGCCATCCAAAAACAGAGGCTGAGCAGCGGTACAGTAGGAGCTATGCTTCCATAAGGGCTGTGGTGGAGAGAGCCGTCGGCTTACTCAAGATGCACTTCTGCTGCCTGGACTGCTCAGGGGGCGCACTCCAGCACCCCCAAGATCGTGTGTCACTCATAGTGGTTCCATGCTGCGCTCTCCACAATCTGGCGCTGGAAAGGGGCGATGTAGTGGATGAGGAAGATGTGGACACACATGATGAGTCCAGCAGTGAGTCCGAGGATGAGCACACACAGGAGAACGCTGAGGGGGTAGACACTGACCGGGGCATACTCCAGAGAGGCAGGGACACCCAGGAGGCTTTAATGCAAAGAACGTTCAGCTCGCCCACCACAGATGGACCTTCAATACACGCCAGGGCTGCAGGCTCCATACTCGATACCTGAGTGCTAAATCTGCCTGGATAATAACATTAACTAAGGCCCTTGTCAATAAAGCTCAATGTCAAACAACTCACTCATTACATCATGGCTTCCTGTGCACATGCAGAAGTAAGGAATCACCCTGAGGTATGGCAACATGTCAAGATTTATTGAGCAAACAAAAGTAAATTCATAAAGCAAAACAAAAACGATGTTGGACATCACACCAAGTCTTCCATTAAGTACTATGGACCAACATAAAAGCATCAATGAGAAACCCGTGGTGTGTCGAAGGTGCCTTAAATTTATGCCTACAGATGCTACGTCTAGGTGCTGTCCCCTCTCCGGCACTGGCATCTGAGACAGCCTGCTCACTGTGCTGTCCTTATGGCCTCGATGACCTTGGTGGGCTCCACAGCTGGCTTCTCCCCAGTCGCCGCAGCCTCATCAGATGCCACAGTCACTGGCAGAGGGACAGAAGAGCTGCTGCCCTCATCCAGAACACCCTGAGAGGAGCCCACAGAGATGACAGGCAGCTGCTGTGCCCATGTGAGGTCGCTTTGGACCTTCTTGCTCACTGCAGATGGATGGGCACTGAGCTGGGATACTTGGTGCCCAGATCATCTCCCACACTGGCACTGACCAGCTGTGGCCAATGCTGCTGTGAGGGCTTGCAGGTCCAAGTGCAACCCCAGGAGGACCTGACTGAAGGGTAGTCCATTGGGGCAGGCCAGGCAGGAGGGTAGGCCCTCAGGGCAGGCCAGGCAGGAGGGTAGGCCAGCGGGGCAGTGTGCCCCTTGTTTTTCAGACGAGTGCCTAGCTGCCCTCCTGGAGGAGGTGCCAGCGCGGCAGGAGGTCCTTCTTCCGGGGTGGGAGGTGGAGTCCCCCCCACCTGACCAAACGTGCATGGGAGGAGGTGGCCGAGAGTGTGAGCTCCCGTGATGTGGTGCGGTGCACATGGTTCCAGTGCCGCAAAAGGTTCAATGATCTCCTGAGCTCAGGAAGAGCGAGTACCTTGTTTCCTCAAGTCACTTAATGCAGCCGTCACCCTTTCCCCCCATCCATCCCGCCCCTACCCCCACATCCCCCACATCCCCACAAGCTCTGAGTACAGGAACATCATTGAATCCCTCACGGCATGGATCCCTCGCTGGGTGTGACAGCAGAGATTGCCTATGCCCAATTCACACCGAGAGGGTTGAGCTAGGATGTGTTCTGCATTCGCAGCATGTGTGCACTGACACCCAGAGTGTAGAATGGGGGTGTAAGTCAAGGATCTGCATCTAGGCAGAGTGCTGGAACTGGGAAGTATGTCAAAATCAGGGTGCTAACATGCTGGGAGGGGAGCTTCCAGTTGGCGGGGCATCAATCCATCTTTTGGTGTTTGCGCTCTACGTGCTTGTGCCTCCTTGCTTAGCAAAGTGGCACCTTGTGGTTCATATGTATAACTCAAATAAATTTGTCAAACATGATTTCCCTTTCATAAAACCATATCATATGTTTATTTTATGGTTTTTTAAATGTCCTGATACTTCCTTAATAATGAATTCCAGCACTTTCCCAATGACAGATGCTAAATGGCCAATGGTTCCCAGTTTTTTGTCTCCATCCTTTCTTGAACAGAGATATTACATTTACTGTTTTACAGCCGGCTGAGGCCTTTTAGAACCTAGGGAATTTTGGAAGATTACAATCAATGCCTCCACTATCTCTGCAGCCACTTCTTTGAAGACCCTAAGACACAGGCCATCAGGTCAGGGGGACTTGTTCGCATTTGCCCCATTAGTTTTCCTAGTACTTTATCTCTAGTAATAGTGATTGTTTTATGTTTCTCCCTTCCTTTTTCCCCTTGTTTTTTTTTAACTATTATTGGGATGATTTTCATGTTTTCGTGTAAAGGTAGGTACAAAATACTTGTTCAAAGTCTTTGCCATTTCCTTTTCATTACTAATTCCTCAGTCTCACCTTCTAAGGGATCAACATTTACTTCAGCTACTCTCTTCCCTTTGATATGCTTCAACATTGACCTATGCTGACTTCAATAAGTTCAATGTCTTATTTGTCTTTGCTATAGAATCAATGATTTTTTATCTTGTCTTAATACACCTAAAAGTATGATCCCAAATTAAACAATTTAACATTTCTATATAATTGTCACGTAAAACTCATCACTTCTCAGCCAGTGGGTATCTGAGCTTCTGATTCTAAATGACGCCATGAGTGTAACATTTGATGTCATGTCCCATATTGGGGTGTTATTGCTGAGAAGAGTCACAGACAATCTTACATATCACTCAGTTCCTGAAGTCAAGTGGAGTGCTGTTGAGTTGTACTTTCCCATGACAGAGGGTAGACACAGGGAAGATCATTACAGTCAGCCTATACTTGCATCTATCTTGCTTGCAGAACCTGAGCTTTCCCAGCTTGTCACTGGAGGCTTGAAAACAGGAAGAAGTGGCAGTGCAGGATGAAAGTGAATAACATTAATTGATGCCTTTCAGAACTCACTTACTAGGGCTAGTTCTTTACACCATAACCAATAATGATAGATACAGTTTTAATAGTCTCAGCTTTTCCCAGGCTTCTCTTCTATCTGGATTCCTATAAATTCATGTTTTTTTTGTCACTCTCTTCCTCTGCTTTAGGTTAACATTGTTTCTGTGTAATATTGGTATAAAACATATTCACACGCTTGTATTGAATACTATCTGTTGTGATTGCAAAGCAACATTTCAACCCCCTTTTAGAACGAGAGCAGTGAAATTTCCAAGTGTCCTGGCCAACAATCTTGCCTTAACCAACAAATGCAATTCAGTGCAGTGCTGAGTGAGTGCTACAATGTCCGAGGTGCCAAATTTTTCTTGACACGTTAAACTGAAGCTCTTTAATGGTCTTTCAGATGGATACGTAAGATCCCATGACATGAATTGAGGAAGAGCAGGGAGTTCTCCAAATGTTTCGATTAACGTTTCAATTCCCCAAAATATGACCAGAAACATTTCATTTGCTGATTGCGGGATCTTGTTGTGCCTAATTAGCTGCTGTACTTCCCTACAACTCTTGCCTTCTTCTTTATTCACCCTTTGAGGTGAAGATGACTGTGGTCATCACCTGGGGTGTTGGTTAGGATTCTGGCGGGTTTGTAGCTGACTGCTAAGGCTGATATGCGCTTGGAAAGTTCTACTGAAAATTGGGCAGGATGCTGTATATGTTTGAGTTTTGGACAAGTTGCTGACTCCGGGTTTCTCCTACTTGTGTCTTTTCTCTGCCCCTGATATGCACTTGGTTTCGATGGAAACGCAATGTTTCTTATTTGGTTGCGCCAGGTGCAGTGAGTTTCTTCCAGGACTCGGGGTTGATATCAAAACTCCGAAGTGAAGCCTTCAGAGTGTCCTTGTAGTGCTTCCTTTGACCACAATGAGAGCACATCCCAGACTCAAGCTCTCCATATAAGATTTACTTTGGTAAGTGAGTGTCAGGCATTCAGTTGTGACGGTCTCAGTATGATGTGGATGCTTGGCATGTCAGCTCAGGTGAGCACTGCAATGTCTGCTATTTTTTGCCATCTGATCTTCAGAAGCTTCTGAAGGCAGCTCAAGTGAAAGTTGTTGATCTTAGCATGACACTGGTACGAGTCTAAGCCTCACAAATGTAGAGCAGAGCAGGAAAGGCAATTGCTCTATAAACTTTCAGTTTGATAGGTAGACTTAGGGCAGAGTTGTCCGTGCCTGCTGGCACCGGTCATGTTTAGAGGCGTCAGCGGACAATATGAAAAGAAGGGCAAAAATCGGTTTCAAGACGTTGTGCAACCAGTATGTGAGCATCCGATCTGCCTTGTTGGGAACCTCATTGTAATACGTCTGCATATTGTTATAAGCCCAGCCCAGCAGAATCACACCACCACCCCCTCCCCTGCTGGATCATCCACCCACGACGATGTGTTTCACAACAGCATATAAAAGGCATGCACTGAAGGGCTGCATTTTGAGGGGAACTTGGAGGTGAGTGCACAGTAACATTGTAGAGTGCTCGCCTGTTGGACTTTAAGGTTGAGGCATATTGGGGTTTAAGGACTGCCCTGTGGTTGAAGCGCATGATGGGGTGGGTTAAGGGATGCCCTGTAGTTGAAGGTAACGCACAAGTACGTGCAGGGTGGTGGGGGGCCGGGCGAGGGAAGTGGCTGCACTTTAGGGAAACTTTGTATAAAGTGATCATTCCTCTGAAACTGAGATGGTTCAGGCACAGCCACATTGATATGATTGGAGTCAGGCTTCTAGCTTCTCTGCCCACTCAAGCAACACAGAGGCGTCAAAATGCCACCAAGCAATCCAGAGCGTTTCAGCCACAGACTGCAGACTAATGAGCAATTTAGTGGACTGCAGAACAGTTGGATGACTGCACACGTTGTACAATCTCCTTGCTAAAGCTGGCCATGGAGCAGTCACTGGTGGAGGTGCTCACAGTCCCTTGCAATATCATCAACCTGGTTTGGACTAGTCTCCCCCATGCTTCAAGCTAACAGTGCAGCCCTGCAGCACAGGTTAGGAGGATGCCTGCGCCTGATCTCAGAGCACAGATTTAGAACAATGGGAGGAATGGGGCGGAGGTGGGTGGGGTTCCGGGCAGCCATGCAGCGCAATACACGCTGGCCATCCAAATGGTGACCAGCACTTTCTGGGATGTGTTAAGGGGCTTTCAGGCTTAACCAAGGCAAAACCTTAATACACCCTGGCTAACCAATGCATCTCTTTCTTTCATCCTGCAGGAGGAGCACATTAGGATCATGGAGACTGGTGAACTGGCTATATGCCTCATGGCATACAGAGAGTGAAGACAATGGAGAATAGAATGACTGATGCTCCTGGCTGCACAGAGGGGAGAGCAGCACCCTCTGGAGGAAGGGGCGGCTGGGGCTCTGGCACACACCACTGAAGATCCACAGCGAGCCATCGCTGGTCAGTGCCTGGCTACACCCAAGGTCAATAGACGCCACCTTTCACTCCTATAGAGGACCGACAACCAGTGTCGCTGAAGACTGCGACTGTCTAGGGAACTGGTCGGTCACATCTGCCAGCTACTGCAGGATTTGGTGTCACGGGGACATGGAGGGTATCCACTGCCAGTGGCCATGAAAGTGACCATGGTGCTCAATTTCTATGCCAATAGCTCCTTTCAGGGCTCCACAGGTGACTTCTGGGGGCTTTCACAATCAGCCACCCACAAATGCATCCATGAGGTCAAGGATGCCATCTTTGCTAGGGCACACAACTTTGTGCATTTCACCCAGAACCAGGACAGCCAGGAGGCAAGAGCGATTGGATTTGCCCATACCTCGGGTTTTCCATGGATGTAGGGTGCCATCGACTGCACTCACGTGGTGCTCAGATCTCCATTGCAACACATGGTTAACTATGTCAACTGCAAGGGATTCCATGTACATCTGGTGTAAGACCACCAATTATACATCCTGCAGGTCTGCGCACAGTTTCCAGGAAGTGTCCATGACTCCTACATTCTCAGTTGATCTCAGATCCCTGAAATCTTCCAAGGTCCACAGAAGCTGCAGGTATGGCTCCTCGGGGACAAGGAGGAGACGGAGTTTGGCTGGGCTGGACACTTGCAGAGTCAGATGGATGGATGGTCTCGGGGGTACACCTGCTGATCCTCCTCCCTATGGGTGCCCAAGGGTCCCTAGCTGATTCCTTTAGGGGAAAGAGTAGCTGGAGTGAGATCAAGTTGCTCCGCAACCCTCTTGCATACACACTGTTGGAGGTCAAATATGGTTTCAGCGATGTAGTTGAACAGCAGTGCAGGAGCAATGTTCTGGATTAATGTCTCCATGGCAGCTGCCATCTTGCCAGTGTTGATCTTGGTGCATTGTCATGCCAGCGCTATCACCTCAGCCTGAAGGCGGACAGACTCCTCCATCGTGCCTTACAATCTGAGGAGTGCAGCAGACATCCCTTCCTGATGTTCCCAAGTTTGCCTTTGGAGTTCCAGCAACTGTGACATGACCGAGTCCAGGGGCTCGTCATCTGTCTTGGGCTCAGCAAATTTCTGACCTCCAGCAGTCCTCTGAGTGCCAGACACCTGGCAAGTCCCTGCTGCCGCATGCTGCAGATCAGATAGTGATCTTGAGGCTACTGTAAAGCTAGATCCCACCGAGGTGTGTGTCTCTGAGCTGATGGAGGGTGTGGTTGAGACAGTGATGGGACTTCAAGGAAGGTGCCTTTAGATTCCTCTTCATGGGTTTCTTTGGGGCTTGATTGGAGACCCTGGGTCGTGGACTCCATTGGCTGTTTCCCAGATGTGCCTATGGAAGCAAGGGGAGATAATTAGTGCATGGCAGTGGCCTGTGAAGTCACAGCATGATTATCTGATGGATATTACATTGCTGGATCTTCGCTGAGCAGACCACAGCCAGCCTCACCATCAACAGAGGAATGGTCCAGATCCTTGCCGGCCAGCTGGATGGCTCTGTTTTCAAAGTCCATGAGGACTCTGATTTCAGGCATTCCTTAAGCAGTCTGCGACCTCTCCCTTTAGTTGTGTGCCAGCTTGTCCTACATGAATAGGGATGGACAGTGAATAAGCAGGATGTCTGCCAGGCCACATGATAAGTATGCCTGGCACATGTGGGTGGTGAGTGGTCCCATGGGCTGGATGAGGACAATAAAGGTGTGTGTGAGAGAGTGAATGGTGATGCCCCTTGAATCAGGAGGGAATGACAGCCCTGTGGATGTGTGATGGGTTTGTGAGTGTGTGAGTTGAGAGTGATGAGAAGCGTGACTTACCCTGGCGGAACGGAAGAGATCGTTTATCCTCTTGCCGCATTGGGTGCCTGTCCTCTTTTGAAGGGCATTGGTATTGACCACTGCTGCCATCGCCTCCCTAGCTGATTTAGTGAGCTTGCTGCCCACCTGCGGCCAGAGCGGGGCTAGAGGATATCACAGCGAGCCTCCACTGCATCCAAAAGGTGTTCGAGGGATGCATCATTGAACCTGGAGGCTGCAATCTTTTTGCCTTTCAGGGCCATGTCTTCTTTGCAGCAGTTGTGAGCTGGAAGCAATGAGAGGTGTGTGCATGGCTGGACTTTAAATCTGGCATCCGGTGTGCTGAAGTGGCGAGGTGATGGTGTGATGGGTGAATGAGAGCCCATCCGTCATGGAAACTGCGTGCTTCTCAGGAATTCACAATTAACGTGCGGCATGAAAAGTCGCTATTGCAGCCGGTGGGTAAAACATCTGCCCACCAGCACAATTAGTATCTGGGACAATTGCGGCCTTACTCTACTTCATTCCCAGACTGATGTCTGAAGTCTGCTGAAGGTTGGTCTTGCTTTGCCAATTCTTGGTTTTGTCTCGCCATCACATGTTGCAATATGTGGTTCAGAAGGATTCTGGCTAAGATCTCGCCGGTGATGGAGAGGTGTGAGATTCCTCTGTCATTATCACAAGACTGATGAGTTGCTTTCCATTTGTACAAGTGGACAATAGAGGCACCTTTGTATTCTTGCAAGATGGTTCCTTGCTCCCACATAGGGTGAAGGAGTTCAGTGAGTTTCTTGACCAGGCATTAACCGCCAGCCTCATTGACCTCAGCTGTGATAGCAACAGCTCCTGGAAGCTTTGCCTCTAGACAGGAGTTTGGTCACATTCATCATTTCTAATGGTGTGGGAGGGTCATCAAGAGAGCAGCTGATGGCAATCTGTGGCTGCCTGTTGATTGCTTCTTCGTTGATGGATGAAAGCCGATTGAGGATATGGTTACATAACCGCAGTGACTGCACTTCAACAGAATGCCAAATAAAAAGGCTTCTCAAAGTTGCTGAATGCTGCAAGCTGTCAGTTCTGTTTCTCAAGCTTGTGCTTTCAGTTCCTCTCTGTTATCAATTAAAAAGGAAGATTTGTATTTAAATAGCACCTTTCATGCCTCAGAATTCCCAAAGCATTTTATAGACAATGGAGTATTTTTGAAATGAATTGTTTTGTAGGATATGTGACATCCAATTTGTACTCAGCAATGCCTCACACACAGCAATATGATAATGATTTGATAACTTTTTTTTGGAGCTGTTGGTTGAAGGATAAAAATTGGCCAGCAGTTTGAGCTCCTCTTCAAAATAATGCCACAGGATCTTTTACATCTACCCAAGAGAGCAGTTTTAAAGTTTCATCCAAGAGACTGCACCTCTCACAGCACTCCGTCAATCTCACACCAGAGTTTCAGCTTAGATCATGTGCTCAATTCTCTGGAGTGAAATTTGAACCAATAAACATTCTGACTGAGAGACAAGAGTGCTAATACTGAGCCAAGGCTGACAGCTAATCCAAACTTGTATACTTAGACTTGCCTCCTTCAGGTACCATGTCCTAGGAAGGCATTGGTGACCATGGACTTCCATTGGATTTGTTTATGCTACAGTGGTTTGCCCTTGTCTTCTGCAGGATGGCTCACTGGGAAATTGTCCCACTCTTACCACCTACAGTCGGGAGGGAGTTGCCCTGGGAGTCCCAACATCGACTCCAGACCCCATGAAGTCTCATGGCATCAGGTCAAACATGAGCAAGGAAACCTCCTGCTGATTACCACATACCACCCTCCCTCAGCTGATGAATCAGTGCTCCTCCATGTTGAACACCACTTGGAGGAAGCACTGAGGGTGACAAGGGTGCAGAATGTACCCTGGGTGGGGGACTTCAATGTCCATCATCAAGAGGGGCTCGTTAGCACCACTACTGACCGCGCTGGCCAAGTCCTAGATGACATAGCTGCTAGACTGGGTCTACAGCAGGTGGTGAGGGAACAAATGAGAGGGAAAAACATACTTGACCTCACCCTCCATGTCCCGATGTCATCGCGCGTCATTTAGATTTTCAGTTCGGCGGGTGTGCAGCCGACTTGGCTGTGCGCCCGCCGAGCTGTCAAAGGCCTATTGAGACCATTTAAAAACTAATTAACCTAATATACTGAGCTGCCCGTCCAACCTTAAGTTGACAGGCAGGCAAAGAGCCCAGGTGATCATCACATTTTTCATGGAATCTCATTCACAGGCGGGATAAGGTTTCATGAAGTGTTTATAAATTGAATAAAAATTTTTAATAAAATTCATTGACATGTCCCAGCTCATGTGGCACTGCCACATGAGGGGACATGTCTTAAAATTTTTCCTTTTCTTTATTTAAATTTTTAAAACTTAAACTCATGCTCAAAACTTGTGCATGAAAGAGTGCAAGCCCCAACTCAGGGAACCCCTCCCCCCGCACCAACCTGCACAGGGAGCGTTCAGCACTTCTGGGCGTGTGTCATGCTGGGCGAGCCTTAATTGGCCCACCCATGTAAAATGGCAGCACGGACTCGATCGGGGATGCCGCTCGGGTCCGTGTCTGCCCCGCCCACACCCACACAACCACCGCGCCCCCCCCCACACCCACCCACCGATAGGGGGAAAATTTTCACCCTGATTTTTCTTTCAGTCATTTAAATAGAATGAAGTTTAAATGGGTCCAATTGCTGCAAAGCAATGTTCACAATTTCATTAGAAATGGGACTAAACCGTTCTGATTTTTCTGCTATTTAAGCTAATGAAATGAAAATCGAATGGGAATTTTTAAGGATAGGGCAATCGTACCTGTTTGAATTCCTTTGTTGTGCTCCCCCCACGCTTTAGGGATATAAACGTCTCTTTTAAAATTTGGGCTCTTACTTTGGGAAGGCTGAACAATTTGGTTAACTCAGTATTTTCTACAGTATGTGGCAAGTTTTGCACATGTCACAGCTGGATTCTAACACTGTCATAAATTGTAACTATTAATTTGGTTATTTTAATAGTTTGAAGGGTGGTTGGATAGGTCAGTTGACTAAGTGGCTAGCATATGGCTTAGAATATTGCCAAAAGCAATGGGGTTCTATTTGTGTTCTAGCCGAGGTAGAGTTGGAGCCTGCCTCCTCACCCTACCCCATAACAAAATCATGGCATAGGCTATGGATCAGGGGCCTCAAATTAAAGATGCTACTTAGAAAAAGAGGTTACTTGAAAGGAGAATTATTACAGGTGCAGGATGAATTGATTTCCCAATTCGGTAAAGGTGTTGCTGATGCCTACAGTAAAATTGTACTGCCACCATTTTGAATTGGGTCCATTAAAATGGATACAAAACTGAGGTAACTATTTATTCATGATGAGAGGAAAATCTAGCCCGTTGGGAATATTTTATGAAATTCAATATTTCAAAATGTGCTAATTACTTTGCTAAGTAATCTGCAAACTGAGCCATTTAGAAAGAGGTGTCAAGGCAAAGAAAGAATTCACAGATAACAGCGCATATTTAAAATGCATACATGTCTGGGCATCATTATGTCAAATGGGCTAATAGGCTCTGCCAATCTCAGCCGTTTCCAGGGATCCCCCCACCTTCCCCTCTGCCTTTATACAGAAGGTAGTAGCAAATGTGGTGGTTTACAATCTCACATTTAGTTTGAGATCCGTGGATGTGCATTGAAGCTAGGATCAAGTAGCAGAGGCTGTGTAGAAACACATTATAATGACTCATCTTACAATTTACATATATTTATTAATGATACATGAGTTTCTAATGAGCATATGCAATCTGCCAGTGCTTTACTGCAGATGTGAATAATCACTGGTGGTTAACTGTGCTGATCCTCAGAGCTATCACCAACACAATTCTGTTTGGAGCATGAACCTCCAAGAGGAATAATGTGATTCGTGGCTGGCAATGCATCTCCGTTTCTGAATTTACCCTCAGTCTGCAAGACACTGCTATGAAATGAGAGTCAGGAGCATTGATCTTCTAAAGATTAGTTGTGTGATTTGTGGCATTCATTAAAAGCTGCTGAAGGGAAACTTGTTAAAGTTTTTGTAGTAAGTTTTGAGAATTACCTGATAAGAAGTTAATAAGGAAGATAAATGGGGGCGGGGGGGGTGATGAAGGAGCAAAGTGAGAGCGAATGATTCTATTCAATTATAATTATAATTTTCGTGATCGATGTCCAAGTAATGAAACTGACCATTTTACCCTAACTTGGTAACCCATGCCAAAGTCAAACTTAATTGGTGATGTAAAGGCTTTAAAAAAAATTAGGAAGGAATATTTTATCTATTTCAAGTGAAATCATAAAGTGGAGAGAATCTCTGGAGATTTCACAATGAAAGCTAAAAGCCTGTAGGAAGGAAGGTTTAATTCCCATCAACAAATTACTGAAATCAGTGGTGTTAAATAACAGAAAATATATTTAAAGAGGCAACGTTTTTTAAGGAATATGAATACTTAGTCCACACTACTGAAAATAGGAGTATAGGAACAAAAAATTCAACCCATCTAGCCAGCTCTACCATCCAACATGATCATGGCTGATCATCCACTTCAATACCTTTTTCCCCACACTCTCCCCATATCCCTTTATGTCATTGGTATTTAGAAATCTGACAATCTCTGCTTTAAGCATCCTTAATGACTGATCTTCCACAACCCTCTGGGGTAGAGAATTCCAAAGATTCACAACCTCTAACTTAAAAAAAAATTCTCCTCATTTCAGTCCTGAGTGGCTTCCCCCTTATTTCGAAAATGTGTCCCCAGGTTCCAGATGCCCCAACCAGGAGGAACATCTGACCTGCCTCAGCCCTGTCTATTCCAATTAAAATGTTTTATGCTCCTTAGTGAACAAATACGTTTTATTTTCTAATTTATAATCTGCTGTTGCAGAAATGCTCAATGGGACTCATGATTTATGCATTACTTATGGCATCCAAAACCTTTTTGACGGGTATCAAATGTATTGCTTGTTTTCAAGTTATTTAATAATCTTTGCATAGTTAGCAAACATGTAAACCTTAGTTAAAATAAAAGACCAAATATCACTTTGTTTTAACTTCTGCAATTCTTACTGACGCAGACACAATGGTTGAATGGCCTCCTTTCTCTGTTTATTATTGCGCTCTGTCACTTAGCTGCCTCTGCCTATGTATCAGTGTTCATAGTATTTTATGTCACTGATCAGTAAGTAACTTGTAAACAAATTCCTGAGGTTTAATGGTCACTTCAGTAGTGTGATCCATAGCTGCCCAGAATAAGCTATTTTCTGGCTAAGGGCTGAGAAAGCACATCATAAATTTTAGAGGGTGCTGTGCATGTTTATCGATCATTATTTTAAATTATCTGTCAACAGCACATCTGGGGTGTACCTGACAGCTGTGTGCTCAAAGCAGCTATCTCAGTGTGAAATGTGTCCGGTGCTAACACTGATGGTGCTCCCTCCTACAATTACCTGCAATTTTAGGCAGCACTGCTGGACTGTTTTAGTTTGCTAAGAATTAAAGCTGCTGACTTCTACTGAATAAGACAAATGCCATTTGTATTATGTGAGGTCCCAGGAGTTCGTACTGGTACTTTGGAGATCGCACCTGTGATTACATTCATTTTTCCATTAAAATGGCAAGACAATGAGTGTGCTTGCTGATAAATAGTCATATTAATAGTAAATGTCAGTGCTGAGAGAAGGGAGGTTGTTTGTTTATTCAATGAAACCTAGCAGAAATTTTCTTTCAAAATTTTGCCTTCAGAGTTCTCAAAAAACATGAAATAAACTAGAAAAAAATGAGGTAACACAGGTTGCCTCACCCAAATGCCTCAAGAAACTGAAAAGTTGAGAAATTATATCATAGAATCATACAACACAGAAGGAGGACACTCAGCCCACCATGCCTGTGCTGGATCTTTGAAAGAGCTGATTCAGTTAGTCCCATTCCCCTCCTCTTTCCCAATCCTGCAATTCTTTTTCCTTTTCAAGTGTATGTATCCTTTTGAAAGTTTCTACTGAATCTGCTTTCAGATAATGCATCCTAGATCATAGTAATTCAAAGTATAACAAAATGTCTCCTCATCTCCTCTGTCATTCTTTTGCCAGTTATCTTAAGGCCTGAATTTTTCAGGCAGTGGGCGGGCTCGGTGGGAGCAGGCGGGGGCGGTCACGGAGCTGATCGCCGTCCACGATCGGCTCCGTGCTGCTATTTCACACGGGTGGGTTGGTGGGTTAACTAAGGCCCATGCAGCATAAGGTGCAAGCTGTAGCGCTCAGCGCTACCTGTGGGGGTGGGCGGAGGAGGGAGAGTCGGGAGGCTTTGTCACACGAGATGGGGCATGTTTTGACATCTAAGAAATTTTTTCATTTATTTAATAAAAGCTTGAGGAAACCTCATCCCGCTTGTGGGTGAGGTTTCCTAAAAAATGGGGAAGGCTGCTTGGCCTTTTCGCCTGCCCGCCAACCTTAAGGTTGGACGGGCAGCATTACCAATTACTTCAATTACTTTCTTAATGGCCTTAATAGGCCGTTTACATGTCAGCAGGCGTGTGGCCGACTCCGGTGCGCGCCTGCCAAACAAAATATCGCGGTACAGCGCGATGATCTCGGGACGGACGCCCAACGTCATCGAGTGTCATTTTACGTGTCGGCGTTCAGGACCGTCCCCACACGCTGACTGAAAAATCTGGCCCTATATCTGTGTTTTCTAGTTACCACCGCTCTTTCAATAAAAACATTCTCCTTATTTACTCTATCAAAACCCTTCAAAATTTTGCACACCTCTATTAAAGCTCCATTTAACCTTCTCTGCTCCAAGGAAAAGCACCCTAGCTTTTCTAGCTCCTCTAAATAACTGAAGTCACTCATCCCTGGTATTATTCTTGTAAAATTCCCCTGCATCCCTCTGGCAGATAAGTTGGCAGTTGTATGAGGAAATACAATTTAACAGTCATATGTCTGAGAGTAGAAGGGCAAATTCTCTAGTTGACTACATCCAAGGGTCCCTGCTCCCATAAAGAGGATCTGAAATGTCAAGACGTTTACAGTTTCAGTTGGAACTGGAAGACAAATCTAGCCTAGGGTCACCTGTTTCGTTGTTCAAAGACGATTTTTCAAGTTAGTCTTTAACGGATGGAACCTGCAGTTTACAATGGAAACAGCAAATTAGGTAGCAGTGAGTATCAAATGGCAAAGTAAGAACACATTTTAATGTTATGCTCCAACATGCACAGTGAACTGAAGGGTAGAGTTTAGAAGAGCAGTTATTAAACAGACCCTGCTAATTCACATGGGATTGTATTATGATTAGAATTCTTATAGTATTCCTTAGTTATATTGCTTAGTAATTAGATTCTGGTTGGAAATGCCCTCGAGAGAGTTTGGATTGTCTAGATTCCCTGTATTTCTCTTCACTTGACAAGCAAAATGAATCCTCTGGTTTTCAGGCATGAGATAATCGCAGCAAGAAAGCTTTGTCCAAATTTCAGACATGGCAAAGGAAGGGAGGTGCCAAGCTGAGTTTATGTGGTTTTCCAAGCAGAGGAAAGGAAGAATTAATTACCTAGTAATTTAATGACATGGAAGAGTTATACAAGAGGTGAGAAACCAAAAATCATTAAATGGAGGGGAGGGCATAATTCAATACTTCATTATGGAAATGGCCCTGATGGTCAGTGCCCAGTTTAATGGTCTGTGCTGTGCTGGAAACTGTGCAGGTGTGTGTGCAATGCTTGTGAGGGAGAATATTGTATGGCCACAGGATTGGGCTCAGATGCAATGGTCCTCTGTGCTGGATTAGCGAGCTGACCTCACAATTAAGGCTCACGCATGTAGAATGAACGCTTGCATGAGGTACCAGCAGCCATGGACTTGCCCTCCATAGAGGTAATTTTCCAACTTTGTGGACTCTTATCATCGGCACTTCCTTTGAATTTGGACCTGCATGGCATATGATCTGCTGACCGTTCAATGTGATGCTAGTAGTCTGTTTGTCACTATTATCACACAGCTGAACCTTGACTCTCAAAAGTTCCACTTGAAGCTTAGTACTTAACAAACAACCAGGATTTATCTGCAATCAATGGATTAAGCAGGCTTCACGACTGAAGTGAGTCAGGTGAACTTTACAAATTAATATAAATCATGGACATCCACCAACTAATAACATTGACCAAATACAAAATTTCCTGAGGCCATTGATTGGCAGTTTCCCATGAAAACCTATAACATTAATGTGAGTTTTATTCATCCTGTGCAACCACACTGATTCAGAGAAAATCAATGACAGAGAATCATAAAGCATTTCATTCGAACATTACGGATAATCCATCAGATTTCTGGGAGTTATGGGTTTGCAGATGCTTCATAAATGTGTGTTCATAAATATCCTTGCGCTCAAGGAACTTCTGATTAATATCGTATATATTCATAAAACTGCCAATTCAGAATGTCCAGTCCAACTTACAATAGATCATAAAAACTTATAGCCATTCAACAAATGTTCATCATGAGTAAATCTAGAAGGAACTTCCACTGAAAAAGGATAACCTAAAATGCCCTGCTAATTTTTATGTGCGTTATGTAAGGTATGTAGAATGTTAAACATGAAATTTGCAATGCTCACATTTAAAAGGACATCAATGCATCAAAGAGAGTTTAGGGATAGGTGTCAAGGATGGTCCAGGTACTGGCTGTTAAAAGGATTTAGATCTAAATGAATTTTGATGTTTATTTACATTGAGATAGTACCTTTCAGTTCCTCAGAACGACCATTGTGCTTCACGGCTAATTAACGACTACTGCTATGTAAACAAATGCAGCAGTCAATTTGTACATAGCAAGGTCCCACAACAATGAAGTAAACTGAGGAACTCAGCCAGTGAATGCTTGTCTGCACTCTGAGCCCTTTTTAGGGATTTATTGTAGACTAAAGAACTATCTCCAAACATCCAAAGGAGTAGTTTAAAAGACACCCAAACTGATGAAATCAGCTCAACTTTCCAGTTGTAGAAAGCCATTTGCCCACCTTGAGCCCTGACCTGAATCTCAACCTCCCCATATGTGGCAGGATGAGAGCCATGTGCCCTCACATTTAATTAGGGGGCTGATAGGTATAGTGAGAAGAAGTAAGAAAGGGTGAGAAATAAGTGTGAGGCAGCTAATTTATCATGACTTCAAAGCAGATGGATTTGCTTTCCTGTGACTGGGAAGCTTTCTGGGGGAAAAAAAAAAGTCATTGCAAATATGTGCCAATCAAAAAACAAAATGGTTTTAAATAAGATGACAAACCAAAAAAATTTAAGCCCCTTCCATTATTTGGTTTGCAGTACAGAGCTGGCTTGGATGAAGAAGATTTTGAAAAACACGCACTGTTCTTGGAAATTGATGGATGATGGTAGACAAAGTACTCTTTATGCTTAAGAAGTTCACATCAATGGCTTAATGTAGACTGAGAAGCTGCTGGATGCTTCACCAGCAGTTTGTTGAAGGTGTACTTTATTAAACAGTAGAAATTTATGGTTAGGAAACTAAGAAAGAAACATTTCCTTTTCCTGCAACACAGATTTGCACTTGTTGGCCTGATGTCAGCTAGCTTGATTCAGTTGGTAGCAATCTGCCTTTGACTTTATCACATGATGGGTTCATGCCACAATCCCAGACTTCCACGTGGTTTATACTGGCACTTTTTGGTGCAGAACCTTGGCTTTAATTTTAACTCACACTAACAAGCAAGAACCTAGAGGCAAATTTTATTGTCCCTTCCACACCTCCCACCAACCCCACCCCAACCGCCCCACCCACAAGACATGAGTTTGCAGGCAGAGGGGCCCGTAAATTTTCCCCAGGTGGCCTTCTGCCCACTGCCAACTTGTCTGCAATTTTACGGGGCGGCGGGGTGGGGAGGGGGGGGCGGGGGGGCGGTTTGGGGGTAGGGGCCTAAGAAAGCCTGCCTGCTGTCACTCCAATTGAGGCTCTTAAGTGGTTAATTAATGGCCACTTCTCTCCTGGCCACATTAATGATGCTGGTGCGAGGAGGTCAGGGATAAGGGGAATCCAGGCAGGTTACCCTGCCCGGTTCTCGGGTGGGAAAGTGGGGTGTCTCCCTCACAGACCCCATTTACCAATCGCCCCCTCCCCGCAGAGGTCAGGCCCCCCCTGAGGTGTTCCTTACACCCTCTGGTCTTTCCAACCCAAGCCAACCCCTTACCAACACTGCGCCCCACCCCACCCCCCCGACCCAATCCTGGGCCTTCCTTCCGATTCCAGCCATGACAATCCCACACCTACCTGGGGTTGGGACTTGTGGGACTACACGTAGGTTGAGTGAGGGGCGGAAGTCCCACCGCCAGCCAGTTAACTCCCCATACGTTCCCTGCTGACTTTTGCAGGGCAGGGCGAGCAACCCAGTCATCAGAAAAATCCTGCCTGGGTGTGGGGTAGTAGTGAGGTTAATTAAAATGGAGTAGGGGGTCTTTTCCGCTCCTTTTCCGATCTGATTTCAATTTTTAAATTGATTTCAACTGGAGGCCCATGTAGGGAGCAATAATGACTTCCTCACCAGGGAATATCTGCCAGCAATGGACTGAGGGCCATGAGAGACTCAGAAAGGTAAGTTTTTAAAAATGTTACGTTTCCTTTGTGGAGGTGCAGCAACACTTTTTTTATATTCATTCATGGGATGTGGGCATCACTGGCTAGGCCAGAATTTATTGCCCATCCCTAATTGCTCTTGAGAAGGTGGTGGTGAGCTGCCTTCTTGAACCGCTGCAGTCCATGTGGTGTAGGTACACCCACAGTGCTGTTAGGAAGAGAGTTCTAGGATTTTTACCCAGCGACAGTGAAGGAACAGCGATACATTTCCAAGTCAGGATGGTGTGTGGCTTGGAGGGGAACTTGCAGGCTGTGGTGTTCCCATGTGTCTGCTGCCCTTGTCCTTTTAGGTGGTAGGGGTCGTGGGTTTGGAAGGTACTGTTTAAGGAGCCTTGGTGAGTCCCTGCAGTGCATCTTGTAATGGTACATACTGCTGACACTGTGCCACTGTGGTGGAGGGAGTGAATGTTTGCAGAAGTGGTGCCAATCAAGTGGGCTGCTTTGTCTTGGATGTTATTGAGCTTCTTAAGTGTTGTGGAGGCTGCACTCATCCAGGCACGTAGAGAGTATTACATCACATTCCTGACTTGTGCCTTGTAGATGGTGGACAGGCTTTGGGGAGTCAGGAGGTGAGTTACTCTCTGCAGAATTCCCAGCCTCTGACCTGCTCTTGTAGCCACAGTATTTATATGGCTAATCCAGTTCAGTTTCTGGTCAATGATAACCCCCAGGATGTTGAAATGTCATCTGAGCTCCACAAGGAAACTTGGGTCTTTCCTTCCCCCATCCAATCTTGATCACCTCTGGACTCCCTGCCCCACCACCATCACCACTTACCTGAAAACCAGTGATGCATCCCTGTGGGTTTCTGGAGGTCGTCTCCTGCAGCCCAAGGTCCCACTACATTCACTGGCCAGCAGAGATTTCTGCTGGGTGTGGGTGGGATTTCAGGCCTGAATATTCAATATTTAAGGCATGGGAGTCAAAATCTCTCTGGGCTGAGGAATGCAAGTTCGTACCTCATGCTAGACTCCTGTATGAATCCTAGCCCGACTTAAAATCGGCTTCTTTGTCTTTTGGATGAGAGGGTAAATCAAGGAGCTTTCTGCCTGCCCAGGTGGTTGCAAAAGGTGCCATGGTATAATCTGAAGAGATGGATAGTTTTTCCCTACCCATTTCTCAACCAGTTACACTAAAATGGAACTGACTGGTCTTTATCTAATTTGCTAGCACCTCTCTGTCAAAAAATCGGTTGCCATGTTTGCCTACAAAACAGTAGTATTGTACGTTTCATAAACAATTCGTTGGCTGTAAAATGCTTTAGAGCATTAAAGAGATGAAAAAGTTGCTATTTAAATGCACGTTTGGTTGTCCTTTGCCATCGCATACCCACAACCTTTAATTCCTCAGAGTGAATCAGACTGAAAATTAATTAGCCTCCTGCCTTTTCAGAAGTCAGTGCGGAGGAATAATAGGCAGCGTGTCAGTCCAGCTTTCCAGCTGAGCCTGTGGATTTCCTACTTGGTGACTCAGGTTAAAATTCCTCCCAATGATCAAGTTCTGTTTATGGGCTTTTAACGTTCAAATTTTACGAAGTTAATCACTATTTCAGTATTCATCTTATCTTCTCTCCTTTGCAACCCTGCTGGTGTCCTGCCCTATAGTCCATGTCCTCTGACTTCCTAATAACAGCTTTTGCTTTATAAAAGGGCATTTCTAGTTTTCAAACTTTCTCATCCAAACAAAACAGCTGGATGCCGAGCAATGCACTTTTCCTTAAAGTGAAGGGATTCCGAGTGATGGAAGTCTGATAGAATTACTGCTGTGTTCATTAGGTAAAGTGACAGCACAGTACAGGCTGTTACTGCAGTGAGGCAGAGTCTTTTATCTACAGCCAATTAGTACCCC
This sequence comes from Carcharodon carcharias, assembly GCF_017639515.1. Classification (NCBI taxonomy): domain Eukaryota; kingdom Metazoa; phylum Chordata; class Chondrichthyes; order Lamniformes; family Lamnidae; genus Carcharodon; species Carcharodon carcharias. The sequence continues at coordinate 32,341,101 of NC_054491.1, read as the reverse complement.
ATTTAAACTGAATTCACAAAAGCGCAATAATTTCAACAAAGACTTCAGAAATTGAACTTAAACAAAGACACACATCAAGAAATTACCGACTAAAACAAGCTAAAAAAAAATACAGGTTCAGGTTTCAATTAATGGTTGTCCTATTCCTTTTATGGTTCATTGCCCTACTCATTGCTGGATACAGACAGAAATGAAAAAAACATATCCACTTGTGATCTGAAAAGTGCAACAGAAGAATGATGAATAATGCATTGAAACTAGCAACTGTTTCCAATGAAGAGGAATAAATCAGTTCAAATTGAATTTATTCTGTCAAGTTCAGGAGGGGATTAAACACATATAGAAAAATGAAACCCCACCACAGTGGGAGACTTCCTCGTCATAGGTCCTTGGGGGAGTGGGGGAGGTGGCCAGTGTAAATGATCAGAGTTTAATTTTACTTGGGACGTCAGAGGACAGACTGGCTGAGTGCCTTGGCGTGTGTGTAGGTTTGGTGGAGTCAAGCAACAGGGAGGAGTTGCCTATAGTCTACAGCAGGTGATTAAACCATGCTGTGTTGTGTGCGTAGGAATAAGCAGGTAAAACATTTGGTTCAGCTTCTTCTATTGTGTTGTCGAATGATGTACTCTGAAAGGACAGAGCTCACAGAAGTGAAATGCAATTTATGAGACTGTAGCTAAATTAATTAATTCTTAAAGAAGATTTGTATTTTCAGAATGCCATCCATTGTCTTTAATGAAGGTGTTAGGAGTATGTGTCCAGTCTCAGTTTCTTTTTGTTAGAGATGCTTCTGCTGGATGCAGCTCCTGTCTTTCTTATCTCACATTTTGTGCAGACACTAGGATATGAACAGTAAGACCTGGTGCTTTATGAAAATGGTCTCTGGAGGTCAGAGTATAAATTTAGCAATTGGTAGGAAATAATAATCTCAGATAAGAAAATAGCATAGAGCGGAACTTACATTTTCCTTCCCAAAATGTCACATATGACAATATCATGAAGAGTATTTTTAAAACTATATATGGCACAGGAGGACAATTTTTTTTAAAACTGGCAATGAAAAAGAAGCTATGGTTTAGATATTGTTGACTGCTCTTTAATCCTTTATGAGTCATATAAAACTTTCTCCCCAACATAAAGATCTGCTGCAGTGTCAAGAGAAGTATAGGAATCGGTTTGTACAATGTTAAAATTGCTTTGTGGTAATGTTATGTAATTAGTGACTGTATTACATTTTAGAGACCTATGCTTCTGCTGTCATTGAATTATCTCAGTTCTGGATTTATGTTCCTGTTCACAGACAGGTTTCAGAACAGCAAACCCCTTCCTTTAATTCCCACGCCCTCCTTTATGAGCATCCTATTTGTGCTTTTGGAGCTGTTTAGAACCAACTAAGTGTTACTGAAGCAGTCCACAGTAATGGCTACTAATAGCACCTAGCTAGAAGTTTCAAGCTGTCTTATAGAGCACAAGAGGAATAAAGTAGTTCAAATTGATCTATTCTGTCAAGTTCAGGAGAGGACCAATGATGAGGAAGTATCCCATTGTGGTTGGATTTCATTTTTCTATATGTTATTTACATATTCTTGTTTCATCCTGTTCCTCTATATATCCCTTCCCTTAGGATCTCCTCATGCAATGGACTCTCCACTTGGGAGGTGATTGGATCTCCTACTGCTAGTTCTTTGTCACTGCTGCTGTATTATATCTGCCTATGTGTGAAGATGATGATCTGTGGAATACACTTCAACAAAAGCAACTTGCAATTATATAATAGCTTTAATGTAGAAATAAAACATCAATAGGTGCTTCACAAAGACAATAAGTGTATGTGGAACCAAGGAAAGGGATATCAGGAGAGGTGACCAAAAGCTGGTTTCATAAAAGGTTGAAGACAAGAGGGAGGTGGAGAGGTTGAAGGATTTAGAGAGGGAACTTTGGATCATAGTGCCTAATCAAGTGAGGGCACGGCCTCCAAAGGTGGAGTGAAGGGAGTGAATAAGTTCAGTCAGAGGAAAGGAGTATTCAGTGATGAATGAGATATAGTTCTGGGGAAGGTGATAGAGATAGGAAGAAGGCAGACTATGAAGGGATTTAAATGCAAGGACAAAATAATGTTAAATGTGAGGCATTGAGGGACTGGGGGCCAATGTTTATCAGCAAGGAGAGGGATGGTAGCTGAACATGACGTGGGTACGTAATAAGCTGAAGTTTCTGAAAGGTGGAAGCTGGGAGAAAGGCCAGGAAAGCATTGGAATTGGAGAATATGGAAGTGATAAAGGATTTCAGCATGAATGGGCTGAGGCAAGGGTACAGTTGGACCAGAGAGAATGGTTAAAGCAAATAATATAGATACATTTAAGGGGAAGTTAGACAAGCATATGAGGTAGAAGGAAAAAGAGGGGTATGATGATAGATTTAGATGAGGATTCTTGAGAGGAGGCTTGAGTGGAGCATAAAAGCCTGCATGGACTGATTGGATCAAATGGCTAATTGCTGTGCCATATATCTTAAGTAATCCAATGTAATTCTCTGTTAAATATAACTCATTTAAATAGTAATTTTATGGAGCTGGAAAGAGGAAGTCTTTCTGATGGAGAGGATGTGGGCTGGAAATTCAGAACAGGGCCAAACAGAATGACAATGTTACAAATAGTTTGGCTCAACCTGAGACAGTGGTCAGAGAGAAGGATAGGATCAATGACAACAGTGCAAATTTTGTGGCAGGTCTAAAGACAATGGTTTCCAGTCCTACTAATGTTCAACTAGAGGCAATTGTGGCTCATCCAATACTGACATCAGTCAAGCAGTCCAACAACAAGGCAATGAAGGGCTTGAGAGAGGAGGTGGAGAGGAAGGGCTGATTGTTACCGGTTTGCACCTGGGAGTTGACCCAATGTACATGGATGATGTTGCTAAGGGATTTCAAGTAAATATGGAAGAGGATAAATCCAAAGAAAGAACCTTCCACTGCTCCAGAGGTAATTGTGTGGGGTGGCAAGAGAAGCCATTGTTGGAGATGCTGTAACTATAGATCAATAGGTAAAGTTGGAAGCTAGTATGGGTGATGTGTTTGAGCTGGACAATAGGTTTTGGAAGAGGACCGACTGCGTCATAGGGTGCAGAGAGGTCATAGGATGAGGGAGGGAAAGGATGGATCATCTACCAGACTCACAGTCATGAAGGGTATCATCCTGATTAGGGCTATTTCAATTCTATGGTGGGGGAGGCACAAAGGCAAACTGATTTAAGAGATTCAAAATGGGAGCTGTTGGAAAGTTGGGTATGGATTAAGAACATATGAACATATGAATTAGGAGCAAGAGTAAGCCCCTCAGCTCTTAGAGCCTGCTCTGCCATTCAATAATACCATGGCTGATCTGATTGTGGCCTCAACTCCACATTCCTGCCTTCCCCGATAACCTTTCACTCCCTTATTTACCAAAAATCTACCTAGCTCTGCCTTAAAAATATTCAAAGGCTCTGCTTCCACTGCCTTTTAAGGAAGAGAATTCCAAAGACTCATGGCTGTCTAAGAGAAAAAATTTCTCCTCATGAGTGACTCCTTATTTTTAAACCATGAACCCTAGTTCTAGATTTTCCCACAATCCTCTTCAAATCCACTCTGCAAGACAGCTCAGGATCTTAAAGGTTTCAATGAAGTCACTACTTATTCTCCTAAACTCCCGTGGATACAAGCCTAACCTGTCCAGCTGTTCCTCATGAGACAACCTGCCCATTCCTGGTATTAGCCTAGTAAACCTTCTCTGAACTGCTTCTAACACATTTACATCCTTCCTTAAATAAGGAGGCCCATACTGTACACAATACTCCAGATGCAGGCTCACAAGTGCCCTGTATAACTGAAGCATAACTTCCCTACTTTTGTAATTAATTCTCTCACAATAAGTGATAACATTCTATTAGTGCTCCTAATTGATTGCTGTACCTGCATACTAACCTTTTATGAGTCATGCACTAGGAGCTCTGCAACATCTCACCATTTAGATAATAATCTTTTTTATTCTTCCTGCCAAAATGGACAATTTCACATTTGCCCGCATTACACTGCTTTTGCCAGTTTTTTTTGCTTTTGCTTTTGTCCACTCACCTAAACTATCTATATCACTTTGTAGCCTCCTTATGTCCTCTTCACAATTTATTTTCCTACCTATTTTTGTGTCATCAGCAAATTCAGCAATCATACCTTTGGTCCCTTCATTCAAGCCATTTATATAAAGTGTAAAAAGCTGAGGCCCCAGCACTGATCCCTGTGGCACACCACTTGTTCCATCCTTCTAACCAGAAAAAAACCCATTTATGCCAACTCTCTGCTTCCTGTTAGCTAGCCAATTTTCTATCCATGCCAATATGTTACCTCCTGCACTATGAGCTTTTATTTTCTGCAATAACCTTATCAAATGCCTTCTGGAAATCTAAGTACAGTACACCCACCAGTTCCCCTTTATCTACAGCATGTGACGTCTTCAAAGAACCTCAATAAATTGCTTAAACATGATTTCCCTTTTAAAAAACCATGTTGACTCTGTCTGATTGCTTTGAATTTTTCTAAGTGTCCTGCTATAGCACACTTATAATATTTTCCATATGACAGATGTTAGGCTAACTGGCCTGTAGCCCCCTGCTTTCTATCTCCACCCTTCCTCCCCCACCACCACCCTTTTTGAATAAAGGAGTTACATTTGCTATTTTCCAATTAAATCCAGGAAGTTTTAGGAAATTAAAACCAATGTGCCAACTATCTCACTTGCCACTTCTTTCAAGATTCTAGGATGAAGTCCATCAGGACCCGAGGATTTGTCAGCCCACAGCTCTAACAATTTGCTCAACATCACTCCTCTGGTGATTGTGATTTTCCTGAGCTCTTCTCTCCCTTCCATTTCCTAATTTATAGCTATTTCTGGGATGTTACTTGTATCTCCTATAGTGAAGACTGACACAAAATGCCTCTTCAATTCATCTGCTATCTCCTTATTTTCCATTATTAATTCCCCAGACACTTTCTACAGGGCCAACGTTCACTTTTTAAACTCTTTTCTTATTTAAATATCTATAGAAACTCTTACTATCCATCTTTATATTTCTAGCTAGTTTCCTCTTGTACTCTAATTTTTATCCTCTTAATCTTTTATGTTTTTTATATGTGGCCAATCTTCTCACCTGCCATCCGTCTTTGCGTAATTATGTGCTTTTTCTTTAAGTTTGATACTATCTTTAACTTTTTTGTTAACCACAGATGGTGGTTTCTCCCCTTGGAAGTTTTCTTTCTCATTGGAATGTACCTATTCTGTTTATTCTGAAATATCCATTTAAAACCTGCCACTGCATCTCTGTGTACTTAACCCTTAACCTAATTTACCAGTTTACTTTAACTAGCTCTGCTTCTATGCCTTCATAATTTCCCTTATTTAAGTTTAAAATACTGGTCTCAGACCCACTCTTCTCTCCCTCAAACTGAATGCAATATTCAACCATATTATGATTGCTGCCAGGCTAGGGTGCTTTCATTATGAGGTTATCAATTACTCCTGTCTTGCTGCACAATATCAGGTCCAATCTAAGAAACTATCCCGAAAATGTTCTATGAACTCTTCATCTATGCTACCTTTGCCCATCTGATTTTTCCAGTCTATATGTAGATTAAAATCCCCCATGATCATCGCGTACCTTTCTGACAAACTCTCACTATCCCTGTCCTACCATGTAATTTGGAGGCCGTACACCACTCCCACAAATGACTTTTTACCTTTATCATTTCTCATCTCAACTCAACCCACTTCTACACCCTGAACTTAGGTCATCGCTCTCTAATGTGCTAATACCATCATTAATTAACAAAGCCACCCTCCACCTTTTCCTAACTTCCTGTCTTTCCTAAATGTTATGTAACTTTCAACATTTAGGTCCCAATCTATGTCATCCTGTGGCCATGTCTCTGTAATGGCTCTCAGATCATACTTATTTATTTCCACTTGCACTATCAGTTCATCTGTTTTGTTTCAAATGCTACTCACTTTTGGATACAGAGCCTTTAGTTTAGAGATGAAAGAAAAGGGAGGCTAGAGATAAGATTGTAGTTTGCAATATACAGAAGCCAAGGAGTTTTTGTATTGAGGAGGGAGTTTTCTAATCTAGAAAGTCAATTGGTGAGGGGTATTACTGGAGGCAACCTTTACACACTTTATATAGTTAGTTACGGAGATTACAACCATACACCTCCATGGTCAATCTGCTCAGTCTCTTAAAGGTGTATCATAGGTGTAATACACCTTTAAGAAACTGTGACCAGATTGACCATGACTTCCTAACCCAATCATAATTTCAGCCTGTGTCTGTATATAGCAGACTCAAGTGAATGTCCAGTTAATGCCCAACACCTGCGTTCAATTAAACATAGTTAATATACAACTAATAGGGAGTGATGAAATAGGGGAACCATTTACAATGTCAGCTAGCATGGAAGCCAGGAAAGAAATTTGGGTAGTCACTAGTGTTCCGTTGTGTAGTTGGGGTCTAAACAAGGATTTTAGAGGTTGTCTAATCTTTCAAAGGATGCTGGTCTAGTCTGTAGTTTCTCAAAACCATTACTCTTTACTTGCAGCAAGTATTTACACATTTGAAACTTTACACAAGGTTAGAGCATCTCCTCCTTCCAGGGCCCTCTTACTTCTCAGTCAAGTGATTTGACATCATTATTACATCAGCATCAGGTATGCTTCTGATGTGAATCCTTTACTCTATATCTCCCCCATGTCTTTATCCTCATTATATTTCATTATGTTTATGTCCTCCTACATCTCCCCTCAAAGGGCTTCACAGGGCTAGCCTTTATGGTGCCTTGACCAAGCTCCCTGATCTCATTCTGATCTACTTTTGAGGTTGAGGGTATTTCATACTTCCCTTTCTGCCAGTGAGTGTTCTCCTGAGTGGCTGGAGAGCTTGCAGTAAGTCTTCCTTCTTTTTCACCATAGGATCTGAGTAGTAAGCCCAAGTTTCTAATGGCTTTCTCCTTGATGAAAAGGTGCTGCGGCTTCTCCTTACAATACTCCAGTCAATCTCAATCATATAAGATCTTAGTTGTGAAGTTTTTTTTAATGATTGTGCCTTCCTTCTGTCGATCTCAGGTTTATACTCTCTCCCTGGGCTTCAGCACTAGTAACTCACATGATCTATGCCTGTAATTAAAGTTATGACTCTGGTTGCTTCTCTGTTCTTCCTCACACTTTTTTACCCTCTCATGGTTCTCCATGGTGATATTAGCTTTGAGATTTTGTTCGAGAGATGCAGGCTATGTTCTCATTAGTAGCTCTGGTGGTGAGAAAGCAATTTGTAGTGGTGAGGTTTGATAACTCAGAAGAGCTAGATTAATGTATTTGTTTTTCTTTGATAAATCTTTTACAGTTTGTATCCCTCTCTCAGCTCCCCATTCTTGTGAGGATTGCGATGGGTGAACTGGTTACATGAAAAGAGCCATATTTGTTTGCGAAATTGTGGAATAGCTCATTAGCAAACTGTGGCCCATTGTTGGACACTACAATGTCCAAGACAGCATGTGTTGCATAAATTCCCTTGAGGGATTGGATGACTGCTTCTACTGTGATACGATGTAATATGTTTACTTCAATCTGCCGTGAGTTTTAATCAATGACAATATGCAAGGTATTGCCCCTAGATTCAATTAACTCCATTCCCAGGCTCTCCTACGGCCTTTATGGAAAAGTAGAAGGTTCTTTTTGTCCTGGCTGTTTATGGCACAAGTACGACAGTTAGAAATCATGGCCAGAATTTCATGTTGAATCAGCGGGAGGTTGCCACACCTGAATGTGCATGAAATATTGCGAGAAGACATCAGGCATGCGTTTCGATATCTTTGCACCTGCGCACAGCATTACAGTCGGTGGACCCATGTGGGAGTCGGAAGCACGCCCACAAACAATTAAACAGGCAATTAAGCCCATTAACAACCCAATTGATTGGCATTTTACCTTGCCCGCGTGATTTAACACTCGTCGCACAGGCAACGCAGGCAGGCGGCCAATCCACCTTATCTCATATCCCATCCAAGGGTGGGATAAAAGGGGACCAGAGCGTTGGCTGTGTGAGTTGTTAGGAGTTCAGGTGAGAGTTTGCTACTGCTATAGTCCTGAGATTTTTTAACTTTTCCTGTGCTTTCTGCAGAAATATTTGCTTTGTTAGCTTTGTTTTGAGGACCTTCTCGTCAACCGTCTTGGGAGATTTCTGTTGAGTGTACCCTTTAGTGCACGAGACAGTGCCATATGTACTTCAGCAGATGGGGATCATTTACTCCACTGGTGGGACCTCCTCTGAAGAGGAGGAGGGGGGCAGAAGGGAGAGAAGGCCAGGAGTCTGCAGGCAGCATCCCAGGGAGAGACCTGTGGAAGGAGAGGCGCAGGTACAGGCACAAGTGGTGCAGGGTCAACACAGAGAGCAAGGCAGTAGGTACCAGCGAAGACACCACCATCTGCTGCCAGAGTATACAGGCAGCGATCCAGCTGCCTCAACACGTCTGAGGTCCAGTGCTGCAGGAGTCTCTGCCTCTCTAGGGACACCGTGATATCCATATCCCAGAGGATTGGGCTGGGGATCGCCTCCAATTGTGTGGGTGGGCACCCAACGCCAGTGGCTCTAAACGTCACAGTAGCCCTCAATATTTTCACATCTGGATCTTTCCAGGGATCAGTGGAGGATCTGTGTGCAGCGTCCCAGTCAGCTGTCCACAGCTGTGTCAGGCCCAACACTGACACTCTCTACAGACAGGTCATGACATTCATTCGTTACCAGGCAGACAAAGCCAGCCTGGCTAAGTGAGCCAGAGGTTTCACAGCAATTGCTGGGTTCTCCCCCCTCCACCATCCAGGGTGCCATAGACTGCACTTATGTGGTGATCAAGGCACTAGCTGGTCAGCTGGGTGCCTTTGTGAACAGAAAGGGATGCTACCCCATGAACGTGCAGGTAGTGTGCGACCATAAGACACAGATTCTGCAAGTCTGTGCAAGGTCCTCTGGCAGCTCCCATGATCCATACATCCTGCAACACTCCCAGGTGCCAAGACCATTCATGGTCCCAGCTCAGCTGGGTGGCTGACTGCTGCAACAAATGATACTCTTTGAAAATGTGGCTCATGATGCCACTCTGACACCCAAGCACAGAGGCAGAAGAAAAGAATAATGGGAGTCATGCCTCCACAAGAGCAGTGGCTGAGAGGGCCATTAGGCTGCTGAAGATGAGGTTCCACTGCCTGGATTGATCAGAGGTTGCACTGCAATATCCTCCAGAGCGGTGTGTCGCTTATAGTCATTGTATACTGCACTCTGCACAATCTGGCACTGGCAAAGCATCCACTGGAGGATGAGGATAGTGAGGCAGCTCCAAAGGCCTCAGAGGATGACTCTACTGATGGATCTGATGAGTAGCCGGGCAGGCACAGCGAGAGGATGTGAGAGGCAGACTTGAGGAACCTTCAGGGAGGCAGGGACACCAGGGAGGCCTTGATTCAATGCATCTTCAGCTAGGCTGCCAAGGCATGGCCTCACTCTGATGGCAAGGGTGCCGCCTCCGTCACACACGTTTCTGAGGAGGCAATCCCATGACCGCAATGTCACCTCACAAACTCTGTAATAAAGTTTGCTGCCCCTGCCATCTATCATAAGTCACTGGTGAGGCCTGTGCCTATGGAAAACATAAAGGACACTCAGGACATTGATACAAAATTTAGATTTACATCTCTTCCAGAGATGCAAAAAAGGAACATAACATAATTCTTTTGCTACTGTCACACAAAAACAATACATAACACTGATGAAATGTAAGAATGTTATCCATGAAAACCTCCATCCTGAGCTCATGGTACCTGAAACTTATGTTTGTGAGTGTTGCGTTTGGTGAGCAACTCCCCCAACCCCCTCACTGGCAGCAGCATTGGAGGAAGATTGCTGACTGCTGTTGTGTTTGCCCTGATGACTTTGGCAGTTGTCTTCTGGCCGGCAAGGCCTGAGCAGGCTCCACCACGGAGGGGGGTGACCAGCGATGTGGCTGGGCACTCCTCAGTTGTCGCAGCCTCCTCAGATGCCATGGTCACTGGCAGAGGGGCGGAGGAGCTGTTGCTCTCATCCAGAGTGCCGTGGGAGGGGCCCCCAGAGATGACAGGCAGCTCGTCCGCTGACCTGAGGTACGTCTGGACCTCCCTGTTCACCACTGATGGATAGGCACCATGCAGAGAGACTAAATGTCCCATCCAGGTCTCACACTGGCAGTGTGAGGTCTTGTAGGTCAGGCACAGTCCCAGAAACCCATGATTCTATTCCTGGAGCTGCCTCTCCACGACAGTTGCCACTATCTTAATTGAGGAGGTTATGCGCTCGGTGCTGAGGGTCAATACAGTGCTTCAGCTCCTCATGGACTCCTGGAACACAGGCCCTCAGGGATCTGCACCGGATCTTCCAGTGCATCTCGTTGGGCATCGAGCATCTGCTATCTGATGGACGACACCAAAGGCTCATTATCTGTCTCGGACTCAGCAGCGTTTTTCTGACCACTGACGCCCTGGGCACTCTGCTTCCACCAGCTCCTCACAGTGCACTATTATCTGAGCTGATGAACTACTGCCCACCAACTTGCTTGTATTTGAGCTGATGCCCGGTAGCGAGAGAGGGTGTGACACTGGTGATCTGTATGCGGCTCCTCCTTTGATATCAAGGGAGGTTCCTTGGAGTCCCGGCAGACTCTGGAGGATGGCTCATCTGAGGGGGGAAGACAATAGGTCAGTATTATCAATCATTACATAGTCAATGTGCATGCTAGGCGAGTGAGACTATGGATAATTGCATCATGTTGGCATCATGATTGCTGGATCACTGGAGACTCTTGCTTAAAAGTCTGTATCTGAGGTGAGATGACCCTGTATTGTTTGCACTCTCCACCAGTCTCATATCTGCCCATTGGACTCTTACCGTCCTCCAAAACCCCTGCCTCTCTGCGACCTAAGGGCCTTGCTCCTTGTTGGCACTCTAGCCCGAGGGTGTATATCTCAAAGTTGGTCAGTATGAGCAGGTTGACGACCCCACCACCCACTGGTCTGCACTCCACAGCACAATGGCTTCTCTTCTCCTGTTCAGAACAAAGTGCATTCATTAGTCCACCCTCTACCTTCAACACCATACCAGCCCCACCCTCCCCGCCACCCCGGAGGACCAGATTGAGGATCCCATCAAATTTGCACAACCCACTCTTCTATGCCCTAGAGGCTAGATGCCACATCTCCCAGCCTTAATTGGCACAGGTATATGGGCCTTTTGTCACTCTGAGTCCTACACTCCTGAGCACCGCGAAGGATGGCCACCCTTCACAAGGTCTTCACACAGTACCATGCCAACTCGATAGTCACCCTTGCCAACCTCAGAAGATCTTTAAGTCGTTTGCAGCACTGGATCCAGGAGTGATGCATTATGTCATCCCTGCTGATCTGGGCTGCCACCTCTGACCAGGCCTTTTTTGTCTGGTGTGGTGGCCTGCTCTTGCCATCCTGTGGCATCATGATGCATTGGCACTCATTGCCTCCACCAGAGCTGCTCTGGTCCTGCCTATCAAGTGCACCAACAAGCAAATAATTCAGACCCATTTCTTCTGTAGAGTGATTAATTCTTAGCCACCAGATTGATTAATGTGCTCTTGCCTGACATTTTGCTATTCCTAGATGACCTTGGTGAAGTCTTTGAATACTGTCAAGCCAAGGTGTTTCTGGTATGACTATTCACTTGTTAAAAGCTAGTAGGCCATCAATGACAGTGAGATGCTTCCACTGTTCAAAGTACCGCCATACTATCAGATTAGTGGGGATATAGTGTGGCTATCCTTCCAGACAATATTCTTGGAGTTGGGCACATTTCATTTTATTGCTGGACTTGTTTTATGCCCTGCAATTTTTTTTCAGTACTTGGTAAGAGGTGAATGTTTAAGGATGCATATGCTTCAACCTCCTTGATGACGTATAAATCCTCTTGTTTGGCTTCTTCTAATGGTATTTGTCACATTGTGTCTACCGTTGTTTGATACTTCCCTTGTACATACTCTGTGATGGAGTCATATCTCATCAATCTTAATCTGAACTGCTGAATTCTGGGTGGCATCTTGGCAATTTCTTTTATGTTTAGAAGAGTGATTGTTGGCTTATGGTCTGTTTCAATTTTGAAACGCAATCCCAGAACATAACACTGAAAATAATTTGCACGTACCTGCTGCTGCCAATGCTTCTATTTCCATTGTGGCATATCATTGTTCTGTTTCTGTTAGTGACCTAGAGGCATAGTAGACTGGTCTACACTTGTCTCTCTGCACTTGAAATAAAAATGTCCCAAGACCTGTAGATGATGCATCCGCTGCTACAATGATTGGTATGTCTGGGTCATAATGTACCAAGATTTCAGAAGAGATTAGAAGTTGTTTAATCCTTTTGAAAGTGTTTTGCGGGCCCACATTCCAGCAGTTGACCCTGTCTCAACAGCTTTCTCAAGGGCTCATTGAACTCTGCCAAATTTGGTAGGAACTTGCTACTTGGTGACCTTGAAACTTGATCATAGGTTTGGTGAACTCACATTTTTCATTCGACGTTAGGCCTGTATTCTGTAAGCCTCTCAGCACTGTTCTGAGTCTGTGATCATGCTCTTTTCCTTCCCCAGGAAGCTTAGATTCTTTGCTTGTGGTTCTTCCGCTTCTTGTATGTGGCTCTGTTTTCAAATTTTCTCCCTCTTTTTACAGGTTGTCAGCATTTTCGAGTGACAAATAGTTTTAAGTGGTCTATTTTTCCATATTTATGGCACTCTGCCCTGCCACCTCCCTCCTCCCCCCCCACCCCACTGGACATTCTTCACACTTATATAGTTTATTCAAAGACATTTCAAAATGGCAATTGGCATGCTTTTCCCCATTTTTGTGGGCTTGGGCTTGGGCTTTGGCAAGCCTTCTCCTTCATGGCCTACAAACTGAATGATCTCACTTGATCTTCTCCATGGGACCTCTCCTTCCCCATGAAAAAAATGCTCATTCCTGTTCCCTGAGTTCTGTTTTCCTCATAGCCTGTACTGCTTTTATTAGTGTTAAATCCCCTCCATCTGTAAGAGATCTGATAATGCTTCTGAGAATGACCCTGACTATGATTCTATCGCAAACCAGCTCATCTTTTAAGATTCCATGGTTGCAGTTCCCTGCCAGCCTATAGAGATCATTGATGAACAAATCCATGCTTTCACCTGATTTTTGCTTTCTTTTATTAAATTTAGACTTTTCTACTGTTAAAATTTGATGGATGCTGAAATAAGAATTGAAAGCTTGCAGGATTTCTTCATAAGAAATGAAAGTCTCATCAAACCCTTGTCTTGCTATTACTTCATCAGCAATAGATCCCACTGCACAAACTAGTGTACTGACCTAATCTTTTTTTTTATCTCTTTTGTATAATCTTGAAGCAGTTCTGTACCTTGTGAGCCTTTTTCTTGGCTTCTGGGCCCAGTGTGAGCCTTCTGAACTCTGAAATGGTCCTGAGAGTGGTAGTTTGGATTTCATGCTTCTGCTAAGCTCTGGAATTGTTCCTGCTTCTGTGCTGCAGCTTGCTGTTTTGGGCCTGTGCTCACTGCGGTCTGGTCTCCGGATTTTTGTCTCAGGTTGTATCAGTTGCTCCCGTGATGTTCCGGAATCTTGGTATGTGTTTTTTCTTCTTTTGTCGTTCCTTCTTGTATCTTCTTTTTAAGGTCTGCTAGGTCTTTTACTCCCTGCCTCCATGTTTTGTTGGTCTAGATGGGGGGGTTTGGGGATTGTATATCCTCCCAAAATGTGCTGCTCAAGTTCTCAAAGCCATTTTGTTACAGCAACTATTTGCACATTTGGGCCTCTGCATAAGTTGGAGCTTCTCCTCCTTCCAGATCTCTCTTACTTCTCAGTCATGTGATCTGATATCATTAGGATATCAGCATCATGTATGCTTCTGATGTTAACCCTTTACAAGTATTTTAATGGGAAGGGATTCAAGGCAAGTTAGTGTCAGTGATCTGATGATCTCAGAGAGGTCATGAAGGAACATGAAAGATAAACAAGAGCAGGAAATACCATTGCCCCCCAATACTGAGAGTTCACCCTCACACTGAGGGTACTGGAACTGTCATTGCCTTTGCAAGCACACTTTAATAAGTAGACATGTTAACTGCAACAAATAATCCAGTGGTATTATTGGAGCAGATTTCACCAGGTATCTCACTCACAGGCCATACTTCATGGGATATCACATATTTAGGCCAAGATTTTTGATCTATTTATGTTGATGGATGGAACATGATTGCCTGTGATTTCCATACTGGCCAGTAAGCAAGGCTCCTCGCAGTAGTTTGAGCTCAACATATACCTGTATTACATAATCCTTCTGCCAGTGCATTACAGCTGAGCCTGGAGCTCATCCTAATGGCTGTTATCCCCTTACTCAATTTATCTTACAAAATCTCAAAAACAGAAAACAAATGAACTACAGGTACTTTCAATAGGTAGAGTTAATCCAGCTAGAGTAACAGTACTTTTCAGTATAACGAAGAGTAGAATTATCCCCCTGTCGGGAAAGGCTGTGTGAGGGCAACTGCAGACTCAATCAGCACCCCTGATCAGGTCCGCCCCGCCATTTTACATGGGCGGGCCAATTAAGGCACCCCTGTGCCTCAGGGAGTTTTAAAAGATTAATAAAGTGGAGAAATAATTTTATGACATGTCCCCTCATGCGAAACTGTCACATGAGCTGGGACATGTGCATTAATTTTAATAACAATTTGTGTGAACATTTAAAATCATTCATGAAACTTCATCCCGCATGTGGATGGGGTTTCATGAAAAATGTGAAGGCTGCCTGGGCTCTTCACCTGCCCGCCAACCTTAAGGTTGGAAAGGCAGCTCAGCTAATTGTTTAATTGCCTTTTTAAATAGGCCATTGACAGTTCAGCAGGCGCACAATCAAGTTGGCTGCGCACCTGTCGAACTGAAAATCTAAATGACATGCACTGACATCGGGACGCACACCCGACATCACCTTGCATCATTTTATGCCTCGGCGAGTGGACCCTGATCCTGCTCACTGAGGCAAAGATTCAGGTGTTAGATTGTCTAGCAAACTGATACATACTCCTGGTATGTGAAGCGCCACATCAGGAACAACCAATCGTTACATTTACACTTATACACTTGATTTGAGATTCAACTTTTTGTTCATTGTCTGGGATTACCTGTGTAAAGCACAGGTTCACCATCAGGAGCACCTAATACTGATGTAACCATGATGCAATGTCACATAAGTAAGAGACTGGAGACCTTGTGTAGAGTACTGGATCTATATCTGTAAATAAAGAAGAATGTTTTTCACGGGTAACAGCCTATGGTATCATTCTTAGGTCAAACCCCAAAGAAATGCCACCTAGACCCCGAACTCAAGCCAAAACAATCTGCTGTAAATATTTTTGATATAAGTGAAGCTGACAGTGCAATATTTATGAAGCAACATTTAGACTTGTGAAATGGGTTCAACTCTGAGCCGGGTCATATGTATGAAAAAATATATATATAGATTTTTCTTTTCCCAGCTATTTCCATTATTTTTAAATCTTTTATGCCCCCCCCCCCCACCCCCACTAGAGCTATACCTTGAGTGCCCTACCATCCATTCTTAATTAGCACATTCGTTTAGATAATATCACCAACTTCAACACCTCTGGGTTCATTTGTTCTTTTGTCTGTGACATGTTTTGATGATCTGCTCCTATCACTGCTTGCTTGTCCCTACAACAACACCTCCCCTCCACTTCTCTCCACCACCCCCCCCCCCACCCCCCACACTTAAACCAGCTTAGATTTCACCCCTCTCCTTGTAAAGAAAAATCAGTTCTGTTGAAGGGTCATGAGGACTTGAAACGTCAACTCTTTTCTTCTCCGCTGATGCTGCCAGACCTGCTGAGTTTTTCCAGGTAATTCTGTTTTTGTTTTGGATTTCCAGCATCTGCAGTTTTTTGTTTTTATCATATGTATGAAAATTTTATGAATCTTGAGATGAATTTTGGACAGAATTTGCACCACTTTGCAGTGGAAATTGATGTAAAATCTAGGTACACATTATTTCACCAATTTTTTCACAGGAAAACACATGCTTTAAATACAGATATTTGTGATAAGCAGGTACTTTATGTGTTTTAAGTATCAAATAATTTTTTTTATATCATATCCTTTAGCGCAAATAAATCTTTTCAACCAGTAGCAAATTGTAACCTTGTATTTTTGAGGAAAAAAATCTTGTCCATCCTGCCTTTCCCTTCATTAGAACATGATGACACTTCAAAAAGCATTTCATTGGCTGTACCTTCGACAGGCCTGAAGTCGAGAAAAGTGGAAATTCCTTCCTTCTTGATGGTGTTTAATATCTGCAAGTTTTATCTGACTTCATCTAATTTTAGATCGGTGGGTTTTAAAACGATGACAAAATATTTTTCTGCCCAACTAAACATGGGTGTTTTGTTTTGGGCTGCTGAAATTCAATTTAAAATCCTGCCAATGTTCCACCTGATGAAAACCGGCAAATGTTTTGTCAGCTCCTTGGCAACCAGCCCTATTGTCTTAGGACACTTGAGCTTCTGCATTTTACTTTGTGATTAAATTAACAATGCTCAAGATATTGAGGTATAACTAGAATGCAAGTTTCAACAAAATTCCAAAATTATTAATCATATAATTCTATTCCACAGTCATTAGAGTATCACTAGAGCCGAACTGTTGCCATGGAAATTATAGCACTGAGGAGGCGATTCAGCCCATTGAAGCTGCAACAATGCTAGATTCTCAGTTGGAGCTAACCACTCCATTGGAATTCCATCTGTTCTTGACCATTTTAGCTGAAGCTATCTGTCCATTCATTCTTGACAAAACTGATGAATTTGCCCCAGGGAGGCAAAAAATTTAACCAGATCAATTCTTCTGCAAAGGAGCATGTGTTGAATGAGACACTGGTATAGTCGTGCTGACTGACCCTGCCTCTCCATTTTGTTCTTTGACGGATCATACTTGTTGGCAATGAGGATTAAAGACAAATAAATTGGAAGAGGGAGGGATGATACACATCAGGATGGGCCAGTGGTACTTGTGTCATTTTTCATCTGGTACTGATACTCAAAGAAATGGAAGATGTGGACAGAAAATAGCAGATCTTAGAGATCTGCCACTTCCTTTTTATAAAACTATAAAACAAACAGAATAAGTTCAGGATGTAGGATCCAGTAAAACTACACGACAAAAATGGCACTAGAAGAAAATCCAGATTATTTTTCTGTAATCACGTCTTCCATAATGTCTAGATGAAATGGGGACCTTAAAGCTCAATGGGAAGCTTTAAAAATAATTACAGTAAATCAGCATGGCATCTAGGATAGCTGTTCCCAAACTGCTGATTGCAGAGACAGCAGGTAGGGTCCTCTCCTTCAAGACTGTGATCCACACCGAGACCCAGGTGGCATCTGTGCTGGCCTTGCTCTGCTCATCTCTTAGTCTTGCTCCAAGTTGGCGAAGTGAGTGTTGCCCGGTGCCATCAATATGAACAACAAGTTTGATGCGTGAGTCATTGATTTTCTCCTCCCCCATTCCATTTTGCTCCCATTAAATCTTTTGACATTGGCACTAGTGGTCTGCTGCTCAGAATTGTTTTTCTTCTTCTCAAGATCCTTTAAAATAGTCACGTGCAGGGGCCTGACTAACTCAGGAGTTCCTCTTCTTTGGCCATGTTGGAACTTGGTGCGCATTAAGAGATAGGAAGGTGTATTAACAAACTGATTGATCCAAAATAAGTACCTGGAGCCTAAATGGCTCAGTTAGTAATGCACTGGAAGCTGGTCTAGAAAGTCCTAGGTTCAAGACACACTCTAGGACCTGTATGGTAAAGGAAGTGCTCTTCACCAAGAATGAATTCCTACAAGGAAGTCAAGGCTTTTAGGGGACAGTGGAGATAGGGCCACGATTAGATTAGCTATGATCTTATTGAATGGCGAAGCAGACTTGATGGGTAGAATGGCCAACCCCTGCTCCTTTTTCTTAAGAACCTGAGGAGGAGTCGGTTCTTCAATTGGTAAGTATTGGATGGGGGGGGGGGGGGGGGCGGCAACTGGTGCAATAGTTGGTTGGGGAGTAACCTTCCTAATTATTACAAGATCTAGTCTGAAAGAGGACAGAATTAATTACACAGTTTTCCTCCTAGCATCAATTTACTTCGGTGGGGTTTTGGGGGAGTAAACTTTCCAAGAATAGTAAATTTTAATTAAAAATATATTAAGGAAATATGAACTTCTTGATCAACAATAGTGGTAGGTACAATGGGAGCATGATGTTGATGAATCAGCCAGAAACCGGCTGGGGCTTGGGCTCAGGATGTCAGGGCCATGGTGTCTCCCCACTGTCTGCCACTAGCTGGCTGACCTGTGCATGTGTGGGAGGCGGGGAAGAGTGGCGTCAATGAGTCTTCAGCCACCGGGGAATACAGCGAGTTTGGCTGAAACCTACATGAGTGAAATAATAAAATTATTACAGAGTACTTTAAAAACTCAGATTTTCCTATTAATATGATGCATTATATGGTCATCTATAATACATGGACTCCCTCCAAGGTTTCCTGCACTGACTGAGTTCTCTAGGATCCTCCATCGAAGATTGTCCTGAAAAATTGGAAGAAGATAAGTGTATTTTTGGTCTGATCAGCGTGGGGAATAGGGATTGCAATCCTGAATAGAACCATCGAACCATAGGACAGAATTTTCGGCTCGGCGAGAGGGGTTGGGCCTTAATTGGCCCACCCATGTAAAATGACGGCACTCATTTTAATCTCACTTTGCAGCACCTGGTCCAAAACCTTACAGGTTACAGGACTTCAGATGCAGATCCAGGTACCTTTTAAATGAGTTGAGTGTTTCAGCCTCAACTTAGGCAGTTAATTCCAGATGCCCATCACCCTCCGGGTGAAAAAGTTTTTCCTCATGTCCTCTCCAATCCTTTTGCCATTCACCTTAAATCTATGCCCCCTGGTAATTGACCCCTCAGCTAGGGGAAACAAGTCTTTCCTGTCTACCCTATTTAGGCCCCTCGTAATTTTGTACACTTCAATTAGGTCCCCCTTAGCCTCCTTTGTTCTAAGGAAAGCAACCCTAGTTTATCCAATCTCTCCTCATATTTGCAATTTTCAAACCCTGGCAACATTCTTGTAAATCTCCTCTGTATCCTCTCCAGAACAATTATGTCCTTCCCGTAATGTGGTGACCAGAACTGTACACAAAATTCCAGCTGTGGCCTAATCAGCGTTTTATACAGTTTCATCTTACATCCCAGTTTTTGTATTCAAAACCTCACCCAAGTAAAGGACAGCATTCCATTTGCCTCTTGACCACCTTGTCCACCTGTTGTGCCACCTTCAAAGACCTGTGGACATGTACTCCAAGGTCTCTCACCTCCTCAACCCCTCTCAATAACTTCCTGTTTATTGAGTATTTCCTTGCTTTGTTTGTCCTCTTCATATCCATTACCTCACACTTCACTGGATTGAACTTCTCCGCCCATTCAGCCAAACCATTGATATCATTCTGGAGTCGACAGCTATCCTTTTCATTATCAACTACATGGCCAATTTTTGTGTCATCTGCAAATTTCCCAATCATGCATCCCACATTTAAGTTTAAATCATTAATATATACAACATACATCAAGGGCCTTAACACTGAGCCCTTTGGAAGACCACTGGAAGCCGTTATCCATTCGCAAAAATATCCATTCGCAAAAATATCCATTGACCATTACCCTTTGTGTCCTGTGAAAGATTCAGGCCACTATATGGGTCAGTGGCTCCAATCTCAAATACAGACTAAAACAATTCCACATTATTCTCACTGGAATTACTGTGAGTGCTTGGAGCTAACGGGTTCTCTTTCAGTTCCCAAGGGAGCCTTACACCATGAAGTATTCCCCTCCAGATAGTTGTGGTGACTTTCAAGAACATCCTGCTTGTAACTACTTCTTGCAGCCTCTGATGTTAGTTTTTATCTCCCTATTCCCTCAAAATGGGATGCTTAACTATCCAATGTAAGACAAACTGACAGTATAGAAACATAGTGGAGATCAAACACAATGCTGCAACTATTTACACTGGAACATATATACATAAATAAATATGGCATAAACTCCTGACACCATTTTTATGACATCACCACCTACTTTGTGTCAGTGCAACATTTTCAGTTGTGCAAGAAAGGCTTTCAACTGGTGTCAGGAGTTGCAGCGAAAACATGAAGCATTTACCCAGTTCTATTTTTAATCCACCTCAATGTTAGATATAAAGCAAATATATGTGAATGTATATAAATAGATTATACATACACGCATATGCACATATATTCTGCTCTGTCATGTGTAGAATTGAATGCTTTGTGTACTGTTCAACTGATTTTCATTGAAATCCTATCATTTCCCATTCTTTCCTAATTATGGCAGAGGTGCCAGAGGATTGGAAAGGGACAAATGTGACACTTTATTCATAAAGGCTGAGAGAACATTCCTAGCAACTACAGGCCTGTCAGTTTGACATGAGTGGTGAGTAAGGTTTTAGAAACAATGTCAGGATGATCTTCCAATTATTCAATAACATTAGATAACACATATACCCATTGGAACATTAAGGCCCATAGGATAGCCAAACAGTTACTCTCTGACTATTTTTAGCCAAGAAGGTGAAATACTAGAGAAAGCATTTTGAAAGGGGATATAGCCATGGTAAAATGGAACCAAAGACCAACAGGAAAAACGGGAGTGGAACAGTGGGTCACCTTTAAGGAGGAGATGTTTGAAGTACAGGCTAGGTACCTTCCAACAAATGGGTAGAGTAGGGAAATCAAATCCAGGGCTCTTTGGTTGACAAGGGAAAAAGAGAATATGATGAAACAAAAAGAGGGTGTGTGATGTTTGTCAGGTGAATTCTGCAAGTGAGAACCAGGCCAAATGCAAAAGTTGAGAGGGCAAGCGAAGAGGAAAATAAGACTGACAAAGAGAGATGAGAACAGAATTGCGGCCAACGTAAAAAGGAAACAAAAAAATCTCCATCTGGCATTTAAGCAGTAAGCAGATAGTAAGAGGTGGGGTTGATATTATTAGGGACAAAGAGGGTGATATATGCTTAGAAGCATAGAGCAAGGCTAGAATATTTAAAGTGTACTTTGTCGTTTTTACTAAAAAAGAGGATGCTGACAAAATATTGGTAGAAGGGGAGAAGATAGAGATAATGAATGGAGGAAAATTGATAGACAGGATGTACTGGAAAAGGTGGCGATGCTTCGAGTGGAGAAGTCGAGAAGTCGTCTGATGGCTTGCACCCCAGATTCCTGAGGGAAGTTTGGGTGGAGGTAATTTGATGACATGTCATAATCATCTCATCTTTCCTAGTTATGATGGAGGTACTAGAGTATTGGAAAGGGACAAATGTGATGCTCTTATTCATGAAAGGGTGTGAGAACATTCCTAGCAACTACAGACCAGTCAGTTTGACATGGGTGGTGGGTAACGTTTTAGAAACAATAATCAGGAAAAATATTATCAGGCACTTGGAGAGGTTTTCATTAATTAATGAGAACCAGCGAGGATTTGTAAATGACAAATCATGCTTGACAAATCAAACTGAATTTTTTGATGAAGTAACAGGAAAAGTTGATGAAGAGAATACATAGTACCATAGAAAAGATTGGATAACAAAATTGAGGCTCATGGGATAGGAGGGTCAGTGTCAGCTTGGATAAAACATTGGATTAAGGATAGAAAACAGCAAGTCATGCTAAATGGTTGTTTTTCAAACTGCAGAAAAAGAGAAAGTGGAGCACTGAAGAAGGATCATATGGACTCAAAACATTAGGGGGAGGTAGTGGCATTGTGGTACTGTCACTGGGCTGGTAAATCAGAAACCCGTGGTAATGCTCTGGGGGACCTGGGTTCAAATCCCACCATGGCAGATGGTGAAATTTGATTTCAATCAAAAAAAAATCTGGCATTAAAAGTCTCATGATGACTGTAAAGCCATTATTCACTAATGAAAATCTGCTGTCCTTATCTGAATTGGCCTTCATGTGACTCCAGACTCAAAGCAATCTGGTTGGCTCTTAACTGTCTTCTGAAATGGCCTAGCTAGCCACTCAAGGGATGGGCAATGCTCCCACTATATAAAAAAACTCTGCTCCTCTGTCCATAGATGCTGCCAGATCTGCTGAGTTTTTCCAGCATTTTCTGTTTTTATTTATGGTAGAAATTGGTGTTCCCCAATGGTCAATGCAATATATGTAATCGGCTTGCTCTATATAAATAACTTCAATTTTGGAATGCAGAGTAAAATTTCTAAGTTCGCCGACGATACCAAACTTGGAAGTGTGACAAACAGTGAGGATGACACCAATCAACTGAAACAGGACATAGATAGGCTAGCAGAATGGGCAGACAAATAGCAGATGGAATGTCATGCAGCAATATGTGGGGTGATGCATTTTTGCAGAATAGGTCGGGTGAAGCAATATATCCTCAATGACACAGCTCTGAGGGGTACGCAGGGACAGAGAGATCTAGAGATTCAGATGTACAGATCTTTAAAAGTGGCAGGACATATTGAGAGAATAGTTATGTGATCTTGGGTTTCATAAACAGAGGGTATTAAGCACAAAAGCCAGGAAGTTATGCTAAACCTTTATAGGCCACACCTAGAGTATTGCATCCAGTTCCGGTCAACACACTTTAGAAAGGATGTGAGGACCCTTGAGAAGATGCTGAGGAGATTTACCAAAATGGTTCCAGGGGCAAAGGATTTTAGTTACAAGGTTAGGTTGGAGAAGCTAGGGCTGTTCTTCTTGGAGTAAAGGTGATTGAGGGAAGATTTGATAGAGCTGTGCTAGATTATGACACATTTAGATAAGTTAGTCAAAGGTAATCTGTTCCCACTGGCTGATGGTACAGGCATTAGGATCTTGGGAAAGAGATGTAGGGTGGATGTGGAAAAGACCTTTTTAAAAGTAGCAAGTGATAATGACCCGCTCAGCCATCCCTGCCGACTCCAGCTGTTTTGATGCCACTTCACGCTCTAAACAGTGTTGATTGGCAGAAGGCAGACTTCCGCATGTCACTGGGAGGAATTCCTGTTTTGTAGAGCTGCCAGGAAACCTGGCCGGCAGCCCTCTAGTCATTCTAGGAACAATGCTGCAGAGGCTGGAAGAAGCACTGCTGGGAGCTGCCTGGAATTAAGTGCTGGGAGCCAGAGGGGAGATAGCGGCAGGGGTAGGGGGGAGGGGGGATGGGGGTAGGAAAGGTCTGGGGGCGTGCGAGGGGAGTGAGCGGTGTCTCAGGGATGGGTTGTGGGGGGTGGGGGGGAGGTGGGGGGTAGGCGTGGTGGGGGCAGGCATGGTGATGAAGGTCCAGAAGTCATTGGGCCCAAAGGGGAGGGTGCCCCCAGTCAGAGGGGGGCTTCGGATGGTGGCACCCCCCCCCCCAACACTTCCCACCCAAGATCGAACTTTGTTCAGTTTTGGGGTTTGCCCCCTGATTTATCATCCGCCCTAAAAATTGAGGCTGGGCGGGAAAAGGCCCTGAAGTGGCCATTAAGCGGCCACTTAAGGGCATTAAATGGCCAAAAGTGGGCTTGCCGTCTGAGGCCCTGCCCACCACAGCTTAAAATCATGACATGGGAATTCTGTCCATGCAATTTCACGCTCCCACCCACCGCCTCAGAGCCTGCCGGGGGTGAGAGCATAAGGTTCTGGCCGATGGTGTCAAAAGAAAATTGGGTGGGCACTTGAGTAAAATAAACTTGCAGGGCTATGGAGATAAAGCAGGGGACTGGAACTGACTGGATTGCTCCACAATGAGCCAATATGGACTCGATGGGTCAAATGGCCTCCTACTGCGCCATAATGACTCTATGGCCTGTCTTTGAGCTGCACTGTTTCTCTGGAAGGTTATCAAGAATTTCAAATGTGCTGATAATCTTTTTGATCTTTAATTTCCAGTCTACAATGTTTATATCTATATATATACTTTTCTGAATATGGGATCTGCAGTTTTTCAGTGCGGTAGTGAAGAACAGCTTTCATTAATGAGCCTAACAACTGACTTCATCATTCCAAATATCAGTCTAGCTCAGCATTCACTCGATCCTCAATTGAGACTCTCAGCATTATATTCTGATGTCAGGGTCAATTTTGTATTCCCCTAAGGCTTTTGAATATTAATATGTTCAGCTGAGTATCCCAACTTCTATTTATTGCATTAACTTATTGACTGCAATTCATCAAGTGGATGGCCTCTCAACTGATCACACCTCCATTCTGCTTGCCTGTGTACAGTGTTTTATCTCAATCCTAGTTTTCCTTGGATCCCCTTCTACAGGAATGCTGTAAATACAGGAATGCCGTAAATTTCTGATTTTGTTTTAGCTGATTTCATTAAATCCACTTTAAATTTAAAAAGCATTATTTCCAGAATAAATGTGAATAAAGCAGATTGCATTCACAGATAATTCAATTGGGTGTGGTTTAATTAAGGTCAGCTCTTCTGTTGCTACCACTGACATGAGTCACAGATCTCTAGCTGTGTCCTTTCATATCTCCAGATATCATTGAGACAATTTTAATGTTTTCATTTTGATATCCCAAAGCCGAGCAATCATAAAGTGCAGTTTGCTTCTGCAATCTACAAGAATTAAAATATAAGCTAGATATTTATAAGCTAGGTATTTGCTATTTATCATTTGTCTTTAGGCCTCTTTCAACTCCTTCAATCTATGCAATCCTGGTAGTTTTCTGAACTACAGCCCATGGCCCTTTGGTTCCAATCTACAAAAGGAAGAAAGGGTATGGGGGGAGGGGGAGGTTGGGGGGGTGGGTGCTGATTCTGCAAACCTTCTCTTGTGCTACTCATCTGCAACTATTTTTGCAATCCTCTAACTGTCTGAAACATACGCTTGTTGACATGTGCTCCAGCACTGTGCTGAGGCACAATGCCATGGCAGTATCATGAGCCACATTTTAAACAGGAATCTGGAACTGAAAGCTAGCTTTAGTAATGGTGGCCAAGAAATTGGCAACCATTGTCGTAAAAACCCATCTGATTCACTACATATGTATATATTGTTTTTCTGTTTTTGTTCTGTTTTTGTTTTTGTTTTGATATGTATATACAAATTAGGAGCAGGAATAGGCCAATTTGCCCCTTGAGCCTGCTCTGCCGTTCAATAAGATTAGGGCTGATCTGAATGTAACCTCAACCCCACATTCCTGCCTACCCCAGGTAACATTTCACCCCCTTGTTAATCAATAATTTATCTATCTCTGCCTTAAAAACATTCAAAGACTCTGCTTCCATCGTCTTTTGAAGAAGAGAGTTCCAAAGACTCACAACCCTCTGAGAGAAAACATTTCTCGTCATCTCTGTCTTAAATGAGTGACCCCTTATTTTTAAACAATGATCCCTCATTCTAGATTCTCCCACAAGGGGAAACATCCACCCTGTCAAGACCCCTCAGGATCTTAAAGGTTTCAATCAAGTTGCCTCTCACTCTTCTAAATTCCAATGGATACAAGCCTAACCTGTCCAGCCGTTCCTCATAAGACAACCCGCCCATTCCTGATATTAGTCTAGTAAACCTTCTCTGAATTGTTTCTGATACATTTACATCTTTCTTTAAATAAGGAGACCAATGCTGTACACAGTACTTGAGATGTGGTGTTACCAATGCCTTATATAACTGAAGCATTGCTCCCTACTTTTGTAATCAATTCCCTTCACAATAAATTATAACATTCTATTAGCTTTCCTAATTACCTGCTGTACCTGCATACTAACCTTTTGTGATTCATGCACTAGGACACCCAGATCCCTCTGAATCTCCGAGCTCTGCAATCTCTCGTCATTTAGATAAGCTTTTTTATTCTTCCTGCTAAAAAGAACTATTTCACATTTTCCCACATTATACTCCATTTGACAGCTTTTTGCCCACTCGCTTAACTTACCTATGTCACTTTGTAGCCTCAGTCCATCATCTTCACAATTTACTTTCCTACCTATACTTGTGTCATCAACAAATTTAGCAACCATTGTTTCAGTCCCTTCATCCAAGTAATTTATATAAATTGTAAAATGTTGAGGCCCCAGCACTGATCCCTGTGGCGCACCATTCGTCACATCCTGCCAACCAGAAAAAGACCCATTTATGCCAACTCTCTGCTTCTGTTGGCGAGCCAATCTTCTATTCATACGTTACCCCCTACACCATGAGCTTTTATTTTCCGATATAGCCTTTGATGTGGTGCCTTATCAAATGCCTTCTGGAAATCTAAGTACAGTATGTCCACCGGTTCCCTTTTATCCACAGCTTGTGGCTTCTTCAAAGAACTCCAATAATTTGGTTAAACTTGATTTCCCTTTTACAAAACCATGTTGACTCTGCCTGATTGTCTTGAATTTTTCTAAGTGCCCTGCTATACCATCTTTAATAATGGCTTCTAACATTTTCCCTACGACAGATGTTAGAGTGACTGGCCTATAGTTTCCTGCTTTCTGTCTCCCTTCCTTTTTAAATATTTGCTGTTCTCCAATCTAAGGGAACCTTCCCTGAATCAAGGGAATTTTGGAAAATTAAAAACAGTGCACAACTATCTCGCTAGCCACTTCTTTCAAGACCTTAGGGTGAAGTCCATCCAGACCTGGAGATTTATCAGCCCACAACCCTACAATTTGCTCAATATCACTTCTCTGATTGTAATTGTAATTTTCCTGAGTTCCTCCCTCCTTTCTATTTCCTGATTTACAGCTATTTCCGGGATGTTACTTTGTCCTTTATATTGAAGACCGAAGCAAAGTGTCTGTTTAAATCATCGGTCATCTCCCCACTTTCCATTATCAATTCCCCAGATGCAGTCTCTATAGGACCAATGCTCACTTTGTTAATTCTTTTCTTATTTAAATATCTATAGAAACTCTTGCTATCCGTCTTTATGACACTAACCATCTTTCTCTCACACTCTAATTTTTCCCTCCTTATTAATGTTTTTGTCATTTTTTGCTGTTATTCATATTCCTTCCATTCTTCTGACCTGCCACCTGTCTTTTTGTCATTATGGGCAGAATTTTACAACAGTGGGATTTTATGTTCCCGCTGTCATCAATGGGATTAATAACGGCCTGCCGCAGTTTACACCAAAACGGGGCCATAAAATTCTCATATGTTTTTTCTTTAAGTTTGATACTGTCTTTAACATGCTTAGTTAACCATGGATGATGGGCCTTCCCCTTGGAATTTTTCTCTTTCATTGGAATATATCTATTCTGTGTATTCTGAAATATACCTTTAAATGCCTGCCACTGAGCTTCTTTTGATATATCCCTTAGCCCTATTTGCCAGTTCACTTTAGCAAGCTCTGCTTTCATGCCCTCATATTTGTCCTTATTTAAGTTTAAAATACTAGTCTTGGGTGCACTCGTTTCTCCCTCAAAATGAATATAAAATTCAATCATGATATGATCACTGCTACCTAGGGGTGCCTCCACCCCCTAGGGAGGTGATGGTGTAGTGGTATTCTCACTGGACTCATAATCCAGAGACCTGGGGTAATGCTCTGGTGACCCAGGTTTGAATCTTGCCATGGCAGGATCTGGAATTAAAAGTCTTATGTTGATAAAGAAACCATTGTCAATTGTTGTAAAAACCCATCTGGTTTACTAATGGAAATCTGCTGTCCTTACTTGGTCTCATTTACCTGTGACTCCAGGCCCACAGCAATGTGGTTGGTTGACTCTTGAATGCCCCCTGAAATGGCCTACCAAGCCACACAATTGTATCAAACTGCTACAAAGTCACAAAAAAGGAATAAAATTGGAGGAGGGACTGCCCAGCACTGGGAACGACAATGGCAATCTCAACCCTGTCAAAGTTCTCCTTTCTAAAGTTTGGGGGCTACTGCTAAAATTGGGAGAGCTGTCTGACATTGTTATCCCCATGGAATCAAGGCCAGGATATTGAGTTTGGCAAGCGGGTGCTTGGACATGTAAAATGATGCAGGGTGACGTCGGGAGTTCTGCCCAATTTTCAGGTCAGCGGGGGCACAGCCGAATCAGCTGTGCACCTGCCGACCTGTCAATGGCCTAATAGGCCATTTAAAAAGTAATTTAAGTAATTAATGGACCTGCCTGTCCAACCTTAAGGGTAGCGGGCAGGCCGGGAGCCCTGGCAGGCTTCAGAAAAAAAGGGTTTTTAAAAGTTTGATTAAAAGTTATGGACGTGTCCCAACTCATATAACAGGGTCACATGAGGGGACATGTCAGGGAAATTTTGGTTTTGTACAGTGACCATTTTTAAATTTGGCGCTGATCTCCCTGAGGCAGCACTTAGCCTCAGGGAGATGAGTGCGCTTTTTCGCGCGCATTTGTGAAAGAGTGCACTCTTGGCTGAGGGAACACCCAAATCCCCACCTGCATAGGGAATGCATAGCGCTTCCTGGTGGACGTCACACTGGGTGGGCCTTAATTGGCTCACCCACTTAAAATGGTGGTGTGCCCCCAATTGGGGGCATCGATTGGAGGCATGTCTGCACATGCCTGCTCCTGCAATTCCCCCCCCCCCGACGGAGAGATAATTCTTCCCCTTTTCTTAAGGATAATATCCAAGAAACCGCCACCAGCAGAGGTGACAGCACAGTGGTATACGGCCGGGATGGAGTTGCCCTGGGAGTCCTCAACTTCGACTTCAGATCACACGAAGTCTCATGGCATCAGGACAAACATGGGCAAGGAAACCTCCTGCTGATTATCACATACAGCCCTCCCTCAGCTGATGAATCAGTGCTCCTCCATGTTGAACACCACTTGGAAGAAGCACTGAGGGTGGCAACGATGCAGAATGTACTCTGGGTGGGCGACTTCAATATCCATCATCAAGAGTGCCTTGGTAGTACCACTACTAGCTGAGTCCTAAATGCCATAGCTGCCAGACTGGTTCTGTGGCAGGTGGTGAAGGAACCAAAAAGAGGGAAATGCATACTTGACTTCATCCTCACCAACCTGCCTGCTGCAGATGCATTTATCCATGACAATATTGTAGGAGTGACCACCGCAGTCGTTGTGGAGGCGAAGTCCTGCCTTCACATTGAGGATACCCTCCATCGTGTTGTGTGGCACTACCACTGTGCTAAATAGGATAGATTTCAAACAGATCTAGCAACTCAAGACTAGGCATCCTTGAGGCACTGTATCAGCTATAGCAGAATTGTACTCGAACATAATCTGTAACCTCATGGCCTGGCATATCCCCCACTCTACCATTATCATCAAATCAGGGGATCAACCCTGGTTCAATGATGAGTGCAAAAGGGCATGCCAGGAGCAGCACCAGGCATACCTACAAATCAGATGGCAACCTGGTGAAGCTATAACACAGGATTACTTGCCTGCCAAACAGCATAAGACATAAGCTCTGCAGTCCTGCCACATCCAGTCGTGAATGGTGGTGGGCAATTAAAACAACTCTCTGGAAGAGGAGGCTCCACAAATATCCCCATCCTCTATAATGGAGGAGCCCAGCACATCTGTGCAAAAGATAAGGCTGAAGCATTTGCTTCAATCTTCAACCAGAAGTGCCGAGTGGATGATCCATCAAAGCCTCCTCTGGAGGTCCCCAGCATCACAGATGCCAGTCTTCAGCCAAATCAATTCACTCCATGTGATATCAAGAAGCGGCTGAAGGCACTGGATACTGCAAAGGCTATGGGCCCTGATAATGTTCCGGTAATAGCATTGAAGGCTTGTGCTCCAGAACTTGCTGCACCCCTAGCCAAGCAGTTCCAGTACAGCTACAACACTGTCATCTACCCGACTATGGAAAATTGTCCACGTATGTCCTGCACACAAAAAGCAGGACAAATCCAAGCTGGCCAATTATCAGTCTACTCTTGATCATCAGTAAAGTAATGAAAGGAGTTATCAACAGTGCTATTAAGCAGCACCTGCTGCAACAACCTGCTCAGCAACGCCCAGTTTGGGTTCCGCCAGGGTCACTCAGCTCCTGACCTCATTATAACCTTCATTCAAATGTGGACAAAAGAGCTGAACTCCTGAGGTGAGGTGAGAGTGACTGCCCTTGACATCAAGGCCACATTTGACCTGGTGTGACATCAAGGAGCCCTAGCAAAACTGGAGTCAATGGGAATCAGGGAGAAAATTCTCTGCTGGTTGGAGTCATTCCTAGCAAAAGGAAGATGGTTGTGGTTGTTGGAGGTTAATCATCTCAGCTCCAGGACATCACTGCAGGAGTTCCTCAGGATAGTGTCCTCAGCCCAACTATCTTCAGCTACTTCATCAATGACCTTCCTTCCATCATAAGGTCAGAAGTGGGGATGTTTGTTGATGATTGCACAATATTTCAACACCATTCGCGACTCCTCAGATACTGAAGCAGTCCATGTACAAATGCAGTAAGACCTGGACAATATCCAGTCTTGGGCTGACAAGTGGCAAGTAACATTCATGCCACGGAAGTGTTAGGCAATGACCATCTCCAACAAGAAGAGAATCCAACAATCGCCCTTTGATGCTCAATGGCATTACCATCACTGAATCCCCCACTATCAACATCCTGGGGGTTACCATTGGCCAGAAACTGAACTGGACTAGCCATCCTAGTTTCCTAAACTTTGGTCGTCTCTAATGTGCTCATAACATCATTAAATGACAGAGCCACCCCACCCACTCTACCATTTCATAACTTCCTGTCCTTCCTAAATGTCACATGCCTTTCAATATTCAGATTCCAATCTAAGCCATTACAGAGACATGGCTACAGAGTGACAACAGATCGTATTTATTTATTTCTATTTGCGCTATGAGTTCATCTGTCTTGTTTAAAATGCTATGTGCATTTGGATAGAGGCTTTAGTTTTGTCCTTTTTTGGGTAGCATCAAGCCTTATCTGCTGATTTACTTTTAGATTTGTATTCTCTATCCCTTCCTGTCACAGTCTGTTTATCATTTCCCGTATTAATACCTGTCTCTCTTGCCTTGTATCCACTCTTTGGTTTACCACATCTTTCCAAATTGATCCCTTGCCCCCACTAGTCGGTTTAAAACCCTCTCTACTTCCCTAGTTAGGCAGCTTGCGACGACATCACCAGCCCCAGCACAATTCAGGTGTAGACTGTCCCAAAGGTACAGATCCTGTTTTCCCCAATACTGGTGCCAGTGCCCAACAAACTGGAACCCACTTCTCTCACACCAGTCTTTGACTCACACATTCATTTCTCTAATCTTATTTGCCCAATGGCAATTTGCACCTGGCTCAGGTAATAATCCAGAAATTATTACCTTTGAGATTCTGCTTCTTAATTTGGTGCCTAGCTTGTCATACTGACTATGCAGAGCCTCCTTCCTCAGCCTGCCTATGTCATTGGTACCTACATGGATCACGACCACTGGATCCTCCTCCCCCCACTGCAAGTTTCTCTCCAGCCCTGAGCAGCTATCCCGAACCCTGGCACTGGGCAGACAACAAAGCCGCCTGGACTCTCACTCTTTGCTACAGACAACAGTGTCAATCCCCCTTACTATACTGTCCCCTACTACCATTACATTCCTTTTTGCTCCCCCTACTTGGATGGCTTCCTGTACCAAGGTGCAATGGTCAGTTTGCTCAACCACCTCACAGCTCCCACTCTCATCTAAATAAACTGAGAGGACCTCAAACCTGTGGACAATTCCAGGGTTCACACTCCTTCCCCCCTGACCTCTAGGTCCCCTTAACTATCTCACTCTTTTGCTCCATTTGGCCATTGACCAAATCAGGAGACTCTATCCTAAATGGTATGATGGCCACCTGGTATAAAGCATCCTGGTAACTTTCCCCTCCGTGATGTGTCACAGAGTCTGCAGCTCAGCCTCCAGCTCAATGACTCTGAGCCAAAGTTCCACAAGCTGCAAACATGTTTGACCTGGTTCACAATGTTATCCAGGAGTTCGCACATGCTGCAGCCTTGACACATCACATGTCCTGCCATCCTTAATATATTTTAAATAATTATTTAATTATATTAATCACTTATGTATGTTGTTTTCTTATATATTTTATTAACTTTACCACCAAATGTTATACTATTTTAAACATTAGGGATAGAATAGAACTTACCCACTTACCAGGTACTCACCAGTTAGCTCCTTTCCCTGTAAGAACCAATTTCTATGGGGTGAGAAAGATAAAAAGGGAAAATGAACAACTTCTCCTCCCCCTTCACCAAACTTTCCTCTCACCAAACTCTAAGTCTTCACTAAGTTAGTCAGCTGCACATTGTTTGCCCTAATTCACTCATGTCCTTTAGTGATGGAAATCTGCCCTCTTACCTGGTCTGGCCTACATGTAACTCTGGATCCACAGCAATGTGCTTGAATCTTAACTGCCCTCTAAACTGACCGAGTAAACCACTCAGTTCAAGGACAGGACAATTGGCGATGGGCAACAAATGCTGGCCTTTCAAATGATAATCACATCTCATTGAAGAATACAAGAGAAGATAACTACCTGTCATGCATTAACTGGAGAACACATGATTTCTTTAGTATATATTTATTTTGCTGGTGATGATAATAATTTGAATGTTAAGGGTGGTATCCTTACCTTTTAATGGATGCAATGGAATGCGACCCAAAGGCATCACAATGGTTATCTGGGCAGAATATTATGCTTGGAGTGGACGCGTGCCCAACACGCCTGAGCATAAAGTGACACGCGATGACATCAGGCATGCGTCCCGACGTCATCACGCACTCGTGCGATATTTCGTTCGGTGGGCATGCTCCGGAGTCAGCTGTGCACCCGCTGATAATTAAAAGGCCTATTAAAGCCATTAACAATCTAATTCAATTCAAAATCTACTTTGCCTGTCCAACCTTACGGTTGGCGGGCAGGCGAAAAGGCCAAGCGGCTTTACATTTTTAAAAAATCTGTGAGTGGGATGAGGTTTCCTAAAGCAAATAAACATTAAATAAAAATGTCATTTTAGAATTAAAAACATGTCCCATCTCAGAGTCACATAAGGGGACATGTTTTATTAAATTTTTACTGTCCTTATTAATTTTTTAAATAGTACTTCAATCTCCTTGAGGCAGCTCCATGCCTCAGGGAGATTGAAACGCTCGTTCTCGCACATGCGTGAACTGCGCGCAAGGCCCGCTCACACTCCTCTCCCTGCCTGCACAGGCAACGCTCAGCACTGCCACTTGCGATCCACGTAGGGTGAGCCTTAATTGGCCTGCCCGCATGAAGTTGCTGCGCGGAGCTGATCGTAGGCGGCGGTTGGCTTCCCAACCATGCTTGTCCACCCCTGCCAAGGGCAAAATCCTGCCCCCTGTGTTATGAATGGTTCCTGGGTGAGGTTCCCCCAATTTGCTAAGATCCTGGATCTTGTTATGCTCTCGTTGTAAGGGGGGCTGAACTGGCTCCCCTTCTTTATTCAAGATGGTTGGTCACAAAAAGACCCTTTTCCCGTGGATACCTTTTCCAAGTCCAGATATATTTATGTTTTAAAAGAAGCCAATTTAACTAGGCTTTCTTGAGTCAAAGATAGAGTGAGTTTATTAATTATTAAAACGTGAGAAAAAATAAGAAAAACACAACACACATACACACATATTAGAAATGAGAATAAGTCCAGAAATAGAAGTTAAAAGAGATAACTGAGTCAGTCTATGGCTTGTCCATGAGGAGTAGATGGTGAAACGTTGTGGCCACTAAGTTGGGGTGATTCTGGTGGTGCTGACTTTGGCAGTTGAGCAGCTGGGTTTGGAGATTCTTGGTTCTTCAGCTTAGCTGAAAGGAGTTGCCCTGTTTCCTTTTTGACTGTGGCTTTGCTGACTTGTGACTTGCTTCCAGCAAGCAGAGAGAGAGACTTTTTTACTTGCAAGCACAGGAATACCCAGTCAATGTTCTTCAGCTATGACATTCACAGCGTCCACTGGCACCAGAACAGAACACCAAAACTAGCACACAGAGACCAGTGTTGTAGTTGGCTTTTAACTCCTTTTCTTGTAAGTTTCTGGAGGGGAAAAACAAACATGTCTTTCACCCAGAATTGCTTTCTTTCAACTCAAATCATGTCCACAGTCACTGTAACTCAGCCGGAGATGGTTTCTGCTGAGATGATAATCAGTCTTTTTTGCATTGCATCCCTTCCTTTGAAATGTTTCTGCCTGAAGGAGGCCTTGACACCTTTTTAGGTGTGACATTCCGTTCTCTCTGGATTAGTTGGTCACACGTAATCCATATAGAAATTTTCCAGCAAGTGGTCACTTTACAGTCTCAGCCAGCTTTTGTTTGTAGGCCCTTTTTTTAAAAAAAGGTCTTATTTATAAGTTCAATATGTCCGTAAGTAGTTCTGGGCTATGGTCCGTGGTCATGACACCTGTACCTTGGAGACTTTACATCCTTCCTACTTACCTCAGTTGATAGCCCCCTTACCTGAAAGAAGTCGCTGGTTCAAGTCTCATCCTTACAATTTCATACATAATCTAGAGTGTCTCTTTACGGTAGTGTTGAGGGACCAACTTTTGGATGGAATATTAAGCATGAGGTTGTAAATGGCACTATATAAATGCCAGTCTCTCTTTTTTTTCTCTTCTTTCTACTGACAGCATATTGCTCTTTGACAGCAAGTGCACTACTGGCAGATCACAACACCCACCAATAGCTAATTGTGCAGCCTCCAGACAAAGTACTCTTTGGTGAAATTGAGGTAATTCTATTACCTCTGGTCAACATGCTGCATATGCTAGGGCAAGAAAGAAAGATTTTTACTTGTTGGACACCTTTCAATATTAAATACTTTACAGCCAATAAATTACTTTTGAATCATAGACATTGTTGTAATGTGGCAACCAATTTGCACATAGCAAGCTCCCACAAACATCAACACAATAATGACCAGATAATTTGATGTTGATTGAGTGCTAAGTACTGGTCAGGACATCGAGTAGAATTCCCCAGCTCTTTTTCAAAACGGTTCATGGGATATTTTATGTCCACTTGAGAGGGCAGTCAGGGGCTCGGTTTAATGAGTCATCCAAAAGATCCCACCTCCAACAGTGCAGCACTTCTTCAATGGTGCAGTGGAGCAATAGCCTTGATTTTCAAGTTTAAGCCCTGGAGTGGGATTCTAACTGACAACATCCTGACTTAAAGGCAAGAGAACCACCAACTGAGCCACAATTGCCATAGAGAGCAGACCTCCTCCATCCTCTGACTTATTTGATCTTGCTTTGCTGTTGGTTTCCTCTTCCAACATGTCCATTAAAAATAATAGAATGGTGATGGGGGAGCAGTGTGGTGGCAGTGTTAGGCCTCTTATTTTCATGCGCAATCAACTTAATACCAGTTTCATGCATAGGTAAAAGACACATGTTTTCGGCCTTAACCATCAGAGCAGCCAATGTCCTGCCAACTGAAAATGAATGCATGTTTCTTGCCTGTCATGGAAATGGTAACAATCAAAAGAAAATTGGATGGACGCTTGAAGGAAGTAAACGTGCAAGGTGCAGGGTTTGCGTGGGGAGTGGGGCTGACTGGATTGCTGCGCAGGGAGCTGGTATGGACTTGATGGGCCAAAAAGCTTTCTTCTGTGCCATAAATGATTCTATGGCTCTATGACCTTGGTAATCCGAATAACACCCAAAAAAGGTGCATTGCCGGTGACAAATTTGAGGCTGCTGAGTTACCGGGTTGTTGGACATTGCCATTGTCTGCATTGCACTCTGTGAAGTACAATCTTCTGCATGAGGCATAATGAATAGATGCTGCAGATTACTTTTTACTTTGGAAAATTGCTTAGGCAGAGAACCCAAACAGCAGGAAACCTAGCAAAGGTCAAATCGTTTGGTTAATTAAGATGCATTCAGTTATCGACATTCCAATTCAATTATTTGCTGCTGTTGAATAATTTCCATTAAGCATATGGTATCTGAAAGGGGAAGCCCTTTGCTGAGTAATCACATTTGAACCTGGTTATCATTGTTCTGTTGCCACCAGCTTAATCAATGCAACAGAAAGGTAATAAGAAAGAAAATATATTTCCAGTATGGAGATAAAAGATAATCACATTGCAAACTCAATGGTCCATTTATCAGGAAGAGTGTTTACAAAGAATGAAAATAGTATTTTCTAAAGTATATATTATATACATCTGCCATTTCACAGCAAGGATGGTGTTTACTGTCCACTCAATAGCTAAGCTTCAGATCTCGAATTCCAACCCTAGAGAAGTACTAGTCTGCTGAGGGCTCTCTTCCAGATTCACTGAAACAAGCTGTATGTGTGAAAATTTAAATACCTCACATAAAAACAGGAAGAAACTAGTTTCCAAAAAAAAATCACAATTTTTGACTCTTGTAACAAGTCAATTCATTGACAATGTGAGATCCCCCTCATCAGCAGATTTATTTATACTGCCTCTGAATTAGATTTGCAGCAAAGCTGTAGGTTGCAGCTTAACAATGGACATTAATTCTAGGAGGGTTCTCTTCTTTGTAATTTTATATTAAATTTCACAATGTTAAAAAAAATCCCTCCATCTCCAAGATGGGAATCCTTTCCCAACCACAGGCAGGACACCAGGGTATAAAAAGAATGGTCCAGAAACTCAAGTCCCTTTTTGATCTGGCATCCAGGAATCAGGTGGGGATGGGGGTTGTGCATGGGGAGTGGGTAATTAGGAGTTTGGAGTGGTGATGATTGGAGGGAGAAGCAAATATTAAGTTCATCTATACTTTGTCTTAATGAGGAGGGACAGACTGATTACAGGGGAAAGTGTGACAAAGGGAGAGATGACAAATGCTAGGTAATGGTGCAGAGTTAACTTGGGAGGTGGGAACTGAATATAAATAAAGGTAATGGAGTAGAATTTCCACTTTGAGCATAGTCAGCAATCCAGCGCAAATTGTATTCAAAATTGCACTAGTTTTATAAGCGTTTTTTCTAAATCGTCCAACTTCACTTGCCTATCATTGAATGGAAGGTCTGCCATGAACCAACATATTTGGACAATGTTTTAGAAGGCAATTTCATTTGAATATTTTTCTGCTTTAAAAAATAATCCTTGATATATTTAAGAGTGGTTGCTTGATAAAATGTGATTAATACAGCTGAAAGTGGGTTTATAGCAAAAAATACACATTGTAAATCACAGTGTCAATTCACCACCTAAGAGTAGCCCGATTTTAAATAACTGAAGATTACCTTTAAATAATTTGCTAGTTATATTGGTGCACTATAGTTCCTTAGAAAATTATAATGATTTCAAAACTTTTAAAATGTGCGTGTTAGAGTCGTTGATCTCAAACTGACCAGTTTAATTTTTGGAGTCAGTTAATTACCAGAGCCAACTTTTACAGGCAATAACTGTGCAAATTCAGTGCGTTAAAAGTAGAGGGGAGGCTAAGGGCAAGATGCCATTACTACACAAACTCTGACGACTAGCAATTCACAGAGTATCTTCTCAGCCCTTAAACTTGCTGGCTGATTTGCCACGCACTATCCTTACTTTTATATTATACTTTTATTTATTATTTAGTAGCTGAGCTACTTACAATGTTTGAAACAGAGTTATTTATGGCACAGGATTTCTCTGCAATATAGCTTTAGCAGGAGCCAAAATATTAAACTGAGGCTCCACTGTGTAATTACTGTGTGACAGGTTTACTTAAACAGTTTCTAAGTGTGGACCTAGGAATTGATAATAGGAAAAAAACAGGTGTCATAAGGATATGACAACTGGAAGGAAGGTTTTCTAGATAAAAGTGTGTGCAAATGTAAGACTTTTTAAAAGGAACATAGGACTTAAGAGCAGGGCTAGGCCATTCACCCCTTCGAGCCTGCTCCACCATTCAACAAGATCATGGTTGATCTGGTTGTGGTATCAACTCCACTTTCCTGTCTGCGTCCCATAACCCTTCACTCCCTTGTCTATCAAAAATCGGTCTCAGTCTGCCTTGAATCAAATTCAATGACCATGCCTCCACTACTCTCTGGCGAAGAATTACATAGACTAATGACGCTCTGGGAGAAAAAAAATTTCTTCACCTCAGTCAAAAGGGAGACCTCTTATTATTAAATTTTGTCTCCTAGTTCTAGTCTCCCCCGTGAGTGGAAACATTGTCCTCAGGAAGAATTGTCCCCCCACCCCCGTCAGGGGGTAAGTGCAGGAGCGGATGTGTGTGGGCACGCCTCCGATCAGTGCCCCTGATTGGGGGGCGCGCTGCCATTTTACGTGGGCGGGCCAATTAAGGCCTGCCCAACGTGATGCCCGCCAAGAAGCACTATGTGCTCCCTGTGCAGGCGGTGGGGGGGCGGGGGGGAGTCATTCAGCTGAGAGTGTGCTTTTTCACACATGCACATGAAAGAGGGCACCCGTCTCCCTGAAGATAAGTGCTGCCTCAGGGAGATTGGCACCAAATTTAAAAATGGTCAAGGAGCAGAAACAAAATTTCTCTGACATTTCACTTAACTCTAATCTTTCGTAAATTTTTAAAACCTCTCATGAAACCTCATCCCGCCCGTGGATGAGGTTTCATGTTTTTCTGAAGCCCGCCAGGGCTCCCGGCCTGCCCGCCAGCCTTAAGGTTGGACGGGCAGGTCCATTAATTATTTCAATTAGTTTTTATATGGCCTCAATTGGCCGTTGACAGGTCAGCAGGTGCACAGCTGATTCAGCTGCGCCTCCGCCGACCTGAAAATTGAAATGACGTGGGGTGACGTCGGGAGTTCCTCCCGACATCATCCTGCGTCATTTTACGCGTTGACGAGTGGGCCCTGCCCCCCCACCCCCCCCACCACCCTCCCCTGCTCGCCAACCTAAAGATCCTGGCCCTGGTATCTACCCTATTACCTGCTCTCCATTTTCCACCTGGAAAGTGGAGTGAACTGGTGTATAGAAAACTATGAAGTTCAAATGCACTTGAGGCTGGATTGAAAGCTAGGGCCTGTGAATAGGCATCTGAGACTCTGGCACTAGACATTTCCAGCTTGTTACCCATTCGGTATCAATTAGTGTAGAACAAAAAATGCAAATGTTTCACCTGCTGTAACTTTATACAAATGAGTCTGTTCCATTGGCCTCAGCCCATGTGTTAGGATGATTCGTCACAGTGGCTGAAGAATTTGCATTCATTATGGTGCATGAGGCAGACCAGAATTATGTAAAAAAAAATCAAAAAGCAGCAAGACCTCAAATTAATGCAGGACTTTTAATTAGTCGGTCCCAGGGGATCACACATCCAAATTATATAGTGCTTCTAATTAGTTGCAGCTGAAGTAACATACTTTAACCTTTCAAGTTCTGCAGAATGTGGAAATGTTTTTCTATCACCTGCGGTGAACAAAAATACAATTTGCAAGTCTGGTGATTTGATAGGCAGCATTAAGTCTGTTGCAGTAAACCGACATTTACATGTATCTAGCTGGGTTAGACTGGAAAGTAGTCAACTCAATTTCAAAATAGTAGATGCAGTGCTGGAGTGAAGTATATCTATCTGAAATGTCTGCTTGTCTTTTCTCTTTCAGAGGCTGCTAGGCCTTAGTGTGCATTTCCAACATTTTCTGGTTTTATATCTGCTTTGCAACTTTTGGGTTTTTTTTTCCTGTCTATCTTAATGCCTGACTGTATTCTGGAGTTTTGAAATACAATGTAATTTGGGTATTTTTCAGATGGATTTTGTACAGACATCTTGGAAAGATACCTTTGCAGTCATTGTATTTGCATTTCCCTTTTTTGGTTAGGATTTCTTTTGAAAGGAAGGAATTGTGGATGATAGATAGAGAACGAGAGATCTGGGTGAGGTGCATATCCTCTTGAAATAGAAGACAACATATACCATTGAGACAGGGATGGTGCAGAGAAGAGGTCTTTTGAGGATGGGTCTCTTATTTTAATGAGAGTGGGAAGAAAGATTGCTATTGTTTCTTGGTAGGTTCATGTTCTCCAATTCATTTATGGGAAATCTTTCTTCCCCAGCTCTACAGAAAGCCTTGTGGTTGAAGGTACATTCCGTTCTCTTTTTCCCATCATTGACAGTGGATCAGGTAAAGTTCTGTTTTGTTTGGTTCATCAGATCCTATTTATTAAACAGAAAGCTTAAAATATTTCTGTACATTAAATAAAGAAACCAAGAACTTACATTTATATTGCACTACTTATGAGGCCAGAGCATCCCAAAGCACTTTAAGGTACTTTTTAAGAGTATAGCCACTGATGTAATGTAGGGAAAGATTAACAGGGCTTGTGGGGGCAGAGTTATTTTCAAGTTTCTCAAATTTCTGAAGTTCCAGCTCAGCAAGGAAGGAATCCAAAGTCAATTAGAAAATGTAGAGTTGGAATTGAATGAATGCAAGCCCATTCCTTTAAAGTTGAGCTGCATTCTCTTTTGGTCTGCACACTGAGGAAAATGGAACTTGAGATGGTTTCCAATGCTGAGACAATCTTCTCCATTGTTGCTAATACGTTGCCCCATTGTTTTATTCTTAATTACATTCCCGTGAAGCACCATGTGATGTTCAGATGATTTTATTGACTATGCTAATGAAGCCTCTGGCCCAGACCAAAGCTATAACTTTGAATATTAATCCAGATCAAAACCAATACTGAGTCACTCCAATCCATGGTATTGGTCCACCAGTACTTTTTTTATATAAGAGATGCACACTCTCAGAACTCATCACGAATTCCTGGTATTAGTTTCATATGCTTTTATTTATGTGTCATGGAAGGTACATATATAACACAGAAACTAGCAGCAGGAGTAGGCCACTCGGCCCTTCAAGCCTGCTCCACCATTGAATATGATCATGGCTGATCCTCCATCTCAACACTATACTCCCGCTTTCTCTCCATACCCCTCGATGCTCCTAATATTCAAAAATTTATCAGTTTCTTTCTTGAATATACTCAGTGACCCGGCCTCCACAGCCTTCTGTGGGAGAGAGTTCCACAGGTTGACCACCCCCTGAGTGAAGAAATGTTTCCTCATCTCAGTCCTAAATGGCCTGCCCCGTATCCTGAGACTGTGGCCCCTGGTACTAGACTCCCCAACCAGGGGAAATATCCTCCCTGCATCTAGACTGTTTAGCCCATTTAGAATTTCCTATATTTCA
Source organism: Carcharodon carcharias (assembly GCF_017639515.1). Classification (NCBI taxonomy): domain Eukaryota; kingdom Metazoa; phylum Chordata; class Chondrichthyes; order Lamniformes; family Lamnidae; genus Carcharodon; species Carcharodon carcharias. The sequence continues at coordinate 32,299,825 of NC_054491.1, read as the reverse complement.
ATCAGAACCCCTCTCATTCTTCTCAACTCTAGTGAATACAGGCCCACTCGAATGAATCTCGCCTCATACAACAGTCCTGCCATCCCTGGTGTCAACCTAGTGAACCTTCGCTGCCCTCCCTCTATGGCAAATATATCCTTGCTGAGGTAGGGAGACCAAAACTTCATGCAATACTCCAGGGCAGAATTTTATGGCCCCGTTTCGGTGGGGACGGGGCCATAAAATGCGTCGAGACATTCTAAACCTCATTGACTCCAGCGGGAATGTAAAATCCCGCTGCTATATAATTCTGCCCCAGGTGTGGTCTTACCAAAGCCCTGTAGAAATACAGTAAGACATCCCTGCTTCTGACCTCAAACCCTCACACAATGATGGCCAACATAATATTTGCCTTCTTAATTCCTTGCTACATCTGCCTATTTACTTTCATTGACTGGTGTACAACGACACCAAGATGCCTTTGTACATCCACATTTCCCATGACCAGATAGGTTGCTTATCAACCTGCAAATCCTTCCAATGTGTCTATGGCAGGCATTAAGAGAGGGAGATTCTCCTGGTCAGCCAGAACTCTGTGATAGCTGCAGCGCTACAGCCTCCCCACATTAAAAAAACTCCACTCACAGGTTCTTGCCATGGCTGGACTATGTGGCAAGTGTCCTCTGCACCAGAAAGTGAGCTGGACTAGCTATACAAATACTGTGGCTACAAGAGCAGGTCAGAGGCTAGGAATCCTGCGTCATGTAACTCACCTACTGATTCCCCCAAGCCTGTCCACCATCTACAAGGCACAAGTCAGGGGAGTGATGGAATACTCCCCGCTTGCCTGGGTGAGTACAGCTCCCACAATACTTAAGAAGCTTGACACCATCCAGGATGTGGCAGCCTGCTTGATTGGCACCCCATCCACAAACATTCACTTCCTCCACCACTGACACACTGTAGCAGCAGTGAGTACCATCTACAAGATGCGCTGCAAGAACTCGCCAAGCCCCCTTAGGCAGCACCTTCCAAATCCATGACCACTACCATCTAGAAAGACAAGGGCAGCAGACACATGGGAACACCACCACCTGGAAGTTTTCCTTCAAACCACTCACCATCCAGACTTGGAAATATATTGCCATTCCTTCACTGTCGCTAGATCAAAATTCTGGAACTCCCTCCCTAACAGCACTGTGGGTGTACCTACCCTACATGGACTGCAGTGGTTCAAGAAGGCAGCTCACCACCAACTTCTCAATGGCAATTAGGGATGGGCTATAAATGCTGGCCCAGCCATTGACACCCATGTCCCATGAATAAAAAAAAACTTCAAGGGACTGCCAGAAGAAGATTTATGTGTAGAGATTCAACAAGCTATCCTCTTGTAGGGTGGCTGAGTTGTACTATTAGTGATAGAATTGATCTGCACTCACTTCTTGGGTGGAAACATTAAGTTTATTTACAATATACTCAGCAGCAACTACACATGTGCTTTCAACTCCAACTCTATCTCTATACTGACTGCTGAGGTAGCCCACACTACTCTCCTATTAGTTACTAAAGATCATGTGATCTGTCCTAACAAATATTATTCTTAAAGGTACATTACACACTAAATAAAACCATAATTACTATATATCCTGTACTGTAAATATGGCTTTCTTGATTGTTGGAAAGAAATGTCAAACAAATGTTTGCTCCATCCTACCTCTTGCTCCAGCATGGCTTGTAATTGTAATTTTTCTTATATTTCACCTTTTTTTTTACTTGAGCTCTTCTCCAAGTGAAATATAATGTTCTAGACGTTTTTCTTCTCAGCAATGATGGTAAAATCCTGTTGTATTTTGTATTTATTAATAGAATATAAGGAAAAACTGCAAGAAACTTAGCAGAAAATCCAAGGTTTTGAATGCTATTTGAAAAGAGCAGAATAAATAAGGCCAAATAAATAGGTGTTGTTGTCGTTGTAACACCCCTTGGAGAATTGTATGAAGAAGCAGAATGATTCAGAGGCTGGTTAACAGTCTACAAAAGCAAATACTGCAGTTGCTGGAAATGGGAGATAAAATCAGAACATGGGAACAGGATCTACAATATTAACTCCTCGAACCTGTACTGCCATTCAATGAGACCATTGCTGATGTACAGGCTGATTCCATAGTCCCACTTTTGCCCCACGTCCTTTAAGACCTTTGGCTAACAAAAATCTATCAATCTCAGTTCTAAAATTAACATTTGATGGAGCATCAATTGCCATTGCAGATGAGAGTTTTAAATTTCTACCTTTGCATGAAGAACTGTTTCTAATTTCACTCCTAAAAGGAGTGACTCTAATTTTTAGCCGATGCCCCCTGATCCTAGAGGCCCCAAATACTGGAATTAGTTTCTCTCAACCTACCTTATCTTTCCCTTTAATATCTTGAAAAATTGAATCAAGTAACCTCTAAACCTTTTAAATTTCAGGAAAGGCAACCTGAGTTGTTTAATCTCCACTGTTGGCTCAACCTTTGGAGTCCAGGTCTCTGCCTAGTAAATTCATGCTGTACTCTCTTTAAGGCCAATAAGTCCTTTCTAAAGTGTGGTGACCAGAGCTGCTCACAGTACTCAGTTGTGGTCTAACCAGGGCTTATAGCTGAAATTTGGACTGGGATTTTCCGACCCTGCCCGTGGCGGGAATCACCGTGGACTGGCTGGAAAATTTGACTTTGGATGGGAACTTCTGGTCCTGTGGCTGGCGGGACCAGGAAATCCCAGCCATGAGGTCTATTCCCTTATATTCTATTCTTCTAGATATAAATGCCAGCATTCTGTTAGCCTTTTTGATCATTTTCTGCACATGTTTATGACAGTTTAATGACCTGTGTACCTAGACCGCCGAGTCTCTTTGTAATTTTACTCTTCTCTCTATGCTGTTTAAGTATAGGCGATCTTTGTGTCATGCACAAATTTGGATATGTAGCTTTCCGTCTCAACATTTAAATCGATTATAAATATATTGAGTAGCTAAGGTACAAACACAATTCTTTGCATGACACCATTAGTCACATCTTGCTAATTAGGATATCTGTCCATTATCTCCACTCTCTTCCCCTAACCTTCAGCTAATTGCCTAACCAGGTCAATAGTGATGGTAGTGTGTTACAGTTCACTCAGGGGATCTGAGTTGCTGTGGCAACATACACTTTTACATGCCTATTGTGGTCTGGAGCTATGGATTGTGATGGTAGAGACTCCAAATTAATTAGGTCAATAATTTGCGCACAAATGCCGCAAATACTCATCAGGTCTGGCAGCATCTGTAGAGAAAGAAACAGAGTTAATATTTCTGGTTGATGACCTTTCATCAGAAGGCTTTATTTAATAGGCTGTAACGTGAACAATGCTTCCATGGCCATAACGATTTTCATGGCAGTCAACAGAGCTGATTAGTTCTTTACGGCAGACTGCATTTATGGGGTTTTAACACTCCATAAATGTGAGGGTGGAGGAGGGGTGGGGGTGGCATCCACATTGTGAATGCCAACACAAAATACAGAGTCAGGACCAGATCTTGAACCTTACACCTTCTACCTCAGAAACAGGAAGGCTGACAACTAAACCAAAGACTCGCTCCGGTAAGAAGCGGTTAGATGACATCAAGCTTGTGTATTAAAAGGCTAGAAATTGTAGAGGGAACAAGGGTAAGAATATAAGTAATGAGTTAAAAACCTTGGCACTACTGGGAAAGAATGGGTTAGAGTAAGTGATAGTTCATTGGATCTGATTCAACACAGTGGGACCGTGTGAAGATTGAACTTTCAAAGAATGAGCAAGATGACGCTCAAGGTAAGTAATTCAACATTTTTTTTTCTACATGGCCTGCACACGTAATAAATTTATAGGAAATGGTTTCCCATAAATTGATGTTAGTGCATGCAATAGAGTGGATTTAGGAAAATGTGGGGGCTCAGGAACTGTTCATAATTGATGTCTTGTAATCTTGCTGTATCTAGTGTTTTGGCTTTAGGGACCTAATCAGTATTCTCACAGTGCTGAAAGATAAACCATTTCAAGGAAAATCATTTCATATGCAATCTGGAAATAGAGCGTGTCACAGAGTAACAAAGCTTACTCAAGCCCAAGCTATTGCATTTAAATTCAGGTGAATTGAAACAATAGATTGTCTTGAATTCTTGAAGTTCTGATAATTCAGACATGAATGACAGACATGAGGGCTTGTGGGTGAGAAACGCAAAGAGATATAAAGTGATCAATGAAGTGTGCACTTGACACTTTAGATGAGAAGAAAAATAAGATTACAGATTGAAGCCTCCCTTCTTGCCTCACCTCGCCTCCTGCAGTTTTAATGTAATCATGTTCCACAGAATCATTAGTGTGTGCTGATGACAGTTGCTTTATATCTTCATGATCCTGGTTTTATCGTGATGCAATTTTTCGTTTAGCCTTGGGGCATTAAAATAAAAATTGGTCAGCAATTTTCAAGTGTGTAAAGTCGACCAGAATCTCTTACATTTTAGAAAAGACAGACATATTCTATATATGAAGCTATTTACAAGTGGCTTCACTGTAACGGTAGGGATAATTCAGGCTGTGCTAACAACCATATAGGAACTCTCTCAGCTAGCCTTCTGCAAATGTTAATAGAAATCCCGCAGCTGGTTCCATAGTTGGAAGTAACTGGTGACGCATTACTGGGCTATTATATATCAGCCAAGGACGGGGGGGAAAATGCTCCTCGACACCCCCTTCCTTTTATAGGTTGAAGGAAGAGAGAGAAAGAACTAACATTCATATAGCACCTTTCACAACCTCAAGATGCCTGAAGCACTTTACAGGTAATGAAGTGTTTTGAATTGTAGCCACTGCAGTAATGTAAGAAACATGGCAATCAATTTGTGCACAGCAAGCTCCCAAAGACAGCACTACATTGGAATGTCAGCCTAGATTTTGTGCTCATCTCTGGTTTGGTGAAATTACCTTTCTAATAAAGTACAATAAATTTACAATTACAATGTCATTAAGTTGATAATTTCAATTTCATTCTTTTTTGCCTAATCATTTTCCCCTTCTCTCCACTCTTTGCTGGGAGATCCATGGCTGCTGCACATTTCCAGTACTTCATCCAAATTGTCATTCCACATGAGTGAGACAAAGCAGTGAGTGTTAGGAAGCTACTTTAACTTGGAGAGCATTACAGTCCAATCTTGTTTTCACCCCAATAGCGTACATGTGCATTTTCCAATAGGGTACACTAGTCGGCAATCTAGAGTGACACAACAGGGGCATTCACCCCACTGCCCCACCAGTCAGCCTGAAGCCATTTATAATTCTGAGATTTGCTAATTTGGCTCAGACCAGGATTCTAGCTTATCTGGCTTAGTATCATGCTTGAGGATGGGGATGATCATCTGCAAAGCCATTGGGGGATAAATTAATATATTGTTTTAGAAAGAAAGAATCTATAAAATATATCAAAAATATTGTATCTGTATGGAATTCCTATCATTTTTTCACAGTTATTTCCTAAACCCACATTTATAATGGAAATTCCTAATGCAAATGTTCATGATATAATTACAATATCCTGCCAGTGGAGACACAGGAGAGCATCATTCCAGCATAACAGGCTTACATAGGCAACTTCCATATGGATGTAGAAATTTATACTGGAAATAAGAAATAAAAAAAAATAAGATCAGAATGTTTGACTTGAAAATGGGGACCAATCGCTGCCTTTATAACCTGGTCCAATTATGTCCCATCCCCTAATTCCGCTTCACCGTAAGACTATTCTTGGTCTTAACTTCCTGATAACTATGCCATAAGAGATAGATTTGATATTACTTTTTGAGATGATAAAAATGACTGATGTTGACATTGAAGAACAGAACATTTCGTGCACACAGTATTTGTGTCCCTGGTTGACTATAATTTGCCCAGATTTACAATAAAGCTCCATCTATTGTGTGTTAACATTAAACTAGGTCAATGTGATCAAAGACTGTACATCTGTTTCTCAATTTTCTCTGCTTATCATCTATCTTCTCCTCCTCTTCACATCGTTCGAACAATTGGTAAAACACAGCTCAATGTTTCATGTTTAAGGACTACAGTGCTTCTTAGTGCTTTCTTATTGTAAGTCTTATTGAACTGGTCTCAAGATGGAAGCCTCCAGAGAGACTGCCTCATGGCATAGTCACATATAGTCATATGACTATGGCAAGCCAGATGGGACATGTAGTACTTTTGCATTTCAAAACCCAAACATCCCCCTTTTCATAATGAACAAAGATACAAACATCTCATTTTTCCTAGTGAACAAAAGACAAATTTGCATTGCCAATCATGTGGAACTGTGAGTTACCCAAATGACTCCCTATATACCAACTGTTCTCATGCATTAATAACTGTTTGTTCTGCTGGTCAGCCTCTGTTGGGCTGATGACTTCCAGATCATGTCAGTACCTCCCCATGCTTTTTACATACTGATTTTTCAAGGAGTCTTTCAAGGTCACAACTTCTTTGTGTGCCTTTTCTGCCTGTCATTTTGCCTTGCTGTACACCTGGTTGAGTTCTTTGTTTTGTAAACTGTGGAACTGAAGGTCGTTATTTCCTCCTGGTACCTTTGTATCTCTGAAGTTTGTTTGTTCAGATCTCGCACAGCTTGTTTCATTGAAGATTTCAGTTTATCGTGAGTTTTCAATGCTGTATACTCAGCTTGACTCTTGTGCTTGAAATCTTCCAATTCAGCTTTGATGTGAACATTTTCCTGTACAACTGCTTCACCTACCTTCAGCTCATGCATTTCATTGCACTGATGTGGTCAGTAACCATTTTGTGGTTTACTTGAATAATGTCTCCCCCTCTCTGGGGTCTTCTGAGTCCCTCACTCTGGAGTTTTTTTTTGTTTCTCTTTCTCTGAAGCTTTCTGTCACCCTCCATCTGGGGCCTTCTGTTGCCCTTTCTCTGTTGGCACTCTCAGAGTTACTGGTCTAAGTTTTAGGCTTGCTTCAGGGGTGAGTGGCTGTTGCATCCCAGATCTTCAATCTTGCCACTACATTGGGCTTTCAGATTAATCTGTCCTTTTGGTATGAGTACCATCCTATCATATAGCCTCAACCTTACTTTCGAGGGCTTCATTTTGGAATCACCATGTTGAACTACTTTGCACATGTCTGTGAAGGTCATAAAGCTGCAGGACTCACCCATGTCTATCTAACACTTCTTGTTCATTTGATACTCTCCTTCTGCGGTCAACAATGTAATAGTCACAAACCATCTATCACCTATTGATTTGATGGAACAAACCTGTTGGATCGTGTATAGCTCTTCTTCATACTAATCCACTGCTATCTCTCCAGTGGTGATCTGTATAGGCTTATTTTGCTATTTTCTCAAACACTTGTGTGCGAAATGATTCTGCTTCTTGCAGTTAAAGCACTGCTTTCCCCTCGCTGGGAAATCCTTCTTTATCTTTGTATGAAGTCCTCCGCGGTATTTGCAACCTGCCCTTTGTTTGCAATTGGTCTGTCCTTACAGCCTGGAATATCTCTCAGCATAATGTATCTCCTCTGCTGTGCCATACATATGCTCTAGCTGATGTTTTACAACTTCCCCATTTCTGCACATGTCTATTGCTTTCTTGGGTGTCAGTTTTTAACCTCTCAGTAGACTTTCTCTCAACAAGGGGTCTTGTATGCCTAAGACTAATCTATCTTTAATCAAGTCATCTTTTAACTCTCCAAATTCACATGATTCTGCAACTGTGTTACTGCAGTTACATACTGATCTATGGTTTCCATTTCACCTTGAGCTCTAGTATTGAATACATAGCATTCATAAGTAACACTCACTCGAGGTTCAAAGCATTCATTCAAGGCTTTCAAAATATCTGCCACCTGTTTGCTTTGTTCATCGTATAGATTTAGGGTTGTATACAATTTGTAGCAGACCCTCCCCAACAGTGTTAGAAGTGTGGCTACTCTTATCGGTTCCAGATTGTTAATTAACTCTATTGCCAGCTCGTAGCTTTGCCATTGCAAGTGGAAAAACTGCTAATTCTGCAACATATCGTCTTTAATTTCAACAGGAGTTGGGAGGGGGAATGTTACAGCAGCCATGTGAACCCACTCAGTATCTTATTAGCAGCCCTTAGTTTGTTTGTTTTTCCTTGCCCTTTTTTAAAGCATATTTTAACAATTCTGTGTGCCTGGGTTCTCTGTGTCTCCTCTGCAGAATTTGCAAGATTTTGAATCTGTATTTTAGCTCCACTTCCTGACACCATGTTTAAGGACTGCAATGCTTCTCTGTGTTTTCTCATTGTAGGTCTTTATTGAACTGATCTCAAGATGGCAGCTTCCAGAGAGACTGCTTCATGGCATAGTCACATGTCTACAGCAAGCCAGATGGGACATGTAGTACTGTTACATTTCAAAACCCAAACACTCAATTTTCCCCTCTAACCCAATTTGCTGAGCTCAATTGCAATGCCTCTAACCCCACCAATGCCCTGGCTGAGCTGAGCTAAGTCAACACAGGTCAGAGAGTAAAGCTAGGGTCTTCTTGGCTCACTTTGCTCGGTTATTCCTTTGACAAACTCATTAAACTGTCATGAGGCCTACCCCCTTAAATTCCAATGGACCTCACAAACTTCCTCCTACTAATGTCTGTGTTATGGATAGGTAATGGGGAGTAAAATTAGGTTTCAATACATGCATTATCCAATAATCCAAATACTCAAGATTGGTTTTGTAAAATTGAATTAATTAAATCCAGTAATTTGAGGCTAGCAGCAGAAAACAACAACTCTGTAAAGTGCTGGATTGTCATGAAGAGCTAAATGTCTCACTACTCTCCTTCAGACGATGAGGCCTACCATCGATGCCTGGTCTGGCCACCATGGGCTAATCCACTGTCGAATCTAAATGCCCACTGAAATGGGCCACCAATGGGCAATTTAAAAACCTTTCAATGTGTAGAGTAGATTTTGTTACTAATGTGTTATTTCATTGGGATTATGTGGCCCGATTGGTGTGTTCTACCCGTGTGTCTTATCACACCAGCAAACCTAATAAGGCGAGGACCACTCAGGCCTATCAGGAAATCCATTCCTAAATGGAAGCAGATTGGCATTGTCATAAACAGCTTGATATGTGTTCAGGGTGCTGTGTTGAATCATGAAAAACAAGACATTGTGCAAACAAATGCTTGTAACTCATGAATTAGGATCGCATGATATTTTAAAAATATATTAGGCATGAAATTCAATCACCTTGACTTTTGGCTACTGGGGCCATGATTTGTGGCATGCACATTGGAAGAGGAGTGGGCAAGACACCAGATCTGTCTATCCACCTAGTTTCCACGATTGTAGAGTGGATATGTGTGATTCCCATGCTGTCTGGACTCCATTTCAGTGCCAGCATTCTCTGCACACTTCAGAGAGTGAAGTAGCATTTGGAAGAAACCATGTGCTCCTCAGAGCCTTCCCTTGTTAAAGTTGCAATCTCTAGAAAAGGGAAATGCAACACTGCACTGCCAGCTGCTAGATAATCTTTCTCTGCCATTCAGGGGCAAGAAGGAGAGATCTCCCAGATTTTGTAACACTGCCTGGACACAGTGTTGAGAGGATGAGGCTAAGGAGGTGGTCATGGAAACCCTCCAGACTAACCCTGCGAAGGGAGCAGGTGGCGAGGGTATTGAACGCCCAAAATGTGAAACCTCAAACCTGACAGCAGTGGCTCAAAAGGTTTAATGAAGTCACTCAGATGGTCAATGTGAGTGAAGGCATCTGCACCTCACACCTCTCAGCCACCACATCACACACTCCTCACACTGTTCAATGCACAACAGCCCCACATACCCAGCAGTTTTGGAAAAGGTTTTGCTGTTGGCCTTTGTGAAATGATGTCTCCCTGCTGGGGACTCTGAAATGGATTTATGGTGAAGGAATGTTGGGTTCATGATGGGGGTGGGCAAGTCCCTTTCAACTGAAGCAAAGTCTCACAATGTGGCCCCTCTCACTCTATGCAGTTGAATGTAATTCATATGGGTTCCTCCCTTCGTCATCCTCCTCCTCTTCTTCCTTTTCTTCCTTCTCCACCTTCTGATGGCCTGCGGATCTCAACGGGTAGTGGCTGAGCCCTCATTATTGCAAGACTGTGGAGGATGTAACACACCACCACAAACATGGACACCCTCTCGTTTGCACTGCTCCTGAGCGATGTAAGCCACACCCTTGCCTTTGGAGACCAAAGACTTGCTCCATGGTGTTGCAGATGGCTCCTGGGCTTTCATTGAAAGCCATCTGACTTCATGAGGTGGGATTGCAGAAAGGGGTAGGGGAGATAGGTAGGTTCTTGATTGGTAAGGGGTTCATAGGTTACGGGGAGAAGGCAGGAGAATGGGGTTGAGAAACTTATCAGCCATGATTGAATGGTGGAGCAGACTCGATGGGCCAAATGGCCTAATTTCTGCTCCTCCGTCTTATGGTCCTATGGTCTTATGGGCGGGTTGGGGGTGGGGTGTTGCAGGCCATGTGTGGAAGGGGTGGTTCTTGTTGCTGAGCAGCCATCCGGCTTGTAGGTCCGAAGATGGTTAATATAGTGGTCTGGCACAAGATAACAGCACCATGGGTGGTGCCAGGATAGTGCTCATTTAGCGAGATGAATTTCTTGTGTTTGTCACACACCAGGTCACACTGACTGAGTGACAACCCTTGTGGCTGTGGCACTGCTTCCTGTTGTCATGGATGAGCCACACGTGTGCAGTTGGGGGGTTTCTGCGCCATTGTGGGAAACCCACTATCCTGACAAACCCACCTCCCAATGCATCCTAACTTCCCTGACTCAGAGAAAAGATGATGAAGCTCCCTCTTCTCTTATGCAGCAGCTCTGTCACCGCACCCCTGCTGCCCACCCCCCACCGCCCCACCCCGCCTCTTCCCCCCCCCCCGCCCCCACCACACACAAACCAGATGCTTATATGGTCGCTTTTAATATCATCAGCCCCCTCCTGGAAGAAGCTCCTTCCACAGAATGAAGGGCGATGGTGATCTTCACGCAGTGACTCGCATGCTGCATCTCTAAATAGGCTAGAAACAGTGCTATGCAAATGAATTTTGTGCCCACATCATACTATTGTTAATTCCAAGATGACACACTTTTATGCACATAAAGGCAGAATTATAAATTGGCCATTACACATTAAAAGGGATAATCTTTTCAGAAACTTAAACAACAAAGTTGTTTTGAGGACAACATTGTTGAAATTGGTATTCATCTTGGTAGGTACTCTGCTACGGCATGAGGAGTATGATGAATTGTAACGCTGCGTAACTTTTATAATAAAAAGAAATTGGGGAAATATTGATCATTGAGGATGTAGCACTGATGGACTAATCATAGCAAGCTGGTATCTGTGACTTTGGAGAAGGACTGTTAATCCCAAATTGGGAACCTGAAGGCAGGGTCATTTCTGGGTCAATGAGACAGCACAATTTTTAAAGGCAAAGGCCGTAATTGGTCCAGAGGTGAGTTCGGCTCCCAATTAGTGGAGCTGGAAGTGGCCTGGAAGCAGGACCTTTTGATGGAAGGCGATCCAAAAAAGAAAATCAGCAGCCATTACTGGGCTTGCCATTGCCTGGAGAAATGGGCAGAGAGGAGAGCAGAGGGTCAGTAGGATCACGGTCCAAACAACTGCCCCAATGCTCACTTCCTCCAGTACTTAAGCTACTCTACTCAAGTGATGGCAAGTTTGGGCCACTGCATGAGCACCTCACTTTGACTATTCCTTTTTTGTACACGGTTTCTCATCAGCAGCCACAATCACCAATGGTTTTCCACCATGCTCTCAACAGCTATGTATTAACTCATCCCAGACTCTATCCATTATTAATATTGAAAATTTGATTCAGGCCCTCTCCAGCTTATTAACAGGCTCTTCAATGAGTGTCATATTTAAGTTAATTGGAGATGTGTGGGTTGCTGGCTACTCTCCTCCCCACCCTCCATTCAAAAATTCCCAGAGGCGTTGGAAGATGGACACGCTATATGAATGTATTTCAATGCATGCCCGTGGCTGACCTTTCCCCCACAGGCAATTGAAAATTCATTCCATCCTGACAGTGTTCTGCAATAGCTTGAGCTTTTCGAATGGAAGATTCTGAACAGCAGACTTGAAGACCAGTTACTTGCAGGTGACACCGTAAAGGGACTCTCCTGGAAACAATCTCCAGTGTCCTGGATTCTTGATGTAGCTGTACTTAGGAGTCTCTGTTGTGCCAGTGCTCCCTTTAGCTGCTGCTGTTGGTTCTGTGTTGAAGCCATAGTTGTTAATGTTATGTTAGCTGCATTGTTAAGGAGGATATTGATTGATTAAGTACCTTGAATACATATGAGTAGGGCCTGGTCAGCTGTATCTCAGTATGTGTCACTTGTGCCTCAAAGTTATAAGGTTCCAGGTTCAAGTTCCACTCAAGAGCTTAAGGATCTATTGTCTCTCTCTCTCAAACATCCTGACTCCCAATATACAGGGTCTAATCTATCTTTCTCTCTCCCTAACTCCCAGCATACAGGATCTAATCTCTGATGTTTTCTCACTCAAACTCACAGTATACAGGGTCTCATCTCTCTTTCTCACTCCCAATATACATGACCTAATCTATCTATCTTTCTCTCTCACTCTTAAGAGCACAGGGCAAAAAGCTAACATTCCAGTGCAATATTGAGGGCGTGTTATGCTGTCTTTCAGATGAGGTGTTAAACTGAGGCCCCATCTGCCTGCTTGGGTGGATGTCAAAGGTCCTATAAAAAAGGATTGTCCTCAATTTGTCAATTACCTGGACACGCTGTGACATTCTGTCCTGCCATCTGGAGGTGGAGGGCTCTCTATGCGGGAGTCCCCCCCTTTACCATCGGGATTTGGCATAGAGGATGTTGCAGGCAGCAGTCTCAAAAAGTGAAGGTTAAAGTAGTTCCTGGAGTCTGTGGTGTTAGGAGTCCGAGTTCCATGTGTATATAAGCTATACAAAGTTGCAGCTCTTTTTTGATTAATTGAGGGGGCTGCTCTTCAAATTTTGGTTGCACTTTAGCCCCACACTCGTGGCCTTTGGCCACCCAGTGCGAAGGGGGCGTGCAAGACGGAGGACTTCCTCATGGGGCCTTCTCCTTGACCTGGTCAAGGTGGCCATTAACAGGTCGAGGCAGTGGGCGGTGGAGGGGGTTGTCCAGCCCGACTGTTTGCCCCTCTTCTGAGGCTACATTCGCACCCGGGTGTCCCTGGAGAGTGAGCATGAGATGTCCATTGGTATGCTTGATACCTTCCATGACCGGTGGGTACCATAGGGACTAAAGTACATCATCAGCCCGGGAAATGATGTTTTAATTTAATTTGTTAAGTTTCCGCTGAAGGTTTTGATTTTTGTTACAGTACCCTTTAAGAGGTTGATCATTAATCGGTTAGTTTATTAACTCATTTGTTGTAACAACTCAAAGTAGTAGAAAAAAGGACTGCTGGGGCGCTGGCGAATTGGTAGGTAGAAGGAAGAGACATGTAATGCTGCATCCTGTGAATAAACCTACTATCAAGAAAAGGATCTGTGTCTAGTTTCATACTTCACCATCTGGCCTGGATCCGTTGAACAATAAGATGTTCAATCTTATTTTGCTTATAAATGCCCTGCTAGCAGCCACTTCTGGCCTGAAACAATTCTCACTTATCACTATAATAGCAGCTTTAGCCTGAGAATAGAAATGTGAGATCTACATCTGCTGCCGGCAGAAACACAATGTTCTGGAAAGAGGACCAAGAGGGAACAGACTGATTAGTACAATTCATTGTACCTGGCTTTTAATAACAAACAGGAAAAACTATTTGCAAAGTTACTTCTGTTAAAAAGTGATCAATTTACTCTATCTGCAAGTGCAACACCATATGACAGATGAGTAATTCTTTCTGCCGAGCACAGTGGACTATTCAGGGCTTGGTGCCAAATTGGCTTTACAGCTTATTAGCCTCCTTGGAGAATCTTGGGTTTGGATTTTAACTTGGGGCAGGAGTGTGACAGGAGTTAGAGTCGGGGTTGGGATTGATAGGAGCAACAAGTTCTCACATTTGAGCTCAGGCCATTCTAACCCCAGGGCCTCATCACCTTATTGGGCTCCCACCTAAACACAATTTGAACGCCAAGGAGAGCGACACTCTCAAGAGTGTGAATTTGAGTGACATTGACGCCAGTGACTCGAGTAAAACGGATGCCAGCACTAAGGTAAATCGTTGTGTGCGATTTGGGTGTAGAGGCAGCGGTGGGGTAAGGGAAAGAGCTCTGAGACTTCTTCTGTGAAAAATAAAGGTTCCTTGCAAACTTGTTCCTCCTGGTTTACAAGGAAATAACTAGAATTTAAAAAGTCCTACTTTGCTGGATCTCTTCATGCCTTGGATCCATCTGGTGACAGGTTTCCCCAGCGTGTTTAAATACGTCTAGGGTTAAACTCGCATGAGGGTCCAAATGCCTTAATCAGGTGTCGAATTGGAATATTAATTTGGCCCTCACCTGCCTGTGGTCAGAGCTTCATTCCACCCGCAACCCAGGAGATAAAGAGGTGGGACCGTAGCACGAATGGTCCAGTAAATGATGTGCCCCTGACTCGAATTCTTACTTGCCCCATCCTCATCAGGCATATAGGTTTAAAATCAGGCCTACTAGTATCAAGAAACAGTGTTCCTGCTTTGGTGTCAGAAGAAGGGAGCAATCTTTATAGTTTTTTTCTATTTGTGAAGGAAGATTAAAACTGGAATTGTGACTAGAAATGTAGCTTTATGGCACTGATAGAGTTACAGCAGCAACCTGCCAGACTTTCGTTCAATCTACAATGTTAGCAATTTTCACCTTCCTTTCATTATTAAGTAGTTAAGAATGATCTCAAGCAATATGTGGTATCAAGAGAGAATCAATATGCTTCCAGTCATCCGCAGTAACAATGAATGTAGAGAAAAAAATGGTTTAATTTGTTAAAATGTGTTGTCATCTCCTTGGATGGGTGTGGGGATTCAGCCAAAACCAGCTTTGGGATATTCCTGCTCAAGACAACCACTTTGATCTTTTTCATATATTAATATGTATCTGTACATAGAAAAATGCAAATTGCACAATTATGTAGGAATAAAAGAGTATGAATAAAAGAGGTCCCCAAATTGTATGGCCTTGACTTCAATCAGACTTAAAGTTAATCAACATCCTCAGAACTCACGGAGGATGCAGTGCTGAACCATTTCTTATGCCGCCCTTAGGGGAATGGCTCTGCCCAGGTTCCTCTTTCTTATTCCTTGTTCCAATCCTGATTTTGAGTCTGGTGATGGTTTGGAGAGGTAAAAGTTTCGTCTTAAAAGTACACTATTAGTCTTTTAGAAGTATGGAAAACACAAAGGATAAAAGCTGCCCTGAGAGATGCTTGTGCACCTAACTAGCTGACTGACAGAGACCAAAACCCTGGAATTATTTAAGAAAGAGCTAGATGCTGTGATGAGGGTGACTGTAGGCATTTTTTGGATGAAAGCCCAGTGACCTTCCTCATTTATATCTATCCTGTGATCCAGTAGAAGATGCAGCTTAATTGGGGAATGGACCTCATGTTGAGATCTTCAGTGAAACTGTCTAGCAGTTCATAGCAAAGTGAAGATCTGTTTGCCCCTCATTACCATTCAGTATTGTCAACTATATTTACATTTCTGCTCTTATACTTTGTTCTTATAGGCTTTCTGAGCAAATGTATTATTGTTTTCACTAACTCTCCATTATACATCAGAACCCACTTTTAAGGTCACAAAGAGTCCTTAATTAAACTCAACCCATTATCAATTAAAAATACATTGCATACTAAACCGTTCTAGAAAACACTGCTCAGGATGCATTCAAGTGAGCCAAATCTTATAGCAGGACAAATTTCAATGCTGGACAAGAGCTTGGTGAGTTGGAAGTGTTTATTGCTGCTGATTTT
Organism: Carcharodon carcharias; assembly: GCF_017639515.1. NCBI lineage: Eukaryota > Metazoa > Chordata > Chondrichthyes > Lamniformes > Lamnidae > Carcharodon > Carcharodon carcharias. The sequence continues at coordinate 32,283,845 of NC_054491.1, read as the reverse complement.
ATATTCCAGCAGAATATAATCATATATTGCTTAATTCGTTCTTTTCTGAAGCAAGTTCTCATTTGATTTAATCTACTGGAATATTTCATCAGATTGTATTTACCACAAATTAATGGCCATTTTTTGACATTACACCAGTGACTACACTTCAATGAGGACTTAGAATACTTCCTATGCTGAGAGACACTTGAGGCAAAGCGCATGCTTATGGGTAGAATCTTCGGCTCGGTGAGCGGGGGCGGGTTGCAAAATGCCGCACAGTGACATCAGGTGTGCATCCCGACATCACCGCGCGTCATTTAGAGTTTCAATTCGGCGGACATGCATCAGAGTTGGCTGCGCACCTGCCGAACTGTCAAAGGCCTATTAAGGCCATTAAAAAGCCAATAAAACAATTAGCTGAGCTGTCCGTCCAACCTTAAGGTTGACATGCAGACGAAGAGCCCTAGCGGCCTTCACATTTTTCATGGAACCTCATCCACAGGTGGGATGAGGTTTCATGAACGTTTTTAAAGCGTTTTCAAAAATTTTTAATAAAATAAATGGACATGTCCCAGCTCATGTGACAGTTTCACATGAGGGGACATGTCCTTAAAATTTTTTTTTAACTTTATTCAAAGTTTTATATGTGAAAGTAATCTCCCTGAACACAGAGGTTTCTGCACTTACCAACTCAGGCAACCCAGCACCAACCCCCTGCCCACACAGAGAGCGCTCAGCCCTTCTGGGTGCATGTCACCATGGGCAGGCCTCAATTGGCCCAACCAGCCACCTGCCTGCACAACCCCCTTGACAGGGAGAAAAATTCTCCCCTATGTAGCTAGTTTTTCCTGGAATAGGTCATGAACCTATAGCCTGGGGGGTATTCCAAAGCATATCAATATCAAGGAAAGCTAATCAGGAGTCTCTCCTGCTCTTACCCCTGGCCATGTTGGGAGGGAGGATTTGCAGGTCTGACAATCAACTTGTTTAACTGTATTATGAATACACCTTCTATGACCTTCAAGTCCTGGAGTGGGATTTGAACCTAGAGCTTCTGGCTTAGAGACAGGAACACTACCCACTGCACCACAAGGTCTCTGAAAAATGCTTCTCTGGCTGCTTAAGATGTCCTGAGATCTTGGAAGGCACTATATAAATGCAAGTCCTTTCCTTTCTGTTCCTATCAATCTCAGGCTCACCAGATAATTTTTCAGTCTCCACCTTTGTCCCATAGGCCAATGCTACCACAACAACTAAACACTGATTTTCTGTAAGTACATTAGAGAGAGCCAATCACAAACAGAGAACTTAACTCAGCAAACTGCTTTCTTCCAACATAATAGGATAGATTCTTCTTTGCAATCTCCCTTGAACAGAGATGGGATAATGACACAGAATGGAATATCCAAGTCACTCACCATCCTGACTTGGAAATATATCCCCATTCCTTCACTGTCGCTGGGCCAAAGTCCTGGAACTCCCTTCCTAACAGCACTGTGGGTGTACCTGCACCACATGGACTGCAGCGGTTCAAGAACACGGCTCACCATCACCTTCTCAAGGGCAATTAGGGATGGGCAATAAGAATGTCGGCCTAGCCAGCAGCACCCATGTCATCTTAAAGAATAAAAAAAAATTCACTGAGCAACACCAGTTACTACTGATTTTCAAGACCATCATCTGGAATGTGGGGTTATGACTCAGGGGGTGTGGTATAAAGGTCAGAAGGGTCCCCAACAGAAGGAAAAGGACTTCTAAAAGCTTCTCTTCTATTGATCTGGTGCGCGCTTACTGTCCAATGGAGACCCCAGCCTGGGATACTTATCTCCTGATCTTTAGGTTCCTTTGCTCCTTTAAATGCCCACAAGCCTCTTCTCCTGCTTGGGGTTTGACAGCTGGGCATTGGTGGGTTCCCTCTTGGCAGTGGATTATTGAGACAAATTGTAAAAACCCTGGCCCCAAGCCAATTTCGAAGAGCTGACTCAGCACACATCCATGATCGAATCTTGAGTTCAATTCCCACCAAAGTCATGTCAGTTGACTGGCAACACCTGGAATGGTGAGGAAATTCTTTCGGTGGGAGGGGTGGGGGGAGAATTCCACTGTAACTGTTGTGGACTTGCAACTTATCTGACCACATACATGAATGTATTATACTATATAAATGTTGAAATGCTGTTCTACATTTCCCACCATTCGCACTTTAACAATTGACACTTCCTTAGATTCAATGGTTTGACCGATTGTAATGGTCATGAAAATTAAAGCTTAAAAATTTTTGAATATTCAGCTGTCACACTACACTGTGACAAGGGATGGAAATGCCCCTCCCCCACCTGAAGTGCACATTACAACAGTATGAAAAATTGTCCTGCATACGCTTGACCTATTTACACATACCTATCTCTGGACCATGGGTCAAAGGCAGACAAGGGGTTAAAAAAAAGTTTGAATCCAGCCCCAAAGTGGCTCATAGGAATGGCAACAGCCTCGGTGTTTGTGACTTTGTTTTTGGAAGCATCACCAGCTGGAACAATGCAGATTCTTGTTTTACTTATTTATTAATAAAATGTGGCTTCGTTGGAATGCAAGCATCTTTTGCCCATTCCTAATTGCCCTTGAGAGGGAGATAGTAAGCTGCTTTCTTTGATTGCTGCAGTCTGTGTGGCGAAAGTGCTCCCATGGTCAATGTTGAGGACTTGCAGGGCAGTCTCTCCTGATTGTATGGAATCATGCTGCGACCTCTGGTGGGTCTGACCTGTGACCTGCCAGTAGAACAGGGTATGACCAGGGATGCTGATGGTGCAATCAGGGATGTTGGCTGGTAGGGTATGATCCTGTAAGTATGATAACATCAGGCTGTTGCTTGACTCATTTGATATAATGCCACTACCTCCAAGTTCTCCAGCAAGTCACACACCATCCTGCCTTAGAAATATAGCACCACTTCTTCATTGTCAGTGGCTCAAAATCCTGGATTGCCCTACCAAAGTGCGCTGTGGTAGTGTATTTAATGAATGTTGCCCAAGCTCATGACACCACATCCCAAGAATGAATTTCAACAAAACCATGGGGAAGTTAAGATTTATGATGCTCTATTCCCCTTCTGCTAGTAATTGTACACTATCGCGACTGCATGTTAGTCAAAGTCTTTGGCTTTTCTCTCTGCTGAGCAACTAAAGCCTGCTGGAACAATCTCTGCAACTCCAAGAATGCTTTATTATCATCCGCTTGCTGTTGCTAGGCAACAATCCAAGAATCTGTGGCAATATCTGCAAGACATCATCATCAACAGCTGCTAAAATATATAAAAATGGTTTCTGTGTAGCTGGTTTAAGTGTCATTGTCTGAAGCTGGTTATAATTCAACACAATCAAATTATAAACACCTAACTGTTTGCCAATAAATTTTAGGCTTGCCTTTGGATTTCTATGGACTGCATATTAAAAATGATCAATTTATAATATTTGAATGTCAACCCAATTACTCATTCATGTTTGAACTGATTTAGCATTTTATTGCCAAAAAAAGGTTACAAAATATTGCACAAAAGAAAATGTAGGTGCCTAATTCAGAATATTCTCCATGCCAATAGGGAAAAAGATTAGAGAACATTTCGGTCTGATCAGGAATTTGTGTGAAGACCAAGAATGAGTCTGGTTCCATGCTCATACCCTCCTTGCAGCTGCCTCATCAGTTAATTGTGAATAATTTACCTAATCTCGCTGTTGTATCTTTAGTGGAAAGCCACACAGGAAAATATAAACTATAAACTATTTGAATATTCAAAAATTTTTAAGTTTTAATTTTCATGACTATTAGAATTGGTCAAACCACTGAATCTAAGGAAGTGTCAATTGCTAAAGTGCGAATGATGGGAAATATATAACAGCATTTCAACATTTATATAGTATAATACATTTGTGTATGTGGGCAGATAAATTGCAAGTCCACAACAGTTCCAGTGGAATTCTGTCCCCTCCCCCAAAAGCCACACCGGAAAAGATAAACTATAAAGAAATTATGATAAATTGAGGAGGTAATACAAACTATTTATTATTTATCAATAGCCTGAATTTTATAGCCTGAATTGTGCCTGCTGTGCAGGACTCTATGAATGGCAGTCAGGACACATGGGGCCAAAAAATGAGGATGAATATCACAGCTAGGGACAGTTTGATTAAAATACAAAGTCAGTGCAATGCAGAAATGTAACACCAAGGTGGAAGAGGGTTGGAAGACACAGACGAAACTGGGGCAGGATCAGGACAATTACCTTCTTCTTGCATAAATCAAACTTTTCAACATTACCATTATTATCACAAGAGGAGGTCTTGTGGCACAATGGGTAGAGTCAGAAGCTCTGGGTTTGAGTCTCACTCCAGGACTTGATGGCCATAGAAGACACATTGATGGCCGAACAAGTTGCCTATTAACCTGTAAATCCTTCCAATAGGCCTATGGCAGTATGCAAGGCTAGGACAATCTCCTGGTCAGCCATGCTTGATGTGGGGTGGTGTCCCTCAAGCTATAGCCTCTGATGATAGGCTAATGACCTGTTTCAGGAAAATAAACAGCTCTGGAAACAGACATAAGTGCATGTTTTTTCTGCTTCATGGGTCATTGGATTCTGGAATGCTCTTAGTCTAAATATTATTATTTTGGTTAAATAGTTTGATCTAGCTGTATAATAACTTAACAGAATCCTAGTCAATTTAGAAAGGTTTTACTATGCAATGCTATATTGCATGGGTGATATTGAATCAGTCCAGTTCTCCTGAGACTTCGGCTGGATACACCCAAGATTAACCCTTCTTCCTCCAATCTGGCCCAAGGTCTGGATCAGCAGCCCTTAGCAAAAAGATAAATGTGACAGGCTAATGGCCACATGTGTCCTGACTGCCATTCATAGAGTCCTGCACAGCAGGCACAATTCAGGCTATAAAATTCAGGCTATTGACAAACAATAATTAGTTTGTATTACCTCCTCAATTTATCATAATTTCTTTCCTCTATGGTTTATCTTTTCCTGTGTAGCTTTCCACTAAAGATACAAGAGCAAGATTAGGTAAATTATTCACAATTAACTGATGAGGTAGCTGCAAGGAGGTACCGAGCATGGAACCACACTCATCCTGGTCTTCACACAAATTATTGGGAAGAAACCCCTAGGGTTATTTTGGCCAAAGTATAAAAAATAGGCATTAAATGGCTGCAGTGCTAATAAGATTAACGTGTTTGGAAGCCTGGATTTAGAACTCAAATTTGGTCCAAATTGCCAGTTACTATAATTTGAACTTGCCTGGAGGAGCTAAACCAAACAACTTGCACACATAACACTCAAGTGCTGGTAGATGCACTTTTCATGGAGCAGTATATATGTGCTCCTCGCCCCCATTCTCATTGAAAACATGGGGTGCTCTGGTTAGGCACCTGTCTGCAGATCATAAGGTGGCTCAGAGACTGAGGAAAAGGGTATGCAGGTTCTTTGACATGATACTGGAGGTATTGGTGGAGGAGGTCTAGAGGAGGAGGGTCCTTCTGTCCCTCTCTCCTGCAACAATGGGTGCAGTTCTGCCTGTTCTCCCAATCCTTGTCCAGACCAAGGGGAACACTGTCAGGAAGATATAATAGTTCTCATAATGTGATTGGAATTTATTGTTAAATAGAGTAATAGTTGGATGTGTCTGTGTGTCTGTGTGTGTGTGTGTGTGTGTGTGTTGAACTTAATTGGATTAAAGGCAGCTAGTCTAAAGGCTTTGATATAAATATGGTAAACATGGGGGAAGTTTACAACGTAAGGCATAAAAGGACATTTGCATTTTTAAATACACCAGGCTATATTGTTTTCAGAGGAGGGGTGAAATGTGTCACCCACAGGTACAGGTTAGAAACAGCGTGTTTATTTTTCCCAAAGATTACTGGTAAAACTTAGTGCTATGAGAGATTTTTATTATCAGGAAGGTAAAGTCCAAAGACATAGTGAAACAATTGGTATTTGCATTTAAAGGGGAAAACATGTATAAAGGAGAGTAGGCTGTGTTTAAGGGTAGGCAGTCTAAGATTCAACAAGTGTGAAATACCTTCAGCCTGTATATACCAAACTGCTGCCTTCTGAGACTGAAGTTAAGAGAACTCACTTTGAATTCAACTGTTTCACATATTGTTTTCTTTGCCTGGGTCTTTAAAGAATATGTGTTTTACTGTTGCCTTAACGAAAGTGTAACTGGGAGTCAGATTAAGTAGGGGATTTAGCAGTTATCATACTAATAATTTTTAGATTTATGTATTTAAAGTCATTTTTAGTAATAAATGTTTAATCTAGTTTTGTAAAAACCTATAAGACTTGGTGGTCTTATTACTATTGAATTGAAAGCACGCATCTCGAAATTTATTCATTTTTCCAAAACAAGTTGTGACAGTTGTTTCAAGTTTCCCTTTGGGATTTGAACAACCCAACATCTACCATCGGCTGTGCCATAACATAGTTGTGAGCTCTTTGTGGGATATATTTGAAAGTCCTTGATTGGATAGGAGTTGGTGAATCTTAAGGTGATGAGTTTGAGAAGCACTTTGAATTCAGGGGTTGATATGAGGCTTTTTTTGTAGTGGTGAGACTGCAATATGGCTTTGACAATTGCTGAGTCTTGTCTGGGAGATGAAGTTATAACTTTGGCTGGTTTACAAAAGGTAACTGAAGTTAAGTTTATGGAATAAATTACAATTGGGGTTACCTGCAGGGGTATAATTGAAGGTATAGCATAGAGTTTAAAATTGGAAGTGATACCCGGCCCTAGTGAGTCACAGCTGGAGGTAGTGAGACTTCAGTTAGAAATGAAGAAGCTTGAACTTGAACAAACAAGGGAAATGAAAAAAACTGAGCTAGAGGCAGCAGAAAAGGAAAGGCCATTTCAAAGGGAGCAAGTCGAAAGGCAGGAGAAAGAAAAGAATCTGGAACTGGAATTCTAGGCAAGAGAGAAGGATAACAAAAGAGAGGCAAAGGAAAGAGAGAAGGAACGAGAAAGGGCATACCAGCCTAAAAGGCTGGAAGTTAAAAAAGAGACCTCAGATTCTGGAGAAAGTGCTGATGAGGGGGAAATCCTTTAACCCGAAGTGCAGTGGGGAGATGATTAAATTTGTACAAGAGCTTCCAAAGTTTGAGGAAAGAGATGTTGAAGCATTTTTTTATCTCATTTGAGGAGATAGCTAAACAGATGAAATGGCCACAGGAAAACTAGACATTGTTGTTACAATCCAGGTTGGTGGATAGAGCAGATGAGGTTTATGCTTCACTGACAGAAAAAATGTCAGTGAACTTTGTTGTGGTAAAAAAGGCTATTTTGAGTGCATTTAAGTTGGTTCCTGAGGCACACAGGCAGAAATTTAGGAACATGAGAAAACAGCCTGGGCAAATTTATATTGAGTTTGAAAGAGTAAAACAAAGTAATTTTGACTGGTGGATGTAGGCATTAAAGTAGAGGCAACATATGCAGCTCTTAGAAAGGTAATTCTTTTGGAAGAATTTAAAGATTCAATTCCTTTGCTAATGAGAGCTCATGTGGAGGAACAGAGAGTTCAAACAGTAAGACAAGCAGCAGAGATAGCTGATGATTATGAGTTAGTTCATGGAGCTAAACCTTTATTCATCACCCTTTTACATCAGATAAGGAAAGAAAGTGGGAGGGTGAAGGGATGGTGGTTAGTCAGGGAAAAGAAGGATTAGGTGGAAATTTTCAGGAAGTTTTTTCTCAGAATTACAACGAAGGTGCTGAGGGTAGAAGTGACATTCGAAAATTGAGGTGTTTTCATTGTAATAAAATTGGACACAGGAAGTTAGTGGGCTGGAAATTTCAGGGAAAATCTGTTGGAATTATAGAGGTGCAGAAAAGTTCTTGAAGTAACAGTACAGTGGGTTCTGAGGCTCAGGCACAGGAAAAACCAATAGTTTATGTACAGGTGAAATAGAAAGAATCAATGATACATAAAGAAGTGGGACTATGTTCACAATTTACCCAAGCGAATTCTAAGGAGCAAGTTGCAGAGATGTTTAAAGATTTTGTATGTGAAGGGAAATTCTTTCCATATGTACAGCTTAGATTAGGTAAAGGTGTTAAAATTTTAAGAGGCACAGGAGCTAGTCAATCCTTAATGATGTGGATGTTGATATTTATTCAGAGGGAGTATTGCAGGAAGTGGGGTTCACAGAGATGCTATACTATTCCCTTGTGGAAGGCAACTTTAAAGAGTTAGTGGAAAACAGGCGAAGTTGGAGTGGTGGAAAAATCACCCATTGCAGGAGTTCAATTTATCTCGGGTAATGATATAGCTGGATCACAAATGTGGGTGATGCCTATGGTAGTTGAGTAGCCTGTAGAGGTGTCTTCAACAGAAGTGTTGCAGAGAGAACATCCTGGATTTTTTCCAGATTGTGTGGTTGCGTGATCACAGGCTCATAGGTTGAGACAAGAAGAACAGGATGTTCAAAGGCAGGGAGAGGGTGTGGAAATCCAATTAACTGACACTGTGTTTGATAAAAACAAAAAAACTGCGGATGCTGGAAATCCAAAACAAAAACAGAATTACCTGGAAAAACTCAGCAGGTCTGGCAGCATCGGCGGAGAAGAAAAGAGTTGATGTTTCGAGTCCTCATGACCCTTCGACAGAACTTGCTGACTCGAAACATCAACTCTTTTCTTCTCCGCCGATGCTGCCAGACCTGCTGAGTTTTTCCAGGTAATTCTGTTACTGTGTTTGATAACATTGTTCAGGCAGAAAGACTGGAAAACAATTCAGCTGAAGTGTTTAACTCAAGGCAGTTGGTGGAGTTGCAGGAAAATGATTTGCAAATACAACATTTATATGAAACAGTTTATTCAGAAACAGGGGCAAGATGTATTCCAGAATGTTATTACCTTAACGGTAATGTTTACATGAAAAAACAGAGGCCTTATCATGTTTTAGCAAATGAAAGCTGGAGGAAGGTATATCAGATTGTAATACCATTTGGATATAGAAATGGGATTCTGAGGTTAGCTTATGAAATTCCAATGCGGGTACAGTTTGGAATTAGAAAGACACAGGCCAAAGTACAAAAGCGTTTTTTTATCGCCTGGATTGTATAGTGATGTAGTCAAATTCGTAGAACATTGTTGCACATGTCAGACGATAGGGAAACCACAAGCAGTGATTAAGCCAGCAAATTTAATTCCAGTTCCAGCATTTGAAGAACCTTTCACTAGGGTCATGATTGATTGTGTAGGACCCTTCACTCAAACTAAAAGTGGAAATCAGTATTTCTTGACAATAATGGATGTGTCTACCAGTTTTCTTGAAGCAATGCCTTTGAGAAATATTACAACAAAGAAGAGTTAACTAAATTTTTTACAAGATATAGTTTATGTAAGGAAATACAATCAAATCAGGGTTCAAAGTTTTGTATCACAGCTGTTTAAGGAAGTAATGAACAGTTTGGGGATAAAACAATTTAAGTCAACAACGTATCATGCTGAGTCACAAGGGCTTTGGAAAGATGGCATCAAACTCTAAAAATGATGATGATAGCATACAGTCTGGATTATCCACAGGATTAGGACAGAGGAATTCCATCCTTACTATTTGCTTTTAGGAATGCTCCTAATGCATCAACTGGTTTTAGTCCTTTTGAACTATTCTATGGTCATGAGGTAAGGGACCACTGAAATTGATTTATGAGAAATTGGTGGATCAAAATTGAGAGACTGCTCTCCTGGATTACGTATCAAGCTTCAGAGATTAGACAGAACATGTGAGTTGGCTAGGGAACATTTAAAGATATCACAGCAAGTGATGAAAGTGAAAGCAGGCAGGAAAGCTATAGCTAATAATTTTGCTGCTGGCGAGAAAGTGCTAGTTCTGTTACCAGTACTAGGTGACTCATTAAAGGCAAAGTTTAGTGGGCCTTACAGGATTGAAAAGAAACTGAGTGAAGTAAATTATTTAATAAATACTCCAGATAGAAGAAAAAAGCAGAGGTTGTGTCATATAAATATGCATAAAAAGTACTTTGACAGGGAAAAGGACCAGAAGGAGGTGTTAGTGGTAGTAGATAATGAGAAAGAAGTAGAAATGCAGTATTCTGAAATTGATTTTGCTCTAATGAAATTGGATAATAAGGGGGCTCTTGAAAATTTAAATGTAATATTGAATTACCTCCCAGACAAGTGTCAAAGTGATTTGGAGAAGCAATTGCAGTCACGCTACTATTTGTGGAAATAAGTTGGGGAGGACAGATTTAGCAATACATGACATATCTGTAGAATTTTAATCTTCAGTAAGGCAATGTCCTTCTAGATTAAATCCAGCAAAGTTGTCACAAGTGCCAAAATAAATTGATTTCATGCTTCAAAATCATATCCCTGAGTTTAGTTGCAGTAATTGGAGTTTGCCAATGTGCTGGTACCAAAATGGAATGGAACACAAAGACTGTGTGTGGACTATCAAAAGGTGACTGCAGTGATTAAAGCAGATTCATATTGTATACCAAGGTTGGAAGATTGCATTGAGAAAATAGGACAATAAAAATTTATCACAAAGCTTGACTTGCTAAATGGAAATTGTCAAGTACTATTATTGGAGAGAGCAAAGAAGATATCGGCTTTTGCCAAATTGACTTCATTAGTTTAAAGTCATGCAATTCGGTATGAAGAATGCACCTGCAATATTTCAAAGACTGATAAAGTAATTGCAGGTCTGAGCAATTGTGCTGTTTATATTGACAACTTGATAGTTTTCAGTCCTACATGGGAGGAGCATTTACAGCACCTGGAAGAATTGTTTTTCGATTACAAGAAGCTAATTTGGTGATGACTTGGGTAAATGTGAATTTGCAAAAGCGCAAGTTCTGTATCTAGGCCATTCTATTGGACATGACAAGGCAGCTCCAAGAGACGGGAAAGTCAAGACTATTGTGGATTTCCCAGTGCCTACAACAAAATGAGATTTCTGGGCATGAGTGGGTTTTATTGGAAATAAATAAATATTGCGCCATTGACGCAAGCGATATAGACACTGGGGTTGTACTGTTACAAGAAGATGAAAATGGAATTGAAAAAACTGATAAGGTATTTTTCACGAAAGTTGAATGTGCAACAGAGAAGATATTCAATGATCAAAAAGGAAATTTTGGGTTTGGTGTTAGCGTTGCAGCATTTTGAAATTTATTTGGTAAACAATTCATCAGAAACAATTGTTTATACAGACCACAATTCTTTAAAGTTTTGGACAAATTTCAAAACAGAAGTGCAAGGCTATCCAGATGGAGTTTATTACTGCAACCATTGAATCTACAGATTATACATGTCGCTGGATGAGAAAATCTGATTGCAGATGCTTTATCAAGCATTTGAAATTTAAAGGGAAAATTGGACTTTATAAAACCTGGAATTTGAACTGGAATGATTTCTGTTGATTTGTATATATAAATTATGTTAAAGCAAGCATCTGGTAATGTAATCGTGTAAGTATATAGATAATTATAGGAGATGGTATAAGATGGGTTAATAGAATTAAACCAACTTTTTAAATTATAACGGTTCATTTTTTAATAAAGAGGGAGATGACAGAAAAATAATAATTCTCATAATGTGATTGGAATTTATTGTAAAATAGAGTGATAGTGGGATATGTCTATGTGTATGTGTCTGTGTGAGACGTAATTGGATTAAAGGCAGCTGGTCTAAAGGCTTTGATGTAAACGTGGTAAACATGGGGGAAAGTTTACAATGTAAGGTATAAAAGGACATTTGCATTTCTAAATAAACCAGACTAGGTTGTTTTCAGAGGAGGGGTGAAATGTGTAAGGTGTCATGCCAGGTGAAGTTTAGAAACAATGTGTTTATTTTTCCCAAAGATTACTGGTAAAACTTAGTACTGTGAGTGGAGGCTGCAGGTAAGGGTAGGCAGTCTAAGATTCAACAAGTGTGAAACACCTTTAGTCTGTATGTACCAAACTGCTGCCTTCAGGGACTGAAGTTAAGAGAACTCACTTTGAATTCCACCTGTTCAGGGTATTGTTTTCTTTGCCTGGGTCTTTAAAGAATATGTGTCTTACTGTTGCCTTAATGAAAGTGTAACCGGAAGTCAAATTAAGTAGGGGGTTTAGAAGTTATCATAGTAATAATTTGTAGAACTATGTGTGTATTTAAAATAATTTCTTCTAGTAATAAATGTTTAATCTAGTTTTGTAAAAACCTATACGACTTGGTGGTCTTATTACTATTGAATTGAAGGCACGCATCTCAAAATTTATACAAATTGCAAAATAAGCTGTGGCAGTTGTTTCAAGTTTCTCTTTGGGATTTGAACAACTCAGCATTTACCATCGGCTATGTCGCAACATAGTACCCATGACTGAAAACTCCCTTTCCCTTGTTGATCCCTATAAGGTTGATCCCCATCAGGTAGTGGAGCACAAGGCTTGCCCTTTTTAGATTATGTCCTCAGAGAATGTCCAGAATAGCTGTTACTGCAGTGTTGGTGATATCTTGACAAAGTTTTTCAGAAGGTCTCTTGTTGGGTTTCAAAGATCCTCTTCATAGCTCTCGCAGTAATGAACTTGCGTAGTAAGTATCCCCTTTAAGCAGCACTTGAAATTGGCATCAATGTCATGTTTACTCCCAAATAGCTGGTCACTTTTAGGAGAGAGAGTTAGTTGAAGTGTTAGCCATTAAAATGCCCTGCCATCTCTTTAATGAGTACTAGCAGGTACTTTAGTTAGTAATCAAGTGTTTAACAAGCCACTGGGTGGCTTTTTCTAGCGCTGACTTCAATGCCTTTATCAAGATGGTGTCCTGATTTAAACATGGGGTACACCAGCATTTAAGCCTAAGACATTGGGAGGAATTGTCCTAAATGTGGTAGCAGGCAGGTAAAATGCCATTTTATCTGTCGGCTGTGACGATGGATTTTCACACTATATTGTCTCAACCCTGTCACCTTACTAATGCATTCCTGGGAAATACGCCGTTTCCATGAGGGTGGGCTGTCTGCTTTATCACGCCAGGCACCACATTTAAAGTACAGCTGCACTCAGTGCTTCCAGCCCAAAACCGCAGCAAAGAAGACATGGCCCTGAAAGGCCCTCGGGTGCCTTTTGGATGCTGTGGAGGCCCGCTGTGTTATCCTCAACCCCCAGCTATGGCTGCAGAAGGAGCAGCTACATCACTACTCTGGCTCAGTAGGTGATGGCAGTGATGGTCAGTGCCAATATTGCACAGAAGAAGTTGGCCATCCAATGCAATGCAGATAGAGGATGAATGATCTCATCCGTACAGCCAGGGTAAGGCAACCATCTCATCACTCTAAACTCACACACTCCAGCCCATCACACATTCACTGGCATCTCATTCACTGCCAGCTCAAGGGACATCACCACTCACTCTCTCACACACACCCTCACATCTCCATCTGCCCTCATCTCCTCTGGAAACTGCATCCTCAGCCTTAACCGTCTTGAGGCCACTTGCACAGATCAACATGTGCCACCACACACACCCTGGGGATACCTTCCCCCAGTATATCTCTTGTCCCGCAGCCTCTTCCCTTGCCTGAGGCCACTTCTCTCCCTTCCCCAACCAAGGCCTTGCCCTGCAGCCATTGTAAAACTGCCCACATATGGTTGATCTGGTAGGTAGAGACCTACCTGTGATGCCCCCCTAAAAATGATGTGGTGCTGTTTGCGAGGCCTGGTGCTGATGACTACAAGTATTGATTGAAGCAAGATTGGCCAATACACCTTGAAGTCCCGAGTGAAGTGCAGCTCGCCAAGTGCATGCCTCATATATGCTGCTGTGAAACATGTCGCTGTGTTTTCCCGCCAGCATGGGTGGGCGATCCAGCTGGGTCAATGAGTCCAGCTTGTTGGTCTTATAATGACATGCTCATGTATTATAATGAGGTTCCCGATGTCCGATGGTGGGGAATATGGTCCATCGTCGGCGGGTGGAGTAGACGATCGCAAACTGGTTTCACGATGTTGTGAAATCGATGTTCGGCCTTCTCGCCAAATTGTCCACTCACCCCACCGAACATGCCCAACGCCAGCAGGCACACAAAATCCCGGCCAGTATCTTGGCTACCTCTTTACCTTTTTAGTGCTTATAGTATTTGGTAGAAATCACGTCATCCATGTCCATTTAGCACTCCCAGGCTAAGACTGGGAACTTATTGTAGAGTCCAATTTGGGCTGGAATTTGCTGCATATTTGTGCCCAGAGAAAGCACAATTAGGGCCTAAAACAAATTCATGGGTTTAAAGAACACTGAATTTTGGTTGTAAATAGGTCCTGGGCATAAGTACAATATGACCAGGTCTACTTGATCTCTTACAATTGTCAATCAATCACTCTGCTCAATTGCTTCTCTGCCCATAACAACAACCTCACCCCCAAGGCCTGAATTTTCCGATTGGCAGGGGGAGGGGTGTTACAGGAGTGGACGCAGACCCGATCGCCACCCGCAATCGGGTCTGCACCGCCATTTTACACGGGTGGGCCAATTAAGGCCCGCCCAGCGTATTTCTCGACTCCTGAGGATATTGGGAGTGGGCGGGCAGCGGTGGGCATACACAGACAACTGGTTGTTTAAACAAAGACCTGGCAGCTTTTCCTAGGCTGCTCAAAATGGCAAGTGCAGGGCCACAGCATGGAGCCTCTGGTGAGCAGGCCAGTCCGGAGGTTAGGCCAGCCGGACAGGCCAGGCCAAAGGGTATGGTGGGGGACCAGTGTGCCCCTCATTTTTCGGATGACCGCCTTGCTGCCCTCCTTGAGGAGCCCCTCCCCACCCCCACATGACCTCCTGGGAGGAGGTGCCGGAGGTGATGAGCTCCCGCGATGCGGTGCGGTACACCTGGATCCAATGTCGCAAGCGCTTCAAAGACTTGTTGCACTCTGGCAGGGTGAATACCATGTTGGCATTGGGCAGTTAACCCAGCAGGTCGGCTTATCCCCCTGCCCTGCCCCAAGTGTAAGTGCTGTGACTGCATTGAATCATTGATGGCCATTTGTCCTTTGCTGGGTGGGCCAGCAGATATTGCCCATGCTGAGGTCAGCCTGAGAGGTTGATGAGGAGAAGTGTTTTGCCCCCGCAGCGTGTGTTACACTGAGACCCACATGCCTGGTCTGGGGGCAACCTGGAGGAGCTGTGTTAGAATTCTAGGACATGTCCTAGTCAGGGTGATGAGATGCTGGGAGGGGAGCTTCAAGGTGGCGTGGCAACAAACCATCTGCTGCTCTCTGCGCTCTACATGCTTGCACCTCCTTGCTATGGAAGGATATACCAGGTGGTGCCTAATGTGATGCAGGAAGCATGTGCCCAAGGGATTGGGAGCGCAGGTGGGGAACAGGCCTAGTATCTTTGTGTGTGTGTTCGGCAGCAGCGCGGTGAGAAAGCTCTGGAGCCCCGATATGTCCCACTCTGGTTGGGGTGTGCCGTGAGTGAAGACAGTCCATGTGTGATTTGCACTAATCAGTATTCTTCTCTCATTTTCAAGAGAATTCTCATAACGCAGCACAGCATGTGAGAACTGGTGGCGGCCAGACGCAGGTTGCCATTTCGAGTGGTACGCTCTGGATTTGGAGAGGCATCATGCACCCAGGTCCACTGGTATCAGTGAGGCTGGGGTGCCACAGCCAGGTATTTATGCGCAACAGTGAGGTCAGCATTGTCCTCCCAACAGCCATAGCAGTGCTGAATGTTAAATGATTTAGTTTTGCAACATGACTTGACTATTGATTATGGAAGGATGAGCGCGTAATGATCCGGGGGACAAGGATGGACTTTGTCATTTTCTCCACACTAAATGATCCACTGTCCTCGTTCTTCCTTTCAGCATCATCAGATCAGGGCCGGGAGGAGGAGCAGCAGAGGCCCCCTTCCATACCTGAGGGGCCTGAAGTCTCACCAGCGTCACACCATTTCTGCGAGGCAGACACCAGCGCAGATACTCACACCTCGGTGGGAGTTAGAACATCGGCTAGTGTCCCAGGGCACAGCGGTGAGAGCACTTCACACTCGCTGGAGGAACTGGCAGAGACAGCGAGTGTCCATGGCACCAGCAGTTGGAGGACTACAGGGGACAAGGCACATGCTCATTTAGCTCCAACAACTCATCGACACCAACACCCATCTAGGACCCTCCACCCCTGCCTGTCCCTCCGTCCCCACCCCATCTTCCAATCCCAGCCCCAGCCGTGTATTCACTATACCCCCTGACCTTCCCCTCTCCGATGCTGAATGTTCAGTGCTCAGCAAAGGACTTAGTTTCACACCCTTATGCCCTCACCTCAATGAATTTCGGGCTTAGCATGATGCTGAACTCTTCTTCCGCCGTCTTCATCTCCGGGCTCACTTCTTTGGGCAGGAGTCCTCTCCTCGTTCAACAGATCCTTTCACCCACCTCCAATATTCTCCCTCCACCTGGACCCCTCCCTCTGGATTCTTACCTTCTCTTGATCTTTTCATTGAGAACTGTCGGCGCGACATTAGTCGTCTCAATTTCTCTGCTCCTCTCACCCATTCTAATCTCTCTCTCTCTGAACTTACTGCACTCCATTCTCTCAGGTCCAACCCTGACATTGTCATCAAACCCGCTGACAAGGGTGGTGCTGTTGTTGTCTGGCGCACTGACCTCTACCTCGCGGAGGCTGAGCGTCAACTTGCAGACACTTCCTCCTACCTCTCCCTGGACCATGAACCCACCACTGAACATCAAGCCATTGTTTCCAGGACTGTCACTGACCTCATCTCCTCTGGAGATCTTCCTCCCACAGCTTCCAACCTGATAGTCATCCAACCTTGGACGGCCCCCCTCTATCTCCTACCCAAAATCCACAAACAGAACTGCCCCGGTAGGCCGATCGTCTCAGCTTGCTCCTGCCCCACAGAACTCATTTCTCGTTATCTTGACTCCCTTCTCTCTCCCCTTGTCCAGTCCCTTCCCACCTACATCCGTGATTCCTCTGACACCTTATGTCACATCAACAATTTCCAGTTCCCTGGCCCCAACCGCTTCCTCTTCACCATGGACGTCCAATCCCTCTACACCTCCATGCCCCACCAGGATGGTCTGAGGGCCCTTAGCTTCTTCCTCGAACAGAGGCCCGAACAATCCCCATCCACCACTACTCTCCTCCGTCTGGCTGAACTTGTTCTCATGCTGAACAATTTCTCCTTCAACTCCTCTCACTTCCTCCAAATAAAAGGTGTGGCTATGGGTACCCGCATGGGCCCCAGCTATGCCTGTCTCTTTATGGGGTATGTGGAACATTCCTTGTTCCAGTCCTACTCCGACCCCCTTCCACAACTCTTTCTCCAGTACATCGATGATTACTTCGGTGCTGCTTCATGCTCTCGTCGGGACTTGGAAAAATTTATTAATTTTGCTTCCAATCTCCACCCCTCCATCATTTTCACGTGGTCCATCTCTGACACTTCCCTTCCCTTCCTTGACCTCTCTGTCTCAATGTCTGGTGATAGACTGTCCACCAATATCCATTACAAACCCACCGACTCCCACAGCTACCTTGACTACAGCTCCTCACACCCTGCTTCCTGTAAGGACTCCATCCCATTCTCTCAGTTCCTTCGCCTCCGTCGCATCTGTTCCAATGATGCTACCTTCAAAAACAGTTCCTCTGACATGTCCTCCTTCTTCCTTAACCGAGGTTTTCCACCCATGGTCGTTGACAGGGCCCTCAACCGTGTCCGGCCCATCTCCCGCGCATCCGCCCTCACGCCTTCTCCTCCCTCCCAGAAACATGATAGGGTCACGTATCACCCCACCAGCCTCCGCATTCAAAGGATCATCCTCCGCCATTTCCGCCAACTCCAGCATGATGCCACCACCAAACACATCTTCCCTTCACCCCCTCTATCGGCATTCTGTAGGGATCGTTCCCTCCGGGACACCCTGGTCCACTCCTCCATCAACCCCTACTCCTCAACCCCCTCCTATGGCACCACCCCATGCCCATGCAAAAGATGCAACACCTGCCCCTTCACTTCCTCTCTCCTCACCATCCAAGGGCCCAAACACTCCTTTCAAGTGAAGCAGCATTTCACTTGCATTTCCCCCAACTTAGTCTACTGCATTCGTTGCTCCCAATGCGGTTTCCTCTACACTGGAGAGACCAAACGTAAACTGGGCGACCGCTTTGCAGAACACCTGCGGTCTGTCCGCAAGAATGACCCAAACCTCCCTGTCGCTTGCCATTTTAACACTTCACCCTGCTCTCTTGCCCACATGTCTGTCCTTGGCTTGCTGCATTGTTCCAGTGAAGCCCAACGCAAACTGGAGGAACAATACCTCATCTTCCGACTAGGCACTTTACAGCCTTCCGGACTGAATATTGAATTCAACAACTTTAGGTCTTGAGCTCCCTCTTCCATCCCCACCCCCTTTCTGTTTCCCCCTTCCTTTTGTTTTTTCCAATAAATTATATAGATTTTTCTTTTCCCACCTATTTCCATTATTTTTAAATATTTTTAAATCTTTTATGCTCCCCCCACCCCCACTAGAGCTATACCTTGAGTGCCCTACCATCCATTCTTAATTAGCACATTCGTTTAGATAATATCACCAACTTTAACACCTATGTGTTCTTTTGTTCTGTTGTTTGTGACATCTTTTGATGATCTGCTTCTATTACTGCTTGTTTGTCCCTACAACCACACACCCCTCCACTTCTCTCTCTCTTCCCCCACCCAAACACCCCCCCCCCACACACACCTTAAACCAGCTTAAATTTCAACCCTTTCTTGGACTCACTCAAGTTCTGTCGAAGGGTCATGAGGACTCGAAACGTCAACTCTTTTCTTCTCCGCCGATGCTGCCAGACCTGCTGAGTTTTTCCAGGTAATTCTGTTTTTGTGTTGTACGTGCTCATTTAGTACCTGATGATGTACCTCTGGAGTTGTCCGCAAAGCAGCAGGTGCAGGAAATGCGGCCAGGTGTGTGGGAGCATCTGGGGGAGATACATGAGACTATGCTTGGCTTGGTCTCCGTGGTGGAGGAGCCTACGCAGACAATCACTGAAGCAACGAGCCACATGTTCGAACGCCATGCATCCTCCATAGAGAGAGTGGGACTCTCGTGGAAAGCCTCCTCCAGGAGACCCGGCAGGACTTCCTGGGGATGTGCTCTGACCAGCAAGCCCTCACGTCAGCATTGACCTCAGCTGGTCAGTGACAGTGTGGGAGATGGTGCGGGCATCAAGTTTCCCAGCTCAGTGCCCATCCATCCACAGTGCACAGGAAGTCCCGAAGTGAGCTCAATTCAGCGCAGCAGCTGCCTGGTGTCTCTGCGGGCACCTCTCAGGACACTCCGAATGAGGGCGGCAGCTCCTCCGCCTCTCTCCCAGTGACCATAGCATCCGGTGAGGCTGTGATGACTGGGGAGATGCCAGCTGTGGAACTGGCAGCTCCCTCCCAGATGGGGCCAGCACAGGGTCCACGGGCCAGAGGACGGCCACCAAGGTTATCGAGGCCAATAGGACAGCAGAGTCAGCAGGATGTCTCAGATGTCACTCCCAGCGAGGTGTCAGCAGCAAGACGTAGCACCCAGAAACGAAAGCACAAGGCACCTTAGGCACACCATGGGTTTTTCACTGGTGCTTTTGCGTTGGCCCAAGATGAGGCCCTTATGATTTTATTTGATGTGTAACACTATTGTCCTTTTTTTGTAATAAATTGCTTTGTTTGACACATTAAATTCAGATATGTCACCAGGGCTGAGGGTGCCTCTTTTCTTCTGCAAGTGTATGGTTTCCAAAATTGTAATGTGTGCTTTGTTGGACATTCAGTTTTATTAACAAGGCCCTTAGTTACTGTTGCTAACCTGGCAGATAATGCACTTGGGTGTCAAGAATGGAGCTGACAGCCCAGGCTTGTCCTGGTGGACCATCTGTGTTGTGCTAGCTGAAGGTTCATTGGATTAAAGAGTCCCGGGTGTCCCTGCCTCCCTGTATTATACCCAGGTCAGCGTCTACCCCTGCAGCATTTCCCTGTGCATCCTCATCCTCGGACTCACTGCTGGGCTCATCATGTACAGTCGCAGCCAATGTATCACCACCTTCATCATCCACCGTGTCCTCCCTTTCCAGCGCAAGATTGTGGAGAGTGCAGCGTGCAACCACTATCACCGAGACACAATCTGGGAGGTACTGAAGTGCGCCCTCTGAGTGGTCCAGGCATCGGAAAATACATCTTGAGAAGACTAATGGTTCTCTCCTTGTGAAGACGTGGCTCCTATTGTACCACTGCTCAGCTTCTGTTCTTGGATGGTGGAGAGGCGTCATGAACCACCTTCTGAGGGGATGGCCCTTGTCACCCAGCAGCCATCCATCAAACCGGGATGGAGCACTGAAGAGCCCCGGCACCTGGGAGTGTCTGAAGATGTAGGCATCTTGGGAGCTGCCTGGGTACCTTGCGCAGACTTGTAGAATCTGCTGATCCTGTGATTACACACTATCTGCATGTTCATGGAGTAGAAGCTGTTCCTGCTGACAAAGGCACCGGGCTCACCTGCTGATGTCTTGATGGCCACATGTGTACAGTCTATAGCACCCTGGATGCGGGGGAAGCCAGCAATGGCCTCAAAGCCTCTGGCTCGCTGTGTATGGCTTGCCTAGTCCCAGCGGAAGAGATGAAGGTCAATGCCCGCCTGAACAGAGCGTCTTTAACCTGCTTGACACAATTGTGGACAGCTGATTGGGATACCACAAATTTCACCCACCAAGCCCTGGAAGGAGCCAGAGGCATAGAGGTTGAAGGCAGCTGTGACCTTTAGAGCCACTGGCATGGGGTGCCCACCCACATAGTTAGGGGAGATCTCAGGCCCAATCATCTGACAGATATAGTTGACTATCTCCCTTGAGAGGTGAAGCCTCCTTCAGCACTGCACCTCAGACATATTGAGGTAGATGCTTCCCTGCCTGTAAACCCTGGCAGCAGGATAGTGGCGTCTTCTGTGGCCCCTTCCGCCTTGGACTTCCTGTTGGCCCTGCACCCCTTGTGCCTGTGCCTGTCCTCCCAAAGGTGGCTCCTCTGGAGGATAATGTCCAATCCTGGCCGCCTCCCCTAGCTAGCCCTCCCTTTCTCCTCAGATGAGTTGCCTCCATAGGACAGTTCAGCTCCCATTCCCAGGCTAAGGGAAGGCTTCTTGAAACCTGCAGGCCCAGAAAAGATTCCTCACTGCAGAGTGCTGACCTGAAGGTTAAGAGTTCAGAAAAAAAACAGCTGGTATGCGTTTTGAAGTACCGCAGATCACACAGGCAAATTTGAAAAACTTTCAAAAATAAATACTTGACTGTGCGCATTCATGACCCTACTGAGCCCTCTTATCCTGCGCATGGATGAAGTTGTTACAAATGTGTCCTACCCGCCTGCCCATTGCGCCCGTGCGCCAACCTGAAGATTGCACCGGCGCCGAAAAATCGGTGTCGATTGAACACTCAAGGGCCTTAAGTGGCCCATTAATTAATGGCGGGTGCGCATCGGACATCATCGCGCTCCCGCCCAGCAAAATATTGTGGTGGCGCGTGGTGACGTTGGGACGCTCGCCCGATGTCACCACGCGTCGTTTTACGCACGGATGTGCGGGGCCCACCCCCACATGCCAATGGGTAAATTCTGTCCCAAGGTGCTGAGCCTCAGAAGCAGGTTTTCTGTAATTGTACTTGCATGGAGGCTCGCTTCAAATTAAGACCAGACTTTCCAGTGCAGTGGGAAACAAAACGATTTCTCAGATGTCAATTTTTTTCAGCAATTTTAAAAACTAATCATCGTGATCTGCATTGCGCTTTCTGTTTCTTCCAATTTTTTTTATGGCATCTGTGTATAAGTCACATTAATAATTGAAAAGCTGCCCTGACTGCATATGCTTACTCATGCTGTGCCTGATATGCATAGATGATGGCTAAATTAGTTGAAAATTTAATATTCATATTTAAACAAGAAATTATACAGTGCGGCTCCTTGGAACGCAAATATTTATGCTGCTCCAAGTCCAGTTGTACCAATTTTTATGCTCTGATGTATTCTAATGAGCTTGAGGAAATTTGAGTGTAACTTGACATTGGACGGTATAGAAATTTGTGGTTTTAACCTCTGGATTGCATTCAGAGAAAATTCCAGACCTTTATGTCATCTCCAAGATTGATGCCAACAATCATTGCCCCAGCGACCAATCGTGTAGGTGAGCTGATTAAAAAAAAATGATTTTTAAAAATTCTGCCTAGCGCCTTTGTGGGTGCAAGTCCAGGTCTGGTTTTGGTGGGGTACACTTGGTGATTGTGTGGATCTGCCCTTCTGCTGCACCAGGTTCTAACTTAGTGATGGGAACTGTCAACTTAGGAAGCTGCCTCTCCCCTACTTACATCAATCGTCTTCTTGGGGTGGAGCCTCCGCCTACCAGTACATGTGATAAATGCCTGGCCTCAGCTGTTTGATAGGTTGATACCCATTTACCAAATTAGGTAGCAAAAGACATTCTGTGAATCACAACTGTTTCATTGTTAATCTATACTTCAGTGCAACTATCAGTTTCCACTCTTCCCTTCTGGATATTTCCCTATCCAGAAGCAAAAAAACCCCTTCCTGGGGTAAAACCCAGCTCTTAAGTACAGGCTTCAATGAGCATCAACCTGCTCTCAATTAACTCTTAACGGGACCTGCATTTCTAACATTGTCAGATTCCCTTTCTTTTAAGAAAAAAATAACAATTATATTTAGACAAAGGTACACAGGTATAAATATAGGAAAAGAATACAGTTTCCTCACTGTTACGAAGTGAGACATCCTTCTTCTAGAACCTTCAACAATTTTTCTGTAGAGGGATTCCTCTTAGTAGAAAGTACATTATTCCATAAAGAGCAGTTATCTATGTAACATTCTATTGCTATTTTTCTTTCAACTGCTTTTTTATCTAGCATTTCCTTGGACAAATAGAATACCATGTCAACAGCATCAACGAGAGCAAGAGTCTCAGTGGCTGGTGTGCTCTTCACCACACTTCTTATTTTCTTTGCCTCCCATGCCAAGGGGCAACTTCCCCATTCTCTCCCACAAGAAATGTCCTCTTTAACTGGAAAACCCATCACCAAGGTTTGCATCCCCCAAACCTCCTGAATCACTAAAAAATGATTAACTGCATGTTACTGGGATCACCCAAAGCTGGGAACTTCAGCATGCACTTCTCTATTTTTAATTTTAAAAAAGTTTTATTCGCTCTCAAGATGTCCTCCAGCCTTGGATTTTTCATGACAAATCTAAATTCAAGCACATCAAAATTAGCATCTGGTCTTGTCTGTGTGTCTAATCAATTGAGCTGTCCAACAAGACTCCTCAGTTGTTCCATCTGATCCTTGGTAGCAGCCGCATCTTTCTGTCTGGATCTGGTACGACTAATTGTGATGGGATTGACATTGTCCAGATAAGACTGTTGATGTAAAATTACACCTGACTCACCCTGCTTAGTCTTCAAACCCACATATTTGAAAGCCCCAGAAGCCTGACCGCCAATTTTAAATTCCTTCCTAATTTGATTAATAACATTTTCTTCAAAGACATTAGTGTCCCCCACAAAAAAATCGTCCACATGCATTATAAAGATGCCCGAAAATTTTCCATTACAGTGCCAAGAGAACATGGCTGGATCTGCCTTCAGTTGTGAACACCCTAACTTTGGCAGAACTGCCCTTACCAAAAATTTTCCATTGAGAAGCGTCATTTAACATATAAACACATTTATTCAATTTCCAGAGCCTCCCCTCTATACCTGGTGTTTCCTTTGGAGGTTGTAAGAGTACAGTTACCATGATGAAAAGCAGCTTTGATAACTGTGGAGTTACATTTCCAAGAGTAAGTTATTAAAAAATGGCTAAGAAGATCTTCAAAATCATCTTTCTGGCTAAGGGAGAGTCAATCCTGATCTCTGTATCCCCCAAACATTCCCCAAAACCTCTGGCTACCAACCTAGCCTTGGCTTAAAGGTCCCATCTGGTGGGATCTTTTCTATACAGACCCATCTGTGTGACAGAGCAGGTTGTCCTCTATCATCAACCTTTGAATATACCCCAAATTATTTCCAGCTTTGTAACTCTTAGTTTAGCCTTTTTTAGTGCCCTGTCTTCAAATCTATTAGTAGCTACAAACATCTCTTGATCACTGGGATTCCTACTTCTGTCCTTTGTCCAAGAAGGCTCTCCATTACCTATGCTACACTTTCGCTTTGTCAGGCTGCGGCCTCTTTTCCCTTGTTGAGATATCTCTGGACTACTATTAGAATATCTATTATAGATCCTTTCTATTGTATGTGATCTGTTCCTCCTCCTGAACCTATCTCCTGGATCAGTACTCGAACTTGTGCTACTTTTTCTTGTTCTCCACTCTTGTATTCCTTGCTGCCAATCCATTGTCTGCATCTCTTGTCCCTCATCTTGGATTTTTAACCAATTTTTATAGTTGCACAGAGACTTCCCTGCTCATCCCATGATCGTGGCTCCCTCCAGTTGTCTGATCCTTCTGGCCGGTACACCACCTGGGAACCTACTTTAGGCAACTGACTCCTGCATGAGATTACTTTTCATGTTCTTTATCACCAGTATGTGTATCGGCATGTATTTCTTGAGCTCTCAAATCTTGTCCCTCTGGCCTCAAACTGTAGAACTTATGGGTATGCAAAGTACAAGGCACCTCCTTATCATTACCTTCTCCCACGTTCTCAGAGTTTGAAAACTCATTACTCACCCCCATTCATCATGAAGAATGTGCTTTTATAGTATGAATCCCATGATGTATTATTAGAGTTTTCCTATTATGTTCAATAATTTTTCCCAGACCTCTCCATCTTATGCATCCTTCTCTCTCATAATAAACCAGACCACGACAGAAATCTTCCCCAGATGGTCTTATTTGATGTCTTAATGTTCTCCTAACTTTTTCTGATGCTTCAGCTTTGATAAACACTTTCCTGCCAGCATGTAATGCATTTAAGTGGGTGGAAAAACTAGAGCAAATAGTTGTTCCCTCTAGTGCCGGAAGGTCATCATATAGAATTGAGTGCAATCTTGGATTCCGGCTGTATGCTATTAGTATGGGCTGTAATCCCCAGTCATCTGTGAGAATTTTTTTTGCATGTACTGCCCATGCCAGCACCATTTCTAACTTGCAGTTTGGCTGATCTGCCTGTATTTTGTGTAACATTTCATCAATTATGGCATGGTTTCTTTCACACAAGCCATTGCTGAACAGACTTTCTGCAGCAGTGTGCATGATTATAATATTTAAGTTCTCACACGTGTCCCTAAACTCACCATTCACAAAGTCACCTCCATTATCTGTTAAGAATTTTGTTGGTGACCCATGGCCTGGGCCAACCCACTTTTCCATGTCTTTATTCACTGTCCATCTGTCCTTATTATTTATAACCATAGATATACTGAACCTGGTTACCAAATCTACAAATACTCTGATCTTTGTCCCATCCCTTCAGCTCCATGATGACCCTTTGTTAAATTCCAGGGCTAATGGGACACTTACAATCAGGCACAGTGGCTTATTTTGATATTTAATACATATATTATGTTGAGATGTGACCTGTTCTACAAGGGATCCATATTCTTCATCCATAGCTCCCGCATCCTTTAGCAGTAGCTTTATTTTTTGTGATGAAGGATGGGCAAATTGTTTATGCAATTTCCAGGTAATTTTCTTCTTGTAAGCCGGACACTTATCTCCAGGGGTCAAAAATATTTCTTGAACTTCTCAACAGGAAACTGCCGGTTCCTCAACAGAATAAAATAATGTCTGGATCCAGTGAACTGTAAGTTCCTCACTTCACCAAAGACAAATGCTTTGTCATTCTTCATGTCCAACTGCATCTTTGCTTTTTTCATCCAAAGCACAGCAATAATGGTCTGACACCCTGAACCACATCTCAGTGCTCATGAAATGACACATTCCTGCAATTTCCCATGGGAGGACCACTCTCTTTAAAGACGTTAATGTATTATCCTCCCTGAAGCGAAAGCAGATAGTTCTTTCATATTCCTTAACTCTATTTTTAACTGCTTGGTCAAGGGTTTAGCCAATCGAGCCCACGCACTGTTGAGGTACAGCCACTGTCTAGTATAGCAAAATTGAGTGAATCGGCATCGAAGATACACATGGGCTGATTTAAGTTTTCAGTCACTAATAGAATATTTTCTTGCTGTTCATCCTTATCATCTTCATTATCAGAACCGCCTATTTCATGGGTTGCTTCAAATACTTGACTCCTGATTTTTGGACAATTCCTTATATAGTGATATTTAGAGTCACACCAGAAACACCTATTAATTATTCCCAGTGTATTTCTGGGATTCATTCGCTGTCGGCTGTGACACCTTACGTTTCGCCCTGATCCATAAACCTATTAAAAGTACAACCCACCTCAGAATGTTTTCCAGCAATTCTTTCTTTGTACAAGTGCCTGTAACTAGGCCCCCATCGATTTTGAGAGTTAGCAACCACGGAGACCTCCATTCCCTGTACCACTGCGGAATTCCCAACATCTCTCACAAAGGTAACTGGAAATGATTGTTTCCGACAAAATTTTTTTAAAGAGCAGTCATTTGCTCAAAAAGTGAGTCATCACCACACATTTGAACATCTGTCAAAGCCAAAAGTCTATCCATGTGTGAGATTTGTGCACAATCTAATAATTTGAACACAAGTACCAGACTGTGAAATTTCTAGATCAAATTTTTTAAAACTTTTATGTAACCTCGCATGACATTCTTCTATGGGTTGATTGTCCATCTTCCTAAATTTATCAAATATTGACCACACCTCGTAGGCTTTTTATAAGTCAACTTTTTTGTAAGTTCTGTCCATAAATTGTAGAAGAATCGGCAATCCCTGTTCAGTATCTGAGTCAGTTACAATGAGTTCCAAAAATCCTTTATTTTCTAATCTTACTTTTTCCTGATAAACACAAGGCCAAAGCTGTACCTTGTTTTCCTTTGGCTAGAGGAGTCACCCGAATCCACAGTTGGAATTATCCCCGATTTGCACTAAGTGCGGTAGAGGGCGGGTAAAACAACGCTTTACCTGTCGGCCACAATGGTGGCTGCTCATGCCGTATGGTCCTAAACCTGTCGCATTAATTATGCATTCCTGGGAAACATATATTTCACCCCTTCCTTGGATTCACCAAGTTCTGTCGAAGGGTCATGAGGACTCGAAACGTCAACTCTTTTCTTCTCCGCCGATGCTGCCAGACCTGCTGAGTTTTTCCAGGTAATTCTGTTTTCGTTTTGGATTTCCAGCATCCGCAGTTTTTTGTTTTTAACCCTGTTTCCATAGTGGGTGGGCTCTCATTCGCCCACCACGCCATCTCCTTGCCGCTTCATCATGCTAGGTGCTATACCTCTGCAGCCATGCGCATACCTCTGTGCTTTCAGCCCAGGGCTGCTGCACAGAAGACATGGCCCCGAAAGGCAAGAAGACTGCAGTCCCCAGGTTCAATGACATTGTCCCTCGAGTGCCTTTTGGATGCAGTGGAGGCCCATCGTGATGTCCTCTACCCCTGCTCTGGCCAAGGGATGGGCAACAATATCACCAGTCCGGCTTGGGAGGCAGTGGCAGTGATGGTCAGCACCAACACCCAGCAAAAGAGGACAGCCACCCAGTGCTGCATTAGGATGAAAGATCTCCTCCATTCCGCCAGGGTAAGTCACTCTTCTCATCACTCTCAACTCACATACTTACAAACCCATCACACACCCACAGGGACCTCACTCACTGACAGTTCAAGGGACATCACCATTCACTGTCTCACACTTACCGTCATTATCCTCATCCCGTCCATGGGATCACTCACCACCCACACAGGCTGGCATACTTATCATCTGGCCTAGCAGGCATCCTGCTTACACTGTCTCCATCCTTATTCATGCAGGACAAACTGGTTCATAAGAGGGAGAGGTCACAGACTGGTGGGGGAATGCCTGAAATCAAGGTACTCATGAACTTTGAAAACATGAGCCACCCAGCTGGATGGTGAGGATGTGGACCAGTCCTGTGCTGGCGTTGAGGTCAGCGCTACTCTGCCTTTATTTTTGTGGTTTCCCTTGAAGGGACTGCTTTTTACTTTTGTCTCTGATTTTATTAATTTAGTTTATTTGGTTGACTCAAAAGAGTTACCAAGTGAGGATCTAGCAGTGCAACACCCATCAGACAACCATGCTGTGAGTAATGTGTCCTGCTGCACAGGCCACTGCCATGCACTACTTATCTCTCCTTGCTTTCGCAGGCACATATGGGAAACAGTGGACAGACTTCATGACTCAGGGCCTCCAATCAAGCCCTGAGGGAAGCTCGGAAGAGGAATCTACTCAAACCCCCTACTGAAGACCCATCCCAGTGCTCACCCACACCCTCCACCAGCGTGGAGACACACACGCCTCGGTGGGACCTAGCTTTAGAGTAGCCTCACAATCTGGTCAGTGCATCGCACTATCTAATCCACAGCAGGCGGCTACAGGAACTTCCCAAGTGTCCGGCCCTCGGAGGACTGTTGGAGGCCAGAAATTTGCTGAGTCCGAGTCAGATGACGAGCCCCTGGACTCGGTCATGTGACTGTTGCTGGAGCTGCAAAGGCAAACTCGGGAACATCAGAAACAAATGTCCGCTGCGCACTTCAGAATGCAAGGCACAATGGGGGAATCCGTCTGCTTTCAGGCGGAGGTGATAGCTCCAGCGTGACAATGCACTGAGATCAACATTGGCAGGATGGCAGCTGCCATGGAGACCTTGGTCCAGGACATCGCTCCTGCTCTGCTGCGCTGGCTGAACACCACTGCTGATGCCATAGTTGACCTCCAACAGTGTATATGCAAGAGGGGTGCAGTGCAGCTCGATCTCACTCCAGCTACCTCTACTCCTCAAGGAGTCAGCCAGGGGCTGTTGGGCACCCATAGGGAGGAGGATCAGCAGGTGTACACCCTGGGCCATCCATCCAAATGACTCTGCGAGTGTCCAACCCATCCGAATCAACTCTTCCTGTGACCTCAGTAGCTCTGGCTCCACAGGCCAAGGAGGGTGCCACTGCCACACAGCAGGAACCCGAAAGCAGGCCGGGACTGTCCAAGTCTCAGCACTCCAGAGAATACCCCCCAAAACCATCACAGAGAGGGCATCGGAGTCAGCAGGCTGCCTCCACCTCTGGTATGGATGTCCAGGGAGCACCAAGGCATAGTGGCAGGGTTAGGAAAGTTAAGATGTAGTTGCATAGCCTGGGCACGGGTGTTAATCACTTCTACATAATGTTCACTATTATGAGTAAACTCCCAAGAATGTCTCCCTGCCTATGGCTCCTTGTTCTGATGAGCATTGTTCATGTCACTCAGGTGTGAAACCTTTCTGCACAAGATAAAGGCAGGTGTCTTAGTCCAGGGCCTCTTCCATGTGCTTTGTGCAGCCTTCAGACCGCAGTGATGGTCCAGCCTCACACTCTCTGGACATTTTAGAGATGCCTGAACCTTGGCAGAACTTGTCATTGCAGCTAGAATGTAGTGGGCAGGCACCACACCTCTCTGTGTGCTCTGAGCACATTTAGGGTGGAGCTGGCCCCATCTCAGCATCTGTGACCAGTGATGCTGTGCTCCTGAAGGGGTCAGGTGCTGAAGGTGGATAATGGATCAGAAGCTTTTAAAGTTTCATTGCTGCGTCTCTATGATATGACCCTAATCACAGAGCACAAGCGAGCTGCCTTGAGACAGACAGGAGCCAGGCATTCTCAGAGGCATGGACAA
Source organism: Carcharodon carcharias (assembly GCF_017639515.1). Lineage (NCBI taxonomy): Eukaryota > Metazoa > Chordata > Chondrichthyes > Lamniformes > Lamnidae > Carcharodon > Carcharodon carcharias. The sequence goes on along the minus strand of NC_054491.1, from coordinate 32,254,036 downwards.
GACTGCAGCTTTTCATCCTTGTATATTGTCACTGGGGTGTGGAATCGCTGGTTCCGATTTCCCCTTACCCTGCTGCTAGGAGGCCACCTCCATTGAGCTGTTATTATCCACATACAGCGGGGGAGCTGCTTTGATATTGGTAAAATACCAGTGCAGGTTCAAAATGTTCCCTAACTGGACCTTTAATTTCACTAATTGCCCACCCGCCTCCATGGATCAGCCAGCTCACCAAGTTCCCCACCCTCCCCTGAAGTCAGCTTGGCCTAAATAGCCAAGTGGTTATGGTACTGGGTTTGTAACCCCAAGATCAAGAGTTCAAATCTCACAATGGCAAACTATGAAACAATGTAACTCCCCTGAAGTCTCCTAGAAAGGGGAATGCGTCGGGGAGATATCCCAATATGGTTCCCCCATGTGGTCTCCCAATGCACCTTCACAGGGCCGGGCGTTAAAATGCTGTGTTTGTAAATACTTCCTTCTGGTGTCAGGTGACACAGAGTCCAGAGAAGATGGACATAGAAATTTTAATTCTCTCCAAAGGGAAGGATTTTTTCTTGTTCCTGTTCTCCTGTTCTTCTTTTGAAGGCTTATGTCAGTTTACAGTTCCAAGGGTTCCAGGCACCCATTCTCACATCAAGGTCTAAGCATCACATATAGGAAGGCTACATGACACCACATGGACTGCAGCAGTTCAAGAAGGCAGCTCACCACCACCTTCTCAAGGGCAACTAGGGATGAGCAATAAATGCTGGTCCAACCAGTGACGCCCACATCCCGTAAATGAATTTTTAAAAATATCCCCCAAAATTAAGAGTTGTGGAATAATATGGGTATGAAGGAGACCTACCTCTGGGACAGGGTTGGCATCACACAGTTGGTACCTACAAACTAGCACGAGGGCTCACTTAACCTAATCTTTGCATGTTCCTCCTGCTCATTTCAGTATCTTTCCAATTGCTTACTACCTGCCCTTTCTTGCTCCCTGTCCTGACTGACCACTAACTCACCTCACAATTCATTGGTGAAAAAAATTAAAGTAAGAAATTAATTCTGTGTACATATATTAAATACGAATGCATCAAAGGCACACGGCATTTTAATCTTTTTTCCCCTATCTATCTCGTGGAGACACAGAACAGCATAAGCAGGACCAGTTTACTAAATAGGTTTGCGGGGATTCGAGTGCTGCCGAAATTACAGGACTGGGGCTCAGCGTAAATGAGGTACAACTATTGTATCCTAATTTACCAATTATTTACCATCTGGTTCAAGGAGGTTCTGATTTTCAGGTGATTTGTGTCTGTGCTTTCTTTTAAAAAAAAAGCCTGATTTTAACCTAATCCATCAAGCACAAATAGAGTGAGCAGGTAATTAAAATAGCAGCTGGGTATTTGTGCCTGTTCCCAAAGGAGTTTGCCTCTGCCACCATTTTAACTGGAGTATAACATGGGAAAATGTGAGGTTGTTTACTTTGGCAGGAAGAACAGAAAAGCAGAATGTTATTTAAATTGAGAGAGAGACTGCAGAATGCTGCACAGGGAAGAATGCAGAGGGATCTGGGTGTCCTTGTACATGCATTTCAAAAAGTTAGAATGCAGGCACAGCAATAATTAGGAAGGCAAATAGAATGTTGGTCTTTATTGCAAGGGGGATTGAGTACATGATTGGGGAATCTTGTTACAACTGTACAGGACATTGTTGAGACCCCACCAAGAGTACTGTGTAGAGTTTTGGTCTCCTTACTTAAGGAGATACTTAAGGATATAATGGCATTGGAATCAGTTTGGAGAAGGTTCACTAGACTGATTCCTGGGATGAAAGGTTATCTTATGAGGGAAGGTTAAGCAGGTTGGGCCTATTGTCATTGGAGTTTAGAAAATGAGAGGTGATTTTATTGAAACATATAAGATCCTGAGGGGTCTTCACAGGATAGATGTTGAGAGGATGTTTCCTCTTATGGAGGAATCTAGAACTGGAGGCAAGGTTAGGAATCTCCCATTTAAGATGGAGATGAGGAGAAATTTCTTCTTTCAGTGAGTCATTAGTCTTTGGATTTCTCTTCCTCAGAGTGGAGGCTGACTTATTGGATATATTTAAGGCTGAGTTAACTAGATTTTTGATTGACACGGGAGTCACAGGTTACAGGGGACAGGCAAGAAAGTGGTGTCAAGGCCTCAATCAGATTAGCCATGATCTTGTTGAATAGCAGAGCAGGCTGAAGTGGCTGAATGGCCTACTCCTGCTCCTGTTTCTTATGATCTGACATTTCTTATGATCTTATGAACTGTCAAGATTCCAGCTAGATGAGGCCCAGGGGGAATCACATTTTCTCACCAGCCTCAGCAGGGACCCTTGGGCTCCATCTGCCACAATCTCGCCACTCACTCTTCCGACAAGCATTAGCTCTGCAACATTACCACCCATCACCAACAACCACCACCCTCCCCCCGCAGCCCCTCCCACAGCCCCCATAACCCAGCACTTTCTTTATGCTGAAAATTGCTTTCTTGGGATGCCAGAGACATCCAGCTCCTGCCCCATTACTGACACTAACCAACAGCCTTGATGCTGGCTGCAGGTGGGAGACTCATCTCAAGTATTAAAGTGAGGTCTGGGAGGTAAAATGACCCAGGTCTATGAGGGACACCAGCACCTTCCGAGCCCACCAGCTGCAGTGAACCCACATTAAAATCAGCACTAAAATAAATAGGGAAACATTTTGAGTTTATGCACTATTTTCAGTCTCTTTGCAACATGGGGCACCTCGTGAGCGCCCCAACATCATCCTGCACGCGTGCAATCTTCAGATCAGCGGGCACGCATGGGTGTCAGACCCACACCCGCCATCAGTTAAAAGGCCACTAAAGGCCATTAAAAACCCAATTGATCCCAATTTCACTCTTGTTGCATGGGCCAAACTGGCAGGCGGGCAGCCCACTTTTTGCAAAACCTCATCCGAGGGCAGGATAAAGAGGGCCAGCAACATTGCCATTGTGAGTAGTGAGGGGTTTAGGAGATAATTTGCTGCTGGTTGCTTATTTGAACTTGACAGCTTCATCTCTGTTCTGAGCTTCATTCTCAGCATTTCCAGGCTTCATTTCTGAACTCGTTCGTGTCTCCAAGGCTCCCGGAGGATTTTGATCACGTGGACCCTTCCAGCTATCAGACAGCCTTCTGTGACCCTGGTAATGGGGATTGTGCTCTCTGCTGGTGGCACCTCCTCTGAGGAGACAGAGAGGGGCAGAAGGAAGAGGAGGCCAGGTGTCTCTATGTAGCTTCCAGGGGAGGGACCTGTGGGTGGAGAGGCGCAGGCACAAGGGTTGCAGGGTCCAAAGCATAAGGGGCTGCAGAAGATGCCGCTATTCTGCTGCCAGAGTTTACAGGCGATGATGCAGCTGCCTCAATATGTCTGAAATGCAATGCCGAAGGAGGGGTTCCACCTCTCCAGGGAGACTGTGACCCTCATTTGTCATATGATTGGGTCTGAGATCAGGACCGATTGTGTGGGTGGACACCCCATGCCAGTGGCTCTGTAGGTCACAGTGGCCCTCAAATTCTATGCATCCGACTCCTTCCAGGGCTCAGTGGGGGGTCTTTGTGGAGCTTCCCAATCAGCTGTCCACAGTTACATCAAACTGGTGACTGATGCTCTGTTCAGGCGAGTGATGACATTTATTCTTTTCCGTATGGATGAGGCCAGCCAGGCTGAGCGAGCCAGAGGCTTTGTAGTGATTGCTGGGTTCCCCTGCATCCAGGGTGTAATCAACTGCACACGTGTGGCCATCAAGACACCAGCGGGTCAGCCAGGTGCCTTCGGCAACAGGAAGGGATTCCGCTCGATGAAAGTCCAGATAGTTTGTGACCACAAGATGCAGGTTCTGCCAGTCTGTGCCAGGTACCCTGGCAGTTACCATGGTGCTCATATCCTGAGACACTCCCAAGTTCCCAGGCTGTTCAGTGCTCCAGCCTGACTGGATGGATGGCTGCTGGCTAACTGTTGAAAAGGTGGCTTATGATACCACCCTGTCACCCAAGAATAGAGGCAGAGCAACCTTATAATAGGAGCCATGCCTCCACAAAGGGCAAGAGACCTTAGGTCTTCTGAAGATGCGCTTTTGGTGCCTGGACCATTTAGGAGGAGAACTATAATACCCCTCAGAGCGGGTGTCACTGATAGCAGTTGCATGCTGCACTCTCCACGATCTGGCACTGGCAAGGGGGATCCCACTGGAGGAAGAGGATCTTGAGGCAGCTCCACAGGCCACAAAGGATGAATCCAGTAGTGAGTCAGAAGAGGAGCATGGTGAGGAGAATGCTGAGGGTGTGGATGCAGACATCTGTATCCTTCAGTGAGGCAGGGATATCAGGGTCACCTTGCTCCAATGCTCCTTCAGTTGGGCTGCCAAAGATCTGCTTCCACCTCATGCCAGGACTGCCACCTCCATCTGGATGTCTGAAATGACCCTTTCATTTGAACCCAAAGTGCACTCAGTGCCTGTGCAATAAAGTTTAGAGCCACTCACGTCCAGCATGAGATACTGGTGTCCCTGCACTAAAAAAAAGGTAAAGCATATTCAGATCATTACGGCAAAAGCAAGATTTATATTTAAGATTTATAATTTTTGCGCTCAAAATAAATTAACATTACTATCTCTGTGTTCATGCCCACACCAGTAAATATATAAACAAAACATTACAGAACAGAACAGTCCCGTGAACAGTCCCTCTTGTGCTCGTGGTGTCTTAAACTTATGTTTATGAGTGCTGCATCTTGGTGCCCCCTTGCACCCCCTCACTGCCAGCAGCATTAGAGACAGCTGCTGACTCTCCTGTCTCATTGGCCTTGATGACATTGATGTTCGTCCTCTGGCCAGTGGAGCCTGTGCTGGCCCCGCCTGGGAGGGAGCGGCCAGTGCCATAGCTGGTATCTCACCAGTCATCTCAGCCTCATCAGATGCCATGGTCATTGGCAGAGGGGCAGGGGAGCCACTGCCATCATCCAGAGTGCCCTGAGAGGAGCCCGCAGAGATGACAAGAAGGTCCCGTGCCAATGTACCTGCCTGCTCGCCCTTGATGGACGGGCACTTAGCTGGGGTACTGGTGCCTCACCTATCTCCCACACTGGCACTGACCACCTGAGATCATTGCCTGTGCGAGGGCTTGTAGGTCCTAGTGCAAAGGAGGCAGTGCACTCAGCCATGGGGGTCAATGCAGTGCCAATACACTGCACAGACTCCTCCACAACAGAGGCCATGGCACGCACACCCCCATCGATCTCCACCAGATCCTCCCACACATCCTGCTGGACATCCAGCATCTGCCACCTAATGAATGACTCCAGAGGCTCAGCATTTGCCTTTGACTTAGCATTGTCATGGTCTCCAGTTGTCCTCTAACTGCCGGCGTCCTGGGCACTCTCTGCCTCCGCCTGCACCTCAAGTGAGTATGAAGTGCCCTCACCGCTGTGCACCGACATTGTAGCTGCCGATCTAATGCCCACCAAGGTGCTGGTACCTGCGCTGGTGCCTGGTTCAGAGAGTGCATGTGACACAGGTGCATCTGAAGCCCAGTGGTCCTCTAGCATCAGGGGTGGCTCTTCAGCGTTCTATGAACAAGTGCCTGTTGGTGAATCTAAGGGAGAAGGAGGACATATCATTAGTTTAAGTCATCACATTGTCACTGTGCATGCCAGGCACCCTGGTGAGACAATGGAGATCTGCATCATGGTACCATCACCTTTCGATGATCAATGGGGAATCCAGTTTCGAGGCTCCCATCAATGAAGGGACCACACAGGAATGTTTGCACAATATGAAACTCTCACCTCTGGGCACTGCACTCTTACCTTCGCCAGAGACGCCTGCCTCTCCGTGAATGGCTGAACGAGATGGGTGGCAGCGCTCCAGCTCCAACGTCAATATTAGGCGGTTTGAGGGGCCTCTGCCTGTCCTTGACCTCTCTACGTCGTTATGGCTTCTCTTCTCCTGAAAGGACAGAGGAGCATTCATTAGTCCACTGTCTACCTGCAGCGCCATGGCAGCTTGGCCAACACTACCTGAGGAACACCTTGTAGGGCACATTGGAGTCATGACCCTCAAGCCGCAAGGCACTCAGTCCAAGCAGTCAGAGCTCACCCCCTTGGCCAGCTCTGGTGTAATTGACAGTTGGCTTTCAGACTCGAGAAGCCCTGAGCTCCATAGCGGGGGATGACCAGCCTTTAGCACTTCTCCACACTGATCCAAGCCAACATGGTACTCACCCTTGTCGAGCGCAGGAGGTCGTTGAACCTGCTGCACCCATGTGCGCCGCAAAATGTTGTGGCTGCTGACCTCGGCTGCCACCTTTTCCCAAGCTTTTTTTGCCTGGTGCGGAGGCTCCCTCCTCCCATCCCTGGGAAAGGGGGTGCCCCGCCTCACACCCACCTCCTCCAAGAGCACTGCAAGGCACTCATTGAAAAATGAGGCCCCCGTCCCCACCTGCCCCTTCCCAACCATTGGGAAGACACGTTTCATGCTGGGCCGGCCTTAGTTCGCCAACCAGTGTGAAATCAGGGTCGTGGGCTGATCGCAGTCCACTCCTGGGCCCGCCAATTGCATACGGGCGCACCCACCAGGGGTAAAATTCAGGCCATGGTTGCCGTTATGAAATGTTGATAATGGGCCCTTCCTGATGGTTGTGCAAGGACCACCCAAAATGAAATATCTCAGAAAATTATGCAGTGAACGTAATGTGTCAACTCCACAGTTTTGGATGAGTTTTGAATGGAAATATTTCTGCATTCTCACAACTTTGAAGTAAAAATACAGCAAGCATTCAAGATTTTTGTTCTTAGTTGCATTTGTCATTTTTTTTATATAACCTAAATTCAGCAGATACTGAAACTGCAGTAGCACCTTCTCCTTGTAGCACCAGACATCTCACCCCTGCCAACCTTAGTTAGACATTGACAAGATTACTGGCCTTCCAGCTTGATAATTTCCACTTCTTCAATTTGCCAATTTAGAATGGGCAGAGTGTAACTGAGAAAGAAAAATCTGGTGAGAAGGGGGATGTTTTTGAAAAAGAAAGAATAATTCCCTTCTTTCATTGTGTTAGCATTGAATTTTGCAGAAATATTTTGAATTTGCAAACAGCTAAATTTGTCTTCTTGAATTTGCAGTGAATAAGGTGCCAGATCTGAAATTGGTGAACACGTGGGCTATAACTGAGGAAGAGCTACCTGTTTGTGGATTCTGTTCACACACACTAATAACGCTCCTGGTCATATCGGCTGTCACAAATAAACTGGAAACAGATTTTAAAAAGGCCCAAAACATCACAATTCTTTGTGGACTGCTGGCCTATTAATATATGTAGAGAAATAGAGACAGATTCCCAGCACTGCATGTTAAATTTTCCAAATTGGGAGTCCTTATTTGGAGCTTCAGTTGATAAAAATGCGTTTTTTTCATTCTGTCATGGCATGTGAGTGTCACTAGCAGGTCAGCGTTTGTTGCCCATCCCTAAATGCCCCTGAACTGAATGGCTTTAGTGACTAGACAGAGAAAGGATGTCAGCTTTCCTTCCCTAAGCAACATTAGTAAACCAGATGGGTTTTTACAACAATCAATGATAGTTTTATTGTCATTATTAATAAGACTAGCTTTCAATTCCAGATTTTGTTAATTGAATTTAAATTCCACCAGATGTCATGGTGGAATTTGAACCCATGTTCCCTAAGCCTCTGGATTACTTGTCCAGTGACATTACCACTATTCCACCATCTCCCCTATCAAAAGCTTATCTATTCCCTGGATGTGAGCAACTCTGACAACCACATGGCTGAATTAGGCCCGGGGTTGGGAACTCTGAACAACTAACGAATCCACAATGCAAGAAATGTTGTGAGGCGAATCATAACCCTCCTACCCCAACCTTAGCTGAGATAAGCTAACTCAGCACTGACCAGGCGAAGAGCCCTGGGACTTCTCTGATCTGTGTGGCTCAGCTGTGCTTTGCTTCATTGCCCAACAGAGCCAACGAGGCAACGCCACCCCAAGGGAGGCTACATGTTACTATGTCAGAGCATGCCAATTATCATTCTGTCATTATTCACTACATGAGACACCAGTGTGAGGTTGTGCCTGTGACATCGCACAGCTAATGCTCATCATGGTCAAAAGCTTCCACACCCACATATGTACCTTGCTGTCGCACACCATTATGCATTTCGCATGGTGAGAAATGATAAAGAGAAAAATGCCTTATTAATAAATAACAGCATATTATGAGGATATTGAGTAATTATTTCAAATTGCTACAAAACAGAATGAGGAATAAGGGGGCTTTATGAGATCAAGGCCAGAATTCCATCCTATGCTATTAGTTTAAAGAAAATCAAAGGCAATGAAATGCAACTCAGTGCTTTTCAGGGAGAGGTTTCAGGCTTAATCTTATGAGTGACCTTGTCATTTGGAACAGTGTAAGTAAAGAGCACTCTGCTGACTGGCTCCATTTGCAAGTAAAGCATGAGAGGTTTGTCTGCTTTGTGTTTCTGTAGTCCTTGTTAGATTGGTCCAGTAGTTTCTTCAGTTTTAACTACCTCAGCTGAATAAAATTAAAGAAGTTTGTTATGTGTGTCACATACTGGAATAACAGTGGAGTAAACTTCCATGATAGTTGATGCACAATAATCGAATGACATGACCCAAGGCTGGGGCTGAGGCTACTGCTGTTCCTCATTCTCATGAGTGATCTAGACTAAGAGGGGTCGGAATTGCTGGAAGCATGCAGCCCCTTTAAACCCAAGTCTGATTTTAATTTCCACTGATGGTAATGGGAGAGATCAGGCAAGATGCCAAATGGGCTTCACCAAAACCCAATTTCACCCCACAGAATCTCATTGTGAAGTATTCAAATTTGCGAATGATTTCAAATTGAAAAGGACAGGAGAATCAGATGAAGTTTTGCAGAAATTAATGAATGACTTGGGATAGAAAGAGTGTGTTGGCAGGAGTCTGTTGGTGGTGCTGAAGTTAAAAGAAACTGAGCAATCTCGGTGTACTGAATATGGCCCATTAACACAGAACAGTGATCAGTAGAGATAATGAAATGCAAAGCTGATAGATGAAATAGTCAGTAAACTCTTCAATGCTCTTCAGAACACATTTTCTTTTCCGTTCATTGAATGTGGGTGTCACTGGCAAGGCCAGCATTTGTTGCCCATCCCTAACTACCTTTGAACTGAGTGGCTTGCTAGGCCATTTCAGAGGGCAGTTAAGATTCAGCCACAATGGAGTCACATGTAAGCCAGAACAAGTAAGGTTAGTAGATTTCTTCCTTGAAAGATTTTAGTGAAGCAGATGGGTTTTTAATAACAATCAATGAAAGCCTCATGGTCACCATTACTGGGACTAGCTTTATATTCCATATTTAGTCATTGAATTTAAATTCCACCAGCTGCCATGGTGGGATTATGATCCCATATCCTAAGGATTAACTCACCCAAATACGTTACCACTATGTCACCATCTCCCCGTAAGGTACTGCATCCAATTCTGGTCACAGAGATACAAGGGAGACATTGAAAGTAGTGCAGAGAAGAGCCACAAGGTTGATCTCTGGCATCAAAGGGGGCTGATCTCTGAGGAAAGACTGGAGAGACTTGGAGGGCAAAATTGGGCTCTGTAGTACCAGGCTTTTTGGCCATGATGAGGTTCCTTAAATTATCAAACTGGTCCTTGCAATGTGTGTGGATGCTTTGATGCAAGTGTTAAGGGATCCAAACTTGTCTTGTCATCAGGCAGAGGTCAGGAACTACACGTCCTGACAGGCATCAGGAGTTTCCTCGCTTGTGCGGATTGGGAGTGTTCTGCGCATGCCCAATCCGGGATTTTAAAGTTCTTTGGGCCAGGGACAAGTTCTCAAGGTCCCTGCATAAAAATAAAAATAAGGTGCGAAAGCCCTGATCATGGGACCGAGGAGCAGGGCGCCATACCAGAGAAGAGGGAGAGGTCCCAAAGAGGAAACCCAGAGATGGAACCCAGGGAAAGGGAACAGGGAAAGGTCTGAGAGAGAGATAGAGAACCAGGAAGGAGCTACCGGGAGAAGGCCACTTGTAGGAACCACTGGGAAATGGGGCAATGGAAGAGGTTCCAAGCAGTAAAAGGACTGCAGTTGGCAGGCTTCAAGTCATGAGGGCTTGGGAAAAGCCCTGGAGACCTGTGAAGGCAGCAGAAGGTCGATGATTCCATGCTGTGGGCTGGTGGAGTAAAGGTAAACTTTTGGAGCAGTAGTGTTCTACCCACTGTGGCTGAAGAGTTGAAGTAGTGCTTGTGAGTTGGTGCTAGAGTGCAGACTCAGGAATCCAAGGGAATGGAATCTGGAGAGATGAGATTGAAGCCCTGAGAGGTGAGTGGTCATTGAGGCAGTCCAAGTTGGAGTGATTTTTGGAGGGAATTCAGGGGTTAGATATTTGAAGGTGATGGCTAGAGTCCCTCATGGAAGTGATAGAGTTTCAATGAGACTGATTGACTCACAGGGCGGAATTTTCTGTGTCCGTTGGCTTCATGAGCAGACAACATGGCGAGAATGCCAAAAATTGGTTTCACCACATCGTGAAACCAGTTTGCAATCGTCCGCTCTGCCTGTCGATGGTGGGTTGTGTTTCTCACCATCGGACATCAGGGGCTTCATTGTAATACACCTGCATATCATTATAAACCCAGCTCACCAGAAACATCCCCTCGTGCTGGATTATCTGAGCACATCGGCGTGATTGCACGCCAATGTGTTTTACAACTGTACATAAGCAGCATGCACCTGATGAGCTGCACTTCACCTGCGTCTTCAAGGTTTGTTTGTTTACCTTGCTTCAGGCAACACTCGCAAATCAGCAACAGGCTTCGCAGGCAGCCACACCACTTTTAGTGGGGCTTTTGGGCAGGTGTCTATCTACCAGACCAGCCATAAGGCAAGGATGGCTTTTCATTGGCTGCAGAGCTAGGGCCTGCTTGGGTAAGGGGGAGAAGTAGCCTCAGGCAAGAGAAGAGGCTGCAGGGCAAGGGCTGTACTGGGGAAGGGGGGCATCCCAGGGTGTGTGTGGGGGCACGAGTTGATCTGTACAAGTGGACTCGAGATGGTGAGGGCTGAGGAGGCAGTCTCCAGAGGAGATGAGGCCAGATGGAAATGTGAGGGTTTGTATGGGAGAGAGAGTGGTGATGTCCCTTGAGCTGGCAGTGAGTGAGATGCCAGTGAATGTGTGATGGGCTTGAGTGTGTGAGTTTAGAGTGATGAGATGGTTGCCTTAACCTGGTGGCACGGATGAGATCATTCATTCTCCTTCTGCATTGGATGGCCAACCTCTTCTGTACAACATTGGCACTGACCACCACTGGCATTGCCTCCCAAGCCTGAGTGGTGAGATTGCTGGACCTCCTTTGGCCAGAGCCGATGTGGAGGGCATCACTGCAGGTCTCCAGAGCATCCAAAAGGCATTCCAGGGATGCATCAATAAATCGGTGGTGGGGCTGCAGTCTTCTTGCATTTTGGAGCCATGTCCTTTGTACAGCAGTACTGGGCTGGAATCACTGAGAGGTGTGCACGTGGCTGCACTTTAAATACGGCACTCGGCGTGAGGAAGCTGCAAGGTGACGGCATGGCGGTCAAATGAGAGCCCGCCTGCTATTGAAGTGGCGTGTTTCCCCAGAATGCATGGTGATTTAGGTGGGATTGGGGCAATAGAGTGTGAAAAGCTGCCATTGTGGCCGGTGGGTAAAGCATTCTTTTTCCTGCCCACTTCCACACTTAATGCAAACCTGGGACGATTCCACCCGCAGTGTTTACTGACATCTGGGCTGGTTGCTGCGACATCGACATTTGCCATTTAAGGTGCAGTGTTTGACCACAGTTTGCCTGTTAATTCATGTGCACCTCATGTTAATTCTGAATGTTAGAGTATAAGATGGATCTTGTAGAAAAAAAAGCCACAGCTGCTGGAAATCTGAAATAAAACCAGAAAATCCTGGAAAATCTCAGGTGGTCTGGCAGCATCTATGGAGAGAGAAAAACAGTTACTGTTTCCAGGCTAACATGACTTCTTCAGATATTCTAAATTATTTTACTTTTCTGATTGTTTTTGTATAATAAATTTTATTTTGTTTGTTCAAAAACTGTGGAATCCGGAGGCTTTATTCCCTCAGTAAGCACCTTGGATCTCAAACTTTGTATATTTTGAACAAAAGATTACTGGTCCCTAACTGGATTATCCCAAAAACCTAGGGATCTGAACCAGGATCATAACAGAAGTTCAAAACTCTTAGTGCTTCACACTCCAGCCCACATCCTCTCTTCACTTAGCAAGGCTGAACACAATGTTAAGTGGCATGAGGTAGACTCGAAAGCACTACTTAAAGGGATCACCAATTACTTACAGGCCAGTTTCTGGATTATTTCTTCAGACAGTTGCTGCAATTCTACAGTTCATGTATTTTTCCATATTTGGTAAATGTTTCGATAGTCTCTAGGATGGTACGGAAGTAATTTTTGGTGATTTAAAGGCTGCTTGCAGGCATGGCTGGTCTAGTAGGGTTTCCTCTTGATATTGAACATTCCTAGGAGGATGAACAGTGGCCATGCAGAGCAGGGCAAGCTGCTAGATGAAGGAGGAGGAGGGAGTTCTCAGCAGGAGGTCATATGTCCATGGAGGCTTTAAACAGCAGATTAGTTGGAGAGTAGATTGATGAAGTATTATGATGCCATGGAAACCATTTTGATATCTACAGGCATGATGCTAGCAGCCTGAGCTTCCACTGAAGCACTTAGGCTTTGAGTGGATGTTATTTGTGCTGTAAGGAAGGCTACAGCAATCTGATGCTCCATCAAGATAAAAATAAAAAGCTGTGGATGCTGGAAGTCTGAAATAAAAACAGTGCTGGTAATACTCAGCAAGTCTGGCAGCATTGGTGGAGAGAGAAACAGGGTTAACATGACTCTTCTTCAGAATAGTGTCCCACGTGTTCTGAAAAAGGCACATATTCGACTCAAAACATTAACTCTGTTTCCATCTCCGCAGATGCTACCAGACTTGCTGAGTATTTCCAGCACTTTCTGTTTTTATTTCAGTGCTTCATTAAGATTGGTTCCACAAGTGTGTTGTTGGAAGATAGGTTCCACGGTTTGCGCAAAGGCCTGTGCGAAGTTGGTGCTGGCCTCCTCCATCTTCCTTGTCATTGAATACAGGCTTTCCATCAGGCTTTCCAAAGCAATAAAACATTTGGGTGTGTACAGCAGGTGCTGGATAGGTGCCATTCATGACAATGAGCAAGCAGCATGAAGTTGGGCTCCTGCCTCCACATCAACAGGCATGGGTTGATTGCTTATCTGCATCCATTTTGGGGGCTTATCCAGTTTAACCCTCCCTGGAAGGGTGATTAACTATTATGCTAATAGCTAATATACATCACCAGGGATGTCTGATCATGTGTCTCCAGGCCTCAGAGAGAGAGATGGTTCTGGAAGGAGTTCTGTGCTTACCTATGCCTCGACATAGTTGTATACAGTTAATAAAAGTCCGAAAGCTCCTGGATACCTTGAATTTAGGAGTCTCTGTTAAACACCCTGGGGCCATTTTTGATGGCACTTCATGGTGGCGGTGGTGAGCTAACTGAATCGCAAGGATCCCCAATGAGACTACAGGTGGCAGGTAAGTGAAAGCTAGAATAGAGTAGTGAGCAAATGACCACAGCAAGGTATCGGAAGAAAAGTGTCAATAATGTCCCAGAACAGTCAATTAAAAGCAACAATCATAGAAAAAGTTCTTCCCTAACCCAACCTCTTTGACAACGTGGAAGGCCCTGACCAAGCAACACACTGGAAAAACTGGCATTAGATTCTACAGGTGTAGGACCACTTCAGGGTTAGCTCAGTAGTCTGATAAAGAGCAGGTCAGCATGCTCCTGTATTCCACTGGCAGTAGTGCAGATTACATTCTAGTAAGGTAGGGTGTCAATGAGGACATAGCAGCCTATGCGGAGGTTATTAAGGTTTTCGATTTGCATTTCAGTCTTCTGAGGAATGGTGTTTTAGACTGAGTGAGGTTTAACAGGTATGCTCAGGAACTTGGAGAAAGTATTGACTTTTTCATTAATGGCTGATAGTTGCGAGTATGGGGCTCTAATGGAGGAACTCATCCAAGATGGTTATTGTGGTGGGCATCCTTGATGAAGGCTTAACTGACTTCCTGCAGTCCAGAGAAGACCTAACATTATCCATTGCAGTGGCTGAGCTACAGAAGCAGAACTGAGTTTTAATCCGGGATGATAGAGAACCCTTGTCGAATCAGACTACTGACTCAGTCCAGTTTGTGAGCAATAGAGGTACTAGGGCACTCACTAAAAAGCAGATCCAGAATGAAGAGAGAGTGGTTGCCGCCATTATCCACTGCTCCCGTTATGGCACGAGAAAACTTCACAGGCCTGAAGACTGAGCCACCATACTTGCAGAGTGTCATGCCTGCCAGAGGCAGGGCCACTTTAAAGTGGTATGCCATAACTGAAAGCCTCCAACTGAAGAATTTAAAGGGAGACCAATCAGATCAAGCAGTATTCAGGGAATAGAAGATACAGAGGAACACAAAGTGCCTCTCTTGGGTGAAGTCGCAAAATCCAGAGAGACCTTTTCGAGTGTAGATATCATATTCAATGGCCACAAAATCAGTTTTAAGTTGGACATGGGTGCAGGTGTATCCATCCTGTCTCATACAGTACAATGGCTGAAACATGAATTTCTCAAACCATCTTCGAATCAACATCACGATCCCGGTAGGATGACTGCCACACTTTGGTGCAAGAGTTCTCTACACTATGCATAATCAAGATTGCTCTTTATTAAGCAGAGAAGCTTGTGTAGCTTTGCAGCTTCTTTATTCACCAGTTGCAGTGGAAACCCATGGACCCAGAACAGCTTGGATTAGTCTCCTTGCAGGAAGCTTCACACCTACAGTCAGAGGAGGACATTCTGGAACTTGCAGGTGGATGAAGAAGGAGACCGGACCACCACTGATGACAGTGACCAGCCAGAGGAGGGAATTCTGGACCTCACACTAATTTTTGAAGAGAGAGTGGATGAGGATGATAGCCGGATGAGGATGATAAGTGTGATCAGAGCATTACTGATGAATGTGACCAGGATGCCAATTCACCTTATTGTTCTAGTAAAGACACCGATGATATAGAACAATCTGATGTAGGCACTGACTTTCTTTCATGAAGAGAAACCAGGAGCAAAAGTTCTGACAATGGCCAGTGAGGCAAGTGCAGAACACAAATCTGACTCCCCAAGCCTTGATATTAAGTCTAAAGGCGAAGTGACTGAAAATACTGACATAAATCTACTGATCACCAATCTGACCCAGTAAAACAGTTCTATTCCAGATGTTACCCTGACTGCTGAAGCTCTAGAAATACTAATGCCTAGTGAACCGTAAATCCACATGAAAGCAAAGTGTTCACAGGCTAAGCAACCAGAAGCAGAAAGACAAACCTTTACAATATTGACAGGAGACTCATTACTCACACTTGAGAATAGCTTTCATTCTTCTGCTTGCCCATCGGATTCATTCTTGTATGAAACATTGGGAATGCACAACACTTTATTCAGGGTTGCCTTCGCCTCCGTCACATCTATTCCAATTATGCCATTTTCCTAAACAGTTCTTCTGACATGTTTTTCTTCTTCCTTAAACGAGGTTTTCCACCCATGGTGGTTGACAGGGCCCTCAACCATATCCGGCCCATCTCCCACGCATCTGCCATCACACCTTCCTCTCCCTCCCAGAACCATGATAGGGTCCCCCTTGTCCTCACTTTTCACTCCCGCCAGCCTCCACATTCAAAGGATCATCCTCCGTCAGTTCCGCCAACTCCAGCATGATGCCACCACCAAACACATCTTCCCTTCACCCCCCCCTCCGTTGGCATTCTGTAGGGATCGTTCCCTCTGGGACACCCTGGTCCGTTCCTCCATCACCCCCTACACCTCAAACCCCTCCCACGGCACCTTTCCATGCAGCCGCATAAGGTGCAACACTTGAGCCTTTACTTCCCTCCTCCTCACCACCCAAACGCTCTTTTCAAGTGAAGCAGCACTTCAATTGCACTTCCCTCAATTTGGCCTACTGCATTCGTTGCTCCCAATGCACTCCTCTACACTGGAGAGACCAAAAGCAGACTGGGTGACCGCTTTGCGGAACACCTTCGGTCTGTCCGCAAGCATGACCCAGACCTTCCTGTCGCTTGCCATTTCAACACGCCACCCTGCTCTCATGCTCACATGTCCATCCTTGGCCTGCTGCAATGTTCCAGTGAAGCTCAATGCAAACTGGAGGAACAGCACCTCACCTTCCGATTAGGCACTTTACAGCTTTCCGGACTTAACATTGAACTCAACAACTTCAGATCATGAGACCTCTCCTCCAACCTCACACAATTTTGATCCACTTTTTCTAATAATTATAATATATATTTTTCTTATTTTTATTCATTTATTTTTAATGTATTTTAAAAAATACATTATTTTTTCCCCACCAATTTCTATTATTTTTTTTCAAATTTATTTCCATACATTGTTTTGTATCCATCTTTTTAGCCTCTTTCGATCCCCTCCCCCCACCCCACCCCCACTAGGGCCATCTGTCCCTTGCTCATCCTGCTTTCCTCCCTTAATATCACCATTAGCACCACCGTCAACACCCCTTTGACCTTTTGTTTATGACATCTTTGGCAATCTCTCCTTTGCCTCCACCTATCACTGGCCGTCTATCCAGCTTCACCTGTTCAACCCTCCCACCCCCACCCCCTTAAATAGCTTATATTTCACCACATTTCTATTTCTCTTTAGTTCTGAAGAAGAGTCATACGGACTCGAAACGTTAACTCTATCTTTCTCTCCATAGATGCTGTCAGATTTGCTGAGTTTTTCCAGCAATTTTTGTTTTTGTTTTGACTTTATTCAGGGTACAAGAATCACCATGTACCTAAGCAACAGCTACTTTCATCAAGCAATAAAATTGCTGGATCAGAATGTTGCAGACTTACGACAGCTGTACAAACATTTACAGAAGCTCTCTCATTCCTTCAAGAAGGAGCAGTGGGCAAAATGATGTCTAAAGGGGGTAAAAAAGAGGAGAAAAACAAAACTTCTGTTTATCACCTTCATGCTGTACACCAGAAACAGGAATTTCTGTCAACTGATTCAAGTGCATTCCAGGAAGAATATTGAGAACATACATCCTGCACATCCTCTGACAGAGCCGAGGACACAGTTGGAGATTGATGCCACTGCCGCAAGACACTGTGAGTGAACGAAAGCAGTGTAAGCAGTTAATCAGCATTTTAATGAATAGAATGATTGCGGGGAGATGTAGTATAAAGAGTTAATAGCTATTACGGTCAAAGCTAATATACATCATCATTGATGTCAGATCATATGTTTCCATATCTCAGAGAGAGATGGTTTTGGAAAGAGCCTTGTGCTTATCTATCCCTGTACATTGTTGTATATAGTTAATAAATGTCTGAAAGTTCCTGGATGCCTTGTATCTAGTAGTCTCTGTTAAGCACACCCTGGAGCCATTTCTGATGATACTTCAATATTAGAGAGGATTATAATCCAGTAAAGGGCATGGAAAAAGTAAATCTAGAATATTGCTTTAAAATAAACAGTGGGAGTAAGATAAGGGGACTAAAATATAAACTAGTGAAGTGTAATTCTAGAAATGATTACAGAAAGTTATATTTTTTATTCATCCACAAGATGTGGGCTTCACTGTTTGGACCAGCATTTATTGTCCATCCCCAGTTGCCCTTGAGAAGGTGGTGGTGAGCTACCTTCTTGAACCACTGCAGTCCATGTGGTGTAGGTACATCCACAGTGCTGTTAGGAAGGGAGATCCAGGATTTTGATTCAGCGATAATGAAGAACCGGTGATATATTTCCAAGTCAGGATGGTGAGTGACTTGGAGGGGAACTTGCAGGTGGTGATGTTCCCATCTATCTGCTGCCCTTGTCCTTCTAGATGGTAGTGGCCAAGGGTTTGGAAGGTGCTGTCTAATGAGCCTTGATGAATTCCTGCAGTGCATCTTGTAGATGGTACACACTGCTGCCACTGTGCATTGGTGTTGGAGGGAGTGAATGTTTGTGGATGTGGTGCCAATCAAGCCGGCTGCTTTGTCCTGGATGGTGCCAAGCTTTTTGAGTGTTGCGGGAGCTGCATTCATCCAGGAAAATGGTGGGGGGGGTGGGCGGGATGTGTGTGTGTGTGTGTGTGTGTGTGTGGGGGGGGTGGGGGGGAGTGTTCCATCACACTCCTGACTTGTGCCTTGTAGATGATGGACAGGCTTTGGGGAGTCTGGAGGTGAGTTACTCGCCACAGGATTCCCAGCCTCTGACCGGCTCTTGAAGCCAGAATATTTATATGGCTAGTCCAGTTCAGTTTCTGGTCAATGGTAACCCCCCAGGATGTTGATATTGGGGGATTCAGTGATGCTAATGCCAATGAACATCAAGGGGTGACGGTTAGACTATCTCTTGTTGGAGATGGTCATTGCCTGGCACTTGTGTGGCATGAATGTTACTTGCCACTTGTCAGCCCAAACCTGGATATTGCCCAGGTCTTGCTGCATTTGTACATGGACTTCTTCAGTTCTGAGGAGTTGTGAATGATGCTGAACATTGTGCAATCATCAGCGAACATCCCCACTTCTGACCTTATGATGGAAGGAAGGTCATTGATGAAGCAGCTAAAGATGGTTGGGCCGAGGACACTACCCTGAGGAACTCCTGCAGTGATGTTCTGGAGCTGAGATGACTGACCTCCAATAACCACAACCAATTTCCTTTGCACAAGCTATGACTCCAACCAGTGGAAAGTATTCACCCTGATTCCCATTGACTTCAGTTTTTCCAGGGCTCATTGGTGCCACACTCGGTCAAATGCTGCCTCAATGTCAAAGGCAGTCACTGTCACCTCACCTCGGGAGTTCAGCTCCTGTGCCATATTTGAACCAAGGCTGTAATGAGGGCAGGAGCTGAGAGACCCTGGCGGAACCCAAACTGTGTGTCAGTGAGCAAGTTATTGCTAAACAAGTGCTGCTTGATAGCATTGTTGGTGACCACTTCTATTACTTTACTGCTGATGGACAGCAGACTGATGGAGCGGCAGTTGGCCAGGTTGGATTTGTCCTGCCTTTTGTGCACAGGGCATACCTGGGCAATTTTCCACATAGCTGGGTTGATGCCAGTGTTGTAGCTGTACAAGAACAGCTTGGCTAGGGTCGTGGCAAGTTCTGGAGTCTTCAGTACTATTGCCAGAATACTGTCAGGGCCCAACGCCTTTGCACTATCCCTTTGAGCCAACCACAAATGATTGGGGGAGAATTTTCTCCCCATAGGGCGGGCTGGGCTGGAGAAGGCGCATGTGGGTGCAGAGCCTGCGATTGGCTGCATGCCTCCATTTTACATGGGTGGGACAATTAAGGCTGAGCGCTCCCTGTGCGGGTAGGGGGAGGAGGGAGAGTCAGGGCCTGTGCAAAGCACAGATATCTCCCTGAGGTATGGAACTGCCTCAGGGAGATTACTTTGCTGATGAAAAATTGAAATAAAGGGGAAAAAAAATTATTCACATGTGTTCCCCCATGTGACAGTATCACATAAGCTGGGACATGTCAATGTATTTTAATAAACATTTTTATTACATTTATAAACCCTTCATGAAACCTCATCCCACCTGTGGATGAGGTTCCATGAAAAATGTGAAGGCCGCCTGGGCTCTTTGCCTGCCCCGTCAGCCGTAAGGTTGGACGGGCAGCCCTGTTAATTATTTCAATTACTATTTAAGTGGCCTTAATAGGCCGTTGACAGTTCAGCGGGCGCACAGCCGACTCCCGTGCATGCCCGCCGAACTGAAGATCGGAAAGATGCGTGGTGACGTCAGGGCACATGCCTGATGTCACCATGTACCATTTTACGCATTGGCAAGTGGGCCCACCCCCTGCACGCCGACCAGAAGATTCCGGCCTTGGTCTCAGTATATTGAACGCTTTGTGTCCTTCTTTCCTGCGAGCGAAATCATAGGGGAAGAGAGGAGGCGAGCGATCTCTTGAGTAATTTTGGCAGCAAAATCTACAGTTTGATTCAAAGTTTGATGGCACCCAGTGCCCTAGATTCGAAGAGCTTTGGAGAATTGATGGACCTCTGTCCTGATGCACAGGTTCCCGTTCAGTTCGTGTAATAAGCCCCGGGTGAGACAATTGCTAGCTCCCTGGCGCATTTGAAGCAGCTAACAGAACATTGTGAGTTTGATGAGACTCTGAACAATATGCTCAGAGATCGTTTATGTTGTGGTGTGAAAGAAGACACTATTCAGAGAAGATTGCGGGCTGAAGTGAATGTGGATTTTAAGGAGGCATTAGAAATAGCGCTGTCGATGGAGAGGGTTGTAAAAGATTCACAAGCAATTCAAGTGAGCAAAATGGTGCTGTTCTCCAAATCTGGCGAGACCAGTCAGCTGAAAGTGGCGCAAAAAAGCGAGACTCCACTGTGAAGCAGGGAACATCTCCTGCTAACCAAAAAATAAGAAGAAATAATTAAGCAACAAAATCAAAGAATAACTTTAATTGATGTGGAAACAATCAGTTTTTATCAACTGGCAATTTAAAAAAATTGAATGTTACTTATGTCACAGACATGGACATATAATGAGACAGAGCAGAGAGATTTAAACAGGCTTGCAAACAACAGAGGAAGGCCAGGGAAATCTACAATGAAAACACATTCTAACATCTATTCATTGTTTAACATGAAAGTTGGGAAGACAGAGTCAATATTTGTTACAGTACAAGCAAACGGCAAACTAGTAAAAATGGAAGTAGACACGGGAGCTTCCACTACTGTAATTGGAGAAAACACTTTCAGATATTTAAATAATGGTGAACATCAATTAAACTTGGAACAAACATCTGCCAAGCTGAAAACATACACAGGTGAAGAAACCCAGGTAAAAGGCATCAGCAGAGCAACTATCTGCTATAGAAACCAATCAGCACAGCTACCAGTGATGGTATTGAAAGGCAGAGGACCAAGCCTTCTGGGGTGAAACTGGTTAAGGAAAATCAACCTAGATTGGCCAGTGAGATTTTGAAAGAAAGCTAGAAGAGCTCATGCCCTGAAAAAGGAACAAGGCAAAATATGACAAAATAGAGAGTTCAGGGAGTGCAACAGGATGAAAAAGGAATGTGTAAGGACTCAACAACCTGAAGAAATGTAATCTATCTTAACCAAAAGCATGAAAGAACAGCAGAAGAAACTCAAGGAGACCCTGCTGAATGGCAGAGTTCAAGACAAAGTGAGTAACCATCGCAAGGAAAAGGAAAACCTGTTGAAAGACCCTCACACATGACAAGATTCCCTCAGATCAAAGTTTGTGACTCTGGAACAGGACGGAAGAATTCAGCGACTTTTTGAACCAACTGAAGAATCAGTTGGCAGAGAAGACACATCAATGTTCAATTTTCCAGGAGGCAGCCAACAAATACAAAAAAGAGACAGAAGAGCTGAAGAATCAGTCAAATGAAGTCAAAGAGGCTTTGAGAACAAAAATCGGAGAGCTTTCCAAGAGGTGAGCAAATAATGGGGCAGGATTTTATGTGTCTGTGAGCGGGGGCGGGGCCCACTCGCCGATGCGTAAAATGACACATGGTGACATCAGGGGGAACTCCCGATGTCACCGCGCCCCATTTAAATTTTCAGTAAGGCAGGGGCACAGCAAAATCAGCTGTGAGCCCACCGACCTGTCAATGGCCAATTGAGGCCATTCATCGAGGCAATTAAGTAATTAAAGGACCTGCCCTTACAACCTTAAGGTTGGCTGGCAGGCCAGGAGCCCCGGTGCAGGCGGAATGAGGTTTCATGTAGGTTTTAAAAAATTTTTATAAAGTTTTTGTGAAAAGTATGGACATGTCCCAACTCATGTGACATTGTCACATGAGGGGACACGTTAGGGAAATTTTATTTTTCTATTTTTAGGTTTTTTACATTTGCCGCCGATCTCCCTGAGGCTGCACTTAGCCTCAGGGAGATGAGTGCGCTCTTTCGTGCGCATGCGTGAAAAAGTGCACTCTCGATTTTGGGATTCCCACCCCCCCCCCACCCGCCCTCACAGGAAGTGCACAGTGCTTCTGTGCGGACATCACGCTGAGTGGGCCTTCATTGGCCCACCCACGTAAAATGGCGCTGCGCCCCTGCTTGGGGACGCCGATCGGAAGCGCGCCTGTGTGTGCCCACCCTTCAACTCTGCCCCCAACAGTGGGAAAATTCAGCCCATGAGGTTTTGGGAGACTCAGCTACTGAACTAAGACAAGTTGAGATTTCACCTGAGAGAAGTCTGGCAACAGGTGAAGTCAAATTGAAGGATGAGACTAAGCTCTGTGATAGAAAGAAGATAAAAAGGAAGGAGGTTCTGAAAAGACAATAAAATGGTGGCCGGTAGCACCTATAAAAACTCGAAGGAGGCAATAAACAAATTGTTGCACTGTGCATACTTTGATATTATTCCTGTCCCTCACAGTGTTTTGCTGGATGATGATGCTAAAGATAAAATCAAAGAGGTACAAGTAATTCCCAAGGAATTCTGGAAGGAATTCTAGATGCTGTAGACAAATATGAAGAAATTAACAAGTGATTTGTTGGAGACCAAACTTGCAAGCTTTCTTTTTCACTACAGAACGACCCCCTACACGGTGACAGGAGCAACACCTGCAGAACTGAGACTCCGCCTTTGGACAAGACTGAGCCTAATATTTCCAAATTTGGAGAGGAGGGTGGAAAAGAGTCAAGGAAACCAAAAAGCTGCGCATGACGTGCATAGTTGTGAGAGACGATTTACTGTAGGAGAGGCTGGATATCTGAAGAATTTCGGTGGCGATCGAAGTAGTTGCCGGGTAAAGTAAGTTCAGTGACTGAACCATTATCACACTGAGCAGAAGTGGAAGGCTAGATTACCTGTAAGCTTGTGGACCATTTAGGAAAACAAGATATGGTTCTAACTGTAACCATTACTGTACCAGTATTTCCTGCTGAAGATGCTGAACCAAGGACTGACATGTCTGATGTTTCTATCAGAGTGGAAGACACTCAACTGCAAGAGCCCACCGAGGTACCTGATGTTCGTGCAGTTCCAGAGAATGTGGTTTCTGAAAAAGAATCTGAAGATGTGGAGCTGTGACATTCCACATGAATCAGGAAACCACCTGAAAAGCTGAAGTTGTAAATTTCATGACCTGTGTAAATATTATAATGTCATAAGATAAATATACTTGTAACTGCAATATGTACAGCAAAGTTAAAGGGGGAGGAATGTAGTAATTATAGTTTTGTTAAATGTTCGACTGTACCTTTAAGAATAGTCCTGTGATGTAAGATCACATGATCTGTGTAAACCAATGTGTTAGCAACGTGGGCTACCTCCTCAGGCAGTGTCGAGATAGAGATGGAGTTGAAAGCACATGTGTCATTGCTGCTGGCTATATTGTAAATAACCCTAATGTTTCCACTAAGAAAGTTGTCTGCAGATCAACTCTATTACAAATAGGCGATGAGGCCACACTACAACAGCAACCAATTGCCTTTTTATTTTTACTGGGTTAAACAGCAGTGTCAGAGCCATGTGCAAAATAATTTTATGTAAACACATTAAGCTCTCATATCCTGAGGAAGAAATACCCATATTGTTTTCAAACACTGCCCAATGTTGGTATGTAATGTGGCAATTCATGAATGAAGCATATGGTACTTGACTCAAGCTTCTAACCTCCTGTATTGGTAGTTGTGATGAATCTCAACTGACTTACTTATGCAACCCAACGTCTTATACATCAGTGTGAGCTGTTGTTCCAAGCAAATGCCCTGGCAGTATGTGAATTGTTTATGTATAGGAGACAAGGGGAGATAGGTGATAGGTTGTTTCATCAACATCACAAATAGCAACACAAAATTGTAAATCTATGCATGGCAGGTGTGTAATGAATTTTCTTCCATTTTTTAAATGGACCAAATTTCCTATTATTTAAAAATATACAGCCAATCAACATTATCTGTGTTTTATCAGTTAATGACTCTACTCTTCAAAAAACAACCCTTAACCTCCCCATCTTTGTAAACTACTACCCCATCTCCAATCTCCCTTCCTTCAAAGTCCTTGCCTACTTTTGCTCCTTATTCATAGCTTTGAGTTAGGAGGTAGGTTGGAAAGTAGCATTGAAACCATTATCAAATCAGTCATGATCTCACTGAATGGCAGAGCAGGTTCGAGGTGCTGAATGGCCTGCTCTTGCTCCTAATTTGTATGTTTGTATGTTCATATGTTCTTCAACATAATGATTGATGTCTCCAAGATCTGTGCACACCTTTCCTGGATTCCATCTTTGCATGCCTCCAAACAGGTTTTTGTTCCTGTCACGTTATTGAAACGCTTCTTATCAAAGGCATAAATCACATCCTATGTGACTGTGATAAATCTGAACTATCTCTCCTGATTCTTCTCGCTCTGTCTGTGGACAAGCAGACTGGACAAGTGATTCATTTCTCTGTACAAAATGGCTGCCACATTTGCTGACAACACTCCCAATTTAATTAATTGGTTATGAAGTGGTTAGGGATGTCCTGAGGCTACAAAAGGTGCTGTACAAAGGAGAGTGGTTCTTAATCCTGTGTTATTACTACTCTTGAAAAGCCCATTAGAAAGAAAGCGTTTGCTGGCTGACTTGGGGATTATAGCATTTCTTGTTCTGTTGTGACCATTGTCTGCGTGTGCTCATTGAGTTTGTTGCCCTTTTTGATGAAAGATCAAAGACCTGAAACATTATCTCTGTTTACCACACCTGCTGAGTATTTCCAGCATGTTCTGTTTTTATTATTGAATTTCAACAGAACCGATTTCCATCTAACTTTCCAATTCCCCTCACCAGAGTTTCAATCCATTTATACCTGGCACTTGATTGGAATTTGAGCCAAATCTGTCCTCTCGTTTTTCTATAATTTATTCTTTCATGGGATGTTGGCATCTCTGGGAAGGCCAGGGTTTGTTGCCCATCCCTAATTTCCCTTGAATTAAGTGGCTTGCTAGGCCATTTCAGAGGTTAGTTAAGAATCAACCACATATGTGGGTATGGAATCACATGCAGGCTGGATCAGTTAAGGGTGGCAGATTTCCTTAAGGGGACATTAGATATTTCTAGTTGGATATTTTGTACTTCTTCACAACCATTCACAAGTTCATACCGAAAGAATTTCTTCATAATCAGATAAAAATGCCATGATAGCACCCTCACTATAAACCTCTCAAGATAACATTTGTTGCAATACAAACACGTAAACAAACTGCACAAACTCTGGGTAAACTCTTGCTCTAGTAATAAACAGTTTGCATTAAATGTACCAGTTATAGTCCCTGTCCAATTCCCAAAAGTCAATGTTTCTTTATAGCCAGAGTCCCACCCACACACAAGCTCAACTCTAGCAAAGGACATCTAGGACCCATCTCGCTCCTCCAAGCATCTAAGGATCTATTGGCTGGCTGTTTGTTCATTTATCTTACAATGCCATGCTCCCCAGGACTTGTATTCCCAGGATCATGTCCTGATAAAGTGCTTCCTTTTGAAGTCTCCATGATTTCCATATGACCTGCACCATCCCAAGAGCTTCTCCATGTGGGATGAACATTGCAGAGGCTAGTGAGATGGGAAAAAAGTGAAAAAAAAGCAGGGTAAAGGGGAAGCAAAAAGAAACAGGGAGAAAAATTAGGGGAAAAGACTGATAAAAAGAGAACCGAAGGAGGAAAGAGAGGAGGTAGCAATAAATAAGTGTGCAGCAGTGCATCGGTAGCGAAGAAGCTCCTAATTTTATTTATTTCAGCAATGCTGATGCTAGGGAACTGGGAGAGAAGAGAATGAAACAAGCAGGCACTTTCATACAGGAGAAGAGTAAAGTGAGAGGGACACAGTGTCAGTTGGGATTGGAAGATAACGATACACTAGTCGGAAGAGGGAAAGGAAGTAAACAATATTATTCTGACTAGGAATGAGAAGAGAGAGTGGTTTCAAGCTGGATGAAAGGTGGAGCCAGCCAAGCTTGTCACTCCTGACCACCTTGTAGTAATTCAACTGTGTCTGCAATATTCAGATGATGACTAGATTGAACTTGATTGGGATGACCCCATGGTGTAAACAATGTACTGACACTCACTATCTAAACTCATTCAGGAATATATTGTGAGTTGTCCAAAATAACAAAGCAATTCTGGCAGCTATTGAACAGGGTGAAGCAATGTTGTCAGGGGGAGGAAGAAGAGGAAATTGGGATTAAAAACAAAAATGCTTGAACTTTGTTCTCATGAGTTCTGACAGCGTTTGACTAATTTAAGGAGATTAATGCCATTTAATCCCTCTTCCATATCCATTATTGATTACATGAACCATCTCAGCCCTGAAATGTGATTATTAAAATGTAATCACTATCTATTCTTCTACGTTTGACACTGAATGTGAGGTTAAAAAAAACTGAATCCAAGACTAAAGATTTCCTCTGGTTGCATTGTATTAATGGCATTGTAAACGTAATGGGAAAATTGCTTGGAATAATAGAATTTCACAGGATAGAATTAGGCCATTTGGCCCATCATGCCTGTCGTATTTTCCTATGTCATTACTTCTAGCAAAATCAGAATGTCTAAAAGAATGGCTTGACTTTCTGGAAACAAGGATCTCTGGAAAATTCCTCTCCCCCAACCATGCACAAACCCCCACATGAGGTTATATTTTATTTGTTAAATCTGTATTTAACTTTTTGTGAGAGAAGGGTGAATTTGACAAATTATCACTCTGGCTCATTCATGGAAAATTGTTCAGAGTACACTGACCCCCACACCCACATTCCTATCATGTTTCCCTGTTGCATCAAGCATTGTGAAAGGAGCTCCCGCTCAAAACCATGACCCCCTACCTAAAATCGCTTCCCAAAAACAATGAGGGCGTCAAGGTTCTGTGTTTGATTTAAAATAGTTGGTAAACAAAAAAAAAAAAACAGGCATGAGATAAAGAGAATGCTTTTTGCTCAGTGAGTTGTTAGGATACACTGCCTGATAGAGTGGAAGTAGATTCAAAAATACATTTCAAAGGGGAATTGAATTTCCATTTAAAAATGAAATTAAAAAATGACAAGACCATGAGGAAAAAAGGAAAATGGGACCAACTGGTTGTTTTTTTAGAGAGCTGGCACAGGCAAAATGGGCCAAATGGCCTCCTTCTATCCTGTAATTTTTTTTTATCATTCTATGATTTATCAAAGTTGTATCTGTTTCGGGCTTCTTCCTGAGCAGCATTTTCTTCTATTTCTGGATTGATATTCCTTCTACTATCGGCTCTGTTTGCTTCTCTCCACAGTAAACAGCAGCTTGTGTGAACTTACTGTAAGGCTGGCTTAAATCACAGTGTGCACTAATCAAGCTTCCAATTTCCTCTCACTCTGAGTTGCACATGGCGGTACAGCAGATGCTTCAAAGAATCACTTATTAATATTACTACGAGTGAGAAACTTAGTTGAATCATTATTAAAAAAATATATATTCCAGGCTAAAAACAAAAACAAAAATACCTGGAAAAACTCAGCAGGTCTGGCAGCATCTGCGGAGAGGAACACAGTTAAAGTTTCAAGTTAAAATGACCCTTCAACAGAACTAAATAAAAATAGAAGAGAAGTGAAATATAAGCTGGTTTAAGGGAGGGGGGGGGGGGAAGAGCGAGGGGACAAGTAGAGCTGGATAGAGGGCCAGTGATAGGTGGAGATAACCAAAAGATGTCACAGACAAAAGGACAAAGAGGTGTTGAAGGTGGTGATAGTATCTAAGGAATGTGCTAATTAAGGGTAGAAAGCAGGACAAGCAAGGTACAGATAGACCTAGTGGGGGTGGGGTGAGGTGAAGGAATCAAAAAAGGCTAAAAGGTAGAGATAAAACAATGGATGGAAATACATTTAAAAATAATGAAAGTAGGTGGGAAAAGAAATTATTGGAAAAAAAAGGCAGGGGGGTTGGGGGGGGGGGAATCAGAAAGGGGATGAGGATGGAAGAGAGAGTTCATGATCTAAAATTGTTGAACTCAATATTCAGTCCGGAAGGCTGTAAAGTGCCTAGTCGAAAGATGAGTTGCTGTTTCTCCAGTTTACGTTGAGCTTCGCTAGAACAATGCAGCATGCCAAGGACGGACATGTGGGCATGAAAGCAGGTTGGAATGTTGAAATGGCAAGCGACAGGGGAGTCTGGGTATTGCTTGCAGACACACCGAAGGTGTTCTGCAAAGCGGTCACCCAGTCTGCTTTTGGTCTCTCCAATGTAGAGGAAACCGCATTGGGAGCAACGAATGCAGTAGACTAAATTGAGGGAAGTGCAAGTGAAATGCTGCTTCACTTGAAAGGAGTGTTTGGACCCTTGGACAGTGAGGAGAGGGGAAGTAAAGGGGCAGGTGTTGCACCTTCTGCGGTTGCATGGGAAGGTGCCGTGGGAGGGGGTTGAGGTGTAGGGGGTGACGGAGGAGTGGACCAGGGTGTCTTGGAGAGAATGGTTCCTGCGGAATGCCGCCGGGGGTGAGGGGGGGCGTCGAAGGGAAGATGTGTTTGGTGGTGGCTTCATGCTGGAGTTGGCGGAAATGGTGGAGGATGATCCTTTGAATGTGGAGGCTGGTGGGGTGATAAGTGAGGACAAGAGGGACCCTATCATGTTTCTGGGAGGGAGAAGAAGGTGTGAGGGCAGATGTGTGGGAGATGGGCCGGATATGGTTGAGGGCCCTGTCAACCACCGTGGGTGGAAAACCTCAGTGTATATTCCAGGCTGCCTTTTTTTTCCACAGAGCTTTCAGAGAGGGTGCTGTAGAGGTCCCACATTTTTCCTGTGTACATGTGTGAGCGTGTGGATACAGGGGCCAAGGGGGCTACTCTGGAGCTCTGCATTTTCTCAATCTGCCCCTCATTAATGCTTACACAATCCACTCGCCTGCCATTTTACTCCCAGTGTGCTGACAGGTGTTTCAATGAAACACCCAAATTAACTTGACTCAGGTATGTTTTATCTGAGACAATAGAGAACAGAAACGTTGTTAATTGGAAGGAGGGAGCAAGGGCTATGTTTCCCTGAAGACTTCCACATGGTCTCAAGTCCTATGCACACTTCAGCACAGGGTGGTGGATGGAGGCAGGAATCAGAAGCTTTGACCTCCTGAACAATTCTTGCAGCTCGGTTGATAATCTTAGTTGTGCTAGTAATGTTAAGATATGATCCCAGTTGTATCCAATCCAAGGTGTAGATGGGGTTGTTACAATTGGTCTCAGTGTGTCTGAACCAGAAACAGCAAAACAAAAATCAGCTTTTCTATTCTTGCAATGTTATCCAGTGGCCAAATGTAGATAATACCTTTGGTCACTCCCTGGAGTGGGGGCAGAGATGTGCTTGAACCCAGCGCTGCTATGAACCAAATGACAAAAAATACATTGGATAGCATGTAATGTGAATATGTTTGCGGTATACCTGTCCATATATGGTGGACATATGGTACATTGGTTCCCATATTTAAGGAAGGATATACGTGCAGAGGAGGTGGTACAGCAAATGTTCACTAGTTTGGTCCTTGGAATGAAACAGTTGTCCTATGATGAGAGGTTGGGAATTTGGGTCTATATTAGTTATTATTATTATTATTATTGTCAGTTATACAGGAGTTATATAGTTATGCAGGAAAAGGTGAGACTACACCTGGAGCACAGTGTGCAGTATTGGTCTTCTTATTTAAGCTAAGATGTAAATGCATTGGAAGCAGAGAAGGTTTACTAGATTAATACCTGGAACGGGCGGGTTGTCTTATGAGGAAAGGTTGGACACGCTAGGCTTGTGCCCACTGGAGTTTAGAAGAGTAAGAGGTGACTTGATTGAAACATATAATATCCTGAGGGGTCTTGACAGGGCTGATGTGGAAAGGATGTTTCCTGCTGTGGGAGAATCTAGAACTAGGGGTCACAGTTTAAAAATAAGGGGTCGCCCATTTAGGGCAGCGATGAGGAGAATTTCTTTCTCTCAGAGGCTCTTGAGTCTTTGAACTCTTCACCAAAAGGCAGTGGAAGCAGAGTCTTTGAACATTTTTAAGGCAGAGCTAGATAGATTCTTGAGAAGGAAGGGGGTGAAAGGTTATCAGGGACAGGTGGGAATGTGGAGTTGAAGTTACAAGTAGACCAGCCATGATGTTATTGAATGGCAGAGCAGGCTCAAGGGGCCGAGTGGCCTATTCCTGCTCCTGTTTCATACGTTTGTGTGTTCGTATATTCTCTGGAGTTTATAAGAATGAGAGGTGATTACATTGAAACATACAAGATTCTGAGAGGACTTGACAGGGAAGAAACTGAGAGGTTCTTTCCCATAGCTAAGGGACCTAGAACACAAGGGCACAGTCTCAGGATAAGGGCTGATCATTTAGGACAGAGATGAGGAGAGATTTTTTCACTCAAAGAGTTATGAATCTTTGGAATTCTCTACCCAAAGTGTTGTGGATGTTCCAACATTGAAGATATCCAAGGCTAAGATGGATAGACTTTTGTTCTCTCAGGAATTAAGCAATATGGGGAGCAGATGGGAAAGTGGACTTAAGGCAGAAGAACAGCATGTTCGTACTGAATGATGGAGCAGGCTCAATGGGCAGTATGGTTGACTCTTGCTCCTAATTCTTATCTTTGCTTCCGATAGGAAATCCAATAGGTCGGAAATGAGCAGCTATGTGGAGCAGAGCTTCTGTTGATTTTCCATCTAACCTGCCTTCTCCCAATTAAACATCAGCAGAGGGAGGACAGGAAATCATAGCCACTACATTTTGGAATTAAGCAATAGTCTGTTATTTAGTAACTTAAAAGAAATTGGGCAGTTGCCTGACCCAGTGAGGACTCGTGTGGTATTAGAGTAGGATAGGAGATAGAAAGACATTCACTTCAAGACCCAAGTGAAGAGCTGGATATCAGGTGCACATGTTAAATTGTCTTTTTTGATTCCTACATTGCTGTTTTGAGTATGGTATGAACAGAATATATTAAGGTTAGCAGTGAGTTATTAGGAACTGCGCTAATCTTGACACCAGGGGAAATTCAGTTAATGGGTCACTTTAGTTGTGGACATAAGATCATAAGAAATAGGAGCTGGACTAGGCCATTGAGTCCATCAAGTCTGCTCCACCATTCAATAAGATCATGGCTGATCTGACTGTAGTCCCAACTCCACTTTTCTGGCCGTACCACCACCCACCCATCACCCCACCCCCGCCTGACTCCCTTGTCGATCAAAAACCTGTCGCACTCAGTCTTGAATGTATTTGCTCTGCCTCACTGCTGCCTCTGAATTATTTCAGTAATATAATTACTTCCAGAAGTTTTGAATGGCTGATGCAATGCAACTTTCTCATGAATAAAGATGGTGACTAGTTCCAGAAGTATAGTAGTATGTTTGATCTGGGCTCAGTCCACTGATGACTCACTGGGAGTTATCTAATGTGTAATTGAGTTATCCAGATATGGAAACTTCTAGACTTGATTTTGGTTGTCGTTTGGTGGTGATCACATCCAATGTAACAGTCAGGAAACCATAGCCGACCTCGGAACTCTGTGTTAGGGAAGGAGAAAAATCAGTCAAGAGTTTCTGCTCCTGACTGCTTTCCAGTGAGCCCTGTTGAAAAGTAAGAGCACGTGTTGTCAGCTCAACCACTGCCATGAAATGCCCATGGTCAAATAACCCACCAATGCTCACTATATGGGCTAACACATAAAAAATGGCAGAGGGGCAAAGTACTGGGGAGGCAGGAGGGTTGGGCCTGGGGAGGTGGGGTGCTTTTTCAGCCTCTGGAACGGTTCTTCAACATGAATTAGCACCATCAGGAAAGATGGTGAACTATAGCCAGGATTCATTTGAAGGGCTTCCCATGTAGTGCTAGTGCAGGTGGATGTTGCTGCACCTAAGACATAGAGGCTGCCTCGAACAGAGGAAAGAGCACAGCTCATAGATGCTACTGATGTGGGTGAATAATAATAAAAGAGCAAGTAGAACTCACCATTACCAAAATGGTTCTGCTTGTATCAGCTCAGGGTCACACCAAACTGCTTCTTTAAAATTGACTGAAAAATGCAATTGCTATTCTTCCTTGTGTGAATTTCCACAGAGCAATTCTTGTGCACTGAAATTAGCAATTCTTGCTACTGAGTAATTTAAAAGGAAATGTCATTTACTTATGCTGTGAAAATATGCTTCTGACACATATAGGAACAAAAAATAAATATCTATACAATTAGCTCAAAATTGGAATGCAAAGGCTGTGGAATTAATTTCACAGAGGCTTAGCGTGCGTGGGAGCTCAAAGAAAAAGGAAGTGAGAAATAGAGAGAGAGAAAAAAATGAGGACAGAAAGAACTGTGGAATACCAAAGCTCATCTGTAACTGTCTTGCAACATGTCTGCTGAGAATAGAGAAAAGACAAAAAACAACATTCACTGGTGAAAAACATCACTGGCTGAGCTGGTTAGAATTCTGCATGGAAAGAGCCCAAGTTTTGTGTGGGCTGGTGATAGGTTGGTTTCAGCTAATGACGAAGGTTATGTAATCAGTGATGGTCTAGTTTTAACACCCGCAGAAGCCAATCAGTCCAGAAGAGAGTGAGAGAGAAAGAGAGAGAGAGAGAAGGGAGCAAGAGTCTAGAGAGTACAGCACTTGCTCTCAATCCTGTTGTTTACCTGCAGTAACTAAACCCCAGCAGCTGATTTCAGACTTTAATCCCCACTCGGTTTAGGATGGATTGCTGTACTGTATGTATAATTTCTAGTTCTTTTTTGTGTTCATTTCATTGTGATTTGTCTGCTGAATTCAAGTCTGTTGGTTATAGAATCTTTAGTTTTGAACTAGTATTGATGTGCATCAGTAAGACAGACTGACAGAGAGGTGATAACTAGTGTCAATGGCATTTGGGGAGTGTTTCAATGTAAATCACTTCTATTATCTTGTTTAATGTATTGGCTGTCAGTAGACTTTTTGATTTTGTAAAATTAAAATACAACTAAAAGTTGCAAATGGAGCCTTGAAGAGCTTTGAGCTGCAAGGTTTCTAGCAGTACTACTATTGGGGTTTATATTTCATTAAAAAAAATTCTAAGTAAGTAGTACTTTAGGAATGAAGTTTTAACTGAAGAATCAGT
This sequence comes from Carcharodon carcharias, assembly GCF_017639515.1. Classification (NCBI taxonomy): domain Eukaryota; kingdom Metazoa; phylum Chordata; class Chondrichthyes; order Lamniformes; family Lamnidae; genus Carcharodon; species Carcharodon carcharias. The sequence goes on along the minus strand of NC_054491.1, from coordinate 32,220,743 downwards.
GACTTGGCTTTCTGCATTTTTAACTCTTTAAGTGCCAATTTCTTGTTGTTGCTCCTGTGAAGTATATGTTTTCTGGAAACATCTAGAGATCAAAACAAATTATCCATCTGTGTGTCATACTTGATTTTATATGATATGATGTTAACATTAAAGAATGGTGCACACTTAACGAATGTTCTTCATCAAATTTCCTCCTAGAAAGATGCATTGGCTACAATACATTGAAATTGACATTAGGATCACGAAATAGACAAGGTGGCAGAGGCACTTCCACATCAATACCAAATGATATTATTTTGTAGTTTATGGAGGCATTCTTATAATCCAAAAACACGACTGTGGTGTGCTATTTTTCTCCATTTTAAACTTGCAATGTTAATTTCTGTTTTAATATATAAATAATTTATTGGTATTGATAGGGTAAATCCAGCTGGGCAAGTAAGGCAGTGTACACTTTAAGCAAAAAACAGGAAACTTCTTCACTCAGAGCAATATATGTTTGTAGTAATTTTCCAAGTCACAGCAGGAGAAATATCACAGACATTTTGAAATGCAGTTGGATATATAAGATATAAGAGGACTATGCTTAGAGAGGGCAAAATGGATTTTCTTATATCCTTACTTATATCCTTATAAATAATGGCATGTGTAGTGATAGAATGCATATTCAAAGCACAAAGGGCATTTAGTAATTAATAGACCAATGAGTTCACACTATGATGCCATAACACAATTTATAAAGTATATACTGTCAGGTCTCATTGATACTGTAACAACAGGGTGCCTGACTTCCAGTGCAAATATTTCTGCATTAGACAACTACTTTTTTCAGCAATTCATCCAGTTAATTGACAGAAACAAACTGGAAGCTCTGTCTTCATGGGTTTGCTATTGTTACTTGATGACCGTTATCACTTTGGGTGCACATCAATGGCTCCGGTCACACTGACCATCAACAGAATATGGACCCAAAATGGAAGCAATGCATCCATTTGAAATTCATGGTGTATGCTGGAAAATTAACATGCACCCTGGAGCGACTTCAGGGCTATAATTGTTTGAGGGGATGCTAGTCTCCTTTTGTCTTGATTTGCTCTCATTGCTCGCCTCCTGCATCCCAACTAAACGTCTCCTAAACACATCCAAATAGGAGAGGCATGGCAGGGTGGGGGTGTGGGGTGTGGAAATGTCAACTAACTGCCCTGAGGTCACTGCTAACGCTGTTCATGGTCAGCACTGCGAATGAGAAATGGAAGCTTGACAGATACTCCCATTGAATTTATCCTCTGTGCCAAAGCTCAGTGGGCATGTCAATCAAGACTTACTCTTATGTTAAGGTTTGGGTATGCCTGAAAGTTATGACTGAGGCTTTACAACTGAAAAATGCTACTTGGAAATACCAAGAGCAAACTGACTGCTAAATTGTTGTTTTGGTTCTGGGAGGCGAGGTTTCTTCTCCATAGAATGCTTTCTCCCCTTCCCAATAATGCTGGCCACTCCCCACATCATATGCTATTCTTTGTCAACAGGATGTATGGGGCATCTGCTCGTGGACTCCTATCGATGCCGTTCTCAAAACTAGTTGCGGGTAGATGCATTGAAAGGTTCTAAGATTTTCTATGTCCTGTTGGTGGGGATGAACCTGAACTGTCCTTGGTGATATACTTAATGCTGTTAATTCATTACACTGTGACTTGTGCACACAAGATCACATATTGTCACTGTGTTACTCTCAAACAGAACTACAGGCTTTGCTCTCTGTCAGCTCAGCCATTTTGAGCTTACCGCCAATACAATCATCTTGCAATTTTATTCCCCTTCTATCTGCCATTTTAAAATTTGCTAAGTTTTGACATTTCCTCCACAAAATTATTTGTGTATAGGTTATAGCAATCTTTTAATACCTGGGAATGCTAAAGTTTATTCTGAGGTAACAGAGGTAAGCCCTTTGATCTCAATTGTGCCTCTACTCGTAGAATCAGACACTGATTGTGCATCAGTAATGGCTAAAAACACTCCTCATAAAACTCTGTCGGCAGCTGGTCTAAAAAAAACTGGAAAATCAAAGAAACATAAACAACAGCAACTTGCTTTCATATAGCACCTTTAACAAAGTAAAAATCTCCGAAGATATTTCATTAGAGCATTATCAAACAAAAATTGACACAGAGCCAAAGAAGAAGACATTAGGACAGCTGAACAAAAGCTTGGTCAACTAGATGTTTTAAGAAGCATCTTAAAGGGTGAAAGAGAGGTGAGGGGTGAGGAAGTTGAGGGAAAAATACCAAAACCTGCACCTCTCAGCAGCTGGAATCTCAGCTGCCAGTGATGGACTAAGGTGGTGGGCGGAGTAAGCAAAAGGCCTGAGCTCTTGGAGGTTTGTTGGGCTGGAAGATGTTCAAGATAGTGAAGGGGTGAGGCCACAAAGGGATTTGAACATGAGGGTGAGAATTTTAAAATGGAGGCATTTGGGAACCAGTGGCAAATTTAGGTAAGTGAGTTCAGCCAGGTGATGGGTCATTGGCCATTTGTGTGGACAAGATCTGGGCAGCAAAAAAAAAGGAAAATAAAGATTGTTTTTATAAACATCTACGGCACAATAAGGTACTGCACGGTGTAATACTCAGCTGGGCAGATTAAGAAGGTTCATTCTCTTGGGGTGTTTCTCTACATTAAAGGTGCTAGATATATGCAAGTCGTTGTTGGTCTGTAAGAATTTTGCCAGCATTGCTCGGCTAGGAAGAGCTAAGATTAGACAGAGTGCCTGTTCCTGTTTACCATCTGTTGGCCCTTGCTGGACATACATGTATATGGTTGCTGAATACAGATTGGATTGCACTCAGCAGTGATATCCAGCTGGCACATGGAGATCGGCCAGTTTGACCAGGTATTGGAAAGGCTGGTAGCATTCGCCACCTTTAGCAGAAGGATGAATCAAAAGGGAAATTGGGAAAGGTGAAAAGATTAAAAATGTGGTTATTGTGCTAAAATTTGCATCACTACCAGAGAAAACTAGGTTAGTATCAACTGCAGCAGTCTTAACTGCTTCCCTGGGGAAAACCTTGTTAGACTTCCTTCCTGTCATTTGAATTGGAAAAATGTATGCATGTCTGTGTGTGGTACTAGTTTCCAAGGAGCCAATTAGCCACAGGTGGTGACAATGCAGAAGGAAAGGTGATTTCTTTTTAATTGCATCTATAACAGGTTGTCTAAGCTCATTTCCTTTACCCTTCGTCACTCTAGCAGGGAAATTTTCATTGCATGCATTTTTGAAGTAAGTAGTTCCATAATATATGCATCTTAATACTGCAATCCCACTTGGAAATCAGGTTATGTACATTATTTAGGAAACTTAAAAGGGGGAAATGTGATGGTTTGCAGTTTTGCAAGGCAGCCACCTTCTTTGGAGAAAGAATGTCCATAGACAATGGACCATTTCACAAGTGGCATATTTGAAATTCTCCTGGTGATAATGAAGCAGAGGAGGTGGTGGTGGTGGAAGGGGGCAGTGGGTGATGGTGACACACTACGCTAGTAGTAAAGTGCTGCTGAACTCCTGGAGGAATAGCACATGGAGAATTCACCTCCACCGTGAACCAGGAGAATCCATTTTTAACTTACATTAGCGCAGAAAACAAATCATATCTGGCACGTACACTTATCTCCCCCTCACAGTTGGTGGAAAAATGTTTAGCGTTTACAATGAGCATATATTAGGTAGCAGGTTGCAAACCAACTCTTCATGTGGAACTGGTCCTCTCACAACCTTACACAGATTCAGACTGAAAGAATCTAATGCATTTGGATGATACATGTATTGTTGATTGCATACTGACTTTTGGATATCGCTGTCTGTTACACTATTAGCCGATTCTTTTGTGAGTTTATCCACATGATAACGAGAAATTTCACTCACAGATTGCTAATCCACAGCTGGTAAAGTTTTTACAAATCTCCATTTTGAAATTCCTTTAGAAGTTGCTGTATCTAACAATTGTCACAGTGCAGAAAGAGGCCATTTTTCCTATCACGTCTGCGCCGGCTCTGTGGATGAGCAATTCACCCAGTGCCATTCCCCTGCCTTCTCCTCGACACCCTGCACATTCTTCCTTTCCAGGTAATAATCTAATTTCTTCTGGAATGCCTCGATTTAAGCTGCTTCCATCACAGCCTCAGGCAGTGCATTCCATCATGGCCACAGGAAATTCTCAGTTCTTCCACTCTGTTCGCAGGAGAAGGGGACTCTTAACAAAAGAGGAATAACATTCACCTTCGTCCATGTGAAGAGGAATGCCTACAACTCCTGAGAAGTGAAGCCATAGGGGGTGTGGGAGATGAAGTAATGGAGCCACTGACAGCCTAGGGTCTGTATGTACCATCACCAGCACTTTCTTCACATCCCAATCTCTCATTGATGCATTTATATGGAGGCACCTTCACTGATTCCACTGGATGCTTATGGCGCACCGTTGTAATCTACCTCCCTCTTCTCTTTCTATAGGCTAGAAAAAGCCAATCTACAGCCCACTAAAATTAAGCTTGTCAGCACCTCAGAGCACAGTCTGTCACTCATCCTATCATCCTAATGACCAGCTGGGTGAGGTTCGCAACACAAAACAGCATGCGGAAAAGGTGGAGCCAATGGAGATAACCTATTGTTCACAAATGCTCAGGCAGCTACAGTACAGGCCTTGGATTCTCAGGAGCAACAGACCGTTCCTGCCAGCTTGACTAATTTGTGGATCAGCAAGAGAGAAATATGAGGCAGAGTTCCTTTTTTTAATTCATTCCTGGGACCTGGGAATCCCTGGCAAGGTCAGCATTTATTGTTCATCCTTTAGAAGATGATGGTTATAACTGAGTGGCTTGGTAGGCCATTTGACAGGGCAGCTAAGAGTCAACCACATCACTGTCGGCCTGGAGTTACATATAGGTCAGGTGGGGTAAGGATGGCAGATTTCCTTCCCAAAAGAGCATTTGTGAACCAGGTCAGTTTTTACAACAATGCAAAAGTTACATGGTCACCATTATTGATAATAGCCATTTGTTTCAAATTTATTTATTCTAAAAACAACTAGTGATTTATTTTCAAACTTGGAAGCCAGTGGATGGGATGACTGTTCAATTTACCCAATACTTTAGACTGACTGAAATTGGCATCAGCCTTCACTTAAATTACAGGCGCCAATGTTTGAGGTGTGGGAATCTGGCATTGATCATGGGCCTGCGGAAGCATCTTAAAGCAGGGGGCTGGAAAGATGGCGAAGTTTATGGAGTAGTGGTAGAGAGATTAAAATGAGCACGCCCAGCAGCGAGGAGATTATTTATTTGTTCTTGGGATGTTGGCATCGGTGGCAAAACCAACGTTTGATATCCAGCCCTACTTGTTGTTGAGAAGCCATCTTCATGAACTGATGCAGTCCATGCAGCGTAGGTACATCCACATTCCTGTTAGAAAGGGAATTCCATGATTTTGACCCTGCAATAATAAAGGAACAGTGATATAGTTCCAAATCATAATGGTGTGTGGCTTGGAGGGGAACTTGCAGTTGGTTGTTTCTCCATGAATCTACTGCCCTTATCCCTCAAGGTGGTAGAGGTGATGGGTTTGGACGGTGCTGTCGAAGGAGCCTTAGGGATGCCTTTAAAATGAAGCAAAATGCTGGACCTGCTTTCAGCTTTACCCTTCTGTGCTAATGATCACTTGAAGTGGCAATGTGAGTGATGCCCTTCCATTCTGTAGTAGTGTCAGTGCCATTTCCAGTGGGAATACTGATTGCCTAAGCTAAGGCCCATCTGAAAATTGGAACACTGTTCAACAGTGAGGTGGTGTTTTCACTTCACAATTTTCAGCATCTCTACTGACACGTTTACACCCCAAAATAGGGTGTTAGTTATTTGAAAAATGCTCCATTTATGTTTAGGATAATAGCTGCCTTTCTCTATCAAAGTTGCAAAATGGAGACAGGAATCAGATTCCAGTATAAGAACAAGTTATGTGTTTCAATGTGGAAATTTGGCAGATAAGTGAACTTTTACTCTAAAGGAATTTCAAAATGGAGATTTGTGAAAACTTTACCAGCTGTGGATATGCAACCCATGAGTGAAATTTCTCATTAGCATGTGGATAAACTCACAAAAGAATTGGCTAATAGTGTCTTCCATAAGCATGGTTATGCATATAGGAAAGATCTGGTTAGGGACTAACAACTTTCTATTTAAAGTAGACAAAGGGTGGGATTTTCTGGCCCCACCCACCTCCAAGGTTATCCCATCCCACTGAAAACCACTGGACTTTTGATTGGGCCATTGAATTTTCCACCCGGGCCCTGTTGAAAATCTCGGCCAAAGTTTGAATCCCAGTAACCCACCCGGAGAATAGAGACACAAGATTTCATGGTTTTAAACAACAAAATAAACTTTACTATACAAAGTCAGAAAGGTATAACACTCTACAATATATATCTTATGCTCTAACATTCAGAATTAACATGAGGTAAATATGAATTAACAGGCAAACTATGGTCAAACGCACCACACTGACCATTAAATGGCAGATGTGACCAAGACAGATCCCATGGATTTCTCAGCAACCCACCCTCATATCCATGAGCATTGTGAGTTGTAAAATCCTGTTAAATCTCTGCCTCCCTCGTAAGGGATTTTAACCCTTAACTTTTGGAGATCTAACCTCTGAGTTCCCTCAAAAGCCACTCTGTTATGCCTGTGACAAAGACATTGGTGGACAACCTCTGGAGGGCTGAGACTTGGAATCGCCGGCCTACTTTTGGGGCCCTGCTGTGTGGCAGTGGCAACCCTCCTCGGCCTGTGGAGCTGGAGCTTTTGGGGTCACAAGAGGCAATTCAGATGGGCTGGTCACTGCTGGAGTCACCTGGGTGGATGGCCCCGAGCTGCTGGTCCTTCTCCTTATCGGTGCCTAACAGCTCCTGGCTGACTCCCTGAGGAGAAGGGGTAGCTGGAATGAGATTGCGCTGCCCTGCAACCCTCTCACTGTTGGAGGCCAACTGTGGAGTCAATGATGGTGTTCAACCCACGCAGCAATGCAGGACTGGTGTCCTGGACCAAGGTCTCCATGCGGCTGCCATCCTACCAGTATTGATCTTGGTGCATTGGCATATCGGTGCTATCACCTCAGCCTGAAGGAGGAAGGAATCTTCCGTTGTGCCTTACAATCTGAGGAGTGCAGCGGACATCCCTTCCTGATGTTCCCGAGTTTTCCTTTGCAGCTCCAGCAACTGAGGTATGACCGAATCCAGAGGCTCATCATCTGACTCGGGCTCAGCCAATTTCTGGCCTCCAGCAGTCTTCCGAATGTCAGAAGCCTGGGAATTCCTTGCTGCCACCTGCTGTGGATCAGGCAGTGTGATGTGCTCACCAGGTTGTCATCCCAAGGTTACTCTAAAGCTATATCCCACTGAGGTGTGTGTCTCTGCGCTGGTGGAGGGCGCTGTGACGGGTCTTCAATGAATGTGACTTCAGGTTCCTCTTCAGAGGTTTTTTCAGGGCTTAATTGGAGGCCCTGGGTCATGATGGACTCTGTCGGCTGTCTTCCAGATGTGCCGACGAAAGTAGGGAGAGATTATTAGTCTGTGGCTGAGGATTACGGAATGGGACACATCACTCACAGCATAGTTGTCAGATGGATGTGGCACTGCTGAATTGTCACTTGGTAGAGAACCACCGACCTCACCATCAGCACAGGATCCTTGTTGGCCAGCTGGATGACTCTATTTTCAAAGTCCATGAAGGACATTGATTTCAGGCATTCCTCCACCAGTCTGCGACTTCTCCCTCTTGTTGTATGCCAGCTTGTCCTGAGGAGGCTTGACAGGGTAGATATTGAGAAGGTGTTTTAAAACCTTGGACTAGGGGACATAGTTACAGAATAAGGGGACACTCATTTAAAACCAGATGCAATTTCTTCTCTCAGAGGGTAGTGAATGTCTGCAATTCTCTACCCCAGAGAGTTGAGGAGGCTAGATCACTGGAAGTATTTAATGAGGAAGTTGATAGATTATTGAACTATTGGGGAGTTGAGGGCTATGAGGAGCTGGCACAAAAGAGGAGTTGAGGTCTGGGGGTAGATCAGCCATGATCTTATTGAATGGTGGGACAGGTTTGAGGGGCTGAATGGCCTACTCCTTCTATTTCTTATGTCCTTATGTATACAAATGGTGTGAGTGTAAGCTGGATGCCTGCCAGGCCAGATGATAAGCATGTTTGGCATGTGCGTGTGTTGAGTGGTGCCATCGATGGGATGAGGACAATGAATATGTGTGTGAGAGAGTGAATGGTGATGTCCCTTGAACTGGTAGTGAGTAAAATCCCTGTGGATGTGTGATGGGTTTGTGAGTGTTCGAGTTGAGAGTGATGAGAAGACTGACTTATCCTGGTGGAATGGAGGAGATAGTTCATCCTTTTTCAGCACTGGGTGGCTGTCCTCTTTTGTGGGGCATTGGCACTGAGCACCACTGCCACCGCCTCCAAAGCCAGATTGGTGATGTTGCTGGTCCTCCTGTGGCTAAAGCGGAGATAGAGGACATCATAGCAAGCCTCTATGGCATTCAAAAAGCACTTGAGGGATGCGTTGCTGAATTTGGGGGGGGGGTGCAGGCTTCTTGCCTTTTGAGGCCATGTCTTTTGTGCAGCAGTCCTGGGATGTGTACGTGCAGCTCCACTTTAAATATGGCTCCCGGTGCGATGAGGCAACAAGTTGATGGCGTGGCAGGCGAATGAGTGCCTGCCCACCATTGAAACGACGTGTTTCCCAGAAATGCATGATGAATGAAACGAGATTGGGATGATACAGTGTGAAAAGCAGCCATTGCGGCTGGTGGGTAAAATGTTCTTTTTCCCACCCGCTACTGCACTTAGTGGAAATCTGGGATGATCTGCCCTATGTCTGTTCCAGTAATCTCCTGCTGTAATTGATTTGGGAGTCTGCTCAAATTACCACAAAACTTAGCTGTAATGAAACTCAAACCTCCAACGACACTCGCGTGTCCAATAACATAAAGGGGTTGGGACTGAAAGTGGGTACTTCCTGCAGCAGAAGCTCCAGCTCATAGTGGGGACCTGATATAGCATTAGTACAGGTAGGTCTGATCTGCTGGGTAATATATGTCATATGTAAGACTCTTTCATTCCACTTTTAGCAATTTGTTGTATCTTGCATCACTGTGCACCACTCAATACTTGAATAAACCTGACGTTGATTTTAGCCTGAAATATTAGTCTGACAATGAGATACTTACTGTTTTTAAAAGAATACAATGTGGTGTGAAAATCATTCAATTACTAGTTTTGATGCCATAACAAGGGAGTAATTATTAATAATAATAAATAAAAACAAAATGCTTTGAGATATGCTGCAGCTCTGGCAGCATCTGTGTAGAGGCAACCAGAGTTAATGTTTCAAAGCAATGATCTTTCATCAGAACTAATGAAAACAGTTCTGATGAAAGGCCATTGACCGAAATCTTGAGCTGGATTTTTGCAGATCAGGGGGACTCCGCGGACCTTTAAAATTGGCGGCCAGGATACGATTCCAGGTTTCCTGACCCCATTCCCAGGGTTTCTGATTTTCATCAGGGCCTTTTAAGGGTGCAAGCTTGTATGAGTCATGAGCCCACACCCTGCATTCTTGACCTGACTGGCTCCATTGCGGGGATAGGCTCGTCCTAGTCCTCCGTAATTTTCATGGCGTCGGGCTAGGGTTCAAAGAGTCATGGTTCAACTCAGAAGTGTTGTGAACCATTGTCTGTATGAGGGAACCTTTTGGAAGGTAAGTTTCATGCCCCTCATGCCAAATAATAATCTATCCTATATGACCCCTCAGCACCCCCATGCTAAGGTATGCCCCCCAACCAACTCCTCTGGCCCCTCATGCCCGCCCCCGCCGCCCACCACCCCCCCCCCCCCGCCTCTCCATTGTCAAGCTGTGGCACTTCCATGCACAGCCCCTGTGGCTGTCTTCGAACTTTTCCCGTGAACCAGCTGGTCTGACTGCAGCCCACACCCCGCGGGATGAAAACTCCATCCTTCATGGCACTTTCTCCTCAGGTGGGTGGGCCGAGCCAGGAATTTTTTTGACTCCCACTACCCACCTCGAGGATGAAAGTCCAGCCCATTCTAACTCTAGTTCCCGCTCCACAAAAATGCTGAGTATTTCTGGCACTTTCTGTTTTTATTTCAGATTTCCAGCATCTGCAGTATTTTGCTTTTGTGTTGGAGTGATTACTAAATATAGGAACTGATGATATAAATTTTATTTCATAGGAGCAGCTACAAATTGCAGAACTGCAGGATAAGTTCTACTGCGTTCAGTATCATCCTTTCTTAAATACATATTTTTTCTTTCCGTGCTTATTAAGGCAAGGGAACTCAGTGATGAGGAGTTTATTTATACCCTTTCTTCAACTTTCCTAGATCAATTGCAGTATGGGCTGGATGCAATCAATTGCTTTTGCCCAGCTCCAGTATTGTGCCTCTAAATCGAACCTCAGTATATCAATCATCACTATGGTGAAGTAACATTTGCAGTTCCCAATTCTGGTCATTCTTGTTGCCTTACTAAGAATCATCCTGTTTAGTGCCAATTTGTGTTGAATTCGAGACGAATGCATGAATTAGTTAGGAGTCGGGTTCCAACTGCTTGAACATGATTCAACTAAAATTTTTTTGAGCTTCTAGCTGCTCTAGATTCAATGCCAAGATCCAGCTATGAGATAGTAGTTTGTTAAACCACTAGGTGCTCTGAACTGAGTTTAATTCCAGATGTGAAAAGGTGATGTGCTTCCCCAATGAGGATTTCAAGATTGTGCAGCAGCCAGGCTCTGTTAAGACTATCAAGAAAATAGGTCACAGCTTTGAATGTTAAATGTTTTACTGTATGAATGGTGAGATTGTTAGGCTGGGAAAACATGTATTTGAATCTCGTTCTTGCTTAATTTGCCTCCTACAATTGTCTCCCTTCATCTCTCTCTGGAGTCTCAACTGGCTAGTCAAACCTCACCTATAATCTTAGACTGTGAATGTCAGCAGGCACCGCGACCAATACTCGAATCAGAGTTGAGCACAATCCTATGCTTACTCTATGTCCAATAGGGTGCTTTTTTCAACAAGATCATTGGATTAATAATCAAGTCAGGACCCTGGCTGACCTTCCCCTTTCCTGGCTGTAGCTAGGGTCCCTGTTCTTGTTTTTGACTTAGTGCCACACCAGACATTGCTTCGCTGGAACTGACAAAGGTATCAGATTTGGCATTGGACAATTTCAAGGGGAAAGGATCGAGTGGCTAAATGGAGGAGGAAGTTTCTTTCAAGTCCACTTGCGCATTGCAGTTCAGCCAAGGCATTTGTGGCATCTGTGAACATCATCTAGTGGCTTTGGGTATGTTTGAGAGGAGGTGTGGTGTAGGAGGAAGGCTGGATACCCAGAGTGGGAGAAAATAAAGAACAATTCCACCCACCCACATAGATCCAATATTATGGTACACGAATGATTTGTATCATGCGATCTGCCTTTGCAGTCTGCTGCTAAACGCCCACCTATCTGCTAAATCCAATTGGATTTTGTAGTAATCTCCAAACCAAATACAATTAATGTTTGTACTTTATCTTCAACTTGTGACATGTTTGTTTGGAGATGAGTGAAAGCTTTTAACAGAGAGTGGCAACGATTTGTGAATCACTCGGGTCTAATGACTTGTTTTCTTCCCTTTCCTTGTGTTTAATGAAGGCTGATAAGGAAGAAACCTGCGTGAAACATGAGGAAGAGGATATTCTCGACATCCCCTTGGATGACGAGGAGGCAAACGCAGCTGCTGCCAAGATCCAGGCCAGCTTCCGTGGCCACATGACCAGGAAGAAGCTCAAGGGGGGAGAGAAGGAAGAGTCCGAGCAGAAGGCAGATGGCACGCCGGAGTGTGAGGAGGATGCATCTGCAGAAGCACCTGAGGGGACCAGCATGACTGCTGGGAATTCAGGAGCAGCTGATGCAGCTGAGGAGGGCGAGGATCAAAGCGGAGTTAACGAAGAGGCGAAAGAGGGGGCATCTGTCAATGGGGACCAATCAGAAACAGGTAGGAGCTTACTCAAAGCTGTTAACCACTCTGGCAGTCATGCCTTCAGCTGCCTAAGCCTTAAGACCTGGATTTTCCTCTCCAAACGTTTTCACCTCTCCAACTCTCCCTATCCTCCTTTAAATCACTTCTTAAAACCTACACCTCTGACCAAATTTGTTTTCCTGTCCTAACGTCCTAGCTCTGTGCCAACTTTGTTTCATGATGTTCCTGGGTAGCACTGTGGGTTGTAAATGCTGTTATATGTGCATGAACTCCATAAGCACAGACAGGCAGAAACCTGTGCGTGTACATGGTGCTAAATTTTTGTCCTCAATGCCAGACAGTGATCTGGAAGAGTGCATCCAACCATAATAGAAGCAGATCCATTGACACATTATTGAAAAGAAAATCAATCAGAACGTGTAATTTTATAACACCTTTCACAGACCCAGAACATCACAAAGCACTTTACAACCAATGAATTAATTTTGAAGTGCAGGCACGATTGTAGTGGAGGAATTGTTGAACGAGTGTGGTAACAAGGAGCCCCAGAAAAACTGGAGGCAGCAGAAATCCGGGGGAAAACTTTCCACTGGCTGGTGTCATACTTAGCACAAAGGAAGATGGTTGTGGTTTTTGGAGGCAAATCAGCTCAGCCCCAGGACATTGCTGCAGGTGTGTCTTAGTGTTGTGTCCTTGACCAACCAACCTTCTTCAGCTGCTTCATCAACAAACTTTTCTCTATCTTAAGGTCAAAATGGGGATCTTTACAGATGATTGCACAATATTCAGTTATTTTTGTAACTTCTTGGATTATGAAGAACTTTGTAATTCAAACTTCCAGTTTGCATTTGAGGACTTTTACTGTAACAAAAGACTATAAATGCTACTAACTAAACATTATTTTGTAAGCAACTTATATTTAAACCACAGGACAAAACATCCCTTTTCTTCTTTTAGCCACAATCGAAAGCACACTTCAGAAATATACTTTACACTGTCCTTTAAGTAGACATTTAGTTCTCCTCAAACTAATTCAATGTAATTCTTCGCTCCAGAGGGTTTACTTCTGTTTTTTGCCTTTCAGCCTGGGAATTTTTAACCACATAATTGTCTTTCACAGTGAACTTTTCCCCCGAGTCATTCTTCCTCCAGCTTAAGAGAGGTGGATCTTCCGGCCTTGTTTTAATTCCTCATGAATTTGGCCTTTTCACTCCAAGCATGAACTCCCACCTGCATTCCTGTGTGTTGAAGCACACCAGGTTGCTGCCTATAGCTATTCTCCCTCTTGTGGATTCTGTCAGACTAAACATGTCTGTGCATTTCAAGGATATCCTAGAAACCCTTCCCCTCTCAAAGCCCATCTCCATGGCAACAAGAATCACATGGACATTGTATCCAGGTTGAAATGCTGTTTAGCTATTCATGAGACCCCAACTCTCTTTTATCTTGGAAGTAAATGGACAGTTTATAGCACAATTGTTTGTAACCTGACATTCTCAACACTTCTCTGTGACTTTGTCTCCATTATAGATTGAAAGGCTTCAGTGGCAGCAGCTTGAGTGTGAAGTGTAAAAAATCCTTGCACCTTCTTCCCAGTAAAACAATCTGGTCTCCCTTTAATCTCAAACAATCAAACCACCCAGGTTTTCTGTCAGGCAGACTTTAGAAAAGGTCAGATGACCCCTTTCATTATACCTTAAATTAAAGACACAGACCCAAAACATTGCAACCTTATAAACCTCTTAATTGTAACATCAGTGGCAAGCAACATTTGTGCCACGCAAGTGGCAGACAATGACCATCTCCAACAAGAAAGAATTTTGTCATTCAACAGCATTTTCAACACTGAACCCTGCACCATCAACATCCTTGGGGGTTACCAATGACCAGAAACTTAACAGGACCAACCATGTAAATATTGTGGCTTCAAAAGAAGGTCAGAGACAGGGAACTCTGCGTGATTAATTCACCTCCTGACTCCCTAGTTCCTGTCCACCAGCAACAAGACACAAGTCAGGAGTGTCATGAAATACTCCCTACTTGCCTGGATGAGTGCAGTTCCAACAACACTCAAGAAGCTTGACATGATCCAGTACAAGCAGCCCGCTTAATTGGCACCCCACCCACCACCTTAAACATTCACTCCCTCCACTAGCAGTGCATATTGGCAGCAGTTTGTACCATCTACAAGATGCACTGCAGCAACTCACCAAGACTCCTTGGACAACTGCTTCCAAAACCACAATCTCTCCCACATAGAAGAATAAGGAATAGGTGCATGGGAACGCCACCATCTACAAGTTCTGCACACACCATCCTGACTTGAAAATATATAGTCATTCCTTCACTGTCACTGCGTAGAAGTCTTGGAACTCCCTTCATAACAGCACTGTTGTATGTACTTTCACCACGTGAACTGCAGCAGTTCAGGAAGGCAATTAACCACTACCTTCTCAAAGGCAGTTAGGGATGGGCAATAAATGCTGGCATTTCCAGCTATGTCCATATCCCAAGGACAAAGGGAAAAAAAAGCAGCAGCCAATTTATGCATAGTAAGGTCCCATAAGACAGCAATACGATAATGACAAGATAATTAGCTTTTGGAGATATTGGTTGAGGGATAAGCATTGCCAGGAGACCAGAGTATCATAAAACCTTTTGCGCCCATCTGAAAAGGCAAATGGGGCCTTGATTTAACATCTCATCTAAAAAGCAGTCCCTCCAATAATGCAGGATCCCTTCAGTATAGCCCTGGAGCACGTCATGAACCCATGATCATCTGACTTTGCTGAAGTCAATGGAATAAAAATCGGGCATGTTCTGTAAAGACCAGATGACCTGCTCTGTCAGAATTCTACCCAGACAGTGAATACAAACATCTATCCATGAGCCACATTCAAAATTGAAATATATTATGATCATTTGATTATTGTCGCAAATACTTCATGTAGTTAAGAAGCATGATTTATAGTTAATAGTTAAATTATTTTTTCCATCCTCTTCTCAGGAACACGATTTACTTATAAATTTCAATGTTCCCAACCATAAGGTAATTCTTGTCAACTGAGACTAAATTATTATTGGTTATGTTAATGTGTGGTACTTAATGTGCTTGTATTAAATATTATATTCAATTTTTTCTTTGCTATCTTAAAGCATAGTAAGTAAGCCAATTTACTTATTTTAATCTGATTAACCTTTCATGAAACCAGAAGGGGTGGTATTTGCGAAAAGCACATTATCTGTTTATATCAGACATTTTGATGTTCCTCTCATTTGTCTATCTCTCCTGCCCAATATTTGTACAGCTGTCTATATTAAACTCTTTGTGAAAATCTTTTTTCAATCTAGTTTTGACTGGGGAGGCTTATAGCCAGGATAGCTGTGTGTTACTTTTATTGTAGCGAGGCATGAGATCAAGAGTTAGCCAATAATCTTGCATTAGTTTTACATCTGCAGTGCTGCATTTTAGGCTGTTAAAGACTAAATAGATCAGTACACAGGGGAACTAAACAGGCTGAGCAGGAGGATACATAAAGGAGCTGCAGGAGCTGAGCATTGTGTGCATAAGCGATTATAGGGCTGTACAATGTGCTCCATAGATGAGGTGTTAAAACTGAAGATTGCGTTACATAGTGGAGCCATGTGAAATGAGCAATATTTTATATAGGAAGTTGTAGGGACTTAACGTAGTGTTGCCAGGTTTGGCTGGACCTAATTCTGAAGGTTTAATTAAAATATTCCCACCTCCAGCTGCCCTACCAAGTCAACAACCTGGTTTCTCCATCTCCAATAATTTTTATAGATTACAGTATTAAAAGAAAATAACAAAAATATAATTTTTTTATTACCCCTATGGTCTTCCTCTTGGGTAACCTTCTCAAGAGCTTTTAGGGATGGGCAGCACAGATGCCGGCCTTGCCATTAACATCTACATCCCATGCCAGATTCAGTAAAATGGTGAGGTGAGTTTAGAGAGTATTAAGTTCCCTTACCCTGGTGGCGCAGATTAAATAATTCATCCGTTTCCTGCACTGCAAGGTGGGGGGTTCCCCCTCTGCACCCCCGTAGCACTGACCACCCTGGTGTCCTCTTCCCAGGCTAGTGTGGTGAGTCGGGTGGACCTCCTGCTCCCATCCCTGGGAAAGAGGACGTCCCCACTGTCCTCCACGGCCTGCGGGAGAGTCTCCAGGGAGGCACTGCTGAAGCTTGGGGTAGGTACTTGGTGCCTTCTCAAAGCCGTCTTAGTACCCTGAAGTTATGGCACGCTGAATCACCAGCTGTTTGGGTGCCTTGCATGGTGGGTGCATGGCACCTGGACATGGTGGCAGGGTGCACAGCTTCTTGCCCACCCCGCCATGAGACACATCGCAAACTGGGCACATGCATTACTAATTAGACGGGGAACACACGATTGCATGTAATGGCCCGCCCCGATCATCAGTGGGAAATATCCTGGGTTCCCGCTCCTACCACAGAACTTACAGTGGGAGAGTCTGCAAAGGGATATAAAGGGGTGAAGTGAGTGGACAAAAATTTGGCAGATACAACATAATCTGGGAAATGTGAGGTTGTACATGAATCACAAAAAGTCAACATGCAGGTACAGCAAGTAATTAGGAAGGCAAACAAAATGCTGGCGTTTATTGCCAGGGGGATGGAGTATAAAAGTAGGGAAGTCTTACTGCAACTGTGCTTAAGGATGAGCACACTTGCATTGGATGCAGTTGAGAGATGATTCACTCAGCTGATTCCTTAGATGAAGGGATTGTCTTATGAGGAAAGGTTGAGAAGGTTGGGTCTACACTCATTGGAGTTTAGAAGATTGAGAGGTGACCTTAATGAAACATAAGATTCTGAGGGGGCTTGACAGGTTGGTTGCTGAGAAGATGTTTTCCCTCGTGGGGCGACCTAGAACTACTGGGCACAGTTTCAAAATAAGGGGTCTCCCATTTAAGACAGAGATGAGGAGGAATTTCTTCTCTGAGCATTGTTAGCATTTGGAATTCTCCCCCAGTACGCATTGGAGGCTGGGTCATTGAATATATTCAAGGCTGAGTTAGACAGATTTTTGATTGGCAATTGAGTCAAGAGTTATGGGAGACAGGCAGAAAGGTGGAGTTAAGGCCACATCAGATCAGCCATGATCTTATTGACTGGTGAAGCAGGCTCAAAGGGCCAAATGGCCTATTCCTGCTGCTATTCCTTATGTGAAGTGGTGCTCAGAGTGGCCACAATACTCCAGCTGGGTCCTAACCAGAATTTTACAAAGGTTTAGCATATCTCTCTGTGCATTTGCTTTGCCTATACTTTTAAAGCCAAGGATCCCGTATGCCTTTTTAACAGCTTCTTCAGCTCATTCTTCCACTTTCAAAGTCTTGTACATGTAAACCACCATTCCCGTATCCCTATTCCTGCATCTCCTTTAAAATTGCACCATTTTGTCTCGCCTCATTCTTCCCGCCAAAATAAATCACTCCCCATTTCAGTGTTAAATTTCAGCTGCCATGTATCTATCAATTTCACCAGTCTATATCCACTGAAATATATTACCATTCTCCTCACTGATGACTGCATGTGAGTTTTAGGTCATTAATAAACTTTTAAATTATGCGCCTTATACTCAAGTTGAGGTCATTAATATATATCAAAAAGAGCAGTGATCCTCACACCTACTCCTGGGCTCCTGGGGAACAGTACTGTTCACTTCCCTCCAGTCTTCACAACTGCACTCTGCTTTCTATCCTTTTGCCAACTTCTATCCCACAACCATTGCCCTTTAATGCCATGGACTTCATACTAGAAAGGCTGGCAGTACTTTAAATTGATAAATTACCAGGTCCAGATGGAATGCATAAAGGATGTTGAGGGAAGGAAGGGTGGAAATTGCGGAGGTACTAGCCATAATCTTCCAATCCTCCTTAGATATGGGAGTGGTGCTGGAGGATTGGGGAATTGCAACTGTTACAAAAAAGTGGGGTACCCCAGGGGTCAGTATTAGGACCACTGTTTTTCTTGCTAAATATTAATGACAGACTTTGGTGTATGGGGCACAATGTCAAAATTTGCAGATGATACAAAATTTGCAAATAGTGAACTGTGAGGAGGAGGATTATATACTTCAAGAAGACAGGGTGGAATGAGTGGACACTTGACAGATCCAATTTGATGCAGAGAAGTGAGAAGTACTATACTTTGGTAGGAAGAATGAGAAAGAGGCAGTAAAAATTAAAGGGTACAATTCTAAAGGGGATGTAGAAGCAGAGGGAGCTGGGGGTATATGTGCACCAATCATTGGCAGGGCAGGTTGAGAAAGTGGTTGCAAAAGGATCCTGGGCTGTTCAAATAGATGCATTGGGTACAAAAACAGGGAACCTAATGATGACCCTATAGTGAAAATTGATTCAGTCCCAACTGGACTATTGTGTTCAATTCTGGGCACCATACTTCAGGAAGGATTTGAAAACATTTGGGAGAAAAAATTTACGAGAATGGTTTCAGGGATGAGCAACTTCAGTTACAGGGATAGATTGGGGAAGCTGGGATTATTCACCTTCGAGAAGGGAAGGTTGAGAGGCGATTTGATAGCTGTGTTGAAAATCATGAGGCTCTAGGGTGAACAGATTGAGAGAAATTGTTCCAACTGGTGGCAGTAAGATAACCAGAGGACACAGGTTTAAAGTGATTGGCAAAAGAATCAAAGGCACCATGATGAAAAATCTTTCATGCAGCATGTGGCTCTGACCTGGAACATATGACCTGAGAGTTTGATGGAGGCAGATTCAATTTCCAAGCAGAGTTGGATAAGCATCTGAAGTTTCCAGGACTACAGGGAAAGAGTGGTGGAGTAGGACTAGCTGAATTGTCCTGGCAGAGATCTGGCATGTGCTATAATCATTCTATGATTCTATGATTTAATTTTGCTGACAAGACTGTTATGTGGTAATTTAATAAAAGCCTTTTGAAAGTCCAAAAGCAAAACATCAGAGTTACTTGTTCAAAAGAACTCAGTCAAATTTGTCAATCATTTGCCTTTAATAAATCCTCGCTGGCTTTCATTTGCTAAGTCTTTTTTTTAATTGCCAATGCATTTTGTCCTGGTTTAATGATTCCCCATCATCCACATTAAGCTGACTGACCTGTAGTTGCCAGATTTATCCCTCTCCTCTTTTTTTGAAACATTTGCAACCCTTCTGTTCTTTAGCACTGCATCCATATCTAAGGAGGACTGGAAAATTGTGGCTATAGCCTCTGATATCTCTACCCTTATTTCCCTCAGCAATCTAGAATACATCCCTTCCAGACTGGGTGACTTTTCTGTTTCGAGCACTGCCAACCTTTTGCATGCCTCTTTATTTTTATCATATTCAATTGCTCTACCACATCTTCCTTTACTGTGGCATTGGCAGCACCCTCTTCTTCTGTGAAGATGGATTCAAAATACTCATTCGGTACCTTAGCCATGCATTCTGTCTCCACGTGAACATTTCCTTTGCCAGCCTCACTCTACCTTTGACTAACATTTCACTATCTATGTGTTCATAACAGACTCTTGGGTTCATTTTTATGTAAGCCACTAATGAATTCTCATAAATTCTTTGTTCTTTTTACTTTCTTTTGCAGTTCTCCTCCATACTGTTTGTTTCAGCTTGGTTCTCTACTGAATTATGATCCCTACAATTAACAGAAGCTTCCTTTCTTTCTGGTTCATTTTAATCTCTATATCTTCGGTATATATCCAGGGAGCTCTAGCTTTGGATTCCCTTCCTTTCCCCCTGGAGGGAATGTCTATACCCAAATTATCTCCTCATTGAAGGCCTCCCATCTCTATTTACTGATTTACCTGACAATCTTCGATTCCAATTAATCCGGGCCAGATCACATTTCATCTCACTGAAATAAGCCCTCCTCCAGTTGAGTATTTTCACCTTTGGTTGCTCCTTGTCCTTTTCCGTAGTCATTCTAAGCCTAATGATATTATGATCACTGTTTCCCAAATGCCCTCCCACTGAAAGATGCTCCATTTGCCTCACTTCATTCCTTGGTGGGATGGGCAAAGCTGTGGATTATACAGGGTAGCTCTATGCACCAAACAGCTAGATAGATAAATATAGTTTACAGTTTATTCTGGAAAAACACTTCCTCAAGTTAATAATTAAATCTAGTGTGAAACAACGTGTGATTAAAATAGAACTAAAAACACAGGCTGCTGACAGGAGTCATCATCTATAGTTTTCCATGAGTATATATGATAATTTAATTGGAAAAGCCTTTGATAAAAATAGATCTTTCATTCTACTGAAATGTGTTTAACAATGGTAAATTTAAATGAAAGTAATCTCAAGGGAGTCCCAGCTGATTCTCATTCAGATTTTAAATTACATGTATAGGGTTTGCCAGGTCTAGTAGGTCATGTACTGATTCTAGAATCGCTGGATACCTACATAGATGTGGCCATCTTTTATTGTAAGATTCAGGGGCAAGGTTCTGAAAATGCTTTTGTCAAATACTCAATAGTCATTTTCAGTCAATTGCAGTTGACTAGTCATTATAAAATATGAAGTGATCACACTAGGAAAGGTATATTATTGTTTCTTCTGGATGCTTATGAATTCATTATTTGTGACCAAACCATTTCACTGTTATGTGAAATGTAGACCGGGATTTTATGGGGCCCAGGATGTGTGCAGGGAAACAGGGGAGATGGTAGGGGTACGGCATGTCCGCCCCTCTCCTGTTGTCGCTGGCATTTTATTAGTGGTGGGGAAGTTGGCGGATGGCCCTCCTGCCTTGAGGCCAATTGATGTCCTTAACTTACCAATTAAGGGCTACTTGAGGACCTCATCCCACTGCCGGCCACTTCACCACATGGTGAGACTGCCAGGTATAACCTGGTGGCCTCCTTGAGAAATCATGCAAGGGAGGACCTCCTGATCGGCACCCTGTGGTCCATGGAGGGTCCTTCCTGCATGAAGGTTGCCCTACTGGTAAGAATCCCCCTTCCCTGTGCCTGCCTGAATGGCCTCGGAGAGCCTGACCCACTTACCTTCATTCTGGGGCCTCTTCCCTGGGTGCTACTGCTGCCTGTGTGCAGTACTAGCAGTGGCCACTGCTCCCAGTGGTGATACTTGGACTTAAGGGCTACCAGCCATCTGGCACACTGATCTTGGGGGTGGGACCTCATCCCTTAAAAAGAGGGGAGCCCTGACTGTAGACCTGATGTTCATAAAATGCAGTCAGGACTCCCCGAACTGGCTGAGGCTGGGTTTCCCCTAACTTCCTGGCCAGTGGATTGGGCCTCTGTTGCCCCATAAAATCCCAGCTATAGCTCTATTCTGACTAAAACTGCATATTCTGCTTCAACCACAGCTTTGCTGTTAGAGGTAGATAGACATCAGAGGATGGATGTTTCTCAAACTGCTCTCAAGAAGAAAAGAGAAAGAAGATTTGAATTTAATGTAGTGCCTTTCACAACCCCAGGATTTTGCAAAGTACTTTCCAGTTAATTAAGTATTTTTGATGTTAGTCACTTTTGAAGTAAGAAGTACAGTAGCCAACGAGCACACAGCAACAGCATGTGAAAATGACTAAATAATCTGGTTGAGTGATGTTGAATGAGAGATAAATATTGGCCAGGACAATGAGGACAACCTTCCTGCTCTTCTTCAAAATGGTAAAATGAATCTTTTATATCCACCTGAGAAGGCAGATGGGGCCTTACTTTCTCCAAAAGACAGCACTTCCAACGGTGCAGCACACCCTCAGTACCACAACGGAATGCCAGTCTAGATTTTGTGCTCAAGTCTCTGGAATGGGACTCAAACCGAAAACGTTTGGACCCAAAAGTAAGTGTGCTTTGGCTGAGCCACCACCAATATCTGTTCCAGGACTTTGTGGTGACTGATTACATAACAGCATTAAAATGGTACCTTGCCTAATCCTCTTGTCTGAGGTATGGTGCATGGCAGAGATAAATACACTTTTTCAACAACAAATGGTAAATGCTAAATGATAAGAGTTCCCCATTGCATACGATCTTATTGGATGGCACTAAAGCTGCAAATGAAAATATAATGGAAATTACAACTTTCAGAGCATAGTGAACCACTGTTTAGGACAAGAACAATTATCAGACATTGATGTTTGACAAGGGGAGGATTTTCCATGATGGACTTTCAGATTAAAAATCTACTGAAAGGCATGCAAGAATTATATGTGTCATATTGTTGTCCCAAAGATCATCTTTAATTGAAGAACTTTATATCTATTGTATTTACATGGGAGAGCTGGCTGTTAACAGATTCTAGAGTTGTTGGCACTGCTTTGAGAATAAGACTGGAATGCGCTTCTTTAATCTCTTTATTTGACTTGGTGTCAAATATATAATGCTTTTGTGAAACGCCTTGAGTTGTTTTATTAGATTAAAGGCACTATATAAATACGTTGATGTGTCAGGCACCCTAACGTTTGACCTGATTAGGATCTGCTGAACTTAAATACAGCAATTATGTAATAGGGAGCACGATTCCTAAATGGAAAATATGCAGGAAAGTTATCATTGGTAAGATTAACAAGGAACTAATCCAGTACATTTATTTCTGCTTGCTATGCCCTAATTCTACTGGTAAAGTCAAAAAGTCCTGAGCTCCTGCAGTCAGGGCAACAGAAATAGTTCTCATGGTAACCTCACTCAGACGGTCTGTCCAATCCCTGGTGTAGATCTCCAGGCCTTGTTTCTGAATTTAGCTGCTTTTTGCCCTAGCAACGTTAACCTAATTGTTGGTTGCTAGGCAAGATACACATGAGAGAATACTATATAAAAAGCAAGGTATGCTGGCTGTGAAGGTAAAACATGGGTTGGGTTAAAAATGCATTCATCAAGATGACAATGCCTGTCCTCCAGAAAGCTTTTCATTTCCTTTTTCTGCTTGTTAATTTATTAGCAGAACTGTTCTGGGACTGGAAGGTAAAATGGATAAGGATTGATTGATGCTATTGGTCAACCAAAATTTGGTCATTGTTTCATATAAGAAGCCATTCAGAGGGCTTGAAAATTCTTTGAACTTTCTCAAAAAGTATTAGTCCATATCACTCCATTCTCACAAAGTAATCAGATTTTCCAGCTTTCTTCGCTCCCCAGGAACTCTGAAGACAAAAGTTCACTTGCCCATCCCTTGTTCAAGTGGCTATTTTTTTAGCCTTCAACCTAGGCAGTGAACCTGGGCAAGTGGCTCTCACCACAGAGATCATCACTGTTGAGTCTGATGTTATCTCGCCTGATATTCTCTCATATGTGCCCAGCAACTAAATTACAATTAGGAGAGGGAACCTTTGCTGAAATTCTTCCTCTTGCAACTCAGAGGCAGTGGCAATGGCTGAGATAATTGAATTCATGACTTAATGCAACTTCAGACAGAGCCTTAACCAACAGACCCTGGGGGATTTGATGAAATGAAAATCTCTGCTTTTATTGGCAGTAGAGTTTTTCTGAGTCCTCAACTATCATGAATAGGTATTGGAAAATCACAGGTGCACTGTAAATGATTTTCTATCAATTGGGCACAATTCTCTGGTATGTTCTTACTGTGAGGGAGTTAACTTATTGGCAAGCGCGATCTCAAAATCAGCCTTTGATGGAACAACTTGCCAGTTAAAATTTGTAATCAATTTTGATTCAACAAATCATTCACTGTATCCCTGGTCAATGTGATTTATTTATGGTTTTTGTTGTGCTTGTTGAACTCACTACAGAAATGGCTCAAGGAAAGAACTTTATTTATTGAGTTTAACATTATTAAAGATGAATCTTGTTGGGTGATGTTAGGGTCGAACGTACTCTGACAATATATGGCGTGTGCTAATGTGGTATTAAAGAGGAGTAAGTATTTGTGTTGGCTTTAAAGAACCTTATATTAATTAGAGTTAGGCTCTTAATATACTCCTGCACAATAAAGAGTATCAGGAAAAATAATGGTAAAAGTAATGTTTTCCACGTCAACTATTTGTGAAGCAGCAAGTAAATTACAATGTTTCTTATGTAGCCCTAACTGCTCCCATTTCAGTCACTGTTGAAGGGTCATGAGGACTCAAAACGTCAACTCTTTTCTTCTCCGCCGATGCTGCCAGACCTGCTGAGTTTTTCCAGGTAATTCTGTTTTTGTTTTGGAGTTAAGTCAAGTCTAGTGCAGGCACTGACTCAGGTTAGGGATCATGTGTCTTAGCACAGCCCCCTTGTGCAGATAAAGATGAAACAGACAGAGTGTGCATAGTGTATGAAGAGGTCACACATGTCAGCACCTGCAACCAGACCCAAGTTAGATCCTGCACCACATCTGCACCAACCAGTGACCTCCAGGCAAGTTTATGTCACCGATGTATTGTCACTGGACTGGTAATCCAGAGACCCATGGTAATGCTCTGAGGACACGAGTTCAAATCCCGCCATGGCAGATGGTGGAATTTGAATTCAATAAAAATCTGGAATTAAAAGTCTAATGATGCCCATGAAACAATTGTCATAAAAACCCATCTAGTTCACTAATGTCCTTTAGGGAAGGAAATCTGCCATCCTTACCTGATCTGTGACTTCAGACTCACAGTAGTGTGACTGACTCTTAAATGCCCTCTGAAGAAGGACAGTTAGGGATACGCAATAAATGCTGGCCTAGCCAGTGACGTCCACACCCTGTGAACGAATAAGAAAAAACATTTAAGGTAATGAAGTCTTCAGACAGCAGTTGGAGGTAACACTAGAATCAGCTCAAATGCTGTTCACTGAAAGAATGACTGGCATTTATATAGTGACTATTACAACCTCAGGATGTCCAAGCAGCTTGCAGTACTTTTGAAGTGTAGTCACTGTTCTAATATAGGAACTAAAGCAACCACAAGTGAACTCTCTGAACGTTTTAAATAACAGCATCAGCAGCTGGATGGGCAGATACATTTTTCCAGAGGCCCAGTATTCTCTGAGGACACAGCAACATTTCTTGCCCACACATTTTTATTCACACACTGTTTTACAGTGCCTTCCCTTTTGTCAATCGACAGGGTTACTGCTCATTTAATGTACAGATGGTATGTCATCACAGGCAGAAAATTGTGGAAGTAATAAAAACAAAAAACTGCGGAAATTGTGGAAGTAGCTGCTTATTTTCTTGGCAATGAGCAAGATATCCATATTGTGATTCAGTCTATAGCTATTCAAGATAGAAAATAGGTTGCTGTGCACAATACTGCAGAATTGGAGTGTTGGCTCACAACTTGACTGCAGATACTTTCAAAGAGTAATAATAGACTTAGAATGAGGTACATATCTACCGAAGACAAATAATAGAAAATATCTTTGGATTCTTAAATGTTTTCCAGATTAGTCTTTACAATTTTATTCAGAACAAATTGGCAGAATAATTTGCTAAGATGCATGCAACACAGAATTGTCATTGGAAGAGCCATACTCATAGATTCTTGTAGCACAGAGGAAGCCATTTGGCACTGTTATACAGTTTGAAATCAACATGGCTTCTTTATCTTGATATTTGTTAAACAAGAACCATGTCTCTGATTTAGAATTAGGTTTGTTAATGCCCTGATCTATTAGCAATATCCATGGCATTAGGATACCTCTATTTCATGAAAATATGTCTTGTATTTGATCTGCGTGAATGGTGTGACCTGTTTATGTGAATCATTGTAATGGTTAATACCAAAGGATCTAATACTGTTTACATAATGGCGGTCTGTAGCTATAGGAGATGTTATTTGTTAACAATGGAATGTAACCTCTGGGGCCTAAGAGAACATGGGAAGAACATGCCTCTAGTTACAGAGATCAGTCGACACCAGGTGACCTTCACCCTTAGCCAATGAAAAGGGTTAATTTGTATTATTTTCTAATAAGGAATCAGAAACAGTCAGAATTAAGGATAAAAGCTAAGGATTCAGAGTCTTCCTTGGCACAACTCCACTATTTCTTCTGTGGTGTAATTCTTCCAAGACACAATTCAACATCACTTCAGAGACAGGGGAAGAAAGATTTCATCTGTGCTATCAGGAAATCTGAACTGAGATGAGAAACTTCCATGCTGTCTTCCCTGTTTTTTGATAAGTATATATATGACCTCTTGCTTAATAAATTCTACTTCAGCCATAAATACTGGCCATTTGTACCTTGCTAGGTCACGGCACAACTGAAGACTCCATGGTTATAAAATTAAAATTCGGAACCTCGATATTTTAATGAAAAGGGTTTTATTCCTCAAAACCACTGAAATTCTTACACTGCACTTGGTTCTTTCTACAGATATGGCCATATAAATGATTAATTTTTAAATATATGTTACCTACATTTTCCAACATGCCTTTTGTTTACTGACAAAATAAGGGTGCATTGTAACATAAATGATAACTAGACAGCACCTTCCAAATCCATAACTGGTACCACCTAGAAGGACAAGGGCAGCAGATGAATGGGAACACCACCACCTGTAAGTTCCCCTCCAAGCCACTCACCATCCTGATTTGGAAGTACATCACTGTTCCTTCTCTGTCGCTGGGTCAAAATTCTGGAACTCCCTCCCTAATAGCACTGTGAGTGTACCTGCACCACATGGACTACAGCAGTTCAAGAAGGCAGCTCACGACCACCTTGTCAAGGGGAATTAAGGATGGGCAATAAATGTTGGCCTAGCCAATGGCGCGTACGTCCCATGAATTAATAAAAAAAGGTTGTAATGTTTAGAAAGTTTAAAATGTGTTTAATTTAATGAGAATATATGTGTGTTGAGTGAATATCATTATTGTGATACAGGGCTGTGCTGACCCATTGTACAATCTTATATCTTCTGCTTTAATTCTGCATGATCTTCTAGTAAGAAGGAAATCTGTTGCAATCCTGCTGCCGGCCTTGGCTTGATGCAGACCCAGAGAGACTTTCCTTTCTTAACCATGGGAGCCTGCAGTCTTGCTGCAGCTTCTCCTGCTACTTATCTAGAAAGAACCATTGGTGAGGGAGTGACAATGGTTCAAGAGTTCCCTGCCTGCCCCTGTGCTCCAATATTCATTTTGTTTGGCTGAAGCTGGTTTGCAGTTTGCCCATTGTCTTAGGCAAAGCTTTGTATTCTGTCTCCAAAATCACTGAAACCAGTGAAGCAGTCTTCATCTCCTGGAGTGTGTGGTGTGTGTAGCTCAATCCCTTCACAACATCAGTAAGAGCTTTGCATAAATGTGCTGCTATTGTGTTGTCACCCTGTGTGCCTGAGGTATTTTTTAAGAGGGCTCTGATCATATCCCTTACCTAATAGTTGTATACATAGCAGACAATTTTTGTTGTATTGAAGTGGTAACTGGGTATTTACCCTGACTTGTTCACACATTGTAACAGAAGACGGCTCAGTTTCTGATATCAATTAATACCCGACGTTACTGTTACCTCTGGTCTGTGAAGTTGGATCCAAAGGTGCTAATGTGCCATAATCATGCTTAACCTCTGCTCAGTAGACAGCAGATCTTTGAGGTCTATCATATAGAATTGAATCTTTGCCTCGATTTAATGGAGCTTGCTCGAGTGGGCTAGGTGGCAGGTTGGCCTGCATGATCATGGGGCAGGCCACACACACCATTCCCTCCGGCCTGACTCCCATTAAGTCAGTGGAAAGAATGGGCTGACATGTGGAACCTGCCCACTGACTAATTAGGCTCATTAACAAGCCAATTAAAAACCATTATCCCTGAGTTCACCAGGATTTAGTGGTGGCTCAGGGGTTCTCCCTAACTTGCATTGGTTTCCCATGCCTCCTGAAGGCCACCCAGGCAACCCTGTTGGCTTTTGCCAGTAGGCTCCCTGGCACCTAGTGCCCAATAAAAAGCACTTAGTGCCCAATCATCCAGGCTTTGGGAAGGGGGAATGCCCATAGAAAGCCACCCCTGTGGTCTCCGATCCCCCTTCCCCCCTCACTGTGAAGCCACCCCCCATCCTCGCCCCTTCCCATGACCTCCAAACACACTCATCTCTCTCCAGGGATTCCACAGTGATCTCTGATGAAGGCCTCACTGCAGTACTGACAGCAGCACTGCTCCCAGTATCATTAACCATACAGGGAACGCTGCTGGCCTCTGATTAGCTGGCAGCTCTTGGGGGCAGGATTTCTACCAGCAGGGTCCTAAATTCTGTGAAGGCCTGATGCTGGGCACTTAAGTGCCTGGTTGAGCTCCCCCCACCCACTGAAGCAATGCAGGTCTCCCGTCGGTTCTGAACTGATGAGTGGGGCCCATGTCGGGAACACTAGCTCTAGCTCTTAGAATGGTTAAAGCCCACGGGGAGATCATTTGACCCCCTTTGAAAGCGGTAATTGAATCTGCCTCCATCAAACTGTTAAGCAGTGAATTTCAGGTCCTAGCCGTTCATCTCATTAAAAAAAATATAAATTAAAAAAAAATTAAAAATCAATTCTGTTCCTTCCACACTTGTGTTCAGTGACTCAGGCACAACAAATTAGAAATGACAAACCCCACTAACTGCAGGTAATAAATCAGCCTTCATATAGTTGGAACAAAGCTGTCTCAGCTGTAATTTTGTGTGAGTATCCAAGTGTGTGTGTGTGGTTCGTAGCATCAGTTTGTCACCTGAGGCAACATTCTCATTATCTCCTATGCCTTATGGATATCCTGAGGATGTGACAGGGTGCCATATAAGTGCAAGCTCCTCCTTCCTCTCTATCTTTTTTGCTTTACTTACACCATGTCAGTGGATAAAGTCAGATCAACAGTTCTGTTCAGTAAAACTAGTCAAGAAACCATGGGTGATACCTATTATCTTCTTCGATTGCCGTTGATATCAATGTAAGAAATATGTAAGAAATCACTGTACAGCAGAGTAAATAATTGCAAATCAGGCACAAATATTGTTGGGCAAAGTAATGTATCCCAGAAGATGCACCAGGAGACCCCTCAGAAGTCCCAAGGAAAGGACTCCACAGAATTTACCCAGGAAGTTTCAACTTCCAATGGGCAATTTCCCTATATTTGGAACCCTCCAAAAACGTCTCCAACTCGGAGTTAGACTTCAAAGGTTTCTGACTTACTTAACTGGATAGTTACCCAAGAAATATTAGACAGGGAAAATCCATATCTATCTCCCGGGTAATGATACAACTGACCCCCAACGCCCCCTCCCCAGCCCCTCAGACCCCTCCCAGACCCACTGACCCCCCCAGACCTTTCAAACCACACTGACCCTCCGACTCCCCTCTAGATCCTCCTGGCCCTCTGATGCCCACGACCCCCCCACCGACCTTCCGACCCCACGACTCCATCCTCGAACCTTCAGCTCCACCCAAGCCATCCCAACCTCACCACCCTGCTACCCTATCCAGATTGTACCCTACCCAACCTGCCACCTTTCCCAATCCTGCCATCATAACCATCTGACACGCTAGCCGCCCTACCACCCTACCCAGTTACCTCACTTACACTCATGCACTTACACAATGAAGAGCTATTTAACTGTCCCAAAGCTTTTCATTGTGTTAGTGAATGAGGACTTACCAAAATACAGCAGCTAGTGCCATAAAAAAGGGGTGTGGCTTTGCTTCCTTCAATGACCCCGCACTACGAAGAAGGACTGCCAGAACATGTACGCTCCACATTTCGGAAGAGGCCTAGTTTGGAAGTCTGGACCAGGAATGTGGAGTTCCGACACTGTGCTTAAAAAATAGGAGCGGAGTGGCAATCCGGTCACCAATCTTGGAATATTTGGCCCAATATCGCAAATCCACATATAATAGTCTAAGACTGACAGTGGTCGTTACTGATTTTGACACTTTCCTAATATCATCTTCCAATATGGGTGAATAACGTCACATTGATCCCAGCTTAAACTCCCATCCTGTGCCTGCTTCTGTTTGCTGTCTTTGAGATCTGTAAGCGACAATCCTTTCCCTTTCAGACCATCCACTATAATCTGCAGCAACCGATGAATAAACTTGGCCCTTCCACGTTCTACTTTCTCCCTGCGCTCCAATTTTTTCATCGCAGGGCTGTATTTAACTTGCCGAGTGCTATTTGTAGCCCTTATGTGGCAACTGCTCTGGTTTAAAAGTAATTAATTAATGTGATGTCAGAGTACCTGCTATGTTTGCATTAGGACTAACACAGCAGGAAGTAGATTATCAACACACGTTCCTGGCTGGGAATAGTTCTGTGAAGTGAGCATGTATCAAGAATTTAGTCAGCAAAGTCCAAAATTAATCAATTCAAATTAATTTTAATAGATGGAAAGATGTATTGTGCAGGCTGACTTTTGTGCCCTAATTTCTGAAACTCCTGCATTGCACATCACCATGTTAGGAACATTAATTTGGATGGCATATTAAAATGAGGAACTGCTTGTCCGCTCAGGTATATGTAAGATATTCAAAGGCATTATTCAAAGGTGAGCAGAGGGTTCTGTCAATATTTATCCCTCAAGCAACATCATTAAAACGGATTATCTGGTCATTATTTCAGTCCTGAGTAAGATCTTACTGTGTGCAAATTGGCTGTTGCATTTCCTGTATTATAACAGTGACTCCTCTTTAGAAGTATCTCATTGATTGTAAAGTGCTTTGAGATATCCTGAGGTCATGGGCATTGCAAAAGAAGTGCAAGTCTTCTTTTTCTTTCTTTTAGACCTTAAATTATCACTTCTTTAACCAGGACAGTTGAATATCAGTCCACTGAGATTGTTATGCACTGCTCAGAACTCAATGGGAATACTATATGGCATTCTGGTCATCAGGGACGTAAACACATTGAGGAGGTTACAGCGAACAACAACAAGAATAATGCCATATGGGGAGACTGGGTTACGAGGAAAGGATGAAATAAGCCGACAATCTAGGAGCATGAGATCTTAATTACATATTTAAATTATTGAACAGTGTAAATAAGTGTACCCAGGCTATCACTATAAGTTAAATCAGACTAGTAAGACACGATGATACAAATTTGAATTGGTGAAAAGAAAATGTTTACTCATAAGGCAACAGTCATTTGAAATAATCTATCAAACAAGGTGCCTATTGGGGATAAAAATTTTGGCAGACCTCAAGAAGCAGCTGCATTCTAATCTGGCTGAGTTGGGATATATTAGAAGAATAAATCTGATAGACTGAATGAAGCCATTTTATACAACTCTAAGATGTGCCACAGGATTTTCTCTGTTGGTAGCATGCTTACCTGAATTAGAAAGTTTTGGGTTCAAGCACCACTCAAGAGATTTGAGCACATAATCTATGCTGAAAGTTTAAGGTAGTGCTGAGGGCAGGTATTCTGTCAGTGGTACTGTCTATTGGATTTGACGTTTAAATGAGACGTCACCTGCCATCTTGGGTGGAGGTAGAAGATCCAGTGGCCCTTTACAAAGAAGAGCAGTGGAATTCTTCCAGTGTCCTGACCAACGTTTCTTGCACCATCTTGGAGGTCAATCATCTCAGCAGGAGTTCATCACTGAACATCATTGAAGGAGTTCCTCAGGGTAATGTCCTAGGCCCAACCATCTTCAGCTGCTTCATCAATGACCTTCCTTTCATCTTAAGGTCAGAAGTGGGGATGTTCACTAATGATTGCAGCACTCATGACTCCTCAGGTATTGAAGCAATCCATGTCCAAATACAACAAGACCTGGACAATATCCAGGCTTGGGCTGACAAGTGGCAAGTAAAATTTGCACTGCAAAGTGCCAGGCAATGAGCATCTCCAACAAGAGAGAATCTAACCATTGCACCTTAATATTCAATGGAATTAACATTGCCAAATCCCCCACTATCAACATCCTTGGGGTTACCATTGACCAGAAACTAAATTGGACTAGCCATATAAATACTGTGGCTACAAGATCAAGTCAGAGGCTAGGAATCCTGCAGTGAGTAACACATTGGAGCGCAGCTCCAACAACACTCTAAGAGCTTGACACCATCCAGGGCAAAGCAACCCGCTTGACTGGCAGCACATCCACTAATATTCACTCCCTCCGCCACCGATGCAGAGTAGCAGCAGTGTGTACCATCTACAAGGTGCAATGCAGGAAGTCACCAAGCTTCCTTAAACAGCACCTTCCAAACCCACGACCACTACCATCTAGATGCACAAGGGCAGCAGACACATGGGAACACCACCACCTGGAAGTCACCCTCCAAGTCACTCACCATCCTGACTTGGAAATATATCGCTGTTCCTTCGCTGTCACTGGGTCAAAATCCTGGAATGCCATCCCTAACAGCACTATGGGTGTACATACACCACATGGACTGCAGCAGTTCAAGAAGGCAGCTTACTACCACCTTCTCACGGGCAATTAGGGATGGGCAATAAATGTTGGCCCACCAGCGACACCCACATCCCATGAATAGATTTTTTAAAAAACCTTCGTGTGGGGTTCAAGGAAGTGTTTCCCAATTTTCAAGCGACTCATTTCCCCGCAAAAGAAGTAAGTTGATTTTTCTCTTAAATTTTTAATGGTTAATATTTTTAATCAAATTTAATCTCATTTCCTCTGACTTTCAGTCTGTCACTTTGACCCTAATTTTCCTCTGGTTACCTTCAGTTTTGGACATTACAACTGGCTGTCTTACCGATCTCTTCCACTCATTTATTGCTGCTATCCTGTTGCCTGGTTTACCTCTTCACTCTAGCAGCTATCCAAGCAGTGCTCCTTCAGCCATCAAGATTTTCAACTACCACCCTTTGTTCTGCCCCATTCCTTTGGATGTGTGAGGCATTTACATTTTAATTTTGCATGTTGGTGTGGAGAGAGACTTTGGGGCCTGTGGGGAGAAAGAAACAGAGGGATTTATGAGGAAGAAACATACAGAGGAACTGATCGGGGAAAGACAGGTAGGGGATATATTTAGAAAATGAGAGACAATAGGAAATAGTGGCAGCGAGCTGGTGGGAGAATAACATGTGGAAAGTCGAGGCTGAGAGACACATGGGGAGAGATGATGACAGGGATAAAGTTACAGATGACAGCAAAGCACCAGAGCAAGCAAAACATCACAAGACAGATAGAACAGAGAGAGAGAGAGAGAGACATATCAAGGCAAAGAAAGATGGAACAAGATATGCAGGAAGTGGTGGACAATGAGAGAAGTGGAGCAATAACAATGGTTGATTGAGTGGAGCAAAAGCAGTGGCGGAGATCAATCACAGCAAGAGAAAAATTGAACAAAGCAAGAGAGCAAAAAAGATTGTGTTGACAAATCAAAGGCTGAATTTTACTGGGCCTCAAATGGAGGCAAGAAGCTACGTTAAGTGACTCCATTGCTATCCCACTGTTGGGGAAGTTTCTCAGCGGCAGGCAGGAGGCAGAATGTGAAGGTGGATCAGCTGCGAATTCCAAGTAGGCAAGCAACCAATTTGTATAATTAAAAGTCCTGTTAACAGCTATTTCATGGAGCCGCTGGCATTTTGCCAATGGCCGATGAACCCTCTGTCAATTGGAGAGGCCATGAGCTTCATGGAGATAGCCTCTCTGCAGGCAGGAGAGGGGTGGTGTTGTCCAATGGTGTCAGAGGCTCTATGGCTCAAAGAAGGGTCTGCAGACAGGAAAGGCGGCCTCTGTGTTCCCAAAAATCCTCTGAGAGGGCATTTCCCATGGTCGCACAGAGCCCTAAGTTTTAATGTTTACTTACCTGTCTGAGCGTGCTACCATTTTGAGGAGACCTTGAGGTCTCCTGCCTGCTTCAGAAGTACCCTGCTCTCCTAGTGGCACAGCTGAGGCTTCGGAGCTGCCAGCCGTCTAACTAGTCGGCCGCCTGTAGTAAAATTGCCGAGCCAGTTCTGCTGCCGGCAACTATAGGCTTGGGGCCCAGGTTCAGGCCTGATATTGGGGTCTTGAAGCCTGTGGTAAAATTCAGCCCCTCGAGTCTGGGAAAGGCTGGAGGTAGATATAAGAAGGTCAAAGCGCAGAGAAAGAGGGAGATGCATGCAGTAGAGTTACAAAATGACAGTGTCAGAGATCTCATATATGAAAACACACATACACAGTATAAACGTAAAATGTTATCAGATATTGACTTTGCTGTAGAGAGGAATCTAATTAAATGAGAGTGCATATTGATGTGTAGTAATGGTGTGCTCATTTAGACATCCAGATGAATGTGGTGTCAGTGCCTGAGATGCCAGAATTGACTCACACTTGCTTTTGTCTCAACTTGCGTGTTTAATGCGGATTCCAATATTCAGGATGTGTTTCCAAGAACATTTTTTAAATCATTTTTTTCCCTCTTAAACTTCCATTTGCCCTCCCCACCTGTCCCTCCCCACATGTGAATCCATGTTGAAATTACCTCTTTACCAATGTCAAAATTGGTCTCTCTTCAGAAAAAAGATAACTGAAGAAACAAAGAACTAATGATCTGGGAATGAATGGCTGACATTAGTTGAGGATAAATATTAGCCAGAACACCAGAACTTTCCCTTCTCTTAAAAATGGTGGCACAGGATCTTGTACATTCACCTGAGAGGGCAGACAGATACTCCATTTAATATCTCACCTTGAAGACGGCACCTCTGACAGTTCAGCACTTCCTCAGTACTGTGCTAGAGTGCAACCTGGATTATAGTAAGATATTACAGTAAAAAGCCTTTCTTGATATTTGTATTCCATAATGCCAAGTAACAACTACTGCCTGCTGTGATGTACTTTCTAAATTTTGTGATTCCTTTTCCCTTTGCTCTGAAAGGGTTCATTTTCAATGGTTTCTGCACTTTTACATGAAAGCACTTTCTCTCAGTTCTGAACTGCACCTCCCGGCTCTCCCCAGCTTGGATGCTTCTAGTGATGCTATGCTTCCCTGTTATCAAGCTGTCTGCCTCCTGACAGGCTTGAAATGTGTGAATCCAAGGTATTGATTTTTTTTTATTTTGCCCTGAGCCTAATTAAACCTGTGGAATACAGAAATCTGTTTTTCAAATTTGTAAACCAAATTCGAAATACTATGGCAGCTGAAGGGTCTGACACGTATAGGATTAATGAAGGACTGAGTCCATTACCACCCACACAGTGATGTAAGCGAGCATGTGACCTGCACCCAGGGTCAGTTTAATGTTAGACAGAGCTGTGTGTATCAGCAAGCACAGAGACAGTTCCTAGTTTGTAGTTTTTATTGTATATTTGTAAACATTTCTAAGAGACAATAAAGACTTGCAGTTAACCTACATATGACTATGAAGACTTCTTCAAATCTACCAAACTGTAACCAACACCCTAGAACATAGCACATCCTGGTTTGTTATTCCTGTTTTCACTCTCTACCCTTTCCTGGTATTTTTAACACTTAGTTGGCTCTCCATACTCCACAGGCAGTCTCCCCCAACAAGAGGAAAAAGTGTTTGATGTTTTTGCAGTTATGCTGGCTCCAATTGCTCTTTGATGCTCCCTGTTGGTAAAGCTTTGGGTTACTCCAGTATGCTCACATAGGAACAGGAATCGACCATTTGGGTCATGAATCTGCTCTGCCGCTTTCTTCGCCATGATAGCTTCTTAATCCTTTGCTTGAACTTGACATTGGGCCAAACAATTCTTAGCTTGACATAGCCAAAACATTTCCCTCCAAGCATCCCTTCTGCTAACCTCTGCCACCCCAAGGGGAACATATAGGAAGAAATTCAACAGGATTGCATTCCTCCGACCTAGAGAGAAGATTTCTAGGTGGTTGGGAGGTCGTGATAGTCACAGACAATTTGACCTCAGTGGGACAGCAGCATTTGACAGTTCAGAGAGGAACCAGAGACTGTTGGGCAGTCTTATATCATCCGAGACCCTAACAGTACCATATATCAATGTAGCATTAGGAAAACATGTAACCTTGCCCTTTGGTCTGAGTTGTGAATGGCTTTGCTTGGATAAGGATTTAAGAGAAAAATCTGAAAAAGAAACACTGAATGGTTATACCTGTTTCCTTTTAAGTACCAGCATTGTTCATTTTTATTAAGAAGCCTAAATGAAGGCCCAAACCCACCAGTGCAGAACACAGCCGAAGAACAGGGTAAACCTGGGAATAGCGACTGAGTGTTAAGAACTTACGAATAGGAGTTGGAGTCGGCTAAGTGGCCCATCGAGCTTACTCCACCATTTAATACAATAATGGCTAATCCTCTGTCTCAAGTCTACTTCCCCACCTGCTCGATAAAATAAGATTGTAAGAAATAGGAGCAGGAATAGGCTATCTGGCCCATCCTTTGATTCACTGAGAGATCAAAAATCTGTCTATCTCAGCCTTAAGTATGCACAAAGATAAAGCATCCAAAACCCTTTGGGGTAGACAATTCCAAAGAAATTTCTCCTCATGATGTCAAGCTTGACATCTTAAAATATGTTAGATTGCAGAAGATATGAAATATTGAACATGGTCTCATAGTGCTGAGGTTCTAAGGAAAATAGTGAATAAAGTGTGTAACACATATAGTAAGATGAGTCTCAATTTTAAAAGGCAAACAGAGAGGAGGAGTTGAAGCCCAAGGTTAGCCATGATCATGCTGAATGGTGCAGCAGGCTTGACAGGCTGTATGGCCTACTCCTGCTCCTATATCTTGTGTTCTTATTTTCTTATGAGGAACTGCTTTTAGGTGGCAAAGGAGGAACAAGAGAGGACATTTCAGGGTAACACAGGTTATCATAATTGGGTCAATAACATAAAGAGAGCCCAGTATTACTGTGACAGGAGAAGAGAAACACTGGAGCTCAAAGGTCAGAAAAGGTTGGTTTCTAGGTGTTAGAGGTGGGGATGGTGGCATAATTGTAAAATCATTGGGCTGGTGACCCAGGCTTTACAGGACCTGAGTTCAAATCCCACCACTTCAGCTGGTAGAATTTTAAGTTCAATTAATACATCTAGAATATAAAGCTAGTCTCAGTAATAGTGACCATGAAACTATCATTGATGTTGTAAAAACCCAGCTGGTTCACTAATATCCTTTAGGGAAGGAGACCTGGCATCCTTACCTACATGTGACTCCAGATCCATAGTAAAGTGGTTGACTCTTAACTGCCCTTTGAAATGGCTTAGCAAAGGAGTTCAAAGGCAATTAGGGATAGGCAACAAATTCTGGCCTTGCCAGTGATGCCCTCATCCCATGAAAGAAAAAAGAAGCTTTTTCTTTTATAGGTGACACATCAATAGGATACTAGAGGCTAAATAAATGTCTTACAAGTTTGACCTGCTTATCTCTGACAGACACTCTTCTGTGCATGACCAGCAGCCTGTGTCTGAAGAAGCCAGGAGCTCCCCCCATAACAAATAACAATTCAACTCAAGGCAGCATGTGTGAGATCTTCCAGTATAAATCCATGCATCAACTACAGCAAAATCAACTCAATAAACTTGAAGTGGACCTTGTCAAAAGCTGGATACTCAACCAGGCATAAGTATATCAATAACTCAGATGTGATGTGTAGTCTGTTTACGTGGAGGCTGATTAATTATTGGGTGTACCAGCCAGCTCTGACAAGGCTGCAGCACCATGAGAAAAGGAATGTACATGTAACTTGCCACAAGCAAGACAGGAATATTTTGATATCAATATCTTTCTTCTTCCAGTCTTACTATGTTGAAAGGAAGATTAATCACAAAGGCTCCCGCTCTAACTCTTTCTGAAGATCTCTGAATTATGGATCTCCTTCCTGAGTTTTGCCTTCCTCCTGACAAGTATCAATAATGGAGGCCATCTTAGCTCCTGCATCCACTAAATTTAAAGTGTTCAACTGTTGCAAATGACAATAAGACTTCTGCCTCCTCTCCCCTATCTGAAAGTCCATTCTGAATGATGATCACCCCTTGTACCAGTCCTGTACCTTCTTTCCCCTGCTTCACTACTGCTACTTTAACCTGAAACTTTAGTCTGGATTTATTTTTGATATACCATTTACTGCCTGCGGAGCCACTATGATCATGAAGGTAGTGCTCCCAGGATGGGTATGAGTTTGCAGATATTTTATTTTTTGAGGTTTTCAGCAGAGGCTTCGGCCACTTTGCCCTTTGGTATTGGAAGCTCAACTGTGGTTTGCCTTTTGGCGGGGCTTTAGTGTCTATCTAGGAAAACCTAGAGATGACGGCTGCAACCAGACCCTAAACCAGTGGGTGTATAACCGTTAGGGTTAAGGTGAAAGACAGTATAGGAGATACACCCATCAACCACCCTGCTTCTTGAAGAGACTCCTTTTGGAATGCTGTGGATTCAAAGATACGGATATCTACAGGATTTCCCCAGCACTGGATACTTCGATCTGACCTTCAAGGACATCTCTGCGTGTATGAAATTCCTTAAGGTGCTCGAGGAGAAAGGAAATCTGGCACAGCTATGAATCCTAAAGATGGAGCCGCTCTTTACGCTGCCATCACAATGGAACTACATTGTGACTGTGCATCTGTACAATCCTCTCATGGTTGTGCTTAATTCCTCACCAGCTCCATTGACATGGTCAATAACAGCAGGGAGGTCAAGGACCCCTTTGGGATTTGGACAAGCGAAAAGTAGGCCAAGGTGATTTTGAAGGTGGTTGGCAAGGGAGCAATCCTCCACCCTCCCGCCATCTTTGGTATTGGCGGGCCAGCCTTGTCTGCTCCGAGCAGCCTGGATGTTGTCACTCCTTTGGCAAACCTGGTCACTTTGCTGTCAACTGCTGCTCCACCATCCGCAAGAGCTGAAAGCAGGAAGGCAATCAGACAAATGATTGCAAGCAGAATAAGTACTACAACCTCTACAAGACCTGCCCAAATTGCTGCCTCAGTTGTGCACAGGGCGAGAATCAAGGACAGGCAAGTGGAAGGGACAGCGAGCGTGGTTACCGTGAAGGAGACTTGCAAAACTCCACCCAGCAAGCCCTCCAGTGCACAGAATGGGATGAGGAAGTTCACAGGGAGGGTCAAGAAGAAGAAAAAGGAGAAGAGCATGGCAGCAAGTTGACAAGCGCCAGTATTGGCTTTTGACCCCCGAGCCACCGACTCCTCAGCAGACCAAATCAATGGAGGATGAGGAGCCAGTGGAGGGACAACTGGGGGAATGGGGTAGCTGGTGAAGAAAGCCAAAAAGAAGGGGTGAAGCCACCTCCCAAACCAGTGGCAAGAGGCGACTCCCATCTGACACGGAGGACAGGCTCTGCTGCCCTTTGGATGCGGAAGGACAAGGGTGGCACCTACGGAAGAAGTGGCAAAACAGTAAGGAGCTGGAGGAGAAGAAATGGAGCATCCAAATATTGGAAGCAGTGAAGAGGGCAGGGCAGTGCACCCCAACCCTAAAGCAAAGATGCCAGTGCACTGCAGCTCTTGAGGCTGAGAGCAGTGAAGGGCCCAGCACAACCCCAGCTCCAGGAAGCTGGAACAGCAACCTCTCAAGGAGGAACAGGTTGGAAAGACTGCTCCAAGGAGGACAGCCCAAACCCTGCTGTTTGCATGACTCTCCCCTCTTGCCCGATGTCACTTGGGCACAACAATACAAGCGGGCAAACCAGGATGGCTTTCTCAGTCCAACAACAGAGAAACTATTTATGAACACTATGAGTATACCCAAAGGCCAGAGCTTTCAAAGACAACAGGTCTGGGAATTGACAAACAGCTTTAAAATGGTCCAAAGATTGGTTCATTGATGCGCATAGTGTTAAGTCTACTGTGCAATGCGTTTCAATTTTGGATTGTCTTGTCAAGGTCAAAGCTGACTTGCTGTTTCTGCAGGAATGTGTGATACCACGCCTCAGTTCCTGCAGCCATTGTTCGCCATGGTGGTCCCACAGGGCATTGACCTGGTAGGGAGGAAACAATTCCCGCTCCTCTGGCCTCAGTATTCTGCTGCGGGGAGGCAACCTTACCATCTCTGAAGTTAAGGAGGTGGTGGGAAGGCACCTCCTCATACCAGAAGAAATGCACAGAAACGCTGTCCTCATGTTAATTAACATGAATGCCCTGGCTCAAAACAGCGAGCGGCTGGTCATCCTTCAGCAGCCCCCACTGCTGCTGGCGAGAGTCAGGCCAGTCAATCTGGTTGGTGACTTCAACCACACTTTTGATGCACCTGGACATTCTGGAGGGCTGACAGCAAACTGGACAGCTCCGTCCAATAACTAAATGTCCAATGTCACAAGTGGGAGCATTGCTAAATGTTATTTATCCATTTCTAGGCCAGACAGTGTAAATTTTGAATGGTGTGACTGAATATTTTTTTAATGAAAACTAGATGCCAAATGTCATATTTTAAAAACGGATATCAATTTTTTTTACTCACTTCCATCTGTCATGATAGGATTAATTACTCTGCACACACCAGTTGCTTCAGTATAACACATACATATACCACCTACAGAAGCAATGTGATGTTGGTGAACACTAAGGAAGACATTTAACAAGAAACCTCTTCTAGAACTGATTAATAAAAAAAGAGTTCTGTTTCCAAATTAAACAAATTAAACAGATAGATCCACAAGTTTTCATGTCTCCATGATCACAATGTCTCTATTACAAACTTATAGTGGGTGCTGAGCTGAAAGTACAGAAGCGATATGAATAACTGGGATCCTGTTCGAAGAAATTCCACTGCGCCTTATATCAGAATCACTGACAGTAAAAGTGCAACTCATTCTCCCTTTGGAAAGAGCCAGTGCCGATGATCTTCATTTTCAAATTCCTCTTATGGTCTTGCCTTTCCTCATCTCTGTAACTTCCTCTGGCCCACAACCATCAGGGATCTAGGGTAGCCACTGCTGGAGAACAATTATACCAGATACTGTCACAACATGTGGGGGTGTCGCCATTACATGTGGAAATTCATCGCAGTTCAAGAGGCAAGTGGAGGGAGAAATATGAAAACCCTTCTATTTTCTGTCCCATTTTCATTGAGGCTGCTACAGACAGAGAAAGAAGGGCATAGCCCCTGCTGGTGCTCCATTGCAATGAACATAAAGCACAAAACACTGGACATAAAATGATCTGGTACAGGCCAGTGGCCAGACAGGCTAAAACCTTGACTCTTCGGCACAAAAATCCAGATGTCTGGCCGTCCGATAGAGTTCCCTGCGCTCCTCCAATTCTGGCCTCTTACTCATCGCCGATTTTCATTACTCCACCATTAGCAGCCTTCAGCTGTCTAGACCCTGAGTTGTGGAATTCCCTCTCTAAACCTGACCACTTCTCTACCTATTTCTTCTCATTTAAGATGCTGTTTTTAGATATTTGACCAAGTTTTTAGTCATCTGTCCTAATATCTCCTTATGTGCCTCAGTACCATAATTTTTATGATAACACTTCCATGAGGTGCCCTCAGGCATTTTGAATATCAGCAGTGGCTCAGTTGGTTACATGCTCACCTCCCAAGACACAAGGTTGTGGGTTCAAGTCATGCTTCAGGAGTTGAGTATAAAAATCAAGGCTGACAATGCAGCGCAGTACAGGGAGCAAGCTGCACTGTTGGAGGTGTCATCCTTCAGATGCGATGTTAAACTGAGGCTCCATCTGTCTGCTTGGGTGTGTATAAAAGATTCCCTGGCACTATTTTGAAGAAGAGCAGGGGAGATATTCCCAGTGTCCTGGCCAACATTTATCCTTCAGTAAACATCACAGTAAACAAATTATCTGGTCATTATCGCATTGCTGATTGTGGGGATCTGTTTGTAAAATTGACTGCCGTGTTCCCTAAATCACAACAGTGACTACACTTCGAAAGTACTTCATTGACGATTTTGAGATGTCCACTGTTCATGAACAGCACTATTTAACTGCAAGTCTTTCCTTTCTTATTTTACTATATTAAAGGTGCTTTTTTAATGCACCTTGTTGTTAATATTGAACAATTATTTTTTTTATTTTTAACTTGAATAAACTTTTGTTGTAGGGTGGCCAAATTGTGCTATTGGTAAGAGTTGATCTGCACTTCTTAAGTGGAAACTTTAAGTTTATTTACAATATACTCAGCAGCAACCACACATGTGCCTTCAACTCCAACTCTATCTCTACACTGAACACTGAGGTAGCCCGCACTACTCTCCTATTGGGTACTTGTTCTTAACAAGAATCACAGAATCACAGTACAGAAGAGGCCCTTTGGCTCATCAAGTCTACACAACATGTGAGAAACACCTAATCTACCTACCTAATCCCATTTACCAGCACTTGGCCCATAGCATTGAATGTTATGATGTGCCAAGTGCTCATTCAGGTACTTTTTAAAGGATGTGAGGCAACCCACCTCCACCACCCTCCCAGGAGAATGCATTCCAGACTGTCACACCCTCTGGGTAAAAAAGTTTTTCCTCACATCCCCCCTAAACCTCCTGCCCCTCACCTTGAACTTATGCCCCTTTGTGACTGACCCTTCAATTAAGGGGAACAGCTGCTCCCTATCCACCCTGTCCATGCCCCTCATAATCTTGTACACCTTGATCAGGTCGCCCCTCAGTCTTCTCTGCTCCAATGAAAACAACCCAGGTCTATCCAACCTTTCTTCATAATTTAAATGTTTCATCCCAGGCAACATCCTGGTGAATCTCATGGTGAGTATCATTCTTAAAGATACATTACACACTAAATAAAACCATAATTACTACAATTTTTAAATAGCTTTCAGTGTTTGAGCTTGAGGGAGCTGAGCTCATTGAGAGGAAGACAATTCATCTTCTGAGATCAGGGAATCAAAGGTGGACAGAGAAATCGTTTGGATAGTTAATCTCAACAAAAACATCGGAACAAAATTCACGTAGTTTGGAAACATCATTGGAACTCCAAGATTAAATTATTGTTTTAAATTCATTGTCAGGCTAGTGCTGCAACTGATCAAAGTTCAGATGAGTGATTCCAGATCAAGGGGCAAGACCTTAAAGAGAGGCTGTTTAGGTACTCCTCAGAAAAGGTAGTGGAAATCTGGAACTATATTCCCCAAAAGGCTATTGAGCTGGGGGGCCAATTGAAACTTTTGATCCTGAGATTGATAGATTTGTGTTAGTAAAGGGTATTGAGGGTTATGGAACAAGAAGGGTAAATAGAGTTAAGATACAGATCAACCATGCATTGAATAGTGGAACAAGGTTAAGGGGTTGATCACCTTTTCCTGTTCCTATGTTTTCAACAGTTTCTTTTAAACACCAGCTTTATAATGATTTAGTTATTGGGCTTTCTAAATGCAATATTTATTTTGCTAAGTGGATTTGTGGCATAGAACAGTGCAGTCAAATGGTTTGCGCTTTTGATGCATTGACCTATGCTTGCAATAGTACTAGGTTAGTGCCTACTCTGAAGCACAAGAATATTCACATCTTCTTTATATTATAATCCTATAGCATTGTGTACAGTAAATCTGTGAAACTAATGCTGATGTACAGAAAGACTGGAATGAGGCACTGATACATGTCAGGGACCTACAATAACCCAGCCTGAATCTCAGTTTCACACTCAGTGAAGAGAATTTTCTTTGCACAGCAAGTTGTTATAATCTGGAAATGCATTGCCTGATAGAGTGATGAAAGCAAATTCAAAAATAACTTTCAAAAGGACAATTGGATATGTAGTTGAAAAGGAATAATATGCTGAGCTATGAGGAAAGATTAGGGCGTGAAAGACTCTTTTGAAAAGCTGGTACAGCACCACCCCCAAGTGACCATTCTTCATGTATCAATCTAGATGGCAAGGAGTCAAGCTCTGGAGAGTACGGTCCCAGTACAGAGCCTTGCTGAACAGGAGCATGGATCAGAGAACCAGGCTCAGGGGTTTGTGTGCTCGATTAATGCTAATTTTTAAAATTATTTATTCTTTTGTGGGATATGGGCATTGCTGGCAAGGCCAGCTTTTGTTGTCCAACCATAATTGCCCTTGAACTGAGTGGCTTTCTAGGCCATTTCAGAGGGCAGTTAAGAGTCAACTACATTGCTGTGAGTATGTGTAGTCATGTGTAGGCCAGACCAAGTAAGGATGGCAGATTTCCTTCCCTGAAGGACATTAGTGAACCAGATGGATTTTTATGACAATCGATGTTAGTAATGGTGATCATGAAACTGAGACTAGCTTTAAATTCCAGATTTTAAAAATATCTAAATTCCACCAGCTGCTATGGTTGGAATTGAACCTATGGTCCAAGGGTATTAGCCTGGGCCTTTGGATTATTAGCCCAGTGATATTACCATTATACCACCATCTCCCCTATAGGTTAAAGAGCCACATAAGCCTCCCAAGCTTTTCCAATACAAATGCATTTAGGGGTCTTGCAACAGTGAAAAGCAGTAAAGGATGGATTCATTCACTTGGTGAGCTTTGAATCTCAGTCAGGTTGTTTGGAAGTCGAGTTGAGAACTGAGGAGTCTCTGAGGATAGGTAAAACATACCTTGTTAACGGTAAGTTCAACAGTGAAGTTAAATGTTATGTAGTTTCCGTAAAACACTTCTAAAGCATTTAATTGGTTTTAAAGTACTTTGTGAAA
Source organism: Carcharodon carcharias (assembly GCF_017639515.1). Taxonomy (NCBI): domain Eukaryota; kingdom Metazoa; phylum Chordata; class Chondrichthyes; order Lamniformes; family Lamnidae; genus Carcharodon; species Carcharodon carcharias. The sequence continues at coordinate 32,176,223 of NC_054491.1, read as the reverse complement.
AACTGAGCTTGTGAAAGGTGCTATATAAATACAATTCTTTCTTTTACCATTAAGAATCCCAAGTAATATGGGAAAGTCTTATTTATGCACCATTGGGATAGGGTTACTATGGGCCAGAGTGACCAATAATGTAATTTAAGGATGTTAACTTGAAGCTGACAGTCTGAATAAACAGGATAATGAGAAAATGAATTAGTAACTTAAGTGACATTCCTGCTTTCTGTAAAGCATGGATCAGCCATAAGGAGTTCAATTTAAGGATGATTTAAACAGTGTTGAAGATTAAAGTGCCAATACTCTGCCTACCTGAACTGCCTTTGTTTTCGTATCTGGCAAAGGGATAAGCAGCTGAGCACAACCTGCCATTTTTATAGCTCACAGTAATAAATCTGTGGGTTTGAGCACACTTCAAATAGAAACAATTTGCTGTATAGTAAGGTATGAGAGAATCTAACAGTACATCAAAATATTGCCACCCAATTACATGGTATTAATAGTGCAGGATGACTTCTAATGAGGCCCATAGGAACACAATATGACAATATTCCATGTCTGAATTCCTCTTGATTTCTGCTCCTGCCGCAGTACCAGAACAGACCTTATCAAAGTCACAAATGACATTCAATATGACTGTGACAAAGGTAAACTTATCCTCCTTGTCCTTCTCAACCTGTCTGCAGACTTTGATAGGGTTGATCACACCATGCTCCTCCAACGCCTCTTCGCTGTCACCCAGTTGGGTGAGACTGCTCTTACCTGGTTCCATTCTTATTTATCCAATTGTGACCTGAGAGTCACTTGCAATGGTTTCTCTTCCAGTTCATGCTCTATTACCTCTGGTGTTCCCAAAGGGTCGATCCTTGTCTCCCTCCTGCTTTTCATCCGCATGTTGCCCCTACGTGATAGCACCTGAAAGCACAGCATTAGTTTTCACATGTACACTGATGACACCCAGTTCCACTTCACCACCACCACCTCTCTCAACTTCTCCACTGTTGTTAGATTGTCAGACTGCTTATCCAGTGCTGGGAAAGTAGAGATTTCCTCCAAGTAAATATTTGGAAGGCTGAAGCTTCCAAATGATAGTTCCCAATCCCCACTACAAACTCGGTTCCCCAGCTACTGACTCCATCCTTCTCCCTGGCAAAAGCCTGAGATTAATCCAGCCTGCTCTCAACCTTGATGTCATATTTAACCCCAAAATGATTTTCTGATCTTATATCATGCTTCAGTAACACTGCCTATTTCCACTTCCATAACTCCACTGACTTCACCCCCGTCTCAACGCATCTGCTGCTGGAACCCTCATTCGTGTCTTCTTACCTTTAGACTTGACTAGTCCAAATGGTCTCCCACATTCTACCCTCCGTAAACTTGAGGTAATCTAAAACTCTGCTGCCTGGGTCTTAACTTGCAGCAAGTCCTGTTCCCCCATTACCCCTGTGCTCACTGACTAACGCCCAGTTAGGTAACATCTTGTTTTTAGAACTCTCATCCTTGTTTCCAAATCCTCGATGGCCTTGCCATTCCTATTTCAGTAATCTTCTCCAACTCCGAGCCTCTGAGGTCTCTGAACTCCTCTAATTCTGACATATCGTGTATTCCCAAATGGAATTGCTCCACCATTGGTGGCCATATGCCTCTAGTTGCTGAGGCCTCAAGCTCTGGAATTCCTTTCCTACACCTCTCCACCTCTCTACCTTACTTCCCTCCTTAAAACCTAACTTTTGCTCATTGGCCAAATATCTCCTTTTTGACTCGGTGTTATACTTTGTTTTATAATACTCCTATGAAGCACAAGGGGATTGCTTGTTACGTTAAAGGTGCTATTATAAGTAGAATTGTTCTTGTTATCTTTGTTCATTAAGGAAAGGGGGCCCTGGCAGATTCCCTTCCCAGATCACAGTGGCTTCATAGTTTCTATCCAACTCTACTCTCAGAAGTAATGATTTGATAAGAGACTTGTTGGTTTTGAGATGAGACGAGCAAATTTCTTCCTGATCTTTGATTCATCTAGGAACTGGCAGAGGAATGGCAGTGATCCAACATGGCACTTGGATGAATATAAATAAGCAAAGCTTTGATGAGGCCAATTCCCTCTCTTTTTTTCTTCAATTGCGCTCCTTCCAACCCCTGCGATACTGATTCCATACTTATCCATTCTCCTTATCTAACTAACCATTCTTACAATGTGAGTCTTAGGCTTGCAGATAACACACAGCAGAGTTAACTAGATAATAATCAGGAGATGGTCTCTCCTCCCTAAAGTGGACATTGAGATCTATTTGCAACATTAATAACACTGGCTGAGAGAAGCTTACATACTAACAACTAAACCAGATATCTTCCCAGTTGGTTTAGCCCTGTGCTACTGATTGTATTTAGCATCTGAACGATCGGGAAGTGTGAGATTGCTTCCCAGGTAATGATGGAGCTTTAGCCATTCTATATTCAGCATTCTGCTTGCAGTTTGTAACTTGGCTGAGTTTATTTGAACTGTTCAGCGTCTCTTCTTAAATAGTTATTACTAAGTTCACAAAATGATGTATAAAGGATTAGGCACATAAATATAACAGAAATTGGACTGAGTCAGGAAGCTGTGCCAAGAGAACCTCGGCCTAGAAATAAGCATACGTCCAATTATGAAGCGATCTAAGTGCAGGCGCAGCACTCGTGGGAGACCGCTGGCAGGATTAGGTGAAATTGTTCTGTTGGCTCTATTCATATGCTACTGATGATCTGCAGACACCAGTTGCTGTGGGTGAGGTGGGGGTGTGGGGATGATAGCCAGATAGGCTGGCTGGAATATTGGCTGAGGTCCTATGCTAAGTCTGGGTGAGGCTACGAGGTAATCAGTAAGGATAGTGAAAATAGGTCAGCAGTAATTCACAGTTTTAATATGGTGCCTGGAGGAGATCTCCTGCTCCATCTAGCTCCACACCCAGGTGAATATAAATATTGTTGTTTACCTTCCTGTTCACAGTTGCTAGCAGTCTCTTTAAAGGTCAGTGATTTGGTGATTATTGCTTGCACAGCAAAAAGACCTTAGGCACCTGATTTAAATAGGCAATGGTCCTATTGGCAGTTTTGGGCAGACACCTGAGCGACCATTTGGCACCCTAAGCAATATGGTGCAGGACACACATCTGACAGAATGAGCACACGGAAGACCCAAATCACACTGGACCCTTCAGCTCCTAATCCAAAAAAAAATGGCTCACTGCAACCAAAGCTTTTAGACTTAAACACATCACACAAGTTCAGTACAGTGCTGAGGGGTGCTACATTGTTGGGGAAGCTACTCTTCAGATAAACACGAAGCACCCGTCAGTTCAGATGGGTATGGACAATCCCGTGGCACTATTGGAAGAAGGGCTGGCCATTCTCTTGGTGTCCAGCCAACAGCTCCTCCCTCAACCAACGTCATCAATTCCTCAGGTGGTTCTCCTGACCTGGTGTCATAACTTCAGCATGAGATGGGCCAGAAGCCCATTTATTCACCTATCTGAAGTTTCGCCGATTGTCCAAAGTTAAGGTGGCCAATCGGGGGAAGACCCATGAATTTCTGGTGATTATCAGGCCACTCTTTGGCCATTTGTGAGCAATTTCTGTGTGCACATTGTCTGCTGTGTTTGCCTACATAACACCAGTGATGGCATTTCAAAAGTAATTTACTGGTTATAAAGCACTTTGTGGTGTTCTGAGGATTCTAAGTTCTTTTTTAACATCAGTTGCCAAGCAACAGTGACTGCAGTACCAATATATTCCAGATGGTGGTGGTGATGTGAATATTGTTTCAGCACAAATGCTTCAACTACCTCAATACTTCCACCATCTGTAAATCAGTGGTACAGCAGGAGATCAGAAAATTGAGTAATATTGATCAAACTTACTGCCTTTTGAAAATAGGAACACGAGTATGCCATTCAGTTCCTTGGCCCTGCTCTGCCATTTAGTTAGTTCATAGCTGGGTCTTGACTTCAACTCCATTTGCCACCCTTTGCTCCCTACTCCTTGATATTCTAACTAAACTTAAATCTATCAGTCTCAATTGTAAAAGCTATAATTGACCCTAGCATTCACAACCTTTTAGGGAGAGAGAGATCCAAATTTCTATGAACCTTCTTGCTACCTGATTTCCCTCCTAAACAGTCTGGCTCTAACTTTCAGACTATATCTCTTTGTTTTTGATTACCCCCAACCAGAGGAAATGATTTCCCTGCATTTCTGGTAGGTTGTTATTTGCAAAGCATCATGATTTTTTAGGTCAGGTGGAGCAAGGAGACAAGCCTTAAATCTACCTCAGCCAGATAAGGGATTGAACCCTGCACTGTTGGCATTCATCTGATCCATATGCTAGCTACCTATCCAACCAAGCTAATTTACCCTGCTCTGCTTTATCAGATCATTGAAATGCTTTGAACACCTCAGTCAGATCACTGCTTAATTTTCTAACCTTAAGGGAATACAAGCAAAGTTTAAGTCACTTGTCCTAAATTAACCCTCTAAGTCCTAATATCATTCTGCTGGAATTTTATTTCACATAAAGTGGAATTAAATGACCGTGAAAATGAATAAATATCGACTCAGGTTTTGCGATCAATGGCGAAGAAAGAACATTTGCGGCTGGCCTTAAAGAAAGCTTTGCTGAGAGACTTAGCCATCTCTGCGGTGAGAGCTTTACCTCTCTCGATTTGCAAATGATTATAGCGTTTTTTAACGGGGGTTCCCAGGCCACAGCTATAGTGATGTAGTTGATCTGTCTAAGCAGCCAATCGCATTTAAGAATTCCCAGTGACAGCTAACCAGGATATGGAAAGAACTAAAAGCAACTGTTGTTAAAAAATTTTACAAAAAATTAAATAAAAATTGGGACGTACACATGGGATTAAGGCAGAAACTGAAATATTATGAAAATGCTTTAAAAAAATCATTCAAAAAAACAAGTAATCATTATTATGGAAACATTTAAGAACACTCCACAAATGAGAAATTATGTTTTTCAGCACCAACTCTGTTGTTCAGCAATGGTTATTATTGTAGGGTGTTGGTTACAGTTCAGTAGGCCTGAAAGAGTCTTTGTAGTCATACATAGGTTTTGACACAAGTCTTTATTGACTCTTAGAACAAAATATAAATATACAGTAAAGAGTACAAGCTAGGAGCTGAATCCATGCTTGCTGGTACACAGGTCTCTGTCCAACACTCAACTGACCCTGGGTGTGGGTCATGTGCTCTCTTACACCAGTGTATGGATGGGACTGTATTCAGTCCCACATTAATTCTCTATGTGCCAGGCCCTTATACTACAGTTGTTATTCCATTCGCATTTAAAATCCCAGTTAATAGGGTTTGAAACAGTGATGTGAGAGTGAAAAGGGGGAAGTTTGTACCACATTAGCTGGTTTTCTTGATTGCAGTCTCTGGAGTCCAATCGCAGTCCATGGTGGAATGCTGATTGACAAATCGTAATTTCAGGGTTTCCTCATTTGGATTAAATCAGTTCAGTTTTATAGGGGCTATGATAGTGAAACCCGACAGTTCACTATTAACAACTCTTTCCATTACACGAACATTCTGTTCTGGCAACTGAAGAACTTTGTTTCTGACATTGAGGTTTTTGTCATTCTTAGTTTTCATTTTGGATCACCGACTAACCATCTTTCTATTCCTGGCTTTTATTGGTGGGAACATGCTTTATCTTGTACAACACTGGCTGGGAGTTTACATTGCAATCTTAGATCTCTTTTCCACGTATTTTATCCCATTAGAATGACTTTTTAAAACTGCTGGCCGACTATTTTCATCTACTCCAACCTGGATTGGGGGCATCACAATCTGTAAAACAAGCACTCATTGTCTGTACTCCTACATGAACAACAGCTGTTGAGTGAAGTACAGCAGTGTGACTGGTGCCAAGCAGCACTGCCTAACAGAAATCAATCAAGGCAGCTGATTTGCCAAAAGCTTGCTCCTGCCATGGAGTTTCATCCTCATGTACTGTATAATGGGAAATCACTGATGTAATTCCCTGTGATGGTCCATCCACTTAGGTTCAGGAAAAGTAGGAAATGAGAAAACTGATAATGAAAGAACAGTAATGAGCCGGTCAATATGATTTTACATGATGAGCAATGTTATTGCAAACTATTGGACTCCATGATTTATTACACAGTGATCTGACAGTAGGGTTAAATAGAGATCAAACTTGTTCAGTAATCAAATATAAATGTTTTTACAGCCCCTGAAGATGGAGGGAAAGCGTCTGAAGAGGTAGAAGGTGAGGCAGAGGCAGCAGCGCCCGAGCAGTGAGGGCCAGGAGCCACGGTGACACACCTTGTCAAAACTTCCAGTAAACCTAGGAACAATATTGAGCAGGATTAATTTAATGAAGTCTCTTCCAATTTGTACTCTTTGCAAAATGTTCCTGCTTTATTCTGGATTACGTTGTACATTTCCACCTGTCAGCAGATCCATTGGCCCTGCATCCCTCTCTTTCTCATTTCTCTACTCCTTTTCTCATAATTTTCCATTATTCCTTCTCTTGCATTCTTTGCATCTTTTATTTTCTCTCCTTCATTTCAGGGACAAAATAGTCCATGAGCATTTTATTCTGAGAATGCAAAACTAACATCTGGGTGTTGGAGTTTAGAGCCGGGCAGCTCTGGTATTCTCATATCAGATGGACCAGGAGATTAAAATCTGATATACTGCCATTATGATTTGATTTATTTAATTCCCAGATGATATTACAGATTAATAATCTATGTATAATCAGCAGTAGAAAGCCTGGTCCTCGATACAATAATGACTCCAGCTCCAGCCAATCAGAATCTCCCATCAGCAAGCTTAGTGATAGGTCTGATTGTCAGGTGGAAATTTTATTTGTGTTATCATACGTTTTCTCTATAACCAATCTTTAGACAAGTTACTTTTTTTTAAACAAAAGGCAGATATGATTACAATAGAGCAACAGAAATGAGTGTAGATGCATGCTGCATGAACTGGAACCTTCTGTGACTGACTTGCTGTACACAGGGCAAGAGCTGCCTCAATGCTGTAGAGACAGGGGCCTATTTGTTTGGGCTTTAAAAATATGGGTTTACATTTCCCCTTTACCCAACCCCACAAAAGCAAAACTGAAATGTATTTCAAACGCTAAGAGAAGAATTTTAAAAAAATTCTAACCAGCAGTGGAATTTTCAATAAATTCAAAATCAAGCCAGATTTTAAAATCATGAGATTTATTGTTAAAATACATGCTGGATCCCTGTACACTCTGGGAGTCACGAGGAACATACCATCTAGAAGATTTAACCGTGACAAGATGATGTGACAGGCAAAGAAAGATATGACTTCCCAATGTAATGGATGGTCAGGTGTAGCATCCAGTCTTCTTTATGCTTTCCTCTAGTTCAGTACTACCTTGGCTCAACCCTTCCATGCCAACAAGTATGGCTATCTGAGCAGAAATGAGCAAGACTGTATGGTTGGGCAGGGTCTTTGTCACTGGGCAAGCCTTCTGCCACTTGAGGTTTAGGTTGGGAAGCATCAGACAGCAGTGATGCTTTGTTCAAACATTGAGAAATGTCAGGACCTCTGAGGTCTTATGCAAAGGTCCAGTAGCTTATTCCTGAGCAATTCAAAGATTTAGGGCAACGAGGGACCAGATTTCTGCTAATGGAAGGTCATAACGGACAACCAGAATATTGGATGTTCAGGAAGATTCCCAGGACATTCTCCATACATTTCTTTTTGACAAATTTATTGGAACTTTAAGGTAACTGTTTTGGTTGATTTCAAGATGTTTTCTTGCATGGAATTATAGAAAATAATTGGAGATTGGATCATTTTTAATTCTCTTGACAACTGCTCACAGTATCTTGATTTGCTGTGACCTACCTTCTTTGCTGCTTTTGCACTCTGTGCTCTATCTTTTTTTTAAATATCTCTTTGAATTCAATGAAAGATCATATCCAACACCCTGCTTGTCCTTTTTAGTTTTCACTCACAGAGGTTTTCTTGCTGGCCCCAATGTTTAAATTGCTAAAGTGTCTGTGTCTTTCACAGGATCCCTCAGAGATTCTTATGCTTACTAATGTTTGAACAAAGCATCAACTCACAGCTGAGATCTCACTGAGTTGGACCCACTAACATTGAAAACAAGGCTCCAGTGTTGAGTTTTTTACTCTTTAAATATCTAGTCCAGTAACAAACCTCGACAAAACTTCCTATCAGATACAGTATCACAATGTAGAGTGTATGCCAGTCAGAGAGTATTTTGGCTCAAGTGGGTTAACTAGGGTTGCCAGTTCCCTCCCAGAATGGTGGGGAGTCTCCTGGAATTGGCATCAATCTCCCAGAGGCCAAAGAAAGCCTTCTGGGGCATTTTAAAATAAAATGGCGCCATTGAGTGAGTTGGGCCAGTTTTGTCAACTAGCGCCATCACCCCAAACCAGGAAGGTGGGTCCTATGGTGCTGGCTGGGAAATGTAGTCTCTCTACGCCTGGCAGAGAGTGGGGAACTGGGCGGAGAGCAGAATACAACCCTCTTGGGGACACGAGGACTGGGGTGGGTGGTGGGGCAGTGGCTTGGGGGTGCTACGACTTGTCAACTGAAATGCCAGAAGTTGAGGAAAAGGGTGACAGCAGCGGCTGGATGTGGCTGTGATAGGAGCTAAGCAGCAGCTCAGTTGAAATTGAGATTTTCATGTTGCTGATTATTCCAATGTCTCCCCGCTACTCCACAATTATTGTGTATCGACAGCAGTAAGAGGTGGTGGGGTTGGATTTATATTTATGTATCTCTGTTCATACAGCCAACTCATAGGCTGAAACTCTACATCCCCATCATGATGGGGACGGGGCCATAAAATGCAGCAAGCCATTTTAAACATTGACTTCAGCGGGACCGTAAAATCCCGCCATTGTAAAATTCCGCCCGTAAACCTGGAACCCACCTGTGCCACGCTGATGGCTTTCCATGGCATAATTCCCGCTAACATCTCCCAGAATCTGTTGAGTCAATGTTGGCAAACCTAGGGTTAACATATAAGTGCGGACCCCAAGAAGGATCCTGGGGCAATTTTAACCTCAACCGCTCAAGGTAAAACTGATGTGATCGGGTGCAGCACTGGTTTTACTTCCCGTCCAATTTTATTCCCAATAAAGTCAGTGGAGCCTAATACTGGGAGGGTTGTAAAGGCACAGTTTCACCTGATTCACTGAGCAAGTTTGGCTAAAGTGATCTTCCTTGTCTCTGTGCCCAGCTGTACAACAATGTCCGCCATGCTCCATATCATATCTCCATCGATTTCACATTATGCGTGCAGGATTCGCTCAATGCCAAAAATTTCAAAGGTTAGCTAGACTACTGTTAATTTTTGTATTTTAGTTTCTGTTCTTATATTTGGGGACTTTTCTTCTTTCAAGGTCAGCTTTCTCCTTGCAATGGAAAAAAATGGCTCAGATAAAAACAAAGTATTCGAATTGTCTTAGTCACAACATCTGCGAGACTCACTGAGGATTGTGGTTAAGTTTAGTGATTTTGGGTAGTTTTTATTGCTTTCAAGAGACTAGATTGTCTTGTTCTGTATGTGTGCATGCAAGAATGGGCATGCCTATGTGTTCATATGACACAGCACTTACAGCACAGAAAGAGGCCATTCAACAACGCCACCACTAAGCTGCATTTAGATAGCACCTTAAATGTAATAAAACATCCCAAGGCACTGGAGCAATGTCAGTCAAACAAAACCTGGAAATGAGCCACTTAAGAAATTATTAAAGCTTGGTCAAAGGGGTATGTTTTAAGGGCCATCTTAAAAGAGGAAAGAAAGGTAGGGAGGTGGAAAGATTTGGTGAGGGAATTCCAGAATTTAGGGCCTTGACAGTTGATGTCACACCCGCTAATGGTAGAGCAAAATCAGTGGATGGTCAAGAGGACAGGGTTGGAAGAGCGTGGATATCTCAGGGGGTTAGAACAGCAAAATGTGGAAATCTGAAATAAAAACAGGAAATACTCAGCAGGTCAGGAAACATCATCAGGGAACAGAGTTAAGATTTTCAAATGGATGGCCTTTCATCAGAAAGTATTGCTACACCAGAAGCCAATGTAGGTCAGTGAGCACAGGAGTGAAGGGTGAACTCACTGGCATGAATTAAGACATGGACAGTAGAGTTTTAGATGACCTCAAGTTTATGGAAGACAGAACCTCGGAGGCTGACCAAGGTGTCTGTTGGAATAGTCAAGTGTGGGGCCAGGATTTTAAGGCCCAGCCGCGGTGTGTCTCCCCCCAAGTAGATGAGGCGAGCCATTTATATCTCCATTCAGTTTGGCGGGACTGTAATATCCTGTCTGGCGGGAGGGGCCATAAAATGCTGGCCTGGAGGTAACAAGAGCATGATTGAGGATTTCAGCAACAGATGAGCTGAAACAGGGACCAGGCTGGGCAATGCTACAGAGGTAGAAATAGATGTTCTTAGTGATGTCATGGATATGTATTCAAATGCTCATCTCGGAGTCAAAGGTGACAACAAGGTTGTGAATAGTCTGGTTCAGCCTTAGGCAGTTGTCAGGGATGGAGATGAAGTCAGTATCTAGAAATCAGAGCCTGAACTGGGACCAGAAACAATGGCGTCAGCCTTCACAATATTTAATTGGAGAAAATTTCTGCTCATCCAGAATTGGATGTTAGATAAGCTGTTTGATAATTAAGCAACAGTGGAGAAGTTGAGAGAGTAGTGGTGGCAATGTAGAACTGGATGTGGTCAGAATGTGAAAACTAACAGTGTGTTTTTGGATGCTGTTGTTGAGGGGCAGCATGTAAATGAGAAATCGGAGGGGGGATGGGGGTGGGGTGGTGGGGGAAGGATAGACCTACAGAGACACCAGAGTATGGAAGTAGGAATAGGAACCAGTTTGAGTAGACTTCTGGCTTCAATTAGATGGATGGAATGAAACTAAGCAAGCGCAATGCCACCCAGATGGATGACGGTGGAAAGTTATTGGAGGAGGATGGCATGGTCATCTGCGTCGAAGGTGCAGACAGGTCATGAAAGATGAGGAGGGATAATTTATCATGGTTACAGTTACAGAGGATGTATTTCTGACTTTAATTAGGGCCATTTCAGTAGCATGGTGTGGCTGGAAATCTGATTGGAGGATTGAAATTGGAGGATAGATAGACATTAATGGGGAGGCATCAACATGTTCAAAGGCTTTGGAGAGAAGATGGAGGTTGGAGGTGGGCCAGTAGTTTGCAAGGACAGCAGGGTAAAGGGTTAGGATTTTGAGGAGAGTGTTAATTAAAGCAGATTTGATGTATAGGGAACAGTAACTGAGGAGAGAGAGCCACTATCAGCTAACGTGGGGCCCAGAAAGGAAAGTTGAGTGGTTAACAGTTTGGCTGGAATAGAATCAAGAGGTAGGAAGTAGGTCTCATGGACACTGCAAGCTGACAGAGAGCAAGACAGGAGCTGGAATAGGATCTGGAGAAAGATGTGAGTTCAGCACTAAGTCATTGGGGAACATTAGGATCTGTTTGGCTCGGTGGGCTTAGGAAAGGGAGGGAAGTAGCAGAGGCAGCTCAATGGGTGTTCTCAATCTTTGTGACAAAAAAATGTCCACGAGTTCCTTGTACTTGTTGTTGGAAGTGAGGTTGGAGGAGGCTGATTTGTGCTTGAGAAGAGAAGCCAGGAATTATCATTGTGCTCCTGGATGATCTTTGACTAGTCTGCAGTTTTAACAATTGAGAGCAGGACCTGATTAATGTTTTACCTGCTTCAGGCAGATCTGGCAATGATGGTTAAACAAGTCATCTACCAAAGGTATTCAAATCTGCATCCCTTGGCCTTAGGGGAGAAGAGATGTGGAGTATATTGATGGAACAAGGGTAAAAGAGAGTAATGGTTTTAATGGAATAAGGTTATCAAAGGTGTGGAAGAGAGAGATTTAGCTGCAGAAATGCATTGAGAAATTATAGGCCATAAACTGGATAGTTGGGAATTTGAAAGCATAGGGGTAAGAAACTTGAAGGAGCTTTCTTTCCCCCAACGATGAACCAAAATGAAGTGAGGTTCAGAAGGGGCAGATAGTGTGCGATTTAATGTGATTTTTTTTGGTGATAGTTGCAATGGGAGTAACAAGGACATGTGAGTGTTGAGTGGGGCAAAGTACATCCAGGCAGGGGGAAGCTTTATTGAGGGGAAAGGTACTATCAGCTTTGCCTCCGTCAGGGCCACGATGTCAATATGACCATCCACAATAGGCTCAAGGATGGCAAGGACCTTGTTCACAAGTAAATGTACATTCTGAAAGGAGGTGCAGGGAAGGAGAAGAATAGCCAATCCATTATCAGAGTCCAAAGCGTCAGAACTAGGAGCGATGATAGGGACAGAAGGAGGTTGGAAAGATTAGCTCCAGGGAGAGAGTAGGACAGAGCAATAAGTCTGTGCTGGAGTTTATGCACAACATGAACCTCTTCCCACCAATCTTCATTTAACCTCATCCGCACATCCTTTTACTCCTCTCTCCCTCATGTAGTTAGCTTGCATCCCCTTAAACGCAACTGTGCTATTCATCTCACTGCACTTTGTGGTAATGAATTCCACATTCTAAATACACAGAGGAAGGAGTTCAAGTTAAATAGGCAGCATATAACAAATTAGAATGGCTTCAGTTATTGCCAGAGTTGTCACATTGCGATTCCAGTATGTGCATTTAGGACTCTGATCGCACAGTTAACATGAGTCTTGTCGATCACTGAGCATGACCTTAGTGGCTTACCACCAATGGATTGCATCTCAAATATGTCCTGGCATTCTTGCATTTACATGCACATGTATGCTTGCCTTGGTGTGTGTGTCTGTACATGTATATGCATGTATGTTTGTATGTGTGTGTGTGTATGTGTTCCAGAGTATGTATCAGACATAGCTAGAAATCTCTCATGACAGATCATTGTGACTATGAAGTTTATTGGCACTGTGTAATCTTGCAGTTTATTCTTGATAAGAGCTGCCAGTCTTACCCTGTCTGAGTGTACCTGGGAAATGAACTGTCATTTGCTTATTTGTTGTTTATTTGCATGTGATTTATCCAGACTATTTAACAATTGTTCCTTTAAAATCTGTTTATTTAACAAAAAAATAAAAAAGGAATCAAAGTTTCAGTAATGTTGATTGTGCAAAATTATTTCAATGATAAAGGAATCGTTTCAGAGGAATCCAAGATATAACTTTAATCCAGGGTCATTCAAAACACAACACCCCATTCCCAGGAGGACAGATCCACAATCCCAAGGGAACACACCAGTAAGCGATAGGGTTGCCAAATATAGTTAAATGTCACCCTGGAGGTTTCATCACATGACTTGCCCCCACACTCCAGCTATTAGTCAGCCAATATATCTATCCTTGTGATGTATGGCCTTCCTACGCCATTTGGAATGCAAAAAGACTCATTACTCAATTGGATGATGCTTGACTGTCAGCCAAACAGCCTTTTTTCACCCCATTTTCAATATCTGTATATCTGGTAAAGAGAAATGTTCAAAGAAAATTAAAAAAAAAAATCTTAATGTAACAATGACTTTTCTCAAGATTTACACAAAGCAGTGGCCTAGAGGTTGATCTTCAACTCCTAAAGAATCCAAGCCAAACCCTGGTGCTGTGACAGTTTATCTATTGGTCTCCCAGTATTTAAAGTTTCAATATTAATGTTAGGGAATCTCCCTATCCCCTCAATAATTTCTTTTCAAACCACTTTTTGTGACTCTTTCCCCCTTCTCTACTTGTCTGAAACTCTGATCTTTACCTGAGCCTCACTCTTCAAGGGCCTTGGGCAATGTCACAACAGATTTTACTCATATTTAAAATTAATTTTGAAGTTATAAAATATCTGAAACCATATTTATCCCAATATACAGCTAATTACCTTTAAGTGTAATTGCCCCAGCCCTCCTCAGTGTAAATTTGAGTTGCTGGGCAGCTTTCTTCCATTGTTCAGGCTAACAGCCAATATACGGCCTAAAGTGTGCTGGGATTTTATGTTAATTATTTAAATAAGCTCACCTGTGAAGTTGGACTTGGCCACTGTTGGCCATCGGGTCAGACAGCTAGCTGTACCCAATACTGATTTTGCTTGCCTTGTTACATACATGTACCCTCCCCAGCATTGACCCCTGCACTATCTCAGTCACCATGGATGCCACCCTATGAGGTGCCTAGATACCTAACTGACCAAGCTTTTGGCCACCTGTCCTAATTAGCTCATTCTTTGGGGCTGGAGAAATTTTACCTGATTACAATCCTGTGTAGAGCCTTGGGACATTTTAAAAGTTAACGATGCAATATAAATGCATGTTGCTGTTGTTTTATGAGGGGCCTAGATAGGGTAGACAGTAAAGACTTGTTTCCCCTAGCTGAGGGGTCAATTACCAGGAGGCATGGATTTAAGGTGATTGGTAACAGGATTAAAGGGGGCATGAGGGAAAACTTTCTCACCCAGAGGTTGGTGGATATCTGGAATTCACTGCCTAAATCAGCGGTTGAGGCTGAAATGCTCGACTCACTTGAAAAGGTATCTAGATCTGCATCTGAAGCACTGTAACCTGCAAGGCTACGGACCAGGTGCTGGAAGATGGGATTAAAATGAGTGGCTAGTTTCTTTTTCATCTTTTTCTGGCTGGCACAGACACGATGGGCTGAATGGCCTATTTGTATGCCGTAACTTTTCTATGCTTCTATTATCTCCTGCTACCTTATTCCATTCCATCGCATATAAAGTCCTTGAACAAAACTGAAACGAAATGCAACAAACTTATTACCCATCAGTACTTGTGCTTTCACTGTATTTTACTAGAGTGCTACCATATAGCGACAGCGTATGGCGTATCTCTGTAATATCCAGCTTTGCAACCCTCCATGAACTAGGCATCCCTCCAAATCTGGATTCTTGTCCAAACCCCATCCTTCACCCCATGATTGGTGGCCTTGCACTCAGCCGTTTAGGTCCCGAGACCTGGAAGTCCCCTCGTACATTTCTCTGCCTCTTTCTCCTCCCCTTTGAGATCTGCCTTAAAAATTACCTTGATAAAAGGAAAATACGGTGGATGCTGGAAATCTGAAATAAAAACAGAAAATGCTGGAAAAGGCTCAGCGGGTCTGGCAGCATCAGTGGAGAGAAGAAGAATCATATGAGCACAAAACGTTAACTCTGATTCTTTCTCCACAGATGCTGCCAGACCTGCTGAGTTTTTTTTTTCCCAGCATTTTCTGTTTTTCTTTTACAGTAAAAATGACCTCATTGACCAAGATTTTGGCCATCGGTCCTAAGTAGTTCCTCCTTTGGAGCTTGAAAAATTTTGCCTGATTACACTCCTGTGTAGGCCCTTGGGAGATTTTAAATGTTAAAGGTGCTATATAAATGCATGTTGCTGTTGTTTTCTGTGATGTACCCTAGTACTCCTTCTATATGCTTCCCCCAGTGCACCTAGCAGGTAGTTATTGGGTATGAGTGGGGTTGAGGTAGGCCTGCAGTTATCCTCAGAGAGAAAAACAAAAAACTCCGGACGCTGGAAATCCAAAACAAAAACAGAATTACCTGGAAAAACTCAGCAGCTCTGGCAGCATCAGCGGAGAAGAAAAGAGTTGACGTTTTCGAGTCCTCATGACCCTTCAACAGAACTAGGTGAATCCAAGGAAGGGGTGAAATATAAGCTGGTTTAAGGTGTGTGTGTGTGGGAGAGGGGGGGGGGGGGGGGGGGGTTGGGTGGGAGGAGAGAAGTGGAGGGGGTTGGTGTGATTGTAGGGACAAACAAGCAGTGATAGAAGCAGATCATCAAAAGATGTCACAGACAACAGAACAAAAGAACACATAGGTGTTGAAGTTGGTAATATTATCTAAACGAATGTGCTAATTAAGAATGGATGGTAGGACACTCAAGGTATAGCTCTAGTAGGAGTGGGGGGAGCATAAAAGATTTAAAAATATTTAAAAATAATGGAAATAGGTGGGAAAAGAAAAATCTATATAATTTATTGGAAAAAACAAAAGGAAGGGGGAAGAAACAGAAAGGGGGTGGGGATGGAGGAGGGAGTTCAAGACCTAAAGTTGCATTTCCTCCAACTTAGTCTACTGTATTCGTTGCTCCCAATATAGTCTCCTCTACATTGGAGAGACCAAACGTAAACTGGGCGACCGCTTTGCAGAACACCTGCAGTCTGTCCGCAAGAATGACGCAAACCTCCCTGTCGCTTGCCATTTTAACACTCCACCCTGCTCTCTTGCCCACATGTCTGTCCTTGGCTTGCTGCATTGTTCCAGTGAAGCCCAACACAAACTGGAGGAACAACACCTCATCTTCTGACTAGGCACTTTACAGCCTTCCGGACTGAATATTGAATTCAACAACTTTAGGTCTTGACCTCCCTCCTCCATCCCCACCCCCTTTCTGTTTCCTCCCCCTTCCTTTTGTTTTTTCCAATAAATTATATAGATTTTTCTTTTCCCACCTATTTCCATTATTTTTAAATATTTTTAAATCTTTTATGCTCCCCCCACCCCCACTGGAGCTATACCTTGAGTGCCCTACCATCCATTCTTAATTAGCACATTCGTTTAGATATATATCACCAACTTCAACACCTATGTGTTCTTTTGTTCTGTTGTCTGTGACATCTTTTGATGATCTGCTTCTATCACTGCTTGCTTGTCCCTACAACCACACCACCCCCCTCCACTTCTCTCCTCCCACCCAACCCCGCCCCCCCCCCACCTCCCCCCATACACACACCTTAAACCAGCTTATATTTCACCCCTTCCTTGGATTCATCTAGTTCTGTTGAAGGATCATGAGGACTCGAAACGTCAACTCTTTTCTTCTCCGCCGATGCTGCCAGACCTGCTGAGTTTTTCCAGGTAATTCTGTTTTTGTCCTGCAGTTATCCTATTGGACAATAGCTGACCACATCTCATGCTGGGTTGTGTTAAATATGCAAATTTGTTTTTACTCTCTGGAATTGCCACTTTAGCTTGTGGCACTGACCTCACAACCAAAATGTTAATTATGCTAGGTAATGCAAAGCTAACTCTATAATCAGTGAAAAGATTGAAAGATTGTAGAAATATTGATGAATATGAATCACACAGACACCTGACTCTGAGTCATTCTTTTTCAATGCAGAGTTGATTTAAAAAATATATTTTTAATCATCGTGTCAGCTCCTTTACTGTCTTGTTCTTTCTGCAGGTTCCATTTTTGCTTCTGAATTTAATTTGCACAAGCATTAGATTCACACCTGCGCCACACTTGACGTGCGATCGCAGCAAAGTGTGATTGGGTTTGTTCAGGAACTTCTGTCATTGTTAAGGTGTTGGAGAGGGAGTAACATTTATCTTCTGAAGTCACGGAGAAAGAGAGAAATTAAGTATGGAAAACAATGAGGTAAAGGAAAAAAAATCACAGAGCATGATGAATAGAAGAGAACAGATCAACACAGATGAGAAAGTGAGGCCTGAGTGGAAACAGTAATAGAGAGATGAACAAAGAAAAATAATGAGAATGAGTGAGAAAAGAAAGATTCATGAGAATGGTTCCAAAGATGAGGAAATTCAGTTACGCATGTCGATTGGAAAAGTGGGAACTGTTTTCCTTGAAGAAGAGAAGGTTGAGAGTAGGTTGGATTCAAAATTATGAGGGGTCTGGACAGAGCAAATAGGGAGAAACTGTTCCCATTGGCAGGAGGATCGAGAGCCAGAGGGGCACAGATTTCAGATGATTGGGAAAAGAATGAGGGAAACCATTTTTATGCAGTGAGTGGTTAGGATCTGGAATGCACTGCATGAGACTGTGGTGGAGACAAATTCAATCATGGGATTAAAAATGGAATTGGATCCATATCTGAAAAGGAAACAGTTGTAGAGTTGCAGGAAAAAGCCCAGGGAGGGACTGGGGGGGGTTGTACTTGGTGAATTGCTCTTGCAGAGGGCCAGCACAGACGCGATGGGCCGAATGGTCACCTTCTGTGCTGTAACCATTCCAAGATTCTAAGAGAACAAGGATGAAAGCAGAAAGAAGATCGAGAACGGAATTTGTATTTTGGTCAGCTGGGTATGTCCGAGATACATAGCAACCAATAAGCAAGCTCCAAACCAGGTTCGCTTCGTGGTGGGACATTAAAGTTTTTACAGCATTTCAGCAGCTTTCATTCAGGACTGACACAAGGGGATTTGATGACATAGGAAAACCTTCAGCCTGCCACACCCTCAACCCTCCACAACAATTCACCCCCCACCCCCCCCAACTTACACAATTAACTTTCGAAAATGAATTACTCATGGGTAGTTGTTGTCTGTTCTCTTCTATTCATCAAACTCTGTTGCTTTCCTTTTTCTTTACCTCACTGTTTCTCATTCTTAATGTCTCTCTTTCTCCATGACTTTAGAAGATAAATATTTGCGGCCTGCCCTCACTCTGGTCTTGGATTCCCACTTGGATTCTGCAATGACATGTTCCCTTGGCACCACTTACTTGATCCCTGTGCTCCGGTCCTGCACCTCTTGCGAGACCTCAGCATTCGCATCACCGTGAGATCAACCAGGAGCTTTCTGATTAATTGAAAACATGGACCAGCATTTTAATTAACTGCTATCACCCATTTCTCATGCACACTGAATAGACAAACAATGAAAAAACTTCAAAATTATCTTTTTGCGTGCATATCGCGTGCTGACTTAAATACTAGAAATTTGGACTTTGGGAGAGATGCTGATTTACTAAGCAATGGTGAGATTTACAATCTTTAAGATTCATGTGGGATGTTTAAATATTCAATTGACGAATGCCATTAGTGAACAGGTCAAATTAGAGCTGATGTAATAAGAAAATGGCTGGTCATTTTAAGCCAGTGTTTTGAGACAACTCAAATTGATCAGGCGATGATTTCTCAAGCATCATTCTTCTCCTTTACAATGCCAATGAAATTGTGTTGCTAAACACATCGATCTTCCAAGGTGCCCCAATCTTTGCTGTTAAACATGCAAATAGCTATTATATCTTGTGAATTGTCCTGATGAGTGCAAGACTAAAAGCTTTGACAAAGAGTCTCTTTCTTTCAACAATACTCAAGATCTGTACTACGAAATAACTATTTATTACATCTATAATATCTGAAATTGCCCCATAGCCTACATTTGTGATTTATCTTTTCCAGAGCCTCACCATACCTGACTGTTTCAAAATATTTGCAACGCTAAAAATCGATTTCGTTGACTGTGATAAATTCTGAACTGTAATTTGAAGCTATTGATTTTGTGCTTTCCCTTCTCCTAGTGAAAAAAACCTGGCTCTTTCTCCTTTTCGCATTCATATCTTAAGCTCAGTAATTAAAACATTGTGCTGTGGTTCCCAGACCCCTTTGTGATCACTAAGAACAAAAGATCCAAATGGGAAATCAACAATTATTCTAGTGCAAGTAATAAATTTAAAAAAAAAAGACCCTGACAAAAGTACATCCACTTGGGTAGTTTGTTGTTGTAGAAATTGGCGCTAGAATGTCCATAAAGAAAAATGCTACACTGCATCATTGTTCAGCAGATGAATATTTTATATATTCGGCTATGCACACCACAAATTTTAATTTAGTGGTTAAACTAGATCATGGCACAGAAGGTTTATTGTAAATTAATAGGAGAACTCAAAATATTTTATCAGACTTGTCAAGTTCGGTCAGTGTTGTGCTAAGACAATAACCACTCGAAACTGAAAGGCTATCTTTAATGTTATCATTTTTAAAATATTGCCATTCAGTTGCTAGATTTTTATTTCTTGTCAAAAACTTAATGGCCAGAATATTGGCGTCGGCATGCGGGGGTGGGACTGACGTCGGTCATCTCGTGTGATTTAGATCTTTCTTACGGCACCTTGGGGGGGGGGGGGGGGGGGCGCTGCATGCCCACCAAACTGTCAACGGCCTTTTAAGGCCTTTAAGAAGGTAACCAAGCTTATTAACGCCTCTACCCGTCCAACTTTAAAGTTGATGGGCAGGCGCAGAGCCCAATCAGCCACCACATTTTCCAGGAAACCTCATCCACGGGCAGGATGAGGTTTCCTGAAGGTTTCATAAAATTAATAAATAAATTTGGTCCACTTGACAAACGTGTCCCAGCTCATGTGACGCAGTCACAGCAGAGGACATGTTTAAATAACTTTTAGCTTTATTAATTGCAAAATTTTTTTGGCAACTTAATCTCCCTGAGGCAGCTATGTGCCTGAGGGGGATGGCTGTGTTGTTTTTCACGCATGCATGAAAGAGCACGGGCCCCGACTCTCCCTCCTCCTCCCCGCCTGCAGGTGGTTTACAGGCCATGCATCACGCTGGGCAGGCCGTAATTGGCCCACCCACGTAAAATGGCGGCATGCAGCCGATCGCAGGTGGGGGGGTGGGGGGGGGGGTGGTGTGGCGATCGGCTGCACCTGCCCTTGCCCACTTCTGCCCAGCCTGCCTGACATAGGTAAATTTCTGGCCAATGTAAAAAGTTTGCAATTCATTTCTGTACGTGTTAATAAATGCAGTAGCATTTGCCTCTATTGCGCTAATTTGTTCAAACTCTCCACCCCGCCCACACCTCCCCACATACTACATTTTGGAACAGAAATAGAACACAAATGCTCGATTGAGTTTAACAACAGAAACAATTAAAAAGCAAATTGAGGATAGTTTAAATCTTTACCTATCAGAGTATTGTATGCAATCTGCATTGCATCAACTGCTTTTCAATAGCACATTATTTGACTGTAACTAAAACATACCACGATGCGCACCTAATTAAAGGGTGCTCTGGTACATTGTCACAATGACCATGCTCAGTGACCCAACTGGCACCAACCACATTTTAAAAGGTTATTAAAACAGGCATCCAGATAAAATGTTTCCACTAGTTCTAAAAGGAAAGCACAACTGGAGTAATGGACACAATCACTTCCTCTCAGTAATGAAAAATCAAACATGCTGGAAAGTGGAAACATGTTTTCTCTTCAATATCAACTGGCCGCTTTTCAGTTCCATTCCTTCAAAAAAGCCAGCAGTGTTTTTACTGCCATCCCCAAAAAGTGCTGCCTTGGGCGCCTGCCTAGTTTGTCTAGTGGATGTGCCGGCCCTGCTTTTATAGTCATGTTTTTTCTCTGGTGGCAGCTCGCATGTTACCACATTTATTTAACTCAAGTTTCATAACTGTGCCGTTGTGGGTTTAGAATTAATGGCCTGCAAGTTTCTATTCTGGTATAATAACCAGCCCATACTCATATATACTCATTGGAAAGAGATGTCTGTACTATGGTTAAAGAATGAGAAATTCAGATGTGGATAATTGCTCTTTGTTTGATGCGGGGTGCATAATCCTCTCCAGAGAGTTATGAGTGTTTGGAAAAGCATAAATACTAGGTTTGCACCTTCACTGAGAATACCAGAAACCATGGCTACATTAAAGTGTGATTGGATTTGATGGAATGCTCAGGAATGCCAGCTCCCTTGGCACACTTGCGTGAAATACGATTTTGTGTGTAATATAATCCTGAGTAGGCCTGGACTGAATTTTCAAAGTTAGATCAGGAACTGAATGAATTTCAGGTTCTGACCCCGCTTGTGAACCGAATGACGTTATTTTTGAAATGTAAATGGGCTGACTGGACATGAGGTGAGCTCGGTGGTCAATTAGAGATGTTGAGCGCCTCATGACTTAGGAGCTGTCTGGTGCCAGTGGCAGTGTTGGGGGCCTTGCTGATGAGGGTAAGCTACACATGAAAAGGACCAGGGAGACGACGGAGCAAACTGGCCAAGGACGCCAAGTTGTTGTGCTGCGCTTGACCCAGCGCTCGCTGACCCTCAAATTTCACAAAAAAAACACAGATGGAAATGAGCTTCCTTTTACCTTGCGCCAACTGTGCAGTAATGCTTAACAGACTGTTTGGCTTTGTCTGGAATAAAAGGGAGCTTAAGAGGGCTGTTAATTGGCAGTACTTTCCTGTTCCCTCCCCACTGCAGGCCCTTTAAAAATTGCAAACTGTCCCAGGGGCAGTGGGATTGAGTGCCACTCTGTGGGAATGCAGTTTTCAAATCCTGCCTACGCTCATTCCCACTTGCATCGGCAGCTAAATATCCAGTCACGTAAGTTCATTAATTGACTGAATTACTATGATTTTTAAAAATAATTATCTTTTAAACATTATTATTACTTCCATTCATTTTGTAGCATTTCCACGAAGCACCCACTGCACTTCAGGTAACAATCAATTGCGCCAGACGCTTTCAAAGCACATTGACCAATTAAACAGTTTAATTCACAGGATCATTGCAGAAAGAAGCCAGTTGTTGGCATCAGCTCAAATGACAGCACCTTCAAACAAGTTCATGAAGGAGTTAAACAGACAAATCTGGGTTTCTTCCTCAGATCTTTTTTTAAATTTGAACAGATAAATGCTTCCAGGAAGGAAAGTAGCCATCTGGTCCTCACTGATTACAGCCTTTCACAGAATCACAAGCATTCTGTCTACAAAGTACCTCTGTGTATGTTGAAGAATGCTCAAAACCACAGTGATTAATACTTCAAAAGTGTTAGATTATTTAATCCATGAAACCATGTTGACTGCAAACTCGGCAATAAGAGAAAAACTTGTTGATGACCACCTGTGATGTTTAACATGTGCTGCCTGTAGCAGGAGCAATAAAAAACACACAAAAAAAAATGCTGGAAACACAATGCGTAAGTCAGCATCTGTAGGCAACACAAGAACAACCTGAAAATTTTATGGAGCCATTGGCCCTTTCACCTCAAAGATGAGTCTGCCCAGAGGCGTCCATCGAGACAGCCCTACCAGAAATAAGGGAGTGGAGCATGTAATTGGACAAACTTAATCCAAATCTTTGCTTCCCATATCTCAATTCACACCAATGACTCACTGACCTACTCTCATTTCTGCTCTTCCGTTGCCCCAGTTTTAAAACTCTAACCCTTGTGTTCAAATTCCTCCATTTCCTCACTTCTCACCTCCTCCAGTCCAACAATCTTGTGATCTCTCTGCCCTCGTCCAACTCCTAACTTTTTACAATTCTCCACTTCCACAGGCTGTTATGACCAGTGCCCAGACAAGGTCCCCCAATTTGTTAACTTCCCAAATGGGAGCCCAGTTTTGTTAGTCTCTTGAGTGAGAAGGAATGAGCAGGCTCCTCTTCTTTATTCAACCCCCTCAGTTGGTCATAGCAAGTTTAATCTAAAAGGGATCCCTACCGCCCCCGCCCCCCCCCCCGCCATGATACCTTCATCCAGTCCAAATGCATTTTTTTTAAGAAAAAGCCAATTTAACCAGGCTTCCTTGAGTGAAAGGAAAAGTAAGTTTATTAATTACTAAAAGCCCGAGATAAATAATAAAAATGCCTCACACATACACACAGGTCAGAAATGAGAGGCGGAATTTTACAGCCCCCTCACAGCGGGGGTGGGGCTGTAAAATACAGTGAGCTACTCAAAAGTCCATCGACTTCGGCGGGACCGTAAAATCCTGCCGGCATAAAATTCTGCCCCAGGAGATAAGAGTCCAAATAAAAGTTGAGAGAGCGAGAGAGATCGCCTGCAACTGCAGGGATGACTAGCTGGTCTTCTTCCTGCTGTCACACACACAGAACACGAGCACACACTAGCACACTCTGCAGCTAGCTTTTTAACCCATTTTTCCCTGTGCATTCCTGTACAGGAAAAAATCCATGTCTTGCAACCTGTTTTCTTTGATCTCCGACCACTTTACACATTTGGAGATATGAGTCAAAAGGAGATGGATTTTAAATGACTGCTGAGTTGCGGTAATCAGTCTTTTTGTCTCCGTAACTACAGGAGTTTAAAGTTCTGCTGAAAAAGGAGACCGGTCTCAGCTTTTTGTCTTGCACTCATCAGGACACTTGCAAGAATACCAATATAAGGGGAAAACAACAATTTACACTCTATGTAAAGAGAGTGCCGATTGGTTGGCAAATGATGTTGCCATGGAGAAAGCCCCACTGATGGTAACTGACAGTTAACTGCCAAGCATTGTTTGAAATTTAAACCCTGATTGGTCAAGGCATTGCCCTAAGGAATGAGTCAGCGAATGAATCAAAGTTCAGTCATTTATATCTTCCCTATTTCCCTTTTAAGTGTCTCTGCCTGAAGAAGGCCATGTGACACGTTTTCAGGTGTGATATTCCATGTTCTCTCAGGACAGGTCTATCAGTATAATCCCCATAGGAATTTTTCCAGAAAGTGTTACTTTACATTATCAGCCATCTTTTACTCGGTGTCCTTAACTTATAATTCTTTAAAAACACACATCTTCCTTAAAAAGTTCAATATGCCCATAAGTAACTCATGGCTGTAATTGGCTTCTCATAGCAAGGCGCATCACTAGAGGCTTTGTTTTCAGATGCCCCTCCTGAATTTCACTCTCCTCCTTCAAGATGTTCCTTAAAATCTACCTCTTTGACCAAGCTTTGACTTATCCTGTTCTCTCCTCCTTTAACTCATTTCTAATTTACTCCTCTGAAACATGTTGGGATGTTTTACTGCTTTAAAGGCTTTATATGAATGAAAGCTGTTTGAGGATAAGTGGAAACGTGAAAAAAAAATTATTAAAAAAAGCACCAGAACTTCACAGTAAATTGCCTTATGCCTCAATTTCAATTCAGTCATCGAATTAATATTTAAGGAAGGTAAGTATAAATTGTGGAGGTGGGTTTTTTTTATTACATAAGTCCTCACAGTATCATTGACTGACTGTTAATTCAACCTGTAATTATCAGAATTGTAATTCAAACAGGGAAAAATATACTATTCTCATGCTGCAGTTGAACGACATTTCAACAATGTTTAATGTGGCCTCAGGAGTTGGCACTGCGGGGCACTGCTCCGTGAAATTAAAGTATGTATAGGCATGTCCAAAAATTAGCACACAATGAATTGCAAATCTTACCTGGATCTCTGTTTAAGATGCAGAGCAGGAACTGACAATTACTTCAGAGAGAGATTGAAAATTAATGGGTGAGTCACTCGGGGTTGCTCTTATCTGACATCTAGTGGTTACACTTTGTCACCGCCTTATATTGATGGTCTTTAGGTTTGTTCTTTGCCATAAATGGATATCCCAGGAGGAGAGAAAATTCAGACCAGCTCAAGACCAGTTTAAGCTCGAACCGATTTTGAACAGGTCCCAGATGTATTCTTTTGGAAGTGACTGATTGACTGCTAATTATACTGGACTCATGAAAAATCCAGCAGGGACACCCAGTTGCTGAGTTGGCACCAGAACTTTTCAGCCGACTTTAGCTGGAATCAGTTCACCTGTTGTCAATGTTATTAGAATCAGTACAGTAATGAAAACCTCTCTCATCCCTGTCTGTCGCATCCAGCTGTCTCTCTCTCTCTCTCTCTGTCTCGCTACCCCCTGCCAACACCACCCCTCTGGCCCCTGTCCCCGCCACCCCTCCTGCCCCTGCCCCCACCCACTGTTATGTCTCTCTCCCTCAGTCTCTCTCCACTCCCCCTGCACACACCCCCACTAAACGTCCATATCGTCTCTTCTCGTAGTTGGACGTATTCTCTTCATGAGAATCCATTTGAGGGGCATATTCATTGTCTCATTTTTTTTGTGCAGAAGCAAAATTGCAGGAATTACATACGTGACAATTTTAATGGAGGTTCGCAGGTGTTGAAATGTATACCTGATCTTAATTGGCTCTCGAGAATAAACTCAGTTTTTAATGTGAACTAATACTTTTGCAATTCCACATCACAAAAACAATAAAAAGATTGGGCTGTAGCTTCCGAGCTCCCCAGTGTCCTATTGGTGGGTAGCCCAAAGATGAGCTGGGGAATCTCATTTGGAGTTTCCCAGGTAAGGTTTGCACAGCAATTGCCTAGAAATGCAAACATCCCCTGGGGCAATTGCCCTGCACTTGGAACCAACTGAAAATGTGATTTAAATCGCAAACTTGGGATGGTTCTGACTAGGTTACCTGGAAAAAGTTAGAAGGATTAAAACCACTTCTAAATTCTGGGTAATTATTGTACAGGACCAGATGAACCACCTATGCGATGCCCCACAGCAAGCCTCCCCCCGATTATCCCATCAAAGGGACTCCTTCACCCCCATGGCCCCCTACGGTCTCCCCTACCCCCCGAATAACCCCATTCATGGGACTCCCCCCACCCGCATGGGGGTCCCCCCCACCTGGCCTGACTCTCACCCCCAAAGTCCCCAGGCCTGACCCGACCTGACCAAAGGCCCACCTGCCCTCCACTCAGGCCCGACACCCTCCACCCCGGCCTGATGTGACCCGATCCACGGCTCTCCCACCCAACCCCACGGCCTGAAACACACCCCCACTATCCCCTACCAGGCCTGAACCGACTCGACCCGAGGCCCGACTACCCTCGGCCTCCGATTCACCCGATCTCTGACCACCCCCTCTGACCCCTGACCTCGCCTCACTGACTCTTCAGCCTCCAACACCACCAATCTCTAATCCCTCCCACCCCAAATCCTATCCATTTCCTTAGATTCTTACCTTCTCCCTGGCCTATCAAGGACCTTTACATTTCAATGGACCTTTAACTTGCCTGCTTTAAGCAGCTAGTGCCATTAAAAAGGGGTGTGGCCCCCTCTGCTGGACTTCAATGCTGGGCCTCAGGGACATGCTGCATTGCCTGGACCTTGCCTGGCCTGAGTCAGAAGGTAAGAAATTGGTCACAGAGTGGGTTATAGAGTTGATCTTCTGACAACTTTGCTTAGTGGAAACATTTAATTTTATATACAAGGCAGCAGCAGCAACTACACGTGTGCATCAAACTCCATAACAAATGAAGGACTCTCCTGTGGAGGTTCCCCACACTGCTAACACATTGGTTTACACAGATCATGTGATCCTACAACACAGGATTATTCTTAAAGCTACAGTCCAACATTTCCCCAAACTATAATTACTACATTCCTCCCCCTTTAACTTTTCTGTACATTTGGTATTTATAACGATATTTACCTCATGACATTACAATATTTACATGGATTTACAAGTTTAGTCTTTCAGGTAGTTTCCTGATCCATGTGGAATGTCGCAGCTCCACGATTTCAGATTCTTTTGTAGGAAGCACATTCTCTGGAACCGCATTAACATCAGGTACCTCATTAGGCACATGTAGTTCAGTGTCTTCCACTCTGGCAGAGACATCGGGCATGTCTGTCTCTGGCTGAGCAACTTCAACAGGAACCACTGGTTCAGTAATGGTTACAGGTGGAACATCATTTTGTTGGAATATCTCCCTTCTTCTTAAATGATCCACATGCTTATGTGCGATCTGGCCCTCCACTTCCACATGGTACAACAATGGTCCAGTCACAGAACTCACTTTACCAGGTAACCACTCTGGTCCTCCACCAAAATTCTTTACAGAATGCTGCTTCTCAACAGCAAATTGTCGCTTACAACTATACAAATCATGAGTCGCTTTTTGGTTCCCTTGACTTTTCTCCACACTCCCCTCCAAATTTTGAAGTACTAGGCTTAGTCTTGTCTGAAGATGGCACCTCATCAATAATTCTACAGGAGTTTCTCCTGTCGTTGTGTGTGGAGGTCGTTCTATAGTGAAATAGAAAACAAGCAAATTTGGTCTCCAACGAATCACCTGTTAACTTTTTCATTCCTGCTTGAAAAGTTTGTACTGTCCTTTCTGCCAGTAGATTTCATAATGGATGGTACGGTGCAGTCTTCACGTGGTTGATCCCATTAAGGCTAATAAATAGTTGGAACACAGTGCTCGCAAATGCAGTACAATTATCTGAGACAATTATCTTTGGCAATCCGTGGATGGTGAGGCTCTGACGTAGTTTTTTTATAGTAGTGCCTCATGTTGGCGACTTTACATCTTAACATCTAACCACTTGCAATGAGCACCTATAATCAGTAGAAACATGGTTCCAAGGAAAGGACCGACGTAATCAATGTGCAATCACACCAAGGGTTTACCAGGCCACTCCCATGGATGTAATGGGGCTTCCATTTTTGTAGCTGGTAACATTGCACACAGTGTTTAACCACATTTTCAATATTGATGGCTGCCAAAGCTATCACCGCGCTATCGTCCTCATTCGGGAGATGCCTGGATGGACGCTGTGTAGCTCTAATAAAAGTGGTTCCCTTTCTTATGCAGGAACAACTAGCTGTGCACCCCATAATAGAATACCATCTTGACTGCTCATCTTGTGTCTTCAGTTGAAAAACGTCTTCAATTCATCAGAGACTGGTTCCTGGGGCCAACCATGTAACACTTGGTCCCTCAATCAAGACAGGACTGGATCACGATTTGTCCAGTTTCTTAACTGCTTGACACAGATTGGTGAGGGATCTAGAAAATTCATCACTAATACCGGTGTTGGGACATGTTCATCATTTTCTTGCAAAGGAAGGTGACATAGAGCATCGTCGTTTGCCACATGAATCCATGGTCTATGTACAAAGGTGTATTCATGTGCTGCCAGAGTTAGGACCCATCTTTGTATCCTTGTAGAGGATATGGGGGGGGATAGCCTTTTCCTCGCTAAACAGACCCAAAAGTGGTTTGTAGTCTGATACTATCGTGAAGTGTCACCCTTGCACGTATTGTTGGAATTTTTTTACACTAAAAATAATCGACAGACCTTCCTTTTCAATCTGAGAATATCCTATTTCAGCTGCGGGGAGTGTCCTGGATACATAACCTATCGGCATCTCTGTGCCGTTGTCTATTTTGTAAGCTAGTACCACTCCCACTCCATAGAGGAACGCATCTCAGGTTAGCACCAATTCCTTCATCTGGTCATAATGCACTAACAAATTTGAAGAGTATAAGAGCTATTTTACTTTCATGAAGGCTTCATTTTGAGGTGCCTCCCAAAACCAATGCTGGTTTTATTCTTAGCAGTGAATGTAGGGGGGCTAGAACTGTGGATAAATTTGGTTGAAATCACCCATAGTAATTGATCATTCCTAAAAATGATTTAAGTTCAGAGGTGTTCTTCAGTGCAGGTGCCTCTCTCATTGCTTTAAGCTTCTCTTCAACTGGGTGTAACCCTTGGGCATCTATCCGGTGTCCCAAATAAATGGCTTCATTTGCTTGAATAGTGTTATTTTTCCTTTTTCAGCTACATTTCTGCTTCTAAAAATCCTTTCAGGAGTTCCTCTAGATTAGCCAAGTGTTCCTTTTCTGTGAATCCAGTTATCAGTACATTGTCCAGGTAGACCACAGCCTGAGGTAGTCCCTGTAGTGAACTCTCCATTGTCCTCTGAAAAATGGCACAGGCTGAGGAAACACCGAAGGGCATGTGTGTATATTGGTATAAGCCTTTCTGGGTATTTATGGTTATGAATTCCCGGGAGGCGTCATCCAGCTCCAGTTGCTGTTATGCGAGACGCATGTCAAGCTTTGTAATACATTGTCCCTCCTGCTAGTTTGGCATATAGGTCTTCATTCTTGGAATAGGGTACAGTTTGGCTGCTCTGTTGGCCGTTAGTTTATAGACCCCACAGATCAGGATGGTCTGGTCTGGTTTAAGGACAGAGACTATGCTGCTGCCCACTCTGAGAACTGAACCATTTTTATGACACCCAGCCTCTCTAGCTGGTTCAGCTCAGCCTCAACCTTCTCTCTCAGGGCAAATGGCACTGGTCTTGCTTTAAAGAAGTGAGGGGTTGCTTCTGGGTCCATGCAAATCTTGGCCAGTAGGCCTTGGATTTTTCCCAGTTCATACTTGAAGACAGATTTTTTAGCAGCTCTGGCAGTCCTCCTGTTCGCAACTGGAAGATTTCGGGCCAGTTTAATTTAATCTCCTTCAACCAATCACACCCTATCACAGCAATAGGCCAGAACACACCAATCACAGGCTTGGTCCTTCACCTTCCACCACCATCACTGGTAGCTATGCCGAATGATGTCTATAATGAACAGTTGCTTTTACTTGGATTTCTTTGCCTGTGTACATTTTCAACTTGGCAGATGCTTGTTCCAAATTTGATTGTTGATCACCTTTATTTAAATATCTGAAAGTGTGTTCTCCAATTACAGTGGTAGGAGCGCCCATCTCTACTTCCATTTTTAATGGTTTACCATTCACTTGCACCGCAACAAATATTGGCTCTGTCTTCCCAACTATCATGTTGAATAATGAATAAATGTCAGAATTCATTGTTTCTGGTTCTCCTACACTATAGACTTCATTGGACTTCATTTGTTGTTTGGAGCCTGTTTAAATCTCGCTTTGCACTGTTACATTATGTGTCCACTTCTGTGACAAAAATAACATTCTACTTTTTAAAATTGCAAATCGCAAGAAGACTGATTGTTTCCAAGTCAATGAAAATTATTTTTCAATTTAGTTGCTGAGCTGTTTCCTCTCATTTTTTGCTTTGCGGGTGCTGTTTCCTGCTTCGTGGCGGAGTCCTGGCTTTTCACGCCACTTTCGGCTGCTTGTTCCTGCCCGACTAGACATCATTTTGCACTCTTTGAAGTGCTTGTGAATCCCCTGTAGAGCTTTCTATTGCCAGTGCTATTTCTAACACTTCCTTAAAATCAAGATTCAGTTCAGCCAGCAATCTTCGTTAAATAGTGTCTTCCTGCTTGCCAAATACTAAATGATCTCTGAGCATGTCATTCAGGATTTCACCAAAATCCCAGTATTCTGTTAATGGTTTTAATTTTGCCACGTCGGTAGCAATTGTCTCCCCTGGGGCTCTATTCTGTGAATTAAACCTGAACATCTGCATTGTGACTGAGGGTTTGGGTTGAAAATGTCCCTTAATGAGGTCTACTAATTCACTAAACATCTTTAAACCTGGGGCAATGGAGGCCATCAAGCTTCAAATTAAACTGTAGGTCTTACTCCCATAAATACTCAGGAGAATTGCTCTCCTCTTTTCCTCCCCTATGATTTTGTTTGCTTGAAAAAAGAATACAAGGCATTCTATGTATTGAGACCAATCATCTGTAGCTGGCTCAAAGGGATGAATTCTGCCAAACTGTAGCATTTTGGATGAGTATATCTTTTTTTATTTTTAATGAACTTAGATACTCATAATCGCTGGGTGAGGTACAGCACTGAATCTGATTTCTCCTCGTCTCCAGTTTGTTCCTCAGACAACATTTTTCGAGGAACTGTTTAATTTTATATACAAGGTAGCAACAGCAACTGCACGTGTGCATTAAACTCCATAACAACAGAAGAAGTCTACTGTAAAGGTTTCACACGCTGTTAACACATTGGTTTACACTGATCATGTGATATTACAACACAGGAATATTCTTAAAGCTACAGTCTAACATTTCCCAAAACTATAAATATTACAGGGTGGCAATCTGATTTGACTGACACTTCGAGGAAGTTCAGGCCCATTATTTCATGATGTCAATCCTGAACTTTTAAAAAAATCCATTATTATATATTAGGTTTGGATTTACCCTTTCAACCACTGGGCTGTACAGCCTGGTCAGCCAGATGGACCACCTCCAGCTCCCTCCCTTCACCCGCTGATTGCAGCAACTCCTCCCGGAAGAGGGCTGGTGAGGGTACAGGAGACGGGAGAGAGGGTATGGGAGAGGGTCAGTGAGGGTATGGGAGAGGGTGGGTGAGGGCTGGCGAGGGAACTTTTATATCACTGCTGCTGCTCCTTTTAATTCATTGCTGCTGCTGATTTTAATTCACTGCTGCTGCTGATTTTAATTCACTGCTGCTGATTTTAATACACTGCTGCTGCTCCTTTTTAATCACTGCTGCCGCTCCTTTTAAATCATTGCTGCTACTCCATTTAAATCACTGCTGTTGCTCCTTTTAAATCATTGCTGCTAATCCATTTAAATCATTGCTGCTGCTCCTTTTTAATCACTGCTGCTGCTCCTTTTAATCACTGCTGCTGCTCTTTTTAAATCACTGCTGCCGCTCCTTTTAAATCATTGCTGCTACTCCTTTTAATTCACTGCTGCTACTCCTTTTAAATCACTGCTGCTGCTTTGTTTTAATCACTGCTGCTACTCCTTTTAAATCACTGCTGCTACTCCTTTTAAATCATTGCTGCCGCTCCTTTTAAATCACTGCTGCTACTCCTTTTAAACCACTGCCGCTACTCCTTTTAAATCATTGCTGCTACTCCTTTTAAATCATTGCTGCTGCTCCTTTTAAATCACTGCCACTACTCCTTTTAAATCACTGCCGCTACTCCTTTTAAATCATTGCTGCTACTCCTTTTAAATCACTGCTGCCAATCCTTTTAAATCATTGCTGCTACTCCTTTTAAATCATTGCAGCTACTCCTTTTAAATCACTGCTGCCACTCCTTTTAAATCACTGCTGCTGCTCCTTTTAAATCACTGCCGCTACTCCTTTTAAATCACAGCTGCTACTCCTTTTAAATCACTGCTACTGCTCCATTTTAATCACTGCTGTCACTCCTTTTAAATCATTGCTGCTACTCCTTTTTAATCACTGCCGCTACTCCTTTTAAATCGCTGCTGCTCCTCCTTTTAAATCACTGGTGCTGCTCCATTTTAATCACTGCCGCTACTCCTTTTAAATCACTGCTGCTGCTCCTTTTAAATCACTGGTGCTGCTCCTTTTTAATCACTGCTGCCACTCCTTTTAAATCACTGCTGCCACTCCTTTTAAATCACTGCTGCTACTCCTTTTAAATCATTGATGCTGCTCCTTTTAAATCACTGCTGCTGCTCCTTTTAAATCACTGCTGCTGCTTATTTTAAATCGCTGCTCGTACTCCTTTTAAATCACTGCTGCTGCTCCTTTTAATTCACTGTTTTTGCTCCTTTTAAATCACTACTGTCCTACGTTTAAATCACTGCTGCTCCTGATTTTAAATCACTGCTGTGCTACTTTTAAATCACTGCTGCTACTTCTTTTAAATCACTGCGGCTGCTGATTTTAAATCACTACTGCTGTTCCTTTTAAATCACTGCTGTGCTGCTTTTAAATCACTGCTGCTACTCCTTTTAAGTAACTGCTGCTGCTCCTTTTAAATCATTGCTGCTGCTCCTTTTAAATTCCTGCTGCTCCTTTTAAATCACTGCTGTGCCACTTTTAAATCACTGCTGCTCCTTTTGAATTCCTGCTGCTCCTTTTAAATCATTGCTGCTACTCCTTTTAAATCACTGCTGTGCTACTTTTAAATCACTGCTGCTACTCCTTTTAAATCACTGCTGCCCCTCCTTTTAAACACTGCTGGTGCTCCTTTTAAATCACTGCCGCTACTCCTTTTAAATCACTGCTGCCCCTCCTTTTAAATCACTGCCGCTACTCCTTTTAAATCACTGCTGCTGCTTCTTTTTAATCACTGCTGCCGCTCCTTTTAAATCACTGCTGCTACTCCTTTTAAATCACTGCTGCTACTCCTTTTAAATCATTGCTGCCGCTCCTTTTAAATCACTGCTGCTACTCCTTTTAAATCACTGCCGCTACTCCTTTTAAATCACTGTTGCTACTCCTTTTAAATCATTGCTGCTACTCCTTTTAAATCATTGCTGCTACTCCTTTTAAATCACTGCCGCTACTCCTTTTAAATCACTGCTGGTGCTCCATTTAAATCACTGCCGCTACTCCTTTTAAATCACTGCTGCTACTCCTTTTAAATCATTGCTGCTACTCCTTTTTAATCACTGCCGCTACTCCTTTTAAATCACTGCTTCCCCTCCTTTTAAATCACTGCCGCTACTCCTTTTAAATCACTGCTGCCCCTCCTTTTAAATCACTGCCGCTACTCCTTTTAAATCACTGCTGCTGCTTCTTTTTAATTACTGCTGCCGCTCCTTTTAAATCACTGCTGCTACTCCTTTTAAATCACTGCTGCTACTCCTTTTAAATCACTGCTGCTACTCCTTTTAAATCATTGCTGCTACTCCTTTTAAATCACTGCCGCTACTCCTTTTAAATCACTGCTGCTACTCCTTTTAAATCACTGCTGCCCCTCCTTTTAAATCACTGCTGCTGCTCCTTTTAAATCACTGCCGCTACTCCTTTTAAATCACTGCTGCTACTCCTTTTAAATCACTGCTGCTACTCCTTTTAAATCACAGCCGCTACTCCTTTTAAATCACTGCTGCCACTCCTTTTAAATCATTGCTGCAACTCCTTTTAAATCATTGCTGCCGCTCCTTTTAAATCACTGCCGCTACTCCTTTTAAATCACTGCCATTACTCCTTTTAAATCACTGCCGCTACTCCTTTTAAATCACAGCTGCTACTCCTTTTAAATCACTGCTACTGCTCCATTTTAATCACTGCTGTCACTCCTTTTAAATCATTGCTGCTACACCTTTTTAATCACTGCTGCTACTCCTTTTAAATCATTGCTGCTACTCCTTTTAAATCATTGCTGCCGCTCCTTTTAAATCAATGCCGCTACTCCTTTTAAATCACTGCCGCTACTCCTTTTAAATCACTGCCACTACTCCTTTTAAATCACAGCTGCTACTCCTTTTAAATCACTGCTACTGCTCCATTTTAATCACTGCTGTCACTCCTTTTAAATCACTGCTGCCCCTCCTTTTAAATCACTGCCGCTACTCCTTTTAAATCACTGCTGCCCCTCCTTTTAAATCACTGCTGCTGCTCCTTTTAAATCACTGCCGCTACTCCTTTTAAATCACTGCTGCCCCTCCTTTTAAATCACTGCTGCTACTCCTTTTAAATCACTGCCGCTACTCCTTTTAAATCACTGCTGCCCCTCCTTTTAAATCACTGCTGCTACTCCTTTTAAATCACTGCCGCTACTCCTTTTAAATCATTGCTGCTACTCCTTTTAAATCACTGCTGCCACTCCTTTTAAATCACTGTTGCTGCTTCTTTTAAATCACTGCTGCTACTCCTTTTAAATCATTGCTGCCGCTCCTTTTAAATCACTGCCGCTACAGCTTTTAAATCACTGCCACTACTCCTTTTAAATCACTGCCGCTACTCCTTTTAAATCACAGCTGCTACTCCTTTTAAATCATTGCTACTGCTCCATTTTAATCACTGCTGTCACTCCTTTTAAATCATTGCTGCTACTCCTTTTTAATCACTGCCGCTACTCCTTTTAAATCGCTGCTGCTCCTCCTTTTAAATCACTGCTGCTGCTCCATTTTAATCACTGCCGCTACTCCTTTTAAATCACTGCTGCTGCTCCTTTTAAATCACTGGTGCTGCTCCTTTTTAATCACTGCTGCCACTCCTTTTAAATCACTGCTGCCACTCCTTTTAAATCACTGCTGCTACTCCTTTTAAATCATTGATGCTGCTCCTTTTAAATCACTGCTGCTGCTCCTTTTAAATCACTGCTGCTGCTTATTTTAAATCGCTGCTCATACTCCTTTTAAATCACTGCTGCTGCTCCTTTTAATTCACTGTTTTTGCTCCTTTTAAATCACTACTGTCCTACGTTTAAATCACTGCTGCTCCTGATTTTAAATCACTGCTGTGCTACTTTTAAATCACTGCTGCTACTTCTTTTAAATCACTGCGGCTGCTGATTTTAAATCACTACTGCTGTTCCTTTTAAATCACTGCTGTGCTGCTTTTAAATCACTGCTGCTACTCCTTTTAAGTAACTGCTGCTGCTCCTTTTAAATCATTGCTGCTGCTCCTTTTAAATTCCTGCTGCTCCTTTTAAATCACTGCTGTGCCACTTTTAAATCACTGCTGCTCCTTTTGAATTCCTGCTGCTCCTTTTAAATCATTGCTGCTACTCCTTTTAAATCACTGCTGCCCCTCCTTTTAAACACTGCTGGTGCTCCTTTTAAATCACTGCTGTGCTACTTTTAAATCACTGCTGCTCCTTTTGAATTCCTGCTGCTCCTTTTAAATCATTGCTGCTACTCCTTTTAAATCACTGCTGCCCCTCCTTTTAAATCACTGCTGCTGCTCCTTTTAAATCACTGCTGTGCTACTTTTAAATCACTGCTGCTACTCCTTTTAAATCACTGCTGCCCCTCCTTTTAAACACTGCTGGTGCTCCTTTTAAATCACTGCTGCCCCTCCTTTTAAATCACTGCCGCTACTCCTTTTAAATCACTGCTGCTGCTTCTTTTTAATCACTGCTGCCGCTCCTTTTAAATCACTGCTGCTACTCCTTTTAAATCACTGCTGCTACTCCTTTTAAATCACTGCTGCCACTCCTTTTAAATCATTGCTGCTACTCCTTTTAAATCATTGCTGCTACTCCTTTTAAATCACTGCCGCTACTCCTTTTAAATCACTGCTGGTGCTCCTTTTAAATCACTGCCGCTACTCCTTTTAAATCACTGCTGCTGCTCCTTTTAAATCACTGCTACTGCTCCATTTTATCACGGCAGCTGCTCCTTTTTAATCACTGCTGCCACTCCTTTTAAATCATTGCTGCTACTCCTTTTTAATCACTGCCGCTACTCCTTTTAAATCACTGCTGCCCCTCCTTTAAAATCACTGCCGCTACTCCTTTTAAATCACTGCTGCCCCTCCTTTTAAATCACTGCTGCGCCTCCTTTTAAATCACTGCCGCTACTCCTTTTAAATCACTGCCGCTACTCCTTTTAAATCACTGCCGCTACTCCTTTTAAATCACTGCCGCTACTCCTTTTAAATCACTGCTGCTACTCCTTTTAAATCACTGCTGCTACTTCTTTTTAATTACTGCTGCCGCTCCTTTTAAATCACTGCTGCTACTCCTTTTAAATCACTGCTGCTACTCCTTTTAAATCACTGCTGCTACTCCTTTTAAATCACTGCTGCTACTCCTTTTAAATCACTGCTGCTGCTCCATTTAAATCATTGCTGCTACTCCTTTTAAATCACTGCTGTGCTACTTTTAAATCACTGCTGCTGCTCCATTTAAATCATTGCTGCCGCTACTTTTAAATCACTGCTGCTGCTCCTTTTAAATCACTGCTGCTACTCCTTTTAAATCACTGCTGTGCTACTTTTAAATCACTGCCGCTACTCCTTTTAAATCACTGCCGCTACTCCTTTTAAATCACTGCTGCTGCTTCTTTTTAATCACTGCTGCCGCTCCTTTTAAATCACTGCAGCTACTCCTTTTAAATCACTGCTGCTATTCCTTTTAAATCATTGCTGCCACTCCTTTTAAATCACTGCCGCTACTCCTTTTAAATCATTGCTGCTACTCCTTTTAAATCACTGCTGCTACTCCTTTTAAATCACTGCCACTACTCCTTTTAAATCACTGCCGCTACTCCTTTTAAATCACAGCTGCTACTCCTTTTAAATCACTGCCGCTACTCCTTTTAAATCACTGCTGCTACTCCTTTTAAATCACTGCCACTACTCCTTTTAAATCACTGCCGCTACACCTTTTAAATCACTGCCACTACTCCTTTTAAATCACTGCCGCTACTCCTTTTAAATCACAGCTGCTACTCCTTTTAAATCACTGCTACTGCTCCATTTTAATCACTGCTGTCACTCCTTTTAAATCATTGCTGCTACTCCTTTTTAATCACTGCCGCTACTCCTTTTAAATCACTGCTGCCCCTCCTTTTAAATCACTGCTGCCACTCCTTTTAAATCACTGCTGCTACTCCTTTTTAATCACTGCTGCTGCTCCTTTTAAATCACTGCTGCTACTCCTTTTTAATCACTGCCGCTACTCCTTTTAAATCATTGCTGCTACTCCTTTTAAATCATTGCTGCCGCTCCTTTTAAATCACTGCCGCTACTCCTTTTAAATCACTGCCGCTACTCCTTTTAAATCACTGCCGCTACTCCTTTTAAATCACAGCTGCGACTCCTTTTAAATCACTGCTACTGCTCCATTTTAATCACTGCTGTCACTCCTTTTAAATCACTGCTGCCCCTCCTTTTAAATTACTGCCGCTACTCCTTTTAAATCACTGCTGCCCCTCCTTTTAAATCACTGCTGCTGCTCCTTTTAAATCACTGCCGCTACTCCTTTTAAATCACTGCTGCCCCTCCTTTTAAATCACTGCCGCTACTCCTTTTAAATCACTGCTGCCCCTCCTTTTAAATCACTGCCGCTACTCCTTTTAAATCACTGCTGCCCCTCCTTTTAAATCACTGCTGCTGCTCCTTTTAAATCACTGCTGCCCCTCCTTTTAAATCACTGCTGCTGCTCCTTTTAAATCACTGCTGCCCCTCCTTTTAAATCACTGCCGCTACGCCTTTTAAATCACTGCTGCTGCTTCTTTTTAATCACTGCTGCCGCTCCTTTTAAATCACTGCTGCTGCTCCTTTTAAATCACTGCCGCTACTCCTTTTAAATCACTGCTGCCTCTCTGTTTAAATCACTGCTGCTACTCCTTTTAAATCACTGCCGCTACTCCTTTTAAATCACTGCCGCTACTCCTTTTAAATCACTGCCGCTACTCCTTTTAAATCACTGCCGCTACTCCTTTTAAATCACAGCTGCTACTCCTTTTAAATCACTGCTACTGCTCCATTTTAATCACTGCTGTCACTCCTTTTAAATCATTGCTGCTACTCCTTTTTAATCACTGCCGCTACTCCTTTTAAATCACTGCTGCCCCTCCTTTTAAATCACTGCTGCCACTCCTTTTAAATCACTGCTGCTACTCCTTTTTAATCACTGCCGCTACTCCTTTTAAATCATTGCTGCTACTCCTTTTAAATCATTGCTGCCGCTCCTTTTAAATCACTGCCGCTACTCCTTTTAAATCACTGCCGCTACTCCTTTTAAATCACTGCCCCTACTCCTTTTAAATCAGAGCTGCGACTCCTTTTAAATCACTGCTACTGCTCCATTGTAATCACTGCTGTCACTCCTTTTAAATCACTGCTGCCCCTCCTTTTAAATCACTGCCGCTACTCCTTTTAAATCACTGCTGCCCCTCCTTTTAAATCACTGCTGCGCCTCCTTTTAAATCACTGCCGCTACTCCTTTTAAATCACTGCCGCTACTCCTTTTAAATCACTGCCGCTACTCCTTTTAAATCACTGCTGCTACTCCTTTTAAATCACTGCTGCTACTTCTTTTAAATCACTGCGGCTGCTGATTTTAAATCACTACTGCTGTTCCTTTTAAATCACTGCTGTGCTGCTTTTAAATCACTGCTGCTACTCCTTTTAAGTAACTGCTGCTGCTCCTTTTAAATCATTGCTGCTGCTCCTTTTAAATTCCTGCTGCTCCTTTTAAATCACTGCTGTGCCACTTTTAAATCACTGCTGCTCCTTTTGAATTCCTGCTGCTCCTTTTAAATCATTGCTGCTACTCCTTTTAAATCACTGCTGCCCCTCCTTTTAAACACTGCTGGTGCTCCTTTTAAATCACTGCTGTGCTACTTTTAAATCACTGCTGCTCCTTTTGAATTCCTGCTGCTCCTTTTAAATCATTGCTGCTACTCCTTTTAAATCACTGCTGCCCCTCCTTTTAAATCACTGCTGCTGCTCCTTTTAAATCACTGCTGTGCTACTTTTAAATCACTGCTGCTACTCCTTTTAAATCACTGCTGCCCCTCCTTTTAAACACTGCTGGTGCTCCTTTTAAATCACTGCTGCCCCTCCTTTTAAATCACTGCCGCTACTCCTTTTAAATCACTGCTGCTACTCCTTTTAAATCACTGCTGCTACTCCTTTTAAATCACTGCTGCTGCTCCATTCAAATCATTGCTGCTACTCCTTTTAAATCACTGCTGTGCTACTTTTAAATCACTGCTGCTGCTCCATTTAAATCATTGCTGCCGCTACTTTTAAATCACTGCTGCTGCTCCATTTAAATCACTGCTGCTACTCCTTTTAAATCACTGCTGTGCTACTTTTAAATCACTGCCGCTACTCCTTTTAAATCACTGCCGCTACTCCTTTTAAATCACTGCTGCTGCTTCTTTTTAATCACTGCTGCCGCTCCTTTTAAATCACTGCAGCTACTCCTTTTAAATCACTGCTGCTATTCCTTTTAAATCATTGCTGCCACTCCTTTTAAATCACTGCCGCTACTCCTTTTAAATCATTGCTGCTACTCCTTTTAAATCACTGCTGCTACTCCTTTTAAATCACTGCCGCTACTCCTTTTAAATCACTGCCGCTACTCCTTTTAAATCATTGCCGCTACTCCTGTTAAATCACTGCTGCCACTCCTTTTAAATCATTGCCGCTACTCCTTTTAAATCACTGCTGCTACTCCTTTTAAATCACTGCCGCTACACCTTTTAAATCACTGCCACTACTCCTTTTAAATCACTGCCGCTACTCCTTTTAAATCACAGCTGCTACTCCTTTTAAATCACTGCTACTGCTCCATTTTAATCACTGCTGTCACTCCTTTTAAATCATTGCTGCTACTCCTTTTTAATCACTGCCGCTACTCCTTTTAAATCACTGCTGCCCCTCCTTTTAAATCACTGCTGCCACTCCTTTTAAATCACTGCTGCTACTCCTTTTTAATCACTGCTGCTGCTCCTTTTAAATCACTGCTGCTACTCCTTTTTAATCACTGCCGCTACTCCTTTTAAATCATTGCTGCTACTCCTTTTAAATCATTGCTGCCGCTCCTTTTAAATCACTGCCGCTACTCCTTTCAAATCACTGCCGCTACTCCTTTTAAATCACTGCCGCTACTCCTTTTAAATCACAGCTGCGACTCCTTTTAAATCACTGCTACTGCTCCATTTTAATCACTGCTGTCACTCCTTTTAAATCACTGCTGCCCCTCCTTTTAAATTACTGCCGCTACTCCTTTTAAATCACTGCTGCCCCTCCTTTTAAATCACTGCTGCTGCTCCTTTTAAATCACTGCCGCTACTCCTTTTAAATCACTGCTGCCCCTCCTTTTAAATCACTGCCGCTACTCCTTTTAAATCACTGCTGCCCCTCCTTTTAAATCACTGCCGCTACTCCTTTTAAATCACTGCTGCCCCTCCTTTTAAATCACTGCTGCTGCTCCTTTTAAATCACTGCTGCCCCTCCTTTTAAATCACTGCTGCTGCTCCTTTTAAATCACTGCTGCCCCTCCTTTTAAATCACTGCCGCTACGCCTTTTAAATCACTGCTGCTGCTTCTTTTTAATCACTGCTGCCGCTCCTTTTAAATCACTGCTGCTGCTCCTTTTAAATCACTGCCGCTACTCCTTTTAAATCACTGCTGCCTCTCCGTTTAAATCACTGCCGCTACTCCTTTTAAATCACTGCTGCTGCTTCTTTTTAATCACTGCTGCCGCTCCTTTTAAATCACTGCTGCTACTCCTTTTAAATCACTGCCGCTACTCCTTTTAAATCACTGCCGCTACTCCTTTTAAATCACTGCCGCTACTCCTTTTAAATCACTGCCGCTACTCCTTTTAAATCACAGCTGCTACTCCTTTTAAATCACTGCTACTGCTCCATTTTAATCACTGCTGTCACTCCTTTTAAATCATTGCTGCTACTCCTTTTTAATCACTGCCGCTACTCCTTTTAAATCACTGCTGCCCCTCCTTTTAAATCACTGCTGCCACTCCTTTTAAATCACTGCTGCTACTCCTTTTTAATCACTGCCGCTACTCCTTTT
This sequence comes from Carcharodon carcharias, assembly GCF_017639515.1. Classification (NCBI taxonomy): domain Eukaryota; kingdom Metazoa; phylum Chordata; class Chondrichthyes; order Lamniformes; family Lamnidae; genus Carcharodon; species Carcharodon carcharias. The sequence continues at coordinate 32,134,678 of NC_054491.1, read as the reverse complement.
AAATCACTGCTGCCCCTCCTTTTAAATCACTGCTGCCACTCCTTTTAAATCACTGCTGCTACTCCTTTTTAATCACTGCCGCTACTCCTTTTAAATCATTGCTGCCGCTCCTTTTAAATCACTGCCGCTACTCCTTTTAAATCACTGCCGCTACTCCTTTTAAATCACTGCCCCTACTCCTTTTAAATCAGAGCTGCGACTCCTTTTAAATCACTGCTACTGCTCCATTGTAATCACTGCTGTCACTCCTTTTAAATCACTGCTGCCCCTCCTTTTAAATCACTGCCGCTACTCCTTTTAAATCACTGCTGCCCCTCCTTTTAAATCACTGCTGCTGCTCCTTTTAAATCACTGCCGCTACTCCTTTTAAATCACTGCTGCCCCTCCTTTTAAATCACTGCCGCTACTCCTTTTAAATCACTGCTGCCCCTCCTTTTAAATCACTGCTGCTGCTCCTTTTAAATCACTGCCGCTACTCCTTTTAAATCACTGCTGCCCCTCCTTTTAAATCACTGCCGCTACTCCTTTTAAATCACTGCTGCTGCTTCTTTTTAATCACTGCTGCCGCTCCTTTTAAATCACTGCTGCCGCTCCTTTTAAATCACTGCCGCTACTCCTTTTAAATCACTGCTGCCCCTCCTTTTAAATCACTGCTGCCCCTCCTTTTAAATCACTGCTGCTGCTCCTTTTAAATCACTGCTGCTGCTTATTTTAAATCGCTGCTCGTACTCCTTTTAAATCACTGCTGCTGCTCCTTTTAATTCACTGTTTTTGCTCCTTTTAAATCATTACTGTCCTACGTTTAAATCACTGCTGCTCCTGATTTTAAATCACTGCTGTGCTACTTTTAAATCACTGCTGCTAATTCTTTTAAATCACTGCGGCTGCTGATTTTAAATCACTACTGCTGTTCCTTTTAAATCACTGCTGTGCTGCTTTTAAATCACTGCTGCTACTCCTTTTAAATTCCTGCTGCTCCTTTTAAATCACTGCTGTGCCACTTTTAAATCACTGCTGCTCCTTTTGAATTCCTGCTGCTCCTTTTAAATCATTGCTGCTACTCCTTTTAAATCACTGCCGTGCTACTTTTAAATCACTGCTGCTAATCCTTTTAAATCACTGCTGCCCCTCCTTTTAAAACACTGCTGGTGCTCCTTTTAAATCACTGCCGCTACTCCTTTTAAATCACTGCTGTCACTCCTTTTAAATCACTGCTGCCCCTCCTTTTATATCACTGCCGCTACTCCTTTTAAATCACTGCTGCCCCTCCTTTTAAATCACTGCTGCTGCTCCTTTTAAATCACTGCCGCTACTCCTTTTAAATCACTGCCGCTACTCCTTTTAAATCACTGCTGCCCCTCCTTTTAAATCACTGCTGCTGCTCCTTTTAAATCACTGCCGCTACTCCGTTTAAATCACTGCTGCCCCTCCTTTTAAATCACTTCCGCTACTCCTTTTAAATCACTGCTGCTGCTTCTTTTTAATCACTGCTGCCGCTCCTTTTAAATCACTGCTGCTGCACCTTTTAAATCACTGCCGCTACTCCTTTTAAATCACTGCTGCCCCTCCTTTTAAATCACTGCCGCTACTCCTTTTAAATCACTGCTGCTGCTTCTTTTTAATCACTGCTGCCGCTCCTTTTAAATCACTGCTGCTACTCCTTTTAAATCACTGCCACTACTCCTTTTAAATCACTGCCGCTACTCCTTTTAAATCACTGCCGCTACTCCTTTTAAATCACAGCTGCTACTCCTTTTAAATCACTGCTACTACTCAATTTTAATCACTGCTGTCACTCCTTTTAAAACACTGCTGCCCCTCCTTTTAAATCACTGCCGCTACTCCTTTTAAATCACTGCTGCCCCTCCTTTTAAATCACTGCTGCTGCTCCTTTTAAATCACTGCCGCTACTCCTTTTAAATCACTGCTGCCCCTCCTTTTAAATCACTGCTGCTACTCCTTTTAAATCACTGCTGCTGCTCCTTTTAAATCACTGCTGCTGCTTCTTTTTAATCACTGCTGCCGCTCCTTTTAAATCACTGCTGCTACTCCTTTTAAATCACTGCTGCTACTCCTTTTAAATCACTGCTGCTACTCCTTTTAAATCACTGATGCTACTCCTTTTAAATCACTGCTGCTGCTCCTTTTAAATCACTGCTGCTGCTTCTTTTTAATCACTGCTGCCGCTCCTTTTAAATCACTGCTGCTACTCCTTTTAAATCACTGCTGCTACTCCTTTTAAATCACTGCTGCTACTCCTTTTAAATCACTGCCGCTACTCCTTTTAAATCATTGCTGCTACTCCTTTTAAATCACTGCTGCCCCTCCTTTTAAATCACTGCCGCTACTCCTTTTAAATCACTGCCACTACTCCTTTTAAATCACTGCCGCTACTCCTTTTAAATCACAGCTGCTACTCCTTTTAAATCACTGCTACTGCTCCATTTTAATCACTGCTGTTACTCCTTTTAAATCATTGCTGCTACTCCTTTTTAATCACTGCCGCTACTCCTTTTAAATCACTGCTGCTCCTCCTTTTAAATCACTGGTGCTGCTCCATTTTAATCACTGCCGCTACTCCTTTTAAATCACTGCTGCTGCTCCTTTTAAATCACTGGTGCTGCTCCTTTTTAATCACTGCTGCCACTCCTTTTAAATCACTGCTGCCACTCCTTTTAAATCACTGCTGCTACTCCTTTTAAATCATTGATGCTGCTCCTTTTAAATCACTGCTGCTGCTCCTTTTAAATCACTGCTGCTGCTTATTTTAAATCGCTGCTCGTACTCCTTTTAAATCACTGCTGCTGCTCCTTTTAATTCACTGTTTTTGCTCCTTTTAAATCACTACTGTCCTACGTTTAAATCACTGCTGCTCCTGATTTTAAATCACTGCTGTGCTACTTTTAAATCACTGCTGCTACTTCTTTTAAATCACTGCGGCTGCTGATTTTAAATCACTACTGCTGTTCCTTTTAAATCACTGCTGTGCTGCTTTTAAATCACTGCTGCCACTCCTTTTAAATTCCTGCTGCTCCTTTTAAATCACTGCTGAGCCACTTTTAAATCACTGCTGCTCCTTTTGAATTCCTGCTGCTCCTTTTAAATCATTGCTGCTACTCCTTTTAAATCACTGCCGTGCTACTTTTAAATCACTGCTGCTACTCCTTTTAAATCACTGCTGCCCCTCCTTTTAAATCACTGCTGGTGCACCTTTTAAATCATTGCCGCTACTCCTTTTAAATCACTGCTGCCCCTCCTTTTAAATCACTGCCGCTACTCCTTTTAAATCACTGCTGCTGCTTCTTTTTAATCACTGCTGCCGCTCCTTTTAAATCACTGCTGCTACTCCTTTTAAATCACTGCTGCTACTCCTTTTAAATCATTGCTGCCGCTCCTTTTAAATCACTGCCGCTACTCCTTTTAAATCACTGTTGCTACTCCTTTTAAATCACTGCCGCTACTCCTTTTAAATCACTGCTGGTGCTCCTTTTAAATCACTGCCGCTACTCCTTTTAAATCACAGCTGCTACTCCTTTTAAATCACTGCTACTGCTCCATTTTATCAAGGCTGCTGCTCCTTTTTAATCACTGCTGCCACTCCTTTTAAATCATTGCTGCTACTCCTTTTTAATCACTGCCGCTACTCCTTTTAAATCACTGCTGCCCCTCCTTTTAAATCACTGCCGCTACTCCTTTTAAATCACTGCTGCCCCTCCTTTTAAATCACTGCTGCCCCTCCTTTTAAATCACTGCCGCTACTCCTTTTAAATCACTGCTGCTACTCCTTTTAAATCACTGCCGCTACTCCTTTTAAATCACTGCCGCTACTCCTTTTAAATCACTGCTGCTACTCCTTTTAAATCACTGCTGCTGCTTCTTTTTAATTACTGCTGCCGCTCCTTTTAAATCACTGCTGCTACTCCTTTTAAATCACTGGTGCTACTCCTTTTAAATCACTGCTGCTACTCCTTTTAAATCATTGCTGCTACTCCTTTTAAATTACTGCCGCTACTCCTTTTAAATCACTGCCGCTACTCCTTTTAAATCATTGCTGCTACTCATTTTAAATCATTGCTGCTACTTCTTTTAAATCATTGCTGCTACTCCTTTTAAATCACTGCTGCTACTCCTTTTAAATCACTGCTGCTACTCCTTTTAAATCATTGCTGCCGCTCCTTTTAAATCACTGCCGCTACTCCTTTTAAATCACTGCTGCTACTCCTTTTAAATCACTGCCGCTACTCCTTTTAAATCATTTTTGCTACTCCTTTTAAATCATTTTTGCTACTCCTTTTAAATCATTGCTGCTACTCCTTTTAAATCACTGCTGCCACTCCTTTTAAATCATTGCTGCTACTCCTTTTAAATCACTGCTGCCACTCCTTTTAAATCACTGCCGCTACTCCTTTTAAATCACTGCTGCCCCTCCTTTTAAATCACTGCCGCTTCTCCTTTTAAATCACTGCTGCTGCTTCTTTTTAATCACTGCTGCCGCTCCTTTTAAATTACTGCCGCTACTCCTTTTAAATCACTGCCGCTACTCCTTTTAAATCATTGCTGCTACTCCTTTTAAATCACTGCTGCTACTGCTTTTAAATCACTGCTGCTACTCCTTTTAAATCACTGCTGCTACTCCTTTTAAATCATTGCTACCGCTCCTTTTAAATCACTGCCGCTACTCCTTTTAAATCACTGCTGCTACTCCTTTTAAATCACTGCCGCAACTCCTTTTAAATCATTGCTGCTACTCCTTTTAAATCACTGCTGCTGCTTCTTTTTAATCATTGCTGCTACTCCTTTTAAATCACTGCTGCTACTCCCTTTAAATCACTGCTGCTACTCCTTTTAAATCATTGCTGCTACTCCTTTTAAATCACTGCTGCTACTCCTTTTAAATCACTGCTGCTACTCCTTTTAAATCATTGCTGCTACTCCTTTTAAATCACTGCTGCTACTCCTTTTAAATCACTGCTGCTACTCCTTTTAAATCACTGCTGCTACTCCTTTTAAATCACTGCTGCTACTCCTTTTAAATCACTGCCGCTACTCCTTTTAAATCATTGCTGCTACTCCTTTTAAATCACTGCTGCTACTCCTTTTAAATCACTGCTGCTACTCCTTTTAAATCACTGCCGCTACTCCTTTTAAATCACTGCCGCTACTCCTTTTAAATCATTGCTGCTGCTCCTTTTAAATCACAGCTGCTACTCCTTTTAAATCACTGCTGCCGCTCCTTTTAAATCACTGCCGCTCCTTTTAAATCACTGCCGCTCCTTTTAAATCACTGCCGCTACTCCTTTTTAATCACTGCTGCTACTCCTTTTAAATCACTGCCGCTCCTTTTAAATCACTGCTGCTACTCCTTTTTAATCACTGCTGCCACTCCTTTTAAATCACAGCTGCTACTCCTTTTAAATCACTGCTGCCCCTCCTTTTAAATCACTGCTGCTGCTCCTTTTAAATCACTGCCGCTACTCCTTTTAAATCATTGCTGCTACTCCTTTTAAATCACTGCCGCTCCTTTTAAATCACTGCCGCTACTCCTTTTAAATCACAGCTGCTACTCCTTTTAAATCACTGCTACTGCTCCATTTTAATCACTGCTGTCACTCCTTTTAAATCATTGCTGCTACTCGTTTTTAATCACTGCCGCTACTCCTTTTAAATCACTGCTGCTCCTCCTTTTAAATCACTGGTGCTGCTCCATTTTAATCACTGCTGCCACTCCTTTTAAATCACTGCTGCCACTCCTTTTAAATCACTGCTGCTACTCCTTTTAAATCATTGATGCTGCTCCTTTTAAATCACTGCTGCTGCTCCTTTTAAATCACTGCTGCTACTTATTTTAAATCGCTGCTCGTACTCCTTTTAAATCACTGCTGCTGCTCCTTTTAATTCATTGTTTTTGCTCCTTTTAAATCACTACTGTCCTACGTTTAAATCACTGCTGCTCCTGATTTTAAATCACTGCTGTGCTACTTTTAAATCACTGCTGCTACTTCTTTTAAATCACTGCCGCTACTCCTTTTAAATCATTGCTGCTACTCCTTTTAAATCATTGCTGCTACTCCTTTTAAATCACTGCCGCTACTCCTTTTAAATCACTGCCACTACTCCTTTTAAATCACTGCTGCTACTCCTTTTAAATCACTGCTGCCTCTCCTTTTAAATCATTGCCGCTACTCCTTTTAAATCACTACCACTACTCCTTTTAATTCACTGCTGCTACTCCTTTTAAATCACTGCTGCCACTCCTTTTAAATCACTGCCACTACTCCTTTTAAATCATTGCTGCTACTCCTTTTAAATCACTGCTGCTACTCCTTTTAAATCAATGCTGCTACTCCTTTTAAATCACTGCCGCTACTCCTTTTAAATCACTGCTGCCGCTCCTTTTTAATCACTGCTGCCACTCCTTTTAAATCATTGCTGCTACTCCTTTTAAATCATTGCTGCTACTCCTTTTTAATCATTGCTGCCACTCCTTTTAAATCACTGCTGCCACTCCTTTTAAATCATTGCTGCTGCTTCTTTTTAATCATTGCTGCCACTCCTTTTAAATCATTGCTGCTACTCCTTTTTAATCACTGCCGCTACTCCTTTTAAATCACTGCTGCCCCTCCTTTTAAATCACTGCCGCTACTCCTTTTAAATCACTGCTGCCCCTCCTTTTAAATCACTGCTGCCCCTCCTTTTAAATCACTGCCGCTACTCCTTTTAAATCACTGCTGCCCCTCCTTTTAAATCACTGCTGCTGCTCCTTTTAAATCACTGCTGCTACTACTTTTAAATCACTGCTGCTACTCCTTTTAAATCATTGCTGCTACTCCTTTTAAATCACTGCTGCTACTCCTTTTAAATCACTGCTGCTACTACTTTTAAATCACTGCTGCTGCTCCTTTTAAATCACTGCTGCTACTCCTTTTAAATCACTGCTGCCCCTCCTTTTAAATCACTGCCGCTACTCCTTTTAAATCACTGCTGCCCCTCCTTTTAAATCACTGCTGCTGCTGCTTTTAAATCACTGCCGCTACTCCTTTTAAATCACTGCTGCCCCTCCTTTTAAATCACTGCTGCTGCTCCTTTTAAATCACTGCCGCTACTCCTTTTAAATCACTGCTGCCCCTCCTTTTAAATCACTGCCGCTACTCCTTTTAAATCACTGCTGCTGCTTCTTTTTAATCACTGCTGCCCCTCCTTTTAAATCACTGCTGCTACTCCTTTTAAATCACTGCTGCTACTCCTTTTAAATCATTGCTGCCGCTCCTTTAAAATCACTGCCGCTACTCCTTTTAAATCACTGCTGCTACTCCTTTTAAATCACTTCCGCTACTCCTTTTAAATCATTGCCCCTACTCCTTTTAAATCACTGCTGCCCCTCCTTCTAAATCACTGCCGCTACTCCTTTTAAATCATTGCTGCCGCTCCTTTTAAATCACTGCCGCTACTCCTTTTAAATCACTGCCACTACTCCTTTTAAATCACTGCCGCTACTCCTTTTCAATCACAGCTGCTACTCCTTTTAAATCACTGCTACTGCTCCATTTTAATCACTGCTGTCACTCCTTTTAAATCATTGCTGCTACTCCTTTTTAATCACTGCCGCTACTCCTTTTAAATCACTGCTGCTCCTCCTTTTAAATCACTGGTGCTGCTCCTTTTTAATCACTGCCGCTACTCCTTTTAAATCACTGCTGCTGCTCCTTTTAAATCACTGGTGCTGCTCCTTTTTAATCACTGCTGCCACTCCTTTTAAATCACTGCTGCCACTCCTTTTAAATCACTGCTGCTACTCCTTTTAAATCATTGATGCTGCTCCTTTTAAATCACTGCCGCTACTCCTTTTAAATCACTGCTGCTGCTTCTTTTAAATCACTGCTGCTGCTCCTTTTAAATCACTGCTGCTGCTCCTTTTAAATCACTGCTGCTGCTTATTTTAAATCGCTGCTCGTACTCCTTTTAAATCACTGCTGCTGCTCCTTTTAATTCATTGTTTTTGCTCCTTTTAAATCACTACTGTCCTACGTTTAAATCACTGCTGCTCCTGATTTTAAATCACTGCTGTGCTACTTTTAAATCACTGCTGCTACTTCTTTTAAATCACTGCGGCTACTGATTTTAAATCACTACTGCTGTTCCTTTTAAATCACTGCTGTGCTGCTTTTAAATCACTGCTGCTACTCCTTTTAAGTAACTGCTGCTGCTCCTTTTAAATCATTGCTGCTGCTCCTTTTAAATTCCTGCTGCTCCTTTTAAATCACTGCTGTGCCACTTTTAAATCACTGCTGCTCCTTTTAAATCATTGCTGCTACTCCTTTTAAATCATTGCTGCTACTCCTTTTAAATCACTGCTGCCCCTCCTTTTAAATCACTGCCGCTACTCCTTTAAAATCACTGCTGCTGCTTCTTTTAAATCACTGCTGCTGCTTCTTTTTAATCACTGCTGCTACTCCTTTTAAATCACTGCTGCTACTCCTTTTAAATCATTGCTGCCGCTCCTTTTAAATCATTGCTGCCGCTCCTGTTAAATCACTGTTGCTACTCCTTTTAAATCACTGCTGCTACTCCTTTTAAATCATTGCTGCTACTGCTTTTAAATCACTGCTGCCACTCCTTTTAAATCATTGCTGCTACTCCTTTTAAATCACTGCCGCTACTCCTTTTAAATCACTGCTGGTGCTCCTTTTAAATCACTGCCGCTACTCCTTTTAAATCACAGCTGCTACTCCTTTTAAATCACTGCTACTGCTCCATTTTATCACGGCTGCCACTCCTTTTAAATCATTGCTGCCCCTCCATTTAAATCACTGCTGCTACTCCTTTTTAATCACTGCCGCTACTCCTTTTAAATCACTGCTGCCCCTCCTTTTAAATCACTGCCGCTACTCCTTTTAAATCACTGCTGCCCCTCCTTTTAAATCACTGCTGCCCCTCCTTTTAAATCACTGCCGCTACTCCTTTTAAATCACTGCTGCTGCTTCTTTTTAATTACTGCTGCTGCTCCTTTTAAATCACTGCTGCTACTCCTTTTAAATCACTGCTGCTACTCCTTTTAAATCACTGCTGCTACTCCTTTTAAATCATTGCTGCTACTCCTTTTAAATCACTGCCGCTACTCCTTTTAAATCACTGCCGCTACTCCTTTTAAATCACTGCTGCCCCTCCTTTTAAATCACTGCTGCTACTCCTTTTAAATCACTGCTGCTACTCCTTTTAAATCACTGCTGCCCCTCCTTTTAAATCACTGCTGCTGCTCCTTTTAAATCACTGCCGCTACTCCTTTTAAATCACTGCTGCCCCTCCTTTTAAATCACTGCCGCTACTCCTTTTAAATCACTGCTGCCCCTCCTTTTAAATCACTGCCGCTACTCCTTTTAAATCACTGCCGGTACTCATTTTAAATCACTGCTGCTGCTTCTTTTTAATCACTGCTGCCCCTCCTTTTAAATCACTGCTGCTACCCCTTTTAAATCACTGCTGCTACTCCTTTTAAATCATTGCTGCCGCTCCTTTTAAATCACTGCCGCTACTCCTTTTAAATCACTGCTGCTACTCCTTTTAAATCACTGCCGCTACTCCTTTTAAATCATTGCCGCTACTCCTTTTAAATCACTGCTGCCCCTCCTTTTAAATCACTGCCGCTACTCCTTTTAAATCACTGCTGCTGCTTCTTTTTAATCACTGCTGCCCCTCCTTTTAAATCACTGCTGCTACTCCTTTTAAATCACTGCTGCTACTCCTTTTAAATCATTGCTGCCGCTCCTTTTAAATCACTGCCGCTACTCCTTTTAAATCACTGCTGCTACTCCTTTTAAATCACTGCTGCTACTCCTTTTAAATCACTGCTGCTACTCCTTTTAAATCACTGCTGCTACTCCTTTTAAATCACTGCTGCTACTCCTTTTAAATCATTGCTGCCGCTCCTTTTAAATCACTGCCGCTACTCCTTTTAAATCACTGCTGCTACTCCTTTTAAATCACTGCTGCTACTCCTTTTAAATCACTGCTGCTACTCCTTTTAAATCACTGCTGCCCCTCCTTTTAAATCACTGCTGCTACTCCTTTTAAATCACTGCTGCTACTCCTTTTAAATCACTGCTGCCCCTCCTTTTAAATCACTGCCGCTACTCCTTTTAAATCACTGCTGCTGCTTCTTTTTAATCACTGCTGCCCCTCCTTTTAAATCACTGCTGCTACTCCTTTTAAATCACTGCTGCTACTCCTTTTAAATCATTGCTGCCGCTCCTTTTAAATCACTGCCGCTACTCCTTTTAAATCACTGCTGCTACTCCTTTTAAATCACTGCCGCTACTCCTTTTAAATCATTTTTGCTACTCCTTTTAAATCATTTTTGCTACTCCTTTTAAATCATTGCTGCTACTCCTTTTAAATCACTGCTGCCACTCCTTTTAAATCATTGCTGCTACTCCTTTTAAATCACTGCTGCCACTCCTTTTAAATCACTGCCGCTACTCCTTTTAAATCACTGCCGCTTCTCCTTTTAAATCACTGCTGCTGCTTCTTTTTAATCACTGCTGCCGCTCCTTTTAAATTACTGCCGCTACTCCTTTTAAATCACTGCCGCTACTCCTTTTAAATCATTGCTGCTACTCCTTTTAAATCACTGCTGCCCCTCCTTTTAAATCACTGCTGCTGCTCCTTTTAAATCACTGCCGCTACTCCTTTTAAATCACTGCTGCCCCTCCTTTTGAATCACTACCGCTACTCCTTTTAAATCACTGCTGCTACTCCTTTTAAATCACTGCTGCTACTCCTTTTAAATCACTGCTGCTACTCCTTTTAAATCATTGCTACCGCTCCTTTTAAATCACTGCCGCTACTCCTTTTAAATCACTGCTGCTACTCCTTTTAAATCACTGCTGCAACTCCTTTTAAATCATTGCTGCTACTCCTTTTAAATCACTGCTGCTGCTTCTTTTTAATCATTGCTGCTACTCCTTTTAAATCACTGCTGCTACTCCCTTTAAATCACTGCTGCTACTCCTTTTAAATCATTGCTGCTACTCCTTTTAAATCACTGCTGCTACTCCTTTTAAATCACTGCTGCTACTCCTTTTAAATCATTGCTGCTACTCCTTTTAAATCACTGCTGCTACTCCTTTTAAATCACTGCTGCTACTCCTTTTAAATCATTGCTGCTACTCCTTTTAAATCACTGCTGCTACTCCTTTTAAATCACTGCTGCTACTCCTTTTAAATCATTGCTGCTACTCCTTTTAAATCACTGCTGCTACTCCTTTTAAATCACTGCTGCTACTCCTTTTAAATCATTGCTGCCGCTCCTTTTAAATCACTGCCGCTACTCCTTTTAAATCACTGCTGCTACTCCTTTTAAATCACTGCTGCTACTCCTTTTAAATCATTGCTGCCGCTCCTTTTAAATCACTGCCGCTACTCCTTTTAAATCACTGCTGCTACTCCTTTTAAATCACTGCCGCTACTCCTTTTAAATCATTGCCGCTACTCCTTTTAAATCACTGCTGCCCCTCCTTTTAAATCACTGCCGCTACTCCTTTTAAATCACTGCTGCTGCTTCTTTTTAATCACTGCTGCCCCTCCTTTTAAATCACTGCTGCTACTCCTTTTAAATCACTGCTGCTACTCCTTTTAAATCATTGCTGCCGCTCCTTTTAAATCACTGCCGCTGCTCCTTTTAAATCACTGCTGCTACTCCTTTTAAATCACTGCTGCTACTCCTTTTAAATCACTGCTGCTACTCCTTTTAAATCACTGCTGCTACTCCTTTTAAATCACTGCTGCTACTCCTTTTAAATCATTGCTGCCGCTCCTTTTAAATCACTGCCGCTACTCCTTTTAAATCACTGCTGCTACTCCGTTTAAATCACTGCTGCTACTCCTTTTAAATCACTGCTGCTACTCCTTTTAAATCACTGCTGCCCCTCCTTTTAAATCACTGCTGCTACTCCTTTTAAATCACTGCTGCTACTCCTTTTAAATCACTGCTGCCACTCCTTTTAAATCACTGCCGCTACTCCTTTTAAATCACTGCTGCTGCTTCTTTTTAATCACTGCTGCCCCTCCTTTTAAATCACTGCTGCTACTCCTTTTAAATCATTGCTGCCGCTCCTTTTAAATCACTGCCGCTACTCCTTTTAAATCACTGCTGCTACTCCTTTTAAATCACTGCCACTACTCCTTTTAAATCATTTTTGCTACTCCTTTTAAATCATTTTTGCTACTCCTTTTAAATCATTGCTGCTACTCCTTTTAAATCACTGCTGCCACTCCTTTTAAATCATTGCTGCTACTCCTTTTAAATCACTGCTGCCACTCCTTTTAAATCACTGCCGCTACTCCTTTTAAATCACTGCCGCTTCTCCTTTTAAATCACTGCTGCTGCTTCTTTTTAATCACTGCTGCCGCTCCTTTTAAATTACTGCCGCTACTCCTTTTAAATCACTGCCGCTACTCCTTTTAAATCATTGCTGCTACTCCTTTTAAATCACTGCTGCCCCTCCTTTTAAATCACTGCTGCTGCTCCTTTTAAATCACTGCCGCTACTCCTTTTAAATCACTGCTGCCCCTCCTTTTGAATCACTACCGCTACTCCTTTTAAATCACTGCTGCTACTCCTTTTAAATCACTGCTGCTACTCCTTTTAAATCACTGCTGCTACTCCTTTTAAATCATTGCTACCGCTCCTTTTAAATCACTGCTGCTGCTTCTTTTTAATCATTGCTGCTACTCCTTTTAAATCACTGCTGCTACTCCCTTTAAATCACTGCTGCTACTCCTTTTAAATCATTGCTGCTACTCCTTTTAAATCACTGCTGCTACTCCTTTTAAATCATTGCTGCTACTCCTTTTAAATCACTGCTGCTACTCCTTTTAAATCATTGCTGCTACTCCTTTTAAATCACTGCTGCTACTCCTTTTAAATCACTGCTGCTACTCCTTTTAAATCACTGCTGCTACTCCTTTTAAATCACTGCTGCTACTCCTTTTAAATCACTGCTGCTACTCCTTTTAAATCATTGCTGCTACTCCTTTTAAATCACTGCTGCTACTCCTTTTAAATCACTGCTGCTACTCCTTTTAAATCATTGCTGCCGCTCCTTTTAAATCACTGCCGCTACTCCTTTTAAATCACTGCCACTACTCCTTTTAAATCACTGCCGCTACTCCTTTTAAATCACTGCTGCTACTCCTTTTAAATCACTGCTGCTGCTCCTTTTAAATCACAGCTGCTACTCCTTTTAAATCACTGCTGCTGCTCCTTTTAAATCACTGCCGCTACTCCTTTTAAATCACTGCTGCTACTCCTTTTAAATCACTGCTGCTGCTCCTTTTAAATCACTGCCACTACTCCTTTTAAATCACTGCCGCTACTCCTTTTAAATCACTGCTGCTACTCCTTTTAAATCACTGCTGCTGCTCCTTTTAAATCACAGCTGCCCCTCCTTTTAAATCACTGCCACTACTCCTTTTAAATCACTGCTGCTACTCCTTTTAAATCACTGCTGCTGCTCCTTTTAAATCACAGCTGCTACTCCTTTTAAATCACTGCTGCCCCTCCTTTTAAATCACTGCTGCTACTCCTTTTAAATCACTGCTGCCCCTCCTTTTAAATCACTGCTGCTACTCCTTTTAAATCACTGCTGCCCCTCCTTTTAAATCACTGCCGCTACTCCTTTTAAATCACTGCTGCCCCTCCTTTTAAATCACTGCTGCTACTCCTTTTAAATCACTGCTGCCGCTCCTTTTAAATCACTGCCGCTCCTTTTAAATCACTGCCGCTCCTTTTAAATCACTGCCGCTGCTCCTTTTTAATCACTGCTGCCCCTCCTTTTAAATCACAGCTGCTACTCCTTTTAAATCACTGCTGCCCCTCCTTTTAAATCACTGCTGCTGCTCCTTTTAAATCACTGCCGCTACTCCTTTTAAATCATTGCTGCTACTCCTTTTAAATCACTGCCGCTCCTTTTAAATCACTGCCGCTACTCCTTTTAAATCACAGCTGCTACTCCTTTTAAATCACTGCTACTGCTCCATTTTAATCACTGCTGTCACTCCTTTTAAATCATTGCTGCTACTCGTTTTTAATCACTGCCGCTACTCCTTTTAAATCACTGCTGCTCCTCCTTTTAAATCACTGGTGCTGCTCCATTTTAATCACTGCTGCCACTCCTTTTAAATCACTGCTGCCACTCCTTTTAAATCACTGCTGCTACTCCTTTTAAATCATTGATGCTGCTCCTTTTAAATCACTGCTGCTGCTCCTTTTAAATCACTGCTGCTACTTATTTTAAATCGCTGCTCGTACTCCTTTTAAATCACTGCTGCTGCTCCTTTTAATTCATTGTTTTTGCTCCTTTTAAATCACTACTGTCCTACGTTTAAATCACTGCTGCTCCTGATTTTAAATCACTGCTGTGCTACTTTTAAATCACTGCTGCTACTTCTTTTAAATCACTGCCGCTACTCCTTTTAAATCATTGCTGCTACTCCTTTTAAATCATTGCTGCTACTCCTTTTAAATCACTGCCGCTACTCCTTTTAAATCACTGCCACTACTCCTTTTAAATCACTGCTGCTACTCCTTTTAAATCACTGCTGCCTCTCCTTTTAAATCATTGCCGCTACTCCTTTTAAATCACTACCACTACTCCTTTTAATTCACTGCTGCTACTCCTTTTAAATCACTGCTGCCACTCCTTTTAAATCACTGCCACTACTCCTTTTAAATCATTGCTGCTACTCCTTTTTAATCATTGCTGCCACTCCTTTTAAATCACTGCTGCCACTCCTTTTAAATCATTGCTGCTGCTTCTTTTTAATCATTGCTGCCACTCCTTTTAAATCATTGCTGCTACTCCTTTTTAATCACTGCCGCTACTCCTTTTAAATCACTGCTGCCCCTCCTTTTAAATCACTGCCGCTACTCCTTTTAAATCACTGCTGCCCCTCCTTTTAAATCACTGCTGCCCCTCCTTTTAAATCACTGCCGCTACTCCTTTTAAATCACTGCTGTTGCTTCTTTTTAATTACTGCTGCCGCTCCTTTTAAATCACTGCTGCTACTCCTTTTAAATCACTGCTGCTACTCCTTTTAAATCATTGCTGCTACTCCTTTTAAATCACTGCTGCTACTCCTTTTAAATCACTGCCGCTACTCCTTTTAAATCACTGCTGCCCCTCCTTTTAAATCACTGCTGCTGCTCCTTTTAAATCACTGCCGCTACTCCTTTTAAATCACTGCTGCCCCTCCTTTTAAATCACTGCTGCTGCTCCTTTTAAATCACTGCCGCTACTCCTTTTAAATCACTGCTGCCCCTCCTTTTAAATCACTGCCGCTACTCCTTTTAAATCACTGCTGCTGCTTCTTTTTAATCACTGCTGCCCCTCCTTTTAAATCACTGCTGCTACTCCTTTTAAATCACTGCCGCTACTCCTTTTAAATCACTGCTGCTACTCCTTTTAAATCATTGCTGCCGCTCCTTTTAAATCACTGCCGCTACTCCTTTTAAATCACTGCTGCTACTCCTTTTAAATCACTTCCGCTACTCCTTTTAAATCATTGCCGCTACTCCTTTTAAATCACTGCTGCCCCTCCTTCTAAATCACTGCCGCTACTCCTTTTAAATCATTGCTGCCGCTCCTTTTAAATCACTGCCGCTACTCCTTTTAAATCACTGCCACTACTCCTTTTAAATCACTGCCGCTACTCCTTTTCAATCACAGCTGCTACTCCTTTTAAATCACTGCTACTGCTCCATTTTAATCACTGCTGTCACTCCTTTTAAATCATTGCTGCTACTCCTTTTTAATCACTGCCGCTACTCCTTTTAAATCACTGCTGCTCCTCCTTTTAAATCACTGGTGCTGCTCCTTTTTAATCACTGCCGCTACTCCTTTTAAATCACTGCTGCTGCTCCTTTTAAATCACTGGTGCTGCTCCTTTTTAATCACTGCTGCCACTCCTTTTAAATCACTGCTGCCACTCCTTTTAAATCACTGCTGCTACTCCTTTTAAATCATTGATGCTGCTCCTTTTAAATCACTGCCGCTACTCCTTTTAAATCACTGCTGCTGCTTCTTTTAAATCACTGCTGCTGCTCCTTTTAAATCACTGCTGCTGCTCCTTTTAAATCACTGCTGCCCCTCCTTTTAAATCACTGCCGCTACTCCTTTTAAATCACTGCTGCTGCTTCTTTTAAATCACTGCTGCTGCTCCTTTTAAATCACTGCTGCTGCTCCTTTTAAATCATTGATGCTACTCCTTTTAAATCATTGATGCTGCTCCTTTTAAATCACTGCCGCTACTCCTTTTAAATCACTGCTGCTGCTTCTTTTAAATCACTGCTGTTACTCCTTTTAAATCATTGATGCTGCTCCTTTTAAATCACTGCCGCTACTCCTTTTAAATCACTGCTGCTGCTTCTTTTAAATCACTGCTGCTGCTCCTTTTAAATCACTGCTGCTGCTCCTTTTAAATCACTGCTGCTGCTTATTTTAAATCGCTGCTCGTACTCCTTTTAAATCACTGCTGCTGCTCCTTTTAATTCATTGTTTTTGCTCCTTTTAAATCACTACTGTCCTACGTTTAAATCACTGCTGCTCCTGATTTTAAATCACTGCTGTGCTACTTTTAAATCACTGCTGCTACTTCTTTTAAATCACTGCGGCTGCTGATTTTAAATCACTACTGCTGTTCCTTTTAAATCACTGCTGTGCTGCTTTTAAATCACTGCTGCTACTCCTTTTAAGTAACTGCTGCTGCTCCTTTTAAATCATTGCTGCTGCTCCTTTTAAATTCCTGCTGCTCCTTTTAAATCACTGCTGTGCCACTTTTAAATCACTGCTGCTCCTTTTAAATCATTGCTGCTACTCCTTTTAAATCATTGCTGCTACTCCTTTTAAATCACTGCTGCCCCTCCTTTTAAATCACTGCCGCTACTCCTTTAAAATCACTGCTGCTGCTTCTTTTAAATCACTGCTGCTGCTTCTTTTTAATCACTGCTGCTACTCCTTTTAAATCACTGCTGCTACTCCTTTTAAATCACTGCTGCTACTCCTTTTAAATCACAGCCGCTACTCCTTTTAAATCACTGCTGCCGCTCCTTTTAAATCATTGCTGCCGCTCCTTTTAAATCACTGTTGCTACTCCTTTTAAATCACTGCCGCTACTCCTTTTAAATCATTGCTGCTACTGCTTTTAAATCACTGCTGCCACTCCTTTTAAATCATTGCTGCTACTCCTTTTAAATCACTGCCGCTACTCCTTTTAAATCACTGCGGGTGCTCCTTTTAAATCACTGCCGCTACTCCTTTTAAATCACAGCTGCTACTCCTTTTAAATCACTGCTACTGCTCCATTTTATCACGACTGCTGCTCCTTTTAAATCACTGCTGCCACTCCTTTTAAATCATTGCTGCCCCTCCTTTTAAATCACTGCTGCTACTCCTTTTTAATCACTGCCGCTACTCCTTTTAAATCACTGCTGCCCCTCCTTTTAAATCACTGCCGCTACTCCTTTTAAATCACTGCTGCCCCTCCTTTTAAATCACTGCTGCCCCTCCTTTTAAATCACTGCCGCTACTCCTTTTAAATCACTGCTGCTGCTTCTTTTTAATTACTGCTGCTGCTCCTTTTAAATCACTGCTGCTACTCCTTTTAAATCACTGCTGCTACTCCTTTTAAATCACTGCTGCTACTCCTTTTAAATCATTGCTGCTACTCCTTTTAAATCACTGCCGCTACTCCTTTTAAATCACTGCCGCTACTCCTTTTAAATCACTGCTGCCCCTCCTTTTAAATCACTGCTGCTACTCCTTTTAAATCACTGCTGCTACTCCTTTTAAATCACTGCTGCCCCTCCTTTTAAATCACTGCTGCTGCTCCTTTTAAATCACTGCCGCTACTCCTTTTAAATCACTGCTGCCCCTCCTTTTAAATCACTGCCGCTACTCCTTTTAAATCACTGCTGCCCCTCCTTTTAAATCACTGCCGCTACTCCTTTTAAATCACTGCCGCTACTCCTTTTAAATCACTGCTGCTGCTTCTTTTTAATCACTGCTGCCCCTCCTTTTAAATCACTGCTGCTACTCCTTTTAAATCACTGCTGCTACTCCTTTTAAATCATTGCTGCCGCTCCTTTTAAATCACTGCCGCTACTCCTTTTAAATCACTGCTGGTGCTCCTTTTAAATCACTGCCGCTACTCCTTTTAAATCACAGCTGCTACTCCTTTTAAATCACTGCTACTGCTCCATTTTATCACGGCTGCTGCTCCTTTTAAATCACTGCTGCCACTCCTTTTAAATCATTGCTGCCCCTCCTTTTAAATCACTGCTGCTACTCCTTTTTAATCACTGCTGCTACTCCTTTCAAATCACTGCTGCCCCTCCTTTTAAATCACTGCCGCTACTCCTTTTAAATCACTGCTGCCCCTCCTTTTAAATCACTGCTGCCCCTCCTTTTAAATCACTGCCGCTACTCCTTTTAAATCACTGCTGCTACTCCTTTTAAATCACTGCTGCTACTCCTTTTAAATCATTGCCGCTACTCCTTTTAAATCACTGCTGCCCCTCCTTTTAAATCACTGCCGCTACTCATTTTAAATCACTGCTGCTGCTTCTTTTTAATCACTGCTGCCCCTCCTTTTAAATCACTGCTGCTACTCCTTTTAAATCACTGCTGCTACTCCTTTTAAATCATTGCTGCCGCTCCTTTTAAATCACTGCCGCTACTCCTTTTAAATCACTGCTGCTACTCCTTTTAAATCACTGCTGCTACTCCTTTTAAATCACTGCTGCTACTCCTTTTAAATCACTGCTGCTACTCCTTTTAAATCACTGCTGCTACTCCTTTTAAATCATTGCTGCCGCTCCTTTTAAATCACTGCCGCTACTCCTTTTAAATCACTGCCGCTACTCCTTTTAAATCACTGCTGCTACTCCTTTTAAATCACTGCTGCTACTCCTTTTAAATCACTGCTGCCCCTCCTTTTAAATCACTGCTGCTACTCCTTTTAAATCACTGCTGCTACTCCTTTTAAATCACTGCTGCCCCTCCTTTTAAATCACTGCCGCTACTCCTTTTAAATCACTGCTGCTGCTTCTTTTTAATCACTGCTGCCCCTCCTTTTAAATCACTGCTGCTACTCCTTTTAAATCATTGCTGCCGCTCCTTTTAAATCACTGCCGCTACTCCTTTTAAATCACTGCTGCTACTCCTTTTAAATCACTGCTGCTACTCCTTTTAAATCACTGCTGCTACTCCTTTTAAATCACTGCTGCTACTCCTTTTAAATCATTGCTGCCGCTCCTTTTAAATCACTGCCGCTACTCCTTTTAAATCACTGCTGCTACTCCTTTTAAATCACTGCCGCTACTCCATTTAAATCATTTTTGCTACTCCTTTTAAATCATTTTTGCTACTCCTTTTAAATCATTGCTGCTACTCCTTTTAAATCACTGCTGCCACTCCTTTTAAATCATTGCTGCTACTCCTTTTAAATCACTGCTGCCACTCCTTTTAAATCACTGCCGCTACTCCTTTTAAATCACTGCCGCTTCTCCTTTTAAATCACTGCTGCTGCTTCTTTTTAATCACTGCTGCCGCTCCTTTTAAATTACTGCCGCTACTCCTTTTAAATCACTGCCGCTACTCCTTTTAAATCATTGCTGCTACTCCTTTTAAATCACTGCTGCCCCTCCTTTTAAATCACTGCTGCTGCTCCTTTTAAATCACTGCCGCTACTCCTTTTAAATCACTGCTGCCCCTCCTTTTGAATCACTACCGCTACTCCTTTTAAATCACTGCTGCTACTCCTTTTAAATCACTGCTGCTACTCCTTTTAAATCACTGCTGCTACTCCTTTTAAATCATTGCTGCCGCTCCTTTTAAATCACTGCCGCTACTCCTTTTAAATCACTGCTGCTACTCCTTTTAAATCACTGCCGCTACTCCTTTTAAATCATTTTTGCTACTCCTTTTAAATCATTTTTGCTACTCCTTTTAAATCATTGCTGCTACTCCTTTTAAATCACTGCTGCCACTCCTTTTAAATCATTGCTGCTACTCCTTTTAAATCACTGCTGCCACTCCTTTTAAATCACTGCCGCTACTCCTTTTAAATCACTGCCGCTTCTCCTTTTAAATCACTGCTGCTGCTTCTTTTTAATCACTGCTGCCGCTCCTTTTAAATTACTGCCGCTACTCCTTTTAAATCACTGCCGCTACTCCTTTTAAATCATTGCTGCTACTCCTTTTAAATCACTGCTGCCCCTCCTTTTAAATCACTGCTGCTGCTCCTTTTAAATCACTGCCGCTACTCCTTTTAAATCACTGCTGCCCCTCCTTTTGAATCACTACCGCTACTCCTTTTAAATCACTGCTGCTACTCCTTTTAAATCACTGCTGCTACTCCTTTTAAATCACTGCTGCTACTCCTTTTAAATCATTGCTACCGCTCCTTTTAAATCACTGCCGCTACTCCTTTTAAATCACTGCTGCTACTCCTTTTAAATCACTGCCGCAACTCCTTTTAAATCATTGCTGCTACTCCTTTTAAATCACTGCTGCTGCTTCTTTTTAATCATTGCTGCTACTCCTTTTAAATCACTGCTGCTACTCCCTTTAAATCACTGCTGCTACTCCTTTTAAATCATTGCTGCTACTCCTTTTAAATCACTGCTGCTACTCCTTTTAAATCACTGCTGCTACTCCTTTTAAATCACTGCTGCTACTCCTTTTAAATCATTGCTGCTACTCCTTTTAAATCACTGCTGCTACTCCTTTTAAATCACTGCTGCTACTCCTTTTAAATCATTGCTGCTACTCCTTTTAAATCACTGCTGCTACTCCTTTTAAATCACTGCTGCTACTCCTTTTAAATCATTGCTGCTACTCCTTTTAAATCACTGCTGCTACTCCTTTTAAATCACTGCTGCTACTCCTTTTAAATCATTGCTGCCGCTCCTTTTAAATCACTGCCGCTACTCCTTTTAAATCATTGCTGCCGCTCCTTTTTAATCACTGCTGCTACTCCTTTTAAATCACTGCTGCCCCTCCTTTTAAATCACTGCTGCTGCTCCTTTTAAATCACTGCCGCTACTCCTTTTAAATCATTGCTGCTACTCCTTTTAAATCACTGCCGCTCCTTTTAAATCACTGCCGCTACTCCTTTTAAATCACAGCTGCTACTCCTTTTAAATCACTGCTACTGCTCCATTTTAATCACTGCTGTCACTCCTTTTAAATCATTGCTGCTACTCGTTTTTAATCACTGCCGCTACTCCTTTTAAATCACTGCTGCTCCTCCTTTTAAATCACTGGTGCTGCTCCATTTTAATCACTGCTGCCACTCCTTTTAAATCACTGCTGCCACTCCTTTTAAATCACTGCTGCTACTCCTTTTAAATCATTGATGCTGCTCCTTTTAAATCACTGCTGCTGCTCCTTTTAAATCACTGCTGCTACTTATTTTAAATCGCTGCTCGTACTCCTTTTAAATCACTGCTGCTGCTCCTTTTAATTCATTGTTTTTGCTCCTTTTAAATCACTACTGTCCTACGTTTAAATCACTGCTGCTCCTGATTTTAAATCACTGCTGTGCTACTTTTAAATCACTGCTGCTACTTCTTTTAAATCACTGCCGCTACTCCTTTTAAATCATTGCTGCTACTCCTTTTAAATCATTGCTGCTACTCCTTTTAAATCACTGCCGCTACTCCTTTTAAATCACTGCCACTACTCCTTTTAAATCACTGCTGCTACTCCTTTTAAATCACTGCTGCCTCTCCTTTTAAATCATTGCCGCTACTCCTTTTAAATCACTACCACTACTCCTTTTAATTCACTGCTGCTACTCCTTTTAAATCACTGCTGCCACTCCTTTTAAATCACTGCCACTACTCCTTTTAAATCATTGCTGCTACTCCTTTTAAATCACTGCGGCTACTCCTTTTAAATCAATGCTGCTACTCCTTTTAAATCATTGCCGCTACTCCTTTTAAATCACTGCTGCCGCTCCTTTTTAATCACTGCTGCCACTCCTTTTAAATCATTGCTGCTACTCCTTTTAAATCATTGCTGCTACTCCTTTTTAATCATTGCTGCCACTCCTTTTAAATCACTGCTGCCACTCCTTTTAAATCATTGCTGCTGCTTCTTTTTAATCATTGCTGCCACTCCTTTTAAATCATTGCTGCTACTCCTTTTTAATCACTGCCGCTACTCCTTTTAAATCACTGCTGCCCCTCCTTTTAAATCACTGCCGCTACTCCTTTTAAATCACTGCTGCCCCTCCTTTTAAATCACTGCTGCCCCTCCTTTTAAATCACTGCCTCTACTCCTTTTAAATCACTGCTGTTGCTTCTTTTTAATTACTGCTGCCGCTCCTTTTAAATCACTGCTGCTACTCCTTTTAAATCACTGCTGCTACTCCTTTTAAATCATTGCTGCTACTCCTTTTAAATCACTGCTGCTACTCCTTTTAAATCACTGCCGCTACTCCTTTTAAATCACTGCTGCCCCTCCTTTTAAATCACTGCTGCTGCTCCTTTTAAATCACTGCTGCTACTCCTTTTAAATCACTGCTGCCCCTCCTTTTAAATCACTGCTGCTGCTCCTTTTAAATCACTGCCGCTACTCCTTTTAAATCACTGCTGCCCCTCCTTTTAAATCACTGCCGCTACTCCTTTTAAATCACTGCTGCTGCTTCTTTTTAATCACTGCTGCCCCTCCTTTTAAATCACTGCTGCTACTCCTTTTAAATCACTGCTGCTACTCCTTTTAAATCATTGCTGCCGCTCCTTTTAAATCACTGCCGCTACTCCTTTTAAATCACTGCTGCTACTCCTTTTAAATCACTTCCGCTACTCCTTTTAAATCATTGCCGCTACTCCTTTTAAATCACTGCTGCCCCTCCTTCTAAATCACTGCCGCTACTCCTTTTAAATCATTGCTGCCGCTCCTTTTAAATCACTGCCGCTACTCCTTTTAAATCACTGCCACTACTCCTTTTAAATCACTGCCGCTACTCCTTTTAAATCACAGCTGCTACTCCTTTTAAATCACTGCTACTGCTCCATTTTAATCACTGCTGTCACTCCTTTTAAATCATTGCTGCTACTCCTTTTTAATCACTGCCGCTACTCCTTTTAAATCACTGCTGCTCCTCCTTTTAAATCACTGGTGCTGCTCCTTTTTAATCACTGCCGCTACTCCTTTTAAATCACTGCTGCTGCTCCTTTTAAATCACTGGTGCTGCTCCTTTTTAATCACTGCTGCCACTCCTTTTAAATCACTGCTGCCACTCCTTTTAAATCACTGCTGCTACTCCTTTTAAATCATTGATGCTGCTCCTTTTAAATCACTGCCGCTACTCCTTTTAAATCACTGCTGCTGCTTCTTTTAAATCACTGCTGCTGCTCCTTTTAAATCACTGCTGCTGCTCCTTTTAAATCACTGCTGCTGCTTATTTTAAATCGCTGCTCGTACTCCTTTTAAATCACTGCTGCTGCTCCTTTTAATTCATTGTTTTTGCTCCTTTTAAATCACTACTGTCCTACGTTTAAATCACTGCTGCTCCTGATTTTAAATCACTGCTGTGCTACTTTTAAATCACTGCTGCTACTTCTTTTAAATCACTGCGGCTGCTGATTTTAAATCACTACTGCTGTTCCTTTTAAATCACTGCTGTGCTGCTTTTAAATCACTGCTGCTACTCCTTTTAAGTAACTGCTGCTGCTCCTTTTAAATCATTGCTGCTGCTCCTTTTAAATTCCTGCTGCTCCTTTTAAATCACTGCTGTGCCACTTTTAAATCACTGCTGCTCCTTTTAAATCATTGCTGCTACTCCTTTTAAATCATTGCTGCTACTCCTTTTAAATCACTGCTGCTACTCCTTTTAAATCACTGCCGCTACTCCTTTAAAATCACTGCTGCTGCTTCTTTTAAATCACTGCTGCTGCTTCTTTTTAATCACTGCTGCTACTCCTTTTAAATCACTGCTGCTACTCCTTTTAAATCATTGCTGCCGCTCCTTTTAAATCATTGCTGCCGCTCCTTTTAAATCACTGTTGCTACTCCTTTTAAATCACTGCCGCTACTCCTTTTAAATCATTGCTGCTACTGCTTTTAAATCACTGCTGCCACTCCTTTTAAATCATTGCTGCTGCTCCTTTTAAATCACTGCTGCCACTCCTTTTAAATCATTGCTGCCCCTCCTTTTAAATCACTGCTGCTACTCCTTTTTAATCACTGCCGCTACTCCTTTTAAATCACTGCTGCCCCTCCTTTTAAATCACTGCCGCTACTCCTTTTAAATCACTGCTGCCCCTCCTTTTAAATCACTGCTGCCCCTCCTTTTAAATCACTGCCGCTACTCCTTTTAAATCACTGCTGCTGCTTCTTTTTAATTACTGCTGCTGCTCCTTTTAAATCACTGCTGCTACTCCTTTTAAATCACTGCTGCTACTCCTTTTAAATCACTGCTGCTACTCCTTTTAAATCATTGCTGCTACTCCTTTTAAATCACTGCCGCTACTCCTTTTAAATCACTGCCGCTACTCCTTTTAAATCACTGCTGCCCCTCCTTTTAAATCACTGCTGCTGCTCCTTTTAAATCACTGCTGCTACTCCTTTTAAATCACTGCTGCCCCTCCTTTTAAATCACTGCTGCTGCTCCTTTTAAATCACTGCCGCTACTCCTTTTAAATCACTGCTGCCCCTCCTTTTAAATCACTGCCGCTACTCCTTTTAAATCACTGCTGCCCCTCCTTTTAAATCACTGCCGCTACTCCTTTTAAATCACTGCCGCTACTCCTTTTAAATCACTGCTGCTGCTTCTTTTTAATCACTGCTGCCCCTCCTTTTAAATCACTGCTGCTACTCCTTTTAAATCACTGCTGCTACTCCTTTTAAATCATTGCTGCCGCTCCTTTTAAATCACTGCCGCTACTCCTTTTAAATCACTGCTGCTACTCCTTTTAAATCACTGCCGCTACTCCTTTTAAATCATTGCCGCTACTCCTTTTAAATCACTGCTGCCCCTCCTTTTAAATCACTGCCGCTACTCCTTTTAAATCACTGCTGCCGCTCCTTTTAAATCATTGCTGCTGCTCCTTTTAAATCACTGCTGCTACTCCTTTTAAATCACTGCCGCTACTCCTTTTAAATCATTGCCGCTACTCCTTTTAAATCACTGCTGCCCCTCCTTTTAAATCACTGCCGCTACTCCTTTTAAATCACTGCTGCCGCTCCTTTTAAATCACTGCCGCTACTCCTTTTAAATCACTGCTGCTACTCCTTTTAAATCACTGCCGCTACTCCTTTTAAATCATTGCCGCTACTCCTTTTAAATCACTGCTGCCCCTCCTTTTAAATCACTGCCGCTACTCCTTTTAAATCACTGCTGCTGCTTCTTTTTAATCACTGCTGCCCCTCCTTTTAAATCACTGCTGCTACTCCTTTTAAATCACTGCTGCTACTCCTTTTAAATCATTGCTGCCGCTCCTTTTAAATCACTGCCGCTACTCCTTTTAAATCACTGCTGCTACTCCTTTTAAATCACTGCTGCTACTCCTTTTAAATCACTGCTGCTACTCCTTTTAAATCACTGCTGCTACTCCTTTTAAATCACTGCTGCTACTCCTTTTAAATCATTGCTGCTACTCCTTTTAAATCACTGCTGCCCCTCCTTTTAAATCACTGCTGCTACTCCTTTTAAATCACTGCTGCTACTCCTTTTAAATCACTGCTGCCCCTCCTTTTAAATCACTGCCGCTACTCCTTTTAAATCACTGCTGCTGCTTCTTTTTAATCACTGCTGCCCCTCCTTTTAAATCACTGCTGCTACTCCTTTTAAATCACTGCTGCTACTCCTTTTAAATCATTGCTGCCGCTCCTTTTAAATCACTGCCGCTACTCCTTTTAAATCACTGCTGCTACTCCTTTTAAATCACTGCTGCTACTCCTTTTAAATCACTGCTGCTACTCCTTTTAAATCACTGCTGCCCCTCCTTTTAAATCACTGCTGCTACTCCTTTTAAATCACTGCTGCTACTCCTTTTAAATCATTGCTGCCGCTCCTTTTAAATCACTGCCGCTACTCCTTTTAAATCACTGCTGCTCCTCCTTTTAAATCACTGCCGCTACTCCTTTTAAATCACTGCTGCCGCTCCTTTTAAATCACTGCCGCTACCCCTTTTAAATCACTGCCACTACTCCTTTTAAATCACTGCCGCTACTCCTTTTAAATCACTGCTGCTACTCCTTTTAAATCACTGCTACTGCTCCATTTTAATCACTGCTGTCACTCCTTTTAAATCATTGCTGCTACTCCTTTTTAATCACTGCCGCTACTCCTTTTAAATCACTGCTACTCCTCCTTTTAAATCACTGGTGCTGCTCCTTTTTAATCACTGCCGCTACTCCTTTTAAATCACTGGTGCTGCTCCTTTATAATCACTGCTGCCACTCCTTTTAAATCACTGCTGCCACTCCTTTTAAATCACTGCTGCTACTCCTTTTAAATCATTGATGCTGCTCCTTTTAAATCACTGCTGCTGCTCCTTTTAAATCACTGCTGCTGCTTATTTTAAATCGCTGCTCGTACTCCTTTTAAATCACTGCTGCTGCTCCTTTTAATTCACTGTTTTTGCTCCTTTTAAATCACTACTGTTCTACGTTTAAATCACTGCTGCTCCTGATTTTAAACCACTGCTGTGCTACTTTTAAATCACTGCTGCTACTTCTTTTAAATCACTGCGGCTGCTGATTTTAAATCACTACTGCTGTTCCTTTTAAATCACTGCTGTGCTGCTTTTAAATCACTGCTGCTACTCCTTTTAAGTAACTGCTGCTGCTCCTTTTAAATCACTGCTGCTGCTCCTTTTAAATTCCTGCTGCTCCTATTAAATCACTGCTGTGCCACTTTTAAATCACTGCTGCTCCTTTTGAATTCCTGCTGCTCCTTTTAAATCATTGCTGCTACTCCTTTTAAATCACTGCTGTGCTACTTTTAAATCACTGCTGCTACTCCTTTTAAATCACTGCTGCTGCTCCATTTAAATCACTGCTGCTACTCCTTTTAAATCACTGCTGTGCTACTTTTAAATCACTGCTGCTACTCCTTTTAAATCACTGCTGTGCTACTTTTAAATCACTGCTGCTGCTCCATTTAAATCATTGCTGCTACTCCTTTTAAATCACTGCTGTGCTACTTTTAAACACTGCTGCTGCTCCATTTAAATCATTGCTGCCGCTACTTTTAAATCACTGCTGCTACTCCTTTTAAATCATTGCTGTGCTACTTTTAAATCACTGCTGCTACTCCTTTTAAATCACTGCTGTGCTACTTTTAAATCACTGCTGCTACTCCTTTTAAATCACTGCTGCCACTCCTTTTAAATCATTGCTGCTACTCCTTTTAAATCACTGCTGCTACTCCTTTTAAATCACTGCTGTTCCTTTTAAATTCCTGCTGCTCCTTTTAAATCACTGCTGCTCTCTACTGCTGCTTCTGTTAAACCACTGTTTGGCATTTTACAGTACCATGAGCCCCAGTTGTAATTGCAGGTAGGGCCGGGGTGGGTGACAATGTGGCGGGAGCTGAAAAATTGATTTCCTGCCGGCGTGAAATGACAACAGGGACTTGCGCTCTGAACTGTCATGGTGTCTCGCCATTTCAGCCGGAGGCCGACATGAAGATGTATTGCATTCTGTTAATAGATGCAGATGAAGCCCTGTTTAGAATTGTCCCCTCCTGTCCAATCATCCATGCTGCCAGCAGGCTATCAGACTGGTCAGGAACAAGCCCAGACCAATGTGGCATGTTGGGACTCACCTGGAAGCAGGCCTGGGGCAGCATGTGGAGAGTGGAAGGCGGAGACCTCCAGCGACCATGGGCCCTGGAACATCACATGCAGCAGTGGGTAGGCAGAGCTTCCAGTATGTCAATTTTCCACACTGCAGGTGGTCAGCTACCTGAGGATGATGATGATCTGTACGGGGTTGGGGGTGGGGGGGGGGAACAGATGGGGAGTAGAGGAATGAAGAGACGGGGCATGGAGGCCTAGAGAGAGATTGGGGGGATTGGGAGAGATGCCGCAGGGGTCGTGGAATGGGGAAATACCATGGCGGTGTATGGGGGGGTGGGTTGAGGGGTGCGCAGTAATGAACAGACATTGGAGGGGAAGAGTGGAAAGCGGTTCAGAGGGAGGGGTCTGCGGTATCAACTGATGAATTTAGGAGGGCATACTGAGGGAATTGTTGGTAGGAAGGGATGGTGAGGATTAAAGGGGCAGAGGGAGTCAGTAGAGTGGGAGGGTGAGGGTCCTGCGAAGATGGTGGAAGGGAAGCTGAGGGTTATTGGAGGGAACAGGGAAGTAAAGCCAGATTCTATGGGTCAGCAGGATGAGGTGCGGGGGGGGCATGTCTGTTGTCAGGTGTGTGGGCTCCTTAGGATGGTAGGGGATGTGGCCATTCACCTACACAGGACAGAGTGTGATGCGGAGGATCTGGGGTGACTGTGGAGAGGTCAAAATTCACACATGATTATTGGGGAGGAGATATAGGTCACAGGGGGAGGTTGGAAGGTGTTGGGCTTTCTCTGAAAAGTCACTCGCACCACAGCCGCTTGCAACTATCTAGAGCCTGGGGGTGGAGACCTCGAGATGCTGCCTGGCAGTAGGGTCAGCAGGGGATGGGTGGAGTGGCAGGTAAGCTCAACTGGACAACTGAAGGGGAACATAGCTCTGGCAATGCTAAGGCATTTCAACGGATGAGTGCATGAAGGGCAAAGGCTCAGCGTGTGCTGGAGGCTTCTCGCACACAGCTCGCAAGGGCCCTGGCAAAGATCCTTGCCTCCCTGGACATGCATAATTCCGGGGGATGCCTGGGGTGCCCCTCGAAAGATGGTGGGGGGAGAGAGCACACTGCTTAATGACCATGAATCACAACTTAAACTAGGTCAGATCTCATTAAAGGGCAAGCTTAGTCTATTTACATAAGTTTAAGAACATTAACAATTATGGTGTGCCTGTGCAACCACATGTGAAATCATAACTTCTAAATCTTTTGTTCCATACCACTTTTTCTAGATGTTCCCCTGGCAACAGCAGCAGGGGGTGAAGGCAGTCTGCTAACCAGTTTACCCTGTTGTGCTGGATGACCTTGTCAGAAGTCCTCTGGAGATCAAAGGCCTGGAGGGTCCCAGCTTACTTTGGCTGTCCTGCTGTGGGCAGCTGCATTCACAGAGTCCTGGGTGGAGGTCCCAGGGGTGTCTAACAGCCATTCCTCCTCCGTTTGGATGCCCAACAGCCCCTGCCTGACTCCTTGAGGAGAAGGGGCACATAGAGGAAGGTCGAGGTGCTCTGTCCCCCTTTAGCATAGCCACAACAAGATCTCACCCATGGCTACAATGATGGAGTGCAGTTGTGCGCACATCTCCGACAGAGACTTGGCATTCTTCTGGACGAGGTTCTCCATGGTGTTCACTATCTTCCCTTGTGGAGACTTCCTTGTGTGCACAGGTTGGAACCACTTCATCAGAGAGCAGGCAATGGACTCCTCCTCCTCACCTGCCACTCTGTTGAGGGTCTCCACCACCTCTGCCTGATGCTCCCCCGCCCCAACGTCTTGCAGCACCTCCAGCATCTCATGCAGGGCCGATCCCAGAGGCTCATCATCCATCTCGGATGTCACAGATGCCTCTTCCACAGAAATCCTCTGAGTGCTGGTGAGCTTGGCTGACCCTGCCTCCTCCTGCTGCAGACGCGTGTCTATGAGGTGATCACCAGAATGTGAGATCTTGCCTGAGTGAGATCTAGTTCCCACTGACGTGTTTGTCCCTGTGCTGATGGAGGGTGCAGGTCACTGCTCTGATGGCTCTATGGGTGCTCTTTCTGCCTTCTTCCCAGTGTCCTTGGCCCTCTGTGGGCTGGAGGTTCTGCTGGACAAGGCTTCTTCTTCTGGCCTTCCCCTCTTCCTGCTGGCACCTGTAAGTGAGAGATGAGAGCTCGAGTGAATGCATGAGCTGCCTCAGCATGATCCTTAAGTTTCTTATTGACCACATTATACACGGATCCTTAGTGGATGGATGCTGCCCGCTGACCTCACCATCTGTTAAGGCTCGATCCGGTTCCTCCCCTACCAGTTCAGCTGCCGCTCCTCAAACTCTGTAAGGTTCCTCAGTTGAGGCGGGTCCCCTCCTGTCTTCTCCCTCTCTCTTCTGTTGTGCCATAAACTTTTCATATGCAAAGTGAGAAGATGGGTTGAGAGCAATTGGATTTCATGTATCTTTCTCATGCTTATACTTTTACTAATAACCCGCTGGATGTGTGCCATGTGATTGCTGCACTACACGTTGCCCACAAGGATCCTGGGGCAGCACCCTCGAGGGCAGTGAGTCCATGCAAATAGAAGGATAATGCTCACAGAGGCATGTCATTAGCGGTGCTTGCAAGTGCCCTCAATGCCTAGCCCCTCCCCCAAGGCAGCATCTGAGTGCTCTATGTGGAAGGGTCAGGTACCTACATTGGCCTCTCCACCTGCTGACTAGATGGACTGAAGTGGGGCTATGAGGCATTACCTTATTATGTTGAGTATCTCTTTTATGCATGATGGTGCCCTTGCCACTGAGGTCCATGTCCCCTCCACCATTCAGTCAAGCGAATGTGAGGAGTCGAGGGTTCACTTACCTTGGCGGCGCTGATGAGGTCATTCATCCGTTTCTGGCTCTCTGGCAGGTACCGTGGGCACTGACCTCCCTGGCGACTTCCTCCATTGCAGGGTTGGTCACATGGCTCGGCCTCCTCCTTCTGCCTCGGGTTACTATGAGAGGTTTTTATTATCAGAGAGGTAAAGTCCAAAGACATAGTGAAACAATGGGAATTTGCATTCACGGGAGAAAATATGCCTCTCTTGGCCTCCCCTGCATTGAGCAGCACAAAGAGGGAAGCATTGTTAAATCTTGGGGTTGGAGCTCGGTGGGATTGCCAGGCCATTTCCTCATTCCATGGTGGCTTCACGACAAAGAACTTGATGTCCGGGCGCCTTTTAAATATGGTGCCCAGATACGATGATGGGGCACTTGTCATCTAGCCAGCTCTGCCACCATTACGCCTGGAAACCCTGACTGCATAATTAATAAGCCCAGCATTGTGCGATTTGGCACAAATTCCCAGAGGGCTCCACGGCCGGAAACACTCCTGGTTCCCGCTCCCATCAGGGGACTTAGCCCCAGAATGGAAAACACGGCCTCTGCTGTTGTCTGCCTCTGCTCCTTTTAAATCACTGCTGCTCTGTACTGCTGCTCTTTTTAAATCACTGCTGCTGTCCACTGCTACTTTTTGAACAGTGCTTAATGTGTTATGATAATATACATATGTCTCTATTTTAATGCAACCATGAATGACTGCCAGCTGGACTCAATGGGCTGACTGGTGTTCTTCCTGCCATAATGATTCTATTACTCTCTGTCACATCTGGTTCAGTGAACGGTACTCTTGCCTCCAAGTCAGAATGCCATGCATCTGAATCTCACTCCAGAGACTTGAGTGTGCCGATCAAAGCTGTCATTTCAGTGCCATGCTGAGGAAGGCCTACAGGGTCGAAGTTGCCACCTTTTTGACTTGATGTTAAACTGAGCACATCTCAAATGGATATCAATGATTTCATGGCACAATTCAGAGAACATAAAGGGAAATTCTTCCAATGGCCAGCATTTAACCCTGAAAGCACACCACCAAAACACAAATCCATTCAATTATCTCAGTGGTGTTCGGGAGCATTGTAAGGGCAAAGGAACTGCCACATTTGCCTACATAACATTTGCCTATATAACAATAGTGACAACAGTTAACTATGAACCACTCCAGGACACATCGAGGACTGAAAAGATGCTACATAATAAAAGTTATTTTCTTATCATTAATATATAGATTAATCAATACACTAGAAGAGGAAATCAGAACCATAGAAAGGTTCATTTCTATTTGTGATGTGTTAGTTTGCCAAGTTAAATGCCACGTGACAGAAACTTACGTTCCCCTATCCCATTTGTACTTCCTGTCTCTTTTTTCTTCCTCTTAATCCATTCTTTATTTCCCTCTTTTTATTTCTCGTTCTGCGTTGACTGAATTCACTCACTCTAATTTATGCTTCCTCCTCAGTCCTTCACTTCTCAATTCTTCAATCTGAATGGTCAAGGAGATGCACAGTTGGTTGCCCTGCTCCTCAGGTCAACGATAGCTGATTTCTCTCACAAAAACATTGCCAGTTCACACTCTCAGCAACATGCTGCACAAACTTTTATAACCGTCTGTCCTGCTAGAGCAGAATCTGACTCAATACATTTAACATATTAGTAGAGGTGTGCAGAATAAAGTGCAGAAATAGAAGTGTGGCTCCCTCTACTGTCTAGTCTTTTAACTCATGTTCAATTCTTTTTGCATTTTACTTAAAGGTCAGTGAAGTTTGCATTCTTAAAGGACAGTGCTGGAAACATCAGCAGACTCATAAGTACATTTTTAATGAACATTAGAAGAAAAATGTCAGGTTAATTTATTTATATTTATATAACAAACTTAACAAAGAGGAATGCTTGGTCAAGGGCACATTTTTTAAGGGATAGCTTAAAGGAGGATAAGGAATTGCAATTTGAATAATATGGCAAAGTAGGACGAGAGTGACAAATAACTGAATCATTAGCAAATGTGAATGAAGTGACTGAACTCACCAAGTAAATTTAACAATAACAATCAGGAAAAGATATTAATTTTTGCACATCTATCATGCTGAAATTGAAATCAAAATCTTGGTATTTTATAAATGAATTACTAATTCATTAAAATAAATAGTCATTTGGTAGTACAGAACGTGTATATTGCTGAAAGCAGACATTTTGTTGAAGCTTTTCATCTTGCACTCATCAGGACAATGGCAGGAATACCAATGTCAGGGGAAGAAACAACTTTATACTATATTAAAAGGGAGTGTTGATTGGTGGGCAAGTGACCTCTGATTGGTAGAGACATTGCCATGAAGAATGTACCAGTTAATAGTGACTGACAGTTAACTGTAAGCATTGTTTGAAATTTAAACCAGGCAACTTGACTCTGATTGGTCAAGGCATTGTCCTGAGGAATGAGCCAGTGAATGGCTATCACTTATTTAGTTTAGCTGAAACAATGTGTGTACATGTTCTTTCTGTCTGCAAAGAACAGGGCCCTGTGTATTAATATATGTAGCTTCCAGTACACACAAATGTGCCACACCACGAGCCCAACTGACAATCTTAAATTGGTTGTCAGCATAATTTTTAGCACACTGAGGATTATTTAGCAAATATTGTCCAATCATGGAATCAAATCTAACGTGTTTTGAGTTTTGCAAGCGTGGGCTGGTTGGGTACGGTCTGTACCTTGCTGGTTGCTAACAGAGGAAGGGACATGCTGTTTGATACGATCCACCATTCTTGGGGACATATGGCCTACGTACCTAGCATGGGGCAAGTGGTGTCATAGTGGTATTGTCACTGGACTAGCTTCCAGATACCCAGGCTAATGCTCTGGGACTGGGGTTTGAATCCCACCACAGTAGATGGTGAAACTTGAATTCAATAAAAATCTAGAATTAAAAGTCTGACGATGACCATGAAACGATTGTTGTAAAAAACTTATCTGGTTCATTAATGTTCTCTAGGGAAAGAAATCTGCCATCCTTACCTATTCTGGGGACTCCAGAACCTCAGTAATATGGTTGGCTCTTAAATGCCATCTGAACAGGGGGAATTAGGGATGGGCAATAAATGCTGGCCTAGCCAGCAATGCCCAATGAATGAATTTAAATAAAACACACTGGCACTGTAATTCATATACCACATTACTCATTTGTGTGACAGGCAGGGTGTCTTTTTGGCTTAATGCAGCATCCTGTTAGTGGTGAATACCACTAGTGTGAAACAGCTAGTTTTACCTGTTGCTCAAATTTTTGAGACATCTTGCTCTTCTAGGGTAACCTGAGGTAGACTGGGCACTTTCCAGGGCTGAGAATGATGGCCTTAGGCTCATTCATGAGTTAGAGCAATATTCAGCGCAAAATGATCTGATCAGGGTAGCCATTATCTTCAATGCTTGAAGAGGAATCAAGAGGAATGCCCCAAAGTGCTTCCAAAGGCATAATCAAAAAATAAAACACTGATATTATGAAGGTTGATTAAATGTTTGGTCAAGGATATGTATTTTAAGGAATAGCTTAAAGGGGGATAGGGAATTGCAAGGTGAAGAGACTTAGGGACAGAGGGCTGAATTTTAACTGCCGAGGCGGCGTGGGTTCATTTGTGGGTGGGTGGGAGGAGGGGTGGGGGACGGGGTGGGGTGTTGTTAAAACCCCCAGAAAAATGGCAAAAAAATGGAAACACAAGTGCTCGCTTACTCAATCATTTCCATTCAAGCTGCTATGATCTTTGTAGAGATCAGTTTGTAGAGATCAGTTCTTTTAGAATCTGAAAACCAAGGTATTTATTAAAAGAATGAAGCCACAAGGTTCACGATGTAAAACAAAAGAATTTTACTACACACAAATCAAAGAACATGAATGCTAATAACTACACTCTATCTTAAATAATCAGCTACGTTAACGATATTAAAAGTACAATGAACACAGTTACTTATAATCTAAACTGAACTTCTTAACTCAAATTTTCCTTCTACACCCATTTGATGTGCACTCCCAATAACTCAAGTCAAGTATTTACCAGAAATTGGAAGATTAACCACTCGGTCTGAAGACTGTTTCAAAGATTCATATAAGGGTTGAGATTCCTTGGGATGTCCCTTCAAATCTCCTCCAACCATTCCATGGCTGTAGGCTCCCAGTTTAACACAGGTGTCGCCAGTGTCTTAAGCATAGCCACCCCTCATCAGAACTCTCCTGGCTCTAATATTGTTTAACTCTGGAGTCTCACATCTAAGAAATCTCTCTCACTTCTTAGCTTGGCTAGCCTAGAAGTTCAACTCACAGGTACTAGAGTCCTTCAGTTATCAAGGTTTTTTAGTCAAAATATCTTTCAGCCAGCACCTACAAAATTTAATTGACCTCTGCTAGAAAGAGATGTTCCCTGCATTCAGATCGTTCTAAACTAACTAAAATGAAACTGCTTACAAAACAGAACAACACTGAGGAACCTACTCACTCAATTAGCCTTGTTTCTATGGTTTATCTCCCAGGAAACTTGGTGACGTGATCAGTTACTGGAAGCCAGTTGCTTTACTAGGAATCCCCATTCAGAGAAACCTAGTTCTTAAAGGGACCAGCACCTCAACATAAAATAGACTTTTTCCCAAAAGCACATGAACCATCACAATGCCTGCTTGTTTTGAGAGGCTGACCTCTTCCTTCTGACTTTGGAAAACACAATCTCACTTCAGACCCTCAAATCCCTCAGCCCAATCACCAGGTAAGAATCAGAGATCTGGGAGACAGGCTTCCCAAGTCTATTTTCCATAACTTTGATTGCTGAAGCCTCATGGATCATTGTACTATTCAGTCATTCCTGCTCTTGATAGGGTTCCTTTAACTATAAATCCTTCTTTTGACAGATTTGATGCATCATCTCGCCTGACCTCTCTGATTTGTTGGGAAATCCAGAAGCTAGATACTAATAAGCTAAAGAGCCATGGCAAAGTCCACTGGTGGAACAAACTGGTTCCTGATCTGCTACCTCGTTGTATGTGGGCTCATTTACATAAAATTTCAGTCAGAGTACATGGCCTAGACTGGCCATGCATTCAATAGTGGAGTGACGAGAGAGCAGCATTCACAAGAGACCTTAGTTAGAAGGCCAAAGATTGTGAGGGGGTTGTAGGGTTGAAGGTAGGATGAGGTACCACCAAGGACAGGTATGATGGCTGGGCAGAACCTGTTGCAGGATAGATTATGGGTGGAAGAATTTTGGATGAGGCCCACACTAGTATTTGATGTGATCTAACTAGATCTGGTGTGTCGAATACAGTCAAATCTACACTCTTGAGAATTGGAATGGTAGAAAATTATGGTTTTATTGGAGCCAAAAGCATCAAATAATCACGAAATTTATATTTTGGTTCCTATTGTGTAAATCTCATTTTATGGTGCGTTGATAGCGTACCTGCCTCTGAGCCAGAAGCCCTGGGTTCATTTCCCATTCCAGCACTTGATGGAAGGTATGTTCATAATGAGACCAAACAGATTCTGTATCAACTTGTAAATCCTTCCAACATACGCTAATAGCAGGTGGTAAGAGTGGGAAGGATTCCTGTTCAGCTATGTGATGGAAATAAATGGAGTCTCTACCATCACTATTCACAGCTCTGGACTACAATATGCAGGTAAAAGTATATGTTGCCACAACAACTTGGACTCCTTGAGGAGGGGGATAGCTGGTTTGCACAGTTGGCTGGGTGGCCTGAATGGGTCAGATTGGTGCCGACAGCATGGGGTGTGATCCCGTTCCAGTCGGGGTGGATTTGGGATCTGCCTCCTTACCCTACCTGTGGTGGAGATTGTGGTGCTGTGGTTCAGACCTGCCTTCAGGCAGACAACTGAAGAAGATAGTATACATGGGTACCCTTACTCAACTGCCTGAAGGTGTTTGCCAGATTTCCATTTTGGGCATCCCTTAATGATAACAGCAAGTACATCTAGGTGACAGAATTGTCAGTTGCAGCCTAACGGTCCCTTTATATCAGAAGTATTGGCTAATAATTTACTGAGATCAATATTATTCTATTAGATCCAAAGGCAAGTCACATTCTTGCCATGTTACTAGTTTATGAAGCAGAAGGGCAAAAGAAACAACCGCAATATTAAGAAAAACCTTTTTACACAGCGAATGGTTAGTTAGGGTCTAGAATGTACTGCCTGAGAGTGTGGAGAATGTTGTATAAGGGCCTGGCACACAAATGGTTAATGCGGGACTGAGTACAGCATTGTCCACAGAGTGATGTAAGAGAACACATGAACCACACCTAAGGGTCAGTCCAGTGTTGGACTGAGCCCTGTGCACAAGCAAGCATGGAGACATCTCCTAACTTCAACCCTTTACTATACACATGTACATAATTCTTGTAGTTAATAAATAGAAACAGTCAAACTACTTAAGACTATGAAGAACTTCATTAAGACCTACCAAATGGTACCCAACAATCCAACAGTATCTACACACAGCGAATGAAAAAACCCAAAACCTCACAAAAAAGGTAGAGACAAACAAAAATCCTGCAAGACTAAAGAAAAATTCGGAGAAGCATTCTGACCAAAGAAAAGCTCAAGAAGCAGAATGCAGAGGTAAATCACCAGGGAACAGCTCCAGGGAGGAGCTTGGAAGGTGAAAGCCTTGATTTGAGGTTCCTCACTGCAGCAGAGGACTCCATAGGGTCTCTTGGAAGCCCAGCTTTGGTTTGCGGACTGTAGGGTCAGAAGACCTAGCAAGGGTGAACTAAAGCTTTTAAATTCCAGGAAATAGCCAGTCCTGAGAAACTTTTCAATAGCCCAGTGGTCAGAAATTGCCGTTTAAAAGTTCAGTTGGAGGGACTGGATTCCTGAGTCAGTGCCTGAACATGTGGCATCCGATCTCATTCCTAAAAGGGAAAAAGAAGGATTAATTCAAGATAATCGTGACTAAATAATCAGCTTTAGAGACCAGCGAAGGACAGGATTTGATGCTTTTGCGACCCTAAAGCAGCACTGAAATGGGGAAGTCTGCAGCTCATCAATCCAAGCAGTCATTGTTTAACATTTTCAAGGCTGAGTGTGAACGCCATTACAGTGGGAGCCTGCTAAACCCAGGAATTGTGGGAAAACTCTTTGGATGGGATTTTCCATGCCGGCCGGCGTCAGGCATGTTCGGTGACGTGAGCCGACAATATCATGCGATCGGTTTCACAATGGCTGCACTTCGCTCGAGGCTGCAAGGTTTGTTTTCCTTCCTTGCTTCAGTCAGCACTCGCCGTCCTGAGTGCCAGGCTTCACAGACAGCACCACATCACTTTTAAGGGGGCTCACGGCAGGTCTCTACCTACAAGATCAGCCGTATGTGGGTGGCTATTCAATAGCTGCAGGGCTAGGGCTTGTTTGGCGAAGTAGGAGAATTGGCCTCAGGCAAGGGAAGAGGCTGCAGGGCGAGGGCTGTACCAGGGAAGGAGGGCAACCCAGGGTGTGTGTGGGGACACATGTTGATCTTCGTAAGTGGCCTCAAGATGGTGAGGGCTGAGGAGGCAGTCTCCAGAGGAGATGACGCCAGTTGGAGATGTGAGGGTGTAGTGTGTGTGAGAATGGGTGGTGATGTCCCTTGAGCTGGCAGTGAGTGAGATGCCAGTGAATGTGTGATGGGCTTGATTGTGGTTGCAATGGGTGAGATCACTCATCCTCCATCTGCATTAGATGCCTAACCTCTTCTGTGCAGCATTGGCACTGACCACCACTGCCACTGCATCCTAAGCCTGGTTTGTCACTCCACTGCCCACCCTGTGGCCAGAGTGGGGCTGGAGGACATCCTGGCGGCTGCAGTCTTTTTGCCTTTCGTACACATCTTCCCTGCAGTAGTCGTGGACTGGAAGCACTGAGATGTGTGTATGCATCTGGTCTTTAAATATGGCCCCTGGCTTGATGAAGCGGCGAGGTGATGGTGTGATGGGCGAATGGGAGCCCACCCGCCATTGAAATAGCGTGTTTCCCAGGAATTCGTAACTAATGTGGCAGGTTTGGGATGACACGGTGTGAAATCCTACCATTGCAGCTGGCGGCCAAAATGTCGCTTTACCCACCCACTGCCGCACTTGGTGCAACTATGGGATGATTCCCCTCTTTGTCTTCAAACGAACGTTGGCGCCATCTTGAATTTCAGCAACTTCTTAAAGCTGAGCCTACACTTTAAATTATTTTAACCACGGATCAGAAACTACTCTTCCAGATCAATTTGCACTTATTCAAGGCCCAGATCAATCACATAATTGGGGACTTTGGAGAAAAAGATTGTTTCAGGTCTGATAAAAAGACAGAAGCTGAACAAATTTACACACTGCTTAACTCAGTAGGCCTGGCAGCAGACAACATCATTGGTAAACAAGGAATAAATGAAACATTTGCTAAATTTGAAATACTAAAATCATTCAATGTTTAAATTAACATAAGAAGTAACAAAATCCTCAAAAGGGATAAATTTAAAAGCATGTCCAGCAGCCAGGAGAACCTATTGACTTATTAATTAACGATCTGTATAGGACGGCTGAAGACTGCAAATATGAAGATCTAAAATCTGAACTTATCGGGGATAGAACAGTTGTTGGAGTAGCAGACGATGCACTCCCAGGCATGCTGTAAGTGAAGGAAGACCTAACCCTTGAGAAAGCTATCCAGATTATTGTGCAGTCTGAACTCTGTATGCAGCACTATTCCATTTTAAGAGGAGAAAGTAAACTGTGGTATCAAGGAAACTCCACAGTCCATTAGTTAAACAGCTCAGAAACAGGGACACTCCAGGCTAAAGGAACGAACACCTTAACTGATCAGTAGAGCGAATATATTAGCGAAGTGGAGCAAAATGCCCCCACAAGTGAGATCAATGTCCTGCAATTTCAGCCCTAATGCTTTGAATGCAACAGAATTGGAAATTTCGACAAACTGTGCAAGGCCAAAGCATCTAAACCCACAGAAAAGCCAAAGGTGAATCATGATGTTGAGACTGCACACCAAGAGGACACACAACCATGCTTCTTGGGCGAGGACAAAGATACAAGGTTTTCATTTTGGAATGCAGAAATTTCGGTTAATGGACATCTCACATACTTTAAATTGAACACAGGAGCCAGTGTTATGGTCCTTTTGGACAAAGGAACTTGGCTGAAAGACCTATGGCTTCAAACAACAGATGCACCACTCCAAGGGCCCAGAGGAATCTGACTTCCGATCAGATTCTGGAACCACTAAGGTAGGCAGCAAACCAATTTTTAAGCTGACATGTGTCATCCATAACTAGTTCTTTCCCTCTCTTGAGCAGAGATGCTTGCATAGCCCTGAATCTCCTCAAAAAGGGAGAAATGTCAAGACAATCACTGTCATAACTTATACAGAACTGCAAGTTCCTGAGAGTTCAAACAAGAAAGAGTATCCTGACTGGGACTTCAGCTCTGAACTGTCTTTTCTCTTTGCAGAGCAAATTTGTCCATTTTCGTTACAGGGGTCAAAAGCCCTCATTGGTCAGACCAGCCACACACTCAGGTGGTTACCATGATATCTCCAGTGGAGGATAGACAAGAAGGCAACCAACAATCAGAAGACTGTCAACCTCCGGCTCCGATGCCTGTTGATGAAGTCAACACTGTGACCACAGAGCAAACACTGCAACTCCCAGCCAGCATGACAGGGCCACAGACGATGCTGGAACCAAGTAGCAGCCGTCCATTGCTAACAGCACACCACCCAGCCAAACACAAAGGTAAGCTTATTAAAAATCATATCCTCATAACAAGAATGGCTATCTTCCATCACAGCGGACATCACAATGACCCTCACAACAAAGGAAGAAGATGAAAAAAACAACACGGAGATAAGCACAACGTTCGTCCACCCCGCAGGAAATGGGATGGAACAACAACCACCAATCACCACAACTGCCGAGTCAACAAAAAGCAATTCAACAACAAGGAATGGAAAAAGAGGATAAAAAGATTCCCAGATGCCAGGACAATCCCCAAATCAACAGAGCTTGCCGGCAATGACAGAGCCCGCCATTCTTCCGACAGTAGTGTGAATGAGATATGGAAGGGTTATAAGGCTTCCAGACAGCCTGAACCTATAAAGTCAGAGACTTAAAGTGGGGATATGGGGTATCAATAATGATGTAAATACATGAAGTAAACTAGAATAACATGAAATACATTGGATAAAGATTTGGCGGGGTCGGGTGATGTAGTATAAGTTTCTGGCAAATATGGGGTTAACATGGCAGAGTACAGTACTGTCTACACAGTGATGTAAGAGAATACATGACCCACACCTCAGGATCAGTCTAGATTTGGACAGAGCCATGTGCACAAGCAAGCATGGGACAGCTCCGAGCTTGACCCCTTTACTGGCTAGCATTGGTTGCTCATCCTTAATTGCCCTTGAACTGAGTGGCTTGCTAGGCCATTTCAGAGGGCAGTTTATGTGGGCCCAGTGTCAAAGGTAGGCTAGACCAGGTAAGGATGGCAGATTTCCTTCCCCTAAAGGGACCTTAGTAAACCAGTGAGTTTTTTCCATAATCAACCACAGTTTCAGGGTCACTATTAGAGAGATTAGCCTCCAAATCCAGAATTTATTAATTGAATTTCAATTCCACTGTGGTGCAATTTGAACCCATGACCCAGACCATTCCCCTGGGTCTACTGGATTGTTAATCTAGTGACATTACATCTACCCTACTGTCTCCTCCTAAAGTCATCCACAGGTTTATGAAGAATATAAATACCCACTGAATGAGGAGCTGAAGGCCATTGAAAGTTTCCCCCAGCAAGAGTCTGCATCCTCAGAAACAGAAGAGAGAAAATGAGATGAAATTGGAAGAATTGTCACTTGCACCAAGCCATTGGCCTCCAGCAGGGGCTTCTTTGTTCAGTAAATCTTTGACATTCACATTACTGAAAGACGTCACTGCTCTTCAAAGACACAATTACCATCAGAGATTATTTCAGACTATTTCCCCCTAAGGGGTATTCGGGATTTGGAAATACTGCTAGCTCATGCCAAACATGAGGTGTTTGTGGTGATGGAATATATCTATCATGTTGATTGGGGCTGATCCTGGTACCATCCACGAAAAATAGGCAGCATTTTTCTTCTTAATAAGGGCTTTAACATGATCAAGGCCCAGAGTGAGCCATGTGCAGTTTACTTTCTTAGGAATCATGGGTATATGGTATATGGTGATGTGATGAATTGTGGTGTTGATGGACTGTCAGTAATAAAGTCTTTGCGGTATTTTTGTTTCAGAATGCCGCTGTTTTATTGAGACTTTTTCTGGGGCTTGGAGCAAAAACCCACTAAATCAAAGCTACTCTCCACTTTATTTTAATAAAATTACAATGTATTAATACAAGAGAAACAAGGCTAATTCGACATTTCACACGCAGACCAATCAATATTCTGCTGGCTGTGCTCCAGCCTTCAGTACAATCCTTTCCATCTTTAAATTTTCAAATTGTGACAAAATTATGGGCCAGGGATTTCCTGGAAGGAAGTGAGTCCGGACGTCAGGGCAATATGCAGATCCTGAGCCCACACAGACGGGCTGCAGGACCACAGTGACAATCCCCCCAACACTAGACAATCAGAGGGCGAGTGCTGAGAGAGGTGGCCTCCGTTGAGGCTGAAAGGGGAACGAGAGGTTGCCTCCATTTTGAGTCGCGGTCACAGGGGAGTCAGAATTTTTTTTTCTCTCTGCTAGGCAGGCAGGCCCCAGCGATTGGAAGGGCAACCCCTCCAGTGGCAGCAACGGATCTGAGGGAGCGGCCTTTGCCCCTTGGGCCTGGAGTGTCCGATGGAAACCCCCCCCAGGAGGGTGGATGGGGGCTGTTTATGGCCTCCTCGTGCGACAGGGCTCTTTTCCACCACCAGCAAAATGCCTGGAATGGAGACCCTCAATTGAGTCATTAATTGGCTAAATTGGCCACCATCTCCTATTGGTGAGTAGCTATGCTGATGCCATGCCCGCTTCTGATGGGACTGGGTCAGGGAGCCCTCCTGACGTGGCTCTCTGGCATTTTACCGACCCCTTAGCCCATCATCCAAAGGCCGACAAAATCTTATCCATGACACCTTTGACTGTCTTTAAACCCAGTGACAGCATACTGAGGGCAACAAAGTTTCAGGAATTGCAGAAGTACCGTGGAATAGAACTCCAAGCCACCCAAATTTGCAGTCATAGACCCTGTTCCAAATTGGGATGGGGTGGTTTCGTTATCAGATGGTTCATACACGTGAAGGTGCTTCAGTGGGGCCTGTCCTACTCCACCAGAAAGAAAGCAGGAGCAGGGCCTTGTCACTTCAAGTGAGGCCCCAGAAGGGTAGAAGGATTGGAGATTGATTACCTTACTCTTTCTGTCTCATGGGGTCTTTACTACCTGGCTCAGTACCGGCCTCAAAATAGTTAAATCTCCAACGTCTCCCAGTTCTGTTGAAAAGGTTATCAACCTGAAATGTTAACTCTGAG
This sequence comes from Carcharodon carcharias, assembly GCF_017639515.1. Lineage (NCBI taxonomy): Eukaryota > Metazoa > Chordata > Chondrichthyes > Lamniformes > Lamnidae > Carcharodon > Carcharodon carcharias. The sequence goes on along the minus strand of NC_054491.1, from coordinate 32,091,460 downwards.
GTGAGGGGAGGGTTTTGCAAACAGCCTGCCATTCCTGACAGTGTAACCGTAAGCATGCACCATTTTTGCTCTCTTGACTTTGTCCCATTTCCCATATGATCACAATTAAAATTTAAAGTGATGGCGGCATGCAATCATGTAAATAAGAGCCCCCTGGACAAATAGAGGGGCTCTGCATCACGGCCAAAACTTTCCTGCACAGCTCCATTGCCATTGGCATAGATATTTTTCAAAATTCAATTTCACTTGTAAATATTTCACAATACATTGGTTTAATTCATTCATGTGTACATCACCGGTACTTGTCGGGGCGAGCTTAGCCAGGGAGCTAAATATAATGGCACATCACATGGTCGGCATGCGTTAATGGTTTCAGGGGAATTCGGGATATTTTGTTTACCGTGGAAGAAACACTGGGAGGTATTTATGGCCCCATCGCAATGGGGGAGGCGGGTGGGGGGGGGGTGGGAGGGGCATAAAATGCAGTGAGCTGTCCAAGAGTTCATTGTCTTCGGGACTGTAAAATCCCTCCAGCATAAAATCCCACCCAATATTGTATATTTTCTCATTCACTCTTTATTGAATGTTCGTATTAGTGTCCAGTGTTATACTCTCCACTCTGTGGTCATGGCTAAACTTGCAGGCTCAGCTGACCCTCCCTTCCACGCATTGTAAAGGGCATTGTCCGAGATCACTCTCAGCAGAGAAAATTGAAATGTTGTACGTGGACTCAAAGCCCCGTGAGTACTTTGTCAGCTAATACCTTGAGATGGGCACACAGTTGAACAGTACTAGTCCCACGCCCACCACCTCCCCCGCGCCACCCCCCCCCCCCCACCCCCGACCCCCCTTTCAGGCCCCTCATTTTCTTACCTTGTCTTACTGCTTCCACCACCCCTCACACCACCACTCCCAGGATGTAGCCCGTCCACTTCGCTCTTCCACACCCCCAATCCCACCCTCAATCCACCCTCTTCCACTCCTCCAAGTCCGCTTCACAAAGCACCCCAGGCCTCCACCACTGACTCACCCTTGCTGGTCCCAAGCCTCCATGCAAGCTGCCATTCTCCTGCTCCCCTCCCTTTGCCATAGAGTTAAAACAAGAAAAACTGTTGATCTTCCACATAACTGCACAAAGCCAAATACTGCAAGCCACCTTTAAACAAATGTGAACTGGGTGCCTTGAGAGTGCACCACTGACTTTATCCTGAAAGTAGAATGTAATTTTAAAAAATGCTTTATGCTAATGAGTATTCATGGCAAGCTAATATATTACAGATATGAACCTATCACAGGCAGACATAAGGCTCGGCACACTGCAAACATCCCGGTCGGGGGGGGGGGGGGGGGGGGGGGAGCGCGGGGGAGGTGGTGGGCGTGGGACTAGTACTGTTCAACTGTGTGCCCATCTCAAGGTATTAGCTGACAAAGTACTCACAGGGCTTTGAGTCCACGTACAACATTTCAATTTTCTCTGCTGAGAGTGATCTCGGACAATGCCCTTTACAATGTGCATTCAAACCATTGGGAAATCAAAACTTCGCATCCTGCTTAATTAAGTCACCCCAAATGCCACATTTCTGGCTCTTGTGGGCTTCATAAAATCCAGTCCAAACTTTCTCTCTTCACGGATGCTGCCTGAACTGCTGAGTATTTACAGCATTTTCTGTTAGTTGTCCCATTTTATTCTTTGACAGATTTCCTCCTCTTAATGTTTGTTCATGGGATGTGGGCATCGCAGGCTAGGCCAGCATTTATTGCCCATCCCTAATTGCCCTTGAGAAGATGTGGTTGAGCTGCCTCCTTGAACCGCTGCAGCACATGCGGTGTAGGTACACCCACAGTGCAGTTAGGGAGGGAGTTCCAGGATTTTGACCCAGTGACAGTGAAGGAACAACAGCATATTTCCAAGTCATGATGGTGTGTGGCTTGGAGGGGGACTTCCTGGTGGTGGTGTTCCCATGTATCTGCTGCCCTTGTCCTTCTAGATAGCAGCGGTCATGGGTTTGGAAAGTGTTGCCTGAGGAGTCTTGGTGAGTTCCTGAAATGCGTCTTATAGATGGTACACACTGCTGCCACCGTGCATTGGTGGTGAAAGGAGTGAATGTTTGCGGGTGGAGTGCCAATTAAGTGGGCTGCTTTATCCTGCATGGTGTGGAGTTTCTTCAGTGTTGTTGAAGCTGCACTCATCCAGGCAAGTGGAAACTATTCCATCACATCCCTGACTTGTTCCTTGTAGATGATGATATGTAATGAAGTTCATCTATTCAGTTTTTATGGGGAGAATTTTGCCCTTGTCGGGCAGGGGTGGGCGTGGCCGCTCGGGAAGCTGACTGCTGCCCGCAATCAGGCCCCAATTAAGGCCTGCCCAGTGTGAAACGCATGTGGCAGCGCTCAGCGCTGCCTGTGCAGGCGGGGGGGGGGGAGGGCAAGCGGGGCGAGCACAAGCTTCACGCATGCGCGTGAGTGAGCACTTGATAATCTCCCTGAGGTACAGAGCTGCCTTGGGGAGATGAAGAATTTTTAAAAAATGAAGAAATGAAAAATGTTATAAACCATGTCCCCTCATTTGACTGTCCCATGAGCAGGGACATGTTATTTATCAAATTTTAAAATTTTTATTTGCTTTAGGAAACCTCATCCCGCTCGTGGATGAGGTTTCCTAAAAAGTATAAAGGCTGCTTGGCCTTTTTGCCTGTCCACCAACCGTAAGGTCGGACAGGCAGCAAAAAATTTATTTTAACTACCTTGTCCATGGCCTTAATAGGCCTTTTAATTGTCGGTGGGCACGCGCCAGAGTCGGAATATTGCACAACTGCGTGTTGACGTCGGGGCGCTCGCCCAACATCATCGCATGTCAATTTACACTTGAGCAGTTCCGGCGTGGGCCCGCCCACCGAGGTTAAAATTTTGCCCTATGTGGTGTGAGGGCCCAAGTCATAGGTGACTACCAAAGTTGGAAAGATTAAAAGAGACAACAAGGTAAACTATCAGGTCGAGTTTTAAAAGCTGGTAAATTATATGGGGAAAGAGAGATTTTGGGAGCAGGGGAGTTCCACCATTTTGAGATCATGGGCTCGAATATGGATCAGGATTTCAGCACGATAGTAATGTCGCTAATAGAAAGGGTAATTTTGATAAAATAGGATGTGACAGTGGCAGACTTTTTATTTTCGATCATCTGCTCTTTATCCGCACAGTATTTTTGCATGCATTTGTAAACAGCTTCAGTTCTGCTTGTTGGACCACGAAATTTACATATATTCAACTGACTTTCTATTAATTGAGTTGTCATCAGTGGTAAGTTGAGATGCAGTGCATCAGAATAATCCACAGATTTAACAACTCAATGTAAAGTGTATACAGTGTATACAGTGTATAAAGTGTATAAAGTGTTAACAGTTTTGCCACTCTGTTTCAAGCATTTTCCCCTTTGTCTCTGTTTCTATATAGAATAATAATGCATAATAATTACAATATTTAAAAACGCAAAATGATTAAAAAGCAGACTGCACTTGATGCAATTAGGACATCATCAACATAACCTTTAGACTATAAAATCAACAGCAACTAACTGACTACATTTAGCACACTGCTGTAATTGCAAATTGACAACCTACCATTTAGCTAAGATAGCACATTTTCTTTTTCCTTCTATCCACATTATTGAGCAACTGGAAATGATTTTCATCCTGATGTTAGCTGTGGTCACAATCTTTTGACAATGACAAATCATCAGTTGTCTGCTGTAATTATTAAGATACCATCTCATTCATAACATATGAGTCAGTTGCATAGAAATAAACAGACAATTCACCTTCGTATTTTGAGATGTCTCAAAATGCCTCCTACAACCATGGACTTTTGAAGTACAACGACTTATATTATGCAGAGAGAGAAAATAGTCTTTCTGGCCTAGTACCATCCCACAAACTGATTATTTTATTTCAATATTGGCTGAGGAAGAGTGCTGGGTAGATCTGCTGGCAAATTCCCCATTCTCTTTAAAATAGCGTAGAGATACCTTTAGCATCCACGTGAATAGGTAGATGAGTAAATGGTTAAACCTGCCATTTGAAGGATGGCACCTCTGATAATGTAGTACTCCCTTAATTCTGGTGTGTCAGCCGTTGACCCACTTTGTGATATATTGGAGGGCGTTTTGATATATGAAGCTATGACAGCTATTTATAGCATGTGTGATTGAATACACCACTCTTAAGTTGAATGCCAAATACTTGTGGCACACACACTGTGATTAAATGCTCCAGCTTCAAAATCAATGAAAGATGAAGTCCATTCAGTTAGTTGAACTCCTGTATAGTGTTCTGGTCAAATTGATTTTCAGCTTAATCTTATAAGCAGTATGTCTGTACTTGAAAAGGCCAAACCAAATCTCAAAAATGGACACAGAATCAAGAAGCAGCAAATGACAAATCAGTATCTGTATATCACAGCACTGTTCAAAATGGGAAAGCGGGTCACCTGAGTTGGTTTTTTTCTCCTTTTGAGTTGTTAATCTAGAGGGGATTTTATGATTGCATATTTGTTTTCTAGTTATTTTGTTTTGATACCAGGCATTTTTCTATAAATGTTGGAATGTTTCTATAAAATACTTGGATATATATTTGAAGTGCTGTAACCTACAGGGCTTTGGACCAAAGGCTGGAAAGTAGGATAAGGCTGAATAGCTCTTTGTTGGCCAGCATTGACATGATGGGCCAAATGGACTCCTACTGTGCCATAAATTTTCCAATTTCTATGTTTCTAGAGTGGTATAATATGCTCCTTTTAAGACACCATCCGCTAACTTGCAATTCATTTAGGGGTAACATTTCATTTCAAAGTCTATGCAGTAACCTAACAGATCAGAGTGCTTGCTGCAGAACATGCCCAATTATCATTCACGTATATACTACAAAGAATTAGGTAGAAATGGGACATTCAGCCCAACTGACCAATGTTGATGATTATGCTGCTCATGAACCTCTGCCAAGCCTATATCTCAACTATCAGTGTAGCATCCTATTTCCTTCTCCCTCAAGTACTTACCTAACTTTCCCTTAAAGACATCTATGCTATTCATCTCAATTACTCATTGTGGTAGCACATTTCACATCCTCATCTCCTTCTGGGTAAATAAGATTCTCCTGAATCACTTATTGGATTTATTGATTACTAACTTGTATTTATGATCCTTCGTTTTGGACTCCCCCACAAGCAGAATCATCTTCTCTACATTATTATATATATATATATTATATATATATATAAAGTATTTTAATATATCTATCTACTGCTATATATATGCTATTTTATCTGGAGTGTGCATCCATAAAACTTCAATGTGAATAGTATCTCCACTGTATCAAAGTCTTATATAAAATTATGCAGGTGCTGCGCTGTTGGGGATTTGCGAAATGCTGTTTCGTCTATATCACATGCTAATCCTACCTCACATTAATTTTTTTTAAATCATTCATGGGATGTGGACTTCACTGGCTGGACCAGCATTTATTGCCCATCCCTAGTTGCCCTTGAGAAAGTGGTGGTGAGCTGCCTTCTTCAACCGCTGCAGTCCATGTGTGTAGGTACACCCATAGTGCTTTTAGAAAGGGAGTTCCAGGATTTTAACCCAGCTATAGTGAAGGAATGGTGATATATTTCCAAGTCATGATGGTGAGTGACTTGGAGGGGAACTTCTAGGTGGTGGTGTTCCCATGTATCTGCTGCCCTTGTCCTTCTAGGTGGTAGTGGTTGTGGTTTTTGAAGGTGCTGTCGAAGGAGCCTTGGTGAGTTCCTGCAATGCATCTTGTAGATGGTTCACACTGCTGCTACTATACGTCAGTGGTGGAGGGAGTGAATGTTTGTGGGTGTGATGCCAATCAAGTGGACTGCTTTGTCCTGGATGGGTCAAGCTTCTTGAGTGTTGTGGGAGCTGCATTCATCCAGGCAAGTGGGGAGTATTCCATCACACTCCTGACTTATGCCTTGTAGATGGTAGATGGGATTTGGGGAGTCAGGAGGTGGGTTACTTTTTGCACCATTCCTAGCCTCTGACCTGCTCTTCTAGCCACAGAATTTATATGCCTAGTCCAGTTCATTTTCTGGTCAATGGTAACCCCCAGGATGTTGATAGTGGGTGATTCAGTAATGGTAATGCCATTGAACATCAAGGAGTGATGGTTGGATTCTCTCTTGTTGGAGATAGTCATTAACACTTGTGTGGTGAGAATGTTACTTGCCATTTGTCAGCTCAAGCCTGGATATTGTCTGGCTGCATTGGACATGGACTGCTTCAGTATCTGAGGAGTCATGACTGGTGCTGAACATAGTACAATCATCAACGAACATCCCCATTTCTGACCTGATGATGGAAGGAAGATCATTGATGAAGCTTCTGAAGATGATTTGGCCAAGGACACTACCCTGAGGAACTCCTGCAGTGATATCCTGGAACTGAGATGACTGACCTCCAACAACCACAACCATCTTCCTTTGTGCTAGGTATGACTCCAACCAGCAGAGTGTTTTCCCCCTGATTCCCATTGACTCCAGTTTTGCTAGGGCTCCTTGATGCCACACTCAGTCAAATTCTGCCTTGATGTCAATTACAGACACTCTCACCTCATCTCGGGAGTCTAGCCCTTTTGTCCATGCTTGAACCAAGGCTGTAATGAGGTCAGGAGCTGAGTGGCCATGGTGGAACCCAAACTGGGCATCAGTGAGCAGGCTATAGCTAAGCAAATGCCACTTGATAGCACTGTTGATGACCCCTTTCATTAGTTTACTGCTGATCAAGAGTAGACTGATGGGGCAGTAATTGGCTGGGTTGGATTTGTCCTGCTTTTTGTGTACAGGACATATCTGGGCAGTTTTTCACATAGCCAGGTAGATGCCAATGTTGAGGCTGTACTGAAACAGCTTGGCTAGGGGCATGGCAAATTATGGAGCAAAAGTCTTCAGTAGTATTGCCAGAATATTTTCATGGCCTATAGCTTTTGCTGTATCCAGTGCATTCAGCCATTTCTTGATATAGAACAAAGAACAAAGAAAAGTACAGCACAGGAACAGGCCTTTCGGCCCTCCAAGCCTCCACCGATCATAATGCCTGTCAAACTAAAACATTTTGCACTTCCGGGGTCCGTATCCCTCTATTCCCATCCTATTCATGTATTTGTCAAGCTGCCTCTTAAACACCGCTATCGTACCTGCTTCCACCACCTCCTCTGGAATTCCAGACACTCACTATCCTCTGCCTAAAAAACTTGCCCCGCACATCTCCTCTAAAGTTTTCTCCTCTCACATTAAATCTATGTCCCCTAGTAATCGACTCTTCCACCCTGGGAAAAAGCTTCTGACTATATACTCTGTCTATGCCACTCATAATTTTGTAAATTTCTATCAAGTCGCCCTTCAATCTCCGTCGCTCTACTGAGAATAATCCGAGTTTCTCCAACCTCTCCTCATAGCTAATAACCTCCAGACCATGCAGCATCCTGGTAGACCTCCTCTGCACCCTCTCCAACACCTCCATATCCTTCTGGTAATGTGGGGACCAGAATTGCACCAGCATGCCAAGTGTGGCCTAACCAAGGCTCTATACAACTGCAGCATGACTTCCCAGCTTTTATACTCAATACCCCTGCCAATGAAGGCAAGCATGCCATATTCCTCCCTGACTACCTTATCCACCTGCGTTGCCACTTTCAGTGACCTGTGGACCTGTACACCCAGATCCATCTGCCCGTCAATGCACTTAAGGGTTCTGCCATTTAATGTATCATTCCTACCTGTATTAGATCTTCCAAAATGCATTACCTCGCATTGGTCTGGATTAAACTTCATCTGCCATTTCTCCGCCCAAGTCTCCAACTGATCTATATCCCGTTGTATCCTTTGATAATCCTCTTCACTATCTGCAACTCCTCCAACCTTAGTGTCATTTGCAAACTTACTAATTAGCCCAGTTACATTTTCCTCCAAATCATTTATGTATACTACAAACAGCAAAGGTCCCAGCACTGATCCCTATGGAACTCCACTAGTCACAGCACTCCATTCAGAAAAGCACCCTTCCACTGCTACCCTCCGTGTTCTATGACCAAGCCAATTCTGTATCCATCTTGTCAGCTCACCTCTTATCCCGTGTAACTTTACCTTCTGTACCAGTCTGCCATGAGGGACCTTGTCAATGGCCTTACTGAAATCCATGTAGATAACACCCACTGCCCTTCCATCATCGATCATCTTTGTCACCTCCTTGAAAAATTCGATCAAATTAGTGAGACACGACCTCCCCTTCACAAAACCATGCTGCCTCTCACTAATACGCCCATTTGCTTCCAAATGGTAGTAAATCCTGTCATGAGAATCTTCTCCAATAATTTCCCTACCACTGACGTAAGGCTCACCAGCCTGTAATTTCCTGGATTATCCCTGCTACCCTTCTTAAACAATGGAACAACACTGGCCATTCTCCAGTCCTTTGGGACCTCACCTGTAGCCAGTGAGGATACAAAGATTTCTCTCAAGGCCCCAGAAATCTCCTCCCTTGCCTCCCTCAGTATTCTGGGGTAGATCCCACCTGGCCCTGGGGACTTATCCACCTTAATATTCTTCAAGACGCCTAACACCTCCTCTTTTTTGATCTCAACATGATCCAGGCTATCTACACACTCTTCCCTAGACAAATCGACCACTAAGTCCTTCTCTTTGGTGAATACTGATGAGAAGTACTCATTTAGTATCTCTCCAATTTCTTCTGGCTCCACATACAGATTCCCACCTCTGTCCCTGAGTGGGCCTACCCTTTCCCTGGCTACCCTTTTGCTTTTTACATATGTATAAAAGGCCTTGGGATTTTCCTTAATCCTGGTTGCCAATGACTTTTCGTGTCCCCTTTTAACCCTCCTGACTCCTCGCTTAAGCTTCTTCCTACTTTCCTTATATTCTCCACGGGCTTCATCTGTTCCCAGCCTTCTAGCCCTTACGAATGCTTCCCTTTTCTTTTTGACTAATCTCACAATATCCTTCGTTATCCAAGGTTCCTGACACTTGCCATAATTATCCTTCATCCTAGCAGGAACATGCCGGTCCTGAATTCTTATCAACTGATGTTTGAAAGCCCCCCCACACGTCAGTTGTTGATTTTTCCTCAAACATCCACCTCCAGTCTAGATTCCTCAGTTCCTGCCTAATATTGTTATAATTAGCCTTCCCTCAATTAAGCACCTTAACCCGAGGACTCCTGTTATCCTTATCCACTAGTACCTTGAAACTTACTGAATTATGGTCACTTTTCCCGAAATGCTCCCCTATTGAAACTTCGACCACCTGGCTGGGTTCATTCCCTAATACCAGGTCCAGTATTTCCCCTTCTCTAGTTGGAATATCTACATATCACGTGGAGTGAATCAAATTGGTTGAAGACTGGCATCTGTATGCTGGGGACCTCCAGAGGAGGCCGAGATGGATCACCCACTCGGCACTTCTGGCTGAAGATTGTAGCAAATGCTTCAGCCTTAACTTTTGCACTGATGTGCTGGGCTCCTCTATCATTGAGGATAGGGATATTTGTGGAGCCTCCTCCTCCGGTGATTTGTTTAATTGTCCACCACCATTCACGACTCGACTTCACTGGCAGGACTGCAGAGCTGTTGGTTGTGGGATCGCTTAGCCCTATCACTTGCTCCTTATGCTGTTTGGTATTCAAGTAGTCCTGTTTTATAGCTTCACCAGGTTGAAAACTGATTTTTAGGTATGCCTGGTGCTGTCTCCTAGCATGCCCTCCTACAATCTTCATTGAACCAGGGTTGATGATAAGGTAGAGTGGGGGATATTCCGGGCCATGAGGTTACAGATTCTGTTTGAGCACAATTCTGCTGCTGCTGATATCCCACAGCACCTCATCGATGCCCTGTCTTGAGTTGCTAGATCTGTTCAAAATCTATCCCATTTAGTACGGTGGTAGTGCCACACAACACAATGGAGGGTATCCTCAATGTGAAGCCGGGACTTCATCTTGACAACTGTGCGGTGGTCACTCCTATCGACACTGTCATGGACAGATGCAGCAGGTAGGTTGGTGAGGATGAGGTCAAGTGTGTTTTTCCCTCTTGTTGGTTCCCTCACCACCTGCCGCAGGCCCAGTCCAGCTGTTATGTCCTTAGGACTCAGCCAGCTATTGAGCCACTCTTGGTGGTGGACATTGAAGTTTCCCACCCAGAGTGCATTCTGCACCCTTGCCACCCTCAGTGCTTCCTCCAAGTGGTGTTCAACATGGAGGAGCACTGATTCATCAGCTGAGGGAAGGTAATCATCAGGAGGTTTCCTTGCCCTTGTTTGACCTGATATCATGAGGTTTCATGGGGTTCTGAGTCAATGTTGGGGACTCTCAGGGCAACTCCCTGTGCCACAGTATACCACTGTGCTGCCACCTCTGCTGGGTCTGTTCTGCTGTTGGGACAGGGCATATCCAGGGATGGTGATGGCAGTGTCTGGGATATTATTTGTAAGATGTGATTCCATGAGGATGACTATGTCAGGCTGTTGCTTGACTAGTCTGCGAGACAACTCTCCCAATTTTGGCTCTAGCTCCCAGATGTTAGTAAGGAGGATTTTGCAGGGTCAGCAGGGCTGAGATTGCCGTTGTCATTTCCGGTGCCTATGTCAATGCCTGGTTGTTCGTCCGGCTTCATTTCTTTTTTGTGACATTAACAGTTTGTTACAACTGAGTGGCTTGCTAGGCCATTTCAGAGGGCATTTAAGAGTCAGTCACACTGCTGTGGGTCTGGAGTCATACGTAGGCCAGACCAGGCAAGGGCGACCGATTCCCTTCCCTAAAGGGTATTAGTGAACCAGATTTTTCCAACAATCGACAATAGTTTCATGGTCATCATTAGACTTTTAATTGAATTCAAATTCCACCATCTGCGTGGCGGGATTCAAACCCGTGACCCCAGAGCATTACCCTGGGTTTCTGGATTACTAGTCCAATGACAATGCCACCATGCCATCGCTTCTCCACAATGAGGCTTTGCATTTTCTGAGACAAAGAGCTGGGGAAGTAGAAGCAAAATATTTTCACAGGTTGTTACTGTGAGAGAGCAGTCAATCAAAATTCATTAATTGAGAAGGCAAATCCATTTAGTTCCCCTTGAATGTCCAAATGTAAACACTTATCTTGATTTTTTTGCCTTAGAACAAGCTCACTGCTCTCTAATCCTAGTTAGGTGATGCCACTTCTTCACAAAAGGCTAGCAGAAATTTGGAACTGTCTCACCCAAAATGCTATTGAGGCCTGGGGTCAGTTAAAGTTTTCAAAACTGAGATGTATAGAATTTTGTTAGGTCATGTTGGGTTAAGGGATATGGAACAAAGGTGGACAGATGGAGATGAAGCACAGATTAGCCATGATATGACTGAATGCTGGAACAGGTTCAAGGGGCTGAATGTTCAAGGGGCTGTTCCTATATTGGTTGGTAATCAGATTTTGCTTGAAATGGAGTTAGCCTTTGAATGTGGAGAGCAGAGCTTATGATATTTCTAAGGCCCACCTTTTTAATGCTTCAGTTCACTCTAATTCTTCATTTCGAGCCTGAGTCTGAATGGACAACTTTACTCGTGAGATGCAATATATTCCTCCTGTTGATAATACAAGGTTAACTGAAACAATAAAAGTAAGCTGATGCCTAGTATTGAAGCTTAACCATACAATCCTCTCCATAAGGTTAAAGCAGTTATTCCTGAAATTGCAATGAAGGATATTTGTGTTATTTAGATGTAAAGTGTAAGCAGTTGATACAGAGCTGATAAATCTGTACTGTTCCTTACTGCGCCTGGAATATCAAAGAGGTTTGCAACAGATAATAAATTAGCTGTCCTTTAGACTAACAGGCCAATCAAATACATTATCCCAACTAATTTTTCCTGACAAATGTAGTGCCATATTCTTAGGACAACTATGGGTGGACAATACATTTGGTCTTGCCAACGCACTCAAATCCCTAAAATCAACACAGAAATAGTTCAAAACAACAACAGCTTGCATATATACAAAAGGCTTTGAAAGTAATAAAATATCTCAATATACCTCACAGGAACATTATCAGACAACAGATGATACTGAGCCACATAAGGTGATATTGGAGAAGTGGCCAAAAACTTGGTCACTGATAGAGGTTTTAAAAAGCATCTTAAAGGAGGAAAGAGGTGGAGAGAAAATGAGGTTTAGAGAGGGAAAACTTAATGGGAAAAGAGAAAATGTATATAAACGGAATATAAGTATAATATTAAAGAATAATGCAGCACATTATTTGTGTGTTATCTATTTGAAAAAGCTATTCACTTAGTCTCAACCCTCTTTCCTTTCCCTATTCTTTCCCTTTTCCCTGCGAAATATTCCTTTTCAAGGATTTATGTGATTCCCTTCTGGAAGTTATTATTGACTCTGCTTTCACCGACCATTCAAGTAGCGTATTTAAGATCATTGCTCATTCACGACTTTTTCATGCCTTTGAACAACTTTATTATAACTCCCCTTCACCATCTCAGCTTCTGCAGTCTTTCCACAAAACCTGTGCCCCTCATTCCTGTTACCATTCAAGAAAATCTCCTTTGGATCCACTCCAAGGCTTTGAAAGCTTTCCTGAAACCTGGTTCCCAGAGTTGGACATAATACTCCAGCTGGAACTAAGCAAAGTTTTACAAAGGTTTAGCACAATTTCCGTGTGTTAGTAATTTATGCCCCCGTTTATGAAGCCAATGCTCCAAAACGTTTTTTTTGAACAGCCTTGCGAACTTGCTGGCACTTTCAAAGTTTGTGTGCATTCACCCCAGGTTTTTCGGTTCCTGCACCCTCCTTTTAAAATATACCTTTTTGTTTATATTGCCTCCTGCTCATTTTTCCCATCAAAATGCATCATTTCACAGAGATAAAAACAAAAAAACTGCGGATGCTGGAAATCCAAAACAAAAACAGAATTACCTGGAAAAACTCAGCAGGTCTGGCAGCATCGGCGGAGAAGAAAAGAGTTGACGTTTCGAGTCCTCATGACCCTTCGACAGAACTTGAGTTCGAGTCCAGGAAAGAGCTGAAATATAAGCTGGTTTAAGGTGTGTGTGTGGGGGGCGGAGAGATAGAGAGACAGAGAGGTGGAGGGGGTTGGTGTGGTTGTAGCGACAAACAAGCAGTGATAGAAGCAGATCATCAAAAGATGTCAACAACAATAGTACAATAGAACACATAGGTGTTAAAGATAAAGTTGGTGATCTTATCTTGCCGAATGTGCTAATTAAGAATGGATGGTAGGGCACTCAAGGTATAGCTCTAGTGGGTTTTTTTTTTTTGCCTTTTGAAAGTCTATAAACACATTAACAGTGTTACTTTCATCAACTCCATTTCTCTCCATTCCCTTCATCAAAGAACTCGACTAAGCTAGTTCAACATGATTTTCCTTTCACAAGTCCATGCAGACTGTTATTTATTAACCCATAGATTTCCAAGCGTCAATTAATTTTGTCTTAGGATTACTGCCTCTAGGAGTTTCCACACCACCGACGTTAGGCTGACTGACGTGTAATTATTGAGTTTGTTCCACTCCCCTCTTTGAAGAGAGTTGCAGGTTTTGGAATCCTTTGCCCTTTGACATTATGCTGATATCTAAAGAGGATTGAAAGATTGTGATCAGGTCCTCTAATATTTCCACCCTTATTTCACTCAGAAACCTGGGATACACCCCATCCAAAGTTTCTCCTAAGCCAACTGGATGTGTGGGTGTGCAGCAATCCAAGATGTGCAATGCAATAAACAGGCCACAATAAAGGAAAATCAGAAGAAACATCCATCCAGACTGAATGACTTTCTACTTTGAGTGCTGCCAACGTCAACTCCTCTTTATCTATTTTTAGTCTATCCAATTTCTATACTACTTATTCTATTACTGTGACATTAGCAACAACCTTATCCTCAGTGAAGATGTTTTCAAAATACCTCAACCATGTCCTCTGCCTCTAGTAGAAGATCTCCCATTGGTCTATGATCTTCCCCATCTTTTCTTTGAGTGCCTTTTCTCTCAGTCTATGTTTAGAAAAGGCTTCTGTTAACTGCTAGCTATTCTCATATTCTCTCTTTTCCCCTCATATATTTCAGGTCTTCAATTCTGTATTTTCTGTACTCAGCTTGATTCTCTACTATATAATGAACCTGATGTTATCTTAAATCTCATTTCCTATTTCATTTTAATCTCTGTATCTTTAATCATACAGGAAGCTCTGGCTTTGGATGCCCTTTCTTTCTTCCCCATGTGAATTTGTCTATTCTTTATCAAAATTATCTCTATGTTAATGTCTCATGTTTAATTTTACTTGCCAATTTTTAATTCTAATTTCATCTATACCAGGTCGTCTTTCAACTCACCGAAATGATACCCAATTCAGTTGCATGTTTTTATGTTTAGCAATGCTAGATCTAATGATATTATGATCACTGTTTCCTAAATGCCCTCCAGCTAAAACGTGCTCTATTTGACCTACTTCATTCCCCAGAACCAGATCCAGCACTGCTTCCTTCCTTATTAGGCTGGGGAACATGCAGTTCAATGATTATTTCTTAGAAACATTTTATGAATCCTCTCTTCTCATTGCCATTGTGTTTCCAGTCTGTATTATTGAAGAGCTCTATTATTACTACTTGCACCTTCTTGCGTATATAATTAGCTATCCCTAACTAAATATCATATCAAAAACTTTTGCATCTTTCTGAAGTTTGCCTGAAAATTTGCTCATCTATCTTCCCATTATTTGGTGGTCTATAGTACACACTTATCTGTATAATAGTTCCTCCATTGTTCCTTAATTCCAACCAATAGATACTAACTTTGAACCCTCAAATTTATTATCTATTTCTAGCGCTGGAATACTACCATTGATTAATACTGCCACATATCACACTACTTTTTTTGCTTTGCTAGTTTTCATGAATATTTTGTCCCTGGAATAATAAGTTCCCAATCCCAACCTTCTTTGAGCCTGGTCCCCATTATTGCTATCACATCTTAATTGCATGTGACAACTTGTGCTTGCAGCTCACCAGTCTCTTGCTCCAAGCCTTTATGCTTATGCGCTGTAAACATATCCTAGTCTGCCCTGCATTTCTCCCTCCTTTTTCTGAGCTACTCTTTACTGTAGTGCTATTTGTCTCTCTCAGTCCTCGATGCATTTTATTTCTCCCCTTTTATCCTGGTGTCCAACCCACCTGTCCAATTCGTTTAAACCCTTCCCCACAATGTCAAATACCAGCCCCCCCCCACCCCCCACAATGAGGACAATGGCCTGGCCCTTTTGGGGTGCAACCCATCCGTCTTGCACATATCTCCTGCTCCAGAATTGGTCCCAGTGCCCCAGGAATCTGACGGCCTTCCTCCGGCGTCATTTTTCCAGACACTTGTCTTATCTTAATTGCTTCGATACTCACTAGCACATGGTATCTGAAGCAATCCAACACTGCTACCTTTGGAGTCCTGTTCTTTAATATCCACCTTATCTGCCGAAACTCTAACTGCAGGACCTCGAACCTTTTCTTTCCTATGTTGTTTGGTTCCAACATGAAACATCATTCTTGGCTGTTCCCATTCACTCAGCAGAACGTTTAGCACCTGCTCCATGATATCCTTTAGCCTGGCACTGAGGAGGCCATACACCAGCAGGAAGGTTGCAAAATGCCTGTTCATCCTTTGACCCTCCACTGCTGCACTTTGCACAAAATCTCCTAGTGCAGTAGTGAGGATGTGCTCCACTATTGGAGGTGTGGATGATACATATGTTTTAATGATTCATAAGCCTGGACAGTAGTCAGTCAAACAGATCACACAACTCCAAACATTAATTAACCAAAGTTAACTTTAATGATTTAACATAACAAACACTGCATTGTAACAGTTCACACAAGCATAAAGACAGCAGCAAGCAGAACATACAGCCTTCAAACCAACATTGAGGCAGCATAATGATCAGCTCTCATATGCATTTGATTCTTCTTCTGATGGGCATCCTCCTCTAGGTGGAGCTTTGGTAGGCTCTAGTCGATTGCAGTGCTTCACCTGCATGGGTTCTTTTTATGTTGATGCTGCCACTTGGGGTATAAGCAAAAGTTACCGGAAGATTCATTGTGAATTGTTGGGCCCCACCAAAGTCAGAGAATGGAAGCAGAGGGAGCCGGAAAAAAAAACAGCGCTGGTCAGCCGGCCAGTTTTCTGATTCAATTCTTGGTGTCGGCCATATTTGGTTGGGATGGGCTTGTTTGGGCAGTACTAGCCATCCCCACAAGGCAGACAGTCATAAGGCTCATTAAGAATCTTGTTAAGGGCACTGAATTTTCCAGTCAGCTTCCAATTTCCCGATCTGATGGGGGAGGGGGCTGCAATTTACTTGCCTGGAAGTGTGCGGCCGGCACCATATTGGCCTCCAGGTAGCCCACCATGCCTACCTGGTTGTGGGTGCAACCAAAGGCCACCCTGTAGAGGGATTCCGTGCCTGCCCCATCATCCAGCCACCCTACCCCACGGTGGTGGCTTTGCTGCTTTTCAGTTTTTTTACTTTAAACTTAAAATAGTTAGTGCGAGGGTATCTCCGTGTTGAAGCGCCCTCTCAGTTACATATGCTTTACTGCAGCCTGCTGCTCAACTCAAGCTGTGAGGTATCTGATTGGCTGTCCTGCTCTTAGAGCCCAAACGTAACTGGACAGGGAACCTGTCTCCTTGACGATTAACGGGCGTCTCTGTGGAATTCCCAGGTCAGTGACTGTTTCCTGGCCCCAAAGTGAAACTCTAGCCCTGAAAGTCTGTTATCGTGAGTTTATCTTGGGAATTGTCAGCTTCTGACCTGAGAAGAGACCTTGCTGGAGGCAATGATCTTTTGTTGAAAACACTGGCTTTATTGTACGTGCCCCGACCAGGGGTGTTTTTGGAGGGTGAGGGGACACGTAAAATAGGGTGGGTGCCCACCCAAAATAGGGTGGGTGCCCACCCCCCCACCTTCCAGCCCATCCCCAAGCTCGTCATACGGAGGGGGGGTGGGTACCAAAATTGGTAGCCCACCCACCATATTCAAATAAGTAAGCAAAGGTCAATTAGGCTTGTTATCGAGCCAGATTACCCCGATAAAACGCTGCCCACCTCATAAAATGTTTTGCGTGTGCAGTCATGTGGGAAGAGGCGGTCTGGTTTTTAAAATATGTTCATCAATTGGCAGGAAGGGAGGTGGGGTTTGATCTCTGGGGGCTGCACTTTGTGTATTGGTGATTTCCACCCCCCCCCCCTTCTTTCCTTACCGCTGCAGCCTTAAGCCCACCCCCTCCATGTCCCCATGCACCCTCCCCCCCATCCCCCTCCACTCCCTGACCTACCCAAACTGTCCCTACCCAAGGCCCTGAACTTACCTGCTCTGAGAGTCCATGGACCTTCTTCTCCTGCAGTCCTGGCAACAGCCACTTACACACGTGGGTGGGGGGAGGTGTAGTATAAAGGATTAACAGGTGGAATATGCTAATAAAAGGTATAGATGATTATGTACCACTGACACTAGCCAGTCATGTGCTAGACTTTCTCGAGGGAGGTTGGAATCATGCCTAACAGCCTCATGTCTACTCTGTAACCTGTTCAGATGCAGGACTAATAAAGGAGTGTTAAGCATATACCAGAGTATCAGAGTATGACTACAGTCAGCCTAAGTATCATGTCCCAAGCCTAGTGTGCAAGACTAAAGAACAGTTTCCTGACTGTCAAAGTCTTGAATTTCTTAAATGGAGGTTCCTTAAGCAGATTTCTCCTTCTGCTTTGTAAACATAATTTTCCCTGAACAATGACCACTTTAAAATGGCCTAACTTTCCACTGCAATGGCACTGCGCAACTCAGGCAGAGAATTCATCCCCACTTGTAGACCTTCTTCCCGCCACAGCCAGGATGTTGGAAAATATCGGTCGGCGCTTTTTCAGGCTGGTTCCCTGGTTGCTGCCTTGCTAGACTTTTGATTTTACAACCCACAAATTGCAGAACTTCATTGGGCTGTCCTTGGGAAATTTCCCTCGCATCTCTAACAAAAATCTCATTCTGCCTTCGCTCTTCGGCCTGTCTGGCCAGTTGTACAGCTTTGCTTAAATTTAAATCTTTCCGAGATTGCACGAAGTCAGAGAGATCCTCATCTAAATTGTCAATGACTATGTCTGATCAGGTCATCTTTCAGTGATCCATACTCTCAATTTTCAGCTTGGTGGTACAATTCATAGATGAATGAGCCAATCCCTTCCCCCTGTTTTTGACTGCGCTGATTAAGTTTCACCCTCTAAATAATGGTATTTTTATGACGAGTGAAGTATGAGTCAAAGACTCCAGTGACATCCTTAAGGAAGCTGTCTCTTTGTTCACCCTCCGTCTGGCTGTTGGATCCTGGTCACGAGTTTAGTTGGACTAATGGATTTGGGGGCAAGCTTGTTTCAGGATGACCCAGTTGGCACCACAGACAGAGCACATCAGTAGACAATTCTTATGCAGAACATATTTTATTTATTTACAAAGGAATTCAGCAGCTACACTTGTGTGTTTACACCTAAAACCTTGTCTCTACATTACAGACTCTTACTCTAGATTACTGACTACAGACTACAGACTACTAAGTTAGCCCGTGCTACTCTGCAATTGGGTAACAAGATCATGTGATCTTCCATTATAACATTCTTATTAAAGGTATATTACACATAAGATTACCACATTCCTCCCCCTTTATTCAGAAATATATTTTACAGTTACAAATACAATTCTTCTCAAAATATTAAGTTATTTACATGAATAAGTAATTTCCAAATCCATCCTATTGAGAGGGTTTCCTTATGCGTGTAGAACGTCTCAGCTCCTCAGCTTCAGATGCTTTATCAGGAGCCTCCTTTTCTGGAGTTGTCTGAACATCAGGTTCTTCAGTGAGCACCTGCAAATCTGTTTCCTCAATTCTTGCAGGTACAGCCAATCCTTCAGTCACCTCTGTACCCAGTTGAGTTCTTTCAACAGGAGATGTTGATGCAGATGTGAACACTGGAGGAATCATTTCCTGATATCAGTTTCTCTCCTCCTTATATGATCTATATGTCTCCGTATAATTCAACCCTCTACTTTCATGTGATAAGAAAGAGGTCCAGTAATTGTACTTATTTCACTTGATAATCACTTAGGTCCTTCACCAAAATTTTTCACATATACTGTCTCTCCTATGGTGAACTTTCTGTCATGACTATGCCAATCATGTACAATTTTCTAACTTCCCTGACTCCTTTCCACTTTTCTCCTTAAATTTGGCATTATTAAGCTCAATCTTGTTCTGAGACAATGATTCATCAACAATTCCGCAGGTGTGACACCTCTTGTCATGTGAGGGGTGGTTCTATGATGGAAAAGAAAACCTGCTAACTTGGTCGCTATGGAGTCTCCAGTTAATTTCCTCATGCCATTTTTGAATGTGTGAGCTGCTCACTCTGCCAGTCTATTTGAAGAAAGGTGGTATGGTGAAGTTTTTACATGAGTGATACCATTGAGGCTGATAAACCATTGAAACTCAGCACTCATAAATGCCATGCCATTATCTGATACGACCACTTCTGGTAGTCCATTGATGGGTGAAGCATTGTCCTAGCTTGTCAATTGTAGCAGAAGGCGTTGGTGACTTTACCTCATGTATGTCCATCCATTTTGAGTGAACATCAAAAATAACAAGAAATATTGTTCCCATAAAAGGTCCACATGATCAACATGCAATCACACCCATGGCCTTCCTGGCCACTCCCATGGGTGTAACAGGGCTGTTACTGACACTACATACAACTTTTTACTAAGCTCTCTATTTCTTCATCCATTCCAGGCAACCATAGATAACTGCGTGCTATGGTCTTCATTCATGAAATACCTGGATGTGCACTATGTAATTCAGTTAACAATGGCTTTCGTCCTTTTGGAGGAACAATCACTCTAGCTCCACATGCTACAAGGGAACTGCTTCAATGATTAGGATGGAAATTCTACTTACAATTACTGTTGAGAAATGACCTGATCTCAGTTCACTCGATTCCCTTTCTTGCTATTCTTGCTTTTTTTTCCTCGCCCTTTCTTGCTTTTTTCACCTCGTCGCCAGTTTGTTGCATCCTTGTCACTAGTTTAGTTGAACTAATGGATCCGGGTTGTATGCTTGTTTTGGGATGACAAATTAGTACCATAGAAATAGCAGTTCAGTAGACACATGTAGAATACATGTGTTCTTATGTAGAACACATTCTATTTATTTACAAAGGAACTCAGCAGCTACACTTGTGTACTTACAACTCAAACCCTGTCTCTGCATTACAGGCTCTTACTCTAGACTACTAACTACTGACTACTGACTACAAACTACTAAGGTAGCCCTTGCTACTGTGCTATTGGGTGATAAGATCATGTGATCTTCTATTATAACATTCTTCTTAAAGATTTAATACACATCAGATTACCACACTGGCCCGTAAATCATCTGCTATACTCCCAACAGCGCATAACAGAGTGTTAACTTGAATTTTGTTCTCTTTATTCGCAAGACTGAGGCGTTGTGGTACCGGATAAAACATCCTCACCAATTTTGCCATTGCTCAGCCTTTCTGGGGCCTTCTATATTTTGAAATGATTCTAGTAGGGGAAACATAGTAGCCATTTCTCACCCTGATCTGAGGTTCTCTTTTCTCACACTGCTTATCTTACCAGTCATTGGGCTGACTTTGTTATTTTGTTGTCTCTGGTGTGGCTGCTGGGTTGGCCTTGAAGCCCTTCATGCACTGAGCTGCACTGTTGTTAAGTTTTACTTAAGGCTTTTCCCTCCATTTTCTACTGTTTCTCTGTGGGTGTCGTCACAGCTGCCAACACCTACTATCATGGTTTCATCTCAGGAGTCATTAGCTCCTTACACGAAAAATGACCTTGCTGGAGGCAATGGTCTTTTGTTGAAAACACATTCATTTATATACTAACAAATTACAAAGGTTAAACAAGGCCAAGACATAGCTGGAGCTACTCTCTACGATGCTCCTCAGTCATCTTCTCACAGTGAGTGACATCACTGTGACAGAGCTCCTTACGCATATGCTCAGTAGCTATCATTAGATTTAACCCTTTAACCTATGGAGATTTATATACCACTGTCTAATCTGCCTTTTGTCCAATCACCCAATGCTGTTTAACATTAATGATGGACAGTTGGCTGTTTGATGTACATCACTCAACTTCCTTACAGATTAAATGACCTGCAACCCTTCACCCATAGCCGGTCCCTTCACTTCATTGGTTCCAGACAATAAAATGTGTAGGCTTCTCCTATCAGTGTCCAAGCTCTCTTGAAGCCTCACTTTATACAGACATATCCTGTCCTTCCCCGTGAATTACAATGGCCTCAGCAACCTTCAGCCAATTTGTTTTAACTTCACTCATTTCACTCTCATCAATTGTTTCTGCACCAATTTCTGCACAGGTTGACTTTTTGTTTTCTGTATTTCTGTGTCTTACTTTCATCTCATTCTACTCCATTTTAATGAAGAAGTGTTTTCTGGACTAAATGCTGAAGGAGTATGTGTTGCATTAGTTCATTCCTATCTGGTCAGGGAACTGAAAACCCTTGGTTACCTGAAGGCACATAAGTCTCATATTATGTGCAAGTTGTCTTATCACTGATTTGGGTGGATATTCACGTTAAGTTGAGGTTACCTGCCAACTTTACAACGTGCTTTTCTTGAATTGGAAAATAATCTTGTCACATTATGACTATCAATGACAGTTTCATGGTTGTGATTACTGAGGCTAGCTTTCAATTTCAGTTCTTTAAATTATTAATTTGAAAGCACCATTACTTCTAACTTATCTCTTCTCTCATGCGATGGCTCTGCAATGCCTATATTTTGAGTGATGTACAATAATAATCATAAATGGACATAATGGGAAAGGGTCCAGTGATCTTTGACCTTTCAAACTTGCTGAGACTGTTTACTTTTTGCACACTTCTGGAAGCATTTTTCAAAGCCTGTCTCAGATATGTTCCTTTTCTTTAATTTTAAGAAAAGAGATGAAATAATATCCTACAATCCATCATACTTAGTGCTGCAAAACCAATTCTGATTTACCCACTTCTCCCCTTGTAAATGAGATATTAAGTTCCAACTGACAAGCAGTGAAAGCTTACATTTTCACACTTTAATGCCACTCCACTAATAGAGCTGCCTGGTCCATAAGCATTGCTTCTAATATCAAAAAAAAAAGCCAGAATCACCCATTGATGCATCCATCTTTCAGCAGTGGAATTTGATCTGACTTCTACTTTCATGTTCGTCATAACAGGCAGTGAGAGCTGACACAATTAGGGTCAGAAATAGCAGAATAACATTTCCAGAGGCATATATCCTCCTATTTAACACTGACCTGAAAGCCATAATCATTCTAATACAATGGCACTTCAGTTAAAGCTGCATGAGTAGCTGAAGGAGTCCTGACACCTGCCATTAGCAAATAGAATTCTTAGCAGACTGAATAAAGAGAGCACTGTGTCTTTCATGTGTTTTTCATTGGAACTTGCTCTAGTTTGTCTGTTATCCTGTGGTATAATACACTGCAGTGTGTGTGTGTGTTATCCTGTGACAATGTAACACCTACTGATGTGGATTAACCTCATTATATCACAGCCCAGGCTCTACATAACATAATAAAATCAGAAAATTCTGAAAAAAAACTCAGCAGGTCTCTGTGTAGAGAGAAACAGAGTTAATGTTTTGAGCCCAATATGACTCTTCTTGGGAGCTGTTCCAAAGCATACCAAAGAAGATTCAAAACATTAACTCTGTTTCTCTCTCCACAGATAATGCCAGACCTGCTGAGTTTTTCCAGCACTTTCTGTTTTTATTCAGATCTGCAGCATCTGCAGTATTTTGCTTTTATTCGTTGTAACGCATTCTGGCACATGGTCCATCTATTGCAGAGCACACTGCATTCTGTTTTCTGTACTATATATAAACTGCACTGCATATCTTCTGTTAAAAAGGTGAGATGTGGCTTTGCAGAAGAATTATGTTGCATTCCACCATTGCTAGGATTTTTGGATAAAATGACACTTTGGATAAAGCGGTTTTGTTGGGATTTTTGGGTCCTAATCACTCTGCTCAAATATTTGCTGCAGTTAATTTAAAAAAAAATCATTTAAGGGATGTGGGCAGCACTGCCCAGGTCAGCATTTATTACTTGATCACTCCCATCACTCATTGCTATAGAACTGAGTGGCTTGTTAGGTCATTTCAGAGTTAACCACATTGCTCTGGGTCTGGAGTGTAGGCCATACCAGGTAAGGACAGCAGGTTTCCTTCCCTGAAGGACATTAGTGAACCAGATGGTTTTTTACAACAATTGGCAATGGTTTGATGGTCATCATTAGACTTATAATCCCGGATTTTTATTGAATTCAAATTCCACCATCTGCCATGGCATTACCCTCGGTCTCTGGATTACTAGTCCAGCAACAATATCACTACGCCATCACCTCCCTGCAGAAAGATCTAGCTACAGAATATAAATGGATAGGGGGAAAATGCATGGGAATGAGATGAAGGTGGATAACTCCAGGACTAGGACCAGCTCAGAGTGCTGGCACAATGGGTCAAATAGTCTGCAATGCTGTCATTTCTATAAGTTGGTGATTTTCTATGGAGTAGTCAGAGGGATAGAGATAGCCAGAAGTCATTTCATAAAGTTAAAGCATGTGTTAACAACAAGAAAACTGAAGCTTGTAGCAAGGGAAAAACTCATAAGATTTTACATTCTGTCCACTTGCCTGCCTGCCCAGAAGCCCAGACAATAATAAAAAAAACATCAGTGGAAGAAAGTGGAGACCTTTGAAACCTGGACACTAAAACGCATGCTATAAAAATCAAATTACAAATCATAAGACAAATGAAGCGGTGCTTGAAATTGCAAGAACTAAAAGAAGTGATATTCAGATAGGAAAATGTCGGTATTTTGGCCATTTGGTCTGAGGCAAAAAGCTAGGGAGGTCACTCCTGGAGGGTAAAGTGGAGGGCAACAGGAAGCGGGGTTGACCTAGGCATAGCTGGATGATGGATGTCACAGAGCAGTTGCAAATGAGCTACAGTGGATGGGTGAGGATGGCGCAAAACAGAGGAGCGTGGCATCCCATGACAAAGATCTCCTGGCAGGAGTAGCTACAGGCAGGACAGGGCAAAGGGAGTCAGAAAACATCTACTGTGGTGCAAACACTTCTTTATTTATTCACACAGGACATTTCCTGTAGGTTCAAGCATTTATACGATATCACCAAACAAAGCAAACTGTGCTATGAGATATTTAATGGGGTGAGTGTGTTCCGTTAATATTTTATAACTTTCTCTTATTTGTTTCTGACTGACAAGAAATCTGTCTAAATGTGGTACTTGAAGCATAACTTACTCTGTGATGAATCACAATTGTGAATATGGAATTTAACCCATCCCTGATTACTGTTTACTGTCCTCAAACTCCTCTTTGCTTTGTCAAAGGCAGTGACTATAACAATTGGAAAGACAGGCCTCTGGTTAGCAATTTTTCATAATGATTAACAAGCATATCGTTTACAACTGTTTCAAAATTACTTCAAGTCAAAAATGTGAAGAGGAGAGGGATGACTGAAGCAGATTGAAGAGTTGACTGTGTCAATGGTAAGTTAATCGTATTATCAAGGTTAAGCATACACAGGTGAAGGGAATTGATTATTAGAGAGCTTGAGCACATCTTAAGAAAGACTTTACTGGTTTTTTTATTTGTTCATGGGGTGTGGGCATTTATTACCCATCCCCAATTGCCCTTGCTCATTTAAGAGTCAGCCACATTGCTGTCAGTCTGGAATCACATGTAAGTCAGACCAGGTAAGGACAGCAGATTTCATTCCCTAATGGGGGTTAGTTTTATGACAATTGGTTCACAGTTATCATTAGACTTTTTAATTCCAGATTTTTATTGGATTCAAATTCCACCATCTACTGTGGTGAGATTCAGACCCAGGTTCCCCAGAGCATTATCTCTGGGTTTCCAGTC
Source organism: Carcharodon carcharias (assembly GCF_017639515.1). Lineage (NCBI taxonomy): Eukaryota > Metazoa > Chordata > Chondrichthyes > Lamniformes > Lamnidae > Carcharodon > Carcharodon carcharias. The sequence continues at coordinate 32,066,332 of NC_054491.1, read as the reverse complement.
CAGTGACAATGCCACTACACCATCACCACCCCCATACAAGGAAAGACTTATTAATTTGTCTAGTGTAGTAGTTATCACATTTGATTTCCATGCCCATTTAAAGGATTGGTAACTTGTTTATTGGTTAATTTATTAATTAGTTTATTTTTATTGGTTCTCAAAAAAAAGTATAATAAAAATCTCAGTGGAGTCAGTGGTGTAATGGTGATGTCACTGTACTAGTAGTCCAAAGGTCTGGGAATGTGGCTTCAGATACCACCACAGCAGCTGGTGGAATTTAATTGATTGGTGCCAGTGCGTTGTTGGTCTACATGTATGATTCTAATTTCATGATATTAATTTAATGAGCATGCAAGAGGTCCAGGGTTCAAATCCCAGATGAGCCCTCATGTTGTCACTTTTATTCCAAGTCACCAAGTGCATTTTGTTAATTTGTTAATATAATTATTGTTTGCTCAGAAGAGTATAAAAAATGACTTGGAACACTGAGTGTCGGTAAGTAGGAGGCAGACACATACAATGCTGCATTCTGAACATAAACCAACTATTAAGAAAAGGATTTGTGCCTAGTTTCAAAATTCACCATATAGCTTGGGATCCAATTAACAGACTGGGGGGTTGTGGGGGATCATTCAACAGTGTGTTAGACCAAGGCACTCCAAGTGTGTTTATTGCTTACACCAGTGTTCGGCATGAACGATACACCCTTCCTAACTGATTGCCAGTGTTGTGATTGTAATTCCATGTGAGGGTCTCTCTGAAACATGTTGTATGACAATGTTAGAAATGCAGATCCCTTTAAGAATAAACCAGAATAGGCTTCAGAGTGAATTGAGAGCAGGTGGTGCGCATTGAAGCCTGCACTTAAAGAGCTGGGTTTTACCCCAGGAGGGGGGCTTCTACTTCTGGGCAGCGAAGGGATCCTGAAGGGAAGAATGGAAGCTGGTATTTGTACTGAACTATAGTTTAACAATAAAACACTTGTGATTCACAAGAATGTCTTTTACTGCCTGATTTGGTAAATGAATATCCACCTATTAGACATTGTGGAACACAGGAACTGATGATTCTGTTTTCCTTTGGTAATTTAAATAATGTGGTGAATTACCCACCATTAAATCACAAATGATGTGGTAACATGCTCGGAGTAGATCCTCCATAGCTCATGGTCTGTATACACTAGATTTTCCTGAAATGGCTCCTATTGAGTATTTCTCCCCAGTCAGATACCCCAGATTATGGAGTAGAGTTCCACAGGTGCCTGAGCCCACTAGTAGATGTCGAGAGCCTGTTTTCCCTGGCTGGAAAGTTTAGACCAAGCAGTCATACCCTCAGGATAGGAGGTCAGCCATTCAGGATTATGTTATGATCCTAGATCAGATCCCCAAGTTGTCAGTACGAGTCAGTTAGGGACTGATAACGTTTTGTTTAAAGTACACAAAATTTAAGATTCAAGACACTTGCTCAATGAATAAAGCCATAAGATTCCATGAGTTTTGAACAGACAATAAACTTCACTATACAAGGCCAGAAAGATAAAACAATTTACAGTACCTATCTTATACTCTAACCTTCATGGCAAATACGAGGTACATGTGAATTAACAGGCAAACTATGGTTAAACGCACCACACTGCACAATAAATTGTATATGAAACCAAGACAGAGTCCATGGATTTCTCAACAACACATTCAATAACACTCTGAGTCAACCAATCTCACTGAAACTCTGTCTCTCTCATAAGGAATTCCAGGCTTCTCCTTGGAAGAGATAACCGGGGAATTCTCTCCGAAAGTTACTCCAACTCAGACAACATCAACGGCGGTCCACCTCACAGAGTTTCAATCCCGTCTCCTGAGATTCTGTTCTCCTGGATTCCCAAGTATTCACTCAAGCAACAACTCACAAGCACATTTCAGGTCTTTGGCATTGCTGAGCAGCACAATACTGGGTACCTTTGCCCCAATGGCCCGAACCGCCAACATTCCACTGCCTTCTTGGATCTTCAGAGCTTCTCCTGAGACCTCCTCAATTAAAGTCAGCCATTTACCTAATTGGCAACTGTGTCTCTGCTTCTTTCTTCTGGGACCTTTTCCTGCCCCTGTGCCCTGTCTGGGACTCCTCTTTTGGGATCTCTCCCTGCCCCCTCTGCTTTTTTTTTTTTTGGACTCTCCCTGCTCCAGGCCTGGGACACTTGTTTTCAAAGGCGTTCAACTCCTGGTCACATGACCCAGGTTTTCACGCTGTTTCCTTTTATGCACAGGTATGCCCGGCAGGTCATTGGCCCAAAGAACTTAAAATTTTTTAAAAAGCAGAGATGAGCATGTGCAGCCCACTCCCAGTCCGCGCACGAGTGGGAACTCTGAGGTCTGTTGGGATTTGGAGTTCCTGACCTCTGCCCTTGCCCTCCAGTTAAGTTGGACTTTGCTCTCAGGAGAATTTTCTTCACTCAGAGGTTTGTGAATCTGTGGACTTTTCTACTCCAGAGGGATTGTGGACACTCGGTCACTGAGTATATTTAACATTGAGATGGATAGATTTTTGATACAATAAGAATCACGGATATGGAGATAGAGCAAGATTAGCCATAGCCTTATTGAATGGCAGAGCAGGCAGAGGGGCCAATTCCTGCTCCTAACGCTTATATTTCTCAAAGCTTTGATCATTTATCATCTGCAAGGCTAAAGGGGGGATGTTGGCCTTTATTCAACTGTCTGCAGGAAACAGACATTGCAGCTGTGGTTAAGTTGATGGCAATTGGGATTGAGACCATGATAATACAATCCAAACATTTATATAGCCCCTTTATATCAGGTGCTGCCAATACTTTGCATTAGTTTGGGGAAGTAATTTAGAGACGCTCCCTTTGTAATCAGTATTGCACAATGTATTATTTAGTCCACTGCTCCCCTGCCCCCCACAGCCCCCAGTTGAATGCCCACTGCTCTGGTCAGAGAGAACTGAAGGGTTAAATTTCTGTGGAGGTTCCTCTACTTGGTTACTACGTGGAAAAGCTGAGAAAACTCTGGAAAAAGAGGTTTAAATGGCTTAAATGCTATTATTTGGGGAGTTCCAAGGCTCTTCCATTGAATTGCAGTGGAAGAATGGAGAATCCCCATGGAATCTCACCAACACCATTTCTTAGCAGAAACTTTGTCACTCAACTCTGGACCTGTACTTTAAAAACAAGTTGAAAATCAGGACATCCTGAAACTGTATGTTTTGCCTTTCAAGATCAAGAACATTGAGGACAATTGTTGTGCTCCTACTCCTAGTTTTAACTGAAATATCTATTAAGTAACAGAGTAGAAGACAATACAATCTGAATAACAACTTTATAGTGCCAAGTGCAGGAGTCATTACTACTGATCATTACCAGCAGCCATAGTCAGCGACTGCTTTCTTAGGCATGGATCAGGATGCTCCACAGACTGGGATATCTGAGGAATGTCCACAACAGATTTCCTGATCAATTTTGACAGTTCTGCACAAAGATACACTAGCAGAATGCTTAATGTCAGCTCCCAATTGATAGCACAACTGGATTAATAATACAATATTAATTGTTAAGATGCACAAGTTGATAACACAGGTTGCGGTCTATTAGATTTCTGTACTCTCTATAGCTACTCAGCTTCTTTTTGATTTGTCATCAGTCATGTAGAAAACCTGACATCAGAATTCACCCCTGGACCCATCTGTTGTGATATTGCTTTAAGAGAGAATGTGCTAATGAGTAAGTAGCCAGGATGTAAACCATGTGACCAGCATTGGTGCGAGGAGCTTTCAGTTTAGCTAGCAGAATGTGGTACGAAGCATAGAAATACAACCCTTCCTGTCCCCTACCTGTATTTTGGAGATGGTACAAAGTAGTGATCCGTGGCCATGTGCTTTCCCAGGATGCTTCTGTGCTCTACTTTAATAGACCTGTGTACTTCTGCGCATTAAATTTTAAAATTGTGGAGATGTAGAGGATGATTTTGACTTTACTCCTAAACAGGCGGAGTGGACCAGCCGCCTGACGTAGGCACCATCATTGAAATGAATAGAATACCAAATAAAAACATTCTGTAAAGAGTAGATGGTCCACTCTGCCAGATTACCATTTAGGTGGAAAGGAAAAAAACCTAACCTGCAAAGTCAAGACCAATGCAGTAACCAGTGCGCTGCACATTGTGCGGAAGAGGGAATGAAACTCCTGTGAGCTGTGATCTGTGAACGAAGAACAGCACCAATACAGAAACGTCAATGCAACAAAATAACAAGTGCAAACTCCTCACGGTGTTTATTCTTCCCGGAATGGGCACTATCCCTTCTTCCAAACGGATTCAATTCACAAGGGTCTGCTGCACTTGTATGAAATTTTAAAAAAAACAACTGATAAAGCTTCTGTTTTGAGTGTTAAACTAAACCCCCCCACAGATGAAATGATACGTTGACATGAAAAAAAACAGAAACCAAGTTTAACAAAAAAAAATCAATTAAATCATTTAAGAAATGCCAAAGTTAAAAAAAGTAAAACTCAAGTCAGCAACTTCATAGAATGGTTACAGCACCGAAGGGGGCCTTCCAGCCCCTTGTGTCCATGCCAGCTCCCTGCAAGAGCAACGCAATTAATCCCATTCCCCCTCCTTTTCCCCCATACCTCATATAATTTTGTTAATCTTCCAGTGCTTATCCATTCCCTTTTGAAACCTGCTTCCAGCACAGTTTCAGACAGTGCATTCCAATTCCTGATCATTCGCTGCATTAAAAAATATGATTTGATGGCTTGTTACAGAATGTAACACTGTTTAGGAAGCTGCAGTTATATAAGTGTAAAAGGAAAGGAGAACAAAGAGGGGTAAAGTCACAAATCAGACAAACAGTAAATTCAACCTCGATGGAAAGCGGTGGGATTCTTCTGCAGAAATTATCTCACTATTCCACAAGGTGGTGCTGCTGAGTTGTTCAAGAATCATTGTGGAACAATCGGTGCTGTTCGAGTCCAGACACCGTTGCAGTCACACCAGCGATTACAAGTGGTGTGGCAGTTTGAAAATTAGCTGCACTGCTGACACAAAGGAACCCATTCAAATAGTAAGTGACTGCTGTTGAGCTTTACACATGTCAACAGGCTGGAGGGAGGTGAAGGGGATCTCAGAATGTGGCCAGGGCACCAGAGGGTGGATGGGCACCTACATAGCCTCTCAAAAGTGACAGACTTTGGCACGAAATTTGTTGATCTCGTAAGATTTTATTAACATTTTAATTTACCTATGCTAAGATTGCCACCATGTACTTTTTCTGGGGTCAAATCAAGGCCCTGTCCACCCTCTCAGGTGGGTGTAAAAGTTCCCACAGCATTAGTCTAAGGAAATGAATAAGGGGGTTCTACCTGGTGCCCAGCCAACATTTACCCCAACATTTAACAATGTGGCCAGAAACAGCTGATCCAGTCACTAGCACATTGCTGTTTATGGGATCTTGCTGCGCATAAATTGGCTGCTGCGTTTCCTATATTACAACAGTGACTACATTACAAGAGTATTTCATTGGCTTTGAAACACTTTGGAACATTCTGTAGTCCTGGTAGCTGCTATTTAAACTCAGGTCTTTCTTTGACCTCCTATGACATCAGGATAGATAAGCCTTCTCTTTACTCAAGACTTGGCCCTAAAATTTCATTTACATTTCCCTGAGTGGATTCTGGTTGATGGAACCCAATTGTCTTTTGGATGCTGTGCGTTGCCTGTAACTTTCCCTCTGATTCAGCAACCCCTGTCCCATCGTATCATCTCCCAACCGGGCAGCAGACAGGTCCGATTAGCCAGAGCAGGGGACACAGGCATGTCAATAGCTGCAAAGCCATCACACGGCCCAGTGTGAAATGATCCAGGCTCCAGATGCTGTTATATGGCGCTATGACTCAAGGTGCAGTGAACTCCTCTTAATTCAAACCTCCTCAATCATCTAGTAACTGAACTTGTTGTTGTGTGATTTCTGTTGCTTAATTTAGTTGACAATTTGCAGTGCAAAAATGACTTTGTGTTATCAGTACACCTGTGCTTCTCAATATTCTGCCAGGACTGCAAAACATTGCCAGACGACTTTGTGCAGATGACAGAGGGTCTGTGTTTTGACATGCCAGTTGCAAATGCCAATCAGAATTTAAGTACAGGCATCAACCCCATTGTATTTCCCATCAGCCTTTGTTTGGGCCTTTCCTAGTGCTGATAAGCAGGATTCCAGGAACATTCCTGGAGTCTGATTACTATCCTATCCAGTTATTTGTGAAACAGTACGGGCATCGTGAACTGGCACAAAGTGAAGGCACCATGGCTTCTCCAGGTTATCAAATAGTAGCCTGAATTATTCCCTTTACATAATCCGACACTGCCTGTACAGTCATGGAGTAGAAGTTGTTAATCTGTTCCTATTCATGTATGCTGTTAGGGTTCTTGATGTTGTGATGTGATGTACCTTTTAAGAGAAAGTGTCTTAAACTGTTATCCATCATTACCCACTCAAGATGTAATGTACAATCCAATGACCCTGCAGGCAGAACGAAGCAGCAGTCCTGTAGGTCAGATGTGTTTACATAGCCTTCCAGTTAACATTATCACTTTCAGTAACTCTTTCGAGTACAAACACTTTTCCATCTGTTCCTATTCAGATGAAGTTACATTGTTTCATAGTTTGCCATTGTGAGATTTGAACTCTTGATCTTGGGGTTCCAAACCCAGTACCATAACCACTTGGCTATTTAGGCCAAGCTTTGGAAGTTGCAGTTCACCTGAAGAGTTCCACTGTGGGCCATGCTGATGGTCCCACTGGCATGTAAACTTGAGCCGATTGCCTGGTAACTCTTTCGAGTACAAACCCGTTTCCATCTGTTTCAGATGAAGTTACTTTGTTTCATAGTTTGCCATTGTGAGATTTGAACTCTTGATCTTGAGGTTACAAACCCAGTACCATAACCACTTTCAGTAAGAGGCACACGGTCAGAGAGGGGAGACTTTGGCTGGAGTGAGACAGAGACCGAGTGAGTATATTTGGGAATTTGGTTCAAAGTGGAAATTCGGTGCATAAGGGGAAAGAAGTGCTTTAGGTAAGAGTTATTTCAAGAAGTAAAGTGTGCTGAGTGGGGAGTTCAGTGAAGGCCGGGGAGAATGTTTTTTTTTTCTTCTGCTCGTTTCCAACCTCCAGTATTTGATTTCCACTTTGGTGCAGCAGAAGGAGCAGGTAAACCAGTAACTGATCTTATTAATTTTATCAGTATTGTAAGTACTGTATTGTTTTATTAGTATTGTAAAGTTTATTGGCAGTGCCAAAACCTATTGGTAAGTGAAAGCTTTATTAATTATAATTAATGAATTAGCAATTTAGTAATTAACACATATTGAAGATGGCAGGGCAGGTGATGTGCTGCAATTGCAGGATGTAGGAGCTTCTGGATACTGGTGTAACCTGGGGCAAACACATCTGCAGTAAATGTTTGCGGCTGCAGGAACTTTGGCCCCGAGTTACCGAGCTGGAGGCTGAGCTGCAGACACTGCGGCAAATCAGGGCAGGGGTAAGTTACCTGGACACTTTATTCCAGGAGGTGGTCGCACTCCTTAGGATGGAGTCTTCTGATTTAATCAGTGGTCAGGGGCAGGAGGGTGTGACTGAAAGTGAGGCAGGTAAGGGGGCCCAGAGGGCAGGAGTGCAGGAGCCTCAGCCCTTGCAATTGTCCAATAGGTTTGAGGGTTTTCCAGCTTGTTTGGATGAGAGTGGGAGCTGCAGCATGGATGAGTGAACTGGCCATGGCACTGTGGTACAGGAGGCCATTCAAGCGGGGGGAGTTACAAAGAATGTAGTGGTAGTAGGGGACAGTATAGTCAGAGGGATTGATCTGCAGCAAAGAGCATGAGTCCGGGCGGCTGTGCTGCCTGCCTGGTGCCAGGGTTTGGGACATGTGCTCAGGGCTGGAGAGGAACGTGCAATGGGAGGGGGAGGACACTTGTTGTGATCCATGTAGGTAGCAATGACAGGCAGGACAAAGAAGGAGGTTCTGCATGGTCAGCATGAAGACCTAGGCACCAAATTAAGAAGCTGAACCTCAAAGGTCATAATCTCTGGATTATTACCTAAACCACTTGCAAACTAGGGAAAATTAGATTAGGGAGAGGAATGCGTGGCTCAAAGCCTGGAGTGGGAGAAGTGAGTTCCGGTTTGTGGGGCACTGGCACCAACACTGGGGAAAGTGGGGCCTGTACTGTTGGGATGGTCTACACCTGAACTGTGCTGGGACCAGTGTTCTTGCAAGCTGCATAACTAGGGAAGTAGAGAGAGTTTTAAAATAAATAGTGGGGATAAGGGTACAAATTTGGGAAAATGCGGCAAATCAAAGAGTAGAGACAAGGCAAAAGAGAAAGGTACTATTACAGGAAATTGAAAAACAGACGGTGATAGGATGGGATAGAAAGAGTATAAATCTAATAGTAAGTCAACAGATGTGACTTGAGGTTATAAAAGGAAAAAAAACTAAAGACTATCTGAATGCACAAAGTATTCAAAACAAAACAGATGAACAGAGAGCTTACATAGAAATAAATAAGTACGATTTGATAGCCATTACAGAGACATGGCTGCAGGAGGACATGCAATGGGACCTGAATATTGAAGGGTACATGACATTTAGGAAGGACAGAAAGTGAGGAAAAGGTGGAGGGGTGGCTCTGTTAGTTAACGTTGGTATTAGCACAATAGAGAGGGATGACCTAAGTTCAGGAAACCAGGATGTAGAAACGGTTTGGGTAGAGATGAGAAATGGTAAAGGCAAGAAGTCACTTGTGGGAGTTATGTACAGGCCCCTAACAGTAACCACATGGTAGAATGGAGCATAAAGGAAGAAATAATGGCAGCTTGTCAGAAAGGCACAGGGATAATCAAGGGAGATTTTAATCCACATATAGATTGGAAAAGTCAGATGGGCAAAGGTAGCCTAGATGAGGAGTTCATAGAAAGTTTCCAGGATAGTTTCTTAGAACAGCATGTTCTGGAGCCAACCAGAGAGCAGGCTATACTGGACCTGGTATTGTTCAATGAGATGGGATTAACTAATGATCTCATTGGGAAGGTGCCCCTGGATAGCAGCGACCATAACATGCTTGCATCTTAGATTCAGTTTGAGGGAGAGAGGAGTGGGTCTGACACTATGGCCGGGATTTACCGAGCTGTCACAGGCGAGGCAGTGCCCCAGCCAGAAGCCCATTGGCTTACGGCGGGACCAGAAGATCGCGGTGGTGGGCGGGCCTGGGAAATCCTGCCCTATGTTTTTAAACTTAAATAAGGGCAGTTATGAGGGTTTAAAGCTAAGCTGGCTAAAGTGAATTAGCAAATGAGGTTAAGGGATAGGTCAGTAGAGATGCAGTGGCAAACACTTAAGGGGATATTTCAGAATACACAGACTAGATACATTCCAACGAGTTAGAAAAAGTCCAAGAGACGGACACACCATCTGTGGTTAACTAGAAAGGTTAAAAATAGTATCAAACTTAAAGAAAAAGTTATAATTGTGTAAAGATAGGTGAAAGGCCAGAAGATTGGACCGAATATAAGGGACAGCGCGGGATTAATAAGAAGGGAAAAATTAGAGTATGGGAGAAAGCTATCCGGAAATAAAAAAACAGATGATAAGAGTTTCTATAAATATTATAAAGAGAAGCAGAGAATCGGCGTAAGTGGGTCTTTTTCTGGTTGGCAGGATGTGACGAGTGGTGTGCCACAGGGATCAGTGTTGGGACCTCAACTGTTTACAATTTCTATAAATGACATGAATGAAGGGATAGTTTCCAAATTTACTGATGGCACAAAGATAGGCAGGAAAATAATTTGAAGAGGGCATAAGGAAGCTACAAAAAGATATAGGTAGGCTAAGTGAGTGGGCAAATATCTGGAAAATGGAGTATAATGTGGGAAAATGTGAAATTGTCCATTTTAGCAGGAAGAATAAAAGAGGGGCACATTATCTAAATGGTGGGAGATTGCAGAGCTCTGAGATGCAGAAGGATCTGGGTGTCTTAATGCATGAATTGCAAAAGGCTACTATGCAGGTACAGCAAGTAATTAGGAAAGCTAATAGAATGTTATCATTTATTGCGAAGAGAATTGAATATAAAGCAGGGAGGTTATGCTTCAGTTATAAAAAGCACTAGTGAGACCACATCTGGAGTTCTGTGTACAGTATTGGTCACCTTATTTAAGGAAGGATGTAAATGCATTGGAAGCAGTTCAGAGAAGGTTTACCCGACTAATACCTGGAACGTGTGGGTTGTTTTACGAGGAAAGGTTGGACAGGCTGGGCTTGTATCCACTGGAGTTTAGAAGAGTAAGAGGTGACTTTATTGAAACATATAAGATCCTGAGGGAACTTGACAAGGTGGATGTGGAGAGGATGTTTCCTCTTGTGGGAGAGTCTACAACTAGGGGTCACTCTTTAAAAATAGGGGTTCGCTCATTTAATGGAGATGAGGCAAATTTTTTTCTCTGAGGGTCGTAAGTCTTTGGAACTCAATTGTTGAAAAGGCAGTGGAAGCAAATTCTTTGAATATTTTTAAGGCAGAGCTGGATAGATTCTTGGTAAGCAAGGGGGTGATAGGTCATCAGGGGTAGGCGGGATGCAGAATTGAGGTTACATGCAGATCAGCCATGATCTTATTAAATGGCAGAGCAGGCTCGAGGGGTCGAATAGCCTATGCTGCTCCTTGTTCATATAATGTTACCTTCATATATAGAACCCACCTTATTGTTTTCCAAATCCTTGTCGTATGATTGGTACGTTTGTGACAAATAGAAGAAGAGAGCACTTGATGGCTACCTGCAAGTCTCTGCACTTTAGGGGAGCTAACCACCTCATCAATGTGTTGTGTTCTTTTGTTAAAATGGACAAAACCTCTGCCTGAGGAAAACAAGGTTTCAATGATCTGTTTGATGTATCAATGGACTGACTTCTGACCAATGTGGTAAAAGTCACCTGTGATCGCTTGACAGGGTCTGGTCAAATAAAATTTCAATGCTGCGGTGACCTCCAGCACAGTGATCCAGGGCACTGGTCCTTGTCTGCAGACCAGGCCGCAGCGGCCCCCTTCTCCTTAGAAGTGAAAGCAGGTTTTGTCGGACATGTCGAGTGCTTGAGCCTGGGGCTGACACCTTGCTGATTGCAAGAGGGTGCGAGACTCTTCAACTACAGGTGCACTTGGAATTTTCTTCCATCAGCCTGAACTCCTCTGTCTCCTCCCAATGCAGAATAGCTCATTTGAAGACCCAATGACTGACCATGCTGAGCAGTGCGGTATTAGCTAAGCCACGATGCACCAGGTCCTGGAAAAAGAGTAATCTGTTTAAAAACAAACACTGTAAGTGAAAACAGATCAAATCGATACAGCAGTGAGGAAAGTCAAAGGATGAACTAGATTGTAAATCATCATTGATCTCTTAGGCTCATCTTTAAGAATCCAATTTCTCAGGCAAACAGCATGGACAACCGGTATCGCCTACTGCATACAATTTAGGAAGTGAGGATGGCAGATGTGGAATTTGTCATGAGAGCAATTTAAATCTATCAGCATTAGATAGGGGGCGTACGGGGACGGTTTTAGGGGGCGTACGGGGACGGTTTTAGGGGGCGTACGGGGACGGTTTTAGGGAATGTGTTGCCTGCCCGGTGCCAGGGTTAAGTAACTCTCCTTAGGGCTGGAGAGGAACTTGGAGTGAGAGGGGAGGGATCCTGTTGTCGTCATCTACGTTGGTATCAATGACATTGATACAATTAGAAAGGAGGTTCTGCTGAAAGAATTGGAACAGTTAGGAGATAAATTTAATAGCAGAACCTTCAAGGTAATAATCTCGAGATTACTGCCTGAGCCACGGGCAAACTAGCACAGGGTAAATAAAGTCAAGGAGTTAAATGCGTGGCTCAAAGATTGGTGTGGGAGGAATGGGTTTTAGCTCATGGGGCACTGGCACCAGTACTGGGGTAGAAGGGAACTGTTCTGGTGGGATGGGCTTCACTTGAACTGTGCTGGGACCAGTGTCCTTGTGAATTGAATAAAAAGGGCTGTAGAGAGGGCTGGAGAGAGGATACATAGGCTTACAAAGCAGAAGGATATAGCAGCATTGCAGGGCAGCTATTTAGGCAATGATACCCAGAGTGTGACAGGAAGGGACAGTGTGTACAAACGTAAAAAAAACAACAGCAAATAGGGTCAAATGGGGAAAAAATGGTAAAAAGGCAAAATTTATGGCTCTTTACTTAAATGCACATAGTGTTCAGAACAAAATAAAATGAATTAATGGCTCAAATAGAGATTAATGGGTATGATCCTATAGCCATTACAGAGACTTGGTTACAAGGAGATCAAAGCTGGGAACTAAATATCCAGGGGTATGTGACTTTTCGAAAGGACAGGCGAGAAGGAAAGGGTAGTTTGGTAGATTTGTTAGTACGAGATGGAATAAGTACGATCGCAAGAAATGATCTTGATCGGAAGATGTAGAATTCATATGGGTGGATGTAAGAAATAACAAGGGGAAGACGACACTGGTGGGAGTAGTCTATAAGCTCCCTAACTGTAGTCATACTGTAGGACAGAGAATAAATAGGACATAATGAGGGCATGAAAAAAAGACAGTACGTTAATCACGGGTGACTTTAATCTTCATGTAGATTGGGGAAATCAAATTGGCAGAGGTAGCCATGAGCAAGAATATGTAGAGTGCATTTGGGACAGTTTCCCAGAACAGTATGTTGTGGATCCAAGCAGGGATCAGGCTATTTTGGATCTGGTAATGTGTAATGAGGTAGGTTTAATACACGGTCTCAGAATAAAAGATCCCCTATGAAACAGTGACCATGACACGGTGGGATTTAGCATTCAGTTTGGGAGTGAGAAATTGGGTCGGAGACAACTGTGCTAAACTTACATAAAATTTACGTAAGGGAATGAGGGCAGAGTTGGCTGGGGTGGATTGGAAAGCAATTTGGCAGAAAAGATGGTTGATGAACAATGACAGACGTTTAAGAAAATTTTCATGACTCATAACAAAGATATATCCCAGTGAGGAAGAAGGATTCTAGGAAGGGGATAAACCAACCATGGTTAACCAAGGAAGTTAAGAATAGTGTCAAATTGAAAGAAAAAACATACAATGTGGCCATGATCTCATTCAATGGTAGAATGGACTCAATGGGCCGATTGGCTTATTTCTGTTCCTATGTCTTATGGATGTTTTGGTGTATGTACGCGGGGAGTTTTGGGGGGATGTACGCGGGGAGTTTTGGGGGGGATGTACGCGGGGAGTATTGGGGGGGATGTACGCGGGGAGTTTTGGGGGGGGATGTACGCGGGGAGTTTTGGGGGGGGATGTACGCGGGGAGTTTTGGGGGGGGATGTACGCGGGGAGTTTTGGGGGGGATGTACGCGGGGAGTTTTGGGGGGGATGTACGCGGGGAGTTTTGGGGGGGATGTACGCGGGGAGTTTTGGGGGGATGTACGCGGGGAGTTTTAAAGGATGTATGTGGACAGTTTCAGGGGAGTGGAGTGCTATGCACCTTTAAGTGAATGTAGTTAGTTGACCATATGACTCTATTGACCAATCGCTACACAGTGTGGGCTTTTGTGTAACTGGAAGTCTAGAGCTGGAGGTGATTGAAGAAGCACACATGGTGTTAGTGCTCTGTTCTTAGTTCCAATTAACTGCCAGTGTTTGTTCAGTTAATCAGTCTGTCTCCCTATATTGTTTCAAGCACCAACTAATGTGTTAATATCAAAGGTGCAGCTAACGTTCACCAGACAAAAACCTTTTTTTAAATTAATTCACGGGATGTGGGCTTTGCTAGCTAGGCCAACATTTATTGTGCACCCCTAGTTGCCTTTGAGAAGGTGGTGGTGAGCTGCATTCTTGAACCGTTGCAATCCATGTGGTGTAGGTACACCCACAGCGCTGTTGGGAAGGGAGTTCCAGGATTTTGACTCAGCGACAGTGAAGATAACCAAAAACATAAAACTGATGACGAGGATAAACTGGATCAATTGACGGCAATCAAGAAAGCCCCGTTAAGCCAGCTATGTTACTTGGCCACTGCCTTGAAAGCCTTTTGAAAGCACAGACTCCTTAGTCATTGAGTATGCCGCAGTTTGGGCATCTTGAACCATTCAACCCCATTTCCGATGACTGGTTTCATTTTGTCGAACGTCTAGCATTCTTCTTTATTTTAGCGATTCTTTTGTCCATATGCGGGAACAAAACGTATGGGATGATCCATAGCCTCACATCACCATACACCCCCGATACAAAGGCTTTCAAGAGTTAGTAAACATTGTGAAAAAACCACCTGAAGCCAAAGCCCTCAGTCACTATGCAGCATTTTAAATTCAATTCGAGGAATAGGCTTCCAGGAGAGATAATCGCTGGCTATGTAGCTGCTTTAAGGGAATTAAGGGAATATTGTGAGTTTGGAACTTCAATTAATGACACATTGAGAGAAATCGGGGATGATGCTATTCAACAGCGATTACTTTCTAAAACAAATCTAGACTTCAGTAAGGCATCAGAATTGGCAACAGCCATGGAGAGGCTGTTTGAGACTCGGAGACAATAAAAGATACACATCTTGTAGGGCGGGAAGGACCGGTAACAAAAGGCACAAAAACATTGGACTCCACAGAAAGGAGGGGAATACCCACTATGTACAAACCATTGAAGAGCAACAGTACTACAGCGAAAAACCACAACATTAATGAGAGAAATGCATCCAGGCAGCCTGCAGGCGATCGACACTTCAGAAATATTGAATGGTTTTTCTGCCACCACAATGGTCACAATGGTCAAGATAAGCTAAGACAGCATTTTAAAAACCGAGATAGAAATCATAAAATCTGTCTCCGTGAAGAACCAGAGGAAGCAGAACCGGACATCTTTTCATTATGCAACATGAAAGTGGGGAGAACTGAGCCAATCCAGGTAGTCATTAGAGTTAATGAACAATCCCTCAAGATGGAGCTCAATGTCTATCATAGGAGAACATGCGTTCAGACACTTGAATAAAGCAGTGCATCCTTTAAGTTTGGAACAATCGGACACTAAGTTAAAAGCATATACATGCGAAGAAATAAGAGTGAAAGGGATATGTCAAGTCCTGGCGCAGTATGGGGGTCAGTCTGGAAATTTACCCCTTATAGTTGTAGCTGGGGCAGGCCCCAGTTTAATTGGTCACAACTGGCTCAAAAGGATTAAATTGCAATGGGCTGAGATTTTTCAAATCAGAACGAGAAACTTACAAAAATTGTTACAAAAATACACTTCCATTTTCAGTGACGTGCTAGGAAGGATTCGTGGGCTATAAGCCAAAATCCATGTAGACCCAACGCAATCCCAGATTTATCAGGTCCAGACCACCCCCTTATGCTCTACAGGACAAAGTTGAGACTGAGATAAATAGGCTTGAAAAGTTGGGTACCTTACACCGCTGCAATTTTCCGAGTGGACGGCACCCTTAGTACCCGTACTGAAGCCAGACCAAAGTGTTCGCTTATGCGGTGACTATAATTTAACTGTAAACAGAGTAGTTAAACTTGGTAGACACCCGATACCGAAGATTGATTAATTATACTTGAAATTGGCAGGGGGCATCGCATATTCAAAATTTGACATGACCCACGTCTACCAGCAGGTAGAGTTGAAAGAAGGATCTAAGGAATTCATGACCATCAATATACATTGAGGATTGTATCAATATACTGGGCTACCCTTAGTGGTCTCATTGGCATGTCATTTTCCAGTGTACCATGGAAAAACTGCTTCAGGGCTGCCCCATGTCATTGTTTATCTGGATGATATCTTAGTCACTAAATGAACTGATGAAGAATACTTAGCTAATTTGGAGGAGGTGCTGAAATGCTTCTCACAAGCGGGGGTGCACTTGAAGCGAGAAAAATGTCTTTTCCAAGCTAAAGAGATAGGTTACTTGGGCCATAAGGTCAACGCGCAGGGCCTGCATTCCGTGGAAGAAAAGGTCAAAGCTATTCAAGAGGCACCTACACCGAGAAACATTACAGAACCAAAGACTTTCTTAGGCATGATAAACTACTATGGGCGATTTCTCCCAAATCTATCAATCGTACTGGCTCTGTTATACGCATTGCTTAAGAAAAACCATAAATGAATTTAGCAAGCTCTGCACCAGGATGTGTTTCTGAAGGTAAAGCAATTGTTAAGATCATTGGCCCTACTGGTCCACTTTGACCCAAAGAAAGGATTGACTTATGGATTAGGGGCTGTAGTTTCACATCAGATGGCTCCAATCGACCCATTGGTTATACATCTCGCACACTCGGTGCTGCAGAGCGATGATATTCTCAAATTGAGACGGAGAGCTTGTCTGTTCTGTTTGGTGTTTGGAAATTCCATCAAACCTCCACGGTTGCCATTTTCACATTTTATCTGACCACGAGCCTCTGCTGGGATTATTGGGGAGGATAAGGCAATACCCCACTTCACATCTGCTCGCATCCAGAGGTGGGCACTGATATTGGCTGCTTACAAAGACACTTTTATTCACCGACTGGGAAGCCAGATCACACATGCTGATGCACTGAGCTGCTTCCCCCTGCCAGATAACAACGTGAAGGTTCCAATTCACAAGGAACTTGTCTTAGTACTAAAGTATTTGGATTCTCCCCCTGTCCAGGCCAAACAAATCCATGAGTGGACAAGCCAAGATCCACTTTTATCTCATGTCCAGGAGCCGGTCTTGAATGGAAGGTCAGGTGAGCCAAAACCTGATGTCATGAAGCCTTATTTCAATCGCAGATATGAGCTAACCCGCCAGGATGGCATATTGCTCTGGGAAGCAAGGGTTATCGTGCCCCCGAGAGGGAGAAGGCCATAACTGGCCGAATTACATAGCGCTCACCCTGGCATCAATAGGATAAAGATGCTTGCGTGCAGCTACTTGTGGTGGTGATGGAAACCATAGTTAAAAGTCATCTTCAATGTCAGCAGGTTAGCTCCATTGCACTCCTCCTGGGAAAGGCAGTGGCAGCCATTGCTGTGTCTCCATGTCGACTACGTGGGGCCCCTCTTGGGCACGATGTTCCTTTTACTAAATAAACGCCCATTCCAAGTGGATGGATGTCTATGAGGTCCGGTCACCCATGTCTGCTGCTACCATAGACTGTTTGCGACAGAGTTTTGCAGTACACAGGTTACCAGAGTTGCTCGTGTCAGACAATGGGACTGTATTTACCAGCAGGGAGTTCCAAGGTTTACAACCCTCAATGGAATAACTCATATCAAAACCTTGCCTTACCATCCCACCTCTGATGGCTTGGCTGAGTGGGCGCTCCAAATTTTTAAGTCTGGGATGAAAAAGCTGGACGGGATGAAAAAACTGGAAAAGACATTACCACCAGATCGTCCGGTATGCGAACAGGAACCGTGACAATGCCACACACGGCCAACGGTATTGCCCCAGCTAAATTACTAATGAAGAGACGCCTCAGCACCCGTCTAACTCTTATCAGGCCGAGTTTAGGGGTAGGGTGGAGAGAAGCCAAAAGGCCCAGAAGGCTAGACATGACGGTCATAATCATGAAAGAAATTTCATGGTGGGAGACACAGTTCTTGTGAAGATTTTTAGAGATGGGCCCAATTGGCTATTAGGCGAAGTGAGTGCTGTGACAGGACCTTTCTGAAAATATGTCGGTAAATGACCAAATAATTATATGACACGTGGGTCATCTCCGAAGAAGAGAGACAGCCCCACAAGAAAGAATGCCGTAATCATTTGAGTTTGAGTGTGCACCACACATGGAATAAATGTCACATGATTTGGAAGTACTGGTGGGGCCAGTTGGACCCAAGAGGAACTTGCCCACTTTTACCAAAAAGCCTGGTGGACAGTTGACCCCTGAGAAGGGGTCTTGGAAAAAACTAGCCTAAGCTGTTGAGCTACGACGCTTGACATGTCCAAGGAAGTCTCCTGAGAGACTTAACTTGTAAATAGTTATTCATGTAAATAATTGGGATATTGTGATGCTTGTCAATTCTACTTTCAAGTAAATGGGGAAGGATGTGGTAAAGTGGAATGCTATTTACCTTTTAAGAGAATGTAGTTAATTGACTATGTAACTGTATTGATCAATTGCTACACAGCACGGGCTTCTTGGGTAACTGGAAAACGAGTGCTGGGGGTGACTGAAGAAGTACACATGGTGTTAGTGTTCTGTTCTTAGTTCCAATAAATCACCGGTGTTTGTTCAGTTAATAGGTCTTTCTGCCTATATAGTTTCAGCTAATGTGTTAATATCAAGGGCGCAGCTAGCATTCGCCGGACACAGCGAACCTGATAAGCAAAAACATAAAAGAATGTATGCAGATAGTTCTAGGGGATTTGCAGACAGTTTTAGGGGATGTGTATGGACTGTTTTAGCGGATGTATGCGGACGGTTCTAAGGGATGTATGCAGGCAGTTTTAGGGGATTTGTGGACAATTTTAGCTGCTTGAGGTGCTTTTCTGTTGGAGAACTTGGATTTTAATGCCTCGGCCTGCCTACTGTTTGGCTACAGCCCTGGAGCACAGCAGCAGGGAATTGGCTGTCAAATTTTCTCATGAATAAAGCTACATACTCTGCTTGAGCGATCTTCTCCATAACTACTTTTGCAACTCTGTGAACCTTCAGGCAGAAGACGTTCTGGCTGGCCTCTCCCCTCACTCACAGCTTCCCCATTTACACTGGTTTCCCCCCAGTGTCTGATTCTTTTCACCACAGTAAATAAATTCCTTTGATCAGTCATGTCATTTTCTTTCGTAACACTGAAAAGTTCTGTTTTCACCACATCAAGGATTGTTTTTCTTTGCTTTACAAGAACTCACATTCCTTAACTTTTCACAAATTTAAATTCCTGATCTCCAGAATTGCCCATTTCTCATCTCACTCAACGTTTGGGCTGCATTTCCTCAGCTAACTGCATGGTGATCAGCCGCATTCGCATTCCTCAGACTTACTCAGCAATAATTCATAGAGTTGGAGTAATATTAACATTTTAACATGTTGAAATCGTGACAGGTCATTACCTTGCATTGTTTGAATCCCAACTCCTACAGGTTTCAACCTGGACTGATCAAACTAATAGCTCCTTCACCATTGCAGGCTTCTTCCATCCAAAAAGAACAAATTACTTTTTTTAACCGATCGACTTGGCCACAGATTGAACCCGATGCCCCGAAGTTATTACCATAGGAACAAGCCAGCATTAGCAAATCTCTTCACAGGTGCATCGCTCGAACTGCTACCACAGGATTGCTGGATATTGGACTGAGTTTACCTTCGGAAAGGGATATTGCATTTTATTATTAATCCTCATTGAGCTGTTCATCCTAAAAATGTAACATCTGCTAATGGCCGATACAGACCAGAATTTTCATCCTTGGCTCCCCAATTTATTAAAGATGTTGAATGATGTAACCTTTTTAAATATTCAGGCCAAGCCTGTTAACAGAGTGATGCTTTCCAGCAGGTATAAATGTAGAACAGGGTTCCTGTGGGATTTTTTTTCCTCACAATTTTTCAATTTTATGAGAACGAGGTGATCATTTTTCATTCTCTTTTGCTCTCAAAATAAATTCCAGCTTTCCTCCATTTCATTCTGGGATATTTTCTCCTGAGAATGTCAAGCCTGAAAATTTGTCAGGAGAAACATGGGCATCAAGATGCTTGAAAGGTCATCTGACCATCGCTCACCCTCCACAGGAAAGTAAACTGTAAAGTTTATGGTTTTCAATGAAGATTGTGTGAGATCCTCAGTTTTATTAATGTTCTGCGATTTAAAATAGTTTATCTTGTCAGCAGCTGCTTACCTCATCGATTTTACTTGTTCACCTGTTTCCGGGACGTGGGTGATACTGGTGAGATAGTATTCATCATCCATTCACAGTTGCTCTAACGTTCAACCATACATTGTAGAATTGGAGTCAGGTTCCGGTCATATAGGGGAGGCAGATTCCCTTCCCTGAAGGGCAATAAGGAAGCAGTTGGGTTTTTACAACAATAAAAGCATGCAGTACAAAAGAAAGGAAATTATACTTTTCTTTCTCTTTCTCCTTTTCCATGTTACATGGGGTCACCACAATGCTTGTTGATCGCTATTTTATATCAACCATCATTTTTGGATATGGCCAGTGCTTATGTAGCTGGATGTCCTCTCTCTCTGCCGCTAACTCTCCCTATTTATTCAGGCTGGGGACAGATACTGATTCACGCTGGCTTGCCAGTGGCTGGATTCTTTCATCCAGCATGTCCTAGAGTGGGACTTGAACCCAGGACTTTCCAGATCAAAGGCAGGAGAGACAGCCATGCAGACATCCCAGCAAAAGCAAGAAAGTTATAATGAAACACTGGGTTTGGCCTCAACTGGAGCATTGTGTCCAAGCCTGGGCACTGTACTTTAGGAAGTATGTAACGGCTTTAGAGAAGGTGCAGAAAAGATTTATGAGAACGGTCTCAGGGATTGAAATGTGGATCAATAAGGCTGAAGCATTTGCAACGATCTTCAGAAAGAAGTGCTAAGTGGATGATCCATATCCAGCCTTCTCCAGAGATCTCTACATCACAGATGCCAGAATTCAGCCATTTCGATTCACTCCATGTGATATCAAGAAATGGCTGAAGACACTGGATACTGCAAAGGCTATGGGCCCTGACAATATTCTGGCAATAGTACTGAAGACTTGTGCTCCACAACTTGCTGTGCCTCTAGCTAAGCTGTTACAGTACAATCACAGTACTGGTATCTACCCAACAATGTGGAAAATTGCCCATCTGTGTCCTGTACACCAAAATCAGGGCAAATCCAGCCTGGCCAATTACCGCTTCATCAGTCTACTCTCCGTCATCAATAAAGTGATGGAAGGGGTCATCAATAGTGCTTAACAAGTGGCACTTGCTTAGCAATAACCTGCTCACTGATGCTCAGTTTGTGTTCCGCTAGGGTCACTCAGCTCCTGACCTCATCACAGACTTGGTTCAAACATGAACAAAAGAGCTGAACTCCAGAGATGAAGCGAGAGTGACTGCCCTTGGCTTCAAGGCGGTATTTGACCAAGCGTGGCATAAAGGAACCTTAGGAAAACTGGAGTCAATGGGAATCAGGGGGAGAACACTCTGCTGGTTGGAGTACTACCCAGCTCAAAGAAAGATGGTTGTGGTTGTTGGAGGTCAGTCATCTCAGTTCCAGGACATCGCTGCAGGAGTTCCTCAGGGTAGAGTCCTCGGCCCAACCATCTTCAGCTGCTTCCTCAATGACCTTCCTTCTATCATAGGTCAGAAGTGGGTATGTTCGATGATGAATGCACTATGTTCAGCACCATTCGCTACTCCTCAGATACTAAAGCAGTCCATGTCCAAATGCAGCAAGACCTGGACAATATCCAGGCTTGGGCTGACAAGCGGCAAGTAACATTTGCACCATACAAGTGCCAGGCAATGTCCATTCCCAACAAGAGAGAGTCTAACAATCGTCCTTTGACATTCAATGGTATAACCATCACTGAATCCCCCAGTATCAACATCCTGGAGGTTACCATTGACCAGAAACTGAACTCGACTAGGCAAACAAATGCTGTAGCTACAAGAGCAGGTCAGAAGCTAGGAATCCTGTAGTGAGTAACTCACTCCCTGACTCCCCAAAGCCCGCCCATTCTCTACAAGGCACAATTCAGGACTGTTGTGGAATACGCTCCACTTGCCTGGATGAGTGCAGCCTCAACAACACTAAAGAAACTTGACACTAACCAGGACAAAACAGCCCACTTGATTGGCACCACATCCCCAAACATTCAGTCCACACCAGCAAACATTGGCAGCAGTGTGTACCATCTAGAAGGTTCACTGCAGGAACTCAGCAAGGCTCCTTAGAGAGCACCTTCCAAACACACAACCACTACTATCTAGAAGGACAAGAGTAGCAGACACATGGCAACACCACCAACTGTAAGTTCCCCTCCAAGCCACTCACCATCCTGACTTCGAACTATATCATGGTTCCTCCACTTTTGTTGGGTCAAAATCCTGAAACTCCCTCCCTAACAGCATTCTGGGTGTACCTACACCACATGGACTGCAGCGATTCAAGAAGGCATCTCACCACCACCTTCTCAAGGGCAATTAGGGATGGGCAATAGGTCCTGGCCTAGCTAGTGACGCCCACATCCCATGAATGAATATCTCCAAAATATCTGGGGTTATTCTCCTTAGTGAAGATTAGGTTGAAAGAAGATTTGATAGAGCTGCTCAAAATCATGAAGGGTCTATTTAGAGGAAATAGAGGGAAACTGTTCCCATTGGAGGAATGCTCGAGACCCAGAAGACACAGATTGAGTGATTGGTAAAAGAATCAAAGGCGACATGAGCAAAATGTTTTTAAAGCAGCGAGTGTTTACGATCTGGAATCCACTGCCTGAAAAAATGCAACAGGTAGAAGCAATTGGATAAGCACTTGAAAAGAAATGATTTTTAGTGCTATTGGGGAAAGGGTGGGGGTGTGGAACTGGCTAAATTGTTCTTGCATAGAACTGGCATAGGCTCAATGGGCCTAAGCCTCCTGATGATGCTGTAACTATGATTCTATGAATCCAGCAAAATTTATGGTCACTTACTGGTGCTAGCCCAAAAAATTACCAGATTTATGGAAATCAAATTTGATCAAATTTGAACTTGTAACATTTGAGTTGTTAGTTTAGCACCATGAATATTGAGCTATAGTGTACATGGGGCAGAAGCACTGGCAAGATGGTCCTTTGAATATGGTCCTTGTGGCATTGAAGTTAATGGGGAAAACAAAATAAGTCAGGCAGGTTGTAAAACAGGCTTCCAATGTGCAAATGTCCATTTTGTGTTACTGCCCAAGGGCAATTTTACCCCCCTATCTTGGTGCAATCCTTCGTATCTGTCCACCCCCACATAGTGCTATTTCTTAAATTTTCCCATGCATGGAGTTGTAAGAAGTGATTGTTTCCAATTGATTTGTTGTCTGACCAGTAGCCATGCAACTGATTTGTTGTCTGACCAGTAACCATGCAACCAAAGCTAAATGTTTATCTCCAAGTCCACCTTCTGTCAGGTTTTAAGATTTGTTGCAAAACATATCCCAGTCATCAGCTGGCTTGAAAACTTTGCATCATCAAGTCTTTCATATAGAAAGGATAGTTTTTTTAGTATTAAACTTAGTTTTTTTTAGATGAAAATAGCAAATTAATTCATAAAGCGAAGGAAAATGTAGGGAACAAGAACAGATTTGAGGCTCACAGTCACCGACATGAGGACAATGATGTGATGACAGAGTGACCCTGAGTGATATATATCAAAAACATATGACCGCCATTATAATGGGGTGCCAGGAACAGTGTATGGGAGTCCGGTCATGGGTGGTGCATCCAGAGAGTTTGCAGACATGAAGACTCTGCTGATCCTAATGTCTGCACACCATTTGTATAAACATCTTGGGAGTTCTGCCAAACACCCGGCTAGATTCACCTATGGGGAACTTTCAGGAGCATGAATTTCGAGGCAGGAGGCTACAGCTGGGAACCATGGGGCTGATCGCTGGCAGCCGTTGGAGGTACTCAACCATCAGCGATGGGGTTGGGAGGGTTCTCTCATGGTTGGAAGGTGGTCGGACAAAGACCAAGGTTGGGGATGTCCAAGCCTCCTTGTGTAGGGAGTTGGGGAGGATTCTTGGCTCACAGCTCAAACAGAAGGAAATTTCTTCTGGTCAATCAGCTCCTCTCAATGTGGTTTGGTTGTTGGGCATAGAGACAGTGTGGGACTCCCATGATGGCTTGAATTTCCACCGTTAATATTATGGCATACAGGAATATGGTGGGGCTGGAGGCAAAATCTCTGGGTGGAATTGTCTGTGTGCATTGGTGGTGTGAGTGGACAATATGGTGAGAAGACCAAACATCAGTTTCACAACGTCATCAAACCTATTTGCAATCATCCGTTCTACCCATCAATGGAGGGCTGCATTTCCCGCCATCGGACTTTGGGACCTTCATTGCAATATATCTGCATATAATTATAAGCCCAGCTCATTGGCATCATCCCCCCACAACAAATTTACTGCCCACATCGGTGGGAAAACATGCCAGTGCACAATATGTCTTGACAAATGTGATGTGAAAAAATTGGGACTTACCATCAGGTCCTTGCTCATGTTGTGGACATCCAAGGAGCAGAAGATGCTGGAGCCCGACAGCAATGGGACCCTGGGGGATCACCCATCACATGCTTGATGGATTTAGATGGACATCACTTCATCGCGAAGCAGCTCACGGAAGATGGAAGGTCACTGTTGCGAGTTTGTTTTGGGACTTCAGCGTCTTGGCCATGGTCTGCAACAGATGTTCATCGAGGGCGGGGGAGAGGAAGGTCCAGCTGTGAGTGGGAGAGGAATTTCTAGGTTTCACTGGGTGAGGAAGGTGTGTCAGTGGGGGCTGGGCGGGGTGGAGGTGGTGGTGTGAGTTTGGTAGTGGGGGAACAAAGGTGTCAGGGGAGTGAGGTTGGGGGAGGAACGAAGATACTGGGGGGTGAGGTTGGAGGGGGAGGGAGTACAAGGGGAGGAGGAGGAGAAAATAGCAACTGGGGAAGTAGGTGTAAGGGGGGAGGAAGGTTTAAGGAAAAGAGTCCTGAGAGGGGAAAGGAAGGAGTCCTGAGGGAGGAAAGAGTCCAGAGCAAGCAAAGAGTCCAAGGGAAGGAGGAGGTCTGGAGATGGAAGGAAGGAGTCTGGAGAGGGGAATGAATGAGTGGAGGAAGAAGTAAGGGCGGAGGAAGGAGGCAGGAAGGGGGAAGTACTAAGTGGTGGGGAAGAAGTCCAGGGGGGAGGAGTCCAGAAGGATGAGTTGGGGGGGATGACCCGGTGAACATGCAAGGGAGGGGTCTGTGAAGTTGATGACTGCTTCCTGAGGAGTGAACTGAAGGTGGGCATGGTAGGAGCAAATGGTAAGAAAGAGGGCAGAGTGAGGCAGGAGGGTGAGGGTGCGACGCTAGCAGTAGAAGGGATGGCGAAGGTGGTTGGTGGGGAGTTGGAGGCAGACACAGACACTGGGGGCGCGGAAGGAGGACGTCGGGGAGGTTAATGTGGATGGGGATGGAATTATCAGGTAAGTAGGGAATGTGCACCTTCACCTGGGCGTCCCTGAAAGAAAAGTGTTGTGGTTGGTAGGTGACAGAGGGGAGGTGGAAGGTTAATGCCGGGGGGCGTCAACAGTGATAGTGATGGAGGAAAAGACATGGGTGACTGGGGGAGGGGAAAGGATGGATGACCTGTAGAAAAACATGCTTGCAAATCCGAAAATGGAACAAAAGTCATGGTGGGCAGGAGCAGCTGCTGCATAGGAGTGTGATCAGTGGCCGGGCGGAGATGCAGCTCAGGTCAGATGCACAACTGAAAGAGAACCCCGGCAGGCAGCATTGAAAATGCTCGGGACATTGAGGTGAACGATGGGGGAAGGATCTGCGTGCGTGGGAGAGTGCTTGCCGGAGGCTCCGAAAGCCCCTGCCACACACACACTTCTTTTTCCAGAATCACTTGTGGCCCAGCTGTGCGCAGCTGAACTGCTAGTGTGGAGTGACAGAGTGAGGATTGCAGGAGGTGCACCTGCCTCTGAGGTTTCTGAGTGGCTGACCCAGGATGTCCAGCTGCCGCTCCTCCTCCCTTCAGGTGCCCAAGGGCCCTGGCTTGGCTCCTTGAGGGGAAGGGTCATCTTGAGTGACATTGAGGTGCCCCATTTCCCTCTTGCATTGCCACTGCAGGAACTCACAGAGCTATGGCAATGGAGTTCAGGTCTGTGCGCATCTCTGCTTTCTGCTGGACCAGGGTCTACACGGTGCCCTCCTTCCTCCACTTGGAGACCTCCGCGCACATAAATGTGGGCACCACTTCATTAGAGAGCTGGCAGATGCACTCCTCCGACTTGCATGCCACTCTGTTGATGGCTCCTAACAGCTCTCTGTGATCTTTCCCCACCTTCTGCTGACTCTTCACGATGAGTTGGAAGGCTGAATCCAGAGCCTCAGCAACTGACTTGGACCTCATAGGTACCTCTTCCCCAGCAGTCCTCTGAGTACTGGGGAGCTCGGCTGACATTCCCTCCTGCTGCAGACACGTTTCCCTGCAGTGACCACCAGATTGTGAACCCAAGCCTGCTCTAGATCTAGGTCCCACCGAGGTATGTGTCTTTGTGCTGGTGTAGGGTGCGGGTAAGTGCTGTGACGGATCTTCCAGGCTGCTTTTTTCCAGCTCTTCAATGGAGGTGAGGACCTGGATGGAGCTGAGGGATTGGCTGGCTGAGGGCATCAGTCGCTTGGCAGAGCTCCCTGTGAATAAAAGTAGAGATAATTAGTGCATGGCAGCAGAGTCAAAAGCAGGAGAGAGAGAGAGAGATGATGCAGCATCTTCAGGTGTATATTTGGCACCAACTTTGCCGCAGGCATGGTCCACATCCTCACGAGCCAGCACGATGGCAAGCCTCCTCAAAGTGAGTGAGGGGCCTAATGTGTCCACCCCACCCTTGGTCTAGGACCTCTCCCTGCTTCTTTGAGCCAGCTTCTCCTGCTTGAAATCAAAAAGAAAGGATGTGAGCAGGACACATGGCACTGTGTGGAATGTTTGTGTGCTGAGCAGAGCCATGGATGGGACAAGGACATGAGCTCCAGTGGATATAAGCCTGATAGAGATGGGAGGGTGTGCGTGTGAGAGTTAGTGGTGTTGTCCCCTGAGGTGGGAGATCCCTGTGGATGTGTGATGGGTTTGTGTGTGTGTGTGAGTTTAGAGTGATGAGAAGAATGGATTACCCTGGCAGAACAGATGAAACCATTCATTCTCTTTGGCACTGGGTGGCTGCCCTCTTTTGCAGGGCATTGGTGCTGACCACTGCTGCCACCGCCTCCCATCCTGGATTGGCGACCTTGCTTGCTGGTCTTCGCCCAGAGTGGGGGCAAGCCTCCACGGCATCCAAAAGGTGCTCGAGGGACGCATCACTGAATCGGGGGCTACAGTTTTATTGCCTTTCGAGGCCATGTCTTCTTTGCAGCAGTCTTGGGCTAGAAGCACTGGGAGGTGTGCATGCGGCTGCACTTTAAATATGGGATGCGGCATGAGGAAGCGGCAAGGTGATGGCATGGTGGGCAAATGAGAGCCCATCTGCCACGGAAGTGGCATGTTTCCCAGGACCGCATGATCAGTGAGGCGGGATTGAATGCGCCCTGAAAACCTGCGATTGCAGCCGGCGGGTAAGACATTCTTTGTCCCTCCTGCTACCGCAATTAGTGCAAATCTGGGATGAGCCCACCCTGTGTTTTTAAGATTTTAACCCCGTGACTGACCTTACTGGACAGCTAGGTTGGGAAGCAGGTGTAGGACAGGGCTGGTGGGTTAAAATTGAGGCGGATGGTTCTTTACACCAAATTGGGCAGGAGTTGACAGGTATGAATGGTATTCATGGAAAAAAAGAGCAAGGTTAGTTTTACTGAATTAGGCTAAAGCCTGAGGATAGACATGTTTTCACACAGCAGTATTTAGAAAGCTTAGAAGGGATAAGAAAAATAGATTGAGGGTGAATAGCATCGCTGATAAGAAGAGATATGAATTTAATGAAGAAATAAATTAGCTCCTGGTGAGTTGAAGACATGAACTATTTGGAAGGAAAGCTCTGATACTGAGGGAGGGAAATTAAAAATTGCAGTACACTGCTCAGCAACTGCCAAGAATTGGGCTGGAGTTAGCTGAGCAAATGAGAAAGGCATCCGAGAAAGTAATGAGAATATGAACACCCTCTGTCGTGATGATCAGGAGTTAAGACCATGGTTCTATTTGGTGCTGCATTTCTGTGCCGTGGCTTTGCCAGGCTAGGGGTCACCCTGATTTCTGTGGGTTCCTCATTAACATATGCTAATTGGTGTTCTATAATATGCGTAGAACATGATTGACATTTTAATAGTGCTCTAAATCAGGGTGACCCACTCTCGTGGAATCCAAAACGGACACTTTGGCATGGGGAACCATACAGCTGGGGGAGGGGATGGGGAGGGGTGATGTCCAGGCTGTGGGTCCAGTGGGGTGTGAGGGTGTGGCAAGGGGAATTGCTGTCCACACTGTGGGACCAGTGGGCGGGGGCGAGGATGGCGGTGAATTGAGTGGGGGGGGTGGCGGGGAGGTGGGGGTGGTGGTGTTTGCTGTCCAGACTCTGGAGTGGGCCAGCAGGAGGAGAACTCAAGGCACATGTGCAGGCATGTACTGCGCATATGCACAAATCAAGGAAACTCAGAAACCAGGAAATGGAAAGTCAGATGTGGAGTCCAAACCGATTTATTCAAAAATAAAAGATAAACAGTGTCTTGACATCAAACAGCCCAGCATGCTGGACAATTACCTCAATTAAGGGACAGTTCTGTAAAATCCAGGACAGTTGGTCAACTGAATGGGATGTCCATAATTGGTAGCTTCCTCAGTAAAACCTATGGGTAAGTAGCAGAGGCCCGAAAGAGCTTGTTTTTAAATGTTGCAGGACCAGAAGGTGATGTGGGTAAAAGTGTTACACCGGAGTATCAGCATAAATTTTGTGCACATATTTCTGGGGGGGTTTTGAGCCCACAAACCTCCGGCATAAATATTACCACTGAGCCAAGGCTGATATGGACTTCTTTACTGTTAACAATAGTTCATGGTCTCCTTTCTTACAACACTCGTGCTTTGGGTAATAAGAGTACACTGGATGGGATGTGTATGCCTTTAAGTGGGTGTGGTTATGTTTTCAGTATTCATCACTTGAGGGGATATGATGCAATATCTCATGTGATTCTGACTTAGCCTCCTCAGAACAAACTGAGACTATCAACTCAGACAGGTTCTCCAACTGTGTAATATTGCCATTAACTTCTTAAGTCCTTAATAAATGAACCTACATATTTTTGTGTTAACCAATCCCTTACGCATAGTTGATGGTTTGATGTTTATCCACTAAATAAGCACAAGGAGAATGAAAACACCACATGGTGCCAGCGGCGGACAATGTTTCATTTTCATGCACAGCATGCGTTACGTGGTGCCAATGCTGATGGAAGAAGCTGGTATGCAGTAAAAAACCAGGAGCTGAAAACTGCTCAGTCAATACATTTAACCATCCCTTTATGCGTAGTTGGTGCTTTGATTTTTATCTACTAAGTAAGGAGAAGAAAAACATAACAGTATTTCCCCTTCTCCCACAGGGAATGTGGCAGGGAAGTATTCTGTTGACTCACTAGCCTGTGCTGCCACTTCTGGAGTGGCAGATGATGAGTATTTGGAAGGATATATGTAAATGACAGACTAATGGTACAAATACCTGGTCTGAGCTACTCCCCATCCTGAGTGCTTTAGCAATATTGGGTCTTAAAATATCATGGAATTCAGTGTTGTTGAGGCAGAAGAGAAGGTATTGAAATTTAAGAGGCTGTGTTACCTAATATAATTTATTGCAAAATCACTGACCATGCTGTGAACAGTTTCAAAATAAATCAATCTATCAAATCAGGGAGCACTGTCAGTCACAGCATTGTTCAGGAAGTTGCAATTTAAAAGTGATCAGTTAGTCTAGTAGAATTGGAATTTATCAGAGAATGGATTTTATCACTGGTTTCTTGTAACATTGCAAATTTGCTCCATTCCTGCAAACATCCATAGGTACATGTTCCGAGTTCCTTTGCAGTTGACCTCAGTGTGACCTCCAGCAAGGTCAGTCCTTTGTATAAATTTGGTCTGCTGAATGCATAATCAATGGAAGAAGATTTGAGTTGGTAGCTACAGTATAGCAATAACCCAGGACATTCCTTGCCTTCTTTCTCTTTAGTATTCCCATACCAGGCATTGCCCCAACAAAAAGGACGGGTGATCAGCCTTCCTTAGACTCAGGAGTGGTGCCAGGATAGGCGAATTGCAAATGTTGCACCATTGTTCAAAAAAGAGTACAAACATTAGGCCAGCAACTACAGGCCAGTCAGTTTAACTTCAGTGGTGGGGAAACTTCTAGAAACAATAATTTGGGACAAAATTAATAGTTGAATGGTTAAATGCGGGTTAATTAAGGAAAGCCAGCATGGATTTGCCAGACCTGCTGAGTTTTTCCAGGTAATTCTGTTTTTGTTTTGGATTTCTTAAAGGGAAATAGTTTTCAGCCAACTTTCTGGAGGTTTTTGAACAGGTAATAGAGAGTGTTGATGAGGACAATGTTGTTGATGTGGCCTACATGGACTTCCAAAAGGCACTTGATATATTGCCACACAACAGACTTGTGACCAAAGCTACAGTTCATGGAATAAAAGGACAGTTACAACATGGATATGGAATCGGCTGAGTGGCAGGAAACAAAGACTTGTGGTTAATGGGTGTTTTTTGGGCTTGGGGAATGATTATAGTGGAGTTCCCCAGGGACTAGTATTGGGATCTTCGCTTTTCCTGATATATATTAACGACATGAGGAAATTTTTTTTTATGTTTTGAGTGCTTAAGGTCTGGAATGCACTGCCTGAGAGTGTGGTCGAGGCAGCTTCAACTGAATCATTCGAAAGGGAATTTGACTGTTATCTGAAGAGGAATAATGTGCAGGGTTACAGGGAGAAGGCAGTGGAATGGCACTAAGTGAATTGCTCGTTCGAAGAGCTGGTGCAGACACGATAGGCTGAATGGCCTCCTCCTGCTCTGTAACAATGCTGTGATTCTGAGGCGCTGCAGCCACTTGTTCCCAGCCCACCCTGAAAATGGAATGAATAGTGAAAAGTATAACCTTGATGAAGCAAGAGAGATCCAGGTACACTCCACCAGAATAGCCCCCCTCCTCTCCCGTATGAACAGATGCTGCTTTCGAAATAACGAAAAGGACTTCACAGCAAATTTTGCATACAACAGTTCATTGAAATTTATTTCCATCTCTGGCTTGGACCACCCAGCAGTAATTAGGTACCACAGGTTGCAGAGTCTCAGTCAACCTGGCTATAAGATGACACATTTTATTCGGCCCCAAAAGTCATGTGTTTGCATATATCTGGTGTATAAGTTGACCTCCTCTTTTCAGAAATGACATGCTATACTCACATTAGTTCACATTAGCAGTCAGCCTCAATTTTTTACCCCACAAATGGACGTGTTACTTACACCCAGTTCTTAGGTACCATTAAGGGATCAAGAAGGCCGTGTTGTCAAGATGCGCAGAAGTTTAAGACAGGCCCATTCTTTATTTCAAATGCCGATGACATTTCAAAATGATGCCCACCCATGCCCAGGATGGCAGCTCACTTTTATACTCAGCATATAAATCAATGCCCCATTTTTGGAGGGATTTTTCAAAGCTTCAAAGCATACACCAACATCTTCCATTCTCTATTCCATATTTCATGAACGTCGCGCTTTGAACAGTACAAATTAACAGTGGGGATCATAAAAACTATTTGGTCCAAGGATCTCTTGTCCCTGTGATGGATACCTGCTGTTTACCTGAGGCTATTTTAAGCTGTGTTGCTGAAGTAAGGGATCTAGCTCCAACTGTCATATTTACTGGGATTCAATGTCTTGCTCCCTCTCTCTCTCTCTCTCTCTCTTTTGTGCCTCACAATAGAAGGGGAAACCATCCCATATCCCCTTCTCATTGTCGGTTTACATTGATCCCGCAGGTATGACTATCTGAAGGTGTGGTATTTTTGTGTGCTTTCTGAGATCACTGAACAGTGAAATCATATAGCTGTGGCTTCTTCTCATGTTCATGATCCTTGTCCTTAAAAGTTGTGGAATTGACAAAGCAGCACAACTAGTGTATATACAGCCTTTCCCACTCCAATGCATAAAGATAATGATAATGGCGAGTTGGTGTCTTGAGCAATAGTTGGCAAATCAATGTGCACTTTATTATGTCTCTTCTATCCCTGTCCAGAGTGACAGCTTCCCTGCATGAACATATGAAAGATTGGGGCTAGTTTTGGTTTATAATCTTGTCGGTCAAATAAAAGTCTTAATTTTCTTACATACAAAGATATAAGTCAAGGCTTCTCTGAGGATTACAGCAGGAAAGACAGCCTGTAGTGAACTCTACCTTTGCAAATAAAAAGCTTTAACTTTCATAACAGAAATCCAATTGTCCTTGCACTCCTAGGTTTAGAAATTATCTCCTCCTCACTATAAATATCATGTCAGAAGTTTCTACAAGCAACAATCATATATATAATACACACATACAGAAGTGTAGAATTCCCATTCTCCTCTTCATCTTTTGTATATAACCATAGGCTGAAAGTGGGCAACCATTGAGTCCATTCCTTTCATCAACCATTTTTGCAAAATGTCACAGCCTCATTGTCAGTGCCATCACTCAAGTCATATCAAACCATCCTTGTTCAGTAGGACAATACAATGTGATCCAATGAGGTCACTGATCCCATGAGGTTAATAGAATCAGCTAAATACCTACAACATTTGGTGTCACCCTCATCTTAGCTTTTGCAGACACCATCTACTGTTACAAAAAAGTGATTATTTTCAGACTAAAACATTTGAGTTACCCAATAATTTGAATGAGGCAATTTAAATAATATGGCAAAGTGGGATGACAGTGGCAAAGAACTGAATCATTAGCTAATGTGAATGAAGTGACTGAACTCAGCCAGGCGATTGCAATTGAATTTAACAATAGTAATCAGGGAAAGATATTAATAGTTACATCATCTATCATGCTGAAATTGGAATTAAAATCCTGGAATTTTACAAACAAATCACTAACTCGTTAAAATAAATAAATTGTCATTTGGTAGTACAGAAAGTGTGTATTGCTGAAAAAAGACATTTTGTTGAAGCTTTTTGTCTTGAACTCATCAGGACAATCGCAAGAATACCAATGTCAAAGGAAGCAACAACTTAATACTATATGAGAAGAGAGCGCTGATTGGTGGACAAGTGGACTCTGATTGGTAGAGGCATTGCCATGAAGAACGCATCAGTTAATGGTGACTGACAGTTAACTGCCAAGTATTGCTTGAAATTTAAACCAGGCAGTTTTACTCTGATTGGTCAAGGCATTGCCCTGAGGAATGAACTAGTGAATGGCTATCATTTAGTTAGTTTAGCTGAAATAGGTGCGATGTGTGAACAAGTTCTTTCTATCTGCAAAGAACAGGGCCCTGTGTATTAATATGTGTAGCTTCAAGTACACACAAATGTGCCACACTGCAAGCCTGACTGACATTCTTAAATTGGTTGTCAGCGTAATTTTTAGCGCACTGAGGATTATTTAGCAAATGTTGTCCAATCGCAGAATCACAGCCTGAATTTTGAAAGCACAGGCTGGTTGGGTATGTTCTGTAGCTTGCCCGTTGTGAACAATGAAAGGGACATGCTGTTCGGTACGACCTGCCAGTCTTTGGGATGTACGGACAACATACTTAGCATCACACAGGCACTGAAATTCATATACCACATTACTCATTTGTGTGATAGGCAGAACATCTTTTTGGCTTGATGGTAGCATCCTGTTAGTGATGAATGCTATTCATGTTGCTACTGCATAATAGCAGTGTGAAACAGCTAGCTTCACCAGTTGCTCAAACCTTTGAGATACCTTGCCCTTCCATGGTAATCTGAGGTAGACAGGGCCCTTTATGTAAATAAATAAACAGGAGCAATTAGGAGACAATTAGGCATGTGGTTCCTTTAAAAACATTTGAACTGCTTCAGAAATTTTAAAGTAATTACATTGACACTGACCCATAGTCCATTAAAATGTGCAATCACCTAACGTAAGTCATTGCCATTTACTCTATTCGACATTAAACAAGAAATTAAATGAAGGCTAAAAGTAACATGGCAGCCATTATAGCACAGCAGTGACATTAAACTTAAGCCTTTTCAGCAATGTGTAATTAACAATTATATAAATGTAAATACAGTCCCTTAGTTACAAATCTGGCTACTGTATAATTCAACAAGGTCAGAGAATTCGACACTTTGAAATGAATGCCTAATTTTGCATACATCAGTAAATCACTAAGGGACACTTGCAAACAACTGCTGTCAGACCTGAGAACTTGCCTTCATATAAAATGCAAAAAATTTAAATAACCCGAAGTATTTATCTAGTTACTGTTCTCGTTGTTGAAATCAGCACCTAATTTAAGTGGTGTAACTCTTCATCAATCTCATCTACCTTATTAGACTCAAGTTTTCTGTCACAGAGATTGCAACGATGTTAATGAGAAAGCAAATCATCTCTGCACAGTGGTCACATTAAAAACGAAGAGTTATGTTGTTACTCTGCTAATTTTGAATTTTTGGGGGACCATCGAAGTACAAAGGAAATGCTCACTCAAAAGGGAAGCCAAACCACTCGTACTTTCCCATTCTGCTCCTGCTGATGGGAGGATTGCATAGTTATGGATGTAGGTTTCTCCATAACCACTATTCAAGCACTGCATTGCAACACGCAGCTCTGCTGATGGCTTCAGGACAGCAGCATTAATAATTCCACACAAGCTAATTTCCTAATCATAGCTGTGTCATTAGGAGGAAGTGATAAGAACAGTCAAGTGTCATGAAGCAAGCCTACACACTTCTACTATGTACAGAAAACAAGCAAATGCACTTCCACAAACAGGACTTTGCTCTTTATAAACTGCAAAATTACTGTATGAGTGACGTAATCTGGGATAGTGAACCCTAGATAATCAATTAATCCCTTGATTGCTATTGAATAGCATATAGATATTACACTCTGCGTTATCTAATTTCAGTAAATGGATAATATCTTTCATATCTGACTCTTTTAGTAATGGGTTATACTTTTAAATTTGTTTTATTCTAGTTCTTTATAGAAGCTGCAGTATAAACAAGTTACTGACTTCATTCAAATATAATGGTCTGGAGATGGTTCAAAGTGTTAAAGAACAAGTTAATTGAACAGAAAAATAAATATACATTGGAACCTTCCTTACAAAATGTGGAACAAAACAAAGGGATGCTGGCTTGACACTAATCTTTCATCTGGGGCCTTGCTGTAAAATTCCGGTGCAGATTGATAGAAGGAAAGTTTATCTCTGGCTGTCAGATTCCAAAGTAAAGTGAATTTGAGAAATGTCAGTCCAATTCTCAGTGCTGCATGAGTCGACAGCACAAAACTGGTTCTAATTTGGCACGAACTGACAATCTCACACAGAGGTCACAGGATGGTGTGAGAAATGGTAAATAACATAGTCGGTGTTTCTCTTCCACTGTTGTGCTGAAGAATATTGGGCGAACTTTGCTCTGTACTTGGCTGTGCTTGATGTTGAAAACCTAAAAGGGGAAGAGTTCCATTCGCCAGTGCTAACTCTCCTTCCTTTAATAGCACAATGGGCTAAACAAACTGAAAACAATCTGATCCCTTGGTGAATGAACAGGATACAAACTACATGCAGGGGCATACCCGCACAAATCCACCTTAATCCTTCCATTCCTGGTCTCTTGACCAGACAAAACCAAAGTTGGCACTGGGTAGAATCTTACCTATGGCGGGCAGGCTGGGCGGGAGCAGGCAGGATTGGGCGCAAAGCCGATCGCCGCCCCCAATCAGCTGCGTGCAGCCATTTTATGCGGGTGGGCCAATTGGGGCTTGTGCAGCATGACATGCGGCCAGTAGTGCTCAGCTCTACCTGTGCGGGCTGGGGGAGGAGGGAGATTCGGGGCCTGCGTTCTTTTGCGTGTGCATGCAAAAGAGCGCAGCAATCTCCCTGAGGTACGGAGCTGTCTCAGGGAGACTAAATGGATAATAAAAGTTTCTGAAAAATAAAGTAAAAAATTATTTAAACATGCTCCTTCATGTGACAGTGTCACCTGAGCTGGGACATGTTTGTGAAGTGCACAAAATTTATTTTTTAACTGTACAAAACCTTCAGGAAACCTCATCCTTGCCTGTGGATGAGGTTTCCTGGAAAACGCGAAAGCCGCTTGGGCTCTTTGCCTGCCCGCCAGCCTTAAGGTTGGATGGGCAGCATTGTTAATAAGGTCAATTGCCTTTTTAATGGCCTTAACAGGCCGTTGACAGTTCGGCTGGGCCCACATCCGCCTCCGGTGCGTGCCTGCCGCATGCAATATTGAAATGAAGCAGGATGACATCGGG
Source organism: Carcharodon carcharias (assembly GCF_017639515.1). NCBI lineage: Eukaryota > Metazoa > Chordata > Chondrichthyes > Lamniformes > Lamnidae > Carcharodon > Carcharodon carcharias. The sequence continues at coordinate 32,030,139 of NC_054491.1, read as the reverse complement.
ACGCACGCCCGACATCACCTCGTGTCATTTTGCGCATCAGCGTGTTGGGCCTGCCCCCGCATGATGACGGCAATATTCTACCCGCTGGCTGTGAGGGTCAGCCTGGAAATCACAAGGTAATGGCTATCCACTACCCACCACATTCACCATACACACAAAATGACCAAAAATAGCACTTAGTGGTATTTGATGAGAATCGTGGATATGCATCATCTGCATTTTATTCCATTAACAGTTTTGGATGATGCCTTCTTCAAAGCAAAGGACCTTCCTTATTGGGTGAAGTGAATGTCTCAGGTAGTACGTTTATGCCATGTGACTTTGGTTACTGATTACCAGCTGCTGATCCTGCTAGAAAACCTGAGTGTGGGCAATGGGTGAGGACAGGATATAGTTTGGTTGCGGTGCTATCTATAATGGAACATTCAGTAGACGCTCACTGATTATGTTCACACATGAATAATATTTACTTGGGCAAGGTATCCGATGGTGACCTGTGCTAGCCAGCCTTACAACAATATCGGGGAGAGTCTCCAGGAAAGGAAGGGGGGAATAGGGAGTGGGAGGCAACAGTAAGTTTAAAATTTGGGAGCCTGATCCCCATTCAGATTCACTCTAGCAACTACTGTAGCATTAAACCCGGGAAAAAGTAATTAAATTTGACTTAAGAGTTGCAATTGCTGCTGTGCAGTCAGTTTTCCATCAGCTCTGAATTGCAGCACATAAAATTTAGAAATTTTTTTAGCTGCAGTAGACTTCTTAAGACCTGTTATGTTTTGGAATTGCTTCTCTGACATACTGACCCACCCCCACCAACTGCACCCCACCCCCTGCTCCCACCTGCTTCTGCTATCTGTACAAACATAATGACAGTGAAGCAAAGTCCATCCATGATTCCAGGATGACAACATGGCAGGGGGATTTCTGTCTTTATTGCATGGACATATTAGGTAGAGAGTACAGGGCTAAAAGATGACACTGTTGGATGTTCAGTAAGTCTCACAAGAGGTTCTGGGTCTTATATGGTTGAACATTGGTGTTTATTGATAATACATAATATGTACATATATACAGGATAAAATCCAAGTATGAGCTAACTCCATGCTTGCTTCTATACAGGTCTCTGTCTAGTCCACAGTTTACTCAAGTCTCAGGCGATGTGTCTTTCTACATCATGTTGTTGGTAGTTCTGTTTACCAGCCCCACATTAACCCTTGCTATGCCAGATACCCTTATTCAACAGTCACAAACTTCAGGCCCTCAAAAATTGTAGTTAGCAGGGACTGTATAGCTCTGTTATGCGACCACTGGGCAGAGATGGTCTACCCTCTCTTCTTAACTTCTTTGAGACAGTTATGGAGTGAAATTTGTCCTCGGCAGGAGAGAACAATGTGCAAAAATATTTCACAGCCTGTCATGGTCAATTTGGGAAGACCAATGGTTGCCTTCAGAGAGAAAGCTGCCACATAAGAATATATTTAATGCAGTTGCCGTGACTAATTGTAAAGGCTAAGAAATATTTTACAGAAAACGACGAGGGTCAAATAAATTTAAATAACCATCTAACAACATCTGAGGAGAGAAAGACAGAGCTCCTGTTGAGCCAATATGACTCCTCTTCAGAGTCTGAGGAAGAGTCATACGGACTCGAAACGTTAACTCTTTCTCTCCACAGAAGCTGTTAGACTTGCTGAGTTTTTCCAAGATTTTCTGTTTCTGTTTTAGATTTCCAGCATCCGCAGTATTTTGCTTTTAAATAACCATCTGTTCAACTCCAAAGATCTTCTAATCAAATATAAAACCAGAGCAGTCCCACACATATTTCAGAATCATAGTCATATGGTCATAGGGCAGGATTTTCTTGTGGGCTTCATGACACTGCTATCAAGCCCAAATGGGGGTCCATCCTGTGTGGGGAAAGGTAGCTCACCTGTGATTTTATCCCGAATAACTAACTAGTGGCCACTGGGTGAGTTTGTTCTCCAATTAAGGATGGCAGGCATGCTTAAGCAGGAGGGTCAATAGAATACTTTCTAGCTTGGAAGCAGCAACAGGAAGGCAGTAAGTGAGGAAGAGGGTGTCCTCAAGATGGAGGCGCCTGCTTTCCAACTTTCTTAAATCTGAAATTAAAAAAAAAAGGCCTTCGTGGTCAGGCTGCTATTTGCGGAGAGAAACCCCTCCACAGGGCTTCCTGTAGTTGCTTCTGATCCCCGGCAGGCAAGGAGGGCCTCTTTCTCCTGCCTAGAGCACTTGCTCCCTGGTCTGTCACTGGGAGGCCAGCTCCAAGCAGCTACCTTGATCTCCACTGTCTATGGGAACCAGGAGGCTGACTGTAAAATCCCAGCTGAACTCCAACAAATAGGTCTTTTAATGGCCATTAACGATCTGAATTGGCTACCTGCAGCTTGTGGGCTGGTAGCCCTGTGCTCTCCCATTCAGCCTCTGTGATAATGGCCCGGGAGTAGGATGGAGCTGGGAACTGCAGACTGGATGATGCTGTGAAATTTCTTGCTTGGCCACCTCCATGCTCACCCCCATCAGGCTCATAGAAACATTATTCAGCTATGGGAACATCAGGAGGCTATTTGGCCCATCGAGTTCATGCCAGTTTTTTGTTGGCCAATCCAGTCAGTCCCATTCCTCCGCTCTACCCCCTAACCCTGCAAGTTAATTTGCCTCAAGTGCCCATCCAATTTCTTTTTGAAATCATTCTGTGCTTCCATACCCTCATAGGTAGCAAGAACCAGGTCATTATCACTTGCTGCTTAAAAAAAGTTCATCCTCACATCGCTCTTGTACCTCTTGCCCAAAAGCTTGAATCTGTCTCCTCTAGTCCTTGTACTTAATGGGAACAACTTTTCTTTGCCTACCTTATCGAAACCTGTTTTAATCTTGCATACTCCTATCAAATCTCCCCTTAATATCCTTCGTTGCAAGAAGAACAACCTAAGCATGATCAACCCAACCTTCTGGCTAAATTCTCTCATTCTTGGGACCATTCTGGCCACACAGGTGATGGCGCAGTGGCATTGTCACCGGACTAGTAATCCAGAGATCCAGGGTAATGCTCTGGGGACCTGGGTTTGAAACCTGCAATGGCAGATGATGGAATTTGGATTCAATAAAAAAACCTGGAATTAAAAGTCTAATGATGACCATGAAACCATTGTCGCAAAGCCCCATCTGGCTCACTAATGTCCTTTAGGGAAGGAAATCTGTCATCCTTACCTAGTCTGGCCAACATGTGACTCCAGCTCAACCACAGCAATGTGGTTGATTCTTAAATGCCCTCTGAACTAGGGATGGAAAATAAATACTGGCCAATGATGCCCACATCCCATGAACAAATAAGGGCTTCACATCCTTCCTAAAGTGTGAAGACCAGAACTGGCACAATAATCTTGTTGTTTTTGAATTGAATGGCCTGGCTGTTCACTCAGACACCTGACCCAGGCAAAAGACTAATTACAGCTATTGTGTGCAAATCAATTACCAGCAAACTGTGGCAGCAATATGTACAATGTACAAGATGGCTTGGCCTAAAATAGCCAAGTGGTTATGGTACTGGGCTTGTAACCCCAAGATCAAGAGTTCAAATCTCACAATGGCAAACTATGAAACAATATAACTTCATCTGAAACAGATGGAAACGGGTTTGTACTCGAAAGAGTTACAATGTACAAGATGGCTTGGCCTAAAATAGCCAAGTGGTTATGGTACTGGGTTTGTAACCCCAAGATCAAGAGTTCAAATCTCACAATGGCAAACTATGAAACAATGTAACTTCATCTGATAACAGATGGAAACGTGTTTGTACTCGAAAGAGTTACACAAGAACACAAGAAAGAGGAGCAGGAGGAGACCACATGGCCCTTCGAGCCTGCTTTGCCATTCAAGACGATCATGGCTGATCTCAGGCTTCAACTCCATTAGGCTTGGCCTAAATAGCCAAGTGGTTATGGTACTGGGCTTGTAACCAAGATCAAGAGTTCAAATCTCACAATGGCAAACTATGAAACAATGTAACTTCATCTGAATAGGAACAGATGGAAACGTGTTTGTACTCGAAAGAGTTACAATGTACAAGATGACTTGGCCTAAAATAGCCAAGTGGTTATGGTACTGGGCTTGTAACCCCAAGATCAAGAGTTCAAATCTCACAATGGCAAGCTATGAAACAATGTAACTTCATCTGAAACAGATGGAAACGTGTTTGTACTTGAGAGAGTTACAATGTACAAGATGCACTGCAGCAGCTTACTTATTCAATAGCATCTCGTATCCCTGCAATTTCTATCACAGAACAATGCCATCACCTCCAAGATTCCTTTCAAGTCACATGTATAAGGAACTTAATAAATATGGGAAGGGCTGGGCTCTTCTCTCCTTCAAACCTGCTCCATCATTCAATAAGATCATAGCTGATCTTCTACCTTAACTCTACTTGCCTGCCCTATCCCCATATTCGTTAATTTTCTTTGTCCCTAAAATTCTATTCACTGAGGCTTGAATATTCTCAATGACCGAGCATCACATTCTGTGGCAGAGAATTCCAAAGGTTCATATCTCTCTGACTGAAGAAATTTGTCCTCATCTCAATCCTAAATAGTTGATCCCTTATCCTAAGACTACCCATGTTCTAGCCAAGAAAAATAGCCTCACTAGGTCACTTTTGCTGTTTCTTCATTGTTCCCAGTTCAAAATCCTGGAATTACCTACCTACCTCCAACATGGGGACAACATCAAAACAAGAACTACAGTTGTTTAACAGGGAGATCTATCACCAACTTTCCAGGGCAACCAGTCATAGCAACAAACTTGGCTTTGTCAGTGTCAGCCACATCCAGAGAAAAGTGACTCCAACAATGGAACACCAATCTCCATATGCCCCCAGTCTGAGGAACTTGTCCTTACTTATATCCTTTGCTGTCTGCTCCTCAACCAACCCTCTGTCCATTTAACCATATTCTCCTTAGCATGTGCCATTATTTATGTCATCAATCTCCTTATTGCACCTTATCAAATGCTTTTTGAAAACCCTGATTAACCACTTGTATTTTCACTGCATAGCCTCACTGTTCTTTCTTCAAAGAATTAGATGAGGCTTGTCGAGCAGAACCTCCCCATTGAAAGTTCATGTTGACTTCCCCTGAATCAACTGTGTTTTCCAAAATATTCAATGTATTTTACGTTGAGGACTCTAGTAGCAGAAGTCAGATAAATTGGCCCATAATTCCTTGATTCATCTTAAAGTAAGAGTTTCAAAAAATATTCTCTACTATTTCTTTTGTAGAATTCGAGATCTCAGAGTTGCTGTGAATTTGCTTAACAAGGCAGTGGAGGGAGGAAGGAAGAATTGAGCATGTGAAAGCATGTGTCTCCTGAATTAACATTTTTTTCCCCTTTAAAAGCCAGAATACTTAAAAGTGATTTCTATGAAGTAAAATTACCTGACAGTCAAATGATTCTTAATTGAGGATAATTAATTTGACAGCCGTGATTTTATGATGTGACATACTTTTAAAATCAAAACATATGCCAAAATTGAAAATCAACCCAGATATGCATTGATGTATTTCAATCCTCCCTTCTACATTTTAACGCTGACTTGCATTTAAATGTGCATCTTCCAGTGATTAGTCATTCAATTAATTTCTTCTATCACATATCTGGAATTTACTTATAGAGTCTTTGATCAAAATTAGCTAAAAAGTGTTGAAATTTTAAAACAGGAGGAAACATTAGTACTGTGAAAAAAATTTGCATCTAAACATATTAGACCTGATTGTCTATATAGAAGAAAACAGACATATATTTTCAATTCTATCTCCATAAACTTACTTAGTTCCTCCAGTCCCATTCGGGACAATGGACATCAAGACGCTGCCATTGGATCCAATCCATCGCAATCACTTTTGCTCCAGTCCAGGTTGGGACCCACTCCTGAAGGTCCTCCTTAAATGTATTTTGTCAGTTCTTCTTTGACCAGCCCTATCTTCTTCCACCTGGTGGCATCCATTTTATTCCCACTTTTGTATAAGGGTACATCTGGGAGACGAAGGACATGTCCGGCCAGCATCGGTCATCTCTCCGTTATGGTGTCTTGCAGGTGCCTCTGACCAGCCCTCTGCAGAACTTGCTTGTTGGTAATGCAACTCCATGTGGTAATCCCCAGATCTTACAGTGGCAGCGCTGATGAAAGACGTCAAATTTGCATATCAACTTTTCTGTTCTCTTCCGTGTCTTGCTGTCATGCATGAGCCCATCCAAAATACTGTTGTCCCTTGTCCAAACTCACACCAAGTTTGGTTCACCCATCACCACCTATTCTCACTAATTTACATTAGCTAAATATAATGCCCTCGATTTCAACATTTTCAAAATTATTTTGTTTAAATCTCTCCATAGTCTTGGCCCTCCCTATCTCTATAATTTCCTCCAGCCCTGTAGCACTTGAGATCTCTGTGATCCCTCAATTCTGGCCTCTTGCACATCCCCAATTTCCTTTGCTGCACTCCCAGTGACCATATGTTCAGCTGTCTAAGCTCTGGAATCCTCTCCCTAATTCTTCCCTCCTCTCTCTCCTCCTTTAAGTCTTTAAAACCTACCTCTTTGACTAATCATTTTGTCATCAGCCTCCACCATATGTGGCTCAGTGTCGAATTGTGCCTGATAAAGCACCTATGAAGCACTTAGGAAAGTTTACTACACAAAAAGCACTGTATAAATGCAAATTCTTGTTATAAAAAGGTCATGATGTGATTCCTGTTCTGTGCATCATTGGATAGGATGGAAAAAAAAATTCAGTCAAGCTGACCCTCCTGATTCTTATCCAGAGAATGCAGCTGGACAGTTAGTATTGTGGGATGTCATGTGAATGCAGGATTAGAATTCTGTTGAGGAATCCATCCTATGATCATCTATCCTGGCAACAGAAACTATCTAGGCACACATGGGTAAGTTTGTATTACTGGCTGGTACCTTTGGAATTGTACACCAACATGAAGAGGGCAGGGTAGAATATTGGAAGGAGTATAAAATAGAGATAATTGTCCTCAAAGAATAATATGTGCCCTCCATTTTGCACCTTCTCCAAGTAATCTGGTCAAGACTAGGGATCCTTATCCCAGTAATGCATAATGGTGCACTAATAGGCTGCACCGCTAAGTTACAAATTCATTTTAATTCATTCTTGGGATGTAGGCATTGCTGGCGAGGCCAGCATTTATTGCCCATCCCTAGTTGCCCTTGAGAAGGTGGTGGTAAGCTGCCTTTTTGAACTGCTGCTGTGCATGTGGTGTAGGTCCACCCACAGTGTTGTTAGGGAGGGAGTTCCAGGATTTTGACCCAGTGACAGTGAAGGATCAGGGATATATTTCCAAGTCAGAATGGTGTGTGGCTTCGGGGATAGCTTCCAGGTGGTGGTGTTCCCTCGTGTCTACTGCCCTTGTCCTTTGAGGTGGTAGTGGTCGTGGATTTGGAAGGTGTTGTCTAAGGAGCCTTGGTGAGTTTCTGCAGTGCATCTTGTAGATGGCACTGACTGCTGCCAATGTGTGTTGGTGATGGAGGTAGTGGGTATTTTTGGGTGGGGTGCCAATCAAGCAGGCTGCTTTGTCCTGGATGGTGTCAAGCTTCTTGAGTGTTGTTGAAGTTGCACTCACCCAAGCAAATGGGGAGTATTCCATCACACTCCTGACATGTTCTTCGTAGATGGTGGGCAGGCTTTGGCGAGTCAGGAGGTGAGTTACTCACCACAGGATTCCCAGCCTCTGACCTGACAATAATATTGTTACCTCAAATTAGAAACAACATTAAGTGTAAACAGTACCCTGTGCTGCTCCTGGTCAGAGCTAGGAACATGGATCACAAAATGCTTTCACATCCAGCCTAAGATTTAATTACCATTAAAAGTTATAAAATCACAGCAAAGAAATATGTAATATTGATATTCATTTTCAGTGCTCACTTGGAATGGGTCTAGCGGAATTTTTTTCCCTCTCAAAGTACATGATGATTCCATTCTCCGTTTCTTTGAAATTCCTCAAAGCTGTAAAATATTGTAACTCAATTTTCAGTTCAGAATGATGTGACCCACAGGTTTCAGTTTCCAACATAGCCCAAAAACATAATGAGTGAAACATATGATTTATAATCCGAAATGTACTGGTCAGCTGGATCGTCCAGTTATAACCATAATGAGATCTCCATTGTTATCAATAATGTAAGTTTCCATCAGCCTTTTCTATATTAATGTTACATAATTAAAAATAATTTCTCAACAGGCCAATCAATGATTCAATTAACCAAATATTTTACATAACAGCTGTTCATTTAACATTTGGGGATTACAGTAAATTTATAAATGACTTAAATACAAAATCTTTTGGTTGTGAAGTTTATAGTTCTCCAGGCCTCTTCCAGTGCTGAGCATTTTAAAGTCAGGAACATGTGTTCAAGTGCATTGTGAAGACCAAGAATCTAAACAAGAAATAAACATGTAAAAAAAAAACACATTGACTAAATGAGAATCTTTACTCCCAATAGTAGCGGTAATACAGACATACAGGTACTGCTGCGTTGGGCTACGTGTTATGACTTGTGATCTAATAGACTGAACTGATGTGATCAAAGTTTCTCTTGTAGCAATTCAAAAAATTATCAGTTCAGAAGTTATGAGTCTCCATATGGAAATTGCATTCAGTTCTAAAATTCCCAAAATAGACACTGGTATCTATAAACATGACTTGGATTGTCATAAAAGCTTAACTGGTTCAGTTATTGTCCATTATTTAGTCTGACCTATGTGTGATTCCAGTATGTGACTGATTTTTAACTGCTCTCTTAAATAGCCTGGCAAGCAACTCAATAATATCAATGGTTGCAAAGGTGCAGGTCAGCAAGGCTGACTCCCATCTCTGAAGGGTCACCAGTGATGGGCAATAATTGCTGACCTTGCCAGCAACACTCACGTCCCAAAAATGAATTGAAAAATAATAATGTTGGCACTGGGTGCCCAAAATAGAATGGGCATATCCTTGAGCAAAATATTCAACAAAAGAAAAATTATAGGTATCATTTAATAGATAACCTGAATCAGGGGGGGAAACCCCTAGGGAGAGAAATAATAGAGCAAGAATAATTCTGGATTAGGGAATAGTGAAGCATTAATCGGTGAACATTTTTTCTGGCATGTATATATAGTGGGTCACTCGATGACAAGTGAGAAATTGTGAAAATGGGCATAAAGTCTAATGAAATATTAGCAAATTTTATATCCCAGCATTGAAAATGTATATTGTCTCATACTTTCCTTGTTCTTTCTTTGCTCATTCTGCTCTATTAACCATATTAATTCCTGCAAAATGTTCTAGTCAGTCACATTCATTTTCCTTGGAAAGTTATGAATTATAAGGCAATATTGATTCCTACTTTAACAGGATGACCTACCATACTTATCCCCACAGTTACACACCAGACTTATTAAATAGCAAGTTATTGTTCTAACATTGTCCTGAATTTTGAGCAAATTACTTTATTTTGGACCATGTGTTTGGAAAGATTGCAAGCTAGCCAGTTTACTGCATTTGGAGCTGTAAACGGCATGATGCGGCATTTTCTCAATTGTTGGGTGATTAGATTGTGTGCCACCTTGTTCTGCAAAAGAGAGGGAAGTTTGTCAGTGAACATGGGGTAATAGGTTTGGGTGATGTGTCTGTCATGGTTAAATAACTGGCAATTTATTCACCCAAGTTATGAAATGTGGGTGTGAGGCTTGTAGCACTGTGTGAGGGTAAAGTGAAGCTCTGAACGTGAGGCATGAGTCCTGATTGATAGAGATTGTTGGTAGGCAAGTGATGGGGCTGTGGTGCATTGAGCAGTGTCTAAGGTTGATGATGCAAATGGTGGGGGCATTTGAAGATGAATTCACAGACCTTGACCAATCTTGTGGGGTTACGATTGTTTTAAAGCATGACCTCCAGTTCCTTGAGGCTTGATGAGGACTGATTGAAATGAGGAACATGTTCTAATTTAGAGAATTTGGTACAGATGGGAATTCAGTGCAGTGGGGAAAAGAGGTGCTCTGCTTTTTAAAACTCTTTTTCAGCCTCCAGTAGCTGTTGAGTATTTCCAAAGTAGGAGACTTACTATTATTTTAGCTGTGTGGTTTATTCATTCATGGAATGTAGGCTTCACTGCTGGGCCAGCATTTATTGCCCACTCCTGGTTGTCCTTGAGAAGATGGTGGTGAGCTGCCATCTGGAACTGCTGCAGTCCATGTGGTGTAGGTACACCCACAGAGCTGTTAGGAAGGGAGTTCCAAGATTTTAACCTAGCGACAGTGAAGGAGCAGTGATGTGTTTCCAAGTCTGAATGGTGAGTGGCTTGGAGGGGAACTTCCAAGTGATGGTGTTCCCATCTATCTGCCGTGCTTGTCCTTCTAGATGGTAGTGGCTATGGGTTTGGAAGGTGCTCTCTAAGGAACCTTGGCGAATTCCTGCACTGCATCTTACAGATAGTACACACTGCTGCTACTGCATGTTGATGATGGAGAGAGTGAATGTTTGTGGATTGGTGCCAATCAAGTGGGCAACTTTGTCCTGGGTGGTATCAAGCTTCTTGAGTGTTGTGGTAGCTGCACTCATCGAGGCAAGTGGTGAGTATTCCATCACACTCCTGTCTTGTGCCTTTTAGATATTGGATGGGCTTTGGGGAGTGGGGAGGTGAGTTACTTCTCACAGGATTCCTAGCCTCTGACCTGTTCTTGTAGCCACAGTATTTACATGGCTAGTCCAGTTCAGTTTCTGGTCAATGGTAACCCCCAGGAAGTTGATAGTAGGGAATTCAGTAATGGTGATGCCATTGAATGTCAAGGGGTGATGGTTAGATTCTCTCTTGTCAGAGATGGTCTTGCCTGGCACTTGTGTGGTGCGGATGCTACTTGCCATGTGTCAGGCCAAGGATATTGAAGTCCCCCACTCAGAGTACATTCTGTGCCCTTGCCACCCTCAGTGCTTCCCCCATTTGGGGTTCAAGATGGAGGAGCACTGATTCATCAGCTGAGGGGGTGGGGTGGGGTACGTGGCAATCCGCAGGATGTTTCCTTGCCCATATTTCACCTGATGCCATGAGACTTCATGGGGTCTGGGGTTGACGTTGAGGACTTCCAGGGGATCTCCCTCCAGACTGTATACCACTGTGCCACCACCTTTGCTGGGTCTGTCCTGCCTGTGGGACAGGGCATACCCAGGGATGATGATGATGGTGTCAGGGATGGTGATGGCGGTGCCCTGGTGAATCATACAGATAGGACTGTTAAATTAACAGAGAGACAGGGAGGTGGGATGTTTCATTGAAGGAAGCTTTAGAAACACAAAGAGAAAAGTTGAAGCTACAGAACAGTGTAATGAGATAGGGTTAAAGAATGTCATAGTCGAGATCCACTGGTAATTAGCAATCATAATAGAATTGAATTCCAAGGGCAGAATTTTACACTCCCCTGTCCTCCCTGGTGGGTTCTGAGAGGGTGGGGTGGGGGGAGTGTGAAATTGCATAGATGGGATCCCTCCAGGATCCAGCCTGCCCTGATCTAGTCATGGTTTTACACTGAAGTGGGCAGGGCCTCCGATAGGAAGTCCACCCTTTCCCCAGTTAAGGCCCTTCAGTGGCTACTTAATGGCCACTTAAGGGCCATTTATCGCTCAGCCTCATTTTTTAGGCAGACAGTCAATGACAGCTCAGCTCAGTGAGGGGAAGGCCAAAAATAAAGATAGTTGCATCTCAGGCGGGAAGAAGAGAGTCCGCCTCCATCAGAAGCTCCCATTTGACTGGGGGCACCCTCCCCTTAAGGCCCAGTGACCTCCCCCCATTCCCGGCCTATTCCCGAGACCCAATCGTCCCATGGCAACCATGGGCATTCCATACCCTCCCTGCCCTGGGACCCCTGCCACATATCCTGCCCTCCAGATCCTGCAGCTTAGTGCCAGGCTGCTCCCTGCAGTGCAGTGTCTCTTCCAGCCACTGCAGCACCATGCCTGAAGCAACTGGAGAGCTGCCAGGCAATGTGATTGGACAATCTGGATAACCTAATGGTCGTGGTGTGGATGGGGTGCATGCCTCCTCCTCTGTACCACCGTTATCAAGGCCCTCTAGAGTATCATCAGAAGACCTTTGACCCCGCCCTCTCCCATGTTTGAGCATCCCAATGTCTTTCCAAGGTCAGGCTTAGTTATAGAGTGAGTTCCAGAGACTGTTTCAGCAACAATACGTCTCCCTTTTGAGAGATGAAGGTCGACTCAGAGTAGCACAGACCCGCTTTAACTGATGCTAGACTGTCACAATTTTGGGGCTCTCTCTATGGTGAGGAGTGCAGCCACTCAGCAGCAGGCTGTGAGATTCAGCAGCACTGGGCATTGGTTAATACCGCATCACAATTCATGAGCCTGCCCTCGGGAGCTATACAGCTTAGCTCCCAATCTGTTGTAAAGTTTTTTTGGTAAAGAAAAGGTATCATGAGAAGCTGAAAAATAAGAGAGAGAAACTCAGGGTGTGGGGAAGGAAGAGGAGTAGAATGAGCAGAGCTAGCATTTACAGTTTGCTTTTCTTGAAATTACAATTGTATTTTAGATGTTTATTTTTCTAATTGAAGATTACATTTCAGTAGCTTAAAGGCAATAATTTTAGGGCTTGTAAAATTTTGTTTTTAAATGCTTTCATGGCCTCACTTCTATTGCTCTAACATCCTCCAACCCCACAACTTCTGAGATATTTACACTCCTCGGATTTTTGTCTAATGATAAACCCTGATTTTAATTGCTTCACAGTTGGTGGTCATGCCTTTAGCTGCCAAGGCCCTGAAATTCTTTCTCTAAGCCTCTTTGCCTCCACCTTAAGGAAGCTCCCAAAAAACTCTTTGCCCAAGTTTTGCTTGGCCTAATATTTAGCAATTTGATACAACTTGTGGCTTGCTAGGCCATTTCAGAAGGCAGTTAAGAGTCACATGTAAGGACAGCTGATTTTCCTAAAGGGCATTAGTGAACTAGATGGATTTTTGAATCAATTGACAATGGTTTCAGGGTCATCATGAGGCTTTTAATTCCAAATTTTTATTGAACTCAAATTTCATCATCTGCTGTGGTAGAGAATTGAACTTAAGGCCCCCAGAGCACTACCCTAGATCTCTAGTCCAGTGACAATACCACTACGCCATCACCTCCACATAAACTCCTTTTAATGCTGCAACAGTTCAAGAAGGCAGCTCACCACCTCCTCAAGGGCAATTAGGGATGGGCAATAAATGCTGGCCCAGCCAGCGAAGCCCACATCCCATGAAAGAATGAAATAAAATCCTCGTGGTTCAGTATTAGATTTTGTTTTATAACACTCCTACAAATTGCCTCGTAGTATTCTGTTAAAGGGGCTATAGAAATGCAAGTGTTGTTGCTTATATTAGCTGAAAACTAACAAAATTATCCAACTTCAGGAGTCAGTCATTTACCTAGATTTACCCGGGTTTAATGATAATTAGTGAAATCCATGGCAAGATACCTAAAAGGATTCTGCAGAAAAAGTGAGGTAGGTTGATATTGCATCTTCTCACATATTCTAGAAATACATCAAGTGCTTTATATAAATTAAAGTGCAATCATTGTTATGTAATCAACATAACAAACTGATTAGCAAATATTAAACCTTCTTACAAATGCCATTGATAAGTATTCTTTGTTTTTAATTCTATTATAATGCGAGTGTACACATTATTTTGCCAATAATAACAACTAAAAAGATGCTACACAGAGCAAAATCTGTTTCTCAAGGGTTTTAGTTATATGATTCAATTAACTACATATTTTACATACCATCTGTTCATGCAAATTGAGAAATTACAGTCAAATAATAAATGACTGGCTTCATTTTGCAAAATCTTCTGGTTGTGAAGTTTCACTTGTTGTTCAGCCCTACATAGGTACAAAGTCAATGTCACATCTGCTCCTGGAAGCTGCGAGATTGATGGTGAGCATCATGGTAATTGATGCAGTAAAGCTAGTTCAAGCTAGTCTGTGGGTGGAATGGGCTGCATCATTGGAGATGCAGACTGAATCTCCGTGCCCTGTAAAACATTCCACTTGCGATGATGATACAATAATTATTGAAATTTTCATTTCATTTTTCAAAGTTATTGTAGCCCTGAATTTGTGTTGTGGGTAATGAAAGCCTGCTTGTCACCAGATCTCAGGGGAAGCCTGTGCTTGATTTAGCGATAGAAGCCCTACCTCCTTTTCTGAATAGGATATGGGCACAAGAAAAACTCCCAATGGGCTTGGCCTAAAGACTACTTGGCTGGGGAGTGGAAAATGTGACAATGCAGCATTCCTTAAAGGGCTGCCATTCATTTTAAAGAGGGGAAGCTTTATTAGTTATAGTAAAGTTCACTTATTGTTTGCAGTGGCACAATAGGTACATATGTAACCTCTCTCTCCCAAGATCCTTATTAAAGCCTATCTCTTTGACCAAGCATCTGGCGATCTGTCTAAGATCTCCTTGTATGGTTCGATGTTGTTTTGCCTGATAATGCCCCTGTCAAATTGGAACACTTTGCCCTGTGAAAAGACACCACATGAATGCAAGTTGTTATTTCTCTCTTTGATGCTGAAGAGTTGGGGGTCATGTTGCAGGAAGTGGCCCTATATGATGCTGAAAATTATCCTCCCAAAAATATAGTTGGGTTAACATCACCTTAGAACATTGGTACTCCCAACAATCCAGTACTGTGCCACCTGAAATTATCCAGAAGATCACGTGCTCACATCTTGGGGTCAGATACTTCAGCAAATCCTGCAATGGTACAGTCTCCTCAAAAAAGTAATCTCTTCATCCCCCAATATCCAGTTATCCAGTGGTGAATGGATTAACAGATGATAGCACGGTGCAAATGATTCAGTCATAATTCTCACTCGAGGGCTTAGTTAATAACACAATATATAACAATGCAGACCACGGACCCCGTGCTTTGATTCCTGGTTCATTGATAGCTAAGGGTGATGATTAGGGGGTCCTATTATTCATGTTGGTGCCTCTGGGTTAGCAAGTGGATAATCAGCCACAGTTCTCCTTCCTGGTTACTATACTTGAATGAGGACAGGAGTAAACTCTATTGTGCTGTTTTGCAAGCTTGAATAGATTGCTAATTGTCACTGTCTGGCTTTGCACATGACAAGTCTATATACTTGGCATTGATCCAGACCATAATAAATCTCCTCATATGGTCCAGAGAAGTGAATCAGAGAGAGAAGGGCAGGAAATAATGAGACAATCTCTCCTTTGTAACTCTTTCGAGTACAAACACGTTTCCATCTGTTCCTATTCAGATGAAATTACATTGTTTCATAATTTGCCATGGTGAGATTTGAACTCTTGATCTTGGGGTTATAAGCCCAGTACCATAACCACTTGGCTATTTAGGCCAAGCATCTCTCCTTTGTATCCAGCTGTGTTAGAGAAGGGGTTAATATCTGTACTGATTTGATTTTTCACTGACTGGCTGGCTTCATAGTGTAGGTGCAATTGATGATTTTATAATAGAAGATTAGAGGATGTCACTGTGTAGAAAGGCAAATTGCTTTCTCGTAATAAACATGCAAGGATCTATTTTCACTCAGACAACACATTACAATTTTCCAGTGACTTGTTTAATAAGAGCTGGAGATACTACTGGCCAGCAATACTGATTTGATTGTTCATAATTAAAAATTTTCTCCAACAGTGCTTTGGAACTTAATTGCATCCTTACCAGCTGCAATGTTTTTAAGGAACGTGTAAATTCAATACTTTTTTCCCCAGATCTTTTTCCATCGCTGTGTCCTCGATTTTCAGAGGTATATGCAAAAAACAATTTCCCAGCTTGCTTTGCAGTGTGCCACTTCTCAATCATTCTCCGTCCTTTCTCTAAGTCTGATAACAGTGGCTATTCTTCATCACAGGGTTGCCTAAGTCTTTTCTTCACTGTTAGCCATTGGTTTAGAGGTAGCACTCTTGCTTCTGACTTCAAAGGTCATGGGTTCAAGCTCCATTTCAAAGACATCGATACATAGACTTTACTGCCGTTCACATTTCTCTCTGCAGGTATTGAATCCATCACTGGGATCCAGCTTCAGTGGCAGTGGCCTTCGCTCAGTGATGGGCCTTACCCTTACTGCAATATCTTCCTTGTTCCACTAGGGTTCACTGTTCAGAAATCAGGAGGAGGTACCCTGTCTGATTTCACCTCTGGCACAAGTAATTGGCAGCTGCTGCTGTTGTAGCTGAGATCTTGTATCAGCACAGACAATCAAATGAACTTCAGTCTGTGATGGTCCATATGACTCAGTTACAGAAAATTTAGCACAATTTATTAATTTTTCTTTCACTTGGCATTACAGAACTTAAATATTGCTGGAAAGAAAGTCATGTTGCCAAAGCGATTGGCTGATTGAATCAAACAGCATGCTCCTTTAGCTGTTTGTAATCGGCAAAACACAGACTGCACTCAACCAGCCAGCGCTTGCAAAGTCCAAGACAAAACATCTATTGTTAGATGTGATTCTGCAATTGGGCAGCATTTGCTGAACAATCCTGAGTGTGCTAGTAGCTACACCAACAACCAATTTAAAATAATTAGTCAAGCTTGTAATATGGCTCATTTACACTTGCTAAAAGTGATATACATTCCTATGTAGGGACCCGTTCTCTGAAAGCTAAAGGAATATGTTCAAACCTTGCAAATTTTTTGAATTACACGGCAGCTTGAGGGGACTAGGACATTCTCCACAGCAATGCCTCAACTAATCAGAGTCGACATGTCAACCAGCAGCACCCTTTTCTCCTGTGGTATAAATTGTTGTGGTCCTTTGAAATTTTGACTTCTTGCATTTGTCCTGATGGCGCAAAATGAAAGCTTTGTCAATGTACCTCTGTTTTCAGCAATATTTAAAATAGTCACTTTTATATCTGTATATTTTGTATTTGCATAATAGTCCACAGTGTAGCTACTATGCAATACTGCTCAATGTAAATGATTCTTTTGTCTGTTTACTCATTAATTTCCTTTATCTTCCACTAGATAGCAGTGTGTGATATTATAACACAAGGCAATTTGAAACTGAATTAAATTAATTCAACTCACCCACAAACCATAAAGCTAAACCTGCGGGATTAGTTTTAAACCTTCATCCCCTGCAAATTATCTCTACCCCTCATCAGCTTATTTTTAATTATAGGTAAAAGATTTCATTTCCATCAACAATTGCTGCTGCAAGGGGTTGGGAGTAGATGGATGATTTGAAATAAGTGCCCACTGTATGAAGATGACCTTTAACTTTTTGAAGATAGCGGTAGAATTGTTGTTTCTTTTGTGTGACAAGTTGTAAAGTGCCTTATGCTTTGTTTTCAGCCCTTCTAGGAATACTGTGTGGATTATCACGATTTTATAAAGAAGAATTTTATAGTTTTAAAAATCTTTCTGCATAATAATTCAATTGTTGCACCCTTGAATAATTTAGGCAGGTACCAGCAGAGCCTTTCTATTTTGAAAATTAATGTCAAGACCAGGAACATGAAGCAGAAAAGGTTTATTCAACAGAGAAATGTGGAGACGTTAACCTCTCAATGTCACCTTCTGGGATATATTTATTTGATATCTGCAGTCTTTGTTCCCTCACTTTTGCCTTATGACACACTACCTTCATCTTCCCTGATTTATAACACTGTGCTCGCTCCTGTTATAGAAACAAAATGAATTCCATTGGATTTTTTCTTTTATTGGCCATTTTACTTTTCTAGCCTCCGCTGCTAAAGCTGGGTCCATATGCTGAGCGCCATTTCACAAGCACTGGGGACTTCCCATTATTGTCCAAGAAATAATTTTTCATGTGTGGGAGGATACAGTGCGTGTTGGGAAACTATTCCACCATGAGGAATAAGACAGCCAAACCCAGTGCTGCCTTCACTCATTAGCCACACCGGGCACTCATCAGAAGATGGAACCCTAGCATATTTAAACCCTTTGTAAAGTGAAATACTGAAGACAATTTAGAACAAATGAGGGATTGAACCCGGGACCACTCTGGTTTGCATAGCTCAGTTATACACATTTGACATAAGGGAGAAATTATAGGTGAGTTGAACAGCATATGATCACACAGGACCTCAAAACGCCCAACAATATTAGATTTACGGCAAATCTAAACAAAGGTACAAAACAATGATTGGAACCTGGAACCCTTGTACATGTGATGTGGCTTCTATGAAACAAGGATCCGAATTTCACCAACATGTCATGGGGAGGTGGTGGCATAGCAGATATTGTTCCTACATCACTATTCCAGAGACCTAGGGTAACGTTCTGGGGACCTGAGTTTGAATCGCACCATAGCAGATGGCGAAACTTGAATTCAATAAAAATCTAGAATTAAAAGCCTAATAATGGCCATGGGTAGAGCTTTCCCCAGTTGGGGGGGCGGGGGGGGCAGGGGGGTTGTGCGGGGGTGGGCACGGACCCAATCAGCGCCCCTGATTGGGTCTGCGCCGACATTTTACATGGGCGGGCTAATTAAGGCCTGCCCAACATCACGTGTGCCCGAAAGCGCTGAGCGCTCCCTGTGCGGGCAATGGAGTGGGGGGGCGGGGAGGGTGGTGGTGGGTGGTGTTGGGGGGGCGGTTCCCTGAGTCAGGAGTGCAGAGGTGCCTCAGTGGGATTAGTTTAAAGTTTCTGAAGTTTAATAAAAGAAACTGGGACATGTGTATTAATTTTATTAAAACATTTTCCAAGATTTCAAAAAAGTTCATGAGAACCTCATCCCGCCTGTGGATGAGGTTCCATGAAAAATGCGAAGGCCGCCTGGGCTCTTCGCCTGCCTGTCAATGTTAAGGTTGGACGGGCAGCTTTCTCAATAGGGTTAATTAGTTAATTAATGGCTTTAACAGTTCAGCAGCTGACTCAGCTGTGCACCCGCTGAACTGAAAATCTAAATGACGCTTGGTGACGCTGGGACACACACACGACATCATTCCACGTCATTTTATGTCTCGGCGAGCGGGCCCCACAACTGCTCGCCGAGCCCAAAGTTCTCCCGCATGAAACCGTTGCCAATTGCTGTAAGAACCCAAACGGTTCACAAATGTCCTTAGGGAAGGAAATCTGCTGTCCTTAACTGGTCTGGCCTCCGTGTGGCTCCAGACTCACAGCAATGCAGTTGACTCTTTAAAAACTCTTAAAAACAAGACCGATTAGGAATGGGCGATAAATAATGCCCACATCCCATGAATGAATAATTTTTAAAAATACAGCGAGGAGGACAAAAATTCCTCAGGAATATAAAGATAATAGTGAAAACCTATAGTAAATTCTTGACAATTATTGTTACAACTAACCGACAAGTTAAAATGTTTGACTTTTCATTAATGCTTTAAGCAATATTAACACAAGATTGAAAATAGAATAAATTTAGAAATCCAGCACACCCATCATGGAAGCAATTTTCAAAAGGAGCATCAGTCAGAGAATTCTCACTATCTTATGACTTTATTTCCAAGGTCATTGTAGATATTTTATGATTCTGAACTAAAAAGAGCAAGTGAGACATGGCACATAGTGGTCTGGTGCTTTCAGTAATGCTCAGAGTAACCTGAACAATACCAAAAGTCTAAAACTTACATGATTTGAATTATCCTTGACAACTGGGCATCTGTAACATAGAGCCTGTGCAAACCCCAAATATTATTGCTAACCATTTCCACCACTGTTACATGTGTCATATACACTTGTTGCATCAGATTGCATTCCTGAATGAACATCCTGAAGGGTGGATGCAAACAGAGCATTTAATGGGGAAAGTAAAGGTTCTGGTACAACTAGCAAAAGTCATCTACTCTTTGGTTCGCCACTGCATAAGAGAGTGATGCATATGGCTGAGCATTCCAGAATATTAATCATTGTATCCCAAGATGGCAAGCAATCAATGCTTTGATTTTACAATTCTAAGACTTTATGTTCAAATCCCTGAATGGCTTTGCTCCTCCCTATCTCTGGAACCTCCAGGTCTATAGCCATCTGAGATCTCTATCGTCCTCCAATCCTGGCCTCTTTGGCATCCCTGATTTTCATCATTAGCTGTCATGCCTTCAGCTCCCTAAGCCCTAAGCTCCAGAATCCCTTCCCTAAACCTCTCAGTCACTTCAAGTCCCTTTTCTCCTCTAAAATTGACCTCTTTGACCAAGCTTTTGGTTACCTCCCCTAACATCTCCCTGTGCAGCTCGGTGTCAAATTTGGCCTGAAAATGCTGTCGTGAAACACCTTGGGACACTTTACTAAGTTAAAGGTGCACCATTAGCTCATTATTCAGCTAATATCACCACCATAAACACCCCTTTGACCTTTTGTCAATGACATCTTTGGCAATCTCTTCTTTGCCTCCACCTATCGCTGGCCCTCTATCCGGCTCTACTTGTCTCACCCCCCTTCAACCAGCTTATATTCCACCTCATTACTATATTTCTTAGTTCTGATGAAGAGTCATACGGACTCGAAATGTTAACTGTGTTCCTCTCTACAGATGCTGTCAGACCTACTGAGTTTTTCCAGGTATTTTTGTTTTTGTTTCAGATTTCCAGCATCGCAGTATTTTGCTTTTATATAAAGGTGTGGTAGAATGGCTAATTATTTTCACTGTGTAACCACACAGAATTAATTTGAAAACAAAAATGAAAGAGGAAAGAGATACTGGAGACGAAGGTGGATCAGGTGGGAGAGGAAATGGAAGAAGATTAGATGAGGCTCTAAGAGGTTGTCACATGAGGCAAGGTTGGAGAGACTCTAAATATGGGGAGCATTAAGAAGACAGTCAGTAATTTACAATCAGAAGATCAGCTGAACAATGTCAGTTTAGATTTGGTGGAAAGTGGCATGAAGACATTTGATAAGCAGAAAGTTATGGCTGGTCAATTAATTTTTCACAAGTATTTTAAAATAAAAATGCATGCAGTAGAAATAATTTTAATGTAAATATTCCAGAGCTCATGCTTCTGTGTAGGGAGTAATTTTCGAATGGGGCATGGGAAGGAATACTGGCACCACAGTGTTGTCATTCTACCTCACACCTGAGTTCTTCTTGAACTTAATTCACTGACACATAGGGTTAGACAATTTTCCTTTCTGTAATCACTGCCTGTGATAACCAAGCAAATGGAGAACTCAAACTGCATTTGCCAAATCCCAATTGTATGTGCTCTGTGCATTTTACATCAGTTGTATCGATCTGTTTTGTGTCAGATTGCCCACTGTTTTTTCCTTCTGATTTACCTCCTTGTGATGTGGTTTCATTGTGCTGGCTATTAACATTATTGAATGACTAAATATTGCCATGCAATGTTCAGTGGCACTTTAAATTGCTGGGCAGAAACCAACCACTTTTAAACTGTTGCTCAAACTCTCCCTTTCTGAT
Source organism: Carcharodon carcharias (assembly GCF_017639515.1). Lineage (NCBI taxonomy): Eukaryota > Metazoa > Chordata > Chondrichthyes > Lamniformes > Lamnidae > Carcharodon > Carcharodon carcharias. The sequence goes on along the minus strand of NC_054491.1, from coordinate 32,008,666 downwards.
GCACAGGCACCTTGCTTTGGATTGAGAACAATGAATATGACAAGATAAAAGGTTACTTATAATGCATTTAACATTTCAGTTCTAGGTAATCACTGCAGGAGTTTCACAGGTAATTTCCTAAGCCCAATCTTCTTCAGCTGTTTTACCATTGATTGTCCCTCCAATACGAAAAGGGGCAATGTTCACTGATGATTGCACAGCGTTCAGTTCCATTCAAAATTCCTCTGACAAGGAAGTAATGTTTGCCCACATACAGTGAGACCTGGACAACATTCAGGCTTGGACTGAGAAGTGACAAGTAAGCCATATGGAAACACCACCACCTGCAAGTTCCCTCCTAAGTCACACGCCATCCTGACTTGGAACTATTTCATAGTTTGTTCACTGTTACAAGGTCAAAATCCTAGAATTCCCTTCCTAATAATACTATGGTTGCACCTACACCATATGGACTGTAGCAGTTCAGAAAAGCAGCTCACCCCCACCTTCTCGAGCAATTAGGAATGGGAAAGAAATGCTGGTCTTGCCAGCAAAACACATCCCACAAACAAATTTTTTTAAAAAATCATATAGGCCCAGCAGTGGTCATCTCCAACAAAAAATTGTACAATCACCTTCCCTTGTATTAAAATTGTCAAATCCCCAACATCAACATGCTGGTTGTTATCACTGACCGGAAACGTAACTGGGCCAGACACATAAATACTATGTCTGCAAAAGCCAGTCAGAGGCTGGGTTTTCTATGTTCCCTAGTTCTTGACTCTTCCACAAGTAGGAACATCTTCTTTATGTCTGTCCTATCGAACTCTTTCAGAACCTCGATGACCTCTATCAGGTCACTTCTACCTTTCCCTTGAGGGAAAAAAGAGCCCCAGCTAATTCAATCTTTCCTGACAACTATAACCTCACAGCTCTGGCAGCATTCTCAGGAATCATTTTTGCACCCTATCTAGTGCTTCTGTGTTCTTTTCATGATATAGAGAACAGAGTTGTTCACATACTTCAAGCACTCCTGCAATATGTCTGGCCAACATACACTGAAGGAAAAAAATGAAACAGCAAGAACACTGTTGCTGTGAAATATATTTCAAATATATTTTGGCAAGACCTGGTATCTTTATTTTACCTAGAGGTCTGCAAGATTCTTGGCTAACAACATTTGGGAGCACCTAACCCATAAGGGGCACAGAACTTTAAATGTATTTAAATTGGGATCAATAAATCAATTAAACATAACATTATGTGCATCCATTCTGCACCACTCTCCCTGGGACAACTTTTGCAGGTTTCCAGAAAGCCCCAGAGGATGCTACCCCTGGGGAGGTGTTGTTCCTGGGGAAATATTGTCCCTTGAGGAGGAACTGTCATTGGTAAGGGGCTGTATCTCGGGGGGTGGTACTATGTCTGGAGGGGTGGTGCCTCCCCTGTTCTGGAGTTTATCAAGCTTGTGCATAATTAGGCTGGCTTATTTTCAATTTTGTGCGGTTTTCATTCCTTCATTTACGCTTGTAGTGTTTAGTGGTTCAATTGTTCTGTATTTGATTATATGAGTCTGTTTACTATTGATGCTCACTGTGCTTGATTGATTAAGCCTGGGTATGGACTCAAGACAAAAAAGTAAACAAAGTTTAGAAAGAGCTGGAAGCTAGAGCTGTAGCATGGGTAGACATTTTAAAGCATTGTAGAAAAAGCCTGTTACACACATCTCTGCATACTTTGAGATACGAAATAAACAGCATCACCATTGGTCATAATTTACTACATTCCACTTTCTTGTTACTCTTTCTAACAATGGCTAAGGCTTGCATCTGTATATTACCCCTCATATAAAACATTTCAAAGAAGTTTACAAGGGGATTTACAAGCTCATTGTTGAGAAGCTAGGGAAACAAGAAAAAAAAATGGGGTGGGAGTCAGTGGTAGCATAGAACCAAAAGCTTGTTCAGGAGATATGAAGAGGAGCATGGTGAACAAAGGATCAGTTTCTGATAATGACATATTTGGGGAAGGGGACAAAATAGTTGAAGGTGCTGATGGCTCTTGGTGTGTTTATGAAAATTCTGAACAGTTCATGGAATTATAAAGATATCTGTTGGCTTCATGCAGAGTTGTGATCCAAATTGTTCTTGTACAGTTGCAAGGACAGACCAGATTAACATCTTTATGTTTGATCAGGAAAGACTACTCAGTCCCTGAAAGATATGGTTACTTTTGTGCTTGAACGGTGGCCTCCATTTTATCTCTGCTGACATCCAACGATCCTCCATTAGGTCAGCAATTTTGTCATGTGTTTGGTGCGGCAGTAAATTTAAATGTCAATTGACATCTAACTGGGTGTCTTAACTAAAACAGAATTACCTGGAAAAACTCAGCAGGTCTGGCAGCATCGACGGAGAAGAAAAGAGTTGACGTTTCGAGTCCTCATGACCCTTCGACTTTTCTCCGCCGATGCTGCCAGACCTGCTGAGTTTTTCCAGGTAATTCTGTTTTTGTTTTGGATTTCCAGCATCCGTAGTTTTTTTGTTTTTATATCTGGGTGTCTTAACTTCCTGTCAGCAAAACATCAATCTACATTCTAAAATCCTACAACTAATTTCAGGTGTGAGAGCTATATCATTAATACAAATTTGAAATACATTAAAGAGTTAAATCAGTTTGACATTATTTAGTCAATTCTCCTGGATCCAGTCCCTCTAATAGTTTTCCACAGGCTACATTGTTTCTGATCATGAGTCACTAAAAGATGGTCAAGTTTACAAGTTACACCTTAGCTTTCAGGGCGAAAATAAAAAAAAATGTCAATGCACCTTCTTTTCCTTTCCTCTCCGATTCTTACTAATTATTGAGATTATGGTCAGAATACTGCTTTCAGTTCTTTTTTGTCGTCAGGGCTGCCTATTGACAATGATGCATTGGAGAGGCTTTAAAGGAGAGCTAGAGAGATTTATGTTAGTGCATTATAGAAGACAGGCTAGAGGAGCGCACATTCATCTTCAGAGTAAAAACTGAGGGCGAGACTTTTATTAAAATAATGAATGGAGTAGGCAAAGTGAAAGCACGCAAACTTGTTACAGTGTTGCCGGCATTCATGGTTTGTTGATTTTTGAGGGAAAGACTTGCCTTTATATAGCATATAATCACATTTCACAGAAACATCCCAAAGTGCTAAAGCTGACACTAAATTACCCTTCACCAGAGTGGCTATTGTTACATAGACAAACAGTGCAGTCAATTTGCAGCCAGCACAATCTCACAAATTGGATGGGTGACCCGCTAAGGTGGTGCTGAGGTAATGTCATTAAACCAGTAATCAAGAGGTCCAGGCTAATGCTCTGGGGACATGGGTTCAAATCCCACCACTTCAGCTGGTGGAATTACTTTCAATTCCAGATTGAATTAATGGAATTTGAGTCTCAGTAAAGAGAGATGCACTGATTGTCATAAAAAATCATCTGGTTCGCCAATGCCCTTTAGAAAAGGAAATCTGCCATCCTTACCTAGTTTGGCCTTCATGTGACTCCAGACCCACACCAGTGTGGTTGACTCTGAAATGGCTTAGCAAGCCACTCAGTTCAAAAGCAATGAGTGATGGGAGCCTTGTCAGCAATGCCCACATCCTGCGTAAGGAAAAAAAAAACTGCGTTTGGTGACTAGTTCACCTGCTTTTGGTGCTGCTGGCTGTGGATGGAATGTCAGCCAGAATATCAAGGGAACTCCCTGTTCTTCACTGGCTAACTTATGGGGTTTTTAGCATTTACCTGAACCACAGGAATACAAAGAGGATATTGCCCCCAACAATGCAGGGCACCTTAAATATTACAGTGCGGTATTAACTTGCACAATGTGCTCAAGTCTTGTAGCAAGTCTTGATACCACAACCTTGAGCCACTAGCTAAGCCATGCTAACACTTGAGGACTGATTTTATCTTTGTGCCAGCAGAAAAACAGATACAAATCTGCCACAATTATAAGCCCCAGAATGTGATTTAGTTGGTAACACTCTCACCTCTGAGTCAGAAGGTTATGGGTTAAAACTCCACTCCAGAGTCTGCTGCACAAAATCCAGGCTGACATTCCAAATGCAGCAGTGAGGGAGTGCTGCGTTGTCAGAAATGCCAGCTTTCAGATGCGACATTAAATCCCTCATCTGGATGTAAAAGAGCTCATGGCACTATTTTGAAGTGAGGAGGGGCATAATATCCTGGAATATTGATCTCTCAACCAGCATCACTAAAACAGGTGATTTGGTCATTATCACATTGTTATGGGAGCTGGCTGTGGGCAAATTGGCTGCAATGTTTGCTATAAGTATTCAATTAGTTGTAAAGCACTTCGGGACACCTTTGAGGTCATGAAAGGTTCAATGCATGTGCAAGTCTTTCTCTCTTTTCCTATCATTTTCCTTTCTGATGATTTTAATGGACATGGGAATAAAGTATGCCGTGTTCAACTGGCCAATCTGAAAAACCATTTCACACCTTCTCCCAAAATGAAAATCAGCTCTTTGTTTCTTTTTCAGTTAGGGCTGCCAACCCTCCAGGATTCTCTAGAAATTCTGTGAACTAAAAGTGAATTCCCTGGCTGCTGCTGTGGGAGAAAAGTGATAGGGACATTAAATAGTGAGCTGCTTTCATTTTCTGCAAAGTCAGTTACATAAATATTGGAACTGCATGAAAAAGGTGGGATGAAACTTCCGGAACTACATCCAACCCGAGCTGGCAGTAGTATATGCACTATTATGTAAATGCATACAATTCAATTTCCAATTCTTTCTCCTATCCTCTGCTTCCCCCATGAATCATGAGCACCAAAACAAAAATACAAATGAACAAATCATTCATTAAATCATAAATTTTGGCAATGCTGTTACTTAAATGACCTTGGTGAAATAGTTTGGTGTTCAAATCTGTTTTCTTACAGGCACAATAGGTCTGCCTATAATTCAGCACCAATGAGCTAAAAATTGATTGCCTGGCTGAGAGAAGAAAAATGGCTGGTGTGTGTAATGGAAAGATCAGAGTTGTGCAGCAAAGGGCATGTCTCTAAGGCTAAGCTATACAATTCAGGCGGTTTGAGGAAAAGGCACCTTTTGCCCACCCTTATTGGTTAAAAATTATACTCGAATCATCTTGCTGCACAATAATCCAAACTTCTAAATTTAAAAGGGAATATGTATGCGTGAGTGTTTGGAATCCCTTTCCTTGACCGTCCCCCAACCCCAGTTCACTGCATTTTCTTTCAATTGATTTCATACACAATAATGTCTGAAAAATATTCTTGACCAAAAGAAAGATAAACATTAAACATGCCAGAAAAAAGTTAGGGCTTGCCCATTCAAGAGTAAGTATTTTTGTATCATAAGTCTTAGTTATCATCCAACAAACTCTTTGGCCTTGCAAATTAACTTCTTATAAGTGTAGTCTCATTCCTTAAGACTTTAATTATTGTTGGAGATTCTTAAATATTAAAACATGTAAATGGAACATTCTGTTTTACTTTCCCTCTTAATCCTATCCTTCTTTCCTTTCGTATATTTTACTTCCTATAACTGATTTGACATTGAATTAATTATGGTTTCTGATGCTTCTAGGTTCAGATTCTGCTCCACTTCCTAATGATACTTCAATCTGGTTAGTTAAGAGAATAGCCCCCATTAGCAGCAGGAAGGGGGCCGGGTAGGCACAGAATTTCACATAACTGGCCTGTGTGCCGGTTCCTGGCTCCATCTGCGTTCTCCCACCATCCACCTGGGCCATTTTCCCAGAGGCAGGGTGCAGTAGGGCTAGCCAACCCCAAGCGATGGATAGCCTATTAAGTCATTTAAAGGCCTATTAAAGTCTCTGGCATACTTGGATTTTCCCACTGGTCTCCAGGTCCCTGCAGGTGGTGGAGGACAATTTAGCTGCGTGCAGTGGCCTCCCAGTGACAGACTTGGGGGTGAGGGGGTGGGTGGTGGGGGTGGGGTGGGGGGGGGGTGGTGGTGGTGGTGGGGGGGTGAGGGGGTGGGTGGTGGGGGTGGGGGTGGGGGGGGGGTGGTGGTGGTGGGGGGGGTGAGGGGGTGGGTGGTGGGGGGGGGGGGTGGTGGGAGGGTTGGTGGTGGGGGTGGGAGCTGGGGGGCAGCACATGATCAGAACCAATTCTGATGCCTTCTTATTTTGCTCTTTTACACCCTGGGGACCTCCACAGTGGGACATGAGTCTTCAACTTGGTTTCTTTAAATTAAACAAAACACACTGAGAAGATTGGTGGAGGATAAAAAGAATGACTCACCAGAATCTTAAACAAGAAAATTATACTGGAGAAAGGCAACTTAAAGAGAATGGATGTAAAGAGAATGCAACATCTATAAAACTGTCAGTTTATTAGCATTAACCAAGATGGTGATTATTTTTCCACCATGGTTTCATGTATTTCATTTACTTCCTTTTAAATAATTTAGAAGAGCTTTTTAAAATATTCAGGAAGGTAGTTTAGCACTTTAGTCCTCAAGATTCATTTTTGTTTGCTATGAAATTAGTTTAATAATTTATAATGTCTAACCCACCATTCCTCTCTTTGACTGAAGCTGTAGGTACTTGTTAGGGTTCATTCTGTCCTGTTCGTGGCCCACCCATGCATCCCCATAAGGTTATTATTTAACGTCGGCACGCACATAGTGTTCCTGTCCTTGTCCAACCTGCATGTTCTAACTGGGGGTACTGGGTGGTAATCAGATGGAATAATTCCTGGTTGGTGATTTTCCTGATTCTCCAAGTTAAGGAACATAACAGTAAACAAAATGTTTGAACTGCTGCTCGGGCTGAAATCAGCAAACTCAGTAGAGACTGAATCAGTCTAGGGGAGTTTCTGCTCCGTTCTAACCATCGGGGGAGATCATAATTATTTATGACATAAAAAGCTTGTGTTTCAATGAGCAGCAGACAAAAGAGACTCACATATCTACAGCACCGTATCAAATCTCCCGGCAATGTCTCACAGCATTTCACACAAAGAATTAGTGTAAAATACAATGATTGTTATGTAGGCTGTTAGAAAGATATAAAGAAAGAAAGACTTGCATTTCTGTGATGCCTTTGCTGATGCCAGGACAGAACAGGGTGCTCGACAGGCAATGAAATACCTTAGAAGTGCAGTCACTGTTGTAGGAAATGCAACAGCCAATGTATGCACAGCAAGCTCCCACAAACAGCAATGTGATCATGGCCTGGTCTTCTCTTTTTTGGATGTTGCTTGAGGGATAAAGCATTGGACAGGACACCAGGGAGAACTTCTTTGATCTCCTCCAGAATAGTGCTTTGGGATCTTTTACATCTACCTGAGATGTCAGACAAGGCCTCAGTTTAACTTCTCATCTAAAAGGCAACACTTCTGCCAGTGTAGCACTCCCTCAGTATTGTACTGGAATATCAACCTAGAATTTGTGTTCAGGTCAATGATGTGGGAACCCACAACCTCCTAACTCAAAGCTAAGAATGCTACCAACTGAGCTATTATCATTACTCTGTTCCCTGTCACTCAGCCAATTTCTTAACCAGGTGCCTACTTTCCCTTTTAATCCACGAACTGGAATTTTGCTCACAAGTCTGTTGTGTGACACTGTATCAAATGTCTTTTGAAAATCCATATACACCACATCAGCAGTGTTTCCCTTATCAACCTTCTCTGTTACCACCTCAAAAAATTCCAGCGGGTTAGTTAAACATAATTTTCCCTTAATGAGTCCATGTCAGCTTTCCTTAATTATCTTGCACTTGCCTAAGCAGCTAATGATTTTATCTCGTACTATAGTTTCCAGAGGTTTCTTTACCACTAAGGTCAAATGGACTGGTCTGTAGTTGCCAGCTTTATTCTTGCACCCCTCTTTGAGCAAGGGTTGTAATATTCACAATTCTCCAGTCCTCTGGCACTTGCCTGTGTCTAAGGAAGACTAAAAGATTATCACTAGTGCCTCTGCAGTTTCCACTCTCACTTTCCTCAGTACCCTTTAATGCATCTCATCCAGTCGTGGTACCTTATCGAGTTTAAGTAGAGATAGTCTTTCCAACAGCCCCTTCCTCTCAATTGTAAGTTCTTCTGGTGTACCAGTTACCTCCTCTCTCATTTTGGCCTTTTATTTATTCATTCACAAGATGTGGGCTTCACTGGCTAGACCAGCATTTATTGCCCATCCCTAGTTGCCCTTGAGAAGGTGGTGTTGAGCTGTCTTCTTGAACCGCTGCAGTCCATGTGGTGTAGATACACCCACAGTGCTGTTATGAAGGGAGTTCCAGGATTTTGACCCAGTGACAGTGAAGGAACGGCGATATACTTCCAAGTCAGGATGGTGAGTGACTTGGAGGGGAACTTCCAGGTGGTGATGTTCCCATCTATCTGCTGCTCTTGTCTTTCTAGATGGTAGTGGCCATGGGTTTGGAAGGTGGTTAGTGTCCTCTTACTTTGTTAAGACAGGTGAAGTATGCGTTCAACACCTGCGCCATTTCTCCAGCCTCCACATGCAAGTCCCCTTTTGAGTCCCTAACCAGCACTACTCTTTCTTTTACCATCATTTTATTATTTGCATTATATAGAGGACCTTGGAATTCCTTTTTACATTCTCTGCCAATCTCTTTTTTCATGCTCTCTCCTTGCTTTTCTTATCACTTTCTTCACTTCCCCTCTGATCCTTCTATATTCAGCTTGATTCTCCATTGTATTTTCTACCTGACATCTGTCGTATGCACACTTCTTTCTTTTGATCTTTACTCCTATCTCTCTCATCATCCAGGGCACTCTTGATTTATTTGTCCTACTTTTCTCCTTTAAGGGATTATACCTTGATGTTGCCTGCAACACCTTTTCTTTGAAGGTGCCACTGTCTTTTCTGTCAACATTTGATTCCAACTCACTCAACTCAGATGCATTCTCATCCTATCGAAATTGGCTTTCCCACAATTAATTATCCCTGCTCTGGATTGTTCCTTGTCCTTTTCCATGATTAACCTAAACCTTATGATACAATGGTCACTGTCCCCCAGAGGCTCTCCCACTGATATTTGATCCACTTGGACCAGCTCATTCCCCAGAACCAGGTCCAAAAGTGCATGTCTTCTCATTGGCTGGGAACATACAGCTACAGAAAATTGTCTTGAATGCATTCCTTGAACTCTGGCCCCTCTTGTCCCTTTGTATTATTCCTGTCCCAGCCTGCATTTGGGTAATTGAAGTACCCCATTATGATTACTCTATTTCTTGCACCTCTCTGTAATTTCTTTGCATATTTGTTTCTCTATATCCCTTCCACTAGTTGGTGATCTATATGCTACACCAATCAATGTTATTGCACCTTTTTCATTCCTTACCTCTAGCCAGAGAGATCCCATCTCCTTGATCCCTCTGGAACATCCTCTCTCTCCAGTACTGTAATGCCATCTTTAATCAATATTGCCACTCTCTCCCCACCTTTACTTCCTTTCCTGTCTCTCCTAAACACCTTGTATTCAGGAATATTTAACATCCAGTCCTGCCCTTCTTTGAGTCAGTTCTCTGTTATAGCAATACTATCATAATTCAATTTGTCAACCTGTGCCTGCAGTTCACCAATCTTATTAACCACACTTTGTGCATTCACATACATGCATATTAGCCTTGATGTAGGTATTTTTACTTTCTCCCTTATTCTGGCCACATCTAATGCCTTACTATTGCCAACTCTAATTCTATCAACCTCTCCAAGGATTCTATATACCTTGATACGATTCTCTGATATAGCCTCTTTATCAGTTGACACTTCACTACTTCACACTGCCAGTTTTTCTCCTTCGCACTCTGAATTTCCCCTCATGTTCCCATCCCCCTGCCAATCTAGTTTAAACCCTCCCCAACAACATGAGCAAACCTCCCCGTGAGGGTACTAGTCCCAGTCCTGTGTAAGGTGTAACCTGTCCTTCTTGTACGGGTCCTACCTACCCCAGAACCGATCCCAATGCCTCAGAAATCTAAAGCCCTCCCTTCTACTCCATTTCTCCAGCTGCATGTTGAACTGCTTAACCTTCCTATTCTTACACTCACGAGCCCATGGCACTGGGAATAATCCTGAGAATTATGCTCTTGAGGCTGTGATTTTTAATTCCCTTCCTAAATCCCTAAAATCTGCTCTCAGGACTTCATCCCTTTTCCTACCTATGTCATTAGTCCCAATGTGGACCATGACCTCTGGCTGTTCATCCTCCCCCAAAAGAATGCCCTGTTGCTGCAAAGCTGATAACAGAATTGTAAATGCTGGACATGAGTTGCCTGCATTTGAGAGAGAAAGCTGGATATACATTCTAGAGTAAAGCTTCAGATTATGAGGTTCCAGCATGGGGTTTTGCTCTCCTGGATCACATGTCAGGAATTTGGGGGCTACGGACCACCACCAACCCCTCCCCCTCCCCTCCATTTTTATTCACTCATTTTAATGATAGCAAGTTAAGTGGGGCGTGGAAACATTCAAATTCCCGAGATATTATCCCAGCAGGCAAGTGCTATGCCATGGTAAAATTCCCTAATGATTACTCACAGTTCTGATTAGGAATGCACTCAAAATGATCATCTATTTTTAAGATACTGACCCACCAGCTATGCTCTTCCTGCTTTCCCTCGTGATCTGGATTGTTGGCAATTAATCCCAACATCCTTCTATTTTTCTCATGAAGGCATTTCAATGTCACGTGATTGTTAGGGGAGCTCAGAACTTCAACCAAGCTTAACCGAATGCTGTTCAGCTGCTGAGGAAACCATTAGCCATTGGCACAGGCACCATCTGCATGCAGTAGCTGTGTATTGTACACAAAAGAACACTAAACACATCTACAGCCAAGCAGACCACAGTGTTACCATAACTGTGAGATAGAAAGCATAAGCTAGATATTAGCATTAAAGATTAATTTTGATTAATTTTCAAGCTAGGTATGTTAATCTGAACTCTATAAAGTAATAGCTAAAAAGGATCAGCTATCCAGCAGGGACTGGTGTTTAGCTTTAGTAACATTCCCACTTCTTCAGTTAGGAAGTGCATCGTCCAAGCCTGTCCTAGTGAGTGGAGACCCAGAGCTCTGGCTCTGAATTCTGGTTTGACATCTAGTGGGGTAGAGATGTCTGGTAGGCATGTTTATGGTTAGGGAAACCATCCACCAAACAGGTTAAATCAGCCTATGCACTGATATAAGGATGGCTGAGGTCATGGGAGAAGAGTCCATGTTGCTGCGAGTCGTCAAACAATCAGCTGTGAATCCTTCCACTACTTTACAATATTCTCCATGAGAAGATATGAGAACAATAACAAGTCACCAGGAGCGACACAACTAAAGAAAACCTGACTGCTTGCTCCTCCACTTATAAGGTCAAAGATCGAGGGGATGAAGCCTTATCTCCAGTTATTCTTTTTTTGCTCAAGTTATTTTCAGGCACCCCATTAACCACCTGAATCATTCCCTTCTGCTACCACCAGCCCACCATGGCTGCAGTTTGCACTGTCTACAAGATGCACTGCAGCAACCTGCTAAGGATTCTTTGACAGCAAACCTGTGACCTTTACCGCCTAGAACATCACCATCACCAAGTCAAAATCCTGGAACTCCTTACCTATCAGCACTGTGGGTGTATAACACCACATGGACTGCCAGAGTTCAGGAAATGGATCACCATGACCTTCTCAAGGTTAAATAGTGAAGGCGTATAAATGCTGGCCTCGCCAGCAATGCTCAGATCCTATGAACAAATAGAAGTCGCTCTGGCCTGCCATTCTACAAAGAGAATTGGCCCCATATTCCTCCTCCAACTCTTAACAGGCAATTGCAACTTTTCCCCAAACCTTTTCCACAATCAATTCATTTAGTGTATTGAATGTATATCGCTACCACAAAACCTCTGCAGCAAATACCCAATCTCTAATGTAGTCAGTTTATGATCTAGAGTGCAGGATTAAAAAAAAATATCTAGCTTGCCAAGCCTCTGACATCCACAGTCAATATGACAGGATGTCCCTTACCCTTTCACATACATTAGCAAAGCCAGGAAAACTGTCTCCTAGCTTCAACTTCCCCCCACCACCTCCCGACTAAAAGGTATATCAGGTGGACACATACTCAAATTTTCCATTCCCCTCTTTTATCATCTACCTGTCTGGCTGCTTTCCTTGGACAGACACTTCTGCAGTCTCAGTAGCTCAATAACTATCACATCCTACAGAGAGGGAAAAGAGTTGCCCTGGTTATTATTGATAGCTTCATCATAAATGCATTCAAAACAAAAGGTATTCATCATGCCATCACTCACAGGTCCAGCAATTATATTATGGAATACTGCATCTTCCTGACTCGGAAATATATTGCTGTTCCTTCACTATCGCAGGGTCAAAATCCTGGAACTCCCTTTCTAACAGCACTGTGAATGTACCTACACCACATGGATGGGGGCAGCTCACCACAGCCTTCTCAAGGGCAACTAGGGATGGACAATAAATGTTGGCCCAGCCAGTGAAGCCCACATTCCGTGAAAGAATAAAAAAAACTCAAAATCCAACTCTGCTGCTTTTAAATGGAAGTATTCATGTTAAAGTAGAGAGGAATTTTGTATGATTGTGTTAAATATTTGCCCATTAGTATCCCAGGAAGCCATTAGGCTATAGTAACCTGGTCAATTCTTTGGCTCTTTATAGCTCTCATTCATCGTTCATGTCTACTTATTCAGCTACTTTAATCATGCCCAAAGGTAATTTTTTCCATAGCTCCCATCAGCTTGCTACCTCCATCACTGCTTTTGAAAATCTCTTCAAAACCCTCCCTCCCATCTGCTTTGGTCCACTATTTTGGCCACTTCACTGACTACTTCTTTCCCTGTGCTTACTATCTACATGCCTTTATCTTGTCAAAGTCTACTCAAGTCTCTTCAAGCGAAGCATTGCAGGGTGCAAGCTGCCATTGCTCTTGTTTTCTTATTCTTTCTAATTTGCAATGTCCACTTTGCAGATGGGAGATTGAACTTATGGCTAAATTTTGGCCCGAGAGGGCACTTGAAAGGCCAGTTTGAAAAATAAAAGTGACTGTACGCTGTACCACCATTAGATGTGCACAAACAGGAATGGCTGCCGACAAGCAGCTAACTTCTTGACTATATCGGATCATATCCTTTTTGTAGTGTTTAATTGTTCTGCGTTTGATTGAGTCTGTTGGCTATTGATGCTCACTGTGCTTGATTGGTTAAGCCTGGGCGTGGACTCAGAGAAAAGTAAACCAACTGTGGAAGTTGATGAAAGCTATGGCTGTAGCCATTTGGGAGTAGACATTTTAATGCACTGTAAATAGTACCTGTTACACATATAGAAGCTAGTGTCATTTCTGCATAGATCCAAGACATATAATATACGCTTATGAATAAACTTATCTGTAGTATTTTAAGTGTAAATGCTGTCCCTCATGAAATGAGTTACTTTAACAAGAAGATACCAAAATAAGCTTTAATACACCATCATAGATCTATTAATAACTGGAGCATCCACTATTCATACAGCTATGCAGAGCAAACTTAAATTGACTTTCATACAAGCAAGTAGGCATCTCACTCTAGCAGGCATGTAAAGGTCTTTGTCCTGAACTTTTCTTTCAAAAGATGCTGTCTGACCTGTTAAGTTTTTCCAGTATTTTCTGTTATTTCAGATTTCCAGCATCCGTAATATTTTCTTTTTGCGTAACACATCTTGATTGGGATATCGGGATTTACTTATTCATTCAATCTTATGAACAGTTTCTCCTGAATTATGATGACCACATTTCTAATCAGATAGTATGGCTACCTTTCCACAATGATACCAGCCTGAGTTATTGTGGATAAGCTCAGTTTTGTACAGAATTTGTCATTGAAGGAATTATCAATTCTTCCCAACTTGTGATAGAAAAATCTCTGAATTATTTTACATATAAACAATAATGTTCCCATATTGTGTTCAATCACCAGTTTGTGATACTTGACACAACTGTTATCTGAGTGGCCAAATATAATGAATTCGCATGCATTTAACTTAAAAAGGCAAAGCGGATGAAAGGTTATTGGGGGTAAGTGGAAACGTGAAGTCGAGGTTACAGTCAGATCAGCCATGATCTTATTGAATGGCGGAGCAGGCTTGAGGGGCTGAGTGGCCTATTGCTCCTCGATCGTATGTTCATATGTAAAACACAAAGATATAGGACAATAGGGAAATATATTCAATGTTGATACAATTACTTTTCTTTCTTATATTTCTGCATGCATTGCATTCAATTACTATTCACAACTAAATGTTACCAAACTGCAACCTGACCAGGCTCTTAATAGTGCATCTCATTTCACAATGGGGACAAAAGAATAACAACATACATGAGGACCAAATTGAAAAGCAATTCCGGATGAAGGGGACCCCTGAATGAAATCTACAGTTAAAATGAAGATTGAAACCAGACCCAGCTATGGATAATCAGGCAGGTATCAGTAAATTACTAGTGCCATCCTACCACAGGATCGCCGAGCTGTACCAACAACAATCCCTGAGGTTGAAGACTTCTGTACAAATGTCATTTCCATTTTTTGCAAAGGCAGGGAGAGAAAAGAAATAGGCCATGGTGCATTTTCAGGAGAACGATTGCAGTACTTTCAAAAAAAGAGTGTAAACAATGTCCTGTGATGGACATTACAATTATATCAGCATCCCTGTATCAGCTCCTCAGATAAAGAATAGGCACATGATCGCATTACTGAGAGACAGTCTGCACTTGAGGAACCATATCTGAAAATGGATGTTAGCTAAAAAATGGTGTAGAGTCCAGAATTCATTGCAATAGGCCAAGTGACACTCTTGGTTACTGCTGCAGAAACAATAATCCTGTGGCGTTAACCACAATGAACTAAAACTATTTGGGTTTTGTCAGCTGCTAAAAGATAACCATATTAGGAATCAAATGCAGAACAAGGTCACAATGATTGTAACTTTATCAACTTCCCCAGAATTGTTAAAGCGGGAAAAATGACTCCTTATACAGTTGCAAGCAGCCACAAAGGGCGACAAAGAATATCTCCTGATAAGTATTGATCAGGCTCACTTCCAATTGCGTAAAGGGAGGAAATCAAGTGCAACAAACTGAGACATTGACTGCCCTCTCAGGTGGACGTCAAGGATTCCACAGCACTTTTCAAAGTACAGCAAAAGGGTTCCCTCTGATTGGCCAATTGTTATCCTGACTCTTTCAGGATAATGGTTCGATTAACCTGCACTCTGAACCGTATTCCACAGTTGTATGTACTTACCTCAAACTGTTCCTAATTGTTGTTCACCAATTATATGTACTAATTTTGATGCCAGTTTCTGTGGTTGTTGCTTCCACTCAGGTCAAAATGAGTAATGAGGTTAATTCCTCTAAATACAAGGATAAATATTGCAAGTGTGAGTCTAAACTTACAATGGAAATACTACAGTTTGATGCACCACAGAAAAGAAATTGCTAATGCAGTAACAGTGACTATATTCAAAAATTAATTCATTGGCTGTGAATTGGTTTGAGAGATTCTGAGGTCATGAAAGATCATATAAACGAATGCTCTCGTTTACATTTTAATGTGTTTTTAAAGGAATCAACAGCAGCACACTTACCTGTCGGAAAATCATGTGTTCCAGTCCCACTTCAAAACTTCACCTAATGAGGTCTGCCACTTCAGTGCAGTTCAAAAGGAGCGCTGCAAAGTCAGAGATGCCGTCTTCCATCCTGACAAGTGAACATCCAAGTTCCCACGACATTATTTGAAGAACAGCAAAGGGGTTTTCTCCAGTGTCCTGATTAATTATTATTCCTCCATCAATGTCACTGAAACTGATTCTGGTTATTAATGTCATTGCTATTGATGGAATTTTGCTGTGCACAAATTGGCTATATTTCACCTATAATATTGTGAGCATATTTCTAAAATATTGAATTTGCTGCAAAACACTTTGGATCACCCTGAGGCCAGCAAAGGTGCGATATAAATGCAAATAGTTTTCTTTTAAATCAACTGCACAGGAACTTTTTTCAGGTAATGCTGTCCCAATCACAAGCCCATTGACATGAAGGCATAATGAGGTGGAAACGTAACTTGTGCAGTAGCACAAATGAATCGACTACCCATTTTACATTCCACCCAATTTCTTTCTCCATGTAGTGTTAAATCAGGTGGCCAGTTCATCCAATTTGCACCATTGCCCAGGACAATTCCTACTCCAATGACACTAAATATTTTAATATATAAATTGAAATTCCTCATTTGAATTCAAATGTTTAAATTGTAATCTTGTCACTGTAGCGCACCTAAGAACAACATATGTGTATTTGTAGGCAAACAGTACCACTGACCCTAAGTGTGAATGCAGCCTTCAGTCAATTATAAAAGCAAAAAACTGCGGATGCTGAAAATCCAGAACAAAAATAAAAATACCTGGAAAAGCTCAGCAGGTCTGACAGCATCTGCGGAGAAGAACACAGTTAACGTTTCGAGTCCGTATGACTCTTCAACAGAGCTAAGGAAAAATAGAAAAGAGGTGAAATATAAGCTGGTTTGAGGGGGGTGTGGGACAGGTAGAGCAGGATAGAGGGCCAGTGATAGGTGGAGATTGCCAAAAGATGTCATAGACAAAAGATCAAAGAGATGTTGAAGGTGGTGAAATTATCTAAGGAATGTGCTAATAGGTGACATTAAGGATAGAAAGCAGGACAAGCAAGGTACAGATAGCCCTAGTGGGGGTGGGGTGGGGGGAAGGGATCAAAATAGGCTAAAAGGTAGAGATAAAACAATGGATGGAAATACATTTAAAAATAATGGAAATAGGTGGAAAAAGAACAATCTATATAAATTATTGGAAAAAAGGGGATTGGAAAGGGGGTGGGGATGAGGCAATTATGTTTACTAAAATGGGATTAGAATCTGCTGCAGACTGAGAAACGACACACCAGAGCAAATCTGTGTGTTGAGTGAAGAAGATTTTCAGCTTATATCATGTGTGATCTTGAAATTGAAGACATTTTTAAAAAATAAAATCATTTAAATTTTTTTCTTCTTCTTGCTGTAGATTGACCCAGATGTAATTACACAAATATTAACTTCATCCAAGTTGCCACTCATTATGTATCATCCTAAGTAGTGAGCACTGATAGACAATATGGGGCTGATAATGCCTGATAATGGCTCCCTCCACAACGAGCAACAAAGAAGGGAGACTCTGGCTGACATTTCCTATCCCTATCCCTGGCAAAACGAATATTTCAGCCATCAGCTGAGGTCAGTTACTATAGCACCAACAAGTTAACTAGGGATCTTTCTGGCCTCTGTGGCTTAGTTTTGCACCAGGTAGAACATTTACCACTATTGGAATCCATTGGCACAGAAACGTTGCAAAGAACATTTTGAAACACATTTACATGTTCTGTATTCAGAAACTGTGATTGCTGCCGATAAGCTCTGTTGTATATTGCCACTTCTGAAACTATCTCAGACACACATTAATTCCTTGACATCTCTTATCAACTACAAGCAAATGGATGCACACTCTGAAGACACAGAGATTGCAGTGGACAATTACTGCAGTGGGAAAGCTAAAATCTATGATAGAGTTACTTTGATCTTGGATGCCTCACAGGGTTTGACTGACACAGGCTGTCATTGGAAGGATTAAGCGCTGTTTATTAAGTGCAAGCAGTGCATACTCAACAAGGGGCAGATAATTGCTCACAAACAACTTGGCCTTCATGGCAGGGCTATTAAGAAGATGCATGAAGTTTGCATACAGGTTCACTGAGGAATTAGTGAGCAATTTGCTAGAACACATCAAGCTAATGATGATTATATAAAACATTTTGTTGACTGATAATTTTAGTACCTTTTCTAAGATCTGCTAGTCCAAGTCCACAGAGAGTATAATGTCATGGCCAAGTTTAAAATATACTGACAAAACTAACCAATAGAGGGATCACAGTCTTTTCACATTTTTCCCAGGTGATGTTGGTTTTTCACAAGATTTTTACACATTTCAACCAGAGTCACATTGGTGAAATGGCAACACACAAATCCATTAGGTTTCCCAGCCTCTGGCATTTGAAAATGAACAGGACTAGCCATATAAATACTGTAGCTATAAGAGCAGGTCAGAGGCTAGGACTCCAGCAATGAGTAACTCATCTCCTGACTCCCCAAAGCCTGTCCACCATCCACAAGGCACAAGTCAGGAGTGTGATGGAATATTCCCCACTTGCCTGGATGAGTGCAGCTCCTGCAACATGCAAGAAACTTGATACCATCCAGGACAAAGCAGCCCATTTGATTGGCACCAAAACCACAAACATTCATTCCCTCCACCACCGATGCACAGTAGCAGCAGTGTGTGCCATCTACAAGGTGCATTACTAGAATTCACCAAGGCTCCTTAGACAGCACCTTCTAAACCCATGACCACTACCATCTAGCAGGACTAGGGCAATAGATAGTTGGGAACACCACAACCTGGAAGTTCCCCTCCAAGTCACTCACCATTCTGATTTAGAAATATATTGCCATTCTTTCACTGTCATTGGGTCAAAATCATGGAACTCCCTTCCTAGCAGCACTGTGGGTGTACCTGCCACCAAATGGACTGCAGCGGTTCAAGGCAGCAGCTCACTACCACCTCACCTGAGCCTACCGGTTAGGTCAGTGGCACAATGCCAGGTGTACCAGTGTGTTTAAGGAACCACTACCTCTTCCAAAAACCTTCACATGGGGAATTTTCTTTGGCCACTTTTAGAGGGCAATTAGGGATGGGCAATAAATGTTGGCCCAGCCAGCGAAGCTCACACCCCATGAATGAATAAAAAAAAGCAGTGAATGAATGAGTCACTTGATGCATTGCTGTCCATCCCCAAGTTGTCTTTCCGTCAGCTGCCTCACTGCTCCCTTCCAAAAACAGTAGAGAGTAGGATTTAAAATCGTCATTATTGAAACACAGCAGGGTTTCAATCCATTGAGGAAAATATTCACTGTGCGCATCATTCAACAGTCTAGAACGTATCCAAAGAAAGTTCCCCATGTGAAAGTTTTTGGAAGAGGTAGTGGGTTTCTTAAACACACTGGCACACCTGGCATTGTGCCACCGACCTAACCAGTAGGCTCAGGTGCCCTTTAATTGACAACGTTTGAGGACAGCTGCCTCAGGACGGGACCAGTCACAGAGCTTTAAATGGATACGTGCACCCTACTTATGACATAGGTATGGCACTTTCAATGGTTGTCAAGTGTGATAATCTTAGATGCAATACACCCTTAAGAGATTGTGAGCAGATTGACCACATGACTTCATTACCCAATGGCTGTGTAGCGTGGGCTACAATGTTAAGCAGTAGTTTAGAACAGGGCCTGGCTTCAGAAGCACGCCTGTGTTAGTGCTGTGTTACTTGTGTTAATAAACAGAATGTACTCCATCTTACACTGGTCTCTGTTCCTGCAGTATCTTTTTTCCAACTCACACACTGGTAGATAGGCATGCAACTGTGTTTGCTGAGCAAAGTGACTCTACAGAAGGAACATAACATTGAGGTTATACTATCCAGTGTGTTCTGCACCTTTTGAAATAAATAAATTCCAAAGCTAAGATCAACCCCCCAAAAATACACAAATTCCAATGCAAAAGAGGTGGAGAAATTAAATTTTAAAAAATGACAGCAACAAACATCTGACCCATTAAGAGCTTCACTGCAGACTGAATTTCCCTTTTACACTCATTCCACTAGTGGCTAGAATGCACAGAATGGTCCTGTTCTAAATGAATGGAAATATTGCCGTACCTTATTAAAGTCAATTTGTGAAATTAAGAGCTCATACATTTTAAAGCTGCCCAGAACATTTCACACTCTTTGTGAATCAGAGTGCAAGGGCTCTAGTACATCAACAGACCCCACCATCCCTGCCCACTCCCCCAACCAACTTACATGTCCATCAGCAAAGGATGGAAAATATATCCTAAAGTGCCTTAAAGAAGCAGCGCAAGTCCAAGACTACAGATTGCCCAGAGGATCATTCTTGCCTCACTCCACGCGGACTGCAAATTTCACAATGTTAACACCACCAGAATAGAATAGGAGGAAATTGAGGAAAATTATGAATTACAAATGCACTAGATGCTGTAAAACATTGGGCAGAGTCATCCCAGATTTGCACTGAGCGTGGTAACGGGCGTGAGCGGGTTTTCGCGACTTATCATCCCCTTCCCGCCTCATAAATTATGCAGTCACGGGAAACATGCCTGATCGTTGGTGGCAGGCCTCTGAGTGGCCCATCATGCCATTACCTCACTACTACCTCATGCCGGTGCCATATTTAAAAAGTGGCCGCACGCACACTTCTCAATGCTTGTAGCCCAGGGCTGCTCCAGTGAAGACATGGCCCTGAAAGCCAAGATGAGCGCAGATCCCAATTCAGTGACACATCCCTAGAATGCATTTTGGATGCTGTGGAGGCCTGCAGCGAAGTCCTCTAACTGGTGAAGAAAACAGATGAATGATCTTATCCATGCCACCAGGGTAAGTCAACCATCTCATCACTCTAAACGCACACACTCACAAGCCCATCACACATTCACTGGCATCTTGCTCACTGCCAGCTTAAGGGACATCACCACTCGCCTACTCACACACACCTTCACATCTCCATCTGGCCTCATCTCCGCTGGAGACTGCCTCCTTATCCTGTCCATGGCTCCACTCAGCATGCACGCATGCCTGGCATCCTTCTCATTTGGCCTGACATGTGCCTTGCTCACATTCTCTCCATCTGTCCTTATGCAGGACAAGATCACACGCAATCACCGGAGACTTCCCAGACAGGCGGGGTGGAAGACCGAACATCAAGGTCCTCACTCTGAACGAGTGTCGCGCCTCGGAGCTGGCCGGACAGGATGTCGACTATTCCTGCAGCAACGGTGAGACCAGCAGTGAGCACCCAGGTGAGGATCCTGCACCACATGATCCCTCTCTCAACGCTACCCTGAATTCACTGTTCTGTGTTCAATGTGGCTGCCAAGCACTAATAACCTCCACTTTCTGTCCTAGGCACATCTGACATGTCGCCCTCAGGCAACCTTGAGCCCAAACCCAACGCTGAGAACCTCGGATGAGAACCCTGAGAGAAGCACCATTGAAGACCCGCCACATCGATCACCCAGTGGTGGGACCTCGATGTACAGCAGCCTCAAGATTACAATCTGGTGAGTACAGCACACAATCTGTACCACAGCAGGCAGAGGCAGGGACATCCTTGGTCATTGGCATTTGGAGGACTGCTGGAGGCCAGGAATCTGCTGAGTCCGAGACAGATGATGAGCCTTTGGATTCAGTCCTCAATCAGTTGGCAGAGCTGCAAAGACGATCATGGGAACATCAGGAAGGGATGTCTGGTGCGCTCCTCAGATTGCAAAGGACAATCGAGGAGTCCGTCTGCCTTCAGTCCGAGGTGATAGAGTTGGCATGCCAACTCACCGAGGTCAACACTGGCAGGATGGCGGCTGCCATGGAGTCCTTGGTCCAGGACATGGGTCCTACACTACTGCGTAGGCTGAACTCCATCACTGATGCCACAGTTGGCCTCCAATAGTGTCAACAGGTGAGAGGGGTGCAGGGCAGCCTGATATCACTCCAGCTTCCCCTTCTCCTCATGGAGTTTACCAGGGGCTGTCGGGCATCCATAGGGAGGAGGACCAGCAGCTTGATACCCCAGGACCATCCACCCAGGTGACTCCAGGAGTGTCCGGCCCATCCGAATCCCCTCTTCCCGTAATCCTCCACAGCTCCAGCTCCACAGGCCTAGGAGGGAGCAGCTGCTCACAGCAAAATACCCAAAGCAGTCCAGGGCCCTCCAGCTCTCAGCCCTCCAGAGGCTGCATGTCACTGACAGGGTGTTGTAATCAGCAGGATGCCTCCACCTCCACTGTGGGTGTTGGGGGAGCACCAAGATCTAGTGGCAGGTTTAGGAAGGTTAAGAAATTGTAGTTGCACAGCCTGGGCATTGGTGTTAATCACATGTACATAATGTTCACTATTGTAAATAAACTCCCAAGAATTTTTCCTTGCCTATGGCTCCTTGTTCTGATGAGCAGTGTTCGTGTCACTAGAATGTGAAACCTTGGTTCCTGCACAAGATAAAGGCAGGTTTCTTGGTCCAGGGCCTCTTCCCTGTGCAGTGTGCAACCTTCAGATCATAGTAATGGTTCGGCTTCACACTCATTGAACACATTAGTGATGCCTGCACCTCAGTGGTGCTTGTCATTGTTGCCAGAATGTCATGGGCCTGGCATTACAGAGTACTGTCATTCTCTCTGTGTGCCCTCAGCACCTTCGAGGTGGGGCTGGCCCTCCAACTCTTCAGCATCTGTGTCCTGAAGAGGACAGGTGCTGAAGTCGGATGAAAGATCGGGTGCATTTAAAGTTTCACGGCTGCATGATATGACCCTGATCACAGAGGGCAAGCAATCTACCTTCAGCCGGGCAGGAGTCAGACATTCACAGATGCATGGTGAGGATGTCAGGACTGTCCTCATTGCATCTCGTCATCATCCTCCATGAATCTTGCGGCTATGAGGGCCTCCCTGGCATGCCTGCCTCATCTGGCCAGTGTGCTGGCATCCTCGCCTTCGAGGACCTCATTGCCATCATTCCTGTCAAAGTCCTGCTCAACAGAGGAGACATGCAGCACTTCCATCTCCTCCTTAGCCAGGTCTTCCCCTTTTGCAGTGCCAGGTTGTGTAGCGCGCAGCAAACGATGATGATGTGTGACACCGTCAGTGGACTGTATTGCATTGCTCCAATGGACCTGTCAAGGCACCGGAAAATCATTTTCAAGATGCCTATTGTTTGCTCCACCAAAGTCTGGGTCATGGCATGAACCCCACTATACTGTTGCTCTGCTGCAGTCCGAGACCGCTGCATGGGCTGTCTTCAGCCACGTCCTCTGAGCATGGCCCTTGCCCCAACAAGCCAACCCTGCAGCCTCTCTGGACCCTGGAAGTTGTCAGGAATCTAAGAACTGCTAAAGATGTAGGAATCATGGACGGTCCCTGAGAATCGTGCGCAGACCTGTAGGAGTGGATGTCTTTGTGATTGACGTGGTTGACTGCTTAATGCCATAGTGATCTAAGTGCCATGTGAGTGCAGTCGATGGCACCCTGCATCTGTTCTGTGGGAAATCTGAGATCTGTGCAAATCTCAGCGCTCTTGCTTCCTGGTTTTCCAAATGCACAAAGTTCTGTGTCTTCGCGAAGTTGGCGTTCATGATTTCCTGGACACACTTATGCTTGGAGACTTGTGAGATCCCAGACAGGTTACCTGTGGAGCTTTGGTAGGGGCCACTGGCTTAAAAATTGAGTGCTGTGGTCATTTTCCCGGCCATTGGCAGTGGACACCCTCCATGTCCCCTTCGCTCCAAACCCAGTCAAATCCTGAACGAGTCTTATAATGAGATGCTAAAGCATTGAAATTATGTTCCCGATGTGCAGTGGTGGGAATCACTGCCCAGCATTGATGGGTGAAGTGGATGATCACAAACTGGTTTCACGATGGCATAACTCTACTTTTTAGCCTTCTCACCATATTGTCCTCTCACACCTGTCATGATGCCCGCCTTTTTTTGGGATAACCAATGCAATGCTTTTTAATAAAATAGTTTTGAAGCATTACAGAATCTATTTTTCTAACACTAGCCACACATTGGCTAGACCAGATGATTCCGCCCAATCTCTAATATACTTATTTTACCAACTAATGCAGAATCCATGTTATACAATAATAGTATAATGTGATATTGTAAACAGCACCACTTAAAGTATTACCAAGGTGCAAGAAGGCGATCTACCTATTGGTCCAGTGTCCAATAGGTAGATTGTTAGACAGATTTGCAAAATTTTGGGTATTTTCTAACAATTATATTTTCAGAGCATGTTAACCCAATACATTTCTATAGTAGTAAAATAGCTGAATAACAACAGTTCTTTAAAGTGTTTATGAACTGCGGATTCAAAGGTTTTGTCCAGAATGCATACCATGTTGGGTGTGTGCCTGTACTGGAGCTTATTTTTGTTCTTTTCAGATTGTTACATTTTACAGTATAAAAGAAGTCCATTCTGCCCATCATGCTAAGCTGGCTCTCTGTAGATATTTAAGTCATAAATGTAAGTGTTTACCTACGTAGCAATAGTCACTTCAAAGTAATTTATTGTATGTGTAGTACTTTGACCTGTTCCTGATAGATGTGAGAAGATGCCTTAAATATACAAACTTTTGGTTCAAAGCTCTTAATAATAATGATTATTTTGTTATTATCCCAAACCAGGGCCTAACTAGAAAGTGGACCATGAAATAAATAAACTATTTTATTATAAATAAACTGTTCTGTGAAAAAGGCACAAATTCTTTCTTCATGGTAACATTGCAAGAACCCACTGAACGTCAATGCAAACTTCTCTGCCTATTTCCCTGTTAGTGAGGAGCTAACTCGTACATAACTGCTTGCAGTCTTCTAAGGTTCATGCATTACCAATCACCCTTGATAGTTTGTCTACTGCATAACAGCACAATTTGACCTGTAAAACACATTGATTTTAAGGTGAGGTCCACTTGCCCTAGATGCCATCCAGTGGAATACTTCTTTCTCTCTCTATAACATTTTTCTTTCTGTTCTTTAATGCCTGTGGGTGTCACTGGCAAGGCCAGCATTTGTTGCCCATCCCTAATTTCTCGTGACATACAGAACCGTCATCTTGAACCACTGAAGTCCATGTGGTGTAGGTACTGTTAGGTTAGGAGTTCCAGATTTTTGACCAGCAACAGTGAAGTTCCAAGTCAGGATGGTGTGTGGCTTGGAACAGAACTTGCAGGTAGTGGTGTTCCCATTACCATGTAGTGTTTGCTGCCCTTGTCCTTCTAAATGGTAGAGGTCGTGGGTTTGGAAGGTGCTGTTGAAGGAGGCTTGATGAGTTGCTTTACAAATCCTAAAATCCCTAATATCAAATCATCCTTTAACTTCTATACCTCAGGGAATTCCAGCCTAGTTTATGGGACCTTTTCTCATAAATTAAAAAGGCCCATATCATTAAAAGGGATATGAAAACAAAAAATGTGTTGCTCTACTATTTTCAATTGTTGAGTGCAGAATAATGAGTACCTTTCGCAGTTCGGACAACACTGCTGTGCTATTTATTTGGGCCTATTTACTGAAAAACATCTAATTTATTTGAAGGATCTTTCTTCAAGGGCCTTTCATTTTAGATAGCCACAGTAAAGTCCTGTGATGTGGCTGCTACAGAGTTGAATCATTAAGTGTTTGTGAAATTGTGAAATTCTAGATAGTAACACTTAGAGAGTGAAATAGCTCTGCTCTAAGTTCTATCATAGAGAAGATGCCAATTAATTTCAGGGACCATGACCTAAAGTATTTACATAAGATCTTCCAGCCTGTTCCATCAAAATTGGACATACTTTAGAAAACTATTCGGAGCATATTAACAGGAGTAGGCCATTCAGCCCTCAAGCCTGCCGTTCAGCCTCATCTTGGCTGATCTGCACCATAACTCTTCCACCTATCTTTGGTTCCATTTCCCTAATATCCTTGATTAGCAAAAATCTACAGATCTCAGATTTGAAATTATGAATTGATCTAGCATCTACAGCTTTTTGTAGAAGAGAGTTCTACACTTCTAACTCACTTTGTGTAAAAACTTCTCTCCTGAATGCAAAAACAGAAAATGCTGGAAGAACTCAGCAAGTCTAACAGCATCTGTGGAGAGAATAAAAAAGTGTTAACTTGAAAAGTTAACTCTTTTTTTTTGCTCCACAGACGCTGTCAGACCTGCTGGGATTTTTGCAGCATTTTCTGTTTTTGTTTCAGATTTCCAGCATCCGCGGTATTTTGCTTTTCTCTCCTGAATGGCTTCTTTCTAATTTTAAGGTAATGATCACTTGCCCTAGATTCCTTTACTAGCAGAAAAAATATCTCTCTACTTTATCAATACCTTCCAAATTCCTAAATACCACAATCAAATCACTCCTAACATTCAATATTTCAGGAAATACAAATTTAAATTATATAATCTCATAATTCAAGAGGTTGGGGCCTAGTAACATTCTCAGGGACATGCCCTGCCCTCCCTGCAAGGATCCTTTCGAGATATTGATATCTAAAACTGTACACAATACATCAGATGTGATCTAACCAGTGCTTTGTACAGATGTAGCACAACTTCCTCTCTTTTATGTCCTAGTCCTCCAGATCAAAGGCTAACATTCGATTATTCTTTTTGTTTTTTTTTGTACCTAACCATTTTAATGGTCTGTCTACATGGATCCTTGAATCTCTTTAGATCTGCACCAACGTGTCGATGCTCTTTTGAAGCTCAAGGCCTGAATTTTACCTTTGGTGGGCGTGCCCGACTGGGGGACCCAGGAGTGGTTGGGAAACAGGCCCTTGACTGCAATTGGCACCTGCCTGTGATTTCACACTGGCTGGCCAATCAACAGTCAGCCAGCGTGAAACACGCGCTGAAATGCTCAGGGGGGCAGGCATTGACATCACCATGGGTGCAGGTGAGCGCTTTGAGAAAGCTCCCTGAAGGCAGACAGCTGCTTCAGGGAGCTGCAGGCCCGAAAATCATCGTCTTAAAAGCTGAAAAAAAAGTTGTCGGTGCATCACAATCAATCACCTGGCAATATAACGGATAAAAATGCTGCCCACAGGTATTTATTTTTATTTTAATTTTATTTTATAACGGAAGCTTCAACCCGCTCTCGGATGAGGTTTGATGAAAAATGCAAAAGTCCGTCTGGCTGATTCGCCCATCTGCCAACCGTAAGGTTGGGCGGGCCACAAAAAATTGGAGACGATTGCGCCGTTGGGCTTAATTGCCCCTCCTAATTGTCAGCGGGTGCGCTTCCGACTTTTGCGCGCGACCGCCAAGTGAAATATCACGCCACTGTGTGATGACATCGGGATGCTCACCCGACATCCTCTCGTATGATTTTACTCCCAATCGGGTCAGGCGCGTGTCCACCCACAGGACGTAAAGTTCAGCACCAAGACTATATACTGGTGAATCGGGCAGACAAGTGGCAGGAGAAGGTCAATGCAAAGAAGTGTGAGATGATTCATTTTGGCAGAAAGAACAGTGTAAAATACAGGGAGAAACTTTAAAGGAGGTGCAGGAACAGAGGGACCTTCCTGTATCTATACTCAAGTCATTGAAGATGGCAGGACATATTGAGAGAGCAGTTAACAAAGCATATAGCATCTTAGGCTTTATTAATAGGGTCACTGAGTACAAGAGTAAGGGGGGTCATGTTGAACTTGTATAAGATACTATTTAGGCCTCTTCGAGAGTACCGCATCTGGGCACCATACTTGAGGAAGGATGTGAAGGCATTGGAGAGAGTACAGAGGTGATTCATAAGAATGATTCCAGGAATGAATAATTGTAGCTATGAAGATAGATTGGAGAGATTGGAATGTTTTCTTTACAGAAAAGAAGGCTGAGAGGAGACTTGATAGAGGTTTTCAAGATCCCGAGGGGTGTGGCCAGGATAAATAGTGAGAAATCCTTCCTACTCAAGAGAGCATCAAGAACTAAAGGGCACAGATTCAAAATAAAGTCAAAAGGAGCAAATGTGATGTGAGGAAAAATATTTTCACCCAGAGGGTGGTTGGCGTCTGGAACGAACTGAAGGCAGGCTTGATCGCGATATTCAAATATAATTGGATTACTATCTGAAAAGAGAGAATATGCAAGGTTTACAGGGATAAGGCAGCACAATGGGATGGTAGAATGCTCTTTCAGTGAGCCAGTGCAGACTTGATGGGCTGAATGGCTGCGTTTTGCACTGGTAAGATTCTGTGATTCTGCAATTGCCATGCTAGTGACGCCCATATACTGAGGGTGTATTAAAAATGGTATTATAACTAAAAACATGGGGTTGTACAGTAGTGTTAGTTGCTGCTTGCACTCTCTGCAAAAGAGTTGCAATCCAAAGTCATGGCTCTTACTGTCCTCTTGTGCCAGCAAGTAAACATTGAGATTTCTGTCGATGAGCATTTACTATTTTTCTATAGCATTCCTGCTACTTGAGTTGTTAAATCTACTTCAAATGAATCAGTTAATGGCGACATTAAAATAGCAGTCAAAGGAATGTTAGAATAAGATATACAGCATTTTCCTGCTAATGCCACCCACTACTAGTTGAAAATGCTTCCTAATTTCATGGTTCTAAAGGATTGCCAAGTGCACTGTTTATCAGTCATACTCATGTGCTCACATCATCACACCTGTTCTGTTCCTGGATACAATGGATCCACTGATATTAAGGATGCGTAAGAAAAGTCAATCATCGGCTTTGCTTAATTTAAGAAGCACAAGTAATTTCTAAGCCATGATGGTTTGGAACAGAGCTGATTGATTTATTGGATTGATAGCCTGAAAATTTCAAGTCCAGTCATCATAAGTATAGCAACTGGGCCCATTTTCAGGCATATGTTATGCCCCTGTACTATAGGTGAAACTAATGCATGAACTGAAGTAATTATTGTTCTTAGTCACCTTCATGATAAGTGAAACTATGTGCTGATATGAATAAATAAGCCTTATAAAACTGTGCTCTGTATCTTGACAATCCTTAATACAAGACAAACGCAGAAGAAATACCAAAACTTCTGTCCCAAGACAATTTCCTTTCACATTTTTTGACAATTGATTGAACAGGCAGGTACCTTTGAGCTTCTCAAAACAGCCTGCAACATTTTGATAAGCTGCTTATTAACAAATAATAACCAAATGTGCGGAGTTGGCTCACGCGTAACTCAACTAAATGATCAGCATGGGATTTTTGCATGACTTTTATATTGTTGATCTCAATCAAGTAGAAGTTGGGATTTCAGCAGTGTATAAATGTTTTATTGTGATGCAGTGTAAGGACATTTCAGACCCTTGTTACGAATATTGTGCAGTCATATAGTTAGCTGCCAAGACTCAGTGGGTGGATGAATGATGAACAGTTCGTGGTTATTATCCTATCCACATACCCTCTTGCCACCCATCTATCAGGACATGCTCATACTGTTGACCCTTGACAAGGCTACTCACAGCTGCACACTATTACGATATAACAGTGTGTTCTGTGGAAGGGTCACGAGGACTCGAAATGTCAACTCTTTTCTTCTCTGCCGATTCTGCCAGACCTGAGTTTTTCCAGGTAATTCTGTTTTTGTTTTGACTAAGGGAGTAAACCAGTAGGACCGTCAGTAGTCATGGAACACAGCATGCTATCTTGGAGTCACAGCCACAGCATACATGACTCTAAGCATTTGCACAGAGCCAGTTTCTCCATCACACTTTACCAGTAATCATTGACGAGATGGTGAAAATAGTTTGGCCATGTAAGCATTATTATGACCAGGTGAGAAGGGAATAACTGGCTCCCCTCTATTCAACCTTCTTGGTTGGTCACAACAAAGGTTTAAGTTTCTTTTTCATGAGTTCCTTTTCCAAATCAGAATGTTTTTAACTATTTAATCTGTGAGCAATAAGGAGCCAATCAAACAAGGTTTTCTTGAGTCAGAAAAAGAGCAAATTGATTAACCACCAAACCCGAGAAAAATAATAAGAACGCGACGTCAAACATTCAGCCCTCATGCAGCCATTCAGACATAATTCACCTGCAGCATCCAAGAAGGCCTGGATTCAACTTGTGGCTCTGGTGAGCATAGCAGGAGACCAACAGCTCATGGATTCACTGTGAGGAAAGGTTCAATGGCCTGCTGCATTTCCGCAAGGTGACTAGCTTGGCTCATCCACACAGAGCTCCAAGGGAAGGGTCATATCTGCATGCTGCAGCTAAGCTGCATGACATGGCACATACCTCTGCCTCAGCATTGAGGCTTGTACATGTACACAGCTCATGAGGGCATGCACATGTGAATGCGCACTGTGATGCACACACACAGCGAAGAGTAATATACCTCCATGTGCTATATATCAGGCTAATGTAAATTCACGTTGCCATTTCAGTTGAAAGGGTGAAGAATGCCACAGAGGTGGCCTGGGCAGGGGATGGGTCAGCCTGAACAATTCTCCCAGTTGAACAGATGACCATGGAAATTGCCAGGGTGCCTGAACAGCTGTTTGTTGGTGATGGTGAATCACCATTAGTATGTGATAAAGGAATTGTTGAAATCAACCTGGCACATTGTGGTAATGGTGGATGTCAAGCTGTCACTTTGCTGAGCACAATGGGATGTTAACATGAGAAGGAGTGCAAGGATAGGGTTGAGTCACAAGGCAGTATGAGCATGGTTAAGGCAATGGCATGTATCAGAGCTTTCACAATGAGATGGGCGATACCTAAATAACTCCTCTTGTGTCCAATAAAGGTCCCAGCTCTGCCCCCTTACCAACCACCCACCACAACTCCCCCTGCAGCTACCCCCACTCTGCCCCACCCCCCTCTCAAGGCCAGATCATCCCTCAAGCATCAAGAAGAGGAACAGATATCATACTAGCCCACACTCCCCCAACTCAGATACCAGCATACCAGCACATTGGAGGGATTGGAGGTAGCACACACGTAGATTCAGTGGCACAGGGTGAAAGTCACTGCATCAGAGTGCATGAGGGGTGTCAAAATCAGAGACATTTGTGCACAGTCCCCTCTGAGGATGGGGGAAAGTCACAACAGTGCTCCGGTGAGCAGGAACGTGGAGCCTTGGGAGGCACCTTTTGGGGAACAGTATTTCGATAATCAGCAGCAGATATGCGGACATCTAGTGGAGTTCCCTGTGGCCATGGGATGTGTCGTGCTATGAATGGAGGTTTCCATCACCATCATGAGCTCCATATTGATTGTCCCAAGGGCTCAACCACATGAATGCTGACCATGAGATATTGACCACTGTCATGAAGAGACACATTCAACAACACTTGGAGTGAATGCAAGAGCAGGTAGGAAAGGTTGCAAGCTTGCCTCAATAGCTTGGATGAGTCCGCTCAGAGCATGAGCGCTGACATCCATGGAATACATGAGGAGCTGCATACCCTGAACAGGATGGTTGCACTTTTGGCCAACACCTTCAAGCACCCTCATCTTCCCAAGCACCCTCATCTTCCTCCACCTCTGCAGACCCTCATATCCTGCAAATGTGCCAGTGACTGTGGCTGCCCATGCAGAGATGCCGAGGCTATAGTCTGAAGGAAGTCCCCAACAGATGCCTGCATGACAAGGCAGGCCACCACTCTCCTCATTGTTATTTTATACAGAGAAGTGAGCAGCCTGCGTCCACCTCCTCCAAGGCAACATGATGACTTATCACCATGTGTGTTTGCATTATGATGAGGCCCATGGTTATGATAGTGAGTGTTTCAGCCATATGAATATGACAGAGTCCAAATCATTGATGTTTATTGTCTCCCTTATGGGAGATGGGCAGTCCTTGAGTAATTATGGAGTCGGTGTACAAGGATCTTTAGGTGGAAGTATGTCACAAGGGACTGGCTGATGGCAATTAGGATATTGGAGGAGCTTATGAAAATCAATTTTACACAAGGACTGGGTCCAGCAATGATCCCCTCCTGCACAGAGTCAGCCCAGGCTACATGGCCACGTCTCCCAGCTGCTCTGCCAATGGCAACCTCCTCATCCTCATCTGTTTCAGAATCTTCTGAATGCACAGGGGTTTCTTCCTCCTAAGAGGTTGGAGCTCTGCCCACAGTCTCATCATCATCAATTTTTATGCCTCTCCAATGTGCATTGTGCAGAATGCAGCGCACCATTACTATTTTTTTGATACCCTTGCTGGGGCATATCGCAGAGCATCACCTGAGCGATCGAGGCAACTGAAGCACATCTTTAAAATGCCAATTGCCTGCTCGCTTGTACTCTTGGTGATGACATGGCTGCTGTTGTAGTGCACTCTCCCTCTGGTTTGTGGGCTCATAAAAGGGGTCATTTTAAAGTTCTTAATGGGTAACCTTGGCCCCTAGAAGCCAACCACAGACCTGCTGAAATAGCAGAGGTAGGTTGGAACTCCTTAGTATGAGGAGTCATGGCAGCTGCCAAGGAACATTACACACACATGAAGAAAGACCTTGCTGCGGTCACAAACTGTCTGTACATTGAGTGGAAGGACTTGCAGGTGACAAAGCTGTCCGAATGTTCAACTGGGGCCTTTATAGCAACTTGGGTGCAACCCATAATACACTTCACCTGAAGGAAGCCTGCTAATTGGGCAAAGGCAGTGGCTCTCTGTGTTTGAGAATTATGGTAATGACTCTTTACAATGTTTAGTAAACCAGCAAAACCTTTTGAATTCTGGGTATTGGGTGCCGTCAAGCTTTGAATCAATCCATAGGTCTTACTCCCACACATGGATAAGAGGATTGCTCGCCTCTTCTCCTCCCTCACAATGTCATTAGCTTGGAAAAAGAGCACAAGGCATTCAGCATCATGAGACCAACTGTCCACAGTTGGGCCGAAAGGATCAACTCGTTCAAACTGCAGCATGCTTCGAGGGGACTACTTCAACAATTAGGACGGAAATTCTACTTAAAATTATCGTGCGACGTATGGCCCAATTTCTGTTCACTTGACTTCCTTCCTCACTTTTTATTGCTTTTTTTCTCATTAGTGATTTCACTCTGGCTGGGCAATTAAGGCCCGCCCAGCATGAAAAATGGCTTCCCAATGGTCAGGAAGGATTGGGCGGGGGTGGGGGGCGGGGGCATGTCATGCACCGGGTCCAATGACGACCCGGTGGGCAGTTTAAAAACGGCGCAGTCAGCCCTTGAAGGCTGCTGGTGAAGGAGCATGGAGCTTGCATTGCGGAGACGGCACCTATGGCCTTGGCAGTGGCTGGAGATGCCAAGTGGGAGGACAGATCGGGTGGGCAATCGGCCCCTCTGCTTTTCAGATGAGTGCCTCATGTGCACCTGGAGGAGGTGGCTGCCTGGAAGGAGACCCTTGTACTAAGGGGCAGAAGGAGGGGGGTCACTGCACCTGGTGAAGAAAGCCTGGGAAGAGGTGGCAGCCCAGGTAAGCAGCCATGACATGATGCAGCGCACATAGGTGCAGTGCCGCAGGAGGTTCAATGACGTGTGCCACTCAGGAAGGGTGAGTACCATGTTGGCATGGAGCAATGTGCAGAAGTGTTAAGGGCTGGCTGTCCCCCAGTGGAGCTCAGGGGTGTTAGAGACTGAGTGCCAACTGTCAATCATGCCGGAGCAAGCCATGAGGGTGAGCCTTGGCTGCTTGGGCTGAGTGCTTTGCGGCTCGAGGGCCACGACTCGGATATGTCCTGCAAGGCGTTCCTCAGATGGGGTTGGCCAGTTGCAATGGCGCTGCAGGTAGAGAGCGGACTAATCAATGCTCCTCTGTTCTTTCAGGAGAAGATGACCCATAACCAATTGCAGAGGTCATGGACAGGTGGAGACCCAGCCAACCTGCTACTGCTGACCAGGCTCGAGCAGGATGCACTTGAGATGGAAAGCCGGCATGCTGCATATTCAACTGGGCATGGAGAGGCTGGGCTGTCAGACAAAGGTAAGATCGCAGTGCACAGTGGTGAGAAATTCGGATTGTGCAAACAATCTTGTGTAATCTCTTCAATGAGGCAACCTCAAACCTGGAGTCCCTAATAATCATTGAAAGATGATGGCACCGTGATACAGATCTCCATGGTCTCACCGGTGTCTGGCATGCACAGCAACAGTGTGATGATCTTAACCAATAACAGGTCCATGTTCTCCCTTAGATTTGGCAGCACAGACTCAATTGCAGGACCCTGAAAAGCCACCCCTGATGCCAGGGGACTGACAGGTTCCAGATGCACCTACACAGATACAAGCACCTCGGAGAGCCTTAGATTGTCGGCTACATTGTTGGTGCACATTGGTGAGGGCACTTCACACCTGCTTGAGGTGCAGGCGGAGGCAGAGAATGCCCAGGGCGCCAACAGTCAGAGGACTGCTAGAGACCAGGACAGTGCTGGACTGAAGGCAGATGATGAGCCTTCGGAGTCATCCATTAGGTGGCAGATGCTGGATGTCCGGTGGAATGTGTGGGAGGATCTGGCGGAGATCCATGAGGATCTGTGTGTCATGGTCTCATGGCCAAGTACACTGCCTCCTCCATTGAGAGAGTGGCGATCTCATGAAGAGGCAGCTCCAGGGACAGAATCAGGGTTCCTGGGGTTGTGCTCGAACCTGCAGGCCCTCACACAGGCATTGACCTTAGGTGGTCAGTGCCAGTGTGGGAAATGGATGAGATCCCCAGGACCCCAGCCAGCTGCCCGTCCATCAATGGTGAGCAGGGAGGCCCAGAGCAACCTCACATTGGCGCATGAGCTGCTTGTCGTCTCTGTGGGCTCCTGTCAGGGTGCTCTGAATGATGGCAGCAGCTCCTCCGCCCCTCCGCCAGTGACCGTGGGATCCGATGAGACAGCGATGTCTGGGGAGATCCCAGCTGTGGCACTGGCTGCTCTCTCCCGATCAGGACCAGCACAGGCTCCACTGGCCAACGAGACACCAGAGTCAGCAAGCTGTCTCCAATGTTGCTGCCCGTAAGGTGGTGGTTAGGTGGGGGGTGGGGGGGGGGGGGAGAGTGTTGGGGTGGCACCCCCTGGAGACGCAACACTTGCAAACTTAAGTTTAAGGCACCATGAGCACAAGAGGGTGATCTTCTATTCAGCTATGTTTGGTTTATATGCCTACTGATGTAAAGGTCATGTCAATGTGATTTAAATGTGACAATAATGTTAAATTTGCTTTTGTTGTAATGACCTGAGTATGCTTCACCTTTTGCTTTTGGTACAGGGTACACCAGTATGTAATGCTGGACATAAGTGGCTCTACACTTCATTGCACAGACACCGAGTGGACTTTGAGTTCACATGACAGGGGCATTTCGGACATCCTGGATGGAGGTGGCAGCCCTGGCATGAAGTTGAAGCTGATCTTTGGCAGCCCAGCTGAAGGAGTGTTGGATCAAGGCGTCCCTGGTGTCCCTGCCTCCATAGAGGTTACTGAGGTCTGCCTCCACACTATCAGCATTCTCCTCACTGTGCTCCTCTTCTGACTTATCACTGCATTCATCATCTGTGGCCTGTGGAACTGTGCGTTCCTCCGATGGGCTCCCCCTTGCTAGTGCCAGATTGTGGAGAGCGCAGCATGCAACCACTATCAGTGACACCTGCTCTGGTGGGTATTGTAGTGCTGCCCCTGGAAGGCCTATGCTCCGCTCTATCACTGACCTTGCGGAGGCATGGCTCCTATTATAACGCTGTTGTGCCTCTGTTCTTTGATGGCGGAGAGGCGTCATAAGCCACCTTTTCAATGGATAGTCCTTGTCACCCAGCAGCCATCCATCCAATCAGGCTGGAACATTGAACAGCCTTGGCACCTGGGAGTGTCTCAGGATATAAGCGTCATGGGAGCTGCCAGGGTACCTTGCACAGACTTGCAGAGTCTGCATCTTGTGATTACACATTATCTGGTCATTCATGGAATGGAATCCCTTCCTGTTGATGAAGGCACACCCTGCTAAGCCGCTGGCGCCTTGATGGCCACATGTGTGCAGTCGATTGCGCCTTAGATGTGGGGAGCTCAGCAATCACTGCAAACCCTCTGTCTTGTTCAGCCTGGCTGGCCTCTTCTATGTTGAATTGAGTAAATGTCATTACCCAGCCTGAACAAAGCTTCTGTCACCAGCTTGATGCAACTGTGGACAACTGATCGGGACACTCCACACAGATCCCCCACCGACCCCTGGAAGGAGTCGGATGCACAGAAGTTGAGGGCCACTGTGACCTTCAGAGCCACTGGCATGGGGTGTCCACCCACACAGTTGGAGCAGATCTCAGGCCCAATCTTCTAACAAATGGAGGTCAGAGTCTCCCTGGAGAGGTGGAGCCTCCTTCTGCATTGCACCTCAGAAATACTGAAGTAGCTGCATCGCTGCTTGTAAACCCTGGCAGCAGGATAGTGGCATATTTTGCTACCCCTTCCACCTTGGACTTTCTGCTGGCCCTGTGTTCCTTGTGCTTGCCCCTCACCTCACACAGGTTGCTCCCCTGGAGGCTGCACAGGGCCACCTGGGCTCCTCTCCCTTCTGCCCCTCTCTTCCTCCTCAGAGGAAGTGCCTCCAGCGGAGACCACAATCACCATTACCAGGGTTACTGGAGGCTGTCTGATACCAGGATGTGTCGACATGATCTGAATCCTCCGCGGTCCTTGGAGTCCTGAAAAGAAGCCTGGAAATGCTAAGAATGAAGCCCTGAACAGAGATGAAGCTGCCAAGTACCAGTAAGCAACCAGCAGCAAACTATCTCCTAAACCCCTCACTAATCACACTGGCAATACTGCTGACCCTTTTTATCCTGCCCTTGGATGAGGTTTGGCAAAATGTTGGCTGTTCGCCTGCCCGTTTTGCCCATGTGATAAGCACAAAATTGCACGGACAACATGACATCTTTGTCAGTGACTTTTTAAAGGCCTTATCTGGCTTCTTAATTGGTGGCGGGCACAGCCCTGACACCTGTGCATGCCTGCTGACTGAAATGTCGCATGTGCGCGGGATGACATTGGGACGCTCACTTGACATCATCTGGTGTTATTTCACCTCCGATCGTTCGGGGAGCACCCCACCCAATCAGTTTAAAATTCTGCCCCAGTTTCAGAGTGCTCTTACTAGGCTTCCTCTACACACTTCACGATCCACATTCTCCGGCTACCAAAATCTGGTTAGAGTGGAGGCAGTTGATGATTTGAATGGTCAGCTGCATCCATAAAGCTCACACGTGTGAAACTTACCGCGGCCCCATTCTCGCCCCCGCGAAAATGGGAAGTGACGTGTTTGGGGGCAGGACTTAGGATTTTCAGGCACATCTGCTATTTTTGCCTCCATCATGGTGAAAGTCTGGACCACAATCTATTTCCCTGATCATTTTATAAACCTAAATCAAATGACCCCTGAGTTGATGGTTTTCATGAGTCAGCACATGAAGGAAGAAAATTAAAAGGGAGCAAAATATATGTTTGTTTAAATGCCAGAAATATGTGAAAGTTTGTAATTTTGCCCATCACATTGCTCCTTCGTGTACTGTGAGGTATTCTGAAGTAAGGTGTCAGTTTTTTCTCATCTTTATTTGCTTTGGCATAAAACACAGGGGAGAATTTTCTCCCGGTTGGGTGGGGCTGAGCGGGAGTGGGCGGGAGCAGGCGCGCATCTGATCACCGCAAGCGATTGGCTGCATGCCGCCATTTTACGTGAGCGGCCTAATTAAGGCCCATCTAGCATGATGCGCACCTGGAAGCGCTTCCCGTGCTCTGGTACGCTGCCGGTGCCCCAACTCTGGTAATGGGGATTGTGGTCTCCGCTGAGGAGGAAGAGAGGGGCAGAAGGGAGAGGAGGCCGGGTGGCCGTGTGCAGCCTCCAGGGGAGCAACCTGTGGGAGGTGAGGGGCAGGCACAAGGGGCACAGGGCCAGCAGGAAGTCCAAGGCAGAACGGTTAGCAAAAGAGGCCACTATCCTGCTGCCAGGGTTTACAAGCAGCGATGCAGCTACCTCAATATGTCTGAGGTGCAATGCCAAAGGAGGCTCCACCTCCCCAGGGAGACTCTGACCTCCATTTGTTACAAGATTGGGCCTGAGATCTGCTCCGACTGTGTGGGTGGACACCCCATGCCAGTGGCTCTGAAGATCACAGTGGCCCTCAAATTCTATGCATCTGTCTCCTTCTAGGGGTCAGTGGGGGATCAGCATGGAGTCTCCCAATCAGTTGTCCACAGTTGATTCTCCTAGGGAGAAGGCTAAGTCGGGGCCTGTGCTCTTTCGCACATGTCTGTGAAAGAGCACAGAATTGTCCCTGAGGTAGAGTTGCCTCAGGGAGATTAGTTTGATTTACAAAATTTAAATAAAGAGAACATTTTTTTAAGACATGTCCCCTCCTGTGACAGTGTCACATGAGCTGGGACATGTCAATGAATTTTATTAAAAATCTTTATTAAAGTTTAAAAACCTTCATAAAACCTCATCCCGACCATGGATGAGGTTTCATGATAAACGCAAAGGCCACCTGGCTCTTAAGGCTGGACGGGCAGCTCAGTTAATTCCTTTAATTGATATTTAAATGGCCTTAATAGATCTTTGATAGTTTGGCGGGCCCACAGTTGACTCCGGTTCGCACCTGCCGAACTGAGAGTCGGAAAGACGAACGGTGACATCGGGACGCACACTCGATGTCACCTCACCTCATTTTATGCATTAGCAAGCGGGACCTGCCCTCTCACCCACCCTCCCACCCGCCCTCCCCCCGCACGCTGACCCAAAGGTTCTGGCCAGTCTGTCTGACATCTGAAACTTGTACCTTACTAGTCAGGCAAAGAGAAAATGTGAATCAAGTTGGCAAGAGCAGGTAGGCTAAGTCATTTTGATGGTTGTTTTCACACATCTATGTGCACCTCAGTGATCATGTACCAGTGAGAATACTGTGAGGAGCAAACAAGATGAAAAATTGAGCAAAAGGCAGACCTAAAATCACAAACACAACACAATCCATTGAACAAAGAACATCCACAATGAAATAAGTTGTCTTTGTTACATGAGAAATCCAAACTATCAGAAATGGGTGTTATTTTGATGGTTACATTTAAAGGATTGCTCTGTTCCTTTCTTTAGCTTTTACCTTTTATTTTGAGCTTGATTGCCTCACTAGTTTTGATTCTTTCCCTCGTGCTGGAATTATTTTGTGTGTCAATTTGTCAAATCGCTGACAACCTAATGGAGGGAACAAGATAAATGGTTTCACACAGCAATGGATCTGTATAGTAAATGGCAACAGTTCTTATCCATGCCTCTTAGCCTAGTCTGTAGCTTGTTTTTGTTAAGATCAGAATATAAGTAGTTTCTGGATGAATAAGAGCAAAGTGAAGATATTGCCACTAGAGGCCTTTGGACAGAGATTGCTGTAACGGAGATTCACTATGTTAAATAATTTAAGATATCAGGGTATATCTGCAACTTTCCTAACATACTTGCCACTGTTTCTTGTCCACTGGGGAAGGGTTATTTCTTTACCATGTGGACAGGCTGTCCTTACCCTTCCCTCCTAATTGACAACATGAAAAGGCAATTTAAGCTCTTGCACATGTTTCAGCTGGCCAAAGTGACAATGGGAGCAACTTTACATTCAATAGAACAAAAAATAAACAACAATGGAAGAGTGGTAACCTTTTCCAGAGACGGTGACTCACGCAATGGTTCAGTTACATGGGCATGGCTGCCTTCTTGTACCCTGACTAACTGGACATAGTCCATAAACAAAAACAGAATTACCTGGAAAAACTCAGCAGATCTGGCAGCATCCGCGGAGAAGAAAAGAGTTGACGTTTTGAGTCCTCATGACCCTTCAACAGAACTGAGTGAATCCAAGGAGAGGGGTGAAATATAAGCTGTTTAAGGTGGGGGGGGGGTGTTGGGTTGGGGGAGAGAAGTGGGGGGGGTGTGGTTGTAGGGACTAGCAAGCAGTGATAGGAGCAGATAATCAAAAGATGTCATGGACAAAAGAACAAAAGAACACAGAGGCGTTGAAGGTGGTGATATTATCTAAACGAATGTGCTAATTAAGAATGGATGGTAGGGCACTCAAGGTACAGCTCTAGTGGGGGTGGGGTGGAAAGGCTAGCAGGGCATAAAAGATTTAAGAATAATGGGAATAGGTGGGAAAAGAAAAATCTATATAAATTATTGCAAAAAAACAAAAGGAAGGGGGAAGAAACAGAAAGGGGGTGGGGATGGAGGAGGGAGAACAAGACCTAAAGTTGTTGAATTCAATATTTAGTCCAGAAGGCTGTGAAGTGCCTAGTCGGAAGATGAGGTGCTGTTCCTCCAGTTTGCGTTGGGCTTCACTGGAACAATGCAGCAAGCCAAGGACAGACATGTGGGCAAGAGAGCAGGGTGGAGTGTTCAAATGGCAAGCGACAGAGAGGTTTGGGTCATTCTTGCGGACAGACCGAAGGTGTTCTGCAAAGCGGTCGCCCAGTTTACGTTTGGTCTCTCCAATGTAGAGGAGACCGCATTGGGAGCAACGAATGCTGTAGACTAAGTTGGCGGAAATGCAAGTGAAATGCTGCTTCACTTGAAAGGAGTGTCTGGGCCCTTGGACGGTGAGGAGAGAGGAAGTGAAGGGGCAGGTGTTGCATCTTTTGCCATGGGGAGGTGCCATAGTTGGGGTTTGAGGAGTAGGGGTTGATGGAGGAGTGGACCAGAGTGTCCCGGAGGGAACGATCACTACGGGATGCCGCCGGTTGTGGGGGGGTGAAGGGAAGATGTGTTTGGTGGTGGCATCATGCTGGAGTTGGCGGAAATGGTGGAGGATGATCCTTTGAATGCAGAGGCTGGTGGGGTGATAAGTGAGGACAAGGGGGACCTTATCATGTTTCTGGGAGGGAGGAGAAGGCATGAGGGCGGATGCGCGGGAGATGGGCCGGACATGGTTGAGGGCCCTGTCAACGACCGTGGGTGGAACACCTCGGTTAAGGAAGAAGGAGGACATTTCAGAGGAACTGTTTTTGAAGGTAGCATCATCAGAACAGATGCGATGGAGGCGAAGGAACTGCGAGAATGGGATGTAGTCCTTACAGGAAGCGGGGTGTGAGGAGCTGTAGTTGAGTTAGCTGTGGGAGTCGGTAGGTTTGTAATGGATATTGGTAGACAGTCTATCACCAGAGATTGAGACAGAGAGGTCAAGGAAGGGAAGGGAAGTGTCAGAGCTGGACCATGTGAAAATGATGGAGGGGTGGAG
Organism: Carcharodon carcharias; assembly: GCF_017639515.1. Lineage (NCBI taxonomy): Eukaryota > Metazoa > Chordata > Chondrichthyes > Lamniformes > Lamnidae > Carcharodon > Carcharodon carcharias. Next base: position 31,967,806 of record NC_054491.1, on the reverse strand, counting down.
ATTGGAGGCAAAATTAATAAATTTTTCCAAGTCCCGACGAGAGCATGAAGCAGCACAGAGGTAATCATTTATGTACCGGAGAAAGAATTGTGGAAGGGGGCCGGGGTAGGACTGGAACAAGGAATGTTCCATAAAGAGACAGGCATAGCTGGGCCCATGCTCATGGACATAGCCCATGCCTGGTGAATGCCAGCAAACTATTTGAATGTGAGGGTGAACTTGTTCTGCTGTCACTGTGTGCACTGGGTTTGCAGTAATAATCTCCAGAAAGTAGCGTTGAGATTCAGGAAACATGAGGCCAAATGGACTGAAAGGCCTTTTCCGCCCTAATCTTATAGAATGGAAGAAAGCCATTCGTTCCATCATGCCTGTGTCAGCTCTTTGTAAGATATATCCTATACTCACACTTCCGTTTCCCCATGGCCCTGCAATTTTGTCCTATCACATATTTGAAAGCTGATCTTCAATCTGCCTGCACCACCCTTTCAGGCAATGCGTTACAGATCATAACAACTTATGCAAATATGTTTCTCCTCATTTCCACCTTAGTATTTTTCCCTTTTTATTAAATCCACATCATCAGTAATCGGCCCTCTTTCCTGTGGAAACAGCTCTCTCTACCTACCCTATCAAAACCCTTCATAATTTAGAATATTTCTATTTAATCTTCCCATAACCTTCTCTGCTCCAAGGAGATCCTAGCTTTTTCTGTTCTCTGTGTAATTGAAGTATCTCATCCCTGGGTCAATTCTAGTGAATCTCTTCTGCACTCCATCCAAGGCCTTGAATTCCTTCTTTAAGTGTGGCATCCGAATTGATGCAATAGTCCAGTGAAATTATAAATCTTTAACATAGCCTCCTTGCTTTTGTGCTTTAAGCCTCTCTCAAAAGACCTAAGGGCCCTGTGTGCCTTCTTTATCAGCCATCTCAACTTGTCCTGCCACTTTCAAAGCTAATTACTCATAGTCCGTGAGAAGCCATAGGCATCATTCTGTTACAGAGAGACAAGTGTTTACATAACTTAAGGGCACCACTCCACATCAAGCAAGGAGGCAGATATCCATGAACTACAAAAGCCAGTCAGTGATAGGATCACTGGTTTTGTTGAGTAAAATTTCACAATATGCGGATGATACAAAACTTGAAGGCAGACAGTGAGGGTGATGCCAGTTGACTATGACAGGACAGAGATCAGCTTGTAGAATGGGCAGGCGAGTGGCAATTGGAATTTAAAACAGAGAAATGTGAGGTGATGCAATTTGGCAGAAAAAATAGGGGGCAACAATATAAAATAAATGGCACAGCCCTTAAGAGTGGATAGGGATAGCGGGACTTGGGGGTTTATGTCCATAGACCTTTGGGTGTAGTAGGACATATTGAGGGAATAGTGAGTAATGTTGAGAGAGCAAAGCATACGTGAATTTGGGCTTCAGAAATAGAGTTAGGGGGCTAGGTTCATCAGGGTGGGGGCGGAGGAATGTATGGAGGCTACCTTGGGGGTGGCCTACTTTGGGCACAGGTTGCCCAAATAGGAGGGATCTAACACCCTTCCCTCAGCCCATAAGCCCAAATGGCGTTGTCACCTCCTGCTGTGGGCAAAATCCCAGCAGCGGAGGGAGGAAGCCCTTAAGTAGCCATCTATTGGCCACTTAAAGGCCTCAAATTAACCCTCATACTGACTGCCCAATTCTTTCCTTGTCGTGGGCAAAATTCCAATGGAGGCAGGTTGGTGACAAACACGCTGCCATTTGCTTAGTGCCCAAGGGGATTGTAAAATTCTGGTCTATGATGCTTTGATTCACCTTGGGACATTTTTCTGACATCAAAGGAACCATATAAATGCCAGTCATTGTTGTTATACTCCTGAATTTATTTTCCCATCATTCTCACTGTTTGGGTACCTGGGAAAGAATTGATATCCTATACAAAGGACATTGGTTGAACTTATATGATATTTTTTCATCAATCAATTCCTGTTTACTCATTAATATGTGGAGAGAATGCCTGTATGTGCCATAGACAATGGGTGGGGAAAGAGGCTTGCCTGCATTGCCTCCTGTAGTCAAATAGCCTGCTAATTCTCATGGCATGAAGACTGGTGATTTTGATGAGGTACCAGGACTTATGGAGTTGTGACCCACATAGGGGTCAGCAAGAGAGGAAGTCATGGAGCAAACTGGCTAGAAAAGTAAAGAATGGTGTTTGTTGGAGATAAGCTATTCTGTTGACTTGTTTTAGGATATTTGGGCAATTTCTTTGTTTTTACTCAGGAATTCGATGTTTATTTTGGATTGCATTCAATCCCAATTAAAGGATGAAAGAAGGGGGAGAAAAGTGGTGTAAAAGTCAATCAGAGTAACATCAGCAGAGTGACATAAACACAATGCACTGAGGACAGGACTAATGTAGAAACAGAACATTGGAAATACACATCAAATCTAATCTCTTTAAAAGGAGAACATAGATACACTTGCAGGCTAAGTGATTCAGTTTTATAGATGCTGACAGACCTGCGGTGCTGTTCCAATCTTCTCTGCTTTTCGTATTTGCTATAATTTTTCTTATTAACAGATATACAAAATAGCAGCACTAATTACAGAAACAAAGATAATGAGAATGGACAGATAATACAACAACACACACAATACAGAATACGGGAGTTACATAAGTGATTTATGATTGAGAGCCTCTCAGAAACAGCAGTAGCAAATAGAGGGCAATTTCTACCCAGAACAGCATGACTACACTCAATTATCAGTTTCTATACCATGTTTGCCATATTAGGAAGTTTAACAACTCATATTCTCTGTGCATACAGCAGTTCACACTGAGGTAGATTCAACCATATAATAGCAGATGTGTATGAACTATTTATCTCCCGCCTTGACTGTGTATTGAAAGTAGGAGGCATCGGTATACAAAATGGTTGAGCTTATATATAGTGCATCTGTTCTCCAAGCTATATGAATGCTTGCACCAGCAGAGGAGACAAACTGTGCAACTGAAGAGCTGAACAAATAGTTCTAATGCTGGAGGAGCAATTCTGAAGGATCATGTATCTTCAAAGTGAAGGCAGCGCAAATGATTTTAATTGATTAAAATAAAAGGCAAAGGAATGTAATATAAAACTCCTTGGGAGATGCCTATAAAATTCATCAACAGCAAGGCTTGAAGTTTGTACATACCTTAATTTACAAATGACAGAAAGCTCTTATACAGCAAACATTGTATTGTATGAGAGTTATTAGACTCTGTTAAAACGTTATAACAACCTATATTATATAGCACTTTTAGCATTAAAAAGATACCAAGGCATTGCAGAGATGTAATGAGACATAGGGCAAGATTTTCCTCCCGTCAGGGGAGTAGTTGATGAGCAGGCGTGCAGAGGCGCACCTCCGATCAGCGGCCCCGATTGGGGGTGCGCTGCCATCTTATGTGGGTGGGCCAATTAAGGTCCGCCCAGCGTGATGTCCACACGGAAGTGCTATGCACTTCCTATGCAAGTTGGGGGAGTGGGTGGGGGGGTGGGGTAGTCCCTCAGCCGAGAGTGCGCTCTATCCCTCATGCACACGAAAGTGTGCACTCATCTCCCTGAGGCTAAGTGCTGCCTCAGGGAGATCAGCTGTACATTAAAAAATATTAAAAATAGAAAAAAAATCCCCTGACATGTCCCCTCATGTAACACTGTCACATGGGTTGAGACATGTCCATAACTTTTAAATACACTTTAATTAAATTTTTTACAACCTACATGAAACCTCAGCCCGCCCGTGGATGAGGTTTCATGCTTTTTCTAATTCCTGCCAGGGCTCCTGGCCTGTCCACCAGCCTTAAGGCTGGACGGGCAGGTCCATTAATTATTTAAATGACTCTGTCAATAGCCTCAATTGGCCATTGATAGCCCCCCCCCCCCCACCCCCCGGGCCCACCTCCCGCCAACAGGAAAATCCTGGCCATACATAAACATTGAGCTGGCAGCTCTAGCAGCCTCAGCAGTGTCTAAACTCAATAGTGGACACTGCTGGGACTGCAAGCAAGCCCAGGAAGAAGAGAGAAATGGATCCTGTAAAGGTAAGGACTTTGGGGTAGGAAAGGATTGGAGGACCTAGGGATGGAAGCAAGAGGGGTGCCTTTGAAAGCCAGGCAAAGAGACACAAAAGTGGGGGATTATCACGTTGTAGTGAGGGGGTGCCCACAATCTCACAGGGCACATCCCTAATGATGCACCCCCTTCCTTCCCTCTTTTTCAGTAAAGTTATTTTAAAAAACAGCTTTTTGAATCCTGCCCACCTTCCCATGCCAACTACTATAGTGTGGACAGTGTAATATTTGAGTCTATTGGCTTGTTAACAAGCTCAATTGCCCGTTAATTTGTTTTTTTAAATGGCAGGCGGGTTGGCGATTTTGGCATCGAATGAGGGGGTGAGATGGGAGGAGTGGGCTAGCCATCCTTCATTTTTTATGTGTCTCTCCTTCCCCTCCACCGAAAACACGCCTGGCAGGTGGCTGTAAAATCTATCCTTGCATTCCAGGAGAAAACCTTACATCCTTTTTGACCTTGTGTATTTTTACCCTCTAATCATTGTTCATGATTAGATTTATTATGCTGCCATCATCTATTCATTTCCTCTCATCCTAGATATTTTGTTTGTATCCGGATCCATTTAAAAGACTGTCCTACCCTTGATTAGGTTGCATTATATAATAATTATAAATCAGGACAATGTTCTCTTTGGAATGGCAGAATTCAGTGCAGGAAGTAGTAACAGCCAATAGAAATATTGAAGAAGTACATAGTTTGCTTTGTGAAATTAGTATTGGAGACCTCAATAGGTGGCAGGAAAGTGACACTGTTTCAGTTAATCTATTTCTAACAGTTTTAAAAAGCTTGTAACTGTCAGGACTGAAAGAACAGACTGGGGCTCATTTTTCTCGCAAAGCGAAGTGTAATGCTGAGCTAATAGAGGTTTTCAAAATTATGAAAGGTTTCAATAGCGTGATTGTAGAGAAGACGTTTTAATTTTGTGAGAGAGGCCAAAACCGGGGCCATAAAAATGAAATAGTCATGAATAATGCCAATAAAAATTTGGAGGAAACTTCTTTATCTGCAGAGTTTAGAATGTGGCATTCACTACCACAAGGAATAGTTGAGGTGATATTTTTAAGGGGAAGCTAGATAAGTGCATAAGGGAGAAGAAATAAATACAAGGCTATGCAGATAGGGTTAGATGACCTAATGTAAGAGGATGTTTATATGGGGCATAAGCACTGGCATAGCCCAATTGGACCAAATGGATATTCTATGAAATTCTTTTTAACTTATCAGAGGGAAGGATTTAATAAAAATGCATGTATCACGGGATTTATTGCTGATATTAAACAGCAAAGTTTCAACCCAAAAGAGCTATAGAGGTTCGGAGCCAATTTCCTGAACATACTCAGTCTATGGGAAGCATTATTCGCCAGCTACAAATGTTCTTGCTGTCCAGTAGAATGACTGTGTGTCAGTTTTGGCTCAGTGCTAGTGCTCTTGACAGTGAGCTAGATGGTCATGAGTTCAAGCGTTACTCCGAGACTTGAGCACTTCACTGAGCTAACATTTCAATCCAACACTGCATTGCTGGAGATGCCATCTTTTAGATGAGAAGTTAAACTGAGGTCCCATTTATTCGCTCGGGTGGAACGCTAAAAATCCCAGGATGATAACTGAAGAAGAGCAGAGGATCTTTCCCAATATCCTAGTAAACATTTACCCCTCAACCAAGACCACCAATAATGATATATTTGCTAATTTACCTCATGGTTTTTTGTGGGACCATGTTGTGTACAAATTGGCTGCCATGCTTGCCTGCATTACAACAGTGACCACGATTCAAAGTACTTCATTGATTATGAATGCTTTTGGCCATTATGAGACAATGAAAAGCTCTATATAAATGTAAATTATTTCTTCTCTTTCTCTTTCTCCAGGCCGTTTCACTGTGCTATAGACTGAAAAGATTGAAATGATGATGATATAACTTTAATTTTTGGCTCCATATTATGACTACAGTTATGTCTGTTATGCTAAGAGAATGTACATAATGCACAATCAGATTAAGTGAAATTTGCTAGCTTGATCTTTGTGGGAACACATGAGTTAAGGTGGTGGAAAAAATAGTAAAGGTCAATTTACCTGTTTAAGCAAGCACTTAACAGCTAATCAGTATGAAGAGTTTTGTGTGCTTCATTCCTATAGGCAGGATATATGTAATGTATTTATAAGGTCAGGTACACATCGGTTTTTATTGCAGACATTTCAGTCAACAAGCACCAATGGTTATCAAGACACCCGAAAGAAGAAACACAGGGAGATTTTGAAACTTCTGATTTCATGGGGTCGCCATTGTGGTCAGGGGAGCAAGAAACCTTGAAACAGTGCAAGGAACACCCCTTTGTAACACTTATCAAACATATGGAATGTTTGGATGTCTTGTGACTGTCAAATCCCTGATCGCCACAGGTTTTGAACACATGTACAGAGGGGCATAAGGGAAGGTGTATCTTTCTTTTGTTCCTCACTGTAGGCCAACACATCAGAAATTACATTTTTCCATTGGGTGTCTGATCAGCATTCCAGGTGTGAACAAGAACCAGGGTATTGTGAGTATTGTTCAGGAAATGTGTAACCTTTAGTCTCCTGGTTGATTTAAAAACAGAAGGCCTGGGTGAAAGAGACCAATAGTTTTTCTGTAGGTTAATGTAAAGAGATAAAAAGGTTGGTGGGTGAGGCTGGGGATGGTGTGAAAGATTCAGCTTTGTGGATATTGTCCAGACAACAGGATGTGTAAACATTTGATCTCATAATTTAAGGTAAGACAGAGAACTGTATGAGAGGTTACTTGTCCTTTAGTTTAAAAGGGAAAATACAAACTGGATTGGGAGGATTCAGTTTCTGTGGGATAATTGTAACATAAGGACGCAATTGAATTGAAAGAAAACAGTTTGTAGGTTTTATTTTCATTGATGGATTCTGCATGATATTATTTGTCTGTTCAACAGCTATCAGTGTACTATTTATATCCTTGCAATTTTAAAACATAGTTCAATAAAATTAGTTCAAGAATTTTATAATCCTATACCTTTGCCAGAGTCATTATTTATTCTACTCAAGCCTGAACCCTTATAACAGTTCTGGTTACGTCACTAGTATATCAGTGAATGAACCCACACATTTTTGGTTATTTATTTGAACAGAGGAAAAATTATTGGAACAGTTTACGCATGACTTACTGATATGGACTGATGAGCTTCCATGCTGCTTAGCAGCTAATGTGAAAATTTAGGCTTTCATGTTAAATTGTTCACTTGGCTACATTATGCTTTAACGTCATATCAATGTTCCTTTTAATTGTTAATATTGTTCCTATTCCAATGAGACCCCAGTGCATAACATGAAAATTATGGATGGTAGAGAATGAATATGAGTGCAGTTTAGTCACATGATTAATGAGGTGTCCAACAACTGTTCAACCTTCAATCCCATGGTTTATGATGTTATCTGAACCTCCAGCGTAAATTATAGTCTTATCACTCACACCCTGCCATCCATAATTATTGTTTTTTCTAAATGTCATATTATAATTATAGTGATCTGCCCCATTGTTCAATGCAGGATTTGTTACACAGTACTTTAACAAATCCTCCTGAGATCTACATTATATCTTGTTGCTACTTTTTGCCAGACTATTGAAAAGGCAGTGGGAGAGGGGCAGGCCTGAGGGAATAGATGGAGCTCAGTTTACTGTGAGATGCAGTAAAAACCAAAGCATACACATTACGGACTGGATCACCAAATGTTCAAAACAATCGCTTAAAACTGCACTGACCTGGTCAAAATGAGATAAGTGGCAACCTCAACACCAATCAGACTCAGGATCACAGGCCTGTTAGAATAGTTTAAGTTTCCTCCTTTAAGATGATCTCTTTGATAAAGGCTCCCTGTCCTACATATCCCAATGTCAAATTTTGTATGATATCAGTCCGGTGAAACAGTTTGCAACATTTTAGCGCATTAAACTTACTATATAAACAAAATTTGTTGTTGTTGAGGGCGGCTATTGCCTGACTGGCAACACGTGTCCAAAAAGTTAGTGTGCATGTAATACATTCCCCAAAGTGGTATTTGTAGTAACATAGGAACAGGAATTTGCCATTCAGTCCTCAGCCTATCCCACCTTGCAATTAAATCATGGTTGATTTGTATCTTAACTACATTTATTCATGTGGGTTCCAGATCCCTCAAGACTCTTACAAAGCAAAAATCTATCCTCTCAATTTTGAAATTTCCAATTGATCCCCAGGCTCAACTTATTTTTGGAGGAGAGTGCCAGATTTCCACTATTCTTTGTGTGAAGAAGTGCTTTCTAACCACAGCCCTGAATCGCTTAGCTCTAACTTCCAGGTTAGAACTACCCCCAAGAGAGGAAATAATTTTGCTCCATCTACCCTATTCCAATCAACTTAAACACCTCAAAACTGCTCAATCCGATACCCAAGCGAGTAGGTCCTTGGCAACCTGTCCTTATAATTTAAAACTTTTAGCCCATTTTTAGACAGACATTCAAACAACGGGGAAGTATATCTGATAAGCAGCCAAATTACATAAGGAGGACATTTTCCTCATCCATTTCAAAGCAGTGCTTATCATTAACAATAATCAAAGTGTAAGCTCTGCTCTAGTTGCCCAAGATATTTCTTTAAGCATTCAAGATAATTCATTTTAAAAATAGCCTAGAAATGACAGTTCTAATGCACAGTTTTAACAGAAGTGCAAACCCATATATTTTAGGTTACAGGTTAATGGCTCTGTTAAAATAATGGGCAACCAAATATCATATGAACTTTTTGAGTGCCGGCTAATATTGTAAACAGTAATTTTCAGGCTCATACCATTTGACAGAGTGCATGGAATAGCAGTGAAATAGGCCAATCAGACCAATCAGTTCATGTCAGTGTTTATGCTCCACTTTTATTATTACTATTATTAATTATCATCATTGTCATCAAAGGTTTATTTATCTAAAAATCAACTTCCATCGTGGTCAAGGGTTTAGGGTTAAATTTTCAGTCCTAGATTGGGTGGACAGAGAAGAGGGAGCTCCCAGCTCTGTGAACCTAACCTTTAATAATGTCACCCGAATGTCAGGTTTTCGTTCCGGGGAGAGGGGCAGTGGGTCTGGATTAGAGATCAGGCCCGCCGCTCACTGAACGAATGCAGAGGCTGCTGGGTGCACAGAGAGTCTGGTGCCTCTGTGCTCCGGCACTTTGTTGAATTAATTATTTTTTTAAAAAATTTGAAACAAGGAATATCTCTCCAGCCATTTCCCCTCAAACCTCTTACCCCCCCCCCATCTACTTCCCATGCCTCATCCATGCAAACCTATGCAACCTCATGCCCCCCCACCCACCACCCACACACAATAGCCCCTCATAACTCCTAATCCAACCCAGGCTCCTCTACCTAGTCCCCTCGGCCCTCATACACTCTATGTCCCCCACATCCCCATGGTCTTTAGTAGCGTGCCAAACCATGCCCTCACTCTTTTCCCTTACCCACTCCATGCCAACTTACCTGGTATCATTTGATAGTTCTTTGACAGCTTTTATAGCTTTGACAGTTCTTTGACAGCTTTGGCAGTTCCATAATTATGTTTAATTTTAACAATCCCAAAGGATGCCTTACCTATCACAAATGATCGGCCAGCAGTTCTGTAGTCCCAGCAGCACCAGGAGAGAGTAGCGGCTACTGCTGGGGCTACAGATGTCTCCCAGACGTGAAGCCTAGGCATTTTGGTCAAGTAGGGAGACCCCAACCAGGGAGGGGGGAACAATGGCATTTGGGGGGGGGGGTTAGATATTCGAAATCCCAACCTGGGAGGGGGATGATGTGGTTGGGGCTTTTTAGGTATCAGAGGTCAGTGGAGGGGGAAGCATAAAGGTGGTGTACCATATTGGGGGTGGGTGGTGCCCCTGAAAGCTGCCAGGCTGCTCGCATTCCCCAACCACATGTATTATAGTAGTGAAGGTGAAATGAGTCCTTAAGTGGTCATTAACTGCCGAGTTGAGGGCCTCAATAGGCCTAAGGGCATGTGGGCTGCCTGAATGCTTACTGACCCCACATACTATGGGGGGCAGCTCAGTGGAAAAGCAGTGAGCTGGCCCCTCACTTTATTTTACATGTTTCCCTGCTTTCAAATACACTGGGTGGGTGTTGGGGTGGGGTAATGGGGAGGCTGTAAAATTCACCTCCGTATTCTCAACACTCTCTGGATAATGAAGTTTCTTCTGAATTCTCTATTAGATTTCTTGGTAACCATCTTATATTGATGGTGCCTAGTTATGCTCTTCCCTACAAGTTGAAACACATTCTCTGTGTCTATTTGAAAGCCCTCTCATAGGTCACAACTTGGCCTTCTCTCTCTTCAAGTTTAGTGCTTGAAGCAGATTTGATTTTTTTGCTGTTGCTATTTATCCAAAATCATTCACTTTTTAAGAACCTCAGGCTCTTTTGGCAATCACTCAGCAGTGGACAAATTGTTGCAGAAACTCTGTGCCATGCCAAGCAGAGAGATTGAATGCCAATTGCCTGAAACCACTTAATCTATACTCCAGCGAATTTTACAATTTCCAATCCCTTGTGTATTGATTAAAGCTGTGCAAATATCTAAAATAATCCAGCTAGAGGTTCTCAAAACACTCTATGGGATACTTATTGATTATAAGGAGAGTAACATTGGCCTGTGTGATCAATCAAGAGGATACAAGTTGAGTACAATGCTGCATTGACTGTCCATGCCTAATCTAGGAAAAAGTGTGTTAGAGGTTGTCCATGGAATAAATTACATTCAGCAAGATGATAAATATTCCATCCTGATGCAGAAGATATATAGGAAGCCATAGAATCTTACAGCACAGAAGGAGGCCATTTGGCCTAATGTAGCTTTGCTGGTTCCCTTTTAGGACTATCCAAATCATCCCACTACCATGCTATTTCCTCCTAGCCCTATAAATTTCACTTTTTCAAGTACAGTATATATACAATTCCATCTTGAAAGTCACAATGAACCTTTTCAGGCAATGCATTCCGTATCACAACACACTGTGTAGAAACAAAATCTCCTAGGTATTCACTTGATACTTGGTAAGGCTTTGCTCTGTAGTCTTTCACCAGCGAATTTTCACAGGAGATGCACAATGAATGCTGTCGATGATCATATTAATTAGAAAAGCTCAACAGATCTCCCTTAAATTAATCCTTAGAGGGCAAGGAGATTAAGGTTTTTGGAAGATTGTTCCTGTCCTTAATTGTTCTTGGGGAAAAAGGAGTTAGCAAAGGAAGGGTTGCATACAAATGGAGCTGCTGATTATGAATTCTTCCAGCTCGCGTTTAATGTGCTTCTTAGAAATACTTAATTGTTCATTCAAAATTTTATAGAGGCATGTAAACCTGTGGGCACTTATTTGGTTCTGGAGACTGCCAATGTAGTGAAGTGACCAGCCAAATCTCGTGAGTTCTTGTTTGTATTGAAATGAGAAGTTGGAGCTTTCTCAAGTAGGGTAATGTTTTTAGCAGTATATAGGCCTCAAGCAGCTAAATCATACTCTCAGTGTGGTCTAGCTAATGTCTGGCACAGCGTTTCCTTTACTGTAGTTGAAGAGTGATGGGAGTTCCATTTCATAAACCCAGGTATTTTGGATGCCTTGGAGGCTGTGTATTGACTTTGTACATTCCACCTTAAATTATTTTGGATTTGGATCCCTGAGTAATGGCAATCTTTAGTAACTTCAGTGGGGGAATCGTGTATTGTGTATTTGGGTACTGATGGACATTGCTGTAACATTGCTGATGTTACATTTCTCTGTGTTGAATTTCATTCCCCATATATTGGCCCATTTGATGAGATTATTTAAATCTTCCTGAAGGCTAACCTCATCTGCTCCAGTATTGGCTCCATGGACATGGCAGTCATCTGAAAAGAGTCTGGACCTGGTTTCATATTCCATCCTGGATGTCATTTATAAAGAGGAGAAACAAAATGGGCCCACGATATTACCTTGGGGCATGCTGCTTTAGACTGGTTTCCAGTTTGAGCCTTCCTCATTCACTGTGACTCTTTGTTGCCATTTGGTAAGCAATGTCCTTATCCATTGTTTAATATTTCCTTGGGCTCCATAATGAGCTAGTTTGTCCAGTAGCTTAGTGTGTGGTACAATCAAAAGCCTTGGAAAAACCTAAAATAGCTTGATCTGTGATGATTTGACTGTTAAGCTACAGGTCAGACTGTGGATGTTAAGGATGAGAATCACAGCTCTCCTTTGGTACTTTTACCAATTATCTTAAATCTGTCTCATTTGGTTATTGACCCACAAGCTTTGGAAACATTTTCACCTTAATTATTCTATCAAAACACCACATAATTTTCCAAAACCTCAATATTAAATCTTCCCTTTCTGCTCTAAGGAAAACATTAAGAAAAAAAGGAAACAGTTACATTTAAAACTGAGGTGGAGTTCTGGCTGGTAAGGATATTAAGGGATATTGAGCCAAAGTGGGTAACTGGAATTGAGGTACAGGTCAACCATAATCGGCATAATCTAATTGAATGGCAGAACAGGCTCGAGGGGCTAAATGGCCTTCTCCTGTTTCTATGTTCCTTTCATGTAGCACCTTTATGACTATAGGATTTCCCAAAGAGCAGACTGAATGGCCTTTTGCTATTCTATATTGCAAGTTCTCACTCTTCTGGTCACAGCTATCCAATTAACGCTGTTATCACTGATCAAGGTGCTTCATTTCATATCATTTAGGTGATCTTGCTTCATTCAGGATCCTTTCATTTTTACACTATTGCCCTTCTAATGCATCCAATGAAACACAATTTAAAAATCAAGAGACATAACATCACCATCTTCCGCCAGGTCTTACACATCATTAGGAGAATTTCAATAAGTTTGTTAGATGTGACATATCCTTCAGAAATTCATGTTGATTTGAAGTTGCTTTCTTTACCCTTGTTAAATAATACAGTACTCATTATTATCCCCCCATTTCGAACATCAAATAAACAAGTTCCGAGAATTATCTCTTGACCTTTTATTTAAAAAAATTGTAACAGCTTACCTTCCGATCTTCTGGTATCAGCCATGAATGTAGCATGCCATGAAACATTTCTGCCTCATTTTACCTCCACTCTTGTTTTCTTAAAGCAAAATATGAAGGGGTATGCCCTTGATTTTAAAGACACTACTCATGTATGTCATCTGTTACTCAATGGTAGCACTGTTGCTACTAAATTGGAAGGTTGTGGATTCAAGTCCCATTCCAGAACTAGAACATGCATGTCAAAACTAAAGTATCGGCCTAGATTCCCTGCTCAGGTCTATTTATTGGTTTTGGACTTGAATTTGTGACTCACAGGCAGGAGTACTACCATTGATGCAAGACTGATTGTCACCTTCTGTTTATTTTTTCTCAGGCTGTGGGCTTACTTTGTTGCCTATTCCTCAAAATGAGAATGGTGTTCCTCCTTCTATTAACCCCAGGAGTCCTGGTGGTGATGATGCTCCCCAACTTTGCAAAGTTTATTTATTCACTCCTTTCCTGAGAGAAGTGCTTTATCTGATAGTATCATTTCATGGCTGCCTACAAATTTCTGTTAAAGCAAATAACCTTACTTGCCGTACTTAATCTATCCCTTTGTTTTTACTGTTCCTATTCTCTGACAGTTTTCTCCACTTTCTTCCTCCTTTGAAGAAGCTTCCTTCAGCCTGGACATAAATACATAGGCAGCTGGTGCCTGTTGGTATCTTATCTCAGTGATTATTACTCAGATGTGACTTGTGACAATGAATACAGACGAGCTATTTGACTTGAGGAGATGCTACTGCTGGACGTAATGTTTTCCTGGCTTAATGTTTACATATGTAGGAGCACTGGATTGCAAATAGAAACAAGGATCTTGGCTGATTTCTGCACTCCCCCCCGCCCCCGCCTTGCCTTATCTCAGACAGATTGATGCCAATTAATGAATCCTCACAGTTAAATCAGCCGAGATCAGTTAACTTAACAGAGGCCTGAGACTAAAACTGTGACTTTTCTGAATTGATAATATAACAAGGATGGATCAGGTGATGGGTAATGGGAACCTTTGAAGTGGGCTTGACTGGTGGGTAAGGTAGGCTTTTTGCAGTGATGTTGGCTGTTTGTTAAGATATGCTTCAGCAATAGGGTTGGGTGCTGGTTAATGTGGGCATTAGCATGGAATTAGGTGGCAGGTAGCACTAGCATCTATTCCGTAACTGTATAGATTAAAAATTGAGCTGGTGAGAATTGTCATGACAGCTGTGCTTGATTATTTGAGGAATGTGGTGACATGCAATGTTGTGATAACCAGTGAAAAACATCTTAGGTTTCATTTTTGTGAAATATCAATTATCAGCTCAGGAGCTGCAAAGGACAATTAGAAAGTTAAGATATCTGCTATATCTTAAATTGTTTAAAAAAATCTGGCTGTCAGTAATTGGTAAAAAATAAAATCTCTGTTGGACTGCTTTGATTGACAGCCAGCTAGTGTGGCATATGTTCAAACTGTTTCAATAGAGTTATTTGTTGACATTTCATTAAGGACTATTCATCATGAATGTTTGGCTGAATTTCAAATGCTACAATTATTTCAGCTGGGGTTTATGAGTTTATAGTTTGATTGACAGCTTAAAGGGGCTGTAAAAAGATTAGGGATAGGAACAAAAGTTTGTTTGTTATTGTAGGAAATTAAATGGAGATCTTATGGTGCAGTGATTAGTATCCCTGCCTCTGAGCCAGAAGCTCTAGGTTCAAGAACTACTTCAGGGCTTAATGGCCAAGAAAGTTGTGTTTATAACATGGCAAAGTAGGTTAAGTATCAACCTGTAACTCCTTCCAGCATACACCAATGTAGGTGCTAAGGGTATGAAAGATTCCTGGTTAGCCATGTGATGGAAAGAAAATTGGTGCTTCTACCATCACTATTCATAGCTCCAAACTACAACATGCATGCAAGAATGTATGTTGCCACAGTAACTCTGACCCCTTAGAGGGGGCAGATGGCTGGTGTAGATCAGATTTGTGCCAGCCACATAGAGTTTGATTTCCCCATTCCAGCTAGGATTGATCAGGCACCTGCCTGCTTGCCTTATCTGTATGGAAATCATGGCGCTGTGAGTCAGAACTGTCGTTGGGCAGAGAAATGAAGAAGAGATTAACCAGGTGAAGAGATTTAATAGCTTTGATACTTTTGTGAATGGGAGTTTTTTTTCCACAATCAATTATTTATAGTGAGAGCTGTAGTAGATTTTTAGAAGTTTGGCTTTCATCTCAACATGTCTTTTGGAGTCTGCCCATAGTGGTTACTGGGTGAGTTCTCATTGAGTTGGCATGGGAAGTATGAGGGACAGGGGGATGGGTGTGGTGATGAGTTGACTTGGGGATGAGTGGGTATGAGAGATGAGGGCTACATGGCCACCTCAACAGCTTGCCCCAGCACTCGCACAGCCACGTTTGTTCTTTGCATCTGCTTCTGGGGTCGGCAGGGCCTGACTTCATCCCATATCTGGACTCTTAGCCAAGCTTCATTATGTATTTTTGGCTGAGAGCCCAGAAATCCATTAGATTGCTAAAAGTACTCTTGGTTAAGTGAGTGGACAAAAATTTGGCAGCTCGAGTATAGTGTGGGGAAGATGAACTTGTTCACTTTGGCAGGAAGAATAGAAAAACAGCATATTATTTAAATGGAGAGAGATTGCAGAACTCTATGGTACAGAGGGATCTGGGTATCCTTGTACATGAATCAGGAAAAGTTAGTATGTAGGCACAGCGAGTGATTAGGAAGGCAAATGGAATGTTGTCATTTATTGCAAGGAGAATGGAATATAAAAGTAGGGATGTTTTGCTAGAGTTGTACAGCATGTTGATGAGACCACATCTAGGGCAGGATTTTCCCCCCATTGGGGGCAAAGTTGAAGAACGGACGCGCGGAGGTGCACCTCCGATCAGTTCCCCCAATCGGGGGCGCGCCACCATTTTATGTGGGCGGGCCAGTAAAGACCCGCTCAGCATGATGTCTGCACAGAAACAATATGCGCTCCCTGTGCCGGCACGGGAGAATCCCTCAGCCCAGAGCGCGCTCTTTTGAACTATCACATGAGTTGGGACATGTCCAGAATTAAAAAAAAACTTTTATTACATTTTTAAAAACCTACATGGACCTCGTCCCGCCCGTGGATGAGGTTTATTGCTTTTTCTAATTCCTGCCAGGGCTCTTGGCCTGCCCACCAACCTTAAGGTTGGACGGGCAGGTCCATTAATTACTTAAATGACTCTGTCAATAGCCTCAATTGGCCATTGACAGGCCGACGGGCGCACAGCTGATTTTGCTGAGCCCCCGCCTTCCCGAAAATTTAAATGGGGCGCGGTGATGTCGGGAGTTCCACCTGATGTCGCCGTGCATCATTTTACACATCGTCGAGTGGACCCCGCCAGTGTTGGTCTCCTTATTTAAGAAAAATGCATCAGAATCAGTTTGGAGAAGGTTCACTTGTCTGATACCTGGGATGGGGATTATGTTACAAGGAAAGGTTGGACAGGCTGGGCCTGTATCTATGGAGTTCAGAAGATCGAGAGATGATCTTACTGAAACATATGAGATCCTGAGAGGAGTTAACAGGGTGGATGTTGAAAGGATGTTTCCCTCAGTGAGAGGGAATAGAGTTAGGGGACACAGTTTAAAAATAAGGAGTCTCCCATTTAAGATGGCGATAAGAAGAAATTTGTCTCTCACAGGGTCGTGAATCTTTGGAACTCTCCTCCCAAGGGGGCAGAGGATGCAGGGTCAATGCATATTCTTAAGGAAGAGGTAGATGGATGCTTGACTAACAAGGGAGTCAGAGGTTATCGGGGATACGCATAATGTGAAGTGAGGCCACAATCTGATCAGCCATCATCTTACTGAATGGCGGAGCAGGCTCAAGAGTCCAAATGGCCTACTCCTGCTCCTAATTCGTATGTTCGTATGTATAACTCAAATAAATTTGTTAAACATAGTTTCCCTTTCATAAAACCATATTGACTCTACATGATTATTTATGATTTTCCAAATGTCCCGATACTTCCTTAATGAATTCCAGCACTTAGCCAATGATAGATGTTATGCTAGCTGGCTTATAATTTGTAGTTTTCTGTCTCCATCCTGTCTTGAACAGAGATGCTACATTTGCTGTTTTTACAGTCGGCTGGGACCTTTTAGAATTTAGGGAATTTTCAGAGTTCTGAAGAATCATAGGGACTCAAAATGTTAACTCTAGATTATGTTATATAAAAGTAGGGATGTTTTTCTACAGTTGGAGAGGGCATTGGTGAGACCACATCTGGGGAAAAATTTCCTCCCATTGGGGCGGTGGAGTGGGGGCAAATGTGGGAACGGGCGTGCCTTGGATCGACGCCCTCCCCACCCCCAACTGGGGGGGTGCCACCATTTTATGTGGGCGGGCAATTAAGGCCCTACCAGCATGATGTCCGCTTGGAAGCGCTACGCACTCCCTGTGGGGGGCGGGTGGGGGGAGGGAATTCCCTCAGCCGGGAGTGCATTCTTTTGCACATGCACACAAAAGAGCACACAGATCTCCCTGAGGCCAAGTGCTGCCTCAGGGAGATCAGCTCAGGTTTAAAATTTGTAATGCAAATGATAAAAAAAATTCCCTGACATGTCCCCTCTTGAGACACTGTCACATGTCCATAACTGTTAATGAAACCTTTAATAAAAATTTAAATAGCCTCATTAAACCTTATTCTGCTGGCAGATGAGGTTTTATGCTTTTTCTGAAGCCCACCAGGGCTCCCGGCCTGCCCGCCAACCTTAAGGTTGGACGGGCAGGTCCATTAATGACTTTAATTAGTTTTTCAAAGGCCTCAATAGGCTGTTGACAGGTCAGCGGGCACGCCTGGTCCCTTTTCATTTTACGCGTCAGTGAGCTGGCCCCATCCCTGTTTGCCAGCCAGAAGATCCTGCCCCTGAAGTACTGATGTGCAGTTTTGGCCTCCTTATTTAATAAAGGATATAATGCATTAGAAGCAGAGAAGGTCCACTCGACTGATATGGGCGGTATTTTGCTGGGATGGGCGGGGTGGTGGGGTGGGGAGGGTGCTTATCCTATGAAGAAAGGTTGGCTAGGCCGGGCCTGAGTCTATTGGAGTTCAGAACATAGGGAGCTGGTCTTATTGAAAAATATAAGATCCTGCGGGGACTTAGCAGGGCGGATGCTGAAAGGATATTTCCCCTTGTGGGAGAAACTAAATCTAGTGAAGTCAGTTCAAAAATAAGGGGTTTCCAATTTAAGACAGAAATAAGGGTCGTAAGTCTTTGGACTGCAGATTTCCTTCCATAAGGGACATTAGTGAACCAGATGGTTTTTATGACAATCACTTCATAGCCATCATCAGATTTTTATTGAATTCAAATTCCAACATCTGCTGTGATGGGATTCGAACCCAGGTCCCCAGAGCATTGCCCAGGGTCTCTGGATTACCAACCCCATGACAATGCCACTATGCCACCCCCGCCCGATTGATTGTGTATGATGCCCCACTCAGTCTAAAAGTGGATATCAGTACTTGCTGACAATAATGGATGTGTCCACAAGGTTTCCAGAAGCAATACCTCTGCGAGGTATTACAGCAAAGAGAATTGTGGAAGAGTTGACTGAATTTTTTACTAGATATGGTTGCCAAAAAAATATAATCAGATCAGGGTTCAAATTTCATGTCACGTCTGTTTAAGGGAGTAATGAACAATTTAGGGATAAAACAGTCTAAGTCAACACCTTACCATCCTGAAACACAAGGTGCTTTGGAAAGATGGCATCAAACTTTAAAAATCATGATGAGGGCTTATAAGTAAGACTCTCCACAGGATTTGGATAGGGGAATTCCATTCCTGTTATTTGCTATTAGGGATGCTCTTAATGAATTGACAGGATTCAGTCCTTTTGAATTAGTTTAAGGTCATGAGGTAAGGGGACCACTGAAGTTGTTTCATGAGAAATTGGTGGGTCAAAATTTGGAAACTACGCCCCTGGATTATGTGACAAACTTCAGAGAAAGAAAATCCTGTGGGCAGGATTTTACCATTGGCGAGTGGGGGCGGGGCCTGCTCGCTGATGTGTAAAATGACATGCGGTGATGTCGGGCGGAACTCCCAATGTCACCGCACCTCATTTAAATTCTGAGGAAGGCAAAATCAACTGTGCGCCCGCCGACCTGTCAATGGCCAATTGAGGCCATTGACAGATCAATTAAAGTAATTAGTGGACCTGCTCGTCCAACCTTAAGGTTGGCGGGCAGGCTAGGAGCTCCGGTGGCAACTAGAAAAAACATGAAACCTCATCCACAGGCGGGATGAGGTTTCACGTAAGGTTTTAAAAATTTTAATAAAGTTGTTTTGGAAATTATGAACATGTCCCAACTCATGTGACTGTCACATGAGGGGACATGTAAGGGAATTTTTTTTTTTCTATTTTTAATATTTTGGAAAGTAGAGGCGATCTCTCCGAGGTTGCACTTAGCCTCAGGGAGATAAGTGCGCTCTTTCGTGCACATGCGTGAAAGAGCGCACTCTCAATTTTAGGCATTTCCCCCCCACCTACATAGCGCTTCTCTGTGGACGTCATGCTGGGTGGGCTTTAATTGGCCCGCCCACGTAAAATGGCGCCGCAGCTCCAATCAGGGGCGCAGATCAAAAGCGAGCCTGCATGCGCCCGGCCATTAACTTTCCCCCAACGGCGGGAAAATTCTGCCCTGTGAATTAGCGAGGGAACATTTAAAGATATCATAGCAGGTGATGAAAGTGAAGGTAGATAGGAGAGCCACAGCTCGTCATTCTGCTCCTGGGGAAAAAGTGTTAGTTTTGTTACCAGTACTGGGTGAATCATTAAAAGCAATGTTCAGTGGGCCTTACAGGATTGAAAAGGAACTGAGTGAAGTAAATTATTTAATAAATACTCCAGTTAGAAGAAAGGAGAAAATATGCTTAAAAAGTAGGTTGACAGGGAAGAGGACCAAAAGGAGATATTAATGATGGTAGATAAGGAGGAGGTAGAAATGAAGGGTTTTGAAAATGATTTTCCTCTAATCAAACTGGACAATGAGGGGTACTTAAAAATTTAAATGTAATATTGAGTTACCTTCCAGACAAATGTCAAAGTGATTTGGAGAAGCTATTGCAGTCATACCAAGATATTTGTGGGAATAAGCTGGGAGGACAAATTTAGCCACGCATGATTTAAGTGTAGGGGATTCATTTTCGATAGGGCAACATCCTTATTGATTAAGTCCAGCAAAGTTATCACAAGTGCAGAAAGAAATTGAATTCATGCTTCAAAATGGCATCAATGAGTCTAGTTGCATTAATTGGAGTTCGCTTATTGTAATGGTATCGAAATCACATGAAACACAAAACTGTGTGTGGATTATTGAAGGGTGAATGCAATGACAAAAGTGGATTCATATCCTATATCACTAAATTGCATTGAGAAAGTCGGACAATCAAAATTTATCATGAAGTTTGACTTGCTGAGAAGATATTAGCAAGTACCATTATCAGAGAAAGCAAAGGAAATATTGGCTTTTGTGACACCGGATGTACTATATCAGTTTAAAGTTATGCCATTTGGTATTAAAAATGCACCAGCATCATTTCAAAGATTGACAAAGTAATTGCAGGGCTGAGCAATTGTGCCGTTTATATTGACGACTTGATGGTTTTCATTCAGACATGGGACGGGCGTTTACAATATCTGGAAGAATCATTTTATCAATTGCAAGAATTGGTGATGAACTTGGCTAAGAGTGAGCTTGCAAAAGCATGAGTTACATATGTAGGCCATACCATTGGACATGGTCAGGTGACTACGAGAGATGTGAATGTAAAAGCCATCATGAATTTCCCTGTGCCTACAACAAAATGAGAAGTTTTGAGATTTCTGGGCAAGAGTGAGTTGTACCAAACTTTAGCAGTGTGGTTGCTCCATTGGCTGAACTATTAAAAAAATAACAAGAAGTTTCAATGGACACAGGAATGTCAGAATGCGTATAAAAACTGTATTGACTACGTCACCAGTTTTGGCGGTACCTAATTATGCCAAGCTGTTTTCAAATTGGCAGTTGATGCAAGTGATGTAGGCACTGCTTCTGTACTGTTACAAGAAGATGAAACTGGAATTGAGAAACTGATAGGGTATTTTTTCGCAAAAGCTGAATGCACAACAGAGATGATATTCGATAACCGAAAAGGAGAGTCTGGGTCTGGTGTTAGTGTTGCAGCACTTTGAGGTTTATGTTGCAAACAATTCATCAGAAACAATTGTTACTACAGATCACAACCCTTTGAAATTTCTGGACAAATTTTGAGACTGAAGCGCAAGGCTGTTCAGATAGAGTTTATTACTGCAGCCATTTAATTTACAGATTATACATATGGCTACATGAGAAAATCTAATTGCAGATGAATTGTTAAGAGTTTAAAGCTCAAAGGATATTGGACATTTAAAACCTGGACACTGGACTAAACTGACCTCTGTTAATACCAAGTATTTGTATATATAATATTATGGTAATGGGTATATAGATAAGTATAATAAGTAGTATAAGGTGAGTTGAGAAAATGTAGCCGTCTTTTTAAGTTATGACGGTTCATTTTTCTGTAAGGATGGAGCTGTTACGAAAGTATAATAATCTTCATTATATTTTCCTGGTTTGTTCCAAAGTAGATCTATGGATATGAGTATAGATGGGTCTGTCTGTGTAATTTACTTACATTTTGAGTCAGATAGACTGCAAACTTGGAATTATCAAAAGAAGTTAGGTGTAGAAATGTGTTTGAAAAGCTAAGGAGTGAAAATAGATACTGGCTTAGCTTGTAAGGTGTGAAGAGAATTTTCATTTTTAGATAATTGAAGAGATTGTTTGGATTTCAAAAGGATGTTAGTCTATTTACAGCTAGCCAAATAAGCAAGACTAAGGAGTGTGTATATTTTTCCCAAAAGTTACTGACAATATTGGCAACTTGAAAGTTTTTTATATTATGGGAAAGGTACCATTCCAAAGAAATATGGAACAATAGAATTTACCTAATAAAGAATAGAAACATATATAAAGGAGAATGAAAGGTTCTGTGAGGAGATGGCCATGTAAGATCTAACAAAAGTGTGTGAAACAGCCTTCAAGAAGCCTCTAGCCCTTTGCGCATCAGTCTGTTATGTCCAATAAGTGAAGTTAGAGAATGCCATTTTGAATTCCACTGTCAAGTTGGCACTGTATTAACTTGCTGATTTTGTTTTAAAATCTATTTTTTGACTGTTGCCTTAGAGGGTGTGAGTAACTGGGAGTCAGGTTAATTAGGAATTTTAGGATTTGTTATAATATTTCTCCCAAGGTGGGTGGGCCAAGCTGTGAGTTTTCCCAACTCCCACTACTCACCCTGACATTGGAAATTGAAGTCATGTTGCGGAATGAAGTGATTTTAACAAAGAGTGGCCTATTGTCATTCGGCCAAGGAGAGAAAAAAGCTGTCAATGTCCCTAATTATTGCTAAACAGAGACCCCAGCTAGATGTATGCATCTATTACAGCTTGGCTTTCATGCCCTCCAAGTTGGGACATTCTGCTGATGTTGACTGTCTGGGTTCCCAGAAGATAAATGTCCATTTTAGTGATGTACTACATGATGCCAAGGATCTTGACCTCAGAGAGAGTTAGAGCATTCTAGAGAAATGGGAAGAAAGATGCAAAAGACAAAACATAATTTTACATTTGCAAATTAACAAACAAATCATTATTAGTTGGTGTTCCTGAATCTCATTGCAGAAGAAACTGTACTATCATTATCTGTAGGCATGATAAAAGTCTATGGAACATAATTGATTTCAATTACGGGGAGATGGTGGTGTAGTGGTAATGTTACTGGGCTAGTAATCTAGAGACTCAGGCTAAGTCCCTGATGAGAATTCTGAAGAAGAGTCATACAGACTCACAATGTTAACCCTGTTTCTCTCTCCACAGATGCTGCCAGACGTGCAGAGTTTTTCCAGCATTTTCTGTTTTTATCATTAATGCTCTGGGTATTTGGCAGCTGCTGGAATTTAAATCTAATTAATAATGAAAAAAATCAGTGTGGAATTAATAATGGTAACCATGACACTATCATCGATTGTTGTTAAAAAAAACCCACATGGTTCACTAATGCCCTTCCAGGGAAGGAAGTCTACCATCCCTACCTGGTCTCACATACTTGTGGCTCCAGATTCACAGCAATGTAGTTGGCTCTTAACTGCCCTCTGCATTGTGCAGCAAGCCACTCAGTTCAAGGGCAACAAATGCTGGCCTAGCCAGTGACACCGATATCCCATGAAATAATAAAAATATATTTTACAAATGATGTAATGTGTATAACTTTGGGAAGAGCACAATAATGTTGCATGTAACAACACAGTCTGTGAATTATATTGCAAATTCCATCAGATTGCATTCAAAACTGTCAGGCCTACTGAGATTAAAATAATAAAATTGAATGACATAAAAGGGCTAAGTGAATTTTATAGTAACTGCTGCCCCATTGAATAAGAGCTCTCTCAACAGATGCTAATGACTATGGGATCTATTTTTGTATGAATCTTGTTGAAAATGTCAACTGACTTGTTCTGTATTGGTGGCCGTCATGATTATTTCCACTTCATCTTGCTGCAAGCCATTTAGATTTCCTAGATGCTTTAGACACAATCACTCTTGATCTGTCGTTCCTCATGATTTCCACAATCAAAAGATTTACTGAAGAATAGCTGGAACCCTGCACTGAATTTTATGAGCCTGCTGTATGGCTCGGGGCGTAAGGACTTGCTCTCCACAAGCAGACAGAGATTCTTTAAAAAAAATAACCCTTTTCTGAAATGTCGCAGGAACAAAGAGGTATAACAGCCTGAACCTCAGGTCTGCCAACCCAGTTCTCTTTTGAAATATACCATTGAATCTGTTTCCACCACCCTTTCAGGCAGTGCAATCCAGTTCAGAACAACTCATGCAAAAACAAACTCTGCTCATCTCCACTCAGGCTCTCGTTCTGTAAATCCGTGTCTGCCGGTTACCATGTTTCTGCTACTTAATACAGCTTCTCCTTAATCACTCTATAAAAACCCTTCATGATTTTGAACACTTCTATTCAATCTCCCATTAACCTTCTCTACCCTAAGTAAAAGAAAAATCCCAGCTTCTCTAACTTTTCCATAAAAATGGAAGACCCTCATCCATGGGACCGTTCTAGTATATCTCCTCTTCACTCTCTCCATCTCTTGATATCCTTCCAAAAGTGTGATGCCCAAATTGGATACAATATTTCAGCTGAGGCAAAGACAGTTATTTATGCATTTTGTGTAACCTCCTTGCTTTGTAGTCTGTGCCTCTATTTATAAAGTGCTGGATGACTTTTCATTCTTTAATAGCTTTCTTAACCTGTCCTGGTACCCTCAAAGATTTGTGTATGTATGCTTCCAGGCCTCTCTCCGCTCCTCCACCCACTTAAAAATAGTACCATTTAGTTCATATTTCCTCTCCTCATTCATCTCCACATACATATTTCCACATTTCTCTGCATTAAATCCTATTTGCATGTGCCTATTCATTTTACCAGCCTATGTCCTCCTGAATTTTGCTACCATCCCCTTCACTGTTTTTACTACATTTCCAAGTTTTCTGTCAGCTGCAGGCTTTTGAAATTATGCCCTTTACACTCAAGCTCAGGTTTTTAATATATATCATAATGAGCAGTGTGCCTTCAATATCCCCAGGGCAACACCACTGTATACTTCTTGAAAAGCAATCGTTTAGCGGTATTCTCTGCTTTTTGACCCCCACTGCCTCAGTCCCTTTTACCCCATGGATTTCAGTTTTAATAACAAGCCCATTAAGTGACACTTTATCAAATACCTTTTCAAATTCTATATCCACACTACCATCATCAACCTGTCCCATTACTTTATCGCAGAGCTCAATCATGTTAGTCAGGCATTAATTGATGGATAAATTCTAATTAACCTGCATTTCTGAGAAATATTTTCACGTCTCGCATGACGAAGAAAGGAGGGGAAGACTGAACAAAGTCAAGTACTCAGTAGGGAAGAGCTGAGCTATAGGCTATTGGCTTTGGAGACATGGGGCTAAATTTTAGCAGCCCTATGGAGATTGGAATGAGAGATTGGGTGGTGGGGCGTTTGGGTGGCATAAAATGCTAATGGATCATGGGTGGAGGGGGTGGTTCAGAGTGCCCATCAGGTTCCACTGCCATGCCATCCTTTCACTGAAGGGGTAGGTGATGGATGGCCCTCCTGCCCAGAGACAAACTGAGCCACTTAAATGGCCAATTAAGGGCCTCTTCCCACTGTTGGTTGACATTTCAGCGGTGAGGAATGGGCCCCCTGCCATGTGGGCAAAATACCACGTAAGCCCTGATATCCTTCTTGATGCTTAAAGGGGGATACTTCCTATTTGGGCACTTTTGGCCTACAGAGCCCCCTCCTCACCACCAACCGCCCCAATGATGGAAATGGTCAAGCTTGCAGCAACAACACCGCTGGCCCTCAACGCACCCCAATCTCTTGTTGGGTGAGGCCTGACTGACCCTGGTGCCACCAGACCTCACTTTATGTGGTTGGAAAGGTGCCAAACTGCCATGGCATGGTGCCCTCTTCTTCCAGGTACAGTCCCACCAGCGGCTACCACTGAGACTGCTGAGCTGCTGGCCCTCCGAATGGCTGGCCACTCCTGAGACCGTCAGCCATCTTTAATAGAGTCACCTTTTGACAGTCAGCTGACAAGATGAGCCCATCGGCAGGACCCTCCCACACCCCCACTTAGGAACAAAATTCAGCCCATGGTGGTAAAAATCTGACAGGTTTTAACAGCAAGAATTTATTGCAGCATCTCTCCACTGCCTCAGCTTTATAATGTAGCTTTTCCATCACATCAAAAATGATTTATAGAGTAATTTGCACTCAAAGTTTCTTATTGTGCTTACAATGATTCTTCCTAAAATGTGCACTTTCATTTAAGTCACTTCAGCCTTGCAGAAATATTTATTTTTTAATTTTTTTTAAATCAAGAGAATCATTAATTCTTTCTTTAATTTTCTCAAAACAGTGATCCTTGAGATAATTAAATCAGCCCAAGGGCTCCTTAATTTTGCATATCTGTCCCAAAAGTAGGGCTAGGGCACAAAATTGCTGAGGTAAAACAAGCTTTAAATGCTAGAACTCAAAGGAAGAAAGAACTTGAGTTTACATAGTGCCCTTCACAACCTCAGGATAACAATGTGTGTCTATATAGCACCTATCAATGTAATAAAACATCCCATGACACTTCACAAAAACATTATAATACAAAATTTGATATCAAGTCACTTAAAAAAAAGATATTAGGACATGTGAGCAAAAGCTTTCTCAAAGAGGTAGGTTTTAAGGAGTGGCCTTGAAGCAGGGAAGAAAGGTAGAGAGAGGTTAAACGAGCGAGTTCCAGAGTTTAGGGCCTTGGTAGCTGAAGATTGAGCCTCCAATAGTACAGCAATTAAAATTGAGTGTGCACGAAAGGCCAGAATTACTCCATGTCCCAACCTATGAAGTAACTCCGGACTGTAATCAATTTGTACATAGCAAAATGCCACAAATAGCAATTCAATAAATGACTAAGCTATCTGTATTTTTAGGTGTTGGGCAGAATAGAATCTTACAGAAGGAGGTCATTCAGCCCATCAAAACCTGATGGGAATAAATATTGACCAGGAATCAGGAGAAACTTCTTCAAAAAGTGCCGTGAGTTCTTTGTGGCCCACATGAAGGGTCAGATTGGGCCTTAACCTAACATGTCATCCATAAGGTGGCACCTTCAGCAATGCTGCATCCCTCCTGTACTGCACAGCAGTGTCAGCCCAATTTGATATGCTCAAATCTCTGAATTGGGTATTGCAACCACAACCTCTTGACTCAGAGGCTTGAGTGCCATTAGGACTGTTAAGGAATTGGCTCAGGCTGGGATTTTCCAGCCCCATCGTAGGCGAGAGCCGCTGCAGGCGAGGCGGTGCCGCAACCAGAAGTCCAGTGACTTGTGGTGGGACCGGAAGATCGTGACGGCAGGCAGAGGTGGAAAATCCCACCGTCAGCCTATGAAGAGGTTAAAAATTTATCTCGGCCAGAATTTTCCCGTCGGCGATTTGGGGGTGGGGCCCGCTCACTGACAGGAAAATGATGCGGGATGACGTTGGGAGGAACCCCCAACGTCATCCCACCCCATTTAAGTATTGAGGAAGGTGGGCGAGCAGTGAAATCAGCTGTCCGCCCGCCAACCTGTCAATGGACAATTAAGGCCATTGACAGGCTAATCAAGATAATTAAAGACCTCCCTGTCCAACCTTAAGGCTGGTGGGCAGGCCAGGAGCCCCAGTGGGCTTCTGATAATACATGAAACCTCATCCACTGGCGGGATGAGGTTTCATGTCCGTTTTTAAAAAGTTTAATAAAGTTTATCTCCTTTTTAGCAACATGTCCCATCTCGTGTGACATTATCACATGAGGGGGACATGTTAATAATTTATATATTTTTCTATTTTTAATGATTTTTACACTGTCAGTGATCTCCCTGAGACAGCCCTTAGTCTCAGATTGCTGTGTACTCTTTCGCGCACCCTTTCCCCCACCCCCACACAGGAAGCACATAGCGCTTCCTGTGGGGCAGGCCGCTGGTCAGGCCTTAATTGGCCCGCCCACTCAAAATGGCGGCGGGCCCCGTTTCGGCAGCGGGGTGTGGCTGCCCACCTGCTGCCGAGCTGGTGGGGCCCGCCCGCCCATCAAGTTAAGAATTCTGGCCCTCAAATAAAATACAACTAAAGGTCTCCTGTAAGAAATATATGTTACTTTCAAAGACACAGGGTTACTTCCCAGACAAGAAGCCTTGGAAGTGAAGCTTTTCCAGATAGCTGACCAGGCTCAAACTGATAACATGACAGTGTTTTCAGAAAAGCAAGTTACTTTGATTCTCAGTAATTGCCAGAATAAAGGGGCTCTAACAGT
Organism: Carcharodon carcharias; assembly: GCF_017639515.1. Taxonomy (NCBI): domain Eukaryota; kingdom Metazoa; phylum Chordata; class Chondrichthyes; order Lamniformes; family Lamnidae; genus Carcharodon; species Carcharodon carcharias. Next base: position 31,939,628 of record NC_054491.1, on the reverse strand, counting down.
TAAGCACACCAAAGGGTCTTATTATGAAAAGTAACAGTTTTTCTTTATATAAGAAACTAAAGTTTTTACTTAATCTATACTTATACCTAACTTTATCTTTGGAATTCTCTACCCCAGAGGGCTATGGAAGCTCAGTCATTGAGTATGTTTAAAGCAGAGATTGCCAGATTTCTAAATACCAATGACATTAAGGGATATGGGGATAGTTTGGAAAAAAGGCATTGAAGTGGATGATTAGCCATGATCGTATTGAATGGTGGAGCAGGCTCACTAGACTGAGTGGCTCGCTCCTGCTCCCATGTTCCTAAGTAAACAAGTAGTCAGATCTGCAAAATTTGTGAGGAAGTCAGATCTTTGCAGTTAGAGGGTTGAGATCTTATTAGGTCTCCCCATAAATTGAGATAAAGACAACAAAAGCTATACTTTATACTTCGGAGTGTAAGCATAAACTAGTTTGTTATTTGTTTGGGCATCTTTATTTTCATTCTTAAGTGGATTTAAGATTTGAAATTAGTGTTCTTAGATGAATTACTTTATCTTTATTTATACTCTGTAGTACTCAAAACAATATTATAATGTAATGCAAGATTTAAACTTATAATAAAGTATAATATAATAACCATTAAAAAGGTTGTAGCCTCAATCTGTAAACTTCATGAACCCAATAATTAAGAATCCTAGAAGACTTATACGATTCTAATTTCTGATAGAGGAGATTCTTTAAGAGAGAAATATCTATTTTAATGTACCATGTATGTTTCTGCCTGAGATAACTTAGTTTAAAAACTCCTAGAAGAAAGGCCATTTATCTTAAGACCAACATGGCTGATTAAGCTCCTGCGATATTTAGAATTTCTTTTCAATTAAGGTTTTGATTTAAAGGGAATGTTTATCCTTGCTGGTGGGGATTTGGAGAGGGCGGGTTAATGATAACAGGGCGCCAAAAGGACAAAGCTGACACCTAAAATAGGTTAAAAGGAAGATACAAGAAATGTTAAAATGTCATAGTGATCATTCAGAAGTGTTAACCTATCCCTCCATTCAGATGCTGATTGACCTGTTGTGCATTTCAGCGTTTGCTGATAATGCTCCTGGTATAAATGGTCATTAACTCCCCACACCAAAGTCAATTCTGAATTTATTTAGCCAATTTTCTAGAGAAGAAAAGAAATGTGACTCAGATCATTATTTTTGATCTTTTTCTTCTCAAATTCTTTTATTTTTTTTCTTTATTCTTTCATGGAATGTGGGTGTCTCTGGCAAGGTCAGCATTTGTTGCCCAACCTTAATTGCCCTTAGGCTGAGTGGCTTACTAGGCCATTTCAGAGGGCAGTTAAGAGACAACCATGTTGCTGTGGGTCTAGAGTCACATGTTAGGACAGCAGATTCCCTTCCCTAAAGGATTAGTGAACCAGATGGGTTTTTATGACAATTGATGGCAGTTATCATGGTCACATTTACTGAAACTAACTTTTAATTCCAGATTTTATTAATTGAATTCAAATTCCACCCAGCTGCCATTGTGAGATTTGTACCCATCCCCAGAGTATTAGCCTGGGCCTCTGGGTTACTAGACCAGTGACATTACCACTACACCTCCATCTCCCCAGAATACATTGAGTATTAACGAGAGTGAATATTTAAATTATTTAATCAAAGTACAGGAATTATGTCATAAACACACTGGTGCCAAATGGAGTTTGTGATTGTTAATCAATAACTTAGCAATGAATCGCCGCCGTCTGTGACTAGTTTATTTGATCAGACCTCCGTATTCACCTCACAATTGGGAGTTCTTATTTGGTTGAATACTACACCATTCAACAGTTTAATTTGTTGCTTTTAGTGAAATACCCAAAAACTTGCCGAAATTTTTCAACACAGAACACCAGAAGCAAAAGATAGGATTAAATAAATCCATAAGACCATAAAATGTAGGAGCAGAAGTAGGCCATTCGGCCCATTGAGTCTGCTACACCATTCAATGAGATGAGGGCTGATCTGATGATCCTCAACTCCACTTTCCTGCCTTTTCCCCATAACTCTTGAATCCCTTACTGATTAAAAATCTGTCTATCTCAGCCTTGGATATATTTAACGACCCAACCTCTACAGCCCCCTACGGTAAATAATTCCACAGATTGACTACTCTCTGAGAGAAGAAATTCCTCCTCACCTTACTCTGAGATTATGCCCTCTGGTCCTATATTGGCAATTGGTTATTACATTGGTTATCAATACCCTGTGGATCAGGGTGACCATTCACAGAGGAATAGCCCCAATTAATTAAGTTGGGAATTACTGCTTAAAGTCCCTGTCTTTTGTCCTTCTGTTGAAAGAGGAATTCCAACATGATGTGTGCTGTTAATATGACCCATTGTCCCTTCAGCTGTAGTCTTTGACTTACCACATTGAGTGCTTTTGGAAATTCATTCAGCAGCTGTAGGTTGATATCTTGAGTTTAATTGGTTTACCCTTTGCTTATTTTACTGTCCAGAAAAATTATACTGAGAAGCAGGTGTTGGCCGAGCATGTGGAAGAGCCCAAATAGTGGAAGAGTATAATATGCTTTTTAATCCTTTGGTTTGTTACATTTCATCCTGTGGCAAGCTACCTTGACTCCCCTTAGCAATAATGGGTTAAATTTTCACAATGGGGGAAGGAAATGGGTGCTTAATTTGTTTTTGTGTCAGGAACACGCCCCAGGGGAGGATCTGAGATTTTCCACATGGGTGAGCTCTTATTTGGCATGGTGACAAGGTCCCTGTCAAATTGAAGGCAGCATGTGGGCTCTCAAAGTTGGAGAGTCAATCAGGGGACTTCGAGTCAAGCACCTGGCTGCATTAGAAGGTAATGAACTGGGTGGCTGACTCAACACTTAGGTGCCCTCTCAGCCACATTTTAAAAAACATGAATAAAAACACAGAAAAAGCAAGCTAGGCCACAACTATAGGGGCTGAGGGGGATCAGAGGGGGGGAGTTGGGGGTGCTGGGAACAGGACTACAGGGTGGCCTTGGCTGGCAAGGATGGCTTGCAGGAGTTCCAGGGGAAGTGGCATTCCAGTTTGATGTTTGGTGCTCAGCTCCATGAAGCCGATCAGTTTCCCTGTTGCATCAAGAAACTGAAGGCTGACTGGAACATCTCAATCGGCATCCGTAACTTGCCTTTAAAAAGGCTCTTAATGAGCCTAATTGCCTACCTGCCTTGTAGCGAATTCAGCCCAGTTTGTCAAACTTGCAATCTTGGTTCCTCGGTGAGCTCCTCATGGTAGAGGCTGAGTGAAGAGGCATCTCCCTGCAGTAGAGATATCAAGAAATGAATTTATCTTTACCACTCTATTATGAATCCTGATGTCTGGTCTGAAATAGTTCGATGTCTAGGAACACGTTGCCTTACTCGCTATTTTGTTTGTGATGTGGTTCTGGCTTTACACTGATGAAGGAGAAGTCCAATAACTAAACTTGCTCTTTCTCAAAAGGGGGTGAGATCAAGAACTCGCCATGTGTACATATATAATTAGTTGGGCATTCTACCAAACTATGTTGACTTTCCAATGCCTGTACCACTCGGCCAATTATTTCTCATGCCCATCTACCAGAAACTCACCCATGCCTTACTGATTAAAAAAATACCCTTAAATAGTCATAAGTAGACACGATGAGGCACAAAACATAATCGCAGATCTCCTAATTACTGCTATATTGTGCTGTCACTTGTATCCCTCAACACTCTTACCCAATGGTTATCCATTACAAAGTGAAGTATGGGTTCAGTGTAGTATTGATGGTACCTGTATTTGACAGGTAATAAGAATTTGTAAGTTGTGAGATATTGTTTGCAATAGGTGTGAATATTAAAAGCATTTACAGCCTCAGAGGAAAGACATCTCCATTACATCTATCTGGGCTGGAATCAAATTCCAGACATGAAAGATGTTCGGCACTATCCCCATCTTTCAGTCTTTTTGCAGTTCTAATGTATTCAGAGTCAGTCCCCCTTAGAGCTTTCTAATTTTAAACATTTGCATGTGTTTTTGAGTAGAAGCAACATCCTCTAATTATACCTTACAGCTAAAATGATTCAGTTTGAGGGATCATTATTACCATTCAAGATGTGATACAAAATACCCTCTAGACATGCTATCTACTGATAACCAGAATCAAAACTAAAGACCTGTCTTCCGATGTTTCAAAAAAAGGAATGTTAATATCTCAAAATCATTTTACTAGACAAAAGTACAGAAGACAACTGATTCTGTTTTGCTGGTATCACCTTCTTTGGTAAGTTACATTTTTGATCACCAGTTCATGAGTCAGCTGTTGCCCTTGAATATTATTTTATACATAAGAACTAGGTGCAGGAGTAGGCAATTCAGCCCCTTGAGCCTGCCCCGCCATTCAATACGATCATGGCTGATCTCATTTCGGCCTCAACTCCAATTTCCCGCCCTATGATTCAAATACTTGGCATGTCAGATTATTCTTCAGGTCACCCATTCCTTGTGGATTTTGTTCATTCCCTGATGACTTTCCTCCCAAGATACAGCCATGAGAGGGATACTAGATACAAAGATGACCTTAAATCACAGAGAGGCACTTCCACTAAATGAAAATGCACAATGTAATTATTCCCTCTGGTCAGATTACTCTGTTGTAGGCCATAAGGTATTTTTTTGTTCTGCATAGGGATAAGCCAGTTATACTACATATTACAACAAAGTGATTTTGGATTCACCTCAATGTGTCGCTTAATTGATGGGTAATTGACAGGTAAAATCAGAATAATTGCAATTGGGGCAAGAAATGAGACAACCTTGAGAAGCTACCCTAGCAATACTTTGGCTTCATAGGAGCTGTAGATAACTCTAACTGGTTGTGGATATGAGTTTCACTCCAGAGTCTTGAGTACAAAATATAAGCTAATGCTCTAGTGCAGCCCTAAAGGAGTGTTACACTGTTGGAGGTGCTGTCTTTCAGATGAGATGTTAAAATGAGGCCGTGTTATCCCTCTTACGAGGATGTAAAAGATGCCATGGCACTATTCAAAGAGGAATCTGGTTTGAATGTGTTTTTTTCAAATTACAATAGTGATTACTCTTCAAAGTATTTAATTGGCTATAAAATAGTTCGGGAAGCCCTTGGATTGTGAAAAGGGGCTATATAAATCAATCTAAATTCTATTTACAAGCTGAGAGTTTCATGGTATTTAACTGTTAACACTCTCTCCCTGGCCACTTGTTGACATTAGTCTGAGTTTTCAGCTCAGCAGACGGGCGCGATCGGTGGGCCCGGGATCAGCCAGGAAACGGGCCCCTGACCGTGATCGGCCCATGATCGCAATTTCACACTGGCCAGTCAATTAAGGCCTGAACAGCATGAAACACGGCTTCCCAATGGCCGGGAAGGGCTGGGCGATGGCAGGGGTGTGTCGGGTGCTGGGTCCAAGGGCAACCCAGCAGACGGTTTAAAAATGGCACAGGCAGCTCCTTGAAGGCTGCCGGTGAAGAAGCAGACAGTTTGTGTTGTGGAGATGGTACTTATGCTTTGGCAGCGGCTGGAGATGCCAGGCAGGAGGGCAGGTCAAATGGTCACTCAGCCCCCTGCTTTTCAGATGAGTGCCTTGCATGCTCCTGGATGAGGTGGATGCCAGGAGGGACACCCTTGCACAAAGGGACAGAAGGAGGAGGTCAATACACCTGTTGAAGAAAGCCAGGTCAGCAGCCATGATGTCGTTCGGCGCTCATGGGTGCAGTGCCGCAAGAGATTCAATGACCTGCTGTGCCCGGGAAGGTTGAGTACCACGTTGGCATGGATCAGTGTGGTGAAGGGTTAAGGGCTGGTCGTTGCCCCATGTGTTAGAATCAGAGTGCCAACTGTCAATGACGTCGGAGCTGGCCAAAGGGGTTAGCCCTGGCAGCATGGACTGAGTGCCTTGCGGCTCAAGGGTAAAGATCTGGATGTGCCCTGCAAGGTGTTCCTCAGGTGGGGTTGTCCAGGCTGCGATGGCGCTGCAGGTAGAGAATGGACAAATCAATGCTCCTCTGTCCTTTCAGGAGTAGACGAGCCATAATCAATTGGAGAGATCACGGACAGGAGGAGGCCCATCCAACCTGCTGCTGCTCATCAGATTCCAGCAGGATGTCTTGGAGCTGGAGAGCCGACACACTCCCCATTTAGCTGGTCATGGAGGGTTGGGCGTGTCAGACGAAGGTAAGAGTGCAGTGCACAGAGGTGAGGGTTTCAGATTGTGCAACCATTCTAGTGTAGTCTCTTCATTGATGAAAGCCTCAAAACTGGAGTCCCCATTGATCATTGAAAGGCGATGGCATCGTGATGCAGATCTCCATTGTCTCACCAGGACACCTGGCATGACAGTGACTTAAACTAATAACATGTCCTTGTCCTCCCTTAGACCTGCCAGCAGGTGATCGCTCACGGGACCCTGAAGAGCCACCCCTGGTGCCAGAGGACCACTGGCTTCATCTGCATCTGCATCACACCCACACTCTGAATCAGGCACCGGTGCAGATACCAGCACCTCGGTGGGCATTAGATCTTCGGCTACATTGTTGGTGCACATTGGTGAGGGCACTTCACACCTGCTTGAGGTGCAGGCGGAGGCAGAGAGTGCCAAAGGCACTGGCAGTTGGAGGACTGCTGGAGACCAGGACGATGCTGGGTCAAAAGCAAATGAAGAGCCTCTGTAATCATCCATTAGGCGGCAGATGCTGGATATCTAGCAGGATGTGTGAGAGGATCTGGTGGAGATCCATGAGGGTCTGCGTGCCATGGTTTCTGTTGGAGGAGTCCATACAGAGCTTAAGCACTGCATTGACCTTCATGGCCGAGTGCACTGCTTCATCCACTGAGAGAGTGGCGACTCTCATGGAGAGGCAGCTCCAGAGGCAGAATCAGAGTTGCAGTCAGGCCTCCAAGCCCTTACACAGGCATTGACCTCAGCTGGTCAGTGCTAGTGTGGGAGATGAATGAGGCACACGGTATCCCAGCTAGGTGCCCGTCAATCAATGGTGATCAGGGAGGGGCCAGCACAGGCTCCGCTGACCAGAGGATGACAGCCAAGGTCATCAAGGCCAACAAGACAGCAGAACCAGCAGGCTGCCTACAATGCCACTGCCAGTGAGGGGGGCACCAAGACACAACATTCACAAACGTAGGTTTAAGGCACCACGAGCACAAGAGGGACTGTTCACAGGTGATCTTCTGTTCAGTTATGTTTGGTTCATATGATTACTGATGTGCACATCAGCACCAGTAATGGTCATGTAATTGTGATTTGAATGTGATAAAAACATTAAATTTGCTTTTGATGTAATGGCCTGAATATGCTTCACCTTTTTTTTGGTGCAGGGTACGCCAGTATGTAATGCTGGACATGGGTGGCTCTAAACTTTATTGCACAGGCACTGAGTGGACTTTGGGTTCACATGATGGGCATTTCGGACATCCTGGATGAAGGTGGCAGCTCTGGCATGAGGTGGCAGCCTAGCTGAAGGACCGTTGGATCAAGGTGTCCCTGCCTCCCTGGCGGTTACTGAGGTCTGCCTCCACACCCTCAGTGTTCTCCTCACCATGCTCCTCTTCAGACTCACTACTGGATTCATCCTCTGTGGCCTGAGCAGCTGCCTCAAGATCCTCTTCCTCCAGTGGGTCCCCCCTTGCGAGAGCCAGATTATGCAGAGCGCAGCATGCAACCACAATCGCTCGGGGGATATTGTAGTGCTCTCCCTGAATAGTCCAGGCATTGGATGTGCATCTTCAGAAGACCTATTGTCCTCTCTATTACTGCCCTTTGGAGGCATGGCTCCTATTATAACGCTTCCCTGCTTCTGTTCTTGGGTGATGGGGAGGCATCATAAGCCACTTTTCAGTGGATAGCCATTGTCACCCAGCAGCCATCCATCCAGCTGGGCTGGAGCACTGAAGAGCCTTGGCACCTGGGAGCATCTCAGGGTGTAAGCGTCATGCGAGCTGCCAGGATACCTTGCACAGGATTTGCGTAATATCTGTATTGTGATCACCAACTATCTGCAAGTTCATGGGGGGGAATCCCTTCCTGTTGACGAAGGCACCCGGCTGACCATCTGGTGCCTTGATGGCCACATGTGCAGTTGGTGGCATTCTGGACACGGGGAAACTCAGCAATTGCTGCAAAACCTCTGGCTCGCTCTGCTTGGCTGGCCTCGTCCGTACAACTATGAGTAAATGTAAAAGCAAAAAACTGCGGATGCTGGAAATCCAAAATAAAAATAAAAATACTTGGAAAAACTCAGCAGGTCTGGCAGCATCTGCAGAGAGGAACACAGTTAACATTTTGAGTCTGTATTACTCTTCAACAGAACTAAGTAAAAATAGAAAAGAGGTGAAATATGAATAAATGTCATTCCCTGCCTGAACAGAGTAAAAGTCACCAGCTTGATGTAACTGTGGACAGCTAATTGGGGCATTTGGCAGAGATCCCCCACTGACACCTGGAAAGAGCCAGAGGCATAGAAATTGAGTGCAGCTGTGACCTTCAGAACCACTGGCATGTGGGGTCCACCCACACAGTAGGAGCTGATCTCAAGCCCAATCATATGACAATTGGAGGTCATAGTCTCCCTAGAGAGGTGGAACCTCCTTTGGCATTATTGAGGTAGCTGCATCGCCACCTGTAAATCCTGGCAGCAGGGTAATGGTGTCTTCTATGGCCCTTCCACCTTGGACTACCTGTTGGCCCTGCTCCCCCTGTACCTGCGCCTCTCCTCCCACAGGTCGCTTCCCTGGAAGCTGCATTGGGATACCTGGCCTCCTCTCCCTTTTGCCCCTCTCTTCCTCCTCAGAGGAGGTGCCTCCACTGGAGAACACAATCCCCATTATCAGTGTAGCAGAAGTTCCTGGAAGTGACCACATGATCTGAATCCTCCGGGGGCCTTGAAGACAACAATGGGTCCTGAAATGAAGCCAGGAAATGCTAACATTGAAGCCCCAAACAGGGATGAAACTAACAAGTACCAATAAGCAACCAGCAGCAAACTATCTCCAGAACTCCTCACTATTCAAGCTGGCAATGCTGCTGATCCTTTTTATCCTCCCTTGGATGGGGCTTTGCAAAAAGTTGATGCCCGCCACCCCAATTTGCCCTTGAGATGAGCGTGAAATTGCATGGCAAACATGAAATCTTGATCAATTGCCTTTTTAATGGCATTAATTGATGGTGGGCGCAACTCTGATGCCCGTGCGTGCCCGCCTAGGGAAACATTGCGCGGGTGCTGGATAAAGTCGGGACGCTCGCCCGACGTCATCTCGTGCGCTTTCACGCCCAAGTGGGTCGGGCACGCACACACCCGTGGGTGGTAAAGTTCTGCCCATTTAGTTTTAATTGCGGACCATGGTAAATGGAGCTCCTCGCATGCAGTCATAGAGTCGTACTTCCCCAGCCAAAGTTAAATGCAGATCTGCATGTATAACTCAGGTCAGTTTGCTTTGTATCAAGCCCTACTGTTCATGGGGGTTACGTTCCCACAACATCTCGCAAGCGGCGAAATCATGAATGGGGAACATGCTTTCAAATAGGACTCAATTAGATAAGTTCCAGCCATGTGAGGGCAGCATTGGTTTGGACAGTATTGTGTTGAAGGGTCATGAGGCCTCGAAACGTCAACTTTATTCTTCTCCGCCGATGCTGCCAGACCTGCTGAGTTTTTCCAGGTAATTCTGTTTTTGTTTTGGTTTGGGCAGTATTGTGTTGCAGTATCTGTATACAACAGGCACGGGAGCCTCTGAGCAATACCTCAGTGAAGATTTCCAATCATTTCATCAGATTTTGATGAAAGATCTTTTGGCAAATGACATTTTTGGTTAGAGGGAAAGCAGAAGACCCAAAGGATTTGAATATTGTTTTATCACAGTGGTGTCACCACAAATGACAAGTAAGTATTTTGCCTGGACATATATATCTAAAAAATGCTCCAACCCACTATCCCCACACCAATACCCTGGTTTCTACTGTCTACCGACTCGACATAGCAGCCAGATGAATTCACTCCCTTCATGACTGATGGTCTGCCTCAGAGTCTCTTGGGCACTTGTAGCCTCTTGTTAATGTGGTTGATGTTAATGCGGCCCAACCACCAAGCTGGTTTGAGCTTCTCGCTGTATGTACACCACATGCCCGATCACTGCAGAAAACTAAAAACATGTCCCATTTGTTTAAACGCACTGAGAATATGGCCGGGATTTTCAATTCTGGGGTCGGGAAGCTGCCTGCCAGTTCGGTTCAAGATCTCATCCCCATGCGCCGTGTTCCTGACCTGCCTACCCCGTATTTTCAAAAGGCCGAGCCAATTAATGGCAGGGAGGGGTTCACCGTCCGACTAAGGATGGTGGGAAGGCTTATCGAAGTCTGGAGGGGTCCCTCCAGCCCTGACGTATTGGCAGCCCCTCTGGTTGAGGTGGGAACAGCCCGTTCGTGCTGCAGAGAGGCTGGCTCAGCATGAAAAAACCGCGGATATCCGAACATTGCTCACATGATGGGCAAAGCGATGTTTTTTTTTTGAAAAATATACTTTATTCATAAAATATCTGGAAGAACATTCCAAAACATTTCAAAATCACCATCACATAAGATGGGTGAAGCAATGTACAGAGCACAAGGCTAGGGTAAGTGAAAACGTGTACCAGGAAGGTGCGAACGGCGGGTCTTTGCTGTAACTCTAAACAAGTACCCATCTCAAACTGGTACTTAACACAACTTTGTCCTTATCAATGGAAACCTTGCTTTGCAGCAACAATAGTTTGAGATCAGCATTAAAAACCAGTATTACTTAGTAAGATTTTTGCGGTGCCATCTGCAGCACATAAATGCAAAACTGCCGCTCTCTTAGCAATTGTTCTCTATGTGTGGGATATGAAAGAAATGAGTGATTTTGAGATAAAAACAGAAAATGCTGGAAAAACTAATCCAGTCTGACAGAACCTATGGAGAGAGAAAGAGAGTTAACATTTTGAGTCTGTATGACCCTTTTTCAGAGCTCTGAAGCTTCAGAGGGGAGGTGAAAAGTATATTAGAGAAGCAAAGAGGGATTATGAGAAAAGACTGGTAGCCAAAATAAAAGGGAATCCCAATTACTTCTATCGGCATATAAGTAGTAAAAGGGTGGTAAAAGGAGGATTGGGGCCGATTAGGAACCTAAAAGGGAATTTACACACGGATAAAGAGGCCATGTCTGAGGTATTAAATGAATACCTTGCATCCAAAGAGGTAGATGCTACCCAGGCCATGGTGACAGATGAGGAAACTCTATCACTAAAAGGGTTAAAAATTGATAAGGAGAAAGTGTTGGATAATTGTCGGTACTTAAAGTTGACAAGACACTGGGACTGGACAAAATGCATCCAAGGGTATTGAAGGAAGTGAGAGTAAAAATTGCAGGGTCACTGGCCATAAGTTTTCAGTCTTCCTTAGACTCAAGCGAAGTGCCAGAAGAATGGAGAGTTGCAAACATTACACTTTTGTTCAGAAAATGTTGTAATGATAAGCCCAGCAATCACAGACCAGTCAGTTTAGCTTCTGTGGTGAGCAAGATTCTAGAAACAATTATTTGGAATAGAATTAGTAGTCATATGGAAAAATATGGATTGATAAGGATGAGCCAGCATGGATTGCTAAAAGTGGAAATCGTGTTTAATTAACTTGCTGGAATTTTTTGAAGAGGTAACAGAAAAGGTCAATGAGGGTAATGCTGTTGATGTGGTGTACATGGACTTTCAAAAGGCATTTGATACAGCGTCACACAATGGACTTGTGAGAAAAGCTTTTGTTCATGGAATAAAAGGGACAGTAGCAATGCGGATACAAAACTGGCTGAAAAAATAGAAAGCAGAGAGTGATGGTCAATGGATGTTTTTCAGGCTGGAGGAGAGTTTGTATTGAAGTTTCCACGGGTCGACATTGGGACCCTTGCTTTTCCTGATATATATTAATGATCTAGATCTTGGTGTACAGGGGACAATTTCAAAGTCTGCAGATGATACAAAGCTTTGGAGTGTTATAAATTGTGAGGAGGACATGTAGAACTTCAAGAGGACATAGACAAGTTGGTGGAGTGGACAGATAGATGGCATATGAAGTTCAATGTGAAGAAATGTGAGGTGATGCATTTTGGTAGGAAGAACAGACGATATAAAATAAGGGGTGAAATATTGAAGGGGGTGCAGGAGCAGAAAGACTTGGATGTATTTGTGCATAGATCATTGAAGGTGTCAAGACAGGTGGAGAGAGCAGTTAAAAAGCACATAGTATCCTTGGTTTTATTAATAGGGGCTTAAAGTACAAGAGCAAGGAGGTTATGCTGAATTTATATAAGACACTCAGTAGACCCCAGCTGGAGTATTGTGTGCAGTTCTGGGCACCACATTATAAGAAGGATGTGAACACTTTGGAGAGAGTGTAGAAGAGGTATACAAGAATTGGTCCAGAGATGAGAAGCTTCAGTTAGGAAGATAGATTGGAGAGGTTGGGACTGTTCTCCTTGGAGAGAAGAAAGCTAAGAGGAGGTTTGATAGAGATGTTCAAAATCATGAGGGAGCTGGACAGAGTAGATAGGGAGAAGCTGTTCCTGTTCGTAAAAGGATCAAGAACGAGAGGGCACAGATTTAAAGTGATTTGCAAAAGAAGCTAATGTGATGTGAGAAAAACTTTTTCACACAACAAGTGGTTCGGGTCTGGAATGCACTGCCTGGAAGTGTGGTGGAGGCAGGTTCAATTGAGGCATTCAAGAAGATATTAAATAGCGAGTTATTTGAATAGAAACAACGTTCAGAGGTAAGGGGAAAAGGCAGGACAATGGCACCACGTCATAATCCTCATTTGGAGAGCCAGTGCAGACACGATGGGCCGAATGGCCTTCTTGCGTACCATTAAAATTCTGTGATTCTCTTATTTTTATTGCGGTTTTGCACTGTACCTCTTTCTTTCCCTTATCCCTCTTTTATTGTGTGAGTGCAAAAAGGGCCGGATGCTGCAAAACCCCTATACTGGGTTTTGTGTGTGTGTGTGTAAAATAAATCAGGAATACAGAAAGGGGTAAATTTGGAGTTTAAGACAAGTCAGAGTGGAAACACAATGCTTTGACTATTACTATAATCTACATTTATATAGCACCTCTAATACATCAAAATGGCCCAATGCACATAATGAGTGCTTTATCCATATAATGTGGCTTGGTTTAAGCACAGGACTGCACGAAGCTTAAAAAAAAAGCAAAATTCTTTTATTCCACAGGCATCTAAACTATATCAACTGGCAAGGGAAAACATAACCTCAAAAAACAATTATTTACAGAGAATATTCACTGCCAATGCTCCAGACCTCAGCCTCAGTGCAGCATTCACCAGACGTATTCAGGCTTGTTCTGTGGCCTAGCTCCTGGCTGCAGTCCTGTCACCCCCCTCTCTCCATGAGTCTTCTCAGACTAAGAGATGTTGCCAATAAGCCTGATTAGGCCCCAATTCCCCTTCTTGGCTCTTCAGCCATCCTCAGGGGCTTTAGGCTGCCTTAGGCTCCTGCTACTCAGAAGTCTTAGCTTCATCTTGGCTGCTTTCTTCCCCACCTCATGACATGCGGCTCCGCCCCTAATCTTGTCTAAGACATTGCTCAGTGTCCCAGAGGAGCTGGCTATTTCCCCTGCTCGGTACTCGCCTCCTGCCATCGCCACATGTTGCTGGAGGACCCGCTGCAATAAGCATGTTTGACACCCAGCTACAGAGGAATCATCGTGACAGATGACCAACAGCTTAAAGGAGGAGATAGAGAGGCAAACAGGTTTAAGGAGGGAACTCCAGAGCTTATGAATAAGGCCTCTGCATAGTTGATGGTGGAGCACTGAAAATTGGAGATACGCAAGAGGCCAGAGTTGGAGGCATACAGAGACCTTGAAGGCATGTGGGACTGGAGGAAATTACAGAGAGAGGGAGAGATTTGAAAACAAGGTTGAGGATTTTAAAATTGAGGTTCTGTCCGACAAGGAGTCAGTGTAGGTCAACAAGTACGGGGTGATAGGTGTACAAGCTTTGGTGTGAGTTAAGATATGGACAGCAGAGTTTTGGATGAACACAAGCTTATGGAGGATAGAAGACGGAAGACCAGTCAGGAGAGAATTGGAATAGTCATGTCTAGAAGTAGCAAAGGCATGAATGAGGGTTTCAGCAGCAGATGAACTGATGTAGGGTCAGAGTCAGTTGCTGTAATGGAGATGGATGTTGGAAGGCTTGGTGATGCAGTGAATATGCATGATCGGGAGCTCGTCTGAACAAAACACCTGTCTGCTATTTTGGCTGGACCATCAACCTGTTCAAATGAAATGTGTTCAAAGGGCAGATGAAATAATTTCATACAAGCACCTTAACAAAATTTAAAGCATTTTCGATCTATAAGACAGTATTATTATACCACAATTCTATTATGTGTTTTTAATGAATTGTTTGGATAATTGTTTCAAGACAACAATTAAAGATAAATTTTCACCTTCCTGTGTTAACCGTTTCACGTCATGCGCAGAGGAACCTCTACCTACCTCTATGTTTTTATCTCTATCTGAATCATTAAGGTTGGATTTTCCTTAAGTTTCTCCCATTCCTCGGCTGTAAGATTGGGCGGAAATTATGGCAACAAAACAAGATAATTTCCATGGAAATCCTTCTTTTCCTGTCTAAAAAAATGCAGTGAACGATTAATATGTAAAAAATTGTCAGGTTCACTCTGAGGTTAGGACTCTAAGCCTCTTTAAACGTTATTTGCTTGTGGGATGTGGGTGTCGCTGGCTAGGCCACTGGGGAGGAGATAGCGTAGCAGTATTGCCAATGGACTAGTAATCCAGAGACCCAGGTTAGTGCTCTAGGGATCTAGTTTTAAATCCCACCATGGCAGATTGTGGAATTTGAAACCAATAAAAGACGAATGATGACCATGAAACCATTGTTGATTTCGTAAAAACCCATCTAGTTCACTAATGTCCTTTAGGGAAGGAAATCTGCAGTCCTTACCTTGTCTGGCCTACATGTGACTCTTAAATTCCCTCTGAAATGGCCTAGCAAACCACTCAGTTGTATCAAACCACTACGAAGTCCATAACAAAGGAAACTGGATGGACCATCCGGCATCAATTTAGGTGCAGGAAACGACAACACAAACTCAACCCTGTCAACCTTGCAAAACCCTCCTTCCTAGCATCTGGGTGCTTCTGCCAGAATTCAGACAGTTGCCCCACAGACTAATCAAGCAAAAGCCTGACATAGTCATGCTCACGGAATTGTACCTTATAGGTAATATCCCAGACACCATCATCACCATCCCTGGGGATGCCCTGTCCCACCGGCAGGACAGAACCAGCTGAGATGGTGGCGGCGCAGTGATATTCTGTCTGGTCGGAGTTGCCCTGGGAGTCCTCAACACTGACTCCAGAACCCATGAAGTCTCATGGCATCAGGTCAAACATGTGCAAGGAAATCTACTGATTACCATGTACTGTCCCCCCTCAGCTGACAAGTCAATACTCCTCCATGTTGAACACCACTTGGAGGAA
This sequence comes from Carcharodon carcharias, assembly GCF_017639515.1. Lineage (NCBI taxonomy): Eukaryota > Metazoa > Chordata > Chondrichthyes > Lamniformes > Lamnidae > Carcharodon > Carcharodon carcharias. The sequence continues at coordinate 31,924,047 of NC_054491.1, read as the reverse complement.
GCATTGAGGGTGGCAAGGACACAGAATGTACTCTGGGTGGGGGACTTCAATGCCCATCACCAAGAGTGGCTCGGTAGCACCGTTACTGACTGAGCTGGCCAAGTCCTAAAGGACATAGCCACTATACTGGACCTGAGGGAGGTGGTGAGGGAACCAACAAGAGGGAAAAATATACTTGACCTCATCCTCCCCAATCTACCTGCCGCAAATGCATCTGTCCATGACAGTATCGGTAGGAGTGAGCATCGCACAGTCATTGTGGAGACAAAGTCCCGTCTTCACATTAAGGATACCCTCCATTGTGTTGTGTGGCATTACCACCATGCAAAATGGAATAGATTTTGAATGGATCTAGCAACTCAAGGCTGGGCAACCATGAGGCTCTGTGGAGCATCTGTAGCAGCAGAATTATACTCAACAACAATCTGTAACCTCAAGGCCTGGAATATCCCCCACTCTACCATCATCACCAAGCCAGGGGATCAACTCTGGTTCAATGAAGAGTGCAGGAAGGTATGTCAGGAGCAGCAACAGGCCTACCTAAAAATAAGGTGTCAACCTGGTGAAGTCACAACTCAGGACTACATGCATGCCAAACAGTGTAAGCAGCATGCGATAGACAAAGCTAAGTGATCCCCAACCAATGGACCAGATCTAAGCTCTGCAGCACTTCTACAAACAGTCGTGAATGGGGGTGGAAATTAAACTACTTACTGGAGGAGGAGACTCCATAAATATCCCCATCCTCAATGATGGGGAGCCCAGCATATCAGTGCAAAAGGTAAGGCTGAAACATTTGCAACAATCGTCAGCCAGAAGTGCTGAGTGGATGATCTATTTTGGCCTCTTCCAGATGTCCCCAGCTGCACAGATGCCAGCGTTAAGCAAATTTGATTCACTCCACATGATATCAAGATACAGCTGAAGGCACTGGATACTGCAAAGGCTATGAGCCCTGACAGTGCTCCAGCAATAGTATTGAAGACTTGTGCTCCAGAACTTGCCACGCCCCTAGCCAAACTCAATACAGTTACAACACTAGCATCTACCCGGCACATAGAAAATTACTCAGGTACATCCTGTACACAATTTATATTTATTATGAGAAGAGTTGTGTACTAAGTTCAGAAGTAATGAGCCTGCTAACACCTTTAGAGCTTTTAAAAATTAATTTAAGATATTTATTAAGAAAAGATTTCAATCGCATACATAAAATTACAGTTAATTAATACTACAACAAATCCCAAAATTCCTAATTAACTTTATTCCCAACTACACACCCTCTTTAAGGCAACAGTCCAAAATAGATTTTACATTTAAGTAGGCAACCCTGCAAGTTTACCACAGCATCCACTCAACAGTGGAATGCCAAAGGCTTTTCTCCAACTTTGGCTAGAAGACACAGCAGATTTCTGCAAACGTGGCTGGAGGCATTTCCCCAGGGCTGTTTTACATGGTCCTTTTAGATCTTACATGACCCCCCAATATAGCTTTCCATCATTCTTTATATATGTTTTTCTCTTTTTAATCTGTGAATTCCATTGTTCTGTATAAATATGGAAATATATTTTTTCCATAAAGTAAAACATTTTCATGTTGTCAATATAGTCAATATCTTTGGGAAAAATAAAAATGCCTTTGCTTATCATATTAGTTGTAAACATCCTATCATCCCTTTGAAACCAAAACAACCCCTTTACTCATCTAAAAATGCAAATTTCCTTCATGCTGCCCTCATTCATGTTTACTCATTAGCCTTTCAAATGCCTTTTACTCTTAACTTCTTTTGATAATTTCAACCTTGCAGCCTATCTGACTCCAATTCAATGAAATCACACAGATAGAACCATACACACTCACACTCATAAACCTACTTTACAATACACCACAATAATAATATGAAAAACCTCCATCCTTATTGAAAAATGAACCATCCTAATCTTAACAGATGGCTTCATTTTCTCAAGCCATCTTACGTTACTTATTATATTTATCCACATACCCAAACCACTACATTACCAGGTGCATCCATTAATGTAACAATATGTACAAATCCTTTGTATGAACAGAGGTCATTTTAGTCCAGTGTCCAGATTTTAAATTTCCAAATTCCTTTGAGTTTTAAACTCTTAACAATGCATCTGCAATTAGATTTTCTTGTCCAGCCAAATGTATAATCTGTAGATTAAATGTTTGCAGTAATAAATTCCATCTGAACAGCTTGCACTTCGGTTTCAAAATTTGTCCAGGAATTTTAAAGGATCGTGGGCTATATAAACAATTGTGTCTGAAGAATTACTTGCAACATAAACCTCAAAATGCTGCAATGCTAACATCAGACCCAGAGTCTCCTTTTCAATGGCTGAATACCTTCTCTGATGTACATTCAGCTTTCGTGAAAAATACCATATCAGCTTCTCAATTCCAGTTTCATCATCTTGTAACAATACATCACCAATACCTATATCACTTGCGTCATCTGCCAACTTCAATTGCTGTCATAGTTAGGTACTGCCAAAACTGGTGTCATAGTCAATACAGTTTTTAAACTGTCAAATGCATTCTGACACTATCTATTAAAACTTATTGTTCTTTTTTAATAGTTCAGTCAATGGAGCAACCACACTGCTAAGATTTGGTACAAGCTTTTGGTAAAATCCACTCATGCCCAGAAACCTCAAAACTTCTCATTTTGTTGTAGGCACAGGGAAATTCATGATGGCTTTTACTTTCACATATCTTGGAGCCACCTGATCATGTCCAATGATATGGCCTAGATATGTAACTTACGCTTTTGCAAATTCACTCTTAGCCAAGTTCACCACCAAATTAGCTTCTTGTAGTTGATCAAATAGTTCTCTCAGATGTTGTAAATGCTCCTGCCATGTTTGACTGAAAACTATCAAGTCATCAATATAAACTGCACAATTGCTCAGCCCTGCAATTACTTTGTTCGTCAGTCTTTGAAATGTTGCTGGTGCATTTTTCATACCAAATGGCATAACTTTAAACTGATATAGTCCATCTGGCATCACAAAAGTTGACATCTCCTTTGCTCTATCCGATAATGGTACTTGCCAATATCCTCTCAGCAAGTTGATTTTTGTGATAAACTTTGATTGTCTAACTTTCTCAATGCAATCTTTCAACCGTGGAATAAGAGATGAATCCGCTTTTGTCACTGCATTCACTTTTCAATAATCCATGCACAGTCTTTGTGTTCCATTCAGTTTTGGTGCCATCATTATTGACAAATTCCAGTTACTGCAACTAGACGTAATAATGACATTTTGAAACATGAATTCAATTTCTTTCTGTACTTGTGATCATTTTGATGGATGTAATCCATAAGGATGTTGCCTTATCAAAAATGAATTTCCCACATCTATGTCATGTGTAGCTAAATGTGTTCTCCCCAGTTTATTCCCATAAATAGGTTTGTGTGACTTCAATAGCTTCTCCAAATCAGTTTGACACTTGTCTGGAAGGTAACTCGATATTACATTTAAATTTTAAGTACTCCTCATTGCCTAATCTACCACCACTAATACCTCCTTTTGGTCCTCTTCCCTGTCAAAGTAATTTTAAACATATTTACATGACACACCATCTGCTTCTTTCTTCAATCTGGAGTATTTACTAAATAATTTACTTCACTAAGTATCTTTTCAATTCTGTAAAGTCTACTAAACTTTACCTTTAATGGTTCACCCAATACTGGTAGTAAAACTATAATATTTTTTTCCCCAGCAACAAAACTATTAGCTATGGCTGTCTTATATGCCTTCACCTTCATTACCCACTGCAAAATCTTTAAATGTTCCTTAGCTAACTCACATGCTCTGTTCAATCTTTCTCTGAAGTTTATCACATAATCCAGGAGAGTGGTTTTCGAATTCTGATCTGCTAAGTTCTCCTGAATCAACTTCAGTGATCCCCTTGCCTCATATCCATAGACTATTTCAAAATGAGTAAATCCTGTTGATTCATTAGGAGCATCCCTAATAACAAATAACAGGAACAGAATTCCCAGATCCCAATCAAGTGGGTCATCTTGACTATAAGCACCTAATATAGTTTTTAAAGTTTAATGCCATCTTTCTAAAGCACCTTGTAATTCAGGCTGATAAGCTGATGACATAAACTATTGTATCCCCAAGCTGTTCATTATTTCCTTAAACAACTGTGATATGAAGTTTGAACCTTGATCCAATTGCATTTCTTTTGGTAATCCATATTTTGTAAAATAAAATCAGGCAACTCTTCCACAGTTCTCTTTGCTGCAATATTTCCCAAAGGTATCACTTCTGGAAACCTTGTAGGCACATCCATTATTGTCAGTAAGTACTGATTTTCACTTTTAGTCTTAGGGAGAGGCCCTACACAATCAATTTTGACCCCCATAAAAGGTTCCTCAAATGCTTGAATCAGAATTAAAGGTTTAATCACTGCTTCTCGGATTTAAAAGGGTGACAAAATAAAGGTTTAGATCCATGAACTAACTTATAACCATCAGCTATATCTGCTTCTTGCCTTAGAGTTTTAACCCTCTTTTCTTCCACATGATTTCTCACTAACAAAGGAATTGAATCTTTAAACTCTTCCAAAAGAATTACTTCTCTAAGAGCTGCACATGTTGTATCTCTAACTTTAATGCCAATAGCCATTGATCAAAACTAGTTTGTTTTACTCTCTCAAGCTCAGTATAAGTTTGACCAGGTTGTTGCCTTATATTATTAAATTTCTGCCCATATGGCTTAGGAACTAATTCTCAAAATAGCCTTTTTACTGCATCATGATCCACTAATACTTCTTCTGAAAGTGAAGCATAAACCTCGTGTGCTTTACCTACCAACTTAGGCTGTAAAAACAATGTCCAGGTTTCTTGTGGCCAATTCATCTGCTTTGCTATCTTTTCAAATGAAAAAAAGAATGCCTCTACCTCTCTTTCCTCAAACCTTGGAAGAGCCTACACAAATTTAAACATCTCCTCACTGGACTTTATATTGGAAGTGATCATTTCATCCTCAGAACCTCCCTCAGCCTCTGAGATCTTTTTTAACTTCCAGCTTTTTAAGCTGCTATTCTCTCTCCATCTCCTTCTCTTTTTCTTCCATTGCTAATTTCTCCAATTCCAATTCCCTCTCCTGCCTTTCTGCTGGCTCTCTTTGGAATGCCCTCTCCCTTTCATTTTCCTTTTCCTCTGCTTCCAACCTTGTCAATTCCATTTTTTTTTTCATTTCCATTGATTGTTCATGTTGTTATGACATGGCAGGTAATGTGCACCAGGCAGAACAAATCTACAAGGGAAACTTGGCCACACTATCACAACGGTTTTGCAATGTGTATTTATTATAAGAAGATTTATGCATTGATTCAAAAATTAATAAGCCCACTAACACCTTTAGAGACTTTGAAAAATAAATTAAAACCTTTATTAACAAAAGAAAAGATTCCAGGTACATACATAAGATTACAATTACTTAATACTATAACAAATCCCAATATTCATAATTAACCTGACACCCAACTGTGTAATCTCTTTAAGAAAACAGTTCAAGATAGATTTTAACTTTAGATAGACAATCCAGCAAGTTTACCACAGCACTCACTCGGCAGTGGAATGCTAAAGGCTTTTCTTGAGCTTTGGTTACTGGACACAGCAGACTTCTGTAAAACCGGCTGGAGGCTTTTCCCCAAGGCTGTCTTATATGGTCCTTTTAGACCTTATGTGTCTCCCCAACATAGCCTTCCATCCTTCTTTATAAATGTTTCTCTCTCTTCAATCTGTAAATTCTATTGTTCTATACTTCTTTGGAAATTTACATTTCTCATAATATAAAAATGTTTCATGTTGCTAATATAGTCAGTACCTTTGGAAAAATAACCATACTGCTTGGCCTTGCTTATCTTGTTCGTGTAAACATCCTATCATCCCTTTGAAACCTAAACAAACCATTCACTTATCTAAAAATGCAAATTTCCTTCACACCCTATATGCTGCCCTCATCCATGTTTACTTGTTAGCATTTCATTGCCTTTTACACCTAACTTCTTTTGATAATTTCAACTTTGAAGTCTATATGATTTCAATTCAATGAAATTACACAGACAGAATCATATACACTCACACTCATAAACCTACTTTACAATAAACCACAATAATATTGTGAAAATATGATAGTTGTATGACAAATGTTCAGCACCATTCCCGACTTCTCAGGTACTGAAGCAGTCCATGCCCAAATGCAGCAAGACCTGGACAATATCCAGGCTTGGGCTGACAAGTGGCAAGTACCTTTTGTGCCACACAAGTGCCACGCAATGACCATCTCAAGCAAGAGAGAATCTAATGATCACCCCTTGACCTTCAATGGTGTTACCTTTACTGAATCCCCCATTATCAACATCCTGGGAATTAACATTGACCAGAAACTGAACTAGACTAGCCACATAAATATTGTGGCTACAAGAGCAGGTTAGAGGCTAGGGATCCCATGGTGAGTAACCCACCTCCTGACACCCAAAGCCTGTCCACCATCTGCGAGGTACAAGTCAGGGGTGTGATGGAATACTCCCGACTTGCTTGGATGAGTGCAGCTCCAGCAACGTTCAAGAAACTCGACACCACCCAGGACAAAACAGCCTGTTTCACTGGTGTCACATCCACAAATATTCACTCCATCCACCACTGATACATAGTGGCAGCAGGGTGTACCATCTACCAGTGCACTGCAGGAACTCACTAAGCCTCCTTAGACAGCACCTTCCAAACCCATGACCACTGTGATCTAGAGTGGCACCTGGAAGTTCCCCTCCATGTCACACACTGCCCTGACTTGGAAATATATCACCATTCCTTCACTGTCACTGGATCAAAATCCTGGAACTCCATCCCTAACAGCACTGTGGGCGTACCTACACCACACGGACTGCAACAGTTTAAGAAGGCAGCTCACCACCACTTTCTCAAGGACAATTGGGAATGGGCAATAAATGCCAGCCTCGCTAGCGACACCCAAACCCATGAATGAATGAAATAAAATTCATGGCCCATTCGTAATTGATCTTGAAAAAGTGTTGTTGAGCCACCTTCTTGAACTGCTGCGGAGCACAAGTTGTATGTATACACACAATGTTGTTAGGAAGGGCATTCCGAGATTTTGACCCAGTCACAGTGAAGGAACAGTGATATGGTTTCAAGTTAGGATAGTGTATGTCTTGGAAGGGAACTTGCAGGTGGTGGTGTTCCCATCCATCTGCTGCCCTTGTCCTTTGAGATGGTAATAGTCATGTGTTTAGAAGGTGCTATTGAAGGAGCCTTGATGAGTTGTCACAGTGCATCTTGTAGATGGTACACACTGAAGCCACTGTGTGTAAGTAGTGGAGGGACTGAATGTTGAAGATGCTGATCAAGTGAGCTGCTTTGTTCTGGATGGTGTTGAGCTCTTGAGTGTTACTGGAGCTGCACTCACCCAGGCCAGTGGAGAGTACTCCATCACACTCAACACTTGTGCTTTGTTGATTTTAGACAGGATTTGGGGAATCAGGAGGTGAGTTACTCAATTCAGAATTCCCATCCTCTGACCTGTTCTTGTAGCCACAATAATTTATATGGCTGGTTTAGTTCAGTTTCTGGTCAATGGTAACCCCTGGGATGTTGATAGTGGGGGATTCAGTGATGGTAATGCCATTGAACTTCAAGGGGATATGGTTAGATTCACTCTTGTTGGAAATGGTCATTGTCTGACACTTGTGTGGCACAAATGTTATTTATCACTGTAAGTCCCTCTACCTGGTCTAAAAGTTCTTGCCTCTACCTGTGAGTCGGAGTTTGCCTCGGTGGTCAATCCGCCTACGAGGCCTCCATGTGCACCTTTGGAGTGGCTGACCAAACCACTCTATCACTGCAGCAATGATGTATTTGTCATTGCTACTGGTCTTTGTGTATTCTTTCTTTATACTGTTTATATGGCCTTGTGCCATATAAAGTAGAGTGTGTTTTTAGCACATTTAATTGTTTTTCAATTACATCAATGTCTTTTCCCTTAACTTTATGTCTTGGACCTCTCACAAGGACATGTTTGAAGGAATAAAGCCAGCCTGACTCTGCTTTGTTATCGTTTACACTGCTATTGATTCCCAGGCTGGTATAGACAGACCTCTTTATTACCTCTAACAAGCATGAAAGAGGTCTGTCTTTCTCATTGTTGGAGGCCGGTTTTCCTGCACAGTTTGCAGACTTTGTTAATTTTTACAAGGCTATGTCTTGACCTGCCTTGCACCCACAAAGCAGTTCTTCACATGTCTTCAGTCAGGGTACTGTTTCTCTTCGATTTCCACGTTACCAACATGAGACAAACTCTGCACAGGGGCCACCAAGGAAACAGTCTACATTCATTAATATAAAAGGAATAATGAAACAGTTACATGGTTGAAAAGTCATTAATACATTAGAAGAAAGTAAATAATATATTGGCTTACACCATCTATCAGCCCTGGCCTGAATATTTTCCCGATCCTGTTGTGTATGGACACGGATGTTGCGAAAGTATAATAATTTTCATAATATTTTTCTGGTTTATTGTAAAGTAGGTTTATGGGTGTGAGTATAGTTGGGTCTGTCTGTGTGAGTTAATTACATTTGGAGTCAGATAGACTGCAAGTTTGGAATTATCGAAAGAAGTTAGATGTAGAAATGTGTTTGAAGTGTACTTCCCTTTTGTTGGATAGTGCAAAGGCTATGGGTCCTGACAATATTCTGGAAATAGTACTGAAGACTTGTGCTCCAGAACTTGCCATGGCCCTAGCCAAGCTGTTTCAGTACAGCTACAGGAACTCTTGCGGCAATGTCCCAGGATTGAGATGATTGACCTCCAACTCAACTGTTTTCCTTTATGTTAGATATAACTCCAACCAGTGGAGAGATTTCCACCTGATTCCCATTGACTTAGTTTTGCTGGGGCTCATTGATGCCCTCAGAAATTTGTGAGTTCAAGCCCCACTTTAGAGCAAAATGTCAGCTCCATGAGGACTTACTGAGCTACTCCTGCAATGTCAGAGGTGCTGGTTTTTAATCAAAGTAAATGGACGCTCCCTTCTGTCCCCTTGGGTAAATGTAAAAGACCCCATGGAACTTTTTCAAAGAAGAGCCAAGTTCTTGCAGTCCTGACCGGAATTGCTCCCTCAAACAGCATCAATAAAACAGACCATTATCTCAGTGATGTTTGTGGGACCTTGCTGTGAACAAATTGGCTGTCGCATTTCCTAGATTATAACAGTGACTCAATTTCCCAAGTATTTCAGTGGCGTTTTTATTATTCATTTACAGGATGTTGGCATTGCTGGCATTTATTGCCCACTCTTAAATTCCCTTGGGAAGGTGGTGGTGAGCTGCCTTCTTGAGTCCATGTGGTGTAGGTACACCCACAGTGCTGTTAGGAAGGGAGTGCCAGGATTTTGACTCAGCGACAGTGAAGGAACAGCGATATATTTCCAGTGACTTGGAAGGGAACTTCCGGGTTGTGATGTTCCCATGTATCTGCTGCACCCTCAGTGCTTCCTCCAAGTGGTGTTCAACATGGAGGATCACTGATTCATCAGCTGAGGGGACAGGGGGAGTGGGGGTGGTACATGGTATTCAGCAGGAGATTTCCTTGCTCATGTTTGACCTGATGCCGTGAAATTTCATGGGGGCGGAGTTGATGTTGAGGACTCCCAGGGCAACTCCCACCCGAGTGTATACCACTGTGCTGCCACCTCTGCTGGGTCTGTCCTGCTGGTGGGACAGGACATACCCAAGGGATAGTGATGGTTGTGTCTGGGACATGATCTGTAAGGTATGATTCCGTGAGGATGGCTATGTCAGGCTGTGATACAATTCTCCCAATTTTGACACTAGCCCCAGATGTTAGTAAGGAGGACTTTGCAGGCTCGACAGGGCTGGTTTTGTCGTTGTCGTTTCCAGTGCCTAGGTCGATTCCAGGTGGTCCATCCAGTCTCATTCCTTTATATTGACTTTGTAGGGTTTTGTTACAACTGAGTGCCTTGCTAGGCCATTTCAGAGGGCATTTAAGAGTTAAGCTGTGAAGCTTAGGGACACCCCAAAATCATAGAAGCTACTATATAAAAGCACATTTTATTTTTTATGTATCCTATGATTCTGACTACAGCGTAGAAATTTCTGCTGGCAATCTTGGCGATGACTCTTTTATGCACTTACAAGACTTTTTTGCACCTTTTTAGCATTGATGTGGATCTAATTACATTAAGTTGGTTAATGTTTCTGCAAAGACAGTAGATAATGGTGTGACCAGTTGTTGCATAAGGATTCACCCAGCAATACCATCAACAGGAGTTTCTCCATTCACATCTCTATTGATGACAGTCCGGCTCCTTCACAATCAAGCCTGGTTACACTTCAGCCGATGCCTGGTTCTTATCAGCACACTTTCAACAAAAGAGTATTAAAAATTCAAATTGATGGAATGAAGAAAAGATTTTAATGCTAATAGAGTTCTTTGCAGTGTTTTTTTGAAAAGGATCCTGATGGTGAGACCATCTCTTTATACTGAACTCTAATAATTAACTTTGGATCGATCATGCCTTGTATGGTTGTGCGCATCGCAGTTCTGTGCAATCAAGAAACGCATTGAAATAAAAATAAGTGGTTATTTATTTTGTACTTTGAAGGCAATCATATACAGTCTAGTGCTCTTATGTTCTTAATTGCAATCACTCACGACCAGAAAGAATTTACAATTAAGCAGCTACTGTGATTATTAGGAAAGTAATTGAAAGTGCAATGCATGAGGCAGCTTTCATTACTGCGTGTCCCTAAAGACTCTGACTTATAAGGGACTCTTACCATACCCTTTGTGCATATTATAGTTCTTGAATTATTCAACACTGGCACAATATGTTCAAAATCACTTTTTTGCTGTGCCAGATTTGAGTCTTTCCATTTCCTGTTCATTTACCCTGGCAGTACAATGCTGTATGTGACATTCAGAAGCAACTGGAGTAGCAAGAGTCAATAATTGGCAGTGAACACTCAGAGAAGCTGTCATTACACTGCAATTGAAGCATGGATTACTGATCATTACACTGTCCGTTTTTTTTTTGTTTTGAACAGGACCTGAGACCCACAATGCAAGATGCCATCATTGTTGGGGAAATATAGGAGAAAAAATGGGTTCCTAGAACGTTATGGCACAGAGGGGAGCCATTTAGCCCATCATGCCTGTGCCAGCTCTTTGAAAACACTCTCCAGAGTAGTTGCATCTTCTTTCCCTTTCCACATAGCCCCAGAAGTATTTGCCTTTCAAAGTACAGGGCTACATTTAGAAAGAAAATCCATATCACGACAACTCATTTGTGAAACAATTTCTCCTGCTTCTGGTTCTTTTTCTGGCTGTGTTAAATTTCTATCCTCTGATTACTCACCCTTCCGCTACTGAAAACAGCTTCCCCTCATTCACACTATCAAATTCTGTCACGATTTTGAGCGCATCTATCAAATCTCCCTTTAACCTGCCCTGCTTTCAGGAGCTAAATAAAAGAGCAGTCACTAGGTAGCTCCAACTTGAGTATTAAAATCGTAAAATGAATTGTCAGAAGGTCCAGGGTTTGAGCTCCTAGAAATAATTGAGTCAGAGAATAATTGCACCATGTGTTTTATACATACATGTGACGATCCTGTGTTCCCTGTGAGATGTGCAGTGCAAAGGAAAACAGTCCCAGATCAGGCTCCAGCAAAGAGCATTTCCAACCTGCCCTCCCTTCCAGCTCAGCTCCCCAAAAAGGGTGAAGTTACTTTTAAAAAATCTTCAACACAGTGCAGGTGTGTGTGTGTGTGTGGCGGTGGGTGGGGGTGGGGGGTGGGAGCAGTGTGGGGTGGGGTGAGGGGCTGTGGGGGAGGAGGGACATGCACAGTGGCAGATATGGTGATCTGTTGTGGTCAATAGAGGATGATTTATCTCTGAGAGTTTTGCTAACCTAGTGTCCGAAGAATAGTATTTATCAGTCTCAGTAAATGATTCATTAATGGATGATCTTTGAGTGATAGTAATAGAAAGTCCTAAAAGAAACAAAAGAAAGGTTATCTTTGTTCCTTTTCCTCCCAGTTCCCTCTGTTGTTGTCTCTCAACTATGGCAACTTTAAGTTTCCACCTGATCTGCTTGACTTCTTTCCTTTCAGCTCCCTCCTCCCACCTAACTGGCACCTTAGCCAAGCATTCATAATGAGTCCATCTGGCAACTGTGACCGCAGAAACAGTTAGAACAGATTGCCAACCATATGTTTTTCCAGATGGCCTCAGAATGAATGCTTGGCTGAGCTCCAAGAATGGATAATGCACTTAGCTCTCAGTGGACATTATTGACACAGCTTTCAGTGGAGTGATAGCTTCTTTTGACATATTTATTACATTGTAGTAACCTGAAGAGTTTTTCAATTTCTGTGTGTTTACTTATAAGATTAAGAGGTGTGAAATGTATATTAGCTCTTTTGGCATTAATGTTATGAATGGATATGATTGATTGAAGTCTTTTTGAAGTTGTAAGATGAGCAATTTTCTTTCTCACAGTAAATTTTCAAAGCCCCTTGTGTCAGTTTCAGGATCGCTTCAAAGACTTGCCAGACTAGTCAATGGCTCATTGGTTCTGTGCATAATGGATATTGGGACAGTGGGTCTGGATGATCCATGAGGACATGGAAGGGCCATGGAGGATATGAGAGGCCCAGAGATATGAACGGGCATGGAGAGCATGGGGTCATGGGGTTGGGTGGGCCTTTAGCCGAGTGAGGGTTGAGACCTTGAGGCCTGGCAGCCATAATTACAACTGGGCTGATAACCCAGTAAATGGAGGCAGGCCTCCTAGCCTTCCAGCCTTGACATTCACCCACCTCCATCCCTGCCCTCCTGAGGCGTGAGGCCGGATTCCTTCCTGCCTCTACCTCCCCAGAACAAAAATATGGTGGGTGAAGACCTCCTTAATGGAGATGTGTTTGTGGAGTTAGGAAAGTCGGATTGGCGCTTCCCATCTCCCACATGAAAATTCTGCTTAAAGTTTCATCAGTCTGTGTAGGTATCTGTACTCAAAGTCCATTCTGTTCAGCAAGTCAGCACCAACCTATCTCCAGGCTTGCTCCCATTAGGTGTATCTCCACACCATGGGCACAGGATTGGCACATGTACCAACAATATGCCTCTCATGGTTCAAAATTCAACGCATTAATTCTTTGTTTTATAATTGTTTGAGTTTTCAAAGTGCTCCTGGTGGCGAGAGACAGAACTTAAGTTAATTAGCATTGAATGTTTTCAGGAAATTTTCAATCTTTTCAGATTTTCAGCATTTGGTAGTGAGGCATGCTATTGAAAACCATTTTTCTCATGAAGCAAAATACACAAACTGAGCACCAAATCTCTCAAAGCATATCGACAGCATACAATGCTAAAGTTTCAGTTACAAGTAAGATTAATGTTATTTGCCATTCTTGGAATCGGCCAAAGTCTCAGAGTGGCTCATCTGCCAGCCTTTCTCAAATTAAGTGATTAATTAAAAATATGTGGTGCAGGTTAAATGTTACTGTGTTGCCACTGTTAAGTTACTGACTTAAGCTTTCAGAGGAAGAGGCCCAGTGAAAGGAATTAGGATATTTTTCCCCCTTTTACCTCACAATGGGTTACAGTTAATAATTTTCAGAATTGCTTCCAGTTCATCTGATGCTTCTCTGCAAATAGCCTTAGCTAAAATAGTTTTTCTTCTCCCCTTTATGTGCTTCACATTGGAGACCCTGTGCAATTGAAGAATTTACCACGAAAGTGGCTTAAAGAGCCTGAGAGAGATGTGCTCAAAAGCCGCCAACAAACTCATAAATCCAGCAATTTATAAAATGGCAGAATTTTCCTAATTCATTCATGAGATGTAGGCATCATTGGCAAGGTCAGCATTTGTTGCCCAAACCTAATTGTCCTTGAACTAAGTGTATTGGTAAAGCATTTCAGAGGGCAGTTAAGAGTCAGCCACATTGCTGTGGGTCTGAAGCCACATATAGGCCAGGCCAGGTAAGGAGGGCAGACTTCCTTCCCTAAAGGTTGTTAGTGAACCAGATGGGACGTTATGACAATCAATGATAGTTTCATAGTCATCATAATGGAGACTAGCTCTCAATTCCAGCTTTATTAAATGAATTTAAACTCCACCAGCTGCTATAGTGGGATTTGAGTCCATGGCCCCAGAGCATTAACCTGGGCGTCTAGTTTTCTAGCCCAGCGACATTACCAGTATGCCACCATCTCCCCTGTGTGCAGTATCCAACATCTGTCTTCATGCAACCTTTCTCATGGCTACAGAAAAATTCTAAGACTGCCGCTCATTGACTTTTCTCTTATTCTCCAGTGATGTGAACTGCAAGTGAAGATTGAGGTAAAGACCCTTTCCCATTGGCTCAGCTTGGAACTGTACCATGCAGAACCAGGTCACACATTCAATAATTGCACACCGTTTGCTGACTTCAGATGTGGGATTGCTGAGTTTGAAGACTGACCTCAGCAGTACTGGTTAGAAAGGGGAAACCCAGTCAGGCTCTTGTTCCTGGTCATCCACCAATGATTAACGTGCAAATGGAAGAAGGAGATGGTTAGGGTCAGGAGTAGGCCCATTTAGCCCCTTGAACCTGCATTCAATTACATCATGGCTGCTCTGCACCCCAAACCCATCTGCCCACCTTTTCTCCAAATCTCTTGATACCCTACCTAACAAAAATCTATTGACCTCAGCCCTGAAGCTCCGAAGGTCCCAGCATACACAGTCTTTACTGGGGGTGGTGGGGAGGGAATGAGGGAGGTGACCGAGAGAAGATGGACTTCCAGATTGTCCCTACCCTCTGTGTGAAAAAGTCCTTCTTGATTTCACACTTGAATAGCCTAGCTCTATTTGTAAGATTATGCTGTTCTTGATTTCCCCACTAGAGGAAGTACTTTCTCCATCTCGACTCTATCAAATCCTTCTAACATTTTAAAACAATGGTCAGGATTAGCTGTGATGCCAGATATGGTAAAATGGCATTCTGACATTCACAGCCCAGTTTCTCACTTGAAGTATGGTTACTTGACCAGCGTACCCAAAGTGGCTAGCAGTGAGAGATTTTTTTTTAAATGGAAAAAATAATTCATGCAAAGGAGCATGAGATGAAATATTTATTTCAAACAATATATTCATGGTCTTTATTAACATCCCCCTAAGCAATGTGCAAAACTTATTTCACAAAAGTCAATCTGCCAGTCATATTTAGTAAAAAATGTCAAGAGGGCAGATTCATTATGAAAAGGTTTACCCCACCATTAGCAGTGTTTAAGCTCTTGAGAGAATTCCTAAAGGTTTCCCTACATTGCTTTGTCAGTGTAGTGCAGGTCTGGCAAATGTACAGTGCACAGATTCTATTCATTTTGAATTCTTTGATGTCCTGCAATGTGCTTTCAGTAACATTTCACTTGGATCTCCTCTGAACTGAAGTGTGACCATTTTCCTAATGATCTGTCAACACGAATTTGCTCCCATGTTAACCTGCCTAGTTAGTTCTACATAGAAGATATCCATTGTGCGAAAAAAAATCATCTCCTGCTTGTTTTCAAAGTAAAGCTCAAAACCATCTATAAAGTTTTCCCTCTTACTTTCTCCAGAGGCCTGGTTGTTAATTGCTGAAGGAGATCAATGCTAAACTGTTCATATCTGTCGGTGTGCCATACAGTATCCATAACAATAAATAATAGGCCTAGTAAATCACTATTTTTAATTAACTTCATTGAAGTTTTGAATTGATAGAAGCACAACAACAGATTGAAATTGAGCAATAGATTTAGGAAATCCTGAACTTGCTCAGAAATAACAGCTCTCACTTCCCAAATAAATCTGGGGACTACAAATAACTTATTCTCTGATTTATTGTGCTTTTTTTGCTACTCCATAATCTGGATATTATACTGTACTTTGGGTACTGGCATTTTGGTTGCTTAATTTTACAAAGTTAAAATTGAGGTGAATTTATCACATGAACATGTTAAGACATATTGATGTAATTCCTTTGTTTGCCATTTTAATGGAAGAAGTAACCCATTGTTTTCGACCCCTTACTGCACTCATATGCTAATACAATGCAATATAATTTACCCCACATTTGTTTAAGTGCTTAAGAGCTATTTAAAGCTCAGCCCATTTAAAGGTGATAACTTTAGTTTTATGGCAGCTCCTTCAGATGTTAGTTCTGTGTGGTGCGACACCTTCATGTTCCCGAGGCTTACAAGATGTTAGCTGAGCAATCCTAGCTCTTTGGGCATGATTGAGAGAAAGTGTGACGAAAAGCTGGAGTTAGTACTTCTAAATGCCAGTTAATAGCAATCATAAGTATTAAAACCTCCAACATCTGTAATAATGGATGTTCCTTGCTGGAGCAAAGTGGAAATTGGTGGATTATCTAGCGCCACCCCCCCCACCCCCCTCCCCCAACTATTATTCTAATATGCATGGTACAGCAATATCAAAGGCAAGGGAATAAAGACCAGTGCAATAACAAAGCACAAATCAGATTAAACCTTTACATATCAATTTAAAGCACAGAAACAGGGCATGTGGCCCAATAGATCTAACCTGGTGTTAATATTTCCAGAAACCTCTTCTCACTTTACTTCATCCCATCAAATTATTTCCTGCAAAGTTTTGTCCCTCAAATGTTGTAATGGATAATTGGGAAGGTAAATGTCCAGAACATAAATAATAGAGGTTTCACTGTTGGTTTAAATTTAACCCACAAATACAAATACAACTAAAATTAATTTCCTTTTGAAACAGATAATCCCCAGTTCGGTTTTCTGTTTAAAACTGTATTTGCAATTTTTCTTCCTGAATGTGACAGGAATGTGAACATTTTCTTTGATTCCAGTTTCAGTTTGGCTCAGCTGATCACATGTCAAACCAGAAGATAATGAGTTGAAGTCACTCCAAGACTTAAGCGTATAATTTCGATAGACACTTCACTACAATACTGAGGGAGTGCTGTATTGTTGGAAGTGCCACCTTCAGATGAGGCACTAAGCAAAAGGCTGCTCAAATTAAAGTGAAAGATCCAATGACACTATGCAAAGAACACCCTGAGGGTTATCAACATCAAACCCTCATCCAAACCAGTGAAAATAAGTTAACTGGCCATTCACCACTGTTATTGTTGGTAGGAGCTTGCTGTGTGCAAATCTGCTGCTGTATTTGCCTAGAGGACAACAGTAAGCATACTATAAATGTAATGAATAGCTTCAACATCCTGGAGATTTGGAAGGTGTTAAATAACAACAACAATGACCTGCATTTATATAGCACCATTAGGTTAACTTCAAGCACCTTTCTTTCCAGCCAATCTCTAAGCTTATGTGCCCACTGAAATTTTCATTTGCCCATGTTTATGGGATGAAGAGAGAGAAAGGTGGTGAAATATCTGAATGCACAGAGTAGTATTCCCATGGGGATTCTTCCCATGTCCCTGGATATATATATATATATATATATATATGTGTGTGTGTGTGTGGCTACTTATTTCTCTGGCACTTGCATTAATTTATCACCAGACTTGAGAAGGGAAGATTGAGAGAACCCCTGTGGAAATTCTTCTCTGGGCTCTGGAAAGATCTACAAATGTATAGGAAAATAACTAGAAGGCCATCCAAATCTTCCTGAGCTGCTCCTACTTCACCTAAGAACAAAAGCAAACACAGAATTCAAAATCATAAAAGATGCGTTATTGAATTGTTTTTTGTTTGGTGTTGTGTGGGGGGTGAAGGGAGGAATCAATTTTGTATCAGTGTTGGCTCAATCAATGTGTATGCTTGAATGAATTCCCTTTGCATTCTGAAATTTGAAGTAAATAAAATGGATGGCACAGAAAGGAAAAAATAGATAAGAAACCGTAACTAGGATTTTAGCCCATTGTCTGCGGCTTTTGAGGCAGAAATTCTGGGTTGCACACCTGCCAATATATATTCATGTGTCACTGTAAAGATAACAGCAAGGAAAAGGGAGGCATTAAACCATGACAACTGCAATACTTTATGATTTGTCACTATTGATCTGAAGCCACACTGCTGCAAGTCTGATGTCATTCGTTCTTCCATGTTCTAATCAATGAGCAAGGAAATAAATTTGTAGCGACCACAAAATCTCACAACACAACACTTGTCCTACTGTGTTTCGCTTTGATACCAAGACTCTGATCATGAAGGGCAGGGAGACTTTACTTTGCAACCTGTCACATGTTTCACTTTGATGCTAGAATGAGAATTTTAAAACATAAACCCTGATAATAATAATAGGCCACGGGACAGATTATCATTAAGGAAGCTATCAAAGGTTGAAGTGCTTCAAGAAAATTGAAGACCGTAGAGCAGATTTGAAGAGTTTCTTTTCCCTGTTTAGGATAGAACAGGAGTGAAATAAGCTGGCATATTGTATTAGTCATCTGCCCTAATATCTCTTGTGTGGCTGAATGTCAAATTTTACTTCATAAATCTTCTGTGAAGCACCTCGGGACATTTTAATTATATTAAAGGTACTATATATATACATGTTGTTTTGTTGGTGTAATCAGAGGCCATAATCAGTATTTCTTTATCAAAAGATTCTTTGTGTCATGTCGTAATGTTGTTTAGAATAAAGCAACCAGCCACCTGTTGACAAACCAGACTGTCAGAGATGGACCAGATGCCTAGATTTGTGACAATGAGTGGCACTTTTTTTGATGGATTACTGCCCTTTTGCTATGTTCCAATTTAGAGCAATGAGATTTAATTAAAAAATAGGAAAATGAAAACTAGCTCCAATTATATGCATTTTTATTTAAATTTGAAAGTAAGAAGACAACATGAATTGTGTAGCTCTTACTTTTATGGAATCAACAGATAGTGTGTTGTTTTGTTCTTTGTCAAGACCTGGTACCTTAGATGTGATTCAGACATTGCTTTTGCTCCACCACCATGTTCACTGTAGCATATTCTAATTTTCAGCAAATTCTGGCATGCCTTTGCCGCTAGAGGTACAGGGAGCTTGGAGGTCTAATTTATAGTGCTCAACACTATTTATACCCACTTATAGCCTCCACCAATATGACTGCCTACTTCCACCTCAGTAACATTGTCCAACTCTGATTCTTCCGCAGCTTATTTGTTACTGAAATTCACATCCATACCTTTATTATCTGTAGACAATTATTCGAATGAACTTCGATGGCCTCCCTATAATCTCTGTAAAGAGGAGGTCATTCAAAACTCTGCAGCCAATCAATGTCCTAACTCGCACCAAGTCACGATCACGCTGTACACGCTGACCCACACTGGCTCTTGGTTAATCAACCCCTTGCTATTGAAATTCTCATCGTTGCTTTCAAATCCCTTGAAGACCTTGGCCCTCCCTATCTCTGCAAATCTCCAATCCCACAACACTGTGAGATATCTGTGCCCCACCTATTCAAGGCTCTTGCATATCCTTGATTTTAATCACTGCAATGTTGGCTGCCCTACTGTTAGGTGCCAAGGCCCTAATGCTGCAACTCCCTCCATAAATACCTATGCCCCTGTATTTCTCTTTCTCCCTTTAACGCACTTCTTAAAAACTCTTTGACACAGCTTTTGGTCAACTGGCCTAATTTCTCCTTATGTGACTCTGTCAATTTTTTTTTTGATAATGCTCCTGTGAAATGCCTTGGGACATTTTTCTATATTAGAACAACAACAGGAACAACTTATACTTATGTACTGCCCTTAATGTAACAAAACATCCAAAAGTGCTTCACAGAGCAAATGACACCGAGCCTCATCAGGAGATATTAGGTCAGATGACCAAAGTTTTGGTCAAAGAGATGGGTTTTAAGGAATGTTTTAAAAGAGGAAAGCGAAGTAGAGAGGCAAAGAGCTTAGGGAGGGAATAGAGATGGTAGGCAACTGAAGACAGGGCCACAATGGTGCACAAGAGAACAATATTAGCGAAGGGTAGATATCCTGGAGGGTTGTGGGCTGAAACTAAGTTGCATTGATGGGGAGGGGTAAGGTCATAGAGGGATTTGAAAATGAGGATGAGAATTTTAAAGTCAAGACCTTGTTTGCCTTGGAGTCAATGTAAGTCAACGAGCACAGGGGTGAAAGAGGAGCAGGACAATAAATGCTATATAAACAGTAGCTGTTATTTTTGCTGTAATTTCTGGACCTGTGTGATAAGCAGTAAAATGCATTTCATTGTGCTTTTAATGAACAAGGATATCCAAAGGAGTTCTAATATCTTGGAATTTAGGAAATACTCATTCTTAATTACAAAGACCCAGGAATTTTGTTGTTTGTCTGCGGTGAGAATGCGAATGCTTAGTGGGTTTCTTATGCCTGTGCTTTGTGAGATTTCCAAATTGAAAACAGTGGGTGGGAGCCGTGGAGCTGAGTTCATTCAAATGGATTTTATTCCAGCAGGTGGTGTTGAGAGTATCCTTCACTGACAGGAATGATTGCTAGTTTTACCACCTACCTATTCTTCAAGAGGCATAATTTACTCAGCTACCAGGCAAAATGCTGTCAGGATTTGATTTATGGATGCTGCATAATCCTTGCTTTTGTTTTATAAACCATCATAATCTGTTTTCTATTCTTTAACATAAAAACACCCCAAAGTGCCTCCCATTCAGGCTGATTGCAATAGCAAAGTGAATATCTTAATATATCTGGACATTAATCTAAGAGCATATGTGTGTGTGTGTGTGTGATTTCTAATGAAAGCAAAAAGCTATACTTCAAAGTCTTTCTGCCTGTTTAAAAAAAATCCTCAAAACATTATTCTAAAGCTAAAACTCAGTGATAATCCAACAATCTATCACAGTCTATTTCGTTTATAAGTGAAGTAAGTCACTGCTGACAGCTAGGGCTTGTGATATGGCACATCATTGTCCACCATTTTGTTTGCTTTTTCTGCCATTTTGTTCAGTACTTGCAGCATTTTTATCCCGAAACATGTAGTGACCTAGATTGTACAGAAAAGTTAAGGTTCAAAACATAATGTTTCAAAATGTTAAGATAACTAAAAATGTTCCAGTCGAGTATGTTCGGTGACATGAGCGGACCATATGGTGCAGTCGATTTCACGATGGTGTGAAACCAGTTCGCGATCGTCCGCCCAGCCCACCAATGGTGGGCCGCATTCTCCACCATCCAGTGTCAGGTGCCTCATTGTAACACAGCAGCATATGATCATTAGACCTGCCTGCTGAAATTGTCCCTCCTTACTGGATCGTCCGCCCATGTCGGTGGGAAAACATGCCTATGTGTTTCACAACAGCATTTAAGCAATGTGCACCTGGTGAGCACTTCACTCGAGAATTCACAGTGTGTTTGCCTACCTTGCTTCGGTCAGCACTCGCAGTCATCAGCGCCAGGCTTCACAGACAGCACCACATCGCTTTTAGGGAGTCTCACATGTAGGTCTCTACCTACCAGATCAGCCATAGGCATGTGGCTTTTCAATAGCTGCAACAGGGCTGTACCAGGGAAGGAGGGTATCCCAGGGTGTGTGGGGCACATGTTGATCTGTGAAAGTGGCATCAAGATACTGAAGGCTGAGGAGGCTGTCTCCGGAGGAGATGAGGCCAGATGGAGATGTGAGGCTTTGTATGTGAGAATGGGTGGTGACGTCCCTTAAGCTGACAGTGAGTGAGATGTCAGTGAATGTGTGATGGGCTTGAGTGTGTGAGATAAGATGGTTGCCATACCCTGGCTGCATCCGCCTCAGTCTTCACTGAGAAGAAGAGTTGATGTTTCGAGTCCTCATGACCATTCAGCAGAACTGGGTGAATCCAAGGAAAGGGGTGAAATATAAGCTGGTTTAAGGTGGTGGGGGGGGTGGGGGGGTGGTGGGGGGGGGAGAGGGTGAGGAAAGGGGAGGGGGTTTGGGTGGGGGGAGAGAAGTGGAGGGGGGATGATGTGGTTGTAGAGGCAAGCAAGCAGTGATAGGAGCAGATAATCAAAAGATGTCACAGACAAAAGAACAAAAGAACACAGAGGTGTTGAAGTTGGTGATATTATCTAAACGAATGTGCTAATTAAGAATGGATGGTAAGGCACTCAAGGTATAGCTCTAGTGGGGGTGGGGGGGCATAAAAGATTTTAAGATAATGGAAATAGGTGGGAAAAGAAAAATCTATATAAATTATTGGAAAAAACCAAAGGAAGGGGGAAGAAACAGAAAGGGGTTGGGGATGGAGGAGGGAGTTCAAGATCTAAAGTTGTTGAATTCAATATTCAGTCCGGAAGGCTGTAAAGTGCCTAGTCGGAAGATGAGGTTTTGTTCCTCCAGTTTGCGTTGGGCTTCACTGGAACAATGCAGCAAGCCAAGGACAGACATGTGGGCAAGCGAGCTGGGTGGAGTGTTAAAATGGCAAGCGACAGGGAGGTTTGGGTCATTCTTGCGGACAGACCGCAGGTGTTCTGCAAAGTGGTCACCCAGTTTATGTTTGGTCTCTCCAATATAGAGGAGACCACATTGGGAGCAACGAATGCAGTAGACTAAGTTGGGGGAAATGCAAGTGAAATGCTGCTTCACTTGAAAGGAGTGTTTGGGCCCTTGGACGGTGAGGAGAGAGGAAGTGAAGGGGCAGGTGTTGCATATTTTGCGTGGGCATGGGGAGGTGCCATAGGTGGGGGTTGAGGAGTAGGGGTTGATGGAGGAGTGGACCAGGGTGTCCCGCAGGGAACGATCCCTACAGAATGCCGCCAGAGGGGGGGGGGGGGGTGAAGGGAAGATGTGTTTGGTTGTGGCATCATGCTGGAGTTGGTAGAATTTTTTATGCCCCCCCACCCCCACTAGAGCTATACCTTGAGTGCCCTACCATCCATTCTTATTTAGCACATTCGTTTAGATAATATCACCAACTTCAACACCTCTGTGTTCTTTTGTTCTTTTGTCTGTGACATCTTTTGATTATCTGCTCCTATCACTGCTTGCTTGTCCCTACAACCACACCACCCCCCTCCACTTCTCTCCCCCCACCCAACCCACCACCACCGCCCCCCCACCCCCCAAGCCCCCCACCTTAAAACAGCTTATATTTCACCCCTCTCCTTGGATTCACCCAGTTCTGCTGAAGGGTCATGAGGACTCGAAACATCAACTCTTTTCTTCTCCGCCGATGCTGCCAGACCAGCTGTGTTTTTCCAGGTAATTCTGTTTTTGTTTTGGATTTCCAGCATCCGCAGTTTTTTTGTTTTTATCAGTCTTCATTGGATGGCCAGCCTCTTCTGTGCAGCATTGGCACTATCACTACCGCCACCGCCTCCCAAGCCTCGTTGGTCAGGCCGCTGCCCAACCTGCAGCCAGAGATGGGGGAGAGGACATCGCGGCAGGCCTCCACAGTGTCCAAAAGGCATTCCAGTGAAGCGTCACTAAACCTGGGGGCTGCAGTCATTTTGCCTTTTGCAGACATCTTCCTTGCAGTAGTTGTGGGCCGGAAGCTCTGAGATGTGTGCGCGCGGCTGGGTTTTAAATATGGCGCTCGGCGTGAAGGTGTGGCGGGCGAAAGAGAAGCCCACCCGCCATGGAAATGTCATGTTTTCTGGGAGTGTGTAAGTGACGTGGCGTCTTTGGGACGATACAGCGTGAAACCATCCCCATCTCAGCTGACAGATAAAACGTCGTTTTACCCACCTGCTACTGCACTTGGTGAAAATCTGGGACGATTCTGCCTTTTTGTTTGAAGTTGCTTTGTGCTGACCAATTAACACATTTACATAAAATTTCCTGTGTGTTATTTTAGTTAACACGTCAATCAATGTAAAATAAATCAGTTTATGTCTTAAGTAAAATAGAACAAGA
The DNA here is from genome assembly GCF_017639515.1 of Carcharodon carcharias. Taxonomy (NCBI): domain Eukaryota; kingdom Metazoa; phylum Chordata; class Chondrichthyes; order Lamniformes; family Lamnidae; genus Carcharodon; species Carcharodon carcharias. The sequence continues at coordinate 31,900,161 of NC_054491.1, read as the reverse complement.
TTTCATGCGTACAATTGTACTGCAATTTAAACCCACCCTTTTTGCTTACAATTTACGGGATAAAATAAATTTATGTACAAAGTGAAGGGATTTCAGAAGAAGTGGTTGCACTGTTAAAGCAGTGACACAAGAATGATGTGGTCACTACAGCAAAGTATCCTTATTGAATATACAACAGTGCCACACAGTCACGTGTTTCAGAATTCCATTATTTTTATTCATTAGCAGGATAGCTTGTTGGCAAAGCCAGCATTTATTGTCCATCCTTACTTGAACTTGTGAAAGTAGTGGTGAGCTCTTTTATTCCCGAAAAATATACTTTATTCATAAAATTTGTAAAGATACTTTACATAACAGTTTAAATTTAACACTGCATAAAGTTCAGTAAAGTATGTAGCACTCTGAGGTGCCTCACTGCATTTACAAATCCAGGTTATAGTTGCGATATTCATTTCATATAAAACCCAAAGGGTTTTACCTGGGCCGGGATTATCCGTGCCTGCCAGTGTCGGGCGTGTTCGGTGGCATGAGCGGACAATACAGCACGATCAGTTTCATGACAGCGTGAAACCAATTTGCATTTGCCCGCTTAGCCTGCCAATGGCGGGCTGCATTTCCCGCCATCAGACGTTGGGAACCTCATCATAATATATCAGTATATCGCTATTAAGCCAGCCTGCTAGACTCATGCCCACCTCACTGGATCATCTGCCCATGTTGGCGGGAAAACACACTGACATGTTTCACAAAAGCAGCATTGGCATTGACCACCGCTGGCATCGCCTCCCAAGCTGGAGCAGTAATGCAGCTGCCTCTCCTGCAGCCAGAGTGGGGGTAGAGGACATCACAGGGGGCCTCCACAGTGTCCAACTGGTGCTCAAGGGCTGCAGTCTTCTTGCCTTTTGGACCATGTCTTCTTTGCTGCAGTCCTGGGCTGGAAGCACTGAGCGTGGCTGTACTTTAAATGTGGTGCCTGGCGTGATGAAGCGCTGAGGTGATGGCGATGGTGTTTTACCCACCTGCTACCGCACTTGGTGCAAATCTGGGACAATTCAGCCCATGGTTTCCATCCCCTTAGAATGCTATGGCGGGAGGCCCCTTAGACTGTGGTCCTTAGACTGTGGCCTTTCCCCTTTGAGCCTTTGTGGCAACTGATACAAGCTTTAGCCTATCCATCAGTAAGTAGCCCTGAATCTTGGAATGTACCAGTTTGCAACACTCAATTGTTGACAGCTCTTTCATAAGATCATAAGAAATAGGAGCAAGAGTAGGCCATTCAGCCCATCAAGGCTGCTCTGCCATTCAATAAGATCATGGCTGACCTGACTGGTGCCTTAACTGCACTCTCCTGCCTGTCCTCTATAACCCTTGGCTCCCTTGTCAATTAAAAATCTAACTCAGCCTTCAATATGTCCAATGGTGCACCTCCACTCCTCACTATGTCTCAAAAGAATCCCAAAGACTAATGACCTTCTGAAAGAAAACAAATGCCCCTCATCCCCCTTAAATGGGAGACCTCTCATTTTAAAACTGTGCTGCCTGGTTCTAGATTTCCCCAAACGGGGAAACATCCCCTCAGCATATACCCTGCCAAGCCACCTCAGAATCTGATATGTTTCAATAAGATCACCTCCCATTCTCCTAAACTCCAATTAGTGTAGGCCCAATCCAAGCTTTCCTCATAAAACAACTCTTTCATCCCAGAAATCAGCCTAGTGAACCTTCTTTGAACTGCTTCCCACGCAAGTCTATCCCTCCTTAAGTAAGGAGGCAAAAATATACTCACCAATGATTTATGCAGTTGTAAGAAGACTTTCCTTGTTTTATATTCCATCCCCCTTGCAATAAGAGCAAGCATTGCATTTTCCTTCGTAATTACTTGCTGTACCTGCATGCTGGATTTTTGATGTACAAGGACACTCAGATTCCTCCGTGCTGGAGGATTCTGCTACCTCTCTCCGTTTAGAAAATATTTTGCTTTTCTATTCTTCCTGCCAAAGTGGACAACACACAATTTCCACATAATGCTCCATCTGCCAAATTTTTGCATACTCACTTAATCCATCTTGTGTCCAACTCACAACTTGTTTTCATGTCCATTTTTGTATAATCACCAAATTTGGCTACAATTGTACAGTGCATTGGTGGTCCCTTCATCAAAGTCAGTAAACACCTGCAGCTGAGGTCCCAGCACAGATCCCTGTGGCACTCCACTAGTTAAAGTTTTCCAAGCTGAAATCTATCTATCTGTTTCTTGGTAGCCAATCCTCTATTCATGGTAATATATCACTCCCAACACCCTGAGCTCTTATCTTGTGCAGTAACTTGTTATCTGACACCTTCATTAAAATGGGGATGAGGAGGAATTTTTTCTCACAGAGGGTCATTAGCCTTTTGGAAATCCAAATACACCACATCTAATTATGTATCCAAAACAAAAACAGAATTACCTGGAAAAACTCAGCAGGTCTGGCAGCATCGGCGGAGAAGAAAAGAGTTGACGTTTCAAGTCCTCATGACCCTTCGACAGAACTGATTATTATTTAATCATCCTGCTTGTAACATCCTCAAATAACTCTAATAAGATTGTCAATCACAATTTCCCTTTCACAAAACCATGTTGACTCTGCCTGATTGTATTATGATTTTCTAAATGTCGTGCTGCTATCTCCTTAATAATGGATTCTAACATTTTTCCAATGACAGATGTCAGACTAAATGGTCTATATTTTCTCTCTTTCTTTCTCCTTTCTTTCTTGAACGGAGCTTTCCAGAACCTAGAGAATTTTGAAAGATTACAACCAATGAATCCAATCTCTCTGCAACCACTTCTTTTAAGGCCCGAGGATGCAGGCCATAAAATTCAGGGGACTTGTCAGCCTTTAGTCCTATTAGTTTTCCTTGTAATTTTTCTCTAGTGATTGTGACTGTTTATGTTCCTCTCTCCCTTTTTGCCCTGTGCTTTTCTCCTATTCTTGGTATGCTTTTTGTGTCTTCTACTGTGAAGAAAAATAGAAAATAATTGTTTAAAAGTGTCTACCATTTCCTTGGGTGGAATTTTCCCAGAATTGCGAGAAGTGCAATAGTGGGCGGGTAAAATGGAGTCCTACCTGCTGATGAAAACGGTAAGTTTTCATGCTGTGTCTTCCCGAGCCTGCCTCATTATGTACTCATTCCCGTGAAACCTCACAGTTTCTATGATGGGCAGGCTCTCATTCACCCGCTCGCCATCACTCCGCTTTGCATCACGCCAGCCGCCATCTTTAAAAGGCAGCCGCCAGCAAAGTGCTCATCGCCACCAACTCACCACTGCTGCCTGGGAGACATGACCAGCAAAGGCAAAAAGACTGCAGGCCCCCATTTCAATGATGGGTCCCTTGAGTGACTGCTGGATGCCGTGGACGCCCGCCGGGATGTGCTCTACCCCTGCTCTGGCTGTAGGATGGGTAGCAATGTTACCAACCCTGCTTGGGAGGCGATGGCAGTGGTGGTCAGTGCCAACACTGCACAGAAGAGGTTGGCCATCCAGTGCAGAAAGAGGATGAATGATCACATCCGTGCCACCAGGGTAAGGCAACCATCTCATCACTCTAAACTCACACACTCACAAGCCCATCACACATTCACTGGCATCTCACTCACTGCCAGCTCAAGGGACATCACCGCTCACTCATTCATACACACCCTTGTGTCTCCATCTGGCCTAATCTCATCCTGAGACTGCCTCCTCATCTCTCACCATTTTGAAGCCACTGGCACAGAGCAACATATTCTCCCACACACACATACACACCCTGGGATTCCCCATTTCCCCAGTACAGCCCTTGCCCTGCAGGCTCTTCCCTTGCCTGAGGCCTCTTCTTCCCATTCCCCAAGCAAGCCCTAGCCCTGCAGCCATTGAAAAGCCACCCCCATCTTACAGCTAGCCTGGTAGTTAGAGACATGCCCGTGAGCCATTCTCTAAAAGTGATGTGGTGATGCCTATGCATGCTTGCACTGATGACTGCGAATGGTGCCCAAAGCCAGGTTTGCAAACAAACCTTGAAGTCCCGAACAAAGTGCAGCTCGCCAGGTGCCTGGATGATCCGGTGTGAGGAGATGATTCCGGCGAGCAGGGGTTATAATGATATGCTAAAGTATTGAAATTAGGTTCTCGATGTGTGGCATTGGGAAACGCGGCCCACATTGACAGGTGGAGCAGATGATCACTAATCGGTTTCATGATGACGTAAAACCGAATTTTGACCTTCTCGCCATATTGTCATGCCCACCATGACACCCATTGGCAACAGGACCAGATGATTCTGCCCCTTGTTTCCCATTATTAATTCCCATTCTCACCCTCGAAGTGACCAATAGATTCTTTAACTATTCATTTCCTTTCTATATACTTGTGAAAGCCTTTATTGTCTGTTTTTATATTTCTAGCCAGTTTCCTCCAATACTCGTGTAAGTTTTCCCTCTTTTTCATTTTTTTTGGTAATCTTTTGCTGGTGTCCAATCTTCTCCTATCACAAAACTTTGCAGAATTATACATCTTTATTTTCAATTGGATATCATTCTTAATTTCTTTAGTTAGCTATAAGTGAGGTATCCTTTTTGTAGTCTTTTTTTCTCAATAGAATGTAACTTTGTTGAGGGTTACGAATACCTCCTTAAATGCCAGCCACTGCTTCTCTGCTGCCTTACCTTTTAACCTATTTTTTCAGCCCACTTTAACAAAACTTTGTCTTCATACCTTTTTAATTGCCTCCATTTAAGTTTAAGTTTAAACTGAATGTGAAATTTCATCATATTATGATCACTGTTACCTAGAGGGTCTTTTACTATGAGGTCATTTATTAATCTTCTCTCATTACACGTTACCAGTCTAAAATTCCCTTTTCCTTGTCAGGTTCTAGAATGAATTGTTTGAAGAAACCATCCAAAATACATTGTAAGAACTCAGCCTCCAGACTACCTTTGCTAATTTGATTTGTCCAATCTATATGAAGATTAAAACCTCGTGTGATTATTGCAGTACCTTTCTTATAAGCCCCCATTGTTTCTTTGTTTATATTCAGTCATACATGTAGCTACCCCCAGTGAGGGGATGGGGGGATGGTGCTATAAACTATTCCAACAGTGTCTTTCCTCTGTTATTTCTTATCTCCATCTAAATTGATTCTACATTTTCCTCCAAACCAAGATCATTTCTCACTAATGTTCTGATCTCATTCTTGTTTAACAGAGCCCACCTATCTAAGGGAACAATGGACACCATTCTTCCTTTTCTTCCTCCCAGTCCTTCTAAAATAACAAATGCCATTGAATATTCAATTTTCAGCCAGGGTCACTTTGCAAAGATGGATGGGATTTTCTGTGCCCGCTAGTGTCGGGCAGGTGTGAATGGGCAATATGGCAAAAATTGGTTTCACACCGTCATGAAACACGTTTGCAATCGTCCCTGCTGCCCGTCAATAGCGGGCCACATTTCCTGCTCCTGGACATCGGCAACTTCACTGTAACACATATCATTATAAGCCCTTCTCACCGGAATCATTCCCCCACCACATCAAATTTACCACCCACGTCAGCTGGAAAACATGCCGGTACAGAACACATCTTGACAAGTGTGGCATGCAAAAGCCAGGGTTTATCATTAGGGCCTTGCTCACATTGTGACATCTGAGGAGCAGAAGATGCTGGAGTCTGACAGCAATGGGACCCTGGAGGAAAGTCCATCGCATGCTGGGTGGATTCTCATGGATATGGCTCTGCCGCGAAGCAGCTCGCAGGAGGTGGAAAATCACTGTTGAGGCTCTGCTTTGGGACTTGGTGTCTTGGCCATAGTCTGTAATGGATGATCATCGAGGGGGTGGGGTGGAAGGTCCACCTGTGTGTGGGAGAGGAAGGTCTAGATTTGGCTGGGAGAAGAAGCTGTGTCAGAGGTGGAGTGAGATTGGGGGTGGGGACAAAAGTATTTGGGGGGTGAGGTTGGGAGGTGGGGAAGGAGAGGACCAGGGTGTAATGGGGAGAATACAGCAACTGGGCAGGGAGGTGTAAGTGGGGCGAAATGTGTAAGGGAAGGAGTTCTGAGAGGAGAAGGAGTCCGCAGTGGGGGGAAGGAGCCCAGAGGGAGGAAAGAGTCCAGATGGGGGTTAGAGTAAGGCTGGAGGAAGAAGCAAGGGTGGATGAAGGAGTGAGGAAGTGGGAAGGAGTAAGGGCAGAGGAAGAAGTAAGGGTGGAGGAAGGAGTAAGGAAGGGGTGGGAAGGAATAAGAGGGTAGGAAGGACTCCAGAGGGGGGAAGGAGTCCAGAGGGGGAAAGGAGTAAGGAGGTGATGTCCAGGTGAATGTGCAAGGGAGGGGTCCGTGGAGCCAATGACTGCCTCCTGGGGAGAGAAATGAGGGTGGGCATGGTAGGAAGGAATGGTAGGAATGAGACAGGGCAGAGTGAACCGGTAGGGTGGGAGGGTGAAGATGCTATGGTATCGATAGAAGGGACAGCATGGGTGGTTGGTGGGGATTCTGAGACAGACACAGACCCTGGAGGTGAGAAGGAGGAAGTCAGGAAGGTTGATGTGGCTGGTGTTGGGATTTTCGGGAAGATAGGGAATATACATGTTCACCTGGATATCCCCGAAAGTAAAGGGTTGTGGCTGGTAGGTGACAATGGGGAGGTGAAAGGTGATGCCAGATGTTCAACAGTGATAGGGGAAAGGACGTGGGTGACTGGGGGAGGGGAAATGATGGGGAGTTGAAGAAAAATGTTACACACACAATGCTTGTACATCCGAAAGTGAAAGCAGACTTGTGGTGGGTGGGGACAACTGCTGCATGGGAGTGTGATCAGTGGGTGGGCGGAGATACAGGTCAGCTCAAATGGACAACTGAAAGAGAACCCCAGCAGGCAACATTGAAAATGCTCGGGACATTGAGATAAGTGTGGGGGGTGGGGTGGCGGGGGGGAAGGATCCATACGCATGGGAGAGGGCTGCTTGCATGAGGCTCTGAAAGGCCCTGCCACACACCCATTTCTCCCTCCAGAATCACTTGTGGGCTAGCTGCATGCAGCTGACCTGTTGGTGGGGGCAGGATGCAGAGGGAAGACTTGTGAAGCCTGTCAATGAAGCTGAAGGACATCATTGCACAATACTTAGTAAAAGTGGATATAATTTCAGCTTATAAAGTGACAAAATGTGTTCACCCGTGCAATCAACTATGATCAGGATTTTGTAACATTTCTAGGCCTAAAACTTCTAGGTTCTGCCCTGACATCCGCAGCAGGGGTGGAGACAGCCTGTGCAATGGTTGGCCCTGTTGCCTCTGATGACTTCAACTTGGATCATCTGGAGACCCTAGGCCTAAGGGGCCCTGGCTTGCTTTGTCTATCTTCCTGTGGACCAGCTGCTCCGTCTGCAGTGACAGACGGTGAGTTTGAGGGGGTCGCAGGCAAAGGGGACTTAGAGGGAAAGGACAACCTCTCAGATTCCTGAGTGGATGACCGAGGGGTGACCCAAGGGCCCCACCTGACTCCTTGAGGGGAAGAAGCACCTGGAGGGATGTCAAGGTGCCCCATTTCCCTCTCCCGTTGCAGCTGCAGGAACTCACCCATAGCTACTGCGATGGAGTGCAGGTCTGCACACATCTCCGTGTTCTGTTGGATCAGGGTCTCCATGGCATCCACCATCCTTCCCATGGAGACCTCCATGTGCTCACATGTGGGTACCACTTCATCAGAGAGCAGGTGGGCACACTCCTCCGACTCATATGCCACTCTGTGGAGGGCTTCCAGCAGCTCTGCGTGATGTTCCCCCGATGAGCTGGAGGGCTGAACCCAGAGGCTCACTACCTGACTCGGACCTCACAACTGCATTTTCCACAACATACTCTGAGTGCCAAGGAGCTCGACTGAACCTGCCTCCTCCTGCTGCAGACCATGTGTCTGTATGAGGACCACTACACTGCGAACCCGAGCCTGCTCTAGATCTAGGTCCTTTAAGGGAAGGAAATCTGCTGTCCTTACCTGGTTTGGCCTACATTTGACTCCAGACAACAATGTGGTTGACTCTTAACTGCCTTCTGAAATAGCCTAGCAAGTCACTGAGTTGTATCAAGCCGCTACAAAGCCTCAAAGAAGGAGTGAAACTGGACAGACTACCTGATATCAACCTGGGCACCAGAAATGACAATGGCAAACTCAGGCCCTGTCGACCCTGAAAAGTCTGCCTTAGTCACATTTAGGAGCTTGTATCAAAATTGGGAGAGCTGTCTCACAGACTAGTCATGGAACAGCCTGACATTGTTTTACAGATAATGTCCCAGGCACCACCATTACCATCCCTAGGTATGCCCTGTCCCACTGGCAGGGCAGACCTATCAGGGGTGGCGGCACAGTAGTATCCAGTCGGGAGGGAGTTGCGCTGGGCTTCCTCAACATCCACTCCGTACCCGATCAGGTCAAACATGGGCAAGGAAACCTCTTGCTTTTTACCACGTACCACCCTCTCCCCTTAGCTGAAGAATCAGTGTTCCTCCATGTTGAACATCACTTGGAAGAAGCACTGAGGGTGGCAAATGCATAGAATGTGCTGGGCACTTCAATGTCCATCACCAAGAGTGGCTCAGTGGCACAACTACTGACTGTGCTGGCCGAGTCCTAAAGGACATAAATGCTAGACTGGGTCTCTGGCAAGTGGTGAGGGAATCCACAAGAGGAAAAAACATACTTGACCTCATCCTGACCAATCTACCTGCCGCAGATGCATCTGTCCATGACAGCATCAGTAGGAGTGACCACCACACAGTCGTTATGGAGTCAAATTCCCGCCTTCACATTGAGGATACCCTCTACCATATTGTGTGGCACTACTACCGAGCTAAATGGGATAGATTTTGAACAGATCTAGCAACTCAAGTCTGGGCATCCATGAGGCGCTGTGGGCCATCAGTAGTAGCAGAATTTTACTCGAACACAATCTGTAACCTTATGACCGGGCATTACCACAAAGCCAGGGGATCAACCCTGGTTCAATGAAGAGAGCAGGAGGGCATGTCAGGAGCAGCACCAGGCAGACCTAAAAATGAGGTGACAACAATTCCTCGCCATCACAAATTTTGCAGTTGTATTGGGCACATTTTGGGATATCACAGATGTCGACGATGGGCTCACCTCATCTTGGGAGATCCCACATTCTTCAAAGAATATGCTCCAGCTGCTGCTGCCTGTAGCTGCCTGGAGACCTGCTGCCATGGAGTGTCTTGCTCATCTGTCTTGTGCCATCACTGTAGCTCGACTGCAACTGCTCTGTGACATCTGGCATCCAACTACACCTTTGTCAACCCCTCTTTCCGCTGCCCTCCACTTCACTCTTTACAAGAGATCTCTGTAGTTTTCAGCTCTGCTCAAATGGCCGCAGTACTGGCAATTTCTTTTCTGGATGTTTCTTTTTAGAGTTCTTCTTGTTCTTAAAATTTCAAGCACTTCTTCATTTATCTTATATGGAATTTTTAGAATACGTCTCAGCACCCACATTGCAAAGGCCTCAATTTTCTTCCACAGATTTTTATTTATTGCCCAGGTTTCTGAGACAGACAGTAAAGTGGATAGAATATAGCATTTTATGAGTTTTTTCATTGTTCCAAGCTTGAGTTTTCTTGATGTTAACACACCTTCATCTTCACAAAATTACTTTTGGCTATTTCTATTCTTCTTCCAATTTCGGCATCACATCTGCCATCTTCTGTTATCATTTGTCCCAAACGTATCTCCTTGTTCAGTGTGACATCGTCCACTTCAATCTTCACTCTAGTTTCTTTAATGTATTCCTTCTAACTTCCATTGTTTTTGTCTTTCTGGTGTTCATACTCAATCCATATTCTAAGCTTTTATATTTTACTTGATCTTCAATATTTTGTAGGGCCTCTTCTGATTCTGCAGGTAGTGCTGTGTCAACAGCATACTGCAAGTTTGTTACATTCTTGCCTTAAATTTTTACCCCTGGAAGTACATCTAATTCCCTGAATATTTGTCCTGTGAACAGATTGAATAATTTTGGTGACAGTACAGATCCTCATTGTACCCTTCTTTTCACTTGAAACATGTCTGGTTGTTCATCACTGTTGCTCACTATTTTGTTTTAATATATGTTCTTGATAACTCTCACATCTTTACTGTCAATGTCACATTTCAGCTGCACACCTATTAGCAAAAACATACTTTATTCATAAAGTACATTACATAACTGTTCAAAGTTGATGTTACATAGAGTTAAACAAATCAATTTCTTCCAATATTGCATATTACTCACTTCACTCACAGTCAATATTTACAATATTCATTACAGGTCAAACATTTCATCTTACCTTCTTCATATAAAAATTATAAAATTATTTTCCATAACGGTTCAAATTGGACATTACCAAAAGTGCAATACAGTTCCATACAGCATGTGGCACTCTCAGGTGCCTCAATATAATGCATGTGACACTACCTGAGGGGTTTTACAGTGTCCAGACTATGTCAGGTGGGCCTTACACAATGTCCTTTCCCACCTGAGCCCTTTCAGCATCTCCCAAAGTTTTACAGCACCTTGGAATGTGCCAGCATGCAACAATTGTCCATGAACAACTCTTTGCACATGAAGACCAACAGGTTTTGTGCAGCTGAGAGCATCTTTCATCAAGTTGATGGTCCTCCGGCAGCAGTTGATGTTTGTTTTGGGTTGCGTCCTCAGGCACAGCCTATAGAGCACAGAGTCCTGCGTCATGGGGCAGCTGGGGATGAACTTCGGAAATCCATTGCATTTCTTTCCAGACTTTCCTTGCAAAGGCAGATTCCAGAAGGAGGTGGACAATGATCTCTTCCCTCCAGCAACTGCCTCAAGGGCAGCATGCAGAGGGGTTGAGATTTCAGGCATGCAGAAACAATCTGACTGGGAGGGCCTTTCTCATCTCCAGCCAAACCATTTCTTGGTGCGTGTTTGGAAGTTCTGGTGATGAGGCATTCCAACAAATGACTGGCAGTCTGTTCAGGGAACTATCTGACAGGATCCGCTATCTCATCTTCCCAAAGGGCCTCAGGTTCATTGCCTGATAGACTTATGGTCAAAGGTGTTTTTCTGCATAAACTTCTCCATGAAGGACAGGTGGTACAGCATGGTCCAACTGCTTGGAGTGTTCCATGGCAACTTGGCCAGACCCATCCTTCGCAGTACCGAGGTCAGGCAGAATCTCATCCTGCTGTATGCATATGGAAAGACTACACACACTTTGATGTGACCATTCACAAAGTTAGTCATCAGGATGAAGCCTAGGTTGTTTTGTTTTTCTCCTTCTCCAGAGATTTGAACATTGCGTCTCATGTCATGTCCTCGAGGTCCTTGGAGAACGGAAATAGTGGATCCTGTTGAATGGTCCCCTGAGCAAACTGTCAACATTGTTTCAATCTCCAAAGTGGCTCATTTGATCACTGCAGGAGTGAGGAATGGGCCAGACCTGCATCTTATGCAGCAATACCAAGAGCACCTTGCACCAGATTGTTTTTTTTTTGTTCATTTATGGGATGTGGCCATTGCCAGCTAGGCCAGTATTTATTGCCCATCCCTAATTGCCCTTGAGAGGGTGTTGGTGAGCTGCCTTCTTGAACCACAGAAGTCCATGTGGTATAGGCACACCCACAGTGCTGTGAAAGCGAGGGAGTCCCAGGAGTTTGACCCAATGACAATGAAAGGACGGCGATATATTTCCAAGTCAGGATAGTGAGTGGCTTGGACGGGAGCTTCCAGCTGGTGCTGTTCCCATGTATTTGCTACTCTTGTCTTTCTAGATGGCAGCAGTCGTGGGTTTGGAAGGTGCTGCCTAAGGAGCCTTGGTGGTACACACTGCTGTCATTATTCGTCAGTGGTGGAGGAAAAGAATATTGTGGAAGTGATGACAATCAAATGGACTGCTTTGTCCTGGATGGTGGCAAGCTTCTTGAGTGTGGTGGGAGTTGCACATATCCAGGCAAGCAGAGAGTACCTCACACTCCTGACTTGTGCCTTGTAGATGATGGACAGACTTTGGAGAGTCAGGAGGTGAGTTACTCACCACAGGATTCCCAGCCTCTGACCTGCTCTTGTAGCCACAGTATTTATATGGTTAGTCCAGTTCAGTTTCTGGTCAATGGTAAGCCCCAGAAAGTTGATTCAATGATGGTAATGCCATTGAATATTAAGGGACGATGGTTAGATTCTCTCTTGTTGGAGATGGTCATTGCCTGGCACTTGTGTGGCACAAATGTAACTTGCCACTTGTCAGCTCAAGCCTGGATATTGCCCAGGTATTGCTGCATTTGGACATGGACTGCTTCAGTACCTGAGGAGTCACGAATGGTGCTGAACATTGTGCAATCATCAGTGAACATCCCCACTTCTGACCTTATGATGGAAGGAAGGTAATTGATGAAGCAGCTGAAGATGGTTGGGCCTAGGACACTACCCTAAGGAACGCCTGCAGTGGTGACCTGGAGATTAGATGACTGACCTCCAACAGCCACAACCATCTACCTTTGTGCTATGTATGACTCCAACCAGTGGAGAGTTTGCCCCCTGTTTTCCATTGACTCCAGTTTTGCTAGGGCTTCTTGATGCCACACTTGGTCAAATGCAGCCTTGATGTCAAGGTCAGTCATTCTCACCTTACCTTTGGACCAAGTTATTACTGACACTGGAGAAGGAGCACGTTTCCACATGTCCAGCTTTTGTTTTACAATGACTCCAAACTCCTTCCAGTTTTTGGCCCATGCCCTGGCCCTTCTGAAACATATCCTCAGCACTTTCAGGTGGTCTGACCTGAAGGGGACAAAGGATAAGTTGGCCCAGATCCCAGAGAACCTAGACTTGCTCTTGGCGCACTTTACTTTGGCTTCAGAAGCCTATTCTAACTGGTTGCAAATGCTCATCAGTCTTTGCACTGACAGTGGATCCAAGCAAAAGACAGTGACATTGTCCATATACAAGGAGGCTTTGACATGAGTGCCTCCTCTTTCTGGGTTTGTCACCCTTCTGATCCTTCATGATGGACTTGGCAAAATGTTTGATACGACGTACGAACAAGACAGGGGACAGAGGACAACCTTGCCTCACTCCAGAGGCGACATTTTACCCCCATCGGGGGAGGAAGTGTAGGAGCGGTTGCGAGTGGGCGGGCTTCCGATTGGCACCTCTGGTTGGGGGCCCACCGCCATTTTATGTGGGCGGGTCAATTAAGGCCCACCCGGTGTGATGTGCGCCAGGAAGCGCTATGCGCTCCCTGTGCGAGTGGGGGGGAACTCCCTCAGCCTTAGGCGTGCATGCACACAAAAGAGCGCAGAGATCTCCCTGAGGCAAAGTGCTGCCTCAGGGAGATCGCCTCCGATTTAAAACTTTGAATAAAGATTAGAAAAAAATTTCCCTGTCATGTCGCCTCATGTGACGCTGTCACATGAGTTGGGACATGTTCATACCTTTTATTGTAAAATATTCTGCATTTTTCATGCTTTTGCACAGGCCGGCCTGGGCTCCTGGCCTTCCCTCCAACATTAAGGTTAGATGGGCAGGTTCATTAATGAGCTCAATTGGTTTTTTAATTGCCTTAATAGGCCATTGACAGGTTGGCAGGTGGGCACCCGAGACAGATGCGTGCCCGTCGCACTGACAATCTAAGTGACACGCCCGACATCACCCCACATCATTTTACCACCGGGACCCGCCCCTGTTTAGCCAACCAGAAGCTGCTGGCCCAGGTTTGATCGGAAAGCTTTCTGATTTCCACCCATTGATTGAAACTGGGCTACTGATGTCTGTGTAGAGCAGTTGGATTCAGTTGCAGATTCCCTCCCTAAACCCCATTTTGGAGAGCATGTCAATCATATAGGTGTGTGATATTCTGTCAAAGGCCTTCTCCTGATTCAAGCTGATAAGGCCGGCCCTAAAGAAGAGTCATACAGACTCAAAACGTTAACTCTGTTTCTCTCTCCACGGATGCTGCCAGACCTGCTGAGTTTTTCCAGCATTTCCTGTTTATATTTCAGATTTTCAGCATCTGCAGTATTTTGCTCTTACCTGATAAGGCTGGTGTCCACCCACCTTGTCCGCACATAGGTGATCATATCCCTGAGTAGCCCGAGATGATCAAGGGTGATCATCCTACTGGGTAGAACGCAGGTCTGATTCAGTTGAATCACTAACTCTGGAGCAGGCTTGACTCGATTGTTAATGACCTTGAACAGAATTTTGTAATCCACTTTCAGCAGTGAAATGGGTCACTAATTTCTGTTTTTCTCCTTCTCCCCCTTCTGTTTGTAGATGAGAGTGATGATGCCTTTCCTTATGGATTCTGACATGCTGCCAATCAGAAGAATATTCTTGTCCAGCAGTTCTGGGCTGACCCAGTCCCACAGAGTTGAATACAAATCAGTTGGTAAGTCGCCACTCCTGGAAGTTTTACTCATCTCAAAGAACTTTGGCCTCTGTCAGTTAATCCAGAGTTGGTTGTTTTTCCAGACTCTCCTGCGTGCTGTCATCTAAGACCTTCATGATGGAGGACAGGGGGGACTGGGAGGCTGGGCTGTCTGCAGGCTTTACATCATAGAGCCTGGCATAAAAGGACTTATTCAGCCTTAGTATGTCAGGCTGCAATGATATTACCAAGCTATTGTGTTCCTTCAGGCTTTGTGAAGATGATAATGAGGCATCCTATACAACTGAGTGGCTTGTTAGGCCATTTCAGAGGGCAGTTAGGAGTCAACAGCATTACTGCAGCTCTGGAGTCATATATAGATCAGAGTAAGGATGGCACATTTCTTTCTCTGAAGGACTTGTCATCAGCTGACTGCTCCAGAAATGTGCTCCACAGCCTGGAATTATGTTGCAGCCTGCACTTCACTCATGGTAAGTTGCCCTGCTAATTTGCCTATCACAAACAAGTTTTTCGTGAATGGGTGTTTGTTCCTGTGAATGGCTATTACACTGTAAAGTTTGTCTCAGCTGCAGATAATCTGTCATTATCTAAGACAATATTGCCACAGAATATAAGAAACAAAGTAAAAACAAAGCAATCATTGATGAGGAAGGAACTGAGGTAATAATTAGGGCACAGGATAAAAATAAAAAATGATATTGTCAGGCCTAGTAAAGGCATGTCCTATTCAATACTTTAAACATAGACTATAATCAGTTTATAAACTTATGGGGCTGTATTTTATTTTAAACATGGATACTAACAAGACTATTAAAGTGATTGCCAATGGTCTGGTGACTTTTGCAATTTCTGTACAGACGAAGAATTAATTCATGTCTAAAGATGGCTCTGGTAATTTCTCATATGCAAATATATTTTTCAGGTGCAAAAAGACCACCCTTACAAGCTCAATGGAAAAGACATAACAAACAATGACTGCCAGATGGAGCCATGAGGATGGAACATCAATAAAGGCTTTCCAGGGCACTAACCATAGCTAAAATGTTAGTGGGTTACTAATCATTCCCACATTGTGTATCAGTCAGCCTGGCTCCAACCCATTGTGTGCACAATGAAAATCACTGAAACTTGCCATCATGTGACCGAAACTGGCTGCAGATAAATCTATTATCCCATCAACCAGAGAAAAGTCAAGCAGTCTACACAATATTGGCTACAGGACATCAGCAGCATGGGAGTAGTCCCATGCTTTTTTAAATATGGAGACTATTTTATCTAAAATAGTCTCCTGGCCAGATTCCTATTTCAAGCCCACCCATAAAGAAACCTGACCTCCTGGTAAGAAGAAACTATAAGTGACTAACTTTGTGACCTAATGAACATCTATCTCTTTGAGGGAGCCCTATAAATATCCCTGGTATAGCGCTACAGTTATTGAAACCACCTCAAATGCCTTTCAGAATGAAAATGCCACCTTTACCAGGACCACAATGGCTGTTTTTCCTATGATGAGCCAAACATGTGAATTATTCTTTTGTTGACAGTTTGTAAAAGTGCACTGTCCTATTGAATTGTATCCTTCTCATGCGTGTCTGTGTGTTGTAGCCTTTAGACTTTCGGGATGAATGACTGAATAAATAAACCTCTTTAGTTAAACCCACAAAAGCTTGCTGCTGTTATTTAAATTGGACACACATTCCGGGGGCTAAGAAACAAACACATCTTCCTCTCCAAACCACACTGATTATGGACAGAAGGGAAAGCATACAAGAGTTTCAGTTCTCGCCTGACTATCTCTGTAACAAATATGGAGGCAATTTTATTTGTTCTTTACTGAAAAGTAGGGGATGACGTATTTTGATGAAAAAGACAAAAACCAACCATTGTATTGTAACACAAGATAAAGCTCCATAACTATTGTAGGAGGGCAAATTGCCCATCCTGGCTAAAATTAAGTTTCCAGAAATGTACACAGAAATTAAAATGGGGTCTCATCAACACAGCAATATACATTTCAAGTTGGATTCTATCCTGCTGCTTGGTCAAACCCAATACCTTATTTTCTCTTCTCTTCCTGCAAATGAAAAATTGGGCTCACTATTTAATCCCTGGACCCACAATATTCCAGCATTTCTTTCTTGATCAGGTCATTTTGTTCTAAAATGTCCCATTTGATCAGAACCAAAGCTTAGATTTTACCACTCCAATATGGGTTTGTCTATTTTCCCTTCTAGCGGCAGCTCAATAGATATACCATGTAGGTGCAGCAGCTCTCTTTGAAAATGTCAAAGCGCTTAAGAAACTCATCCTGAATAAGTCATTCATATTTGCTGGATTATATTAAAACTGTTCAGTAATGCTTGGATCACATAGTCAGGATTGGAGTAACAGTGCCACCATCCGCAAAGAAACAAACAAAAAAAATTTACTTGTATATGGGAACAGGAATAAGTCATTCATCCTCTTGCGCCTTTTCCACCATTCAATAGGTTCATGGTTGCTGTGTATCCTAATTCCACACTCTTGATTTGGCTCCATACCTCTTAATGCCCTTTGCTAGCAAAATATTTGAATCACAGATTTAAAATTATTGTTACAGCTAGCATCTTTGCTTTTTGCAGGAGAGAATTTCACAATTCTACCTCCTTTTGTGTGAAGAAATGTTTCCTAACTTCTCTCCTGAATGGCCTGGCTCCAATATTATGATTATGTTCCCTTGTCCTAGATTCCTCCACCAGTGGGGAAAAAAATCTTTCTATTATCCGAACAATCCCTTTCACAATCGTAAAAAAAAACTTCAATCCAATCAACCCTTAACTTTCTATGTTTTAGGGAATACAGACCCGATTTATGTAATCTCTCCTCATAATTGAACATTTAGAGTCTTTGTAATGTTCTGGAGAATGTTTGCTACGCTTCCTCCAAGAAAACAATATTATTTTGAATACAATGCGTTTCCCAGATCGCCACACAGCACTCCAGCTATGTTCTAATTAGGATTTTGTATAATTATTGTAAAAGTTTCTCCCCTTTATATCTCTACTGTCTCGGTATAAAGGCTAATATTGTAACATTGTATTAGTCTTCATGATTATTTTTGTACCTGACCACAACATTTTAATGACCTGTACACATGGACCCCAAAGCTCTTTGGGCAGCTCTTTGTTCTTTGCTTTTTGCCATTTAAAAAATAATTGGAATTTTCCTATTTTGGTCCAAAATTAATGATTTCACATGTATCTGCACTGAAACTCAGCTGCCACGGTTTTGCTGACTCACTTCATCTACTTATGTTCCTTTCTAATCCTCTGCTTCCATCCACACTATCCCACTTATCTTTGTAGCCACCTGTCATTGGCACTGGATATATTGCTCTCTGCTGTGATATTTAAGTCATTAATAAATATAATGATTGGGGTGGAGGGCAACGCAGATCCTATTGGGACACCACTCATCATTTTCTTCCAATTCCACTGCATACCTCATATTTCTACTTTCTGTCTTCTACTGCCTAACTAATATTCTACTGCTAAACCAAGTCCACATAATGGCTTTCAAAATTCCAGGGCACCTCAAAACACATCACACCCAATGAAGAACTTTGGAATTTAATCACTGTTATGCACAAAAGTAACAGCCAATTGTACAAATAGTCCTGAGGGAATGACAAGTTATTTTGTCCTGGTGATGTGGATTGAGTGGCAAATGTTAGTTAAAACAGTGGGAGAATTCCCTGCTCTTTGTAAACAAAATGTGGCAAGGGATTGTTTACATTTGCCTTAATAAGTAGCTGATACATTGATTTCACATTTCATTCAAAATTACCTGGCCATTTGCCAGATAGAGATCTTGCTGTGCACTAATTGGCTGCTGGGCTTCCTGCATTACAATAGTGACAACACTTCAAAAGTGCTTAATTGGTTGTGAAGTGATTTGGAATGTCCTGAGGTTGTGAATGGCGCTTCATAGCTAGTAGTCTTTCTTTCCTTTTGAAAGATGACAGCTCCCTCAGCACTGCATTGAAGTGTGAGTCTGAATTTAAGTGTTCGAGTCTGAGAGCAAAGCTTAATTCCACAACTGTGAAAGCTGAGAAAAATGGGAACAACCATTGAGCTAAGCTGACACGCTGTACAAATCCACTCCAAAACCAGACAGTGATGTGCTCAGGATGGGGTCATGGTTTGAGTTCTGATATTTGCTTTCCTGATGGTGAAACTTAATTGAAAACACACGTCCTTACATCACAAGGCAGAGCAGAACAATGCAAAATAATATCTTTTTAGCCTCAATTTTCTGACTGGTATACAAATAGTCACTTGACGGTACAGAACTTCATTATTGCTGAAAAAGAGACACGCTGTCAAAGCCTTTGTCTTGCACTCATCTGGACAGATGCAAGAATACCAAATTTCAAAGAGAACAACAATTTATACTGTGTGAGAAAAAGAATGCTGACCAGTGCTCAAGTGGATTCATGGAAAGTGCACCAGGGAATGGTTATCCCCCAAGTTTTAGTTTAAATTCAAAAGAGGCGAGTTAGCTCTGATTGGTCAAGGTGTTGTTATGGGGAATGCATTTTTGATTGCTGTAAAATGTCAGTGCTGAATTTGCATATTGAAAAATTCTGGAGCGATCTCTTGAAAACAGATTACTTGATTGAAAACAGGGCAGGTAAGAACCATATCTACACAGAAATTATTTTTTTTCCATTCATTCAGTTGATGCACAGCATAAATGTTAATGTTTCATGAAAATGCTCCTCCAGTGTGGTTGCTGTATCTATTGATGATTTATAATACAGTGAGAAAAGTGTTTCTTTTTCTGCATATGTTGGATCTTTTCATGGTTTTTTTTGCAATAAACTCCCAGCAACATTCTGTGCATTATCACCTTGACTGAATCCTGCCTGATTAATTTGGGCTGGGTGCTCAACAATGTTTCACATTTTGATGTAAGTTAGCACCTCATCTCAAGACAAAATTGGATATGTACTCAAAGCGAAGAAAAATAAAAAAATCAGGGCTGTGAAGAATGAGCAGGGAAGTGAGGCTAATTGGATGGTTCTTTCAAAAAGACAGCACAGGTAGAGTGGGTCAATTGGCCTTTATCTGTTTTGCTACATTCTTTATGGTCTTCAATTGTGCTGCGGGAGACGCATATGGTGTTATTCTGCTGATAAAGCACAGATATGTGCCACTTTAAGCCTATAACCTCTATTTGTTTTGCACAATTGAAATCAATGTCTGGATCAATTACATATGAACATATCAATTAGGAATAGGAGTAGTTTCAATAGCTGAAAGTGTAAGCACATGAAACCTCTTTATTTTGTGTAAGTCAACATTGTGAAATTGACATCAGAGATCAAAGGACCAGATCTGTCAATCAAGCAATGTTTTTGTAGTATAAGGCCTTGGCATATTATTTTTAATCTGCGTCCCCTAGTTCTAGTCTCTCTCACAGGGGAAATACCCTTTCAGCATTCATCATCTCAAGTTCCCTCAGGATCTTATGTGCTTCAATAAGATCACCTCTCAATTTTCTAAAGTCCAATGGATACCAGCCTGTTCAAACTTTCCTCATAGTACACAGAGAGACCTGGATCCATATGCACATAAGTCATTAAAGTTGGCAGGGCAGGTAGAGAGAGCTGTTTCTAAAGCTTACAGTATTCTAGACTTCATTAATAGGGACATAGAGTACAACAGTGGGAACTTACATAAGACACTGGTTAGACCTCAGCTGGAGTATTATGTACAGCTCTGGGCGCCACACTATAGGAAGGATGTGAATGTATTTGACAGAGTTCAGAAGAGGTTTACGAGAATGGCTCCAGGGATGAGACACTTCAGTTATGAGGAAAGATTGGAGAAGTTGGGATTGTTTTCCTTGGAGAGGAGAAGGCTAAGAGGAGACTTGATAATTTTCAAAATCACAAGGTGTGTGGACAGAGTGGATAGGGAGAAACTGTTCCTGCTCATAAACAGATTGAGAACCAGAGGGCACAGTTTTAAAGTGTTTTTCAAAGGAAGCAAATGCGAGGTGAAAAAAGTCTTTTTCACACAGCGAGTAGTTATGGTTTGGAATGCACTGCCTGAAAGTGTGGTGGAGGCAGATTTATTTGAAGCATTCAAGAGGGCATTGGATGGTTATTTAAATAGAAACAATGTGCAGGGGTACTGGGCAAAGGCAGGAGATTGGCACTAAGTTAAAATGCTCAGAAAGCAGGCGCAGACATAATGGGCCGAATGCCTCCTTCTACACTGTAACAATTCTATGATTCTGTAAACTTAACACCTCCAGCCCAGGTATCAGTCGAGTGAACTTTCTCTGAACTGTTTATAAACTGCTTATTACACTTTCTTAAATAAAGAGACCAAAACTGTACACAGGACTCCAGATGTGGCCTCACCAATACCCCATACAATTGTAGCAAAACATTCCTACTTTTATATTCCATTCCCCTTTTATAAACAACAACATTCCATTTTCCTTCCAAATCACTTACTGTACCTGCATACTAACTTGTTGTGAATCATATAGCTGGACACCCAGATCCCTCTATACCTCAGAATCCTGAAATCTCTTTCATTTAAATAATACGCTGCTTTCTACTTCTCCTGCCAATGTGCACACGTTTACATTTTCCCACTATATACTCCATATGCCAAATTTTTGCCCACTCACTTAACCTGCTTAGGTCCCTTTCCAGACCCCTTATGTCCTCTTCATAACTTACTTTCCTACCTATTTTTGTGTCAGCAGCAAGCTTAGTAGCCAAACATTTGGTCCCTTCATCCAAGTCGTTGAGACAAATTGTAAATAGTTGAGGCCCCAGCACTGATCCTTGTGGCACTCCACTCATCACATCTTGACAACCTAAAAATCACCCATTTATGCCTACTCTCTGCTTCCTGTTAGCTAACAAATCCTCTATCCATGCTAATATGTTACTCCCTACACAGGAACTCTCATTTTGCATAGTAATCTTTGATGTGGCACCTTGTCAAATGCCTTCTGGAAATCTAAATGCAGCACATCCGCAGGTTCCCCTTTTCCATGTTGCTTGTTGCTTCCTCAAAGGGCTCCATTAAATCTGTCAAACATAAGATTTGCCTTTCAAAAATCATGCTGACTCTGCCTGATTGCCTGAGATTTTCTAAGTTCCCTGCCCTAACATCCTTAATAATTGTTTCTGGCAATTTCTTCATGACAGATGTTAAGCTAACTGACCTGTAGTTTCCTGTTTTCTGTCTCCCTCCTTTCTTGAACAGAAGAGTCATATTCACTATTTTTGCAATCTGATGGGACCTTTCCAATATCTAGGGAATTTTGGAAAATTAAAACCAATGCATCTACTATCTCAGCAGCTACTTCTTTTTTAGACTTGAGGATGAAATCCATCAGTACCTGGGAATTTGTCAGCTTTTAATTCTAATAATTTTCTTATTACCATTTCCATGGTGTAATTGTTTTAAGTTCCTCCCTCCCTTTCACCTCCTGATTCACAATTATTTCTGGGATATTATTTTTATCTTCTACAGTGAAGACAGGTACAAAATATCTATTCAGTTCATCCACCATTTCCTTATTTTCCATTAATAATTCCCCAGACTCACTCTCCAGAGGACCAACACTCACTTTACTTATTTGTTTCCTTTTTAAATACCTGTACAAAATCTTACTATCTGTTTTCATATTTCTAGCTAGCTTTCTCTCACACTCTAATTTCTCCCTCCTTATTCATCTTTTAGTCGTTTGTTGCTTTTTAAAAATATTCTGTCTAATCTTCTGACCTGCTACTCATCCTTGTGGAATTGTACGCTTTTTCTTTCACTTTGATGCTAACTTGAACTTCCTTAGTTAGCCACGAATGGTGCATCCTCCCCTTAGAATCTTTCATTCTCACTGGAATGTATCTTTTCTGAATATTTAAAATATCTCCTTAAATGTCTGCTACTGCATCTCTATTGACTTATCCCTTAACCTAATTTCCCAGTTCACTTTCGACAGCTCTGTCTTCATGCCCTCATAATTGCCCTTCTTGAAGTTTAAAACACTAGTCTTAGATCCACTCCTCTCTCCCTCAAACTGAATGTGAAATTCAATTTTGATGGTCACTGCTGCCTTGAGGCACCTTTAGTATGAAGTTATTTATTAATCCTGTCTCACTGCACATAGATCTAGTGTAGCCTGCTCTCTGGTTGGTGCTAGAACGTGCTGCTCTAAGAAACTGCCCCAAAAACACTCTATGAACTTATCATCCAGGCTACCTTTGTCAATCTCATTCAATGTAGATTAAAATCATCCATGATTATTGCCATATCTTTCTCCCAAGCCCCCATTATTTCTGCCTATATAACCCATCTCACAGTGTGGCTACTGTTGAGCGACCTGTAAACAACTCCCACAAGTGACTTCTTACCTTTATTATTTCTCATCTCTACCCAAACTGATTCTACATCTTGATCTCCAGAACTATAATCATCTCTCTCTATTGTACCAATGTCATACTTAATTAACAGAGCTAACCCTCCACTTTTTCCGAGTTTCCGGTCCCTCCTAAGTGCCATGTTCCCTTCAATGTTCAGGGCCCAGTCTTTGACATCTTGTAGCCATGTCTCTGTAATGGCTATCAGATCATAAATTTTAAATTCTATTTGCGCCGTCAATTTATCTGTTTTGTTATGGATGCTACATGCATTCTGATAAAGAGCCTTTAATTCTGTCTATTTACTATTTTTGTAACCTCTACCCTTATCTGCTGGTGCATTATTAGGATTGTACACTCTGTCCCTTCCTGTCATGCTCTGATCATCATTTCCCTTACACTTGCTTTGCCTTCTCTATTTAATTTATTGCATCTTCCTAAACTTTATACCTCTCCCCCATTATTTAATTTAAAGCCCTCTCTATTGCCTTAGTTATATGACTCACCAGAACACTGGTAGCAGCACATTTCAGGTGAAATCTGTCCCAACGGTACAGCTCCCACTTTCCCCAGCGCTGGTGCCAACGCCCCATGAATCTGAACCCATTTCTCACACACCAATCCTTAAGCCACGCATTTAACTCTCTAATCTGATTTACCCTATGCCATTTGCTTGTGGCTGAGGTAGAAATCCAAGGTTATTACTTTTGAGATTCTGTGTTTTAATTTAGCCCTTGGCTGCTCATATTCCCTCAGCAGAACCTCTTTCCTAGTTCTACCAACATTTTTAGTACCTATGTGGACCATGGCTGCTGGATTCTCCCCCCACCCCATTCTAAGTTTGTCTCCAGCCCCGAGCAGATGTCCTGAACCCTGACACAGAGCTGGCAACCCACCTGCCTGGACTCCTGCTCTCGGCTGCAGAGAATTGTGTCTATCCCGCTGATTATAGTGTCCCCTACCACCACTACATTCTTATTAGATCCCCCAACTTAAATGGTTTTCTGTACCATGGTCAGTTTGCTCATCCAGCCTGTGGGCACCGCTTTCATTCATACGGGCTGAAAGAACCTCGAACCTGTTAGACGATTGTGAAGGCTAAGGCTCCTCCACTTCTGACTTCTGGTCCCCCGTACCTGCATTAATTGCAGTCACATCCTTCTGTCCCTAACCATTGACCAAATCAGAAGACACTATCCTAAGGGGTGTGACTGCCTCCTGGTACAAAGTTTCCAGATACTTTTCCCCTCCTTGATGCTTCACAGTGTTGGCAGCTCAATGACTCTGAGCCAAAGCCGCTCCAGCTGCAGACATTTACTGCTGACCTGTTTGCCTTGGATCATCCCAACGTCCAGGAGGCCTACATTCTGCAGTCACAACAAATCACCTGCCCTGCCACATTTATCATGTGTTAATTCAGTTTTTTTTCTTAATTGATTTATTATTAATAAACACAGCTACTCTCAATAACCTTTACTATCACTAGTTATCCTTACTACAACTAATAAAACTTTACAATTACCAATAGATTACATGCATTTTGAAAATAAATGCACAAAATTTTCAACAAGCAATCACTTATTTGTTTTCCTGTGATGTCACACTTTGATTTCTCTCAGGATGCAGCCTCTCCGTTCTGGAGCCACGGATTGGACTGGACTAGATCGGTCTCCCAGGGGCTGCTGACTACCCCCGGGTCCTCGTTTTACCTGCTCTCCTAGGGGCCGCTGACTGAGAGTTGGCATTACCTAAGTGAGTAATGTTCTGACAGCCAGTCAGAACAACAACATTTTTAAATTTCAGTTTATGTTGAGTAGAGAAGAGGGAAAGAAAATGCCTCCCACATGGTTAATTGTGTGGCTACCCAGCACACATCAACAAAAATCAAATTCAAAGTCTCCACAATTACAATTGCAGCAACTTTGGGTATCTCATTAGTGGTTTTCAATAGCTTATCAAGGCTGTTCACAAAGTGAACAGTGAGGAGAAAAGGGTCAATGGAACTATCACAATAATGATTCTTAGAGCTTTAGTATATAGACAAGGTAACAAATTGGTGAATAGGAATTCTATTTTCTCAGGTAGAAAAGTGAGGTTGAACTTAAACAAACTTCTCTGTAGTCTGGCATCAACCCTGCTACTCTTTCTTCAGTCTTGCTAATACATCAATGTTCTCTTGAAGGAAGGGTGCCTAAAAGGACAATGATATTCTAACTATACAACTAATGAGCTGCACAGGATCATAATAATCCAATTGATTTACATTCAGTTGCTCTAGGCACACATTTGATTATCTGTTGTTAACAGTGCCATATTAGTTGGATGCTTTTAGTGAATGGACAACATTTTCACACAAGAAATCTTCCTTGTCCACCTTCAAGAAAATATGGAATGCTCAGGAAGAGAAAAAATAATTCAGCTCTCTAAAAATCACCTTCTGTGACATTTGTCTGGATGTTGCGACACTCTCTGCTGGCCTCGAAGATAGTTGCTTGCAAAGATCTGTCAGTCTCCATGGCAACTATTTCCCCTTTCTTGATGACATTTTAAACCTGGACCCAAGTCAAGGGGATGCCTTGGAGTCTAACAGCGG
The DNA here is from genome assembly GCF_017639515.1 of Carcharodon carcharias. NCBI lineage: Eukaryota > Metazoa > Chordata > Chondrichthyes > Lamniformes > Lamnidae > Carcharodon > Carcharodon carcharias. Next base: position 31,874,715 of record NC_054491.1, on the reverse strand, counting down.
TGTCAATAAGCAGGGTTAGCAATCAATCACATTGAAGTATTCACACACAGCAAACTTGGAAGCGAAAAGCCCTTAATGTTCTTCATTTCTAATTTAAATTTTCAGATGCTGAAATAAATTATGGTTGGATTAAGGTAGAAGCAAAAATAAAGACAAACAAACTTTTTTAAAAAGGGAAAGTTTATTTTTTAATATGTGCTTTTTTATTGCGGAACAATTTGACTACTACGTATGTAACATTTGATTTTCTGGGTGAGTGCGGGTGTTCAGCAGTAATTATGAAGTTAGTACACTGTTAAAAATACCACTGTATCTCTTGTCAATGCAAGATGGCCATCGAAACCTGTCTGCACACACGCACTTGTCAGTGCACGCGCAGAATCCAAAGACGTCATTTATAGGGGACACAAATCCACCTTCACACTTTTAATAATGAATCTTATTTCATTGCCCATGTATTCCCCAAAATGATTTATACCACTCAAAAAAAAAAATTACACAACCTGGTGGGCCCATCCCTCTGAACTAATCAAATGGCTGGTCTGAAATTTCAAACAATTCCACACTTCCTGAGCCCTGCGGCGGGCAGGGACTTGTGCGTCACTTCCCTGTCTCTCTCTCTCCTGCTTTCTCTCTCTCTCCCCAGCCACTTCCTTCAATATTTCATCTTTCAATAAATTTCTAAAAGAGACACCAACATGATGTGTCATTTTAATCGGGGGCTGGGGGTGAGGATGGATGGACGGAGTGGGTCTCGTTTGCCACTCGCTCTTTCCAACCCTGTCTATAAGATTTGGGTGAGCGGTGATTGGAGGGGATTGTTAAAAGTGTTAACTTGATGCTGCCGGCGTTGTAATGTTTACAGTTCTAGGGCTAGTGGTGACTGCACATACGCCCTGCTGCAAATTTCCTCAATAAAGGTGGAAGCCATGCAGATTCAGCATCGGTAACAAATGCAGCCTAAAAATCCAATTATACCTCATTCAGCAAATTGTAATTTTCAGAATAATTGGGGTGAGACTAATAGCCTAAGAGTGGAAGAGCTCATCAATTTAATTGATTTCGCATTGATTATATTCTGGGGCAGGGGTGCAGGTGTGGTGGTGTGCCTCATCTGTGCACTTCTAGAGAAGCATAGAACCATGGACAACTACTTGTGGATTTCCATGTTATTCTGCACTTCTGCAGCCCCTGGAAGTTGCTGTCAGTTTTGGTGGAGCAATAATGGTGAACACTGACCATTGCACTGTCATTATCACAGCCAAATCTTATCAATAACTCATCCATCACAGGATCGAATTATATCTTGAGTAATCTCAAGGGTTCTGCTGTTGCAACATTGCAAAAAAAAAACTGCTTTTGTATTGTGCCTTTCAAGAACTCAGGATATTCCAATACATTTTACAACTAATGAAGTACTTTTGAAGTATTCACAGCATTGTAATGGAGGAAATAGGATTTGTAGGAGCAATGTCAGTTGAAGGCTAAATGTTGGCCATGACACTGGGGAATACACCCCTGTTCGCTTTCAAATAATACCATGGGATTTTTACATCTACTTGTGAAGGCAGACAATGTTGCATTTAAATTCTTAACCAAAAAGCAGCACTTCTCAAAATGCAGTGTTCCTTCAGTACTGAATGGGCAGTGTTCAGTTTAGATTTTATGCACAAGTCCCCAGAATGAGACCTGAATCCACAACTGTTGCCCACTGAGTCATGGATAACACCTCTTGTTAATTATTCTGCACTATGTTAATTTGTGCTGCAACACTAGGGGGAGCACTTACCTGCATATTCGCAGATGCAGTGTCAGATCAACCATTTTAGTGGTCAGGTTCTTGTAACGGCAAAAGTAATTATTGTATTTTTTTAATGGTTTGTTTCAACTTCTTTCTTCAGTGATCAGAATTTGACTGATTATAATGGGCTTTATTTTGGAGCTTTATTTATGGTGGAGAGTTTTATGATGGAGCGTTGAGGCTTGCAAATTATTAAATAAAGCAACACTGATTTTCAATTTGTTATTCAAGTAGTGTATAGAAGATTACTGGAGTGACAGGTAGATAATGTAGGGTTTCACCATTGGTAAAAATGAATTAAAATTATAATGAAAAAACATACATGAGGAAAAAGAACATCATGCAAGATGGGGGTTGAAGCTATAACCCTGGGATTTAGAGCACTACTGTCAACTAACTGAGCTAGCCAGAGGTCCATGCATGAAACCTTGCTTTGTTCTGAGGTACTAAGTCTAAAGACAGCTTCAGAAGTGATGCCTTTTAAGGGGGCTGCACTCATAACATAGACCTAATGTGTCGTACATTAAAGAAATATTTCTCTACTCCTTGTGTCGACCGGAAATGTGTCAGAAGCAATTGTGCATGTGCCAGTGGCCACAGCATGGGCCAAGTGCACACATGGAAATGTTCTGATGCATTTTCAATTGGTGGCAGAAGTAGCAGTGCTTATTCTAAGCATTTATTATTCTTTGAGTGAATGCATTTATCTTGATATACCCATTTCAAATTTACTGCTCACTCATTTAGATTCATATCTTTGATCCTACTTTCCGACTGTTTTTAAGTGATATTCTACATTATCTTATCTATTTAATTTAATATTTTCTCTACTTTCATCAATTCCCCTTTGATCTTCTTTTCCGATGTTAAACCTGAAGCTACTTTAATCCTTCCTCATAGATCGCCCTCTTCACCTTTGAAGTTTTCTGGCTCTTTTCTATAGGTTTTGCAATACAACGGTAATGAAAATTGTCAATGTTAATAGATGCTTTGATAATCTTTATGTTATGCTCATCAAACAACATTTTGTTTCACAGTTTATTGACTAATCTACATACTCAATGGGAAATGCTGCAATCTCCCATTCGCCAAATGCCTAGATAGAGTGTGTGTGAAAGATAGGGCTATAAAATGTGAAATATTGTTTTCTGGCCTGTATTACTGCCCAGTGTGATTCATTGCTGAGAGTACCGAACTTACCCTTCAGGCACTGTTGTTCAAATGCAATTGGTTCCCATTATTGTTATGTATTCACTATCTATTTTCTCTTCAATTGCTAAAGATAGCACTTCATTGTCTCCCAGTTTCACATTTCAATATGCTCCCTGTCACTACTTCGGGAATGGAGTTTGAAACAAGGAATCCGTGTAGATCAGCAAACACGGTGTTAAAAGGTGAATGGGAGTTTATTCAAGTTAGGACATGGACAGCAGAGTTTTGATGGCATCAAGTTTATGAAGGGTACAGTGCGGGAGAGCAGCCAGGAGTGTGTTGGAACAATCAAGCCTGGAGGTAACAAAGAAAGGAATGAGGGCTTCATCAGCAGACGAGCTGAGACAGGGGTAGCATCTTTGAAAACATGGCATCAATTTTCACATGTACGATGATGACACACAGTTCTATTCACTCCCCCTCTCAACTTCTCTATTGTCTTCAACTGCTTGTCTGCCATCCAAAACCGGGTAACAGAAATTTCCTCCAACTAAATGCTACAAAGGACAAAGACAAACCTGGTCCCTGCCACATATTTCTTTCCCCGGCCTCCGCCTTAACTTTCTGCCTAGCAACTGTCTGAGGCTAAACCAGACTTGTTCACAACCGAGATGAGCTTCTGACCAAATATCCGCATCATCACCAAGACCATCTATTTCTACCTCTGTAACGTCACCGACAACCCCAGCCTCCAATTCTCTGTTGCCAATACACTCATCCATGCAATTGTTGCTTCCAGACTTTACTACCCTAACGCACCTGGCTGGTCTACTACATTTTACCCTCAGGAAACTTGACATCATCCAAAACTCTGTTGTCCAAGTCCTAACTTGAACCAAGTTCCATTCATCCTTCACCCCTGTGGTCACCGACTTACACTGGCTCCTGGTTAAGGATCCACAACTTTAAAACCGTCATCCTTGTTTTCAAGTCCCTCCATGGCCTGTGCTCCACTGACTCTCTAATCTTCCCCAGCCCTCAACCCTCCAGAGTTTCAGCACTCCTCTAACTCTGACCTCTTGGGCATCTCTGATTTTAATTGTCCCAGTAATGGTAGCTGTGCCTTCAGCTGTCTAGGCCCAAAATACTGGAATTTACTCTCTAATTGTCTCCACCTCTCTACCTTGCTTTCATCCTTTAAGCTATGCCTTAAAGCCTACCTCTTAGACAAAGCATTTGGTCATCTGCCATAATATCTCTTTATGTGGCTCGATGTTCATGTTTTGTTTCAGCATATACCTGGCGAAGAGCCTTGGGACATTTTGATACCTTTACCGGCACTGCTGTTGTGATAACTACAAAGAGAGTGTGGGATGAGGGGGAGGTGAGATATGAGAAGGAGGTTTAGGGATTATGGTGTAAAGATAAGCACAGTAACTAAAGGTCAGTCAGATCAACCTTGGTGGTGGAATAGCTTCTCGAAATGATAATTTGAAGCAAAATTAATAGTGACTCGTTGAAATGTGGTTTAATTAAGGAAAACCAGCACAGATTTTTTTTTAAGGGCAAATCACATTTAACAAATTCGTTTGACTTTTTTGATGAGGTAATAGAGATTGTTGATGAGGGCAATGCTGTTGATGTGGTGTACATGGATTTCCAAAAGGCATTTGATAAAGGGCCGTACAACAAAACTTGTAAGAAAAGTTATAGCTCATGGAATAAAAGGGATAGTAGCATTATAGATATGAAACTGGCTGAGTGACAAGAACAGAGAGAAGTGGTTAAAGGATGTTTTCTGAACTGAAAGGAGGCTTATTGTAGAGTTCCCCAGAGGTCAGTGTTAGCAGCCCTGCTCTTCCATATATATAAAAATGACTTAGACCTTGGTGTATAGGGCACGCTTTCAAAGTTTGTGAGTGTTACAAAACTTGGAAGTATTGCGAACTGTGAGGAAGGTAGTGTAGAAGTTCAAAAGGACGAAGACAGGTTGGTGGGATAGGGAAACAACTGGCAGCTGAAACTTAATGCAGAGAAGTGTGAAGTGAGTCATTTAGATAGAAAGAATGCGAAGAGATTAATAACCCAGATCTTCCATTCCCCAGAGGGTCATACCTGGGTGGTCGCCTGAAATATGCTCCGGGGGACCCTTTGGATATCCCCAGGCAAGGGCTGCACAGGAATTGCAACACTACTTCCCTGCATTTGGGATCCTCCAAAACTCTGATTTAAAGTCGGAGACTCGGGGTGTAGTCGGGGACTGGGGGTCAGGACAGTTGTGTCGGACGGGTAGTTGGAGGGGCTGTGGGGTAGTCGAGTGGCCAGAGGTTGGTAGTCAGGGGTGGGGTGGTCAGGAGGGTAGTCAGAGGAGCAGTTGGGTTTGTGGGTGTCAAGGAGGTCAGGAGAATAGTTGGGTAGTCTCAACAGGATAGTTACCAAGGAAAGGTCATAAGAATTTAAACCAGTTCTAATTCTTAGATAACTATACTACTACCCCCCCACCCCCCACCACGCGACTACCTCCCCAATCACCCCTGAACAATCCCCAACCTCCAACTACCCACCCTGACCACCAACTACCCACAAACCGGGCTACCCCCTAATCATCCAACTGGCTCACAACCCCCAACCCCCGAACAACAACCTCCACCCTGCCGTTCCCCCCCCCCCGACTACCCCACAATCACTCGACTAACATCCCACCCCTTGACTACCCCCGACCACCGAACTTCCCTCACAACCCCAGACCTCCGTCCCCATCTCCTGACTATCCCCAGGCCACCCAATAATTCTCCCCACCTCCCATACCCCCACCTGCCCCCCCCGACCACCCCACCTCCGCCTACCCTCCTCTCTCCACTCGACTGCCCCACAGCCCCTCCAACTAGCCCTCCGAGCACTGTCCTGATCTCCCCCCCCAGCCACTGACTACACCCCCAAACCCCACCCCTCACTCACCTGACTAGCCCCTGACCATGCGTCTACCCTCCCACACCCCCCTACCCCTGTGTAGGCCCCCTCAAACTATCTGATCCCTACCCCCACCATTCCTCGATTCATCCTACCCACTTACCTTACACACTTACCTTCTCTCCTGTCAAAGTGACTTTGGGGAATTTAAACTCATTGCTTTATGGCAGCTAGTGCCATGAGGAGCAGACGTGGATTCAATTCCCTGGCGATCCTGCACTGCACTGAAGGCCTCCAGGACCAGCTGAGTTGGACATTTCTCAGCAGGCCTGGGTCAGAAGTCCCAGCGATGAATGTGGAGCTCTGGAAGAAGTTAAGTAAAAAGGAGCAGAGTCCTAATCTGACTGGGATTGCCGTTCCACCAAAGTTTCGGCCGAATATAAAATACAGGGTACAATTCTGAAGGGAGTGCAGGAGCAGAGGGACTTGGGTGCAAATATGCATAATTAATTAAAGGTGGCAGGACAGATTGCGATTAATAAAGTCCAGAGTTAAACTTGTTTAGAAAACTGGTTCGGCCTCAGCTGGGATATTGCATGAGAGCCACACTTTAGGAAGGATGTGAAAGCATTCGAGATATTTCAGAAAAGGTTCATGAGAATGGTTCCAGGGATAAGGAACTTCAGTGATGAAGATAGATTAGAGAAGTTGGGAAGGCCTTCCTTTGAGAAGTGGAGGGTTGAGAGGAGATTTGATAGAGGCACTCAAAATCATAAAAGATGGACAGGGAAAAACTCTCCCCATTGGCGGAAGGATTGAGAACTAGAGGACGCGGATTTAAAGTAATTGGCAAAAAAAAGCAATGGTGATGCAAGGGAAAAAAATGGTTTTTCACAGCGGGTGGTTAGGATGTAGAATGCACTGCCTGAGAATGTATGGGGGCAGGATCAATCTTTTAATACAATCTTTCATGGGACGTGGATGTCATTTATTGCTCATCCCTAATTGCCCTTGAACTGAGTGACTTGCTAGGCCATTTCAGAGGGCATTTAAGAGTCAACCACATTGCTGTAGGTCTAGAATCACATGTAGATCAGACAAAGTAAGGACAGCAGATTTCCTTCCCTAAAGGGCATTAGTGAACCAATTGGGCTTTTATGACAATTGAAGATAGTTTCATGGTCAGCATTGACCTGAGATCTTTAAAAAGTAATTCTTATTAATTATTAATTTAATTTAATTTCCACCAGCTGCTATGTACCTGGAGTATGAGCCTGGGCCTCTGCATTACTAGTCTAGTGACACAGACACTGCGCCACCATCTTCCCATTCAAGGCATTCAAGAAGGAATTGGATCATTATCTGATAAGGAAGAATGTGCAGGGCCATGGGGAGAAGGCAAGGGACTAACACTAGGTGCATTACTCCTTAAGAGCGCCAGCACAGACATGGTGGGCCGAATGGACTCCTTCTGTGCTGTGATTAGGATACTGTCATCTTTGATGGTTTCAGCCTGGCCACTTGTCACAGCCTCAGCAATGGGTGCTCAAGCTGGTTAGTATATGCAAGTGTGCCTGTCCCTCTTCGGTTATCTCTTGCCGTCTCCGGTTGTGTACACTTTGTTCTGCAAGAGATAAAGAAACCTGTCAGTGAGTATCATGCAAACTGTTTGGAATATTTGGCTGTTATGGTTGACGTGATGTCAGTGCATTCAACCTGTGAGATGTGGCTGTGAGTCTGGGAGAAGTGCTAAATATGATAGGCTGCATTGGAGAATGTGAATATCAGGTGTGTGTCCTGATTTGTAGAGATTGTGGGTACAACCTCCTTCCCCACCCCACCCCCCACCCAAGATTATTGAATGTGTTGTCACTTCCCAAATATATTTCCATCTTTCCAGGAACTCTATGTATAGATCCCTGCAATCCCTGCCCAAGTAACAAAACCTATCAAAATCACAAATGACATTCTACGTGACAGTGACCAGGAGTAAACTTTCCCTCCTTGACCCTCTCAGCCTGTCTGGTCTTTGACGTTGGTAGCCACACCAACATCCTTTAATACCTTGTGTGTGGGGCTGTTCTCACCTGGTTTCATTCTTACCTATCTAATGGTAGACAGGTTAACACTTGCAATGGCTGCTCCTCTTGCTCCCTCATTGTTACCTCTAGTGTCTCCCAGGATTTATCCTTGACTTTCTCCTATTTCTCATCTACATGCTGCTGCTCAACAACACCTTCTGAAGGCTCAGTGTTAGTTTTCACAATATGGTAACGTCACTCAGCTCCAGCTCAGCCCCAACTCTCTCGACTCCTCCACTGTTGTTAAATTATTACACTGTTTATCCAACATCTAGTGCTGGACAAGCAGACATTTCCTCTAATTAAATATTAGGAAGACTAAAGCCATTGTTTCCAGTCTTCGCTCCAAACTCCATTTCCTAGCTACCGACTCCATCCTTCTCTCCCTGACAATATTGGGAGATGAAGTCAGTCTGTCTGCAACCTTGGTATCACATTTGATACTGAGATGAGCTTCCGATCTCAGATTCATGCCGTCACTAAGATGCCTATTTTCTTCTCTATGACATTACCTGACTTGACCTCTTGTCTTAGCTCATCTGTTGCCAAAACCCTGTCTTTGTTACCTAGACACAACTGTATTCCAATGCACTCCTGGCTGGTCTCCCACATTCTACCCACCATAAACTTGATGTCATGCAAAACTCTGCTGTCTGTGCCTCAGCTCACAGCAAGTATCATTCCCCCCTCCCCGCACCCACCCCCACCTCCAATCGCCCCTCTCCTCACTCACATACATTAGCTCCCAGTCAAGCGATACCTGGATTTTAAAATTCTCATCCTTGTTTCCAAATCTATGACCTCGCCCCTCCTGATCTCTGTAATCTCCTCCAGTTTCACAATCCTCCGAGATATCTGCACTCCTCTAACTCTGCCTCGTGTGCATCCTGAATTTTAATCGCTCCACCATTGGAGGCCATGCCTTAGTCCCTAAGCTCTGGAACATACTCCCTACACCTCTCTACCTCGATTTCCTCTTTTAAATCACAACTTAAAATTTACGTCTTTGATCAAGTTTTTGGTCTGCTTGCTTAATATATCCTTATTTGGCTCAGTATCATACTTTATTTCATAATGTGCCTATCGAGTGCCTTGGGACTTTACAACATTAAAAGCATTATATAAGTAGTTGTTGTTGGTAGGTGAGCGATCAGTTAATGGCTCTCTCACTGGTTTAAAATGGCTACCGGGCCTCCCCTGAATTAATTTGAGCAGTGTCTAAATCTAGTCGTGCATTTGGCAGGATATAAAGATGCATTCACTGACATTGACCCCTCGTGTGAGGTCATTAAAAGTCTTGGGCAGAATTTTATGACAGTGGGATTTTACGTTCTCGCTGAAGTCAATGGGGTTAAAATTATCTCACCGCATTTTACAGCCCCATCCCTGCCGAAACAGGGCCATAAAATTCTGCCCCTTATGTCAGGACAAGATCCTCTTGACTTGACTATTAGCATTGACCTCCATGGATAGCTGCTCCCATTACCTTCTGAGTGTGTGCCTTGAGGGTCTCCTGGCTCCTATATATTTAGGACATCTCCCTTTCTTCCCACTTTCTCCATCAAGGCCTCTGGGTGCAGCGTCTGAAAACTTGGGCCCTGCTCTCTCTCTCCTATTTTGTGCCATTATTCAATGTTTCCCAGCTCAGACTCGATTCCACCATCATTTCCAGTCCACAGTTCACAATGCACCTCTCCTTTAAGTAAGTTCAGGCTAGCTTTGTGCAGTACAGACTAACTTTAAGGTGCTGCGAGCCACTCATTGATGTTGGCACCAGGCTGAAGAGCGCAGCCAATAAAGGGGAATGGTGAGCACTGGCTGGGCACTGAAATCATTAAAATGAGCAGGCAGCATGAAGCTGGAGCACAGCCTGAACTGCAATCAATGGGAACAGATTAATCACACACCACAACCCCTGCGCTAGATTGTAGGGAGCTATTGAATTTTGCACCATTATCTATTCAATGGACTTTTGCAAATCTGTAAGGTATTGCCTATTGCTTCTGAATCCATACAATTTGTTATTATCTTTGTGCTCTGAAATAAACAATGATAGCATCCAACAAAGCACTGTCACATAATTTCCTCTCTCCTGATGTTAGACTAATTCATCTGATTCATGTCAATCCTTTTGCTGCATATAAGACTAACGCTCACTATATTCCAGTCCTCAAGAACAGTACATATTTATAGAGCCCTGAGAAATATTGACCTATTTTCTTACTCATTCCCTTCAGGATTCAGGGATGCATTTGCTTTGTCAGCTGACCCGTAGTTGCTAGGAAAAATTATTCAGATTATTTGCATTAGAACGATCAGAAAGTGACTGGTAAGGTGAGGTTTTTCAGCAACCATAAGCAGAACATAGTTTTGTCCACTGCATCTTAATTTAGTGCCAGCAGTAAGTCATTAGAACTCATTACGCTTTTTACCTCTAACACGGTAGTTTGTGAGAATAAATGTGACGTGTAATGCCGTTTATCGTGGAAGTGCAAAATTCCAATCGAATGAAAAAAGTGCAGAAGAAGCATGTTTAGTGGAGCTGCTTCATTTATATGTGTGAAACAATGCAGCAGGTTTTGCCAGGTTTTTCCTGGTACACAAATATAATTGTGCACAGAAAAGCCGACAGAGCCCAGGGGCATATTTCATAAAACTACCAAGAAGGTTTCAAAAGTTATCAGCATGTCAAAGTAGATCAACAATTCAATGTGTGTTTGTGCGTGTGCGCACACGCGCATGTGTGTGCATGTGCATGCGTGAGTGTGTGTTTGAGAGAGTGTGATTGTGTGCGCATGTGTGTGTGAGTGTGCGCATGTTTATGTATGTGTATGTGTGTGTTTGAGTGTGCATGTGTTTGAATGTATGTGTGTGTGAGTGTGCAGGTGCATGGGAGAGTGTGAGCGTTTGTGCATGCGCTTATGTGCATGTGTGTGAGTGTGTCTGAGAGTGTGTGTATGTGCGTGTGTGTGCATGTGTTTGTGTGTGTGTGTGTTTGAGTGTGCATGTGCTTGAATGTGTGTGTGTGAGTGTGCATGTATTTGAGTGTGCACGTTTGTGTGCGTGTGCATGTGTGTGCATGTGTTTGTGTGCGTGTGTGTGAGTGTGTGTGTGTATGTGTGTGTGAGTGTGTGTGTGTGTGTGCATGCATATGTGTGCATATGTGTGTGTATGTGTGCCCATGTGTGTGAGTGTGTGTGTGTGTGTGTGTGTGTGTTGTCTGTGTGAGAGTTTGTGTGTGTGTCTGTGCAAGTGTGTGTGTGCCTGTGTGTGCCTGTGTTTGCAAATGTGTGTGCATGTGTGTGTATATGCATGTGTGTGTATGTGTGTGTGAGAGTGTGAGCGTGTCCGTGCGTGTATGTGTGTGCGTGTATTTGTGTGTATTTGTTTGAGTGTGCATGTATTTGAGCGATTGTGTGTGAGTGTGCATGTGTGTGAGTGTATGTGAGTGTGTGTGTGCATGTGTGTGTGTGCATGTGTGTGCATGTGTGTGCGCTTGTATGCGTGTGTGAGTGTGCTTGTGTGTGTGCATTTGCATGTGTGTGTGAGTGTGTGTGCGCATGCATGCGTGTGTGTGTGTGTTTGTGTGTGTGTGTGTTTGTGTGTGCGAGTGCGCATGTGTTTGTGCGTGCGTGCGTGTATTTGTGAGTGTGTGTGTGTTTGAGTGTGCGTGTGTGTGTGTGTTTGAGTGTGCGTGTGTGTGTGTGTTTGAGTGTGTGTGTGTGTGTGTTTGAGTGTGCGTGTGTGTGTGTGTTTGAGTGTGTGTGTGTGTGTGTGTGTGTTTGAGTGTGTGTGTGTGTGTGTGTTTGAGTGTGTGTGTGTGTGTGTTTGAGTGTGTGTTTGTGTGTGTGTGTGTTTGAGTGTGTGTGTGTGTGTGTGTGTTTGAGTGTGTGTGTGTGTGTGTGTTTGAGTGTGTGTGTGTGTGTGTGTTTGAGTGTGTGTGTGTGTGTGTGTGTGTGTTTGAGTGTGTGTGTATATGCCTAAAAGAAAAGAAACACAAAAGATATTCTCCAATGAGTAACTGAAAGCTGGTCAGAAAAAAAGCAACTAAATACATTTTTCTTGTCTCTGCTTGCCAATTCTTTATGATCCTCTTCGGAAGTTATTTGGCCCTTGCTTGGGTATGGTTCAATGAGAGTTATTCACCCCCTGCCACCTCACACAAGTGGGTATTTTTCATGTGTGACTTTTGACAATGAGCGTCTATAGTCCATTCCACGTTTCGGAGCATCAGGCCTGAGCTCTATCTTCTCCTTATCCCATATCCACAAGCCAATTCCAGCAAACATCAGTGGATAATGATCAGGAGCAGGCCATTTTTGCTTTCTTACTCAGAGGACAACTGGAGAAGCTTTACTGCCTCCTCGTTTGAGATCAGCTAACTCAGCACAGGCAGGCCACCAAGTGCGGCATTTGCAAACAGTTTTTACTGCAGCATCAGGGAATCTGAAAATCCTTCGTGTTATCACACCTACTGCGAGTGCTTCACATATTAATTTCTCTTTTTCCAATTGCTTTGTGCGGGAGTGACATGGAAGGATCCTCGGGAAAAATAGGGCTGAGAAAAATATGTTAGGAAAGAACTTTCTTGCAAAATAAGATACGCACCAAGCTATTGTTAATTGAAGGGAAGAGGATAGAAAATGCAAGAGGGAGCATTTGTTTCTTTTTTCAATAATTACCTGAGGGTAATAAACACACAGGAAAGGGAATAGGAGCAGGCTTCAGGTAAAAACACAGCAGAGAAAAAGGGGAAGATAAACACTGCAGCAACTGCATCATTCTGAATGGAACTGAAACTTTACTAAAAATTCTAAAAGCAACCCAGCTTGCATTTATCCAGCACCTTCAGCAGCTCTAGACCTTTCAAAACATTTCACAGCTAACAAAACATTTTTGACATGTGGTTACTATTATATAGGTAGATGTTACGGTTAAATTGTGCGCAAATTCTCCAAGTACCAATGAGTAAAGTAACAACTTAGCTTATTTTTGATGGTGTTGTAGGCTGGGATAACATCTCTTGCTCTTCTACAAATCGTGCCATGAGGTATTTTATGAAGTGCAGATGGGGGATCAGTCTCCTCAGGTGTAAATCGGCAAAACACACAGAATATAGTTTTTTTTTTGCAGGAGAAACAATTTCCTTGCACTTTCCCAACCCTGTGCCATTTCCGTGCAGCCTTTTCATGAGACAGGAAGGACCTTGGTGTAAAATGCACACCCACCTGTTCCGGGGTTGTGTCCCCATTGTGAGGACCACAGGAAAATTGTATTTCCTCCTGCGTTTCTTTTCGTGTGCTGATGTGGGTTTTGGAAGCCCATTCCCCCTACCCCCCAAATCCCCCACCACCCCCCCAAAAAACATCACCTCGGAGAGTTCGTGACCACCTGCTGAGGAGTTGGGAACATTCTGGCAGGTAAGTGTATGATGTTTTGACACCTTCAAATGTCATAATTAGATGCTGAATTGTAATATAGATTTGTTTTTAATGCCATGATTCATCATAGGGCTCTGTAAATGTTTTGATGTCTCGGGGCGGTTGCAGAACATTCTCCTGGGGGAGGGTGATCAGCTAGAGGTCCTGGTCCACATTGGCACCAACGACTTAGCTAGGAAGGGGGATATGATCCTGCAATCAGAATTTAGGGAGCTAGGTAGAAAATTAGTGAGCAGGACCTCTAATGTAGTATTCATCGGATTACCCCCAGTCCCACGTGCCAGTGAGTACAGAAATAGGAGGATAAGGCAATTGAATGCGTGGCTGGAAAGGTGGTGCAGGAGTGAGGGCTTTAAATTCCTGGGATACTGGGACTGGCTGTGGGGGAGATGGCACCTGGACAAGCCAGACAGGTTGCACCTGAACAGAGCTGGGACTGAGTTCCTTCGGGGCATTTTTCTTGTGCTGTTGGAGAGATTTAAACTAACTCTGCAGGGGTGCGGGAACCAAGAAAAAGTATTAGGAATACCATGGTCACAAAATATTGGGAGGGACAGATAGTACTACTATAGAGAATAGTAAGTTAATAGGTAGTAAGGTAAGGGAGAAAGTAACAAAATCTAAATCAATGTTACTATGCATGTATGTGAATGCACGGTGTATAGTAAATAAGATTGGGGAGTTACAGGCGCAGATTATCATGTGGAATTATAATGTGGCGATAACAGAGACCTGGCTCAAGGAAGGGCAGAACTGGGTGTTAAATATTCCCGTGTACAAGGTGTTCAGAAGAGATAGGAAAGGAAGGAAAGGAGGAAGGGTGACTGTTTTGGTTAAGGAGAGCATTGCAGCGCTGGAGAAAGAGGATGTCCCAAAGGGTTCAAGGACAGAATCAAGTTGGCTAGAACTAAGGAACAAAAAGGGTGCAATTACATTGCTCGGTGTAGTCTACTGACTGCCAACAAGTGGGAAGGACGAAGAAAAACAAATCTGTATGGACATTACAGAGAGATGCAGGCATTATAGAGTAGTTATCATGGGGGACTTTAATTACCCGAATGTAGACTGGGGCAGTGGTGGTGTAAAGAGCAGAGAGGAGCTAAAGTTCCTAGATTGTGTTCAGGAGAATTTTCTACAGCAGCATGTGTCCAATCCAACAAGAAAAGATGACTGTTGGACCTGGTTCTTAGAAATGAGGTGGGCCAGGTAGATCAGGTGTCAGTGGGGGAACTTTTAGTTGACAGTGATCATTGTATCGTATGTTTTAGGATGATGATAGAAAAGGATGATAGACAACCCAGAGTAAAAATAATTAACTGTCCAAGAGCAGACTTCAATGGGGCAAGAATGGAACTGGGCCAGATAGACTGGAAAGAATGATTGGTAGAAAAAACAGCTGCACAATGGGCTACCTTCAAAAAATATTTGCTTCAGGCACAGTCAAGGTAAATTCCATCAAGAGGGAAAGGTACGCCAAACAAATCAAAGCTCCTTGGATGAAAAAGGAGATAGAAATTAAGATAAAGAAGAAAAAGTGTGCTTATGACAGGTGTCAGGTAGAAAATACAATTGAGAACCAAGAGGAATACAGAAGATTCAGAGGGGAGGTACAAAAGCATATTAGAGAAGCGAAGAGGGATTATGAGAAAAGTCTGGCAGCCAACATAAAGGGGAATCCCAAAGTCTTCTATAGGCATCTAAATAGTAAAATGGTGGTAAAAGGAGGAGTAGGGCCGATTGAGGACCTAAAAGAGAATTTACACATGGACAGAGGGGCCATGGCTGAGGTACTAAATTAAGACTTTGCATCTGTCTTTAGCAAGGAGTTAAATGCTATCCAGGCCATGGTGACAGATGAGGGAACTCTGTCACTAGAAGGGTTCAAAATTGATACGGAGGAAGCGTTGAATAGACGGACGGTACTTAAAGTTGACAAGGCACTGGGGCTGGATGAGATGCACCCAAGGATATTGAAAGAAGTGAAAGTAGAAATTGCAGGGGCACTGGCCATAATCTTTCCATCTTCCCTAGACTCAGGGGAGCTGCCAGAGGACTGGAGAATTGCAAACATTATGCCTTTGCTCAAAAAAAAGGTCATAAGGATACGCCCAACAATTACAGACCAGTCAGTTTAACTTCAGTGATGGGCAATATTCAAGAAACTATTATTTGGGATTGAATTAATAGTCACATGGAAAAATATGGGTTGTTAAGGAACAGCCAGTATGGATTTCTAAAGGAGCAATCATGTTTAACTAACTTGTTTTGAAGAGGTAACAGCAAAGGTTGATGAGGGTATTGCTGTTGATATGGTGTACATGGACTTTGAAAAGGCATTTGACATAGTGCCACACAATCGGTTTGTGAGAAAAGTTATTGTTCATGGCATAAAAGGGGCAGTAGCAGCATAGATACAAAAGTGACTGAAAAATAGGAAGCAGAGAGTGATGGTCAATGGATTTTTTTGGGCTGGAGGAAGGTTTGTAGTGGAGTTCCCCAGGGGTCGGTATTGGGACCCTTGCTTTTCCTGATATATATTAATGATATTGATCTTGGTGTGCAAGGGAAAATTTCAAAGGTTGTGGGTGATACGAAGCTTTGGAGTGTTGTGAACTGCCAGGAGGATGGTGTGGAATTTCAGGAAGACATAGACAAGCTGGTGGAGTGGGCAGTTAGGTGGCAGATGAAGTTCAATGTGGAGGAGTGTGAGGTGATGCATTTTGGTAGGAAAAACATAGGCAGACAATATAAAATAAAAAGTGCCATTTTGTAGGGGGAGCAGAAAGACTTGGGTATATATGTGCATAGATCATTGAAGGTGGCAGGACAGTTGCAGAGAACAGGTAATAAAGCATATTCCTGGACTTTATTAATAGGAGAATAGAGTGCAAGAGCAGGGAGTTTACACTGAATTTATATAAGACACAGCTGGAATATTATCTACAGTTCTGGGCATCATATTATAGGATGGATGTGAACACAATGGAGAGAAGGCAGAAGAGGTTTACAAGAATGGTTCCAAGGATGAGGTACTTCAGCTAAGAGGATAGGTTGGAGAGATTGGTACTGTTCTACTTGGAGAGAAGAAGGCTGAGAGGAGATTTGATAGAGATGTTCAAACTCATGAGGGGGCTGGACAGAGTAGATAGGGAGAAGCTGTTCCCACTCGTAAAAGGATCAAGAATGAGAGGGCACAGATTTAAAGTGACTTGCAAAGGAAGCAAGTGTGACATGAGAAATAACTTTTTCACACAACAGGTGGTTCGGGTCTGGAATGCATTGCCTGGAGGTGTGGTAGAGGCAGTCTCAATCAAGGCATTCAAGAGGATATTAAATGATTATTTGAATAGAAAGAATGTGCAAGAGCATGGGAAAAAGGCAGGGCAATGGGACTAGGTCAAAATGCTCATTTGGAGAGCTGGTGCAGCCATGGTGGGCCGAATGGCCTCTGTCTGTACCTTTAAGATTCTGTGATTCTGTAAAGTTAAGTTGACCATTACATGGACCAAAATTGTGTAAATGTTGACATGCATTGCAGTACATTTTCCATTGGAGAAAGTTCCTTAATGCATTCAAAATGTAAAAAAAAATGTTTGTAAACTCCCCTGTCATGATTGGTTCTGTAGTCTAAATGTACAGGCATCTCTGGCTTAAAAAAAATCTCCAGCTGTTGACTGTTTAAAAAATATAAGCATTTGTTTTAAAATGCTTTAAAATGGAAATATCACACCATATGTTCTTTCAATTTCAGGGTCTTTGGCTATAATGATTAGTATAGCTGGCTGCAGCTATTATGAATGCCTGGCTGATTTCTAAAAGCTGTGAATGGTCTGAACTCAGCAGGTGGCCTATTGATGCAGCTGCTGAGGGAATGATAGACAGTTTAATGAAGTTGTAATAACATATTCTGCCTTTGATGTGGTTTCTGAGTATCTGGCTATTTGTTCACACAACTTAATGGCCATGTAAGGGGTTAAACGTTGTTTCTATAGGAGTACTGCTTTCTTTTTCTTTACAGTGTCAACAACAGACTTCTGAATGAGACCTTTATTAAATTGTCACAGGTTTTTATTTTTACACATGCATTGAAAAAAAATCCCATTGCTATTACAAGGCTTCTGATGTTGGTATGTGTTGGTACTGAGTGAGTGGCTACAGTGGATACATGATTGGCATGGAGGGGCAAGGGGTGACAGGAGATATGAAGAGGCATGGAGAAGCATGGGGATACCTGAGGGGACATGGGGTGGCATGAAGATGCAAGGAACATGGTGGAGGCCTGGGAGATATGAGGGTGCATGGGGATCTGAGGGGGCATGCGGTAACATAGGGTTGGGTGGAGGGAGTGAGGGATGAGGTTTAGGAGACCTTCAAACAATGTTGGGAGCTGGGCCACTGTATCAAAGAGCCAAGGAGCTTTCTAACAAGCCCACCTCCGCACCCACACTCCTCCTGCACTCTATCGCAGCTCACAAACTGCACTGCAATCCTGAACCCTGCGTAAAAACACAAGCATTGCAGACAAAGTCCATCATGAGTTCGGTCTGCATTTCAGAAGAAAGAAAAGTGCATGGCTCACATTTTGAAAGCCAGAGAAAAAAATCCTGGCTGAGGTCTCTAACAGTGCAGCATTCTACCAGTATTTATACCAAACAGTCAGCCTTGAATATGTACTGAAGTCCTGAAGTAGGACATGTACCTCCATCAGTCAGCTCAGCTCAGGTGTAAGAGTATTATTCAAGGAACAATGCTGTCTCCTGTGGAATTATTACTTACTGAGACATTAGGACAATGCCAACAGGAAGTTGGATGAGAATTATTTCACTAATTAGTAGAAAGAATTCAGTAACAACATTCTTCTCTTAGCATACACATAAGCTGGAATTACATAACATTGGTTGGAGATAGTAGCAAAAATGTTGGCCATGGCTCAGTTGGAACAGCCTTGCCTCTGAATCACAAGGTTATGGGCTTAAGCCCTACTTGAGCTAAAAAGGATGAAGGCCGATGTTCATGTGCATTGTTGCTTAGATGGAGGTGCCATCTTTTGGATGAGACGTTAAAACCAAAGCCATGTCTTCCCTCTCAGATGGATGTAAAAGATCCTGGGGCACTATTTCAAAGAAGAGCAGGAGAGTTATCCCAGTTGGCCTGGCCAACGTTTATCACTCAATCAACATCACAGAAACAGAGTATTTGGTTATTATCACTTTACTGTTTGTGGGAGCTTGCTGTATGCAAATTGGCTGCTGCATTTCCTACATTACAACAGTGATGACAATTCAAAAGTTGGCTGTTAAAGTGTCTTGAGATACTTGGTAGTCATGAAAGCTACATAAACACAAGTTTCTCTTTTTCTCTTTTGTTTCAAACACTGATGTCCTACATTCTAACGATCCCCTCTAAAAAAAAAGACCTTTTTTGAGCAAGTTTTTTTATTATAAATTGTTTAACATTCAGCTGCATGTAATAATCTCCTTAAATGTCTTAGTGGGCTCAGTCCTGAGCTCAAATTCACCTTTGAAATGGAGCAGTCAAATGAACTCCCCTTCCTTGATGTACTAGTTGAGAAATCTGCCATGGGGTTCTCCACCACTTCTACCACAAACTTCACTGGTCAATACACGCATTGGGATCCTTACATCCTTACAGCACCAGACACTATAAGATTGGTCTTATCGGCAACCTTGTACATAGGGCCCGAGCTATTTGCTCATTGTCCAAGTTTGATGCTGAAATAGGGCACATCGAAATCTCAAGCCCAAAAAACAGCTATTCTCTCCATCAAAAGTTATCACTGTGTCCATACTGCTGCAGTACCTACATCCGGAACAGAATCTCAAGGTGTTCAATTCTTCTGTAATAGCATTTTCTGTAGAATGGATCCAATCACAAAGAAAAAAAATTAATGAATGTTAAATTTAATAATATTCCACCTAATAAATTATTCTTGATTTTTCCCAGTTTCATTCCATTTCTGATTAACATCTGAGATCGGTAAATTGAGTTTTCCATGTCTATATAAAAAAAAAATCTGCCTTGAGTTCAGTCAATTTAGCCAATGTTAGATGTTATTAGCTTTGAAATAGAATAAAATGACGATATGTTTCAGGATTATCTTGTCAGGATGGGTACTATCACATTTTATATTTATTACAATATTGATTGACTTGTGAAATGACACAGTTTTGTTACTAAAATTTTCTGTTGTGGTACTAATATCCTGGATTTTACAATCTTTCCCCAGCCAAGATATTTCAGCTCAATTTTATATATAAATTGGCTTTGTGTATGCAAATATGATTTGTTTGTTCAGTGGTCTTATTGACCATGCAAAATTTGCATATGACACTGTGAATGGATTACTGAGTTACTTTTGTGTAGTGAAGTGTAACCATAGAGAGTGCTTAACTGACAAAGGAAATTGGAATTCTGATGACATAATCATCTCAAAACTGTTAGATAGGATTAACTTCATTTAGGGAGTATAATAGTGTTATGACTCCAGTTGCATTGTGCAACTGGACTGTCTCATTACATATCTTACCACACTGAATGCAGTCACTACCCCCTGATCACTGGACTCTTTCATTACCTAGCTCACTACACTGACCCATCACAGTGCCTATGTTAATGGACTGATCAAATATACATTACATGGTGCTGACCCGAGATGGTGTCCCATTCCAGCGCGTTAATCCTTCACTTTTACACCGAGTCTCCATGGTGATCCATTTCACTTGTCACACACTGACAACTGAAGGCCTGCTTAAATCCTAAATGTTTCATTTTAAATTTAACATTGAAATTCCAAGATGAGTTGGAAAGTAGGGCCACAACAATCTGATCCTGATGCTCCAAACCTTAGTTTGGATATTTAAGACATTTAAGACATTTGGACAGTTAAGGCATTTAAGCTCCACTTTAATAAAATTTCCCACTTAGAGTATTAAATTAATTCATTTCCCTATTAAAATAGCACAGGCAACAAATACTTTATAATGATGAACAAAATAAAAGGATAAGATATTTATTTATAGCTACAGTTTGACCATTGCTAAAACAACAAGCAAGATACATGACATACATTTGATCTTAAACTGCATAGAAATAAGATCTGTCACTGCCCTGAAATATAAAATGAAACAAAATCAACATCATTTCGGGTCAATTGAAGTATCTCTCAACTGTCCTCATTCTGCGAATACATTTGAACATCAGCCTAGCGTTAGAATTGCAGACCCAGCTATTCAAATGTCTTCCAAGCCTAAACGTTATGGTTCATGGAGGTGGGGAATAAAGTGCCTGCAGCATTTCTTTGCGCTATTCACTATAAAAGGGCTTAAATTATACATCATCAAAATCCAATACAGCTGACTCAGAAATGGGGAAAAAAAGATAAGCACACGGCAGATAGGATCTGCCTTAACTTGTTCGATTTGTGTAATCCATGATTGATTAAAGTCATTGGATGTGGGTAAACAAGAATACATAAAATAGTACACAATCCTGATCTTATCTGCGCCATCGGAACAACTGCTGAGTGGAAATCAAACAGGACTATTTCCTCCGTGCACTCTGTGTAATGAAATCGTAACAAAAATCACAGAATTGTTACAGCACAGAAGGAGGCCATTCGGCCATCATATCTGTGCCAGCGCTCTGAATAAGCAAAGCACCTAGTGCCATTTGCTAGCTTTCTCCCTGTAACTCTGCACATTCCTCCTTTTCAGATAATAATGCAATTCCCTCCTGAACGCCTCAATTGAAACTGCATCCAACACAATGGAAGAGGCTTCAATAGAAGAGGCTTACAATTCTATTGCAAATTGTGCACAGGGGATGACTCCCCTTCCTCATATCTATCATCACGAATCCATGAGTCTCTACGACTAAATAGTAACTTCAGAATATACATTTGTACTCCCCAGAAGCCTTATTCTGCTTCCATATTGTTCATTGCCCTGTCTTTTCTTACAACTACAGTCTAGAGATATTTTAAACCTAAAGCGTTGTGTCACTTAATCATTATTTCTTATCTTGGCCTGAATTGCATTCTTGTTCTTCATTGGTGGTCTTCTTCACTCTCCACTTGGGCTTCACCTATGTTTCTCAATACTCAGGCTTCTCAAATGAGCAGCTCAGACAGAGGCCTTGTAGCATGTCACTTTCTGAATCCCTCATTAGAGAAGTAGAGCCTGTTCCAGAGTTGACCAAGGATTGATGTAAAATAAATTAAAGCTCTGACAAACTTTGACAATGACAGTCATGTTTTTGGGCCCATGACAGTCATATTTAGGAATATGTTAAATGAATATTGCCTATAATAAGGGTAACAAGGCTTCAGAAATTGAAAGGTTGTGAAGGAGATTAGGAAGAAGTATCACAACTGGCAGATAAGCACCAAGGTATTGCAAAAAATGATAGTGTAGGTGCAGCAGGTTTTAATATTGCAAGCACGTATTTAAATTTGATAGCTGATGGTATTCAAAATTGTGCACTGAAATCCAGTGTCCTGTACTGACACAGCTATAATTGAAGAAAGATGTCCCAACTAAAAGCATCCACATTACTTCTGATAGTGTACTCCACTGAGGCTTGGAATAGTTTGACCTCTATTCAAAATATAATGGCAGGTCTGCTGAGATGAGAATATTACCCTATTCAAGTTGATTTTCCCATGGTGATAGATCCAACTACTTCTATCAAACTGACTTCAACATGGGCACTCCAAGTAATAATAGATAGTTAACACACCCCTAACAATGTTGTTTTTATCTCTCCACTTTCATTATTTGCCACACTTTCCACACATGAAGAATTCATCTCTAGGTGAGAATAGTACAGTTTGCTGAATACTTACATAGAATACAACACCACTCACCATTCTGATGCTTTTCTAGAAGGGAAACATGCTCAATTGTGTATTCAAGTGGAAAAGGTCTTTACATAAACACTCAGTGTAAAAAATGAAATGGGAAACTCATTTGTTTTGCCATTGTGCTGTACATCTAAATGTATACATTAACCCCTCCTCACTCCCACCACTACCTCAGTATATAATAGGAACACCTAGTGGAAGCACTCAAATATTAGCCCTGTTCTAATGTGTTGAAATATTCAAAGGACGTGGTTGTAAAACTACCTTAAAAACCCTAGTTTCGCGAATGAAAAGTTAGCCGAAATCCATGTTACCTTCCTATGATCTCTTCTTGAAAACGTGTACAGCTTTTCAGGGTAAAAAAATTGCACAGTTGAAGAGCTAGACAATGCTCATTGTCTATGGTTACATTTGTCCTTTGGACAATGTGCCAAGGATTGATGCCCATTGGCTTTAAGACAGAAAGCAGAGAGTGGGAGTAAAGGGTAATTATTCTGAGTGGCAGAAGGTGGGAAGTGCTATTCCACAAGGATCACTATTCACAATTTACGTTAATGATTTGGACTTCAGAATCAAAAACACAATTTCTAAATTTGTAAATGGGGGATAGTCACTAATGAGGTAGGTTGCAACAAATTACAGAAGAACATTAATAAATTTGCAGGATTGGCAAATAATTAACAAATGATGTTCATCGAGGATAAATGTGAGGGAGTACATTTTGGTGGGAAGGATAGTGAGAGCACTTTTTACTTGAAGGTGCAACTCCAGGTGAGGTGGAGGAACAAAGGGATCTCAGAGTAAAAATAACTAACATTTGTGCCACAGATTATCAAAGCCATAAAAAAAATGAAGCGCTAGGCTTTATTTCTGGGAGTAGAGAAGCTATATTAAACTTATATTGAAACTTGGTTAGACCACACTTCGAGTACTGCATGCAGTTTTGGTTGCCATATGATAAAATTGATATGGAGACTATGCTGAGAGTACAGAGAAGATTTACAAGGATGATATCAGAAATGGTGGGTATCCATATCAGGAAAGGAATGACTGGCTGGGTCTCCAGTCTCTTTAAAAAAGAAGTTTGAGAGGTGACCTAATTGAGGTCTTTAAAGTTATGAAAATTTTGACAGAGTGGATACAGAAAGAATGTGTCCTCTTGTGGGGAAAAGCATAACTAGGGGCCATCAATATAAGATATCCAATAAGCTATTCAGAAGAAACTTCTTTACCCAAAGAGTGGTAAGAATATGGAATTTGTTACCACAAGGAGTGCTTGAAGTGAATAGCATGGATGCACTTAGGGGAAGCTAGATAAGCATTTGAAAATCTAATAGGTGGTTATGATTGTAGATTTAGATGAGAAAAGATGGGAGAAGGCTGGAGTGGAACATTTTTATGTTTCAGGTTATCGGGTTTGCTTTGTCCTGCGAATGCAAGCTGCCCTTTTGGATAGCTACACACTCGTGCTTGAAACAACATAGGCTGAGAGAGACCGATTTACTTAAAAAACCCTGGTGGTTTATTGGAATTAAGAACAGAGTGCCAACACAATGATCACCTTCAATCACCTCCAGCTCTAGACTTACAGTTACCCAAGTAGCCCGCACTGTATATTAATTGGTCGATATAGTCACGTGGTCAATTTATTACATTCTCTTAAAGGTACATAGCACTCAACTTTACCTCAAATATAAACACCAGCATGAGCTGATTGGGCTGAACGGCCTGTTTCTGTGTCACTTATCCTATATGATGCTGAACTCTAACATAATTCAGCGCTTCTAGGAGATTAAGTTGGGATAGAGTGTAGTATGAGGAGTTAACAGAGGCGATATGCATATGAAGGAGACGATGATATACCACTGACATCAGCCAATCATTTGTTAGACTAGAGAGAGGGAGTTTGGAATCATGCCAAGGAGCTATGTGCCTACTCTGTAACCTATTTAGATGTAGTACTAATAAACAAGTCTTAAGCAGAAACCAGAGGAAGTCTGCAGTCTGTCTTAGAACCAGATCCCACGACAACAGTTCAAGACAGAAGGACACCTCTCACAACATGCTGGCAGAAGTGTAGGCATCATGTAAAAAAACACGTCAGCGTTATTGAAGGAAGCACAGAGTGAAGAAACCTTTGAAAACAGCTCGAGAAATTTTCAAGAGGAATGAGTCAAACTGGAGAGAGGTAACAATGGCTATACCTGGTGAGCAGTCCCTACCCTTGCACACCCCCCACCACCCCCCATCCCCATTTGATTTCCTCGAGGGCCACAGAGAGGCCAGCTGTGGAATTTATGGAATCATCATTTTCTTCAGTACTGAGCAGCATCAGGTCCTCATGGAAAGGAGCAAAAGCTTCAAGTTTGTTCCTTTCTTTATACAGTAGGTCCAATAGCAGATGACATTCCCCTAAGGCAGAGTATGCAGGAATCTGACATGGACTTTGATTCCATTATTAAAGCCTTTGACACTTATTTTAGCCCGAAGCAAAATTTAGTAAATTGAACGAGCATGTTTTAACTGGTGCCCGCAACAAACTGGTGAATCGATTTACTTATTTATAACAGACCTATATTGCTTAGGTAGTTCTTGCATATATGGGTGCTGAAAGATGAGCTAATCTGTGATTGCATAGTCATGGGGGTCTGGGATGAAAAACTCTCTGACTTTCCACAGACCAAAGATGATCACGTGGTCCAGTGTGTGAGACAGGCCGAGATTTGAGCGTTTAATCGGGCTATAAATCGTGGTGAGTCTGAGGCCTCACATGACACAGACAGTGGCCCCACCCATACAAAAGCCCGTCAAACCATCCGAAAGGGTAGGAACCAATATGCTGGTAGCCGCTTGGAGATGCTTGCGTTGTGGATGAAAACCCAGCATAGACACCAAGACTGCCCAGTAGGGGCTGCAAAATGCTTCCAGTGTGGTAAAACTGGAAATTTCAAATGTTTCTGCAAATCCAGTAACTTTAATCAAACTTAAAGACCAGAATATTTAGGAAACACATTCCTTCCAAGAAATGGAAAGTCAAGAACAAGACAAATCTACAGATAGTCTTCATCCAGACTACTGGTCAGTTAGAGTTCAAGGCTTCAATACTACTTTTAACATCGATACTGGAGCTGCTGTTAACATATAAACAGATGACCTTAACTGGCTTCAGCTAATGACACTTCACTTCATCCATCGGATTTCGAGGAACAAGGTCCGGGTGGCATAGAACCTCCCCATCAAAGGCAAGATTATTATCCTCTTAGCTACAAGGGGCGACAGATTGTTGATTCTCTCTGTCTTCTTCAAAATGAATGTGCACCCCTGTTGAGTGTCAATGTTGGCATACATCTAGGAATTCCAGACCAAGCGGCTGATGACTACTATTTGGACAACTCATTGTCTTTCATGCTATAA
Source organism: Carcharodon carcharias (assembly GCF_017639515.1). NCBI lineage: Eukaryota > Metazoa > Chordata > Chondrichthyes > Lamniformes > Lamnidae > Carcharodon > Carcharodon carcharias. Next base: position 31,849,035 of record NC_054491.1, on the reverse strand, counting down.
TCTTCATCCTTTTATTTAGAAGCAGTGGAACTTCAGCCTTTAGAAGCTGAGGAAGTTTATACATTTGACAGTACATTCCTTTCTTTCACAGAAACACCATTCATTAGACCTAGTGTAGATGAGGAAGTTACGAATCTCTCAGTTACTCATGGTGGTGGATACAGGAGGCACTGCAGAAGATGGGGTGACCATCCCCATGAAGATCTGCAGGACCTGAATTGGCTCTTCCTAGAGAGTGGTGAGGAAGAACCCCTTTCAGCTCTGAGTGGCCTCTTGAAGGCTGAGGTCCTAGAAAATGATTTGCCTTTCCCATTGGTGTATGCACCTTATGCCATTTCTTGTCTTTTTAGAAGAATCAGGGGCTGAACAGCATTCTGATCTTAGCTCCATTGAATCTACCAATGTATTCCCTACTTTATCTCCTGTTGTCCACGAAGAGTCTTCTGCAAAGAATGCCTTACCTGAATCAAGTCAGAGTCCATAGAGGATCACACTGCTAAAGGGCTGGCACCTTCCAAGGGTGAAAGTTAATTGACACCCATACTTCAGGTCCAGCTGAAAACCTCTTTCCCTTCAGAGTTCAAGGTCAGCACAGAAGCTGCAACAGAATCTCTAGCACTTCTGAAGCTGCAGAATCCTGTACAACAATCTTGTCCCAAAGTTGATTATCTACATTAAATTCCTCTCTTTACAGAAGACGAGGCTGTCTTGTCTCCATATTCTCAGCAATTCTTCCCATTGCCCATAGTAGAGCAACCTCATACAGAGAGAAAGGCTCTCTTACCACTGCCTACAGAAAGTAGATGGTCCTCCTGAAAAATTATTGGGAAATCATCTCTTCTTATTTTCTGGCAGTCTTATAGGAAGTTGGTTGTTTTTTCTTTCATCATCTAAGCTCATTGAAATCTCAGATCTTCAATGCCTTTTCAGTCTTTGATACTCCTATTGAATATACAGCTGTGACAGTCTTTGCTGGAGTTGATGATCATTTCTCTTCAGAAACTCTTCCGGGAGTCCTTTGGGGGAGCAACAAGTTCCTCAGAGTGTCCAGCATTCTTCTCTTCTAGTCTCAGAGGGTCCAAAGTTCGATTCTTTTCAGGCTTCTCTTTGGAATCAGTCTTCTGTTGAATGGTCTTCGCTGTCCTTACGGCTTAGTCAACCTGAAACCCACACTCAGCTTTCCAGCATTGTTGATAAAGTGTTGCCCTATTCTGAAGATGATGATGTACTACCAGATGCAGAAGAAAGCTCTTGTGTCTCCAAGACATCTTCCCTGAGGACCAAGAACACTGAAGGAGATTGAATCTCCCGCAATATGACTTGGGGAGGGGAAGAGTAGGAGCTGGAGTGGTTAGAATCTGTAGTTGTAAAAAGCAATGTAATTAGTTAAAGGCATATGTTATCGTTAAAAAGTTGGATAGTATGTTTGGGGGGTGGTGGTGTAGTATAAAGGGTTAACAGATGGGACATGCTAATGAACGACGTAGATGATGATGTACAGCTGCCACCAGTATGTGTTAGGCTCTCATAAGAGAGGTCGGAATGATGCCTAGGAGCTATGTGCCTACTCTGTAACCTGTTCAGATGTAGTACTAATAACAAGTGTTAAGCAAAGATCAGAGCATGTCTACAGTCTGTCTGAAAACCAAGTCCCATGCCTGGAGTCCAAGACAGAGAGAAACATCTCACAACATAGGGAAGAAATGAGTATCTACCAAATATCTAACTTCATTCAAAATTAACCCATTCATTACACAAGCGCATGTGTAATCCCAATCATAAGCAGAGAGGAGCGAACTTTTTATTCACTCTGCAGCTTTCTCAGTCAACCTGCTTAGCACCCTTATGTTAATATTGCATTTGGAAAACGATTAAACACAGAAGTGGTTAGCTAAGCTTGAATTTACATATAATTCCATAGTTTTTACAGCACAAAAATAACCCACTCATCCCAACTGGTACACACAGTATTTATACACCACATGAGTCTTGTCCCTGCCCCGACATCTAACCCTATTAACATAACCTTATTTTCTCCCTCATGTGTTTTTCTTGTTTCACCTTAAATGTGTTAGTGAGTACCACATTTTAATTGCTCTCTGGGTAAAGAAGTTCCCCTTGAATTCTCTATTGGATGTATTGGTGACGATCTTATAGAAATGACCCCTAGTTTTGGGTGACCTCACAGTTTATTTTATTCTGGGGCAGGAATAACAGAAAAGTGAGCTGCACCTGATGACAGACTCATTATTGGTTGTAGAAGAATTTTCTAACTTCTCTCTGGTACATATTCAGCCACATCTTATTTGGAGAAGATTGATTGAATATGATCTTTGATTTGGGATAATTGATCTTGATTGAAGAAATTTGGATGGTTAGATTTTTGCGTAATGCTGTAATTGATACAGGTAGTGAGGAGAGGGGGAAGAAATAGAATTTGGAACCAGCCAGAAATAAATCTATTGACCTGGTGCTGCACAGTTTGTGAATGAAGAGTGATAAGATATTCTGCATGGATTGCGGCAAAATGGAAAATGATTTGCAAGGTGGATGGATTTGACTTTGGATTCATCTTGAATTCCTCATTATGTAGCATGTATTATGCATACTAATTTACTGTTACTTAATTAGTAGATATTCAATTAAAGTCAACCAATTTGATTGGGTAGCTAGCAGATGCTAATTCCCAATAGAATTCTCTGATCTTCATGTGCACCATTTCATGATTAGTACTCCTTTAAAAAAAACATTTAGAGTGAATTAACATTAAATTCAGTATCACTTAAATACTGCCTTTTATCTTTTTGAATATTTGTGTTTATTGATATTGATAGCCAAATTGAGGTCCTGGCTTCAGCTGTATGAGGGTCACAATCAGAGTAAGGGGGTGCTGAAGCCATCCTGTGCCACATTAGTAATGAGTTGACGCCTTTGCTAAATAGGAAAAGTTTCATATGAATGAGAAACTCATTCACTAATGCAGCAGTTTTGCTGCTCCAAAGGCCATTAGCTAGGGATGTTGAAAGGATTATGTTTAAATACTTGTAGAATGCAGCATTTCTTCCAAGGCTGCTCTTTAATGAAGTTTCAGCACTCATGGGGTAGAATTTTCCCTCTGTTGGTTGGGGGGGGTGTGGAGGTTGTGCAGGGGCACCAATTAAGGCCCGCCCAGCGTTACGCACACCCAGAAGCGCTGTATGCTCCATGTGCGGGTGGTGGTGGGTGGGGGTGGGGGGGGGGGGGGGGGGGTGGGGGGTGGTGAGGGGGGTGGGGGGCGGGGGGGCGGTTGGCGGGGGAGGAGGGTTCCCTGAGCCGGGAATGTGCGCGAAAGAGCACAGAAATCTCCCTGAGGCACAGAGGTTACTTTCACTTCTGAAACATTGATTAAAGTTAAAAAAAATTTTAAGGACATGTCCCCTCATATGAAACTGTCACATGAGCTGGGACATGCCCATTAATTTTATTAAAAACTTTTAAAACACTTTAAAAACGTTCATGAAACCTCATCCCGCCTGTGGATGAGGTTCCATGAAAAATGCGAAGGCCGCCTGGGCTCTTCGCCTGCCCACCAACCTTAAGGTAGGACAGACAGCTCAGTTCATTAGTTTAATTGATATTTAAATGACCTTAATAGGCCTTTGGCAGTTCGGCAGGTGCAAAGCCGACTCAGCTGCATGCCCGCCAAACTGAAAATCTAAATGATGTGCGGTGACATCGGGACACACAACATCTCCGTGTCTCATTTTACGCCTCGGCGAGTGGGCCCCACCCCCACTCACTCAGCTGAAGATTCTTCCCATGGTTTTCATGATTTTTTTTGTAAACCTATCTCTTTTTTTCTACCTATTATAGTTATTATTTTTTGGTGTGAACGGGCATCATGCATTTCCCAGTAGAGGCAATTGGCAGCTATTGAGGTCTGCCCTTGCAACTCTCCAGCGTTTCCACTTGATAGCTGAGATTGGAATTGTCCAGGAGAGGAACCATTATCATGAACTATCAATCCGCAAGTCCATGTCACAGACCCAATGCATCGCCATGTGGCAGTGCCACCATGTCAACATACAACTTTAGCTGTGTTTTGCATATATGAAGTGGCACTCTGTATTCTTGAGGCAATCTTATGCTACATCAGAAAAACAGTCACAAGTTCAGTCTGGATAAACCTTTAAACCTTAACTTAGAAGTAGCACTCATACTTTTGAGTTTGAAGTTTATGGATCCCAGACTCAACCCAGAAACATGCTCAGCCTGTGCTGATGCTTCAGCATAATATTGAAAGAGTGCCAGCTGTGATCAAGGAGTATTTGGATGTACACTTGTGATGCCATGGCAGACAAAGCTATGGGTCTAGTGCTGGAAAATAGGATTAGAATAGTTAGGTACTTGTTTGACCGGCACAGACTCGATGGGCCAAAGGGCCTTTTTCTGTGCTGTAGACCTCAATGACTCTAAGACATTAAACAGAGGTCCCATTTGCCCATTCTGATGAAATGCAGTCCCCAGGCCAGCACATAAATCTCAAGCAATAACACTCAAACAAACTATCTGGTCATACATCTCACTGCTGCTCTCAGAACCTTGTATGCAAACAAGATTCTACATGTCATTACATTACAAAAGTAACTACACTGTAGAAGTGACTGTTAAGTGCTTTGGGACAGCCAGATTTTGTGAAAGGTACTTTTTAAATGTTAGTTTTTGGTAAATGGTTAGATTGGTTATGGAAGATTGAGCTAACAAAATCCCTCACTATTAGTGAACCGTAGAATTGCTTTATATGTCCTGAAACCTCATCTGTTTACATTATACATCATGTACATGATTATAGAAAAGCAAGAGCTGAAAAGTTGCAAAGCATTTGGGAGTTGAAATTGTGCTCTGGGATATTAGTAGAGTGGGTGTGAAATTTCTTTGCCCACAGTTTTATTAAAGGTTCTTATGACAGAAAGGGAAGAATTCCACACAAATGCCTGCATAACTTTGTTACGAATATCACACACCAGAATTTCAATATTGCGTTAAACCATCAGCCTAGATTATGCTTTTTGATTATGCCTAAAAATCCACAATCTTTTAATTTAGAAGCAAGAATGCTATCAACTGAACCACTGGTACAGGGTATGAAATCATATAGATTTGTTGGAGTTTTGTGTGAATTATGTGCAGGGACAACCATTTGCAGCAGCTTCCTTCAGGAGATAAAATGGATTAATTAAAGTACAAGGTCAGTTGGGTTACTCTGTTGTGCTGAAGGAAAAAAGTTTGCTGTAGTGAACTGCTTTTTTTCAGATTCTCTTCTTCTTTATAACATAAAGAATAAAACAGGTTAGTGCAGTAACTGAATGTATAGCCTCTCCTGCAGTCTATCAGGGGTCACATGATGTTTTTGGAGGCGCCGACCAATGAGCCCTAAGCGCGGGTGAATCTGGAGCGGTGGGGCTTCGTGATGAGAGTCCTGATCGAGCATGTAGCATCTGGAAAAGCCCTCTGTAATAAAGTTTATCTGTTTCTTGTTGAAACCTCTCCTGTTCGCCAGGTCATCACATTTAGCGACGAGGGTAAAATAGCTCCGACGCTGCACCTTGTCTTGATAACTTGAGTACATCGAATCTTAAGAAAAAAAAGGAAAGAATACTCACCAGCTATGCCACTCTACAGCAGAACCAATCCTTACGATGCGACTATGGAAGGCTGGAGCCAGCATGTGGTGCGCCTTGGTGTTTATTTTGTAGCGAACGAAATTACCGTGGAAGAAAAGCCGAAAGCAATCCTTCTGAGTGTATGTGGTAACACAACATACTACCTCAGCCACAGCCTGATGGTGTTATGACACAGCAGTTGGTAAAGGCTGAGTTATTTAAAATCCCAGAGGGAAACTTTAAACAATTGTCTTAACCTATATTTTCAATTGGTATGTTTGAGAGGCAGCTCTGAATTCAGAAATGAAACCACCAAGCCTCCGGAGGATTTTTATATAAATTACATTCAACATTTATTAACTTAACAAGGAATTAAACACGTATGCATGTCTATAAATTACTACCATAATAACTTGTAAAAACATTCCCAAATTAATCACCATTAGGTAAATCTTCACCAATAACGCATAGAGTTAAACAGACACCAGGCAAAGTACATTTTATCTTACAAATTTAAAATGAGTTTCCTTTCAATTTGGTTCCTTCACACAGGTGTAGGCTTACAGGCAGCTTCGATCTCACATGCCTCTGACTCACACAAAAAACTCATTTCTGTATATACCTAGCATTTCCTTTGAATGCAAATTCTTATTGTATTACCAGGCCCTTTGGACTCCAACTCTCCTAACAATTAAACCCCTTTCATAGTACCAATTTTATTAGTAACATAAACATATTGCTTGGTGTCTCCTAACTAGGTGCAAGATTTCACCCCCAGTCTTTTAATTGTTTATTCACCAAAATGCAAATGTACCCTCTACCTTACTGTTTAACATCTCAAAACTATTATACACCAAAGCACTCAGGCTATCTGGCTTTAATGCAATGAAGACACACATACTCATACCCACAGACACAGACCCTACTGCAAGTCCAATTTAAAATAATTTCCAACAACATTATATACATTAATATCTTCATGACAACGGCTCTGAACATGCCCAACTCTTAAGTCCTTTAATGAATTAGTGGCCCTCGTGAAAAACGCATTTCCAGCCCAAGCCATCCGTAATAATGCAGCGGTTTAAGTTTAATTCCAGAGTTAGGGCCCCTGGAGAATCCATCGCAACCTCCATAGCAAAGTTGAAGAAGTTGACAGAAGACTGTGGCTTTGGAGACACATTAAATGATACACTGCAGGTCAGATTAGTTTGTGGAGTTCACAACGACACCACTCAGCACCATTTACTCGCAAAAGCCGACATTAATTTGAAGCACTCCCTGGAAATGTCCCTCACCATGGAAAGTACCACGAGAGACTTGCAGGCTTTGCAACACATATGACATGGTGCTGTTCTTCATCTGGGGTAGGAACCTACTGTCGGATGTGGCATAAAAACCAGAGACACAGCAGTGAAGTGAGATGCAAAGTCTGCTTTTAGAAACATGTAAAGGCCTAGTAGAAACACTTTAGCAGCAACTCAAAGGTTAATTTGTTATAGATGTGGAGGTGACCACGAACCAGACACCTGCAGATTCAAGGAGGCCAAATGCCATTACTGCCATAAGAAAAGTCACATAGTAAGTCAATGCAGTGCCAAGTCAAAAGAGCCCATAAGGCAGCAAACCAACGTGACTGAATTGAAATGTACAACAGGACCTGAAGCTGCCAATACCAACATCTATTCCCTGTATAATGTCACTGCTGTATAAACCAAACCTACCATTGTTTATGGGAAGCCACTAATAATGGAAGTGGATGCAGGAGCCTCAATGCCAGGGATGGGAGAGCACACATTTAAATACCCAAATAAAGCTACCCAGCCACTGAATCTGGAGTGGACAATTTGCTAAATTGAAGACGTACACTGGAGAATTTATACAGGTAAAGGACGTTGCTACAGCACCAGTGTTTTGTAGGCAACAAACATCTCAGCTAAGACGTTTCCTTGGACTCGAACTCAAGTTCTGTCGAAGGGCCATGAGGACTCGAAATGTCAACTCTTTTCTTCTCCGCCGATGCTGCCAGACCTGCTGAGTTTTTCCAGGTAATTCTGTTTTTGTTTTTGTTTTGGATTTCCAGCATCCGCAGTTTTTTTGTTTTTATAAACATCTCAGCTTCCAGCGATAATAGTGACAAGAGAAGGACCTAGTCTTCTGAGCCGAGACTGGTTACAGAATGTCAAGCTTGACTGCTCTGAAGTACTTCACCTGAAAACAGGAGGAGCTCCTGAACTGCTAAGGAAATATGACAATGTATTTCAGGATGAGTTAGGACCTCCACATGCTGCAAGGATCCCTCATTTCAGAGTTAGTTGCACTGGGAAACCATGAAGAGAAACAAAATGAATTTAGTGCCACTCTGAACAAACTGAAGAAACAGTTGGCAGACAAGTCTCAATAATGTTCAATATTCCAGGAGGAAGCCAAGAGATACAAGAAAGAGACTGAAGAGCTGAAGAATCATTAAATGAATCAAAAGATTCAATGGAAGGAAAAGTTATAGGACTTAAATTAAAAACTTAATTAATAAGTAGAAGGTATCTAGACCCCAGAAGCAGAGGATTACTGTTCTTAGAATTTAGCATTTATAGTAGAAATCTAACCCTAGGGAACGTATAGTTAATAAGGAGTCAATAAGCAGTTATTAGATTTAAATTAATTTATTAAATAGTTCTAGAAATGGCAGTTGCTGGGGTGAAGTGCTTCACCTGTGGGATGTGGGAAATCTGTGATGCTTCAAGTGTCCCAGACAACTACATCTGCAGGAAGTGTACCCAATTGCAGCTCCTCACAGACCCGCATGGATCAGTTGGAGCAGCAGTTGGATGCACTTAGGAGCATTCAGGTGGCGCAAAGCATCATAAACAGGAGTTTTGCAGACGTGGTCATACCCAAGGTACAGACAGATAGATGGGTGACCGCTAGAAGGGGCAGGCAGTCTGTGCAGAAATCCCCTGTGGCTGTCCCCCCTCTCTAACAGGTATACCATTTTGGATACTGTTGGGGGGATGGCCTATCAGGGGAAAACAACAGCAGTAGCCAGAGCAGTGGCACCACGGCTGTCTCTGTTGTTCAGCGGAGGGGTTCAAAGCACAGAAGAGCCATTGTCATAGGGGACTCCATAGTCAGGGGCTCAGATAGGTGCTTCTGTGGTCATGAAAGAGACACCAGGATGGTATGTTTCCTCCCTGGTGCCAGGGTCCAGGATGTCTCTGATCGGGTACTGGACATTCTGAAGCAGGAGGGAGAACAGCCAGAGGTCGTGGTACACATCGGTACTAACAACATAGGCAGGAAGAGTGACGAGATCCTGCAGTGGGAGGTCAGGGAGTTAGGCAGAAAGTTAAAAAACAGGACCTCTAGGGTTGTAATCTCAGGATTACTCCCTGTGCCACATGCCACTGAGTCTATAAATAGGAAGATAGTGCAGCGAAAGACATGGGTGAACAGATGGTGTAGGAGGGAGGGTTTCCGATATCTGGATCATTGGGATCTCTTCCGGGGCAGGTGGGACCTGTACAAGAAGGACGGGTTGCATCTAAACTGGAGGGGCACCAATATCCTGGCTGCGAGGTTTGCTGGTGTCACTCAGGAGGGTTTAAGCTAGTATGGCAGAGGGGTGGGAACCAGAGCAATAGGTCAGCAGGTGAAATAAAGGACTGGGAACCAGTGAATATGGCCAGTAGGACTAAGAGGAAGAGCAGGTAGGGAGAAATTACTGAACACAGTAGGACTAGGGGTCTGAAATGCATTTGTTTCAATGCGAGAAGTATAACAGGCAAGGCAGATGAGCTTAGAGCTTGGATTAATACTTGGGACTATGATATTATTGCTGTTACAGAGACTTGGTTGAAGGTTGGACAGGATTGGCAGATAAATGTTCCAGGATTTAGATGTTTCAGGCAGGATAGAGAGGGATGTAGAGGAGGTCGGGGAGTTGCACTGCTGGTTAAGGGGAATATCACAGCTGTACAACAGGAGGACACCATGCAGCGAGGCAATATGGGTAGAGCTCTGGAATAGGAAGGGTGCAGTCACAATGTTGGGGGTTTACTATAGGCCTCCCAATTGCCGGCGGGAGATTGAGGAACAGTTATGTAGGCAGATTTTGGAAAGATGTAAAAGCGATAGAGTTGTTGTGGTGGGTGATTTTAACTTTCCCTATATTGACTGGGAATCACTTAATACTAGGGGTTTGGATGGTGCAGAATTTGTAAGGTGCACCCAGGAGGGCTTCCTGAGATAATATGTAGATAGTCCAACTAGGGAAGGGGCAATACTGGATCTGGTATTAGGGAATGAACCCGGCCAGATGGTCGAAGTTTCAGTAGGGGAGCATTTCGGGAAAAGTGACCATAATTCAGTAAGTTTCAAGCTACTGGTGGATAAGGATAACAGGAGTCCTCGGGTTAAGGTGCTTAATTGTAGGAAGGCTAATTATAACAATATTAGGCAGGAACTGAGGAATCTAGACTGGAGGCGGATGTTTGAGGGCAAATCAACAACTGACATGTGGGGGGCTTTCAAACGTCAGTTGATAAGAATTCAGGACAGGCATGTTCCTGCTAGGATGAAGGATAAGCATGGCAAGTTTCAGGAACCTTGGATAACGAAGGATATTGTGAGATTAGTCAAAAAGAAAAGGGAAGCATTCATAAGAGCTAGAAGGCTGGGAACAGATGAAGCTCGTGGAGAATATAAAGAAAGTAGGAAGACACTTAAGCAAGGAGTCAGGAGGGCTAAAAGGGGTCATGAAAAGTCATTGGCAACCAGGATTAAGGAAAATCCCAAGGCCTTTATACATATGTAAAAAGCAAGAGGGTAACCAGGGAAAGGGTAGGCCCACTCAGGGACAGAGGTGGGAATCTGTGTGTGGAGCCAGAAGAAATGGGAAAGGTAATAAATGGGTACTTCTCATTAGTATTCACCAAAGAGAAGGACTTAGCAGTTGATTTGTCTAGGGAAGAGTGTGTAGATAGCCTGGAACATGTTGAGATCTAAAAAGAGGAGGTGTTAGGCGTCTTGAAGAATATTAAGGTGGATAAGTCCCCAGGGCCAGATGGGATCTACCCCAGACTACTGAGCGAGGCAAGGGTGGAGATTGCTGGGGCCTTGACAGAAATCTTTGTATCCTCACTGGCTACGGGTGAGGTCCCGGAGGACTGGAGAATTTCCAATGTTGTTCCATTGTTTAAGAAGGGTAGCAGGGATAATCCAGGAAATTACGGGCTGGTGAGCCTTAAATCAGTGGTAGGGAAGTTATTGGAGAAGATTCTTCGTGACAGGATTTACTACTATTCGGAAGCAAATGGGCATATTAGTGAGAGGCAGCATGGTTTTGTGAAGGGGAGATCGTGTCTCACTAACTTGATCGAGTTTTTCAAGGAAGTGACAAAGTTGATCGACGATGGAAGGGCAGTGGATGTTATCTACATGGATTTCAGTAAGGCCTTTGACAAGGTCCCTCTTGGCAGACTGGTACAGAAGGTAAAGTCACACGGGATCAGAGGTAAGCTGGCAAGGTGGATACAGAATTGGATTGGTCATAGGAGACAGAGGGTAGCAGTGGAAGGGTGCTTTTTTGAATGGAGAGCTGTGACTAGTGGTGTTCCGCAGGGATCAGTGCTGGGACCTTTGCTGTTTGTAGTATACATAAATAATTTGGAGGAAAATGTAACTGGGCTAATTAGTAAGTTTGCAGACGACACTAAGGTTGGAGGAGTTGCAGATAGTGAAGAGGATTGTCAAAGGATACAACGGGATATAGATCGGTTGGAGACTTGGGCGGAGAAATGGCAGATGGAGTTTAATCCAGACAAATGTGAGGTAATGCATTTTGGAAGGTCTAATACAGGCAGGAATTATACAGTAAATGGCAGCACCCTTAAGTGCATCGACGGGCAGAGGGATCTGGGTGTACAGGTCCACAGGTCATTGAAAATGGCAACACAGGTGGTTAAGATAGTCAGAAGGCATATGGCATGCTTGCCTTCATCAGACGGGGTATTGAGTATAAAAGCTGGGAAGTCATGCTGCAGCTATACAGAACCTTGGTTAGGCCACACTTGGAATTGCATGCAATTCTGGTACCACATTACCAGAAGGATATGGAGGCATTGGAGAGGGTGCAGAGGAGGTTTACCAGGATGCTGCCTGGTCTGGAGGTTATTAGCTATGAGGAGAGGTTGGAGAAACTCGGTTTGTTCTCACTAGAGCAACGGAGATTGAGGGGCGACTTGATCGAAGTTTACAAAATTATGAGTGGCATGGACAGAGTAGATAGTCAGAAGCTTTTTCCCAGGGTGTAAGAGTCAATTACTAGGGGACACAGATTTAAGGTGAGAGGAGAAAACTTTAGAGGAGATGTGCGGGGCAAGTTTTTTACGCAGAGGATAGTGAATGTCTGGAATTTGTTGCCAGAGTAGGTGGTGGAAGCAGGTACAATAGTGGTGTTTAAGAGGCAGCTTGACAAATAAATGAATAGGATGGGAATAGAGGGATACGGACACCGGAAGTGCAAAATATTTTAGTTTGACAGGCAATATGATTGGTGCAGGTTTGGAGGGCCGAAGGGCCTGCTCCTGTGCTGTACTTTTCTTTGTTCTTTGACTTTACAAGGTGCAAGTAGATAACAAAGTCATGGGCAGCTCAACTACCGAACGGAACCAAGTTGAGATTTCACCAGAGAGGAACTTGGCCGACTGTGAAATCAAAATGAAGGACAAGGCAAAACTCTGCAGCAAGCAGGAAAAGAAAAAGTCAGAAGTCAGATTTGAAGAGGTTAACCTGACACTCAAGCTCAAGGAGCTAGAATGAAGAGCATTGAATGCCGCAGATATACCATAAACTGTTAATGGGATTATTCAGTAAGAGTAAGGCCATTCCGCCAAGAGCATCAGCAAGAATACACATTGGACTTTGATATTATCTGTGTATGACTCTACCTTTATGCACCATCCTGGCTGTTGTCTCCGATTACCAGATAGCATTGTACATGCTCCAGTGCGGCAAGAAGTTGTGCTAGTACTGAATGTCACCAAGTTGCAAAGCTTTTAGTGTCCAATAAACTATAAATCTCTGTCTTGAATATACTCAGGGCCTGAGCATCCACAGCTCCCTGGGGTAGAGCATTAAAAAAGATTCACAACAGGAGTGAAGATATTTCTCCACATCTCATCCTAACTTGCTGACCCTTAATCTGAGGCTGTGGGCCCATTTTCTAGATTTCCCCAGTTGGGGAAAACATCCTTTTAGCATCAACACTGACAAGCCCTTTAAGGATTTTGAATCAGTTCAGTGAAACCTTTTTCAGTAGCTTGATTCCTGGGATGAAAGGGTTGTCTTATGAGGTGCAGGTTGGGCCTTTACTCATTGGAGATAAGAGATGTGGTATGTGATCTTATTGAAGTGTAAAAGATTTGGAGGGGGGCTTCGCAGGAAGATGTTGAGAGATGTTTCCCCTCATGGGCGATGTTAGAGCTGAGGAACATAACTTCAGAATCAGGGATTGCCCATTTAAGATGTGGGTTAGAAGCAATTTCTTCTCTCAGAGGGTCGCTAGTCTTTGGAATTCTGAGAGCTGTGGAGGCTAAGTCATTGAATATGTTCAAGGCTGAATTAGACAGGTTTTTTAACTATAGGACTGTGGAGGTTTATGGGGAAGTAGCAAGAAAGTGCAGTTGAGGTCAAGGTTCTGATTGATCTTATTGAATGGCAGGTCAGGCTTGAAGGTCCAAATGGGATACTCCAGCTCCGATTTCTTATGTTTCTGTGCTCTTATGTCATATATCCTTCCTAGACATGACGCCCAGAACTTTATATAGATACAGCTATAACCTATAAATTTCTTTGGACCATCACTACTTCTAGTTTTTCACCATTTAGAATGGGCCCTGTTCTATCATTTTTAGGTCTTGAGCAGATGACCTCACATCTGCCATATTTTCACCCATTCACTTAATCTATCAATGTGTCTGTAATTTTATCACTTCAATCTACATTGCCTCTGACCTTTAATGTTAAAAACAAAACTGATGTAGGAAGCAGGGCAACACATTTGCCTCTGATTGACTTTACAGTGACTAGGATGGACTTGTAAATTAGCTGTATAACTCTGGTCTCCAAACTGTGCATTGTACTGCACAGTCTGAGATTGGGAGATGTGGTGTGACCTTAGTCACAAGTTACTTTAAACCAGCAGTGATACGTTATTCACAGCAGGTGACTCCAAAGCTCATAAACATGATTTCAGCCATATCATCACATATCAAACACAATTCATTACAAACTCACTCTCTGCACTTCAGAACAAAGATGGTTTATTACCACAGTGCAACAATTAATCAATCCCTGTGTGGTTCGAACTGTAGTCAACGAAATTATTCATCATTCAGCCCAAACCTCTTTTAAAAACATATCAATTATAAAATAAACTCCATAATAATTTGTCTATATTGTCAGCACGCCACAGGATTCTGTCATTTACATTATCAAATGATCATATTGTGAAGAGGAAACAGCCCATTATTGTGTGAGTTATTTCTTTAATGAATCCTTTGGTGTGTAGATTAAATAAATCACATTTGAAATTGCCAGCTCTAGTTTTTGTATTCTGTCTCATCAATTCAACTATCAAGACTAGACAAAATTATTTTGCAGTTTACCCCAGGAGATTGCTGAGTGTAATGAGATTGAAGAACACACAGCACAAAAGAGAGTACATATTATCCAGTAAAAAATAATACACACACTCTTTGTTGTTTAACCCCATGAAGAACACAGCAGTTTTTTTTACCATGCACCATACAGGCCAGAAGGTTCAGTGTCTTGTCTGTGGCCTGTAAGCTGATCAATGGGGATGCTTCACCTGGCATCAGTGCTTCATGGACCTGGAGGGAAAAAATCAATCAGAATTACTTTTCCGGATATCTTCCCATTAATACCTTTATGTAAGATGAGGCTATGATCAAGCTTGGCTGTTTTGATTCCAATGAAAATCGCCCCCCAACATCATCAACTGCCCATTATACACCATCAGCCACCTGTTAAATAACATTGACTATCCATTATACACCAGTGACATGTCATTATACATCACTGACCCATCACATACAGTCAATGTTATGTTCAATTGAAGTCAATCAATAAAGCAAGTGTTTATTAGTGTTTCAGTGCTTATTTTCCTTTCTGGATTTAACAAATTTACTTTTGATTTTTTGACTCCTTCACTGCTTTTGTCCAGAGGACAGCACAGAGGAGGTATCATCATGTGATGAGGCACCAGACACAAGTAGGCAGGATAGCATAGGTGCTAGTTACCAGAAAGAGAGGTCACTCACTGCAGAGGGCTGAGTCTGGGAACGTTGATGGGCCAAGCTGCAGAAAGAACAATAATGGATAAGCACATTGAAATGCTTGGTGCATTGAGAAGCTTTGCAGAAAGCCTATGGTCAATGTCAAGGAGCATGGAGGTGTCCAGCACCAATTTGGCACCAGCCTTTACTCCCAGTTGTCCAGCATGGAACCTGTGACCGAATTCAGCAATACACTCTTGGAAGCAACATTGCTGGTCAATGTCTCAGTTTCCGTTCCAGAACACACTGCAACCGCTGGGTGCTGCAATGAGAACTTAGAACAATGTTATCATGGCTCTGGATATCGGTGTGCAAAGGGGCTCCCAGGCTCTCACAGCAGTCCCACAACCTGTGCTCCAACATATTACCAGGATAGTTGAGGCACCGTCCCCCGAGCTTGGTAGTGATGCCATGGAGAATGAACCTGCTGTCCTCTCTCAGACGACAGCATTCATTTTTTAAAAATTAATTCTTTCCTGGGTTGTGGGCATCACTGGCAAGGCCAGAATTTATTGCCCATTCCTAAGTATCCTTGCTGGGCAATTTTGGAGGACAGATTCATCCATAGTGTTGTGGATCTGGCATCACTTGTAGGTCAGACTGAGCAATGATGCCAGATTTCCTTCCCTAAAGGGAACCAGATGGATTTTTATGATAATCAACAATAGTTTCATGGTCACCATTAATTAAACTATCTTTCAAATCCAGATTTGTTAATTGAATTTAATTCCACCAGCTGCTATGTCCTCAGAGTATTAACCTGGGCCTGTGGATCACTAGTCCAGTGATATTACCACTACGCTACCATCTCTTCCAACACTCCCATTCTGTCATTGCCTTTCCTGTTGCCTGTCAGCCAGCCAGCCCAGGAGGCTGCTGGCTTTGCCAAGATACTGAAGTTTGAAGCTGGGTTTTCTAGACCAAAGGTCGATCCAGATAATCATTCAAGGCCATCTGTGGTCTCCCCCCCCTGAAAGTTTGCGGTATTCCACTGTCCATGCTGTAGCATTAGGGTAACACTAGGGCAGGTAAAGTCTTGCTGGGCAGAGCACAGGGATATGGTGTTGAGGTGGAGGATTAGCCATGGTCATATTGAATGGTGGAGCAGGCTTGAAGGGCCAAATGATCTGATCCGGCTCCTATTTTCTATGGTTCTATGTTTCTAAGACAGGAAATAAAGGAACGTACAGGCTGATTATCTCAATTTAGTTTATTTAATTTAATTTACAAACTTGGATCACTTGCTAGCTTTTATTTTTGCATTGTCGAGGGTAATGCAATGGTCAGTGACAGAGGGAAAGTAAAGAGTCTGGATCTGTTGAGGAATTGGACTTAAAGCTACTGGGGTTGAACTTGAATTAGTTTTCATGTCCAGCCCAGGCAGAAAGGAGTATTTTTAGGTTGCAGCTCCCCTCTCTCTTCCTCCTTTTCCACCTCCATCTCCTCCTCCTCTATTTCCCCTTCCTCATGCTCCCATTACTTCCCACCTGATTGCTGGGGGCAGGGCTTGTCCCTTATCCTGTCTGATAACATTAATAATATGGTATGGTGTAAATCCCTGTATATAAGTGACCATCCAAGCATATGCAGCTGATAATGCCTCATTCCACTCCACAAAGAGAAAAATGCACTGGAGTTATGTACTTGGAGTTAATTCACGAGTACATGTTCCATGATTTTAGTTTTTTGTTACAAGCAGTTTGCTTCAGCATTCAAAAAAAGCCCCAAGGAAGTCCTGGAACATTCAATCACGATGGTGGGGGGGTGGCTACCAATCAGAGAACAATTGCACCCCTAAGTGGAAGTGACAGATTCAGTAAGGAGCTGCTCCTCCAATCACAGGCTGCTCCTCTCCTGCGCTTGTTGCTGACAACACATTTGGAGAGAAGCAGCCTGTGGTTGGAGGAGCAGTGGGAAGGTGAGTGAAGACTGTGGATCAAAATGGCAGTCGTGGTGAGTGATGGTTGATGAATTGTCCCAGATTTCCTGAAATTTGCTCTGCTGCCCCATGTCCTGCGCATGGGCTTCCTGGGACTTCATTTGTCCTGTATTCCTTCTGCAGTGACTGGGAGCAGTGCTCAGGGTCCCCTTTGCAGCTGCCTGAGCATCTTTGGTATCTGTGCATGCATACAACAGGGCTCACAGTCAGCCACCGTGAGGAGCGGCCTGGACAAGAACACATACCAGGTGGGTGCATGGAGTTGGGGCCGGGGCCAGGACCAGGAGGGTGGTTCATGCTGCAGGCCTGAGTTGGCGGTGGGCTGGGATACAGCCAGGGACCTAGGTCGGCAGCAGGTGGTTGGTGTTAGGCCTGAGTTGGTGGCCAGTGAGGGGGAGGTGGGGGTTGGGGGGAGGGACGAGTGGATGCTCACCCGTATCTAAGCAATGTGGCTAAATTCAGGTGAGGATAGGGTGGAGAAGTGAATGGGTACATTAGAGATTCCTGCTCTTGTCACCTTAGTCCTCAGAGTTAGGGCTCCCTTCCACACAATTCCTCAACTTCCTCTACTCATGCAAAAGATCAGCATGTTCAATCGATCCTCATCAATTTCTACCAACACATGACAGGAGTTTTCTATATTGGCTCACTCCTTAGATATTAACAGGCTGTGACAGCAAGCAGTGTAGTCCCAGGTGCACAGTGAATAAACCTTATGCTGCAAATCCATTCACCTGGTCTCCCTTATGGATGAAACTCTCAACAGAGACTCAAAAGCTTTGCACAGATGGGAAGCGGCGCCTGTATGAATGATTTAAATGTCAGACGTGCTAGGGACCTGGGAAAACCAGCTCTGGTGCAAAGCTCAAACCAGCTCGAGGTGCTGGGAGAGTGGCTTGACTCTTAATGGGGTATGGGTTCTACACACACTGACATACAAACACATGAAATAGGAGTAGAAGTAGGCCATTGGTCCCTCAAGCCTGCTCCGTCATTCAATAAGAACATGGCTGATTTGTTTGTGTTTCGAATTCCACATTCCCATCTCCCTCCAATAAACTCGCCTAACAAGAACCTATCTTCCTTTGCCTTAAAAATATTCAGTGACCTAGCTTCCACTGCCTTCTAAGGCAGAGTTCCTAAGTCGCACAACCATCAGAGAAAAAAAATTCTCCTTACCTCTGTCCTAAAAGAGTGACCGCTAATTTTAAAAGCGTACCCCCTAGTTCTGAACTCACCCACAAGAGGAAACATGCTTTCCACATCCACCTTGTCAAGACCATTCAGGATCTTATATACTTCAATCAAGTCACCCCTCATTCTCACTCTTCTAAACTCCAATGGAAACAAGCACAGCTTGTCCAACCTATCCTCATAAGACAACCCGTTCATTCCAGGTATCAATCTTTGAACTGCTTCTAATGCTTTTGCATTCTTCCAGAAATAAGGAGACCAAGATTGCACACAGTATTCCAGATGTGGTCTCACCAATGTCATGTATAACTAAAGCATAACATCCTTACTTTCATGTTCAATTCCTCTCGTAATAAGGGATAGCATTCCATTAGCCTTTTTGATAACATGCTGAACCTGCATACTAACTTCTTATGACTCGTTCACTAAAACACCAAAATCCCTCTGCACCTCGGAATTCTGCAGTTGTTTTTCATTTAAGTAACACTCTGCTTTTTTATTCTTCCTGCCAAAGTGAACTACTTCTCATTTTCCCACATTATACTCCATCTGCCAGATTTTTGCCTACTCGCTCAACCCATCTATATCCGTCTGCAAACTCCTTATGTCTTCTTCACAACATACTTTCCTACCTAGCTTTGTGTCACCTGTAAATTTAGCTACCTTGCCTTCACTCCCCTCATCTAAGTCATTGATGTAAATTGTAAAATTTGAGGTCCCAACACAGACCCCTGTGGGACTCCATTCATCACATCCTGCCAAACAGGCATTTATGCACATCCTGTTTTCTATTAGCAAGTCATTCTTCGATCTATGCTAATATATTACCCTCTGCACCATGTACGTTTATTTTCTATGATAACTTTTGAGGTGGCACCTCATCAAATGCCTTTTGGAAATTCAAGTACAGCATGTCTATAAGCTCCCCTTTATCCAGAGCGCATGTTACTCCTTCAAACAACTCTCGTAAATTGGTTAAACATGATTTAACTTTCACAAAACCATGCTGACACTTCCTGATTGTCTTGACTTTTTTTAAGTTCCCAGCTTTAATCTCCTTAATGATCCATTCTAACACCTTCCCCCTGACAGATGTCAAGCTAACTGGCCTATAATTTCCTGTTTTCTGCTTCTCTCCCTTACTGAAAAGAAGGGTTTTATTTGCTACTTTCCAATCTGATGGAATATTTCCAGAATCTAGTGAATTTTGGAAAATTAAAACCAACGCAGCTACTACCTCATTAGCCACCTCTTTTAAGACCCAAGAATGAGGTTCATCTGGACCCGGAGCCTTGTCAGTCTGCAGCTCCATCAGTTTGCTCAGTACTACTTCCCTAGTGATTGTAATTTCACCAAGCTCCCCTCTCCCTTCCACCTCCTGATTTACAGATATTACTGGAATGCTTTTTGTATACCTATAGTGAAGATAGAGTCAAACTATTTGTTAATATCATCCGCCATTTCCTTCTAATCTACTATTAACTCCCCATTCTCACTCCCCAGAGGACCAGCACTCACTTTACTTAGATAAAAGCAAAATACCGCGGATGCTTGAAATCTGAAACAAACAAAAAAAATTGCTGGGAAAACTCAGCAGGTCTGACAGCATCTGTGGAGAGAAATACAGAGTTAACGTTTCGAGTCCGTATGAAATTTCTTCTGGACTTGGAATGTTAACTCTGTCTTTCTCTCCACAGTTGCTGTCAGACCTGCTGAGTTTTTCCAGCAATTTTTGTTTTTGTCTCACTTTACTTACTCTTTTCCTTTTTAAATTACTGTAAAAACTCTTGTTATCCATTTTTACATTTCTAGCTAGCTTCCTCTCATACTTGAATTTATTTTTCCGGAGTAACTTTTGAATCATTCTCTGCATTCTTTATATAATGACCTGCCACTCATCTTTGCGCAGTTATGTGCTTTTTCCTTAAGTTTGATGCTTTCCCTAACTTCATTAGTTCACCAGAGGTAGTGGATCCTCCCTTTAGAATTTTTCTTAATAGTAGGAATAGATTTATTCTGAGTATTCTGAAATATCCCCTTAAATGTCGGCCACTGCTTTTCTAGTGACCTATCCCCTAGCCTGGTATCCCAGTTCACTTCAGCTAGCTCAGCTTTCGTGCCCACATAGTTGCCCTTATTTAAATTTAAAATACTATTCTTAGACCCACTCTTCTCCCTTTTAAATTGGATGTAAAATTCAATCATATTGTGGTCATTGCTACCTCGGGATGTCTTTACTCTGAGGTCATTAATTGATCCTGTCACATTACACACTACAAAGTCTAATATAACCTGCTCTCTGGTTTGTTGCAGAAAGTGCTGCTCTAAAAAAAAACTATTTCAAAAGCATTCTATGAATTTCTCATCCAGGTTACGACTGCCAATCTGATTTTTCCAGTTTATATGTAAATTAAAATCACCCATGATTATTGCCGGAACTTCATTACCTTTATCCTGATATTTTTTCATGTATACTTTGTCCAACATTGTGGTTACTGTTCGTGGGCCTGTAGACCACTCCCACTAGTGACTTCTTTCCCCTAGTATTCCTCATCATTACTGACTCTCACTGGGTTATGGGTTCCACACACAATGGGCAGGATTTTACCATTGGCGAGTGGGGTGGGGGGGGGGGCCCACTTGCCCACACATAAAATGGGGGGGGTGGGGCCTGCTTGCCAACACATAAAATAATGTGTGGTAACATCATGGGAACTCCTGACGTCACCGCGCCCAGTTTAAATTTTCAGGAAGGTGGGAGCACAGCAAAATCAACTGCGCGCCCGCCAACCTGTCAATGGCTAATTAAGGCCATTGACAAGATCAATTAAGCAGTTAAAGGATCTGCCCATCCAACCTAAACGTTGGTGGGTAGGTCAGGAGACCCAGAGGCAACTAGTAAAAACATAAAACCTCATCCACAGGTGGGATGAGGTTTCATGTTGGCTTTAAAATTTTTTAATAAAGATTGTGTAAAAATTATGGCCATGTCCCAACTCATGTGACATTGTCAACTGAGGGGACCTGTAAGGGAAATTTTATTTTTCTACTTTTATCTTTTTTACATGTAGAGCCGATCTCTCTGAGGCTGCGCTTAGCCTCAGGGAGATGAATACGCTCTTTCATGTGCATGCGCGAAAGAGCGCACTCTCGATTTTAGGCATTCCCCCTGCCCACACAGGGAGCGCATAGCATGTAAAATGGTGCCGCACCTCTGATCGAGGGCACCGATTGGAAGTGCACCTGCATGCACCCGCCCATCAAATTTCCTCCCAACGGGGGTACAATTCTGCCCACTGACTTTCACTAGGGTATGGGTCACACACACAATGAGTCTCACTGGGGTACAGGCTTCACAGACTCTGACTCTCACTGGGGTATGGGTCCCACACATACTGACTCTCACTGGGGTACAGGTTCTACACACACTGACTCTCACTGGGGTACAGGTTCTACACACACTGACTCTCACTGAGGTATGGGTTTCACACTCACTGATTCTCACTGGGGTTTGTGTTCGCGCACACACTGACACTCACTGGGTTATGGGTTCCCACGTACACTGAATCTCACTGGGGTACGGATTCCACAGGCATTCATTCTCAGTAGCTTTTAAGTCCAACATACACTGTCTAGAATACAAGTTCCATGGACACTAAGCTCAATGGGGTACGGTTCTTGCATAAATTCACTCTCACTGCTGTATGGGTTCCACACACAGACTGAATCTCACAGGGATACACCTTCCACACACACACTGACTCTCACCAGGGTATGCTTTCCACATGGACACTGACAATCACTGGGGTACAGGGTCCACACACAATGACCCTCACTGGGGTCCGTCTCCCATAAACGCTGACTCTCCATCACTTGGGTTCAGGTTCCACAAATACTGATTCTTAAAGGGGTGTGTTTCACAGACACTGGGGTACAGATTCCAGAACGAGGATCAGCCAGTACAGGAGAACAAAGCAGGTAGAGATGTGGGGTTGGGGTGGGGCTGTGGAACCATGTTGCAGGTCAGGGTCAGTGATGGAGTTGGAGGTCTAGCCAGTGTCCCAGGTCTGGTGGCAGTTGGCTTGCCATAGAACCAAGTTAGTGGTATGGTAGGAAGGGTTGGGGGAGGGGTGAGAGCTCTCCACATTTGGGCAAGGTAGCAAAATCCAGGTTGGGAGGAGGGTGGAGAAGGAGGAAGGGATTAGTGATTTGAGGCTGAGAGGGGTTGGGAGGGCAAGAGTGATTGAGTGGGGATAGGGTGCATGAGTGAATGTGTGGAGCTGACTGGGGATGGGAGGGCTTGAGTAAGTGAGTGAAGTTGGGGTGGAGGGCATGAGTGAGTGAATGGGAATGGGAGGGAGGGCATAGGTAAGTGTGTGGAGAGGGCGAGGTTTAAAGATTGCCTTTGATGCTTAATGATCGCTCTTGTTGCCTGATGATCACTTTTCACGGCTAATGACTGCTTCTGATGGCTGGTGATTGCTTCTAATATCTTTTGAGCACTTTTGATGGCAACTGATGTCAGAAGATGGCAATTGAGGACTGTTTAAACTCATTCCAAATATCACCTTTTGATGTCAAATGATTGCTGATCATTTCTGAGTGCATTTGAATGCAAATAATGTCTAAATTTTGTGTTGGGATGCTAGTGTCAAATCAGCACTGATAGACATGATCTGCATGCCCTGCAAACTTATAAATGTGCCCACATTAACTCCTTTATCAATGCTCTCTGATGCACTTTCTGTCAGAAGTATGCATGGGTCAGTGCGCATGGGTACCATTTTAGAACCTTAAGGGTCCCCTTGAGCACTAAAGAGCCTAATTTCACTCTCTAAGTAGAGGAAGTGACGTTGATCTCTGTGGTCATAATTTGCCTGCCTAAATTCCATTTTGATTGTCCACCTCGAGCAAATTTAGCCTATTATGCCATGTGATCCTTACAAATGTCCCATCAAGTTAGAGGAAGGGACAGCAATGCATGAAAATATTCACCAACAGCTTCCTTCAAAGAAAATGCAGAGCATACATAACAGGAAATCCTGTGCTCTCAATGCAAGGCAGTACACAACTAAGACCTCACACAACCTGCCTGATTTTTTACCCATCAGTTTTATCCTCTGCGTTTAACTATCAGACATGTTACCACAGTGTGCGCCATGCTATTCCAGGAATACCAAAGCAGAAAGTTAACCTTATATATTCATTTTCAAAATCTGCATTTTTTTTTGTGACAAAAACAGAGGATTTCTGTCCCATTTGATTTAAACAGCTATCAGTTTCATTCCCTGTGCACAATAGAAACAGTTGCAATAAACCGAATATATTTACAAAGCATTATTTTGATTGCATCATTGGTTACAGACTGGAAGGGCAATTCAAATAATTTAAATTAATTCAGTGAACACAGTACTGACAGATATATGAAACCGAAACACTATTTTTAAACATTATTTACAAAATGTTAGCTAAGCTATTAGAGTTCATGATCTTTATTATTTTGTCCACTTGAAAAGTGAATTTAAGTCTTCTGTAAACGTGTATCTATAACACATCCCTTGTGTACTTGCTCATTTTTTAGAAAGGTTTATTTGACATTGTAGGTTTGAAAACAAGGTCTGATGTGTTGTTCGGACACTTTTAAAGTCTAGAAAGAGAAACATTTAGAGGCATAAGGTATGTCCTGCAATTCCCAGATAATGCTTGCTGCTTTTACCCCAGACATTCTGTATTGCCAAAAGTTTAGATAGATCTCAAGATAAAGATACTTACACTTAAAGATATGAGTTGAGACTTACCCATGATCTAAAGTGTAAAAGCCAAAATCATCCAGAATAGAAAATCCCCAAAAGTTATAGCACCTTTTATTTATTCTACTGTTAACTATTCCATATGACTAATTTAGAATTAAATTAACGAATATTTTCATTGGTAAAAGAGTTAGATATTTTGAACATTTGCTAACAGAAGATATAACTTAAGTTTTTGCAGTCTTTCATGATTTCAAAACATTCCAAAGCACTTTACAAGCAATAAAGCACCTCTGAAGTTTAGTCACTCTTGTAATATAGGAAACATGGCAATTAATTTGCAAGAAGCAACAATATGATTAATGATGCTTTAATGATGTTGGTTGAAGGATAAAAATTGGCCAAAACACTGGGGAAAACTCTTCCACTCTTCTTTGAAATAGTGTCATGACATCTTTTACATCCACCTGAGAGGGCATGCAGGGTCTTGGTTTAACACCTCATCCAAATGACAGAACCTACAACCATGCAGCACTGTGGGAGTGCTGAACTAAACTGTCAGCTTAGATTTTGTGCTCAGATCCATGGAGAGCCATCAATATTCTGGCTCAGGGACGAACGTGTTACCAACTGAGCCACAACTGACACCTTATTTTAATCAAACAGCAAGTGATGATAACAGCCTGAAGGAATTACTCAGCCAAATATTATGAGGAAACTTAATTAACAGTGGCAGAGGTACAGTTTGGAATCAAGTAACTTTCTGATTGCATGATTCCTGGTATGTATGTTAATTAATGTTAATTATTTCCTCGGGGCCAATGTCTTTTGCAAGCCCACTCTACTGGTCATCAGCACTCTTTGTGTTAGTTTGTTACAATGATGTGAAAAGCTCTGGCCAGACAGGATCCAGTGATTGTGTAGTGAGGTCAAACATTGTCTCCAACAGGGAAATGATGGTTAGCACAGCACAGCATGAGACCATCAGAAAATAGTCACTTTGGTCAATGGTCAATTTTCTGTTGGCATGCACAAGCCTTCACTTCACTTAGTACTGGAATTTTAAAAAGGTACGATACAATTCCATGATTTGAACAATAGCAGAGTAGTACTGAATACACCTACTTTAAAACAGAAGCAAAATATTGTAAATGCCACAAATCTGAAATAAAACCACAACATTCTGGAACTACTCAGCAGGTCAGGCACCATCTGTGGCAAGAGAAACAGTGATAACCGGCAGAATCTCCTATTCTGAAGTCTAAGTTCAGTGACAGACGTGGAAGTTGGAGTGATTCCCGCTGGTGGGTGTGTGTGTGTGTGTGTGTGTGTGGGGGGGGTGGGGGGTGGGGCGGTGGTACACGGTGGTGTGGGGCAGCAGAACATGCGGGATCTTAAGCTGTTCAGCTTATTACTTAAGCATCCATACATAACATGGCAAACCTCATGGGTGGAGCGGGCAGCAAGTCGCCCACCCCATCGTTACCTCATGGGCTCAAAGGTCCGGACACCATATTTAAAGGGAAACTGGACAGCATTCCTCCCTTCCCCCCTTAGCTTCCCTCCCAGGTCCAGCTCCTGCTCCATCTTTTCACCCTACGACCCCCTTCCAGCCTTCACACAGCTTGTGCTACCAGCGCCCAAGTCATGAGTCTAGTTGTGAGTAGTCCGCAAAAAGGTGAAAGCAGCATCTACTGACCTCAAAGTCATGGAAAAAGTGAAGCTTGCCAGGTGCATACCATTTATATATATAATCATAAAAGTGAACATTTTAATTTCCCACTGGCTGGTAATTAGTTGGTGGAAGATAAATCCGGTGAGGTGGCCTTTTATTGACTATGCATGACCTGTTAATGCATGTTTATTGGGAAACTCGACTTTAACCTGCCTTTAAGGACCAAGAGCAAAACTCGGACAGTCTATCCCAACTTCGGGAAACCGATTTTTGGCCTCACTCCAAATCAAGGTTCCCCGCTTGCCATGCTTACCACTGCTGGTGGGGCCCGAAGACTCTGCCCAATGTTTTAGGTCAATGACCTTTCATCAGGACTGAAAGAAGTTGGAGGTGCAACTGTTTTTACACAAGTACAGAGGCAGAGAAAAGAGGGAGGGAAGGAAAGAACAATAGGTAAGGTCCGTGACCGGGTGGCAGGTAGAAGAGATTAAGTGACAAATTGAATGCTGGTATAAGGCAAAGAGGGGTGGTAATGGGACAAGCAAAAAGCCAAAAGATAGGCCTCAAGGAGCTGTAAATGGCAAGCACAGAATGGTAATTAATACTGACCGTTCGAAGATACGGTAGCAGTGGTTATGATCTTAAATTATGGTCATTGTTCAGACTGGAAGGCTGTAAAAAGCCTCATCAAAAGGCATTGTTCCATGTGCTTTCACTGAACTTCATTGGAACAGCGTAGGAGGCTGAGGACAGAAAGGTCAGACAGGATGAAGCTCTTTTGATTTGTTTTTCAGCCAAATTAGAGCAGAGCGCAGAGAAGCAGACCTGCGTATGAGTGACAATTCCCTGGGATGACTTCTAACAATGTAGAAGTGCCTTTAACTTGTAGAGAGAATTATTCTTGAAGGAAATGCCGGGGGCGGGGGTTCTTGGTTGGTTAATGACTTACCAGTTCCATTGCAGAATGAGTGAAGAAGAAAAGTAGTTGCATGCTCATTTGTTCTTTAATAAACAAATCTCATTTCATCCTGCAACAGATTTCATATAATGGTGCTTTTCTAGGTGAAATTACATTGGGTCTAATAGATTTTAAAAATATATATGTAGTAATTTAAGCTTCATTGATTTTTCTTAAAACTAGGCATACATCATGACACGGTTGATAATTATTGCACATTTCAGCAAAAAAAATTATGCTGAAGGGAACTGATTTCCATATAAAGTGCACATAGCAACCAGTGAAAGTTCCAGATAGAGCAATAGCCCAAGCGTTAGGGTGCTGGATAGAAATTATAAATTTAATTACATTGCTGGGATTCACACATTGCTGAGCAGTACCCATTTTCTTGATCCAAGCAAAGTGGGCACCACATGTAGATTTGCTTTCAGGCTATATTAACCAGCGAATCAGCCAGATGTGGCTCAACGTTTGTACAACTGGCCATGCTCCACATGCCTTCTGGGAATGACAGGAAAGACAGCTGTGGAACTGAGGCCTCTCCACACTACTTTGTGAATGGACATTGACAGATGTGCAATGTTATGAGTCCCGTGGAGACCAGTAAATGAAAACAATCGAATTTACCAAATGCCCTAATGGGAAAACAAGATTTCCCTTTTGTTATGACCTTTACCTTAATAATAAAAACAAAATCAACATAAATTAAACATAAATTAATTGGAAATTTGCAGTGAATATATATTACAAATTACACACTAAATAGTAGATGCTACAACGTTAGAGCTGACAGGTTTACTGGGCAGCCCACTGAGTATATGTGACATCCATTTCAGCCACAAATCCCTTCAAAGCTCTGAACTTCCTCAGGTAGAATTTCAGCTCCTTTTCTTCTTGGCGCGAGCCATTGATTCTCATCCAACAGCAACTCCCACTCAACGCACGTTTCAAGGACATGGTCTTCACTAAAATGGTGCACTTCTTCAGGACCTCCTCAGCTCTACTCATGACGGCCTTGATGGTGTGGATCCCCCAGAATCACTGTTACTGAACCCTCAGTAACAGGCCTGTGAATTGTATGGTTGGTTTTGGTTAATCAGTTCCTCTAAAATGACTGAAGCAGCGACGGTAACTTTTTTCTTATCCCCGCCCCCAGATCCATCTTTGTGTTCACCATTTCAAAACCGTGCCATAACCTCTTCCCTCTCGCAAAGCCCAGTCACATGGGGCATATTTTCCTGCCAGCTGGGGTCCCATGAGCCTGTTTTTTTGTCCCATCCCTCAGGTCATAGGAGCATGGGAACCTGTGTCCTCTCAGAGGCCGGCCAACACAGAGAGTGAAAAGTACTGAGAACACTCCCTCATCACAGGGAACAGCAGCCTCACTGTCACACAATCACTCAGGACAAAGCTCAGAGACAGAAGTCCACCATGCAGGTGAAAATCCTGTGCACGTCCAGCTGACAGTCTCCTGCCGACTCCACAAACAATGATGCTGGATGCTGTTACAATGACCTAAACTCTGATTTCCTCCATCCCCAGATAAGAAAAACTATGGGATCATCAGTGTGATGATCACACTGAACTGAACTGAAATATACATGTGCGTCTGATGTGTTGCTTTATTTAAGAGGCATTGATTGCTGTCACATAGCTAGACAGTCAAATAGTGTGTCTGCTATTGTTCTGCAGTATTGTGGGCTTATGATCTTCAATTCAAAGGTCACTGTGCTGTAGAGCTTTTATTTTAAAAAGTCATTTGTATTTGCGAAGGTGGAGAATTTTACATTTACATTAAATAGTGAACAGACAAAAATTTACCCCTTGGTTTCCAGCTGTTGTGCATTGTCCAGAGAAGAATGGGTGGGTTGTCCTATGAGGAAAGGTTGGACAAGCTAGGCTTGTATCCACTGGAGTTTAGAAGAGTAGAAGATGACTTGATTGAAATATATAAGACCCTGAGGGGTCTTGACAGGCTGGGTGTGGAGAGGATGTTTCCTCATGTGGGAGAATCTAGAGCTAGGGGTCACTGTTTAAAATTAAGGGGTCGCTCATTTAAAACAGAGGTGAGGCAATTTTTTTTCTCTCAGAAGATTGTGAGTCTTTGGAACTCTCTTCTTGAAAAGGCAGTGGAAGCAGAGTCTTTGAATATTTTTTTAAGGCAGAGGTGGATAGATTCTTGGTAAGCAAGGGGGTGATAGGTTATCAGGGATGAAGATTTGAGGTTACTATCAGATCAGCCATGATCTTATTAAATGGTGGAGCAGGCTCGAGAGGCTGAATGGTCTACACCTGCTTGTTTGTATGTTTGCATAGCAGAATCATGTTAGAACTTGCTCTTTGCGTGGGCTCAGTCAAGGTGGGATATTGTCCGGTTCATAGGTTAGCATAAGCTTGAAGGAAATCTGCATGTGGATTAAGAAAATTGGGCACTGCTCAGGAACGTTTGCATCCCAGCAATGTAATTAAACTTACAGAGAAAGGGACACCAAAGCTTCCAGGAGGTTGTGGCAAATGTGAAAAGACCTGGGGCAATTAGATCTACTAGAGAAGCCTGAGAAAGAGAAATCAGGGGACAACATGCAATGCCCTGAAGAAGAGGAGCCCTGGAGACTGGACGAAGGTAAGCCAGTTGTCTCATCAGGGCTAGGCTAGCAGGTCCTGGTGAGGAGGTTGGGGGATCCAAATCAGCTAAGTGGGGGAGAGGGGAAAAGCAGGAGGCAAATACACAGGGTGCTCGAACAAATGGCATCCGCTCACCACCCAGCACGACCATGATGTCACCTGGTTTCATTTGGTGGCTTGGACACTTTTGGCATCAACCTCCTCCACCTGGGAAAAAAAGCCCAGCAACAGTGGGAGGAAACCCTCAAGAGGGCATTAATTCTAGTAAATCTCCTGCACCGTTTTCAAGGTCTTCACATCCTTCCTAAAGTGGATTGGACAAAATGTGCGAGCTGAGTTCATAAAAGTGTTTACTATAACTTCCCACCTTTAAAAGTTCCTGAAGTACCCTGTTTAAAATATAGCTTCAGAACCAAAAAAAAAACCTAGCTAGTTTAGTTGTGTAGAGGATGAAGCCTACTGACGAAACAAACCTAATTACGTATTGGCACCACTGTAGATTCAATCCATAAGAAATTTGAATTAAAAACTGAACACAGAGCTATACATAAGAAGGAAACTGGCACCCTCCTTGAATTATTAGTGGGCACTGTCTATTGGAACTCCAAAGCATAGCTAGGTGTATACCTTTAAGATTTCTCTGTGTTGAGCAATTGGAGGATTAAAAATAGTCTCCATGGTTTTCTCCAAGGTAGCTGTAATTTTTTCAGCAGTTGTATCTCTGTCACGAATAATCATTTTCTGCTCCGTTGGAGACATCTTGGCAGAAGATCCAAGAGGATTAGACAGCGGCAACTATTTATCACAACTGCAATCTTGATAGACTAAACTTCTAACGATTTGAGGATGTGATTTTTCAAAACATTGTTTCTGAATAAATTCTAAAGTTGAAACTGTGGAAACAACAGAAGAAAACTTTAGAAAACCATTCCTATAGAGACCAGTAACTTTTAAGAAGAGATGAATTTTCCAGTGATGGAAATAATTGAAGGACAAGTTTTCACGTTCTAAGGTTTTTACTGTAACAAATTAATAATCAACATGGATTAAACAATACTTAACAAGCAAATACTACACAAAACTAAAGAAAAGGCACTTTCGCATTGACTAACTAACACAACCAAAATATATTCTTACTTAATGCCACGCTTATGGCAGATATGTAACATTAAAGATTAAATTCAAAGTTGTTCCCAGATTTCCAGCAGGCTCACTTCTCCCTGCCATACCAGGTCAAATTTTCCAGTACCCTTCAAAAATTGTTCAATTCAGCCTGAATAATTCCATAGCCTATTTCCACCAGGAAGGCTCACCTTGGTGACTCCTGTTCATTAAACTTCCAAAAGTCCCACCTTTTCTTTTCACACAGAGATCCAGCTCTCACGAGAATCCTGTTTGACTGTTAAAACAAAAACAGCCTTTTTCTGCTCTTCAGCTACTTTTGTCTCTCTCTCTCTCTCTCTCTCCATGTACTGTGTCTCTGTCTCCAGAAAGATACTGCCACTTTTTCTGTATCAATATGTGAAAATTGTCACTTGATTTTCAATAGGTTTCAGTTGTGTTTCTTTTCCCATGACGCCCGGATCAGATGAGCCTGTCACTGGGAAGATGTTTAGTATGACTACCTTTTCCAGAATATTCTGTTTTACCTTAAGTTAAAAGAGACATTTTAAAGCATAACTGTCTTGGAAAGTTTCACATTCACAATAACATTTTAAGAGTGATCTTCAAATTCACAAGGCGATTCCATGCTTCAGAGGGAGGGGAGTTTTATTCATAGAGAACATTGGTTGGAGATATTCAAATATCCAAGTCACTAGGTATATCAAAAAAGCAGTGGTCCTGGCATTGACCCTTCAGTCTGAAAAATAAGCACCTACCACAATTTGCCCTTTGCTGTCCTAGAACCAATTTTTTATACAAGCTGATGTTGAATCTCATATTCCTTTTATGGGGCAATTAATCAAAAGCTTTCTTAAACTCCATATGGACAACATCCATTGCATTCCCTTCATCAACCTTCTCTGTTACTTCATCGAAACAACAATTAAGTTAGTCAAGCACAATCTACCATTTGCAAATCCATGCTGCTCTTCTTAATTAACTCCAGCCTCTCCAAATGCTTGTTGGTTTTTTTTATCCCTGATTATTGTTTCTAAAATCTTATCCACCACTAATTCTAAACTAACTAGCCTGTAGTAACTAGGACTGGCCTTACACTCTTTAATAAGGGTGTCACATTTATCATCCTCCAAACCTCTGGCAGTCCCCTGTATCTAAGGAAAATTGGAAGATTTTGGGAAGTCCTTCCACTATCCCCACTCCCACTTCATTTAGCAACCTGAGATGTAAGCTATCTGGACCAGGCGACTTACCTACCCTAAACATAATGTGACAAACTCTGATACTTAACTTAATCAACAGTGGGAAATCAGGAGCTCGAAGGCCAGGGGCTATAGTTCCCAGTGGGCCTCAGGACTCCTGCACATGTGCGGCTGGGAGATGGCCACACATGCACAGTTCGTTGATTTCACGCATGCGCCAGCTAGGAAAGGGGGGGCCACACATAGGCAGTTAGTGGTTTTTACATTCTTTAGGCTGGGAACTGGCCCTGCGCACATGGGCAGAAGAAAAGGGAGGAAAAAAGTGAAGCGGCGTGAAATCAGAGATCAGGCAACCTGAAGAGGAGTGCCATTGCAGAGAGTGTCCCAAATCAGGGAGTCGGATAGAAAGAGGTCCCAGAAGGAAGTCCCGAGTTAAGTGACAAGGACAGGAATCTGAAACCGGTCTTGTTAATTAAGGTTAGAAGTAAGAAGCCAAAAAATAGGCTCCAAATTAAAGACAGAGCTGCAGGGAGCAAGCTTCAAGCAAACTGGGATCGACAAAAGATCTAAGAGGACAGCCAAAGGTTGGTGACTCCGTGCTGTGGGCCGTAAGGGCAAAGGTACCCTTTTGGAGCAGTGGTGTTCTGCTTGGCATGGCTGAAGATCTGAAAGTGTGCTTGGAATGTGAAGCTTGAGTGTACGTAGAGATCCAGAGGGGAGGAATCTCAGAAGCCGAGATTGAAACCCTGGCGGTTGATTCTCGTTGAAGCCATCCAGGCGGGATCAATGTTTGGAGAGAATCCCAAGGTGAGTTTCCAAATATGGAGATTGGAAACTCTTGTGAGGAAGACAAGAGAGCAGAAACGTCCCAGATTTGCACTATGTGCGGTAGCGGCGGGAATAGGACATTTTACCTGCCGGCCGGAATGGTAGGATTTCACACCCTATCATCCTAATCCCACCTCACTAATCATGCATTCCTGGAAAACACACTATTTTGCTGGCAGGTGGCCTTTGATTCACCCACCACGCAGTCCCCTCACTGCTTCCTCACGTCGGGCACCATATTTAAAACACAGCCATGCACACACCTCTCAGTTCTTCCAGCCCAGGACTGCTGTACAGAAGACATGGCCCTGAAAGGCAGGAAGTCTGCAGCCCCATCAATTCAGTGATGCGGATGCATTCTGGATTCCATGAAGGCATGCCACGATGCCGTCTATCCCCTCTCTGGCAAAGGCCAGCAAGCAAGGTCACCAATCCTGCATGGGAAGCAGTGTTCAGCGCCAACGCCCTGCAAAAGAGAGCAGCCACCCAGTGCCAAAAGGGGATGAATGGTTTCATCCATTCCACCAGGGTAAGTCACTCTTCTCATCACACTCAACTCACACACTCACAAACCAATCACATATCCACAGGAATCTCACACCTCAAGGGAGAACACCACTAACTCACACACACACCCTCACATCTCCATCAGGCTCATATCCTCTGGAGCTCATGTCCTCATCCTGTCCATGGCTCCGCTCTCCACACAAACATTCCATGCAGTGCCATTTGCCCTGCTCACATTCTCTCCATCTGCTTTCATGCAGGAGAAGCTGGTTCGAAGCAACAGGGAGAGATCCCAGACTGGGTGGAATGGCTCTCAATAGGCTCCTCACTCACTTTGAGGAGCACGCCATCGACTGACTGGTGAGGACTTGGACCCTGCCTGTAGTGATGGTGTGTTCGGCGGCGAACACCCATGTGAGGATCCTGCACCACATCAACCATCTCTCAATGCAACAGTGAGTGTTAACCCTCCTTTTTTGAATCTGCTGAAACACGCTAATCATCTCTAGTTTGGTTCACAGGGAGCTCTGCCATGCAACTGACACCCTCAGCCCCTCAACTCTATCCAAATCCTCACCACCACCATTGAAGAGCTGGAAATAAGCAGCCTGGAAGACCGTCACAGCACTTACCCACACCCTTCACCAGCACAGAGACACGCACCTCTAGGTGGGACCTAGATCTAGAGCAGGCTTGGTTTCATAACCTGGTGGTCACTGCATGGACACGTGTCTGCAGTGGGAGGAGGCAGGTTCAGCCGAGCAACCAGCACTTGGGGGACTGCTGGAGATGGGGTATCTGTGAGGTCTGAGTCAGATGATGATCCTCTGGATTCGGCTTTCCAACTCATTGTGGAGAGTCAGCAGAAGGCGGGGGAACATCACACAGAAAGCCCACAACAGAAAGCCCACAACAGAAAGCCCACAACAGGGTTGAAAGCCCACAACAGGGTGGCTCACGGGTTGGAGCAGTGTGTTTGCCCACTCTCTGATGAAGTGGTGCCCACAAGTGCGTGTTTGGAGGTCTCTGTGGAAAGGACGGCAGATACCATGGAGACCCTGGTTCAGCAGAATGCGGAGATGCATGCTGACCTGCACTCCCTTTACAGTGGCCATGGGTAGGTTCCTGCAGTGGCAAAGTGGAAGGAAAATGGGGCACCTCGACATCCCTCCAAGTGCTCCTTCCCCTCAAAGATTCAGGCTGGGGATCTCGGGCACCCAAAGGGAGGAGGAGCAGCAGCTGGACACCCCTGTGCCATGCACTCAGGAATCTTAGAGGCTGTCCTCTCCCTCCGAGTCCCCTTTGCCTTTGACCCCCTGAACCTTGTCCTCTGTCACAGCAGAGGGAGCAGCTGGCCCATAGGTGGGCAGCCAAAGCAAAGAGGACCCACGCTGAAGTCATCAGAGGCAACAGGGCCAACCATTGCACAGGCTGTCTCCACCCCTGCTGCGGATGTCAGGGCAGCGCCTAGAAGAAGCGGTAAGCCTAGAAAAGTTAAAAAATTCTGATTAGAACTCGTTGCTCAGGTGAACACATTTTGTCACCTTATAATCTGAAAATATATTCACTTTCACTGAATAAAGTGTTGTGATGTCTTTCAGGCTTTACAAATCCTCCCCCTGCATCCACCACCCCCACCCCCACTTCCCAAATTCTCCACTAACTGTTCAGCTGCACACAGCCAGCTCATGAGTGATTCTGGAGGGGGAAGTATGTGTGTGACAGGGCCTTTCGAGCATCGTGCAAGCACACTCCCACATAAGCAGATTCTTCCTCTCCCAAGACTCATCTCACTGTCCTGAGCATTTTCAATGCTGCCTGCTGGAGTTCTCTTTCAGTTGTCCATTGCTGACCTGCATCTCCACACACACACTGATCACACTCCCATGCATCGCCTGTTCCCTCCCAGCATGAGGCTCTGTTCACTTTCAATTTTACAAAATAATACTGCTGAAGTTTGTCTTTAGCTCCCCCATCCTTTCCCCTCCCCCAGTCACACATGTCCTTTCCCCCATCATTGTGAACCCTTGGCATCACATTCCACCTTCACACAATCACCTACCAGCCAGAACCCTTTTCTTTCTGGAATGTCCAGGTGAATGGGCACATTCCCTACCTTGCTGAGAATCCCACTCCATTCACATCGACCTCCCCAATGTTCTCCTTCCCACCCCCCAGGATCCGTGTTTGCCTCCGATTCCCACAAACCACCGTCGCCGTCCCTCCTACAGCTACTGTCACACCCACATCCTCCAACACTACTGGCTTATTCTGCCCTCTCTCATTCTCACCATTCCCTCCTACCATTTCGCTCCCCAGGAGGTAGGCTCCACAGACCCCTCCCTTGCACATTCATCTGGACACCCAACCCCCTTACTCCTTCCTCCATCCCTACTCCTTCCTCCACCCTTAACCCTTCTCTCCCCTTGGACTCCTTCTCCCCGCTTGACTCCTCCTGCACTGCAAACTCATTCCTCCCCCCAGAATCCTTCCTCCCCCCTGGACTCCTTCCCCTCTCTGAACTCCTTCCAACCCCCCCACATCCCCTGGCTCCTTCCCTTACACCTCCCTGCCCCCTTACATCTACCTCCCTGCTTGCCGCTTTCTCCTCCCATACACCATCCTCCGTCTGTAGTTCCCCCCCCTCAACCTCGGCCCCTCCGCCCCCCCGAAATTATTGATCCCCCCCTCCCAACCTCACTCCTCCCAGTACACTTTCCTCTCCAAGTCAAACCTAGGCCTTCCTCTCTCAC
The DNA here is from genome assembly GCF_017639515.1 of Carcharodon carcharias. Classification (NCBI taxonomy): domain Eukaryota; kingdom Metazoa; phylum Chordata; class Chondrichthyes; order Lamniformes; family Lamnidae; genus Carcharodon; species Carcharodon carcharias. The sequence continues at coordinate 31,813,484 of NC_054491.1, read as the reverse complement.
TCCTTGATACACCTTCTTCTCTCACTCACGGCTTGACCTTCCTCTCCACCCCCTCGATGATCATTTGTAGTAGACCACGACCAGGACTCTGATGTTCCGATGCAGACCCTCAATGATGACCTTCCATGTTTGGTGAACTGCCTTGCGGCCGAGCCATGTCCATGTACATGCACCAAGCCTGAGGTACGTGTGTACCCCCAGGGTGCAGTTGCTGTAGGGCTCCAGTATCTTCTGCTCCTCGGATGTCCCAGATCTGAAAAAGGCCCTGATGCTAAGCCCTGACTTCTGCACGTCACACTTGTCAAGATGTGTTCTTCTGGCATGTTTTCCCATCAACGTGGGTGGTAAGTTTGACTTGGGAGGGGATAGTTCCAGTAGTCCAGGCTTATACTGATATGCAGATGTATTAAATTGAAGTTCCTAATGTCCGCTGGTGGGAAAGGTAGCCTGCCATTGATGGGCGGAGCGGATGATTGCAAATTGGTTTCACGATGGTATGAAACCAATTACAGCCTTCTCGTCATATTGCCATGATGCCCAATGCCAATGGGCATGGAATATACCGCCCAGGGCTTCAGTGAGACCAGCTGGCCACAATATAGCACACATCTGGGTGGCTTGTTGTTTAAACCATAGAATCTGTTTGGTCGCATCTGCGATTTTACATTGGAGTGCGGTATGTCTGTCCACAGTTCACCAGTTGGTACACATGTACTGCATACTTACCCTGAATATCAGAGTATAACATAGATATGGGGCAGGATTTTCCAGCCCCGCCCATTACCGGGATTGTCCAGTCCCGTCGAAAGTCAATGGACTTCTGGCTCGGCTGCCGAATCTCCCACAGCGGGTTCCTCCACAACAGGGCTGGAAAACCTCAGCCATGGTAAATTGTTTTATCTTTCCGAATTCAGATATCTGTGAAGAGATAGCAGGTTTGAAGGAATAATGAATATTTTAATCATTTTCTTCTGTTTCTATTGAGGTCTTTCCAACCTTTTTTGTCTGGTGTAATATAGTTCATTTTTCTTTTTAATAAATGTTTTATTCTTTGTGTTAAACATTCATCAACAGACTCCTGTGAATTTGTTCAGTAACTTACCTCCACGGTTTTGAAAAAAAAAGTTAGGATCTATTAAGCAAAGTTTCACTCTGGATTCTGATTTTCCAGTATTAACATCAACTGTGATCGTCTAGTCAGCCTTTTCAGTATCTCCTGCCCCTCAATTTTCACCCCATCTATTACCTCTACCATCTCCACTTCTACCAATATTGTCTCAGCTCCCTCTTCCTTAGTAAGTACTGATACAATTACTGACACTTTATTTTGACATATGGGGCATTACACTTAAGCCCAAACCTGATATTGCCCAATGCTTCATGCATGCATGACCTCCCATCAGGGATCATTGGTTACCTGGAAGTGCAACTTGCTCTACACCCTGGCTGCCGCATCAATTGACTCCACATGAACTGGCAACTGAATTTGTGACTTTCTGGTCTGTTAAACACTAACCATCAACTGAACTAGCAAGTGAGGAATAAAGAGAGTATTGACAAATTATTCAGTCATGAGATTTACTACAACTGAACCTGAAATGCATCTTCACTCCATATCTCCTCTGGTGCCTTCTAATAGAGGATAATGGTTTGAAGTTGGAATGCCAACTAATTTATCTTCTCCCTACCTCAGCGACATAGGGCTAATTTTTACGCGCCCCCAGCGGGCACACATCCTGTAGGGGTGGGGGGGGGCATGTAAAATGAGGTGGGTGCCCATCCCACCACCTTCCTGCTCACCCACGAGCTCACCCCCATAATATGGCTGTCAGGTAGGTGCTGAAATCGGCAGCCTAGCTGCCATATTTAAATGAACAATTAAGGGTCAATGAGGCTTGTTATCAAGCCTACTGAACTTGTTAATATGCTGCTCACGCCATAAAACATTTGACGTGGGCAGCAGGGTGGGAGTAGGAAGGCCGATTTTTAAACCGAAATCTTTAAAGGGTGGGAAGAAAGGGCTCTGTCACTCTTTGGGGGCTGCCCTTTTCTGATCATGGGGCAGCCCCCGCCTTAGACTGAAAAACACTTCTTTCCTCCCGCCCCCTCCGTTAAACCTGCCCCCCACCCTGCCCACTGCCCCTCTCCCTAAATCCTAACTGCTCCAGGGCCTTGCTGTCCTGTTTTCACCAGCAGCCCTGGTAACTGCCACTGATGCCTTCCTGACTGACAGCTCCAGAGGGTGGGACTTCTGCCCCACTGAGGGGTAAAAGTCCCACTCGGCTCTCATTAATGATCTTTGCAGTGCTTTATGGCTGCGGGTTGCCTATGTTGATGTGGTTTCCGGGGAGGGGCGGGTGGAGGAGTGCCATCTGTCCCCTCTCTGTTGTTCTGCCATTGGAACCTGCTGCAGCATCTTTACTGTCATCTCCGTTGACACGTAGTCGAGTAGATTCTGTCGTGGTCCACATCTCTCTTACCTCGAGTGCCATTTCTGAGCAAGAGGGCAGACAGGTGACCTCCTGTCCAGACTCCCTAGATGCATCCTATCAGTTTCCCTTTCTTCATGTGGAGAAACACCAAGACTCCATCTGATGTGTCTTCAACCTCAGTCAGTCAGCAGAAATTAGAACCCATCATGTGGATGTGGGCTGAATTAGAACCGATCATGTGGATGTGGGCTGAATTAGAACCCATCATGTGGGTGTGGGCTGAATTAGGACCCATCATGTGGGTGTGGGCTGAATTAGAACCCATCATGTGGATGTGGGCTGAATTAGAACCCATCATGTGGGTGTGGGCTGAATTAGAACCCATCATGTGGATGTGGGCTGAATTAGAACCCATCATGTGGATGTGGGCTGAATTAGAACCCATCATGTGGATGTGGGCTGAATTAGAACCCATCATGTGGGTGTGGGCTGAATTAGAACCCATCATGTGGGTGTGGGCTGAATGGCCTTCTTTGCTGTAAATGACTCCATGATTCTATCCAGCCAGAAAATTTATGCTGCAGCTACCGGTCAAAAAGATTTCTTGACTTTAATACCACTGCATATTGATCAAACATGCAGATTTATATATCATTTGCTCTAAGCACTCTTTGCCCATTGAGACTTAGCATACAGCAGAATTCTTTTATTCTGATGAAAGGAGCTCATGGAGTGATTCCATAAAATAAGCAAGACCAGCCTAAAAACAATAGCATTATTAGCTATCCAGTGTGACAGCTCCATTCAACTTCTATTTAACCCATAGCTGAACCTGCCAGCTCTATAGCAGTTCATGTTTTGAGCATATGGTGACTGAAATGAAATGAATGCATGACCTTTGCGGATGAATCTTCTTCAAGAATGACACACCAAGGACACAGGAAACATCAAGGTGCTTTTCACTTTTGTGTTGCTGATCCATTCCCATGTCTCGTAATTAAGCAAACAGGCATCTCAAGGGACATCCATCAAAAGAAAAGGGGTTCATGACATCGCAGACCCTCTCCTGCCCCCGGCACCTGACAGTGAGTTCAACCAGACAGAACTCACTGAGGAGCTGCAGAAAGCAAGCCAGAAAATGCATCACCGTGGCAGTGTGTATAATGTGTCTTTCAAAACAATAATACACAAACATGAGGGAATTGAACACTGGAAATCTCTTATTGTGGAGATTTCTTTGACATGCAGTTACTTATATATTTATTTTTCTTCAATTTTTTTCTTTGACCTCTTATTGCTGGCTAAGCACTGTTTTGTATTTTCAGCCAACACAGCAGCCAAATAATTAACAGTGTGCAACAGCAAATCAAGTTGAGTTACAAAGGCTGTTGCTCCTCCAGGGGAAAGGTAGGCGTCAGCCGGCAATGTGGCAAAACTGAATTATTTTTCCCCTTTCAGAGACGTGCTTCTTCAGTGCAGGTAAGAATCTAACTAGAAGTTAACCATTTCGGACCCATCACTGTGCAAGCTTCACTCATTTGATAATAAGGAGAAAAGAAACATGCAGGCAGCACTGTTGTCAAATGTCTTCATGTTATGTTAGCAGTTAAGGAGGCATCCATCAGCTTCCAATTGCTCACTGGTCCTCCTAAGGCACTGCATTATTGCTGACAATATATTTCTTAACAGCAGATTAAAAGTAATTCTGTACAGTAAATAGTTCTGTAAATTTCACATTAGCATTGATGTTCTGCTTGCAATATATTATGGACTGCAATTGGTACCCTGGAATAAAAAGAGCTTATTTCTAAATAGAGTGCAGTTCCCAAAAGGATCCAGACACGTGGAGAAATGATGGCTCCATAACTGCAACACAAAATGGAATTTCACCTGTGAACATCTTTCTCAACACTTTGCTTTTCACAATTGAATCATGGTTACATCAACTTTGCGAGTTTCATTTAATGTTTAGACTCCCATTATGCAGTCAGTCCTCTGAACTAATCTGTGTATAATTTAACTTAATGAAAATGCCAGTGACAGCCAGCTCTACTTTATATAGTTGCTTATTCACAGACTGAAGAGACGTGCTTACCATGCGACCACAGAAAAGTCGCTTCCTAAATTTAGGAAGGTGAAAGGAGTAAAGCAACTCACAGGACAGGGAGAAGGTAGATATGCTCCCACTTTCAACCTCAATCATTTTCTGACCAAAATTTAAGATACACCACGAGTGGTTACTCCTGAAAGGGTGAGGAAGGCAAATCCAATTGTGGCTTTAAAAGGGATAAGCAGATGAAGGGAAAAGTACTTTCAGGGTCACATGGAAATGGCAGGGGAGTGGACCTAGTTAATTGTGAAAAGCCAGTGTGAGATCGACAGGCTCAATGGCCTCCTTCATAAGATTCCATGATTCGATATTGGTCAAAATTGTTTCGGAAACCTAAGTAGGCCCCAATATTTATATGGAGTGTACAGGGAAGTACGCAGTTATTGTTACGTTAATTGTTTAGTTAAGGTTACAGATAAATAGGTGGAGGGTATTGACTGATTAAGCGTCTTGAACACATATAAAGAAGGACTGCTGGATCACTGGGGGTTTGTAGGTAGGAAGCAGAGAAACTTAATGCTGCATTCTGTGAATAAACCTACTTTCAAGAAAAGGATCTATGTCTAGTTTCATACTTCACCATCTGGCTTGGAGCCATTTAACATGGTTAATGGCCAAAGAACCCAGAAAGGCTGGAGACATGGCGGTCCAGCTGATTCTAACTTTGGGACCTCATTAACATTTTATTGGTCAGTATTCTATCTGGTAGCCAGCCAAACAGGCAGACTGACCAGCAGGAGGGAGAGAACATCAGCAGCAGGAGCCGCAGCCAGGGACATTAACAACCCTGGGATGGGAAGAGGCCCATAATCAAGAGGGCTGGTGGGAGTAGAGTGCTTGGTGGGGGTCAGGGTTGCATGGGGGTTGAGGTTGGGGGTGAAGCTGGTGAATGAAAAGCTTCCTCGAAGAATCTGGGGGGAAGCACTCCTGCTCCTTCAGGCCCACATGGACTGCTGAAACATCCACTTACCTAATGGAGCCAACAACTCCAGCTTCAGTTTCACTGCTAAGTTTCCTGATCCCTGGGAAAACCCCACAGCGATAGTGAATTTCGAATTGGGCTCCCCATTGCTCTATCAGAGCCTGATGGTATTGAATCAATTTGCTGTTTTGGGTATGAAAGTTTTACCCTTTTCTATCTTTTCTGTAATTGGAATACAGAGTGTATATCTGCATCAATGGGTGATTGTCAGCTTTTCCAAACCAAGGTTCAAACATAACCTGTAAAAATTCTGGTCCGTTATACATCCACTAGTCCTTTCGTCTCACCACAAGCAGCCTTTCCTTTAGCCATCTTCATGTGAAGGTCTGGGAATCTGTCCCCATGCATCTTCACCTCCCTCTTCCTGTTTAAGATCTATCTCAAAGCTCATCTTTAACCAAGGTCAACCCTACTGATGTCTTTCCTTGGCACAGCATCAAAATTTTGGCTGATTGTGCTTCTGTAAAGCACTTGGTGACTTATTTTCTGCATTAAAGTGCTATATAAATGCAGTTAGTTATTTTTCTAATAGTGTTCGGCTATTTTGCCCTCTGATATTGATGAGTTAAATGATACAATCAGAGAAACGGAGAAATAAACCTGGAATTTAGTAATAAAAACAAAATAAATACTGGAAATACTCTGCAGGTCTGGCAGCACCTGTGGAGAGAGAAAGCGTTCAGAGCTTCAGGTCTGTGACCTTTCATCAAAACTGGGAGAAGTTAGGATTTGAATAGGTTTTGCGAGCAAATGGAATGGGAAAGGTGGGAAAAGAACCAAATGTAAGAGCTGTCATGGGGTGAAGGGTGGAAGAGATTATATGTCAAAAGGTTTTGTGGTGAAGACCAAAGGAAGTAGTAATGGGACAAGTAAAGATACAAGAGTTGTGTCAGGAGGAGATGTTCATGGCAAGATCCTGAATAGCTGCAGTTCAAAAGCTAAGTAAAGGAAATAAGAGAAAAATGAAAGAATTAAGAGTAATGGGGCTAAGGCCTCACATTCTATAGTTTTTATGAAGAACTATACAAAGACTTTTTGAAATTACTGTAGCTATGTCTGGCTGTGAGGCTTGAACAATAGGAGCAATTTCGACCCTAACGACACCTGTGGGCTACAGAGACCAAATTCTAAGGGAACTATAGCAATGCTATCTGCACTTCAGGACCCAGGTTAGCCAACCAGAGACTATTAGTCTGCTAGGACAAAAGACCCTGCAACCTTCCTTTCAAATTCTTAATGATTGGAACTTTAACAATCTCAGGAACCCAGGCAAAGGGATATACACCCTTTGTCAAAGCCTAAATGGGGAGGTGGGAGTCATGTGACAAAACCCCTTCTCACACCACCACCCCACCCCACCCCCCCACCAACTTGTGAAACCTATAATATTGCCTTCTGGAGCTGCAAAGCTCAGTCTGCCATTGTAGAAAGGGTAGAAAAGGGGCTCTGTCCAGATTTTAATGCCTCGCCCAATCTACACTGTTTCCACTGGAATGTCTGAAATTCTGTGCCATTGCCTTCAAGACTAATTCAGCTCTGCATGCCTATTTCATCATGGAAGTCTTCTCTACTGGAAAAGTGAATTATCCAGCATCAATTTTTAACCTGCTGACCTCTGAGAAGGAAAATCACATTGGACATTGATCCTGGACTCTAGGCACATGTGAAACATTAATTATTTTCTCTATGGTCTTTCCTCTGTAAATCTTGTTTCCTCTATCCCTCTCTTATTGTATGAATGCACAGGGGTCTATACTGCAATTCTCCTCCCCCATTTGAGTATGTGCAAATAAACTAACCCTCTGTGTTTACTCTATCTCAAGTTTGCTGTGGAGTTATTATAGAAATTGGACCACACCAAAACTGAAAAATAGTCCACTGCTTATAGAGGGGGGAGCAAATCAAAATCACCCTTCTCTTTATGGACGGGTAATAAAAGGAGAAATCAGGGCTGTTTAAATTAACGGCCACTCTTGTCCATAACATAGGTAAATCACTCTTCATAATATCCTAAACATTTTGTGGGTCAGAAGAACAGATAAGTCACAGTTAAGAACATTTAACAATATTTGAGAAAATACCTTAATAGTACAGGTCATCATTCAGCAAGAATTTCCTGAACTAATAATATAAATTTACTTTTGAAAACAAAATAATTTCATTTTGCAGAGCACTTTATTATGCTACATTCTCCTCCCTCAGTTTTCTCCCAACTGAAAGCATTGACTCCCTTGGTAGAGCTCAGTTTGAAAGGCACAGGGTCAGCCTCTGATGGTTTCGGCTCAACTGGTGGTCACTCAAACTGAACCTAGACTGAGTGATGGTGAGATATTTGACTGGAGGATTTCACAGCCCAGCATGTTCTCACAGACATTTGCAGAAGGAACTCCATATAATGATCAAGAGAAGGAGTGTTGTCTGACTTTCCCTTTCTTATAATCCAGGATGATTGTGGTCAGTCATGGTGCCCCAGCAGCTAATTGGTGAATTTCCTGATCTGGAAGTCTGAGAATGAAGGTTTTGCGTGGGATTTTAACTTATTCAAAACAAATCACTTGCACTGTGTTAAAATCAGGTCTTTTACCTTTGACCCGACAATGTGTTCTAATGACCATTGATTACATCATACTTGATGAGAAGCTGGACTCCTGATTAAACTTAATTAGCAAAATATGTGAGAAATTGGTCTGAGAAATAAAAACCCTTGATGTAAATTTGTGACTGTTGCTGTCTCATTGACATCAGAGAACAACACCAGCATGCAAAAAGGTTGATGGTTTTTCTCTTCTCCTTAAATCTCTGATAAGGGGTACAGTTCCAAGAATAGTTAATGCTTGACACCCTCCGATATCTTGTCTAGAAGACCATTCTTCATGTCAGGCCATCTGAGACAGTGGGGAGAATTTTCTCCCTGTCAGGGGGGTTGAGCGGGAGAAGGTGTGGGCGGGCGTGCAGCCAATCGCCACCTGCGATTGGCTGCATGCCGCCATTTTATGTGGGCGGGCCAATTAAGGCCCACCTAGTGTGATGCTGCCCAGAAGTGCTGTGTGCTCCCTGTGCGGGCGGGGGGAGTAGGCTGAGTTGGAGTCTGTGCTCTTTCGCACATGCACGTGGAAGAGCATAGAAACCTAATTGAGGCACAATGCTGCCTCAGAGAGGTTAGTTAGATTTTTGAAAATTTTAATAAAGGGGAAAAAGAAATTTAAAGACATGTCCCCTCATGTGACAGTGTCACGTGAGCTGGGACATGTCTATGAATTTTATTAAAAATTTCTATTAATGTTTTTAAACCTTCATGGAACCTCATCCCGCCCATGGATGAGGCTTCATGATCGATGCGAAGGCCGCCTGGGCTCTTCGCCTGCCCGTGAATCTTAAGGTTGGATGAGCGGCTCAATTAATTATTTCAATTGGAATTTAAATGGCATTAATAGGCCTCTGATAGTTCGGTGGGTGCGTCACCAACTCCGGTGTGTGCCCGCTGAATTGAATATCTGAATGACGTGTGGTAATGCCGGGTGCATGCCTGACATCACCGCACTTCACTCTATGCATTGGCAAGAGGGGCCTGCACCCACTCACCGACCTGAAGATTCTGCCCAGTGAGTCACAGTGAGCTGTTTAAATCAGCTTGTTACTTTTCCCATCCAGCAGCCACACACAGGCTTCTTCCAACATCAGTCACTGGAAAACAATCAAGGTACCAAGACCCAACTGATTTATCCCTTTCAAGGCATGAAGGTAAAAAAAAAACCTGCCTGTTTTTGTATTCTATATCTTTGGATCTATGCAGAGATTATACTAGCTGCTACGTCTGTAACTGGTTTTATTTACAGCGCTTTAAAATGTCCATTCCATGCTTCCAGCTCTTCCTGCAGCTTGTTTTCTTTTCCTTGAGTCTGCATCCAAGCTTAACCAATCAAGCACAGTGAACATAATAAGTAAACAGATTCACATAATCAAACACAGAACAAGTGAACCATTGCTTAGCTTTCCTGCTGCCTTCTGCATTGAAATGTCAATGGCAGCAATTGGTGCTACGGTAGTGTTGTGGCAATGTTACAAAGCTAGCAATTTGGTAGTGTGGACTAGTAACCAGATGAACATGAGTTCAAATCCCCCTAAGGCAGCTTGAATTCATTTTTGTTTAAATAGAAATATGATATTCGTAAAAATGACCATGGAGCTGTCAAATTGTTGTTAAAATCTGACTGGTTCGCTGTCTTGACCTAGCCTGTCATAGACTTAACTCCAGTCCTACATCCAAGTGGTTGACTCTGAATTTGGCTATTGTGAATCATTCACTTTTACCAAATTTTCATCTTCAGTGGTCAATCTGACACACATCCAAACTCTCAATCTGCACTCGCAGCACATGAGGTTCTGAGCTAGGAAACTGAAGCCCAAAAATTGCATCAATTGCTACAATGATGATATCTGGGTTGGGTATTTTATAAATATTTCTTGGGCTCTTATAATTACCAAGCTTCAAGTGGCACCAGAGATTGGAAGGTACTCTGATTCCCCCTAGAGCACTATACACATTGGCATATATATTCCTGGAAAAGTGATTGAGCTGGAGCTGATTAAGTCCATTAAAAATACAGTGAATCTGTTAGTTTAACAATTGGAAAATGGGATCTTGGGTGACTACACTAGCTTCTGGCACCTGATTCAAACCAGATTGTGAATGAAATCCTTCCGTCTGTTGGCTGTGAGAATTGTCCTTGTTGGTCGTCTCAGTCCAGTCCCTAGAGGGCATGGGCACAGAATGATTCATTTCCCCTATTTGGCATCGACTGGCATCAACACTTTCCTTCAGAGACTAGTTGGCTGCTGCGGAAATGCAAAACATCCCACCACTGCAGTTGGAGACAAGTTAATCTGAATGTGGAGCTTGAGAATTAACATTTATTCTGCATCTAATTGTGCCTTACATGACCCAGGAGTTTTTGATGCTGACAATGGGTGCCTGAAATGGAGAATAAAAATGTTCCATTTTCCACACTGAACCCAGACAGAAATATTCCATTGTAGATTTTACCAGTCTACTCTATGTTATCTCCTGCTGGGATGCTGTCAATAATTTACTATCACATCATTGTAAATTACTTATATTGTGTCTCTGTGAATCATGATAAGTGAGTACAACCCTGTAGCATTCTGGATTATTCACTGATCAGGAATTGACTACATAAATTATTGTGGTTTTATACCACTTTTGCACATTGCAGAGAGAATAATGCCTATCTGAAGCAACAAACTAACACTAAGTATTCAATGGTATCATTAATTCCAAGAACTGGTGAAACTTGAAAGGCTCATAACTGTTATAAGAACCTTGAGATTACCCTCCCTGCAGCTTCAGTGCCTTTCCCTTAGTTTCTGCTTCATTCGGTTTTGTGTCTGTTTCCATGCTGACATTGACTGTCAGTGCATCCTCCACCCCTGATGAATGGTCATCGTCACACAACCAAATCAGCCATAACAATACAATCACTGCAGGGTTATTGAGAAATAATCTCTCATCAATTATACTGGAAGCTACAAATTCTCTATAATTATAGTGTTTATGTGACTCTCCTGCACTTCTGTTCCTTGCCTTTACAGCCTCTTCTGTACTCCTTTATAAAACTCATACCATTTTCCTAACTCTTCACTTTGCTTAGTTTGCTCATCAGTATATCCACCTGCACATCTGCTTCCGATCTTAATTGCTTCTAATTTGTAGCCATGCCATACCTGATTCCCACTGTTCAGCATGTTGCTTCATACCTACTGTTTACTTCCTTACAATTAATGGTCTTTGGTACTATGATTATGCTGATGAAATATTTCCTGACATGTAAACTCATATTCCCAAGAACTGGTTTAGCTTGCATCATTAATTATTATTCCTATTTTCATTTTCTTTCTTTAACTCTTTCCTCAGGCAATTTTTCTCCATCTGTAACTTAGATTTAGTTCCTTTAGTGCAGGACAATGGGCAGCAAGACTCTGCCAAAGGCCCCCGGTTCATTGCAATTTTGTTCCCTTCAGCCCAGTTCCTGTCCCACTCTTGAAAGTCCTCCTTAAATGTACTTCACCAGTGTCACAAAAATATAATAATTCTCATAATATTATTGTGATTTATTATAAAAGTAGGATAATAGTGGGGTTTGGATAGTTTATCTGTGCGTATGTGTGTGTGTGTGTGTGTGTGGGTGGGTGGGTGGGTGGGGGTGGGATTTAATTGAATTGGAGACAGCTGGTCTAGAAGCTTTGACACATCAAAAGAAGCTAGGTTTGAAATGCTAAATATGTAAATATGTTTTAGAATGTGAGGTGAAGAAAATTTGCATTTTGAGATAAATCAAGGTAGTTTGAATTTCACCTGACCAGAGAAGCTAGGCCATGCAGGATGGTTATTTTTCCCAGAAGTTACTGATAATATGAGCACCACGAAGAGACTTTTATAATGAGAAAAGTAAAGTTCCAAAGATATATTGGGACAATAGAATTTGCATTATAAGGGAGAAACATGATTAATGGAGAAGAGGCTATGTGTCAGGGAAAGCATTGTAAGATCTACCAGAAGTGTGAAAAGCCTCTAGTGCTTGTGCATTAAGCTGCTGTCTATAGAAACCGAAGCTGGGAAAAGCCACTTTGAATTCTACTGTCCAGGGTATTGTGATGACTTACCTCAATCTGTTTAAAATCTATTTTTGTTTTACTGTTGCCTTAACGGGAGTGTAACTGGAAGTCAGATTAATTAGGGGTTTTAGGAGCTATTATAGTAGTAGTTTATAGACCTGTACATGTGCTTGACATATTTTGTTTTGTTAATAAATGTTTAATTTTGTTTTGTAAAAAATCTCTAAGTCTTGGTGGAATTATTACTACTGAATTCAAGACATGCATCTCAAAATAAATACAAATTGCAAAACCGTTGTGATAGTGGGATCGAGTTTCCCTTGAGGATTCAATACACCTGGCACACATCATCTGCTTTGTCATAACAACCAGGTCTTCTTTGGCTTGCCCTACCTTCTTTCCCCATTTGGTGATGTCTTTTCTACTGCCACAATCAAGGACTGTTTGTCCAGGAGGTAAAATACATATCTTGTCAGTCTCAGTCAGCTATCTGTCACAATGTCCCACAAGCGCTTGTGGCCAGTTCTTTGTAGTATTTCTTCATTGGTGATTTTGTCCCTCCATGTGATGTCCAAAATCTTACACTGGTGAAAGACGTCCAACATACGTGACACTTTTTCTGTTCTCTTCCATGTCTCACTGGCACAGATTGCAGTTGGTGCTACTATGGAAATGGCCGCATTGATCGTTTTAGATGCCCAGACCATCCAAAGCCACTGTTGCTTTGTCAATTCATGTGTGGATGTCGATCTTTATATCGCCCTGAAGATGTTGCTTCGTAGTTGACAGAAGTAGTCGACCTCCTCTTTCACAGCCATATCTCCTTTCTCAGTGACTGTCTCCGTCTCCGACTTACCCCACGTGGATTTCAACTGAAATTCCACCCCTCATGTTTCGAACCCACCCAGGATTATAGGTATCTCCGGGACATAAAATGTTTCTCGGACTGCTGTTCCCGTCACATTCTGAAATCCACACTCAGTGCCATGCGCCACCATATGAACACACTCGACCTCTCCCTCCAGCAGCACCGCCGTACCCTTTTTCAAAGCTGCGCGTGCCCCCAGTTTCATTTTATTCTTCGGCTCATCCGACGCCTCAACAAGAAACTTTTTCTCTTTCTCTCAAGTGCTAAGGAACGCAAGCTCCAACAACTCATCGACACCAACACCCATCTAGGACCCTCCACCCCTGCCTGTCCCTCCGTCCCCACCCCATCTTCCAATCCCAGCCCCAGCCGTGTATTCACTATACCCCCTGATCTTCCCCTCTCCGGTGCTGAACGTTCAGTGCTCAGCAAAGGACTTAGTTTCATACCCTTACGCCCTCACCTCAATGAATTTCAGGCTCGGCATGATGCTGAACTCTTCTTCCGCCGTCTTCGTCTCCGGGCTCACTTCTTTGGGCAGGAGTCCTCTCCCCGTTCAATGGATCCTTTTACCCACCTCCAATATTCTCCCTCCACCTGGACCCCTCCCTCTGGATTCGTACCTTCTCTTGATCTTTTCATTGAGAACTGTCGGCGCGACATTAGTCGTCTCAATTTCTCTGCTCCTCTCACCCATTCTAACCTGTCTCTCTCTGAACTTACTGCACTACATTCTCTCAGGTCCAACGCTGACATTGTCATCAAACCTGCTGACAAGGGTGGTGCTGTTGTTGTCTGGCGCACTGACCTCTACCTCGCAGAGGCTGAGTCTCAACTCGCAGACACTTCCTCCTACCTCTCCCTGGACCATGACCCCACCACTGAACATCAAGCCATTGTTTCCAGGACTGTCACTGACTTCATCTCCTCTGGGGATCTTCCTCCCACAGCTTCCAATCTGATAGTCGCCCAACCTCGGATGGCCCGCTTCTATCTCCTACCCAAAATCCACAAACAGAACTGCCCCGGTAGACCGATCGTCTCAGCTTGCTCCTGCCCCACAGAACTCATTTCTCGTTATCTTGACTCCCTTCTCTCTCCCCTTGTCCAGTCCCTTCCCGCCTACATCCGTGATTCCTCTGACACCTCACGTCACATCAACAATTTCCAGTTCCCTGGCCCCAACTGCTTCCTCTTCACCATGAACGTCCAATCCCTCTACACCTCCATCCCCCACCAGGATGGTCTGAGGTCCCTTAGCTTCTTCCTCGAACAGAGGCCCGAACAATCCCCATCCACCACTACTCTCCTCCGTCTGGCTGAACTTGTTCTCACGCTGAACAATTTCTCCTTCAACTCCTCCAAATAAAAGGTGTGGCTATGGGTACCCTCATGGGCCCCAGCTATGCCTGTCTCTTTATGGGTTATGTGGAACATTCCTTGTTCCAGTCCTACTCCGGCCCCCTTCCACAACTCTTTCTCCGGTACATCGATGATTACTTCGGTGCCGCTTCATGCTCTCGTCGGGACTTGGAAAAATTTATTAATTTTGCTTCCAATTTCCACCCCTCCATCATTTTCACGTGGTCCATCTCTGACACTTCCCTTCCCTTCCTTCTCTCTGTCACAATCTCTGGTGATAGACTGTCCACCAATATACATTACAAACCCACCGACTCCCACAGCTACCTCGACTACAGCCTCACACCCCGCTTCCTGTAAGGACTCCATCCCATTCTCTCAGTTCCTTCGCCTCCGTCGCATCTGTTCCGATGATGCCACCTTCAAAAACAGTTCCTCTGACATGTCCTCCTTCTTCCTTAACCGAGGTTTTCCACCCACGGTCGTTGACAGGGCCCTCAACCATGTCCGGCCCATCTCCCGCGCATCCGCCCTCACGCCTTCTCCTCCCTCCCAGAAACATGATAGGGTCCCCCTTGTCCTCACTTATCACCCCACCAGCCTCCGCATTCAAAGGATCATCCTCTGCCATTTCCGCCAACTCCAGCATGATGCCACCACCAAACAAATCTTCCCTTCACCCCCCCTATCGGCATTCCATAGGGATCGCTCCCTCCGGGACACCCTGGTCCACTCCTCCATCACCCCCTACTCCTCAACCCCCTCCTATGGCACCACCCCATGCCCACGCAAAAGATGCAACACCTGCCCCTTCACTTCCTCTCTCTTCACCGTCCAAGGGCCCAAACACTCCTTTCAAGTGAAGCAGCATTTCACTTGCATTTCCCCCAACTTAGTCTACTGCATTCGTTGCTCCCAATGTGGTCTCCTCTACATTGGAGAGACCAAACGTAAACTGGGCAACCTTTTTGCAGAACACTTGCGGTCTGTCTGCAAGAATGACCCAAACCTCCCTGTCGCTTGCCATTTTAACACTCCACCCTGGTCTCTTGCCCACATGTCTGTCCTTGGCTTGCTGCATTGTTCCAGTGAAGCCCAACGCAAACTGGAGGAACAACACCTCATCTTCCGACTAGGCACTTTACAGCCTTCCGGACTGAATATTGAATTCAACAACTTTAAGTCGTGAGCTCCCTCCCCCATCCCCACCCCCTTTCTGTTTCCCCCTTCCTTTTTTTTCCAATAATTTATATAGATTTTTCTTTTCCCACCTATTTCCATTATTTTTAAATATCTTAAAATCTTTTATGCTCTCCCCACCCCCACTAGAGCTATACCTTGAGTGTCCTACCATCCATTCTTAATTAGCACATTCGTTTAGATAATATCACCAACTTTAACACCTATGTGTTCTTTTGTTCTATTGTTGTTGACATCTTTTGATGATCTGCTTCTATCACTGCTTGTTTGTACCTACAACCACACCCCCCCCCACTTCTCTCTCTCTCTCTCTCTCCGCACCCCCCCACACACCTTAAACCAGCTTATATTTCAACTCTTTCTTGGACTCGAGCTCAAGTTCTGTCGAAGGGTCATGAGGACTCGAAACGTCAACTCTTTTCTTCTCCGCCGATGCTGCCAGACCTGCTGAGTTTTTCCAGGTAATTCTGTTTTTGTTTTGGATTTCCAGCATCCGCAGTTTTTTTGTTTTTATCCTCGATGTTCTGTTGCCCGATGGTGATGAGGGCCTTTGTTGCCGACCAGCTGTCACTGTCCTGCAGCTGATGCATAGACCAACCATTTGGTGCCATTACTCTCAATGCTGGTGGCTAAGTCGTGGAGTGTGCATAATACTTCAGCCAGCAAGGCAATGTCATTTGTGAAATCCTGGCTTGTCAATCGGTGGTGTTGCCATAGGATGCCAAAGTATGCACTCACCATTGCCTTCCTCATGATGAAATCGATAACCAAGAAGAAAGTGAATGGGGAGAGTAGGCAACATTGTCGTACTCCTGCGATGGTCTTGAAGGAGTCTGGTGCCCATGCTGGTCTTGATGCAGCAGCTGGACTTACAGTATAAGGCTTTGAAGATGTTAACCTACTGCACTAGGATGCTGTACTGGCTTACAATGTACCAGAGTGACTGCTGATGAATACTACCAAAAGATTTCTTGAAATCCAAGAATTTGTTAACGAGTGGCTTACAATGCTATAAATCTATATTGCCCCTGAGCATCAAGATCTACTTGCTGCATGATCTACCACCTTGCAAATCTGTCTGTTCTTCATGAAGGATACAGTCTAATTCTGCTTTCAATCTATTGAGGAGCACAGTGCTGAAGACCTTGCCAGGTAGTGACAGCAGCACTATGTACCTTCAGTTGTTGCAGTCGCTGAGGTTCCCTTTCTTTGGCAGTTTGATGATTACTTCTTATCTCCTGGGTATCCTCCACAGTCCAGATCTTGTTGAAGTGATCCATGAGCTCTATTTTGATGGTATTCTTGCCATGTTTCAATAGCTCTGCTGGTATCTCGTCGACACCTTGTTGTTCTTCAGGCTCTTTGAACCTCTGATCTGGAAATTTCTCCCAGATTGACATTCAGCTGTTGTGGTGTGGTGTTGTCATCAAACTCAGCTGGGGTTGGGCTGGTTGAGGATATCCTGAAAGTGTTGCATCCACCTTGCCCTCTGCTCCTCATCATCAATAGTGTCTGTCCTGCCATTCTTGCCTTGATTAGTAAGCTGGTGTTGCTTCTTGTACCAGTCAGTTTATGATCTTCCACAGCATCTTGAAGTCATTTTGATTTATTCCATCTTTTCCCTCCCTGCCTTTTAACTCTATTCAGCCTTGTTTGTCTCTCCTGCAGTTCTTCTTCATGGCTTTATACAGTCTTCTGTACTTCTTATTATCTTCCTTTCTATGCTCAATGTTCTTTTCCTGGTCCATCTTGCTCTTCACCAGCTTTCTTTCATCAATCAACTTCCACTTATAGAAACATTTTAAAAACACAATAAATTTTTGGATAACAAGGGGATTAAGGGATAGTGAGAAAGTGCAAGTCGGAGGAGTTGAAATGGAAGAACAGCCATGAGCATTTTTTTTTCATACTATTCATTCATTGGATGTGGACTTTGCTGGCAGGGCCAACATTTATTGCTCATCCCTAGTTGCCTGTGAGATGGTGGTGGTGAATTGCCACCTTGAACCGCTGCAGTCCATTTGTTGTAGGTACATGCACAGTGCTGTTAGGAAGGGAGTTCCAGGATTTTTGACTAGCGACAGTGAAGCAACAGTGATATATTTCCAAGTCAGGATGGTGAGTGACTTGGAAGGCAACATCCAAGTGGTGGTCTACCCATTTATCTGCTGCCCTTGTCCTTCTAGGTGGTAGTGGTTATGGGTTTGGAGTGTGCTGTCGAAGGAGCCTTGATGAATTCCTACAGTGCAACTTGTAGATGGGACACACTGCTGCTACTGTATGTCGGTGGTGGAGGGGGTGAATGTTTTTGGATGAGGTGCCAATCAAGCAGGCTGCTTTGTCCTGGATGGTGTCAAGGATGGGGATATTTGTGGAGCTTCCTTCTCCAGTGAGTTGTTTAATTGTCCACCATCATTCATCGCTGGATGTGGCAGGACTGCAGAGCTTAGATCTGATCCATTGGTTGTGGAATCACTTAACTCTGTCCGTTACCTACTGCTTATGCTGTTTGGCATGCAAGTAGTCCTGAGTTATAGCTTCACCAGGTTGACAACTCATTTTAGGTACTTCTGGTGCTGCTCCTGGCATGCTCTCCTGCACTCTTCATTGAACCAGAAAAGGTTTGACATCTGTAGCTTCTACTTCTTAAGTTTTTATTGTGAGTCTTAGTAATAATTCAATGGTGATTCCTGAGGAATACTCAGTGATATAATATTTCCCTGCTCCCTTCACACACATACACACATACACAAACACACACACACACACACACACACACACACACACACACACACACACACACACACACACACACACAGACACACACACACAGTGGCTTTGTTGGACAGGATGGCCTGACTCTGTGCTATGAATATTTATAAAACTACCCAATACATTTGCTCATATAGTTAACTCAGTTAAAAAAAATTACAAGGAATCAAGATGAAAGACTTCAGCCATGGTTCACAGTACAGGGCAAAATCTTGAAAATAATTTAAAAAAAGCAAGTTAGACCAAAGAAGTAAAGATTAGGTTTCTTGTGATCTAGAAGCTCAGAGGTTCTGATGAGTAAGGAAGAACTGACAGAGTTAAGGAAGGGACATTCTCGAAAAAAATGATTAGGAGGATAAGACTTTGTAATGATTATTTGTTTAATCATCTTAAGGTTTCAGAGATGAAAGAACCAAGGAAGAAACAATGAACAAACACACCTGCATTTAGGTAGCATCTGTGAAATACTCAGATCATCCTAAAGTGCTTCAAAAGCATTACCTAAGGAATATGTCACTGCTGTTATGTAGGTAAACTTAACAGACAACTTGTGTACAGCAAGGCCTTACAAAAAGAAAAAAAAGATCAAAAGTCAATTAATTTGTCTTGCTGTTGTTAAATTAATGTTGGCCAAGCCTCTGTTCTTCTTCTGATAGCATTATGGGATTTCTTACTTTTTCTTTCCCTTTATTCTTTCATGGGATGTGGGCATCACTGGAAAGGCCAGCATTTGTTCCCCATCCTTAATTGTCCTTGAACTGAGTGTTGCTAGGCCATTTCAGAGGGCAGTTAAGAGTCAACCACATTGCTGTGGGTCTGGAGTCACATATAGACTAGACCAGGAAAGAATGGCAGATTTCCTTACCAAAAGAACACTAGTGAACCAGATGGTTCTTATGTCAATCAATGATAGTTTCATGATTACCATCGCTGAGAATATATTTCAGATTTATTAGCTGAATTCAAATTCCACCATCTGCCATGGTGAGATTTGAACCCATGCCCCCAGAGCATTAGATGGGTCTCTGGATTACTAGTCCAGCAAAATTACCATTACCCACTGTCTCCCCCTAAACAAGCAGGGTGGAAATCAGGTTTAATTCTGATCCAACTGTATTACTTCTAGAGGATGAAGCACCCCCTCTGCACTGCATTCAAATGTCAACATCAGTATGCACTAAAATCCTGGAATGTGCTTCGAATGCATCATCTATTGGCTCAGGGTAAGAATTCCAATAACTAATTGACACTTGTATATAGAGTGATGTTTATTCGCCCTTGCTTGGTTCTCTAACATAATATAATAGGCAATTAATGTGCATTGCTGGCCACTTCCATTCATCACATCCTATTGCAACCTATAAGAGGCTCATAGAGCTGAATTGTATCAAAGATTTAGAATGAACAGATTGTGATCTAATTAGACCATATATCATCTGGCATATATCCCTAATTGTCACATGCCATGGAGACACGGCATTGAGTTGGGTTTGGCAATGGCTGAAAAATATGACTTCTGCTCAGAACAGGTGCAGAGTTAGCAGAACATCTCTGCAGACACACTCGTGCCAGAGTGAGCCTGAACCAAATGGAGCCTCATTTACATGATGCTGGCAAGCCACACACACCAAATTGGAGTCACTCTATAGCTTGCTGGTTGTGGAAGGGGCAAAAATTGGTGGGTTCCTACACTGGTCAAACCTAAGGGGGCAACAATGAGCCAGAATGGGTTTTGTATGAGACTAAAAATATAGGGCGGAATTTTATGGACCCTCCCTCCAGAAGGACTTTCTGGTCCGCTGAAGTCAATGGAATTTTGAATGGCATGCTGCATTTCCCGGCCCTGGACCCGCCCCCGTCACAAGGGGGAAGGGGGGCATAAAATTCAGCCAACGAAAACTCCAAATTTCCTGGACCATTCTTTGAGCAGCCCCAAGTGTCCACTGGTTAATCCCCTCTCAACGACCGGTGGAGCCAAGCAGAGTGTACAAGTTGCACTCTTCTTCCATTTACATCTGACCTTTACAGTCAGCATCCTACATCTGCCATAGGGCTCCTACTTGTACCTTTAAGCAGTTTTATTTACAGCTCTTTCAAGACGACAAGAGCTCTCACTTGTTTTGAGGCCCACCTGGCTATCACAGGGAGACTTTGGGCACCAAAATGGCCAAGGAACTTCTGGATTTTAAATTTCAGGCTCCTGACTAACTGGGTGGCTATGAATTGAAATTCACCCCAGCGATTTTTCATCTCTGGGACTAGAATTCAAAATCAGCTCAGATTTAGAGGATGAAAATCTTCCCTGTCTTTGGTTGTGAGGCTGCAGCAGGAAACCAGCTTGAGGAGATTCAGAGATTAAAAACAAAAAAACTGCGGATGCTGGAAATCCAAAACAAAAACAAAAACAGAATTACCTGGAAAAACTCAGCAGGTCTGGCTTGCCAGACCTGCTGAGTTTTTCCAGGTAATTCTGTTTTTGTTTTTGTTGAGGAGATTCAGTCTAGTTCTAATTTGGATGTGGAACAACCTCAGGATATGTTTTGTAAAAAATGGGAAAAGTGTCAAATTGGTGTTGTAGGAGGTTTGTTTTTGAGATTGGATTTGAGGAACAAACCAGACTACATTTGATCTTGCTGCTGTTGCTCAGTTAGTGGCATTTTTACTTCTGAGTCAGACGGTTTTAGGTTTAAGTCCCACTTGAGCACAAAATTCTATGCAGGCGCTCTCTAAGGGAGTTCTGCACTATTGGAGGTGCTGTATTTTAGATGAGGCATTAAAATGAAGCTCTGTCTGCCCTCTTAGGTGAATATAAAAGAACCTGTGGAACTATTTAAAATAAGAGCATGGGCATTAATTCCCAGTGTCCTGGCCAATATTCATCCCTCAGTCAACATTAATCAAAATAGTGGTGGTGTAGTAATAATGTCACTGGACTAGTAATCCAGAGGCCCAGGGTAATGCTCTGCAGAACTGGTATCTAATCCCACCATAGCAGATGGTGGAATTTGAATTCAATAACAATCTGGAATTAAAAGTCTAATGATGACCATGAAAATATTGTAATTGTTGTAAGAACCCATCTGGTTCACTAATGAACTTTAGGGAAGGGAATCTGCCATCTTTACCAGGCCTGGCTGACGTGTGACTACAGACCCACAACAATATGGTTGATTCTTAAAAAACGCCCTCTGAAGAAGGGATGTGCAATAAATGCTGGCCTAGCTAGTGACGCCCAAATCCCATGAATGAATTTTTAAAAAAACAACCAGCATTGGCCTAGGCACCGGCAATGACAATGGCAAACTTAGCCCAGTCA
Source organism: Carcharodon carcharias (assembly GCF_017639515.1). Taxonomy (NCBI): domain Eukaryota; kingdom Metazoa; phylum Chordata; class Chondrichthyes; order Lamniformes; family Lamnidae; genus Carcharodon; species Carcharodon carcharias. The sequence continues at coordinate 31,791,809 of NC_054491.1, read as the reverse complement.
ACCCTGCAAAGTCCTCCTTACTAACATCTGGGGGCTTGTACCAAAATTGGGAGAACTGTCTCATAGACTAGCCAAGCAACAGCCTGACATAATCATGGGCATGGAATCATACCTCACAGCTCATGTCCCAGACACCACCATCACCATCCCTAGATATGTCCTGTCCTGTCCCAGCAGGGCAGACCAAACAGCAGTGGCAGCACAGTGGTATATAGTTGGGAAGGAGTTGCCCTGGGAGTCCTCAACATCAACAACAGAGCCCATGAAGCCTTATGGCATCAGGTCAAACATGGGCAAGGAAACCCCCTGCTGCTTTCATGTGCACTTCCCTGCTAGCTGATGAATCAGTACTCCTACATGTTGAAAACCACTTGGAGGAAGTACTGAGGGTGGCAAGGGCACAGAATATAGACTCAGTGGGAGCTTCAATGTCCATTACCAAGAGTGGCTCTGCAGAACCACTACAGACTGAGCTGGCTGAGTCCTAAATGACATAGCTGCTAGACTGGGTCTGCAGCAGGTGGTGAGGGAACCAAAAAGCGGGTTAAACATACTTCACCTCTTCCTCACCAACCTGCCTGTCGCAGATGCATCAATGATAGATGGTAGGAGTGACCACCGTACAGTCCTTGTGGAGACAAAGTCCCATCTTCACATTGAGGATACTCTCTAACATGTTGTAGGGAATTACCACCATGCTAAATGGGATAGATTTTGAACAGACCTGGGAACTCAAGATTGGGCAGTCATGAGGCGCTATGGAGCATAGTAGAAGCAGAATTGTACTCAATCACAATCTGTAACTTCATGGCTTGGCATATCCCCCACTCTACCATTACCACCAAGTCAGAGAATCAACTCTGGTTCAATGAAGAGTAGAGGAGGACATGCCAGGAGCAGCACTAGGCATACCTAAAAATGAGATGTCAACCTAGTGAAGCTACAACACAGGACTACTTGCATGCCAAGCAGCATAAGCAGCAAGTGATAGACAGAGCTAAACAGTTCCACAACCAATGGATCAGATCTAAGCTCTGCAGTCCTGCATCATCCAGTCATGAATGGTGGTGGACAATTAAACAGCTCACTGGAGGAGGAGATTCCAGAAATATCCCCATCAACAATGATGGGGGCGCTGGGCATATCAGCACAAAAGATAAGACTGAAGCATTTGCGATGATCTTCAGCCAGAAGGGCCTAGTGGATGATCCATCTCAGCCTTTTCCGGAGGTCCCCAGCATCACAGATGCCAGTCTTCAGCCAATTTGATTCACTCCATGTGATGTCAAGAAACAGCTGAAGGCAATGGATACAGCAAAGTCTATGGGCCCTGACAATATTCCAGCAATAGCACTTAAGACTTGTGCTCCAGAAGTTGCTGCGCTCTTAGCCAAGTTATTCCAGTACAGCTACTACACTGGCATCTACCGGCAATGTGGAAAATTGCCCAGGTATGTCATGTACACAAGCAGGACAAATCCAACCAGGCCAATTACTACTCCATCAGTCTACTCTCGATCATCAGTAAAGTAATGGAAGAGGTCATCAACAGTGCTATCAAGGGGCACTTGCTCAGCAATAACCAACTCACTGACGCTCAGTTTGGGGTCTGCCAGGGTCACTAGGCTTCTGACCTCATTACAACCTTGGTTCAAACATGGTCAAAAGAGGCTGAATTCCAGAGGTGAAATGGGAGCGACTGTCCTTGACATCAAGGTGGCATTTGACCGAGTGTGGCATCAAGGAGCCATAGCAACACTGGAGTCAATGGGAATCAGGTAATAAACGCATCACTGGTTGGAGTCTTACCTAGCAAAAGGAAGATGGTTGTAGTTGTTGGAGGTCAATCATCTCAGTTCCAGGACATCACTGCAGGAGTTCTGCAGGATTATATCCTCAGCCCAACAATCTTCAGCTGCTTCATCAATGACCTTCCTTCCATCATAAGGTCAGAAGTGAGAATGTTCACTAATGATTGCACAATATTCAGCATCATTCACAACTCCTCACATACTGAACCAGTCCATGCCCAATGCAACAAGATCTAGACAATTTCCAGGTTTGAGCTGATAATTAACAAGTAACATTCACGTCACAGAAATGCCAGGCCATCCCCAATAAGAAAGTATCTAACCATCAACCCTTGACATTCAATGGCATTGCCATCGCCTACTATCCCCACAATCCCCCACTAGCAAGCCAGAAGTCAGGAGTGTGATGGAATAGTCACCACTTGAGTGCAGCTCCAACAACATTCAAGAAGCTTGACACCATCCAGGACAAAGCAGCCCACTTGATTGGCACCCCATCCACAAACATTCACCCCCTCCACCACCAACGCACAGTAGCAGCAGTGTGTACCATCTGCGAGATGTACTCACCAAGAATCCTTAGACAGCATCTTCCAAACCCGCAACTGCCATCATCTAGGACAAGGGTAGCAGACATAAGGGAGCACCACATCCAGAAGTTCCCCTCCAAGCCACCCACCATCCTAACTTGGAAATATATCGCCGTTCCTTCATTGTCACTAAGTCAAAATGCTGAAACTCCTTCCCTAACAGCGCTGTGGGTGTATCTACACCACAGGGACTGCAGTGGTTCAGGGAGACAGTTCACTACCATCTTCCCAAGGGCAATTTGGGATAGGCAATAAATGCTGGCCTAGCCAATGATGCCCACACCCCATGAATGAATTTAAAAATAGATTATCTGGTCATTATCACATTGCTGTGCACAAATTGCACAACTTGCTGTGTTTCTACATTTGAAAAACTGTAAAAGTGCTTTCAGACATCTGGTGGTTGTTAAAGTTTCTATATAAATGCAAGTTTTTCTTTAATTCTTTGCTGCTGGCTGCCTGAGTATTCTTTGTGCTCTTTGCCTGGCCAATCAAAAGGCCCAATCTGAGCTGGGCACACACAATGATTATTTAATTAGCTAGAGCTAATTTCAGAGGTGGCTGGAAGGTTGTTTTTGCAGGCACAAAAATCACTGTGTTCAAGTCCTCAGGACTCAGAGCTGTGACATACACAAAGCAGAAGAAATAGGAGTGAGAGTAGGCCAATTGGGTCTTTAGGCCTGCTTTGTCAAAACAGAAAACCTATCTTTCAATTTCAATGTCTGATTACTCAAACAATTGAGGTTACGAGCAGACTGTACATAAATTCTAGTGAAGAACTGGAAAATTCACACAAAGCTGACATGCTATTCAAAATTGATTATTTTGATGATGTGTTGTATTTTCCTCAGTGACATTTTGTGACATTTCCTGAACTTGTCAATATTTCTCCTTGCTGTGGACATTTTGTGTTTTAATGTCAATATTGATTGCAACGAGAATACTTTTAGCTATGATGAATTTACATTAGAAGATGCTCCCGGTGAAGTAAAAGAAATGTTTTTCTCTGACATATGTCTATTTAGCAAACATTAATCCAGGGACAATACAAGTTGCCTCAGTGTTGCTGAGTTAGAGTGAAGCTAACAGCTATGTTACCTACTGCTGATTGCTTTTGAAAGGCTCTTGCTGAGAACTGCATTGATGTGGATGACCAATGAAAATCTACTCTGAAAGGTGGCACCTCCAATAAAACAATGTTCCTTAAGTAGATAGCTGAAGTGTCACCCTCAATCAAGTGCTTACAAGCTGGCACATAAAACACCAACTCAGTATTGGACCAATAGCTGTCCATAGATGCAAATGTTTTTTTGGCAGTTTAGTGCAAGAAGATAGAAAATGGTAACAAAGATCTGTAGAATGGAACCGCTGGGTAGAACTTCTGATTGCAAAAGGTTATACTTGAATGCTGAACAAACTCATACTCCATCTCCATGTAGAATACTTTTGTGGAGAACTCCCTGTGTTAATCCATAAGAAACAGGATACAAGCTAATATAGTACAAATGCACTATATGAAGAAGAGCAGCCTCCACTGAGCAACAATTGTTCCTCTACCCATGTCACTAAAGCTGGTTAGCTGACAACACTTGACTGCTTTTGATATCAAGGCATTTGACCAAGCGTGGCATCGAGGTGCCCTAGCAAAATTGAAGTCAATGGGAATCAGGGGGAAAACTTTCCACTGTTTGGGGGCATACCTAGTCCAAAGGATGATGAGTTGTGATTAGTGGAGGCCAATCATCTCAGCCCTGGGACATTGCTGCAGGAGTTCCTCAGGGTAATGCCCCAGACCCAACCAGCTTCAGATCCTTCATCAGTCTCCTTCCCTCCATTGTTAGGTCAGGAATGGGGATGTTAGCTGTTCATTAAACAGTGTGCAGCTCCATTCGCAACCCCTCAGTTAACAAGGAAGCCCATGCCTGCATGAAGCCTGGACAACCTGGTCAACATCCAGGTTTGGGCTGATAAATGGCAAGTAACATTTGCATGGCACAAGTGCCATACAATGACCATCTCCAACAATAGAGAATCAATTTGCCTCCCCTTGATATTCAACAGCATTATCGTTCCTGAATATCCCACTATCAATATACTGGGAGTCACAATTGATCAGAGATTTAACTCGGCCAAGCACATAAATACAGTAGCTGGAAGTGCAAAGTTAGAAGCTGCGTAATTTGCAGAGTGACTGATCCCCTGACTCCCCAGAGCTAATCCTCCTTCTACAAGGCACAAGTCAGGAGTGTGATGGAAAACTCTTCACTTCCCAGGATGAATGCAGCTCCAGTAACATTCAAGAAGTTCAACATCTTCAAGATACACTGCATCAACTCTCCAATTCTTCTTCAACAGCACCTCCTCTACTGCCAGAAGGGCAAAGGCAGCGAGTGCATCGGAACACCATAAGTTCCCCGCCAAGTCACATGCCATCCTGATTTGGAAATATATCACTGTTCTTTCATTGTTGCTGGGTCAATACCCTGGAACAATGCCCTTCACAGCACTTTGGGAATACTTACATCATGCAGTAGTTCAAGAAGGAGGCTCATCAATTATGAATAGGAAATTCTCAATCAACAATGTACTTTGCTATATCTCACAAACTCAAAAATTGCATTGATTTCAGTTTTAACAGTGGTTTTAGCACCAAATGTAAAATCTCAAGACTTACCTTTCCAGAAAATCCAGGAATTCACCAAGTTCCTTCGACAGCAACTTCCGAACTCACAACCATAATCATTTAGAAGGACAAGGGCAACAGATAGATGGGAACACCACCACCTGGAAGTTCCCCTCCAAGTCACTCACCATCCTGACCTGGAAATATATCATTGTTCCTTCACTGTTGCTGGGTCAAAATCCTGGAACTCCCTTCCTAACAGCACTGTGGGTGTACCCACACCACATGGGCTGCAGCAGTTCAAGAAGACAGCTCACCACCACCTTCTCAAGGGCAATTAGGGATGGGCAATAAATGTTGGCTCAGCCAGGGATGCTCACATCCCGTGAATGAATTTTTTAAAAAGTTGTGTAATATTGATATTGATTCCTGACACAATATCACGATCACTTTTCCCTTTGGTAAAATCAAAACAAAGTATCATCATCAACAACTTATATTTATATAGCGCCTTTCATGTAATGAAATGTCCCAAGGCATTTTACAGGAGCATTATAAAACAAAATATGACATCAGGCCATGTAAAGAGGTTTTAGATCATGTAACTAAAAGTCTGGTCAAAGAGGCTTTAAAGAGTGTCTAAAAGGAAAAAAAGCAAGGGAGGGAGACAGAAAGGTGTAGGGAGGATTCCAGAGCTGAGGATCCAGGCAGCTGAAGACCTTGTCACCAATGGAGTGTTGATTAAAACTGAGAATGCACAAGGGGTTAGAATTGGATGACATCTCGGAGGTTGTGGGACTGGGGGAGATTACAGATATAGGAAGGAGTGAAGCAATGGATGGATTGAAAATAAAGATGAGGATTTTAAAATCAAAATGTTGCTTGACTGGAAACCAGTGTAGGTCAGAGGGCACATGGGTGATAGATGATTGGTACAAATCAAGACACGGCCAACAGAATTTTGGATGACATCAAGTTTATAGAGGGTAGAATGTGGGAGAGCAGCCAGGAGAGCATTGAAATAATTAACTCCAGCAGTAACAAAAGCAGGAATGAGGGTTCCTGCAGCAGATAAGCTGAAGCAGGGGTGAAGTTGGGAGATGTAATGGAGGTTGAAATAGGTGCTCTTAGTGATGGTGCAAATATGAGGTCGGAAACTCATCTCAACTCAAGTATGACATCAAGCTTTCAAACAGTCTGGTATAGTCTCAGACAGTTGCCAGGGAGAAAGATGGAGTCAGTAGCTAGGGAATGGATTTTTGAGTGTGACTAAAAATGCCTTCAGTCTCCCTAATATTTAATTAGAGAAAATTTCTGCTTATCCAGTACTAGACACTGGAGAAGCTATCCGATAATTTAGCAACAGTCGAGGAGTCGGGAGAGAAGTGGGGATGAGGTAGAGCTGGTTTTCAATAGCTTACATGGGAAAGCTAATGCTATGCTTTTGGATGATGTTGCTGAGGGGACAGCATTTAGATGAGAAACAGGTGGGGGCCAAGGTTAGATCCTTGAGGGAACTAAAGTGACAAGAATTGTTAGAGATTGTGTGCAAACTTTGAATTCTGCCAGCTTGGCTTTGTTGCTGGCATTGCTCCCTCAGATCCTAAATTCTGGATTTTGGGAATGAGAAATTATAGTTATAAGGAGAGGCATGAGACACTATTTCAACTACGTAAAGGAGGCTAAGATGAGATTTAATGGAGGCTTTTAAAATTATGAAAAGGATTGTTAGCTTGAACACAGAAAGACTGTTTCCTTTGCTTAATTAGCCAGCGATGAAAGACCATCAATAAAGAATTATCACCAAGTGATTCAGGAGAGACCTTAGGAGGAATTTCTTTCTGTAGAGATCTATCTGGGCAAGGGATCTTTTGCCACAGGGAATAGATGAAGCAGATACCATTGTACCTTTATATCAGGGGAGACTCAAGGTTTGTTTGTTGGGTCCAGAGGATAAAAATGGCTTTCCTTTCTCTGGGCTTTTTCTGACCCCAGTTTTCTCACACAGGTCTCAGCTTAAAAATTGCAGTTGGGCCTCAGTGATGCCATTAGAGCCCAACCTCCATATGTCAATATGGACATGGCTGCCTTTCTGCAAGTCACCAATTTGTCTGCTCAAACAAGCAGATTTCAAGCAGCAGGATCAGAAGTCACTGCAACCATTTTGCCTGCCAGCCCAATTGTGCCCCTATAGGTTCCAACAGTTATGCTAAAATATCCTTTGCATCAATCATGTTCATTAAAGTTCCCCCTATTTCTGCTAGCTAGTGATACCTTACACTTATGCTGAATAGTTTTCTTTTGGTTGCTGCATGTTTGGTATCTACAGAAATGCTGAAAGTGCAATAGGATTACCATTGATATGGCTTTCAGCAAACCATTTCCCCCAGTGAATGAAAATGGTTAATAACCAACTCAAGATTACGGTTCAGATGTGGCATTATTGAGCGTAATGAAGGGCAACATTTTTCAGCATTATGCAGGAGTACAAGGATGGAAAGTGAATAGATTCTGGAGGTTCAGCAAACCCCTGAATCAACAATGGTCTGAATTCTAAAACACAGTAGTTGCAGTTATAAATTGGATTTACTATGCCTTAAATAATTTCCATTGACCCACCCAACTCTCCTGGTTGGTAAATTGCATTTAAAGTTATACTAATTTTGTTACGACATTGTGAAACTTTTCAGCTGCAAACTCTAAGTAGTCCATGCTCTAGAGAATTACAAATAAAAACAGAAGATGCTGGAAACATTCAGCAGGTCTGCCAACATCTGCGGAGGGAGAATCACAGTCAACAGGTTGATGACCTATTGACAGAACTTATATGAGGACCGTTCCCAGCATGTTCTGCTTTTATTTCAAATTTCTGGCCTCTGCAATATTTTGCTTTTGTTCCAGAGAACTATTTCAGCTACAGTAGAGAAGTTTCCAAATCAATCACCTAACCACAATTAAACTGGTTTTGCAGAACTTAGATTGTTGCTAATTTAAGAATTCGTTGAAACCAACTGAACCTCCTTGACATACCGACTCATTCTCCTGTCACTCGTGTGATGACATTTCTAAATTTTACCCTTCATTAAACCCATTAATGCCATGTCAAATCTGAAGTTAAATACTTTTCAGAATATTACCTATTGTTAATAACCAGGGGCGAAGGAGCTCAGTCATGTGGAGAGATTGGAGAAGCTGGAGTTCTTCTCCTTAAAGCAGTGAAGTAAGATGAGATTTTTTTTTTAATCATGAATGTTTTTTTTAATAGAGTGCATAAGTAGAACTTTTGAGTGGCAGGAAGCTCAATAACCAGCAGGTACAGATTTAAGGTGATTGGCAAAAGAACCAGAGATGACATGAGGAAACAATTCTTTACACAGCAGACTGGTTGATCTGGAATGTGTTATGTAGTTTGTAAAGATGAGTTATTTAAAATTCCCAGAGGGAAACTTTAAACAACTGTCATAAACTATAATTTTAAGTGTTATGTTTGAGTTGCGACTCTAAATTCAGGAATTAGACCACCAGTTCTCGAGGTTTTACATTAAACTAAATGAAACATTTTATTAATTTACACAGGTTAAAATATATTTACTCATGACTTCAAATTACTACAATCATAACTTTGAACAAATTCCCAAACTAATCTCCATTAAGGCAACAGTAACTCATAGACTTAACCAAACACCAGGCAAAACATTTTCACCTTACAAATTCAAAATGAGGCTCTTTTCACTTTGGTTCCTGTGGCAACAGTTGGAGGCTTACAGCAGCCTTTTGATCTCACATTGCCTCTGTCCTCCATACACAAAATTGTTGATGTTTTACCTACTACTGCCTATTGAATGTAAATTCTCATTGAATCACCAGCCTCTTCTAAACCTTCCTAACAATAAAACCTCTTCCACAGTACCAATTTTATTAGTAATATAAACATATTGCTTGGTATCTGCTAGCTAGGTGGTAATTTTCACCCCAATTCTTGAATGCTCTATTCAGAAAATGCAAATACATGCTATCTCTCATACATATCAAAGCTTGTACACATCAGAGCACCCAGACTAGCTGTCTTTAATCCAATTAAGACACACCCACAGACTAAACCTCTATTTTAAAAGAAAAATATTTTGCAATAATATTATATACATTAATAGCTTCATGACAAATGCATTATCTGAAAGGATAATAGAAACTGATTCAATAGCAACATTCAAAAGAGAATTTAATGAAGACCTGAGGAAAGAGGAGAGGAGTGTGATTAATTCAATAACTCTACCAATGATCCGGCACAGTCATGATGGTTTGAATGGCCTTCTCTTGTGTTTTATCAATCTATAATCCTACTGTTCTATGAATAACCAGTGACAATAACAAAGTAATCAGAACCATGATGTTTTGTCACTATTTATTCATCTCTTTTTGAAGGGTAGTTATTCTAAGTGAACATTCTATGCTGATGTTAGGCAGTGGCAATCCTTGCAAGCAAACCTACTGTTCAGAGATATTTCACAGAATTGTTACGGTGTAGAAGGAGGCCATTTGGCCCATCATGTCTGCACTTGCTCTCTGAATGAGCAACTCATTGAGTGCCATTCCCCGCTTGCTCCCCATCACCCTGTACATTCTTCCTTTTCAGATACTATTGTTACTACTTTGCTGCTATTTTTTCTTTTGCTAGTGGGCTACAGTACTACAGACACTGGGGGTCCCCCAAGGATCATTACCAATGGTTGCCCTTATTTATATTAAAGTGAATGTTATTAGGCCACCCACCTGCAGGATTCATTATACTCAAGCCTGCAATTTTCATCACACCATTTCCAGCTGTTACCAGATAATGCTTAAGAGCAGGAACATTGGATAATGTTACCTTTTGTGATCCAGTTGCATTGAGGCTAATCATAGCACTCCTACTAACTGCCTAACTGTAAGCAGTTAGCTCAGGGGATACACTTGGAAGCACTCAGCTACTCATTGTACAAACCTACAGAACTATCAGGAGAATGGGCTTTCAACAGCCGATCTCGCCCAGCAGAAACACATTTTCTTGCAAGTTATTGCCATGAAATGTGTTATTTCCCCACAGATATGAAAAATATGAATTGTTGATTAGTTTCCATTCTACCTCCTAGTGTTTCGTTATCAGTCTCACACTGCATATCCCTAATAGTTCTGAAAATCATGTCAGGTCAATTGGCTAAGCTGATTGGCTGCATGTTGCTAAGGGTCCTGTAAGCAACCTTTTCCTTTCTACTAATAAAGTACATTGGCCTCGGGCTGATAAGGGTGACTGGAGACACACGCTTCTCATTTTCTGCTCAACTTCCTCACTGAACAATCCTTGCCTGAATCCTGGCAAAATTGATATTCCACCCTGTCGACACTTATTCACATAGTTTTCACACCCTGACTGTAAGCTTACAACTTTTCCGGTCTTTTCAGAAAGACTACACTGGCCCATTGGAGGAGATTGCTTGAGAAGTGAGGAAGCCAGAAAACATCATCTCCCATCACTGCAACAAAGAAGAAATCATTGAAAGAAGATCAATTAAGAATGAGCAAAGTGAATAAAGGACTGAGAGGAGTGAGGTAAAAGATTGCAAATGGGGTAGAAAATTCAAAGGCCTATTGTAGAGGCTGGTGATTTAAAGCATAAAGAATTGTCCATAGGGAGTGACTGAATGTGAAAATCACCCGTGGAAGACTGATCTAAAAAAATATTTATATCATGCCCCTTATGACCTCAAGCTAACGCAAGACCCTTGAGTAAGAACACAAGAAATAGGAGCAGGAGTAGGCCATTTGGCCCCTCAAGCCTGCTCCACCATTCAATGACATCATGGCTGACTTAGCTGTGGCCTTAACACCACTTTCCTGACTGTCCACATAACCCCTGGCTCCCTTTCCAATGAAAAATCTGTCTAACTCAGCCTTCAACATATTCAATGACCCAGCCTCCTTTGGAAGAGAATTCTACTTTTAAAAATTCTTTTGTAGGATATAGGCATCACTGGCAAGGTCAGCATTTGTTTCCCATCCCTGACTGCCCTTGAACTGAGTGGCTTGTGAGGCCATTTCAGAGGGCAGTTAAGGGCCAACCACACTGCTGTGGGTTTGGAGTTAGTGGGTTTGTAGGTCAGGCCAGGTAAGGATGGCAGATTTCCTTCCTAAATGACCATTTGGCCCATCATGTCTGCATCAGCTCTCCAACTGAGCAACTCATCTAGTGCCATTCCCCATCACCCTGCACATTCTTCCTTTTCAGATACTATTGTTGTTAATTTGCTGCTTCTAACTGGTTTACAGTACTATAGTTACTGGGGGCCCCCAGGGTCATTACCAAAGTTTGCCTTTACTTATATTAAAGTGATTGTTAGTAGGTTACCCACCTGCAGGATTCATTATACCCAAGCCTGCAACCTTTGTGACAACCATTTCTAGTCGTGACCAAATGATGCTCAAGAGCAGGAATATTGGATAATGTTGTATTTTATGATCCAGAAGCACTGAGGCTAATCGTAGCAGTCCTACTAACTCCCTAACTGCAAGCACATTAGTGAACCAGATGGGTTTTTACAGTAATCAGTGATAGTTGTCAAGGTCACTATTACTGAGACCAGATTTATATTCTACATCTATTAATAAAGTTTAAATTCTACCAGCTACCATGGTGGGATTTGAACCCATGTCCCCATAGCATTGATCTGGTCCTCTGTATTACTAGTCTAGCAACATTGTCAGGCAGTCAGCAGCACCTAGAGGAGAGTGCAAGAGGAGGACCCTGGGACAGGCAGTCAGCAGCACCTAGAGGAGAGTGTGAGAGGAGGACCCTGGGACAGGACAATCAGCAGTACCTAGAGGAGAGTGTGAGAGGAGGACCTGTTTCTACCTGTCAGAGCCGAAGTGTGATGTCAAAGGAAAACACGTAGTGATTGGTGGACATCTCTTTCATGTCTCTTTTGATTAGCTAAGTGGTTTAAATCAGGAGGCATTATTACAGCTTAAGAGTACAGTTAATAAATTCACTTTTAAAATATTTAACATCCAAATTAATTAATTAAATGGAGTAGTGATGGCTGGGCAGGAGATGTGTTGCAGCTGTAGTATGTGGATGCTGGTGGACATCAGTGCAATCCACGGTGACCACATTTGCAGCAAGTGTTGGCTACTCCAGGAACTTTGGCTCAGGGTTGATGAGCTGGAGTCTGAGCTGCAGACACTGCAACACATCAGGGAGGGGGAGAGTTACTGTGTTTCAGGAGACAGTCACACCCCTTAGTTGAATTACATCAAATTTGGACTGTGGTCAGGGACAGGAGGGTATGACTGTGAGTAAGGCAGGTATGGGGATCCAAAATTTAGCTTTGAAGGAGCCTCAGCCAGTGACCTTGTCAAATAGGTATGAGGTTCTTGCTCCCAGTGTGAGGGCACTGACTGCAGGAAGGATGAGTGAACTGACCACAACACCATGGTACAGAGCACCATTCAAGTGGGAGGAGAAAAAAAATGCAGTAGTAATAGGGGATAGCATAGTTAGGAGAATAGATACTGTTCTCTGCAGCAAAGACAGAGTCCTGAAGGTTGTGTTGCCTACCTGGTGCCAAAGTCAAGGACATCTCTTCTGGGCTGGAGAATAACTTGGAGTTGGAGGGGAAGGATCCAGCTGTCATGGTCCACATAGGTACCAACGACATAGGTAGGACTAGGAAAGAGGTTCTGCTGAGGGACTACGGGCAGCTCGGGGCTAAATTAAAAAGCAGGACCACTAAGGTAATAATCTCTGTACTACTACCTGAACTACTTGCAAATTGGCATGAGGTAAATAAGATTAGAGAGGTAATTGCATGCCCCAAAGATTGGTGTGGGATAAATGGGTTCTGCTTCATGGGGCACTGACACCAGTACTGAGGAGGGAGAGAGCAGTTCCATTGGGACAGGCCTAATTTGAACCATGCTGGGACCAGTCTTCTCGTGAATCATATAACTAGAGTTATAGATAGGACTTTGAACTAATTTGTGACGGGGTAGTAGGGAGGGTTCAATGAATGGAACTTTAAAAAATCAAAAAGAAACGAGAGAGAAGAGGTGCAGGGTATTGAAGAGGCGAGCGATAATCAAAGTGTGACAGGAAGATGCAGAAAATATAGGCAGAGGAGGGCAGCAGAAATTAGAACTAGAATGAGTAATAATGGTAAAGTGTTAAATCTTAAGGCTATTTATCTGAGTGCACGCAGCATTTGTAACAAGATAGATGAGCTGACGGCACAAATAGAAATAAATGAATAGACTTGATAGCTATTACAGGGGCTTGGTTGCACGGTGACCAAGACTGGGAACTCAATATTCAAGGGTATCCAACATTTTGGAAAAATAGGCAAAAAGCAAAAGGAGGTGGGGTAGCTTTGTTAATAAAGGAAGATATCAGTGTGGTGGTGAGTAGTGATATAGGTGCCATAGGTCATGATGTGGAATCAGGCAACGTCTGCGGAGAAAGAAAAACATTTGAAGTTACATATTAAGAGACATGAGGTAAAACGTAATGGAGTTTGGTCACAGATTAGCCATGATCTCACTGAATGGTGGAACAGACTGGAGGAGCTAAATAGTCTACTCCTGTTCCTATGGTTGATGTTCTTTCAGCAGAACCTGAAAAAGTCAGAGATCTAAAACCTTTCTGGCAAGTGTCTAATTTGGCTCAGCTGATCCATTGGGCCTGTCCCACACAGCAAAGCATCATGACCACCCCCCCTACTATCAGCCACTTGCAGTATGTTAGCCTGGTGTTTACACCTCCTGAGTGTAACCATTAGGTCTTGTTGAAGCCCGTGTTCAAGACTGGAACTGTGCAAAGTTTCCTATTACTGTCGTAAATATCAAAATGTAACAACAGAGTGTCAGAACTAGTCGAATTCAGCAGTAATTCTTAATGGCAGCAGAATGAAATTCTATCAATGTTTAGATAGAAATATAAGAAATAGGAGCAGAAGTAGACCATTCTTCCCTTCAAACCTGCTACACCATTTAATTCGATCAAGGCTGATTTTCAGCCTCAACTCCACTTATCTGCTTGCTCCCCATATCCTCTAATTGCCTGAGAGGCTAAAAATCTGTCTATCTAAGTCTTAAATATATTCAATGATTTACTCAGTCTCTCACCAAAGGGCAACACTCTCAACTCAGGAACCAACCTAGTGAAAATTTGCTGTACTACCTCCAATGCGAGTATATCCTTCCTTAGTTACGGAGACTATAACTGTGCACAGTAGTCCAGGTGTGGTCTCACCAAACCCCTAGACAATTGTGGAAAGACTTCCTTATTCTTTTACTCCAATGCAAGAAACACCAACATGCTATTTGCCTTTTAATTGCTTGCTTTACCTGCATGCTGACTTTATTTTCCTTGTATGAGTAATCCAAGCCTCTCTGAACCTCAACATTTACAAGTTTTACACCTTGTAAATATATTTGACTTTTCTTTTCTTACGACTTCACACTTCCCCACATAATACTCCACCTGCCACCTTGTTGCTCACTCATTTAACTTGTCTATGTTTCTTTTCAGCCTCTTTGTGGCCTCTTCATAGCTTGCATTCCCCACCCACCCCCCACTCTATTTATATTGTCAGTGAACTTATATCTATTACTTTCTCTATCTCCATCTAAGTCATTAATATAGATTGTAAAAACCTGGGTATCCAGCATTGATCCTTGTGGCAGTCCACTTGTCACAGTCTGCCAACTCAAGCATTTTCTGTTTATCCCTACTCTTTGCTTCCTGTCAGTTAATCAATCCTCTATCCGTGCTAATATGTTATTCCCAGCTCCATGAGCTCTTATTGTACTTATTAATCTTTTGTCTGGCCCCTTATTGAAAGGCTTTTGAAAATCCAACATCCATATTCCCTTTTAGCTGCATTACTAGTTATATCCTCAAAAAATTCCAATAAATTTGTCAAACACAATCTCTGATCATACAATGATTTTCTAAGTACATTGTCAAGATGTCCTTGATATCAAAATTCTTGCCTGATTAGATGTGTTTTCGTACGTGTGATGGGGCGCAGCTGAAAAATATAAATAACTCCTGAAATCAAATCCATTCCGTAGGCTCAAACAGGAGTTTTGAATTTGTTTTGTTTTGTTATCAACTGGTTATGTTTGTTTTATCTCATCTTTTATTTATAACGCTTCACCAAATTTGTGCTGGTTCATTTTGTCTTTAATAAATAATAAGTCTGCTTTAATTTCAGCAATCTGGAACCCAGATTACACACGTCCTACCAATCATTTGACAATACAAGGAAGAGAGGGTGAAACTTGCACATTAACCGATCTCCTCCATTGTATTCTGTTTTCAACCTGGAGTCGTGTTGAAAAGAGTGCTGTGCCATACTAACAAAGAACGTACTAACACAAACTGTTGAAATTCCTTGTCTGCAATACAAATGCATTTTCATCTTCTTGCATTTTAAATAAACAGGTTAATGCCTTGTTCAGAACAAGACACAAAAGAACTTTAAACAAACTTTTGACCCTTTTGCCACTAATATTACAGAGGAAAATTCAAAGTCTTATTCAGGATGTGGAATGAGTAATTGAAGAACATGTTAACATTAATATTAATTGCACACTCTGTTATACATAAACTGAACAGCCAAATGCAGAATGTGAATATTCTTAACCTTTAAATGTAAGCAGCAATGTTTGATTGACAGGATTACATATTTCAAAGTATGTTTCTATAAGCCTTTTAGCTTTTCATGAGATACTATAACAGCAGTAAATCTAACCATTAAAGCAAGGCAACTCTGCTTTCACACTGTGCCTCCAAACTAAGAACTTCCAGGCTCTCCACCTCAGTTACTTCTCCCAGATAAATTACATGGTAACGGGCAGAATTTTCCCAGCCCGCTGGAGGCAGGCTCAATATGTGGCGTTTGCAGAAAATATGGCATGACCTGCTTCATGAAGGCAGATCATGATCGTCCGCTGAGCCCATCAACAGTGGGCTGATTTCCCCGCCTTCGGTCGGCGGGGAGCTAATTGTAATACATTAGCATATAATTAAAAGGATGTCCTGCCAAGCTCTTAGATCCCTGCCGTATCGTCCGTCCATGTTGGTGGGAAAGCAAGTCGACCTGTTTCACTACAGCACGCAGGCGACGTGCACTTGGTGGCCTTCACTTTGGGGGAAATGAGGTGAATGAGCAGCAACATTCTCCGCAGCTCAGCTGCTGGTGCCACTCTGTGGTGCCTGCCCACTACATTCTGCTCTCACACTGGCTAGGCAAGGCAGGCAGGCTCGGGAGCCCCTCATAGCTGCTAGATTTGTGGACGATGATGATGACATGCAGTGAGGTGTCCCCATAGATCCTCACATCACAGTTGTGAACATTTGACTCCAGTCTGGCTTATGGCAGTGTCAATACTCTCTGTGAGAATACTCCTGTCATGGAGATGCAGTGGAGGCCCTAATAGTTGCTCGATCGCAGGAGGATGCTGACAACATGCAGTGAGGATACTGCACAGATTTTTATATAGCCTCTGAGAATGCCTGACTTCTGTCTGGCCAAAGGCAGCTCGCTTGCACTCCATGATCAGGGCCATCTCAGAGGTGCAGCCATGAAACTTTAGACACATCTGATGCTGTGTCTGCCTTCAGCACCTCAGCCCTTCAGGAGCTGGTGCACAGCATCACTGGTCACAGATGCTGATGTGATGGGGGCCAGCTCCACCTTAAAGGTGCTGAGAGCACACTGAGAGAATGAGAGATCTCTGTGGTGCCTGCCCACTACATTCTGGGAGCAATGACCAGCACCGCCAAGGTGCAGGCATCAGGAATGTTTCCAGGGAGTTTGAGGCTGGACCATCACTGTGGTCTGAAAGCTGCACAGAGCACAGGGAGGAGACCCTGGACTGAGACACCTGCCCTTTATCTTGTGCAGAAAGGTTTCACACCTGAGTAGCATGAACAAGGACAAGGAGCCACAGGCAACATAACATTCTTAGAGATAAAAACAAAAAAACTGCGGATGCTGGAAATCCAAAACAAAAACAGAATTACCTGGAAAAACTCAGCAGGTCTGGCAGCATCGGCGGAGAAGAAAAGAGTTGACGTTTCGAGTCCTCATGACCCTTCGACAGAACTTGAGTTCGAGTCCAGGAAAGAGCTGAAATATAAGCTGGTTTAAGGACTTTAAACCAGCTTATATTTCAGCTCTTTCCTGGACTCGAACTCAAGTTCTGTCGAAGGGTCATGAGGACTCGAAACGTCAACTCTTTTCTTCTCCGCCGATGCTGCCAGACCTGCTGAGTTTTTCCAGGTAATTCTGTTTTTGTATAACATTCTTAGATGTTTATTGACAACAGTGAACAGTACGCACGAGTGATCAACACATGTGACCAGGCTCTGTAACTACTTTTACCTAATTTTCCTAACCCTCCGCTATGTCTTGGTGCTTCTTGGACATCGACAGCAGAGGTGGAGGCAGCCTGCTGACTGTGATGCCCTGTCCGTGATGACTTTGGCAGACATCTTCTGGAGGGCCGAGACTTGGAGGGCCCTGGACTGCTTTCAGGGTCCTGCTGTGCGGCAGTGGCACCCTCCTCAGCCTGTGAAGCTGGAGCTGTGGAGGTGACAGGAAGAGGGGGTTCGGACGGGCCGGTCACTGCCAGAGTCATCTGGGTGGTTGGGCCCCGGAGTGTGCACCTGCTGATCCTCCTCCCTATGGGTGCTCAGGGCCCCTGGCTGACTCCATGAGCTGAAGGGGTAGCTGGAGTGAGATCAAGTTGCCCAGCACTCCTCTCATGTACACACTGTTGGAGGCCAACTATGACATCAGTGATACAGTTAAGCCTGCGCAGCAGTGCAGGAGTGCCATCTTGGACCAAGGTCTCCATGGTGGCCGCCATCCTGCCAGTGTTGACCTCAGTGCATTGCAATGCCGGTGCTATCACCTCAGCCTGAAGATGGACAGACTCCTCCATCATGTCTTGCAATCTGATGAGTGCAGTGGACATCCCTTCCCGACATTCCTGAGCTTGCCTTTGCAGTTCCAGTAACTGTGACATGGCCAAGTTCAGAGGCTCGATATTTGACTCGGACTCAGCAATGTTCTGGCCTTCAGCATCCTTCATATGCCAGGGACCTAGGAAGTCTCTGCCTCTGCTTGCTGTGGATCAGAATGTGTGACGCGCTCACCAGATTGTGATCCCGAGGCTACTCTAAAGCTAGAGCCCACCGAGGTGTGTATCCCTGCGCTGGTGGAGGGTGTAGGTGAGCGCTGTGATGGGACTTCAGGGAGGGTGCCTTCAGATTCTTCTTCAGAGGTTTCTTCGGAGCTTGATTGGAGGCCCTGGGTCATGGACTCTCGCCTGTTTGGCAGATGTGCCTGTAAAAGCGAGGGGAGATAATTAGTGCATGGCAGTGGCCTGTGAAAGAGGACACGTCACTCATGGCATGGTTGTCTCATGGATGTTGCACTGCTGGATCCTCACTTGGTAGAGCAGCGCTGATCTCACCGTCAGCACAGGGCTGGTACCCGTCATCGCTGGCCAGCTGAATGGCTCTGCTTTCGAATAGTGTCAGAACTTTGATCTCTGGCATCCCTCTACTTGTCTGCAACCATTCCCTCATGTTGTAAGCCAGTTTGTCCTGCACTGATAGAGGTGGGGAGCTTGTATCAGGATGCCTGCCGGGCCAGATTATGAGTATGCCTGGCCCATGTGGGTGGTGAGTGGTACCATGGTCGGGACGAGGACAGTGATGGTGTGTGTGAAAGAGTGAATTGTGATGTCCCTTGCACTGGCAATGAGCGAGAACCCTGAGGATGTGTGATGTGTTTGTGAGTGTTTGAGTTGGGAGTGATGAAAAGAGTGACTTACTCTGGCGGAACTGAGGAGATCATTCATCCTTTTGCAGCACTGGGTGACTGTCCTCCTCTGCAGAGCTGACCACCACCGCCACTGCCTCCCAAGCCAGGTTGGTGACTTTGCTACCCATCCTGCAGCCAGAGCGGGGTTACAGCACATCTTGGTGGGCCTCCACGGCATCCAGCAGTCGCTCGAGGGATCCGTCATTGAAGCAGGGTGTTTGCAGTCTTTTTTTTTTTACTGGCTATGTGTCCCAGGCAGCAGTGGTGAGCTGGTGGCAATGAGCACTTTGCTGGCAGCTGTCTTTGAAAGATGGTGGCTGGCACGATGCAACAGTGGGGTGATGGCGGATGGGTGAATGAGAGCCCGCTCGCCATGGAAACGGCGTATTTTGCAGGAGTGAATAAATAATGAGGTGGGCTCGGGATGATACGGTGTGAAAACCTGCTATTTTTATCACTGGTAGGGATCCATTTTACCCACCCACTACCGCACTTAGTGCAAATCTGGGGAAATTCCACCCAATGTCAACCTTCACCATTTGAAAAAAACGACAGAGAAACACCGTAACTGTACCACATGGGACTTAGTGGGTCAAGAATTTTTCAAGGGCGATTAGGAATGGGCAATAAATACTGGCCTTTATGGTGCTGACCATGTTCCATGAACAAATTTAAAAAATGAAAGTTAAGATTAATCAATTTCTTCACCTGTCCCATTGCCTTGCTCCCTCTTCTTCTTTGGGTTTTACTTGTGCTCTTTGTCATCTTAGCTATGCACATTCTTTTCATTATCTCTCTTTTTCAATGAACAGTGATTTCTCCTCATGTCCTGGCTGACATTCATCCCTCAACCAACACCACTAAAAACAAATTAATCAGTCATTCATTTGATGGTTATTTGTGAGTCATCACTCTTCTGAACTCTGGCTGCCATGGTTACATAGGAATTGCTAGATGAAGAAAGGCCAAGCTTGCCTTCTATAAGCCTGGTAGTCACATATTTTGATAATGGAGTTGTTGACTCATCATTGGGGTCAAACCCTATCAATTAGTCTAGAATAAACATTCAAACAGGTCCAGAAATGACATGAAGAAAATGCCAGTTTTGGGGAATGATAGATCCAAAGTCACCTGTAAACTTACAACATGCCATGTCTCAAATTACAAATGTACTGCGTCCTAATGATATTATTTTCTGGAAGGAATCTACCTAATTTGAGTTTAAATGAATCAAACTAGAATAATTTATCAACAGCGCTGATTATTTTTCAAAAAATAATTCTATGATTTGGAAGTGGTTTAGATGTTCTGAGATGTGAAAGGCACAATATAAATTCAAATCATCCACATCTTCCTTATCACCAAGATGATCTTTTATGCCATTGAACAGATCTCTCTCTTTTCTATAAAGCAATGCTTAGGTAACTCTACCGATTAACCTCTTTATTTGGATGAGGCAGAATCGTCTGTGCCCGTTTGCACCTGGTATCATAGCAGGCGGGTGCTGGAAATATCGGGAGATTGTAAAAATCAGTTTCTCGTCATTATAAAACTAGTTTGCAATCTTCTGCTCCACCCATCAATGGCAGGCCGCGTTTCTCGCTGCCACACATCAGGAACCTAATTTCAATACTTTAGCATCTCCTTATAAGCCCTTCTTGCCGGAAGAATCCCCACACTAGATCGTGAGCTTGCATTGATGTGATTGCACACCGCCATGTTTCACAACTGTACATAAGTAAAGTGCACCTGGTGAGCTGCTTCTCTTGGGATTTTGAGGTTTGTTTGTCTACCTTGCTTTAGGCAGTATTCTCAGTCATCAGCTCCAGGCTTCGCAGGCAGCACTACATCACTTTTAGGGGGCTCACTGGCAGGTCTCTACTTACCAAATCAGCCGTAAGGCGGAGGGGGCTTTTCAATGGATTCAGGGCTAGGGCTTGCTTGAGGAAGGGGAAGAAGTCACCTCAGGCAAGGGAAGAGGCTGCAGGGTGAGGGCTATCCTGGGGAAGGAGGGAATCCCAGTGTGTGTGTTGGGGCACATGTTCATCTGTGCAAATGGATTGAAGGTGGTGAGGGCTGAGGAGGCAGTCTCCAGAGGATGGGGCCGGATGGAGGTGTGAGGGTGTGTGTGAGAGAGTGAATGGTGATACCCCTTGAGCTGACAGTGAGTGAGATGCCAGTGAATGTGTGATGGCCTTGTGAGTGTGTGAGTTTAGAGTGATGAGATGGTTGCCTTACCCTGGCAGTACGGATGAGATCATTCATCTTCTTTCTGCCCTGGATAGCCAGACTCCTCTGTGGAGCGCTGGCACTGACCAAGCTGGAGTTGTGAGATTGCTGGACCTCCAGCGGCCAGAGCAGGGGTGGAGGACATCTCGGTGAGCCTCCAAAAGGCGTTTAGTGATGGGTCACTGAACTCTTCTTGGTTTTCAGGGCCATGTTTTCACTGGAACAGTTCTGGTCTGCAAGCATTGAGAACTGTGTGCGTGACTGCAGTTTAAATATGGCACGCATAGTGAGGATACGATGAGGTAAGGCATCGCGGGTGATTCAAAGGCTGCCTGCCAGTGAGATGGTGTATTTCCTGTGGCTGCATAATTAATGAGGCAAGAAGCGGACAATATGGTGCCAAATCCCGCCATTGAGGCTGGTGAGTGAAAAGTCATTTTCCATGGCTGCTACAGCACTTAGTGCAATTCAGGAACAATTCTGCCCATTGTCTCCACACTTTTATATTTTTCTCTATTCTATTTTATGGTGTACCTTTATTATCCATCATTTTTCATCCACAGGAAGTGTCTCACACCTGAAACTTTAACCCTTTTGTTATGGAAAAGGATTAGGAGAGAACTGAATCTCATATACCCTTTCCCTTACTCTCCCCAATCAGAGTGTTTTTGGAGAGGAAGTTGTGTGTGTTTCTTAGCCGCTTGGATGTATGGTCCATTTAAATAACAGCAGCAAGCTTTTGTGGGTTTAAATAAAGAGGATTATTTATTCATGCATTAACCCTGAAAGCCAAAACACTATATCACTCAAGCACATATATACATACAAACACACACACACACACACACACACACGCACATACACACACACACACACACACACACATACATACATACACACACACATGAAAGATATGGGTCTGAATTTTTCGCTCGTTGGGCGTGCGTGATCGGCAGGCCTGGGAGCTGTCAGGAAACAGGCACCTGACAGCGATCAGCCCCCAACCGTGATTTCACACTGGCTGGCCAATTAATGCTGAAAAGCTCAGCGCTGCCGGGGTGAGGACGAGAAGAGGGAGAGCGACACGGGCACGGGTGAGCGATTCAAGAAAGCTCTCTGCAAGCAGACAGCCTCAGGGAGCTGCTGACCTTCAAATATTAAAATAAAACACAAAAAAGCTGCAAAATATATCCAGGCAGCACAATCAAACACCTGAAAGCCTACCTCATAAAAATGCTGTCCTTGGATTTTTCATTATTTTATTTCCTGATGGAGATTTCATCCCACCATTGCATGAGGTTTCATCAAAAATGCAAAGGCTGCCTGGCCGATTTACTCGCCTGCCAACCATAAGGTTGGACGGGCCATGAAAAATCACACTCAATTGTGCCGTTAATGGGCTTAATTGCCCACTTAATTGTCGGCAGGTGTGCTTCCAACTGCTGGGCACATCTGCTGAGCGAAATGTCATGTGAGTGCGCAATGATGTTGGGTTGCTAGCCCAATGCCATCACGTGCAATTTTACATCTGATCAGGTTGGGTGCACATCCACCCGTGGAATGTAATATTCTGCCCCATTGTTTCTGAGAATCGGGCTTTTACAAGTTGTAGGCAAAGGAATAGTTCAAGCGTTTGGTTCATTGTAGGAAAAACAGCCATTGTGGGCCCAGCAAAGGTGGCATTTTCACTCTGAAAAGGTAGTTTAGATGGTTTCAATTATTGTAGTTGCACATTAGAGATTATTGTGGGATTCCCTCGAAGAGATGGATATTCAGCTGCTCAGAAAGTTAGTCACTGGTAATTTCTTCTTATTAGGAGGTCAAGTTTCCTCACAGATTGGCTTGGGATAAAATCAGATTGAGATACCTTTTTAGATGTAACCGTCTCCAGGTTTAAATAGACATGAGCCTACTGCCTTTTCTGTTAATGTCTTACAGCTGTGGTGTATGGAGATTGACTAACCAGTTTCTCTCTGGTTCTTGGAATAATAAAGGACTTGATATCTGAGCTGGTTTTTGTCACATGATGGCGGGTTTCAGTGCCTTCCCTTGACCACATAAGGGGTTGATACAAAAGGGGGAAACGATTGGCAACCCATCAACATTCCAGCAATGATCAGTTCATTGGAAGACTGTATTTGATATTCCAACCTCATGGCACCAACATACCTGGCAAGCCATCATTTGTTCGATCTCTTCCATTAAACTCATAAGAATGGTACTATTGCACCTGAGAAATCCATTTGCATTTGAGAACTTTCCAGAGGCATTTTCAGACCTGATTTAATCCTTTTTGCAGAAATTGCAAAAGTCACCTGACCCTTAGCAGCCATTTTGGCCACCATGTTAGTGTCTATTTTTTAAGTAAAAGACAATTCCAGTAAATTATGTACTGAATGCAGACCATGCTTAAAGTTATGAAGAGGACATGTCTTCACTGGGCATATTTTCTTTTCCTCTTCTGATGTCAAATAACATCTCTGTACCTGCAGGACTTCCTACTTCTATTTCAAATTTCCAGCAGTTACAGTTGTTTAATTAGCGTTTGTCAGAACCTTTCTGTCACAGGAGGTTATTTTATTGGGTCAGTCTTCCTCTTTGACATTAAGGGCAGAAGATTGTTTAGATCACTAGGTGCAGTGACACTGTATGTGGGTTTGTGAAGGGATTTTGTAGATAACTGTAACAAAATCTTCCCTTTATCTGTCCTCTATTGAAAGGTTATTTATGAACTGATCTTTGTAGACTAATACAGGCATACATACCACAAAACACCCATGTTCAATGACTGGTCTGTGTAAATTTAGCTGATCTAATCCAGAACAGCAGTAGTAATGTTAAAATTGGCTTCTGACTCTAGGGGCAGAATTTTCCCATCATTGGAGGGGAAGTTGATGGGCGGGCGCGTGCAGGCATGCTTCCAATCGGCGCCCCCGATCCGAGGCGTGGCACCATTTTACATGGCCGGGCCAATTAAGGCCCGCCCAGCGTGACGTTCGCAGGGAAGCGCTGTGCACTCCCTCTGCAGGCTGCGGGGAATCCCAAAATTGAGAGTGCACTCTTTTGCACATGCTAAGTGCTGCCTCAGGGAGATAGCCTCTACTTTCAAAAGTATTAAAAATAGAAAAAAAAAATCCCTTACATGTCCCCACATGTGACAATGTCACATGAGTTGGGGCATGCACATAATTTCCAAAAAAAACTTTATTAAAATTTTTAAAACCCTACATGTAACCTCATCCTGTCTGTGGATGAGTTTTCATGTTTTTTCTAGTTGCCACCGGGGCTCCTGGCCTGTCGCCAACCTTAAGGTTGGACTGGTCCACTAATGACTTTATTTGTCCTGTCAATGGCCTCAATTGGCCATTGACAGATCAGTGGGCGCGCAGCTGATTTTGCTGCGTCCCCGCCTTCCTGAAGATTTAAATGGGGCGCGGTGACGTCTGGAGTTCCGCCCAATGTCACCTCGCGTCATTTTATGTGTCGGCGAGCGGACCCCGCCCCACTCGCCGATGGTAAAATCCTGCCCCAGCTGTATGGGAGGGGAAAGTATGTGTATCTCTGTGTGTATATTTTTGCGTGCATATGTATGTGGATGCTGGGTGGGTAGTGTTGGTCCTTCATAGTTGAAGATGATCTGAGTGGCTACATTTACCCAATGAAGTGGGGGTTCCCAAAACAAGACTCAAATTTAAAATATACTACAGGTTTGTGTAATGCTCATTTGGACTTCTACATCTTGGGATTTCCACCCAAAGTCTGAAACATTAAAATCAAATTTAATAGTAATAAGTGAGAAGTGATTTGGATCAGAACTACTCTCGGACATGACCTGTTGTTATTTGCAGTCCATTATACTTTTAGAAGATTGGCAGCCTTTGACCAGAAGTGCAGATTACTCTACAGCAAGGAAGAATGAACAAATCGTGTCTGCTGGAATAGGAATCCATTTGTGTTTAATTACAATATTTATCAGTCAATATTTTGTATTTAGTTCACTACAAATCTAAGCAGAAGCCCATCATCAATCAGAAGACAACCACATATGGCCCATTCAAGGGTTCCAAACTAGAAATTTTGCAAATGCTATGGTCTTAATTTTTCTGGAAGAACTTCTATCAGGTGGCATGTGTCTGAGCAATACACAATGAGAAATCCAGAGTTTTATCCATGGGCTGTGCTGGGTTATTTGGTCCCACCTAGAGTGACAGTGAGCACTGCTTCAGTTAGCCAGGGAGTTGAAGACATTGATTTCCCCTGGTTGCATCCAGGATATCTATTGGATGAGTGTGTGTGTGTGTGTGTGTGTGTGTGTGTGTTCTTGCATGGCTTTCTTTGTATGAGTGTGTGGTGTGCATACGTCTATGGGCATGCGTGTATACTTGTGCAAGATGTGCGCATTTGTGTGTGGAGTTTGATTGAGGGCAGATGCAATTACCCAACCAGGGGAGCTCCAGATTAAGGTTTACTGTCAAAATGTTTTTTCTGGTTAATCTGAAAGATGAAGAATCGAGTTTCTATATAGCTTTACTAATCACACCTCCTGAGACTGTTTTGTTCAATATCTCTGTGGAAAGGTCTCCCTCACCTCACAGCTCTTGATGTTTGCATCAGGGTATTTATCACAATACTTCAAAATATTAAATTATGATTTATACATCAAACTACCCAGGTGAATTAGACTAATTTGTGAAGCAGCAGGCAAATGTTTTTCAAACGGTGTGATTGTTTCCTCTGGTGGATTTGGGCAGTTGGGATCAGGGGAATTGGGTAAACAGTGATCTTGCTATGTGTGAGTGCTTCATTTTGTGTACACCTTAATACAACTGAGGGGCTTTTGATGTTGCCCAGTTATTCCTGGTCTTCAGGTAGAAGTCATACTCAGTGGCACTGCCCCCTCAATCACACCAGAAATTAAAGGTCATCTGCCTGTGGAGTGTGAAGAGACAGGAACATTAGTTTCTTTCAGTTGGCTTCTTATGATAGATTTTCACTCATTTGTTGGTAGTTTTTTTTGGTTGGGTTTTGTTTCCATTTCTGGATCAGGAAATGGAGGAAATATTAATTTTGTAAAACATACATGGGGATGGTAAATGAATGCACTGACTTCAACTAAACAGTCACCAGATTATAAAAGGGATGTGAAGAAATTGAAGCGGGTGCAAAAAAGATTACGGGGGTGAAACTAAAACTCTCCATACCCTCTCTCTCTTTTTAGCAAAACATTCCAGAACCTTAAACACAAGTTGGCAACAACTGAGGTATAGGGACTGACTCTTTAAGTATGATTTCTGGTGGAGGGAATCGTACTACCATGAAGCATTGCTCAGCTTCTTGGTGTCCTATTTTCTGAAGCTGAATAGAAAGCATCTCATCTTCCCAACAGATAGGTTTAACCACATTATTTTATAAGAAATGGTGGTTCTACCAGTTAGAGATGCAGAGCTTTGGCAGCAGCTTGCTGTTTGACTCAGACCTAACCATGAATGAGCACATGGGGCATTCTGATACCTGACCTCCTGATAATGTCATTCTGCGAGTTGCCGTATCAGTTAAATGGTAGATAGTGTGGAAGAATATACGTAGAATAGGGTGTGCTGAGCTAGCAAACTCAATCTTATAGATGTCGAATTTCAATGCCACGTATCAATTTGCATCAAATACTTATTCTAAGGTCTGGCCTCAATGGTTGACTCCCTGCCAGGGTCCTAGTGATAGGTTGCTATAGGCCACACACCCTTTCCTCACAACTATTCCTCCTTCTTATCAGTTCTCCACCTTGCAGCTTGGTTTTGGATCACACACAGAGGCTGAAGGACATTGTTCCATTTCATATCAAGGAGTTCTAATCTACCAGATATTCCTGAGTCTGACTTCCCTGAGTGCATTAAACCATGTTGTGAATGAAGAGTCATGCCTCATTCAGCACCTGAAATGAGGATAGACATGAATCCTTTTTGCATATGATTCTCCGTGCTGTCTCAACAGTTGAAAACACACAAAGACATCATAACCCATTCTTTCCCTTTACAGGTACTGACTGAACAACTATGTCTGTCAGTGTTTGTCTTTTTTTCAAATCTATTTTGTTTCATTGACTTTCTGACTGCAATGTCAGGGATTTCTGGAATTAATTGAAATTCTGGAAGGTCACAGTTCATGCAGCAACACAAAAGTAGTTAGCCAAGAGCAATGACTACTGGGAGATCAATAGTTCTTAGTTATTAACCCTTAACTAGGCTGATTAACAAGGAGACTGACAGAGTGAAGCTAGTGTGGAAAAGATGTTGTGTATAATAAACACAATTATTAAAAATGGACAACTTTGATTGCCCATTTTCTCACATACACGGGGCCTGTAAATCCTCCATTCAGCATTGCTTAACCATCACTAATTAAAAGCACAATTGGAAATAGTTTTATTCCTGCACATCAGTATTGGATTGAGCACATTATTTTATCAAACAAACATTAGTCTGCTTATTGGTTGACTTACTTGACATGTGCAGTTACATCTCTAATAATGGTAAATTCCCAAAGGTTCACGTATCATTCTGTTCAGAAGGCCCATCACCTGACATTACTCTCCATCCAACCGAATGAAACATCCCACAGGCTTCCAATAGCTTTACTGGTGTTACACTAGGACATTGCTAAACCATTTAGGACTCTAAATTTCTCTTGAGTCGTTGTCAGGAAAAGATAATACCACATACCTGTAAGCTTTTGGTCCTTGGAGGCTGGAATGGTTCAGTGAACTCATCAAAATGGCATATTTTTCAATAAGAGCTTATACTTGCACTTCATCCAATTCCTTTTACTTCTGTTCTTTTAGTATTCTTTTTCCCCCTGAGGGAAGTACTTGAAGCTTCAGCTTATCAGAAGTCTGAATTCAAGAATCCATTACTGCTCTAGCGTTCTTCGTAAAGTAAAATTACAAGAGGACAAAAAATAATTTCAGTGCCAAATACCAAATGCACAGCCTGCTTGTGCTCGAATACAGATAAGTTATCCTTTAATACGAGCACAAAATGAAAGTTATAGTAAAAATATATTTACAATGTATAATATTTTGGCAAAAAACGTTCCGTTGCTGCTCTCAGTCATAAAGCCTGGTCTTGGTTTCCATCTCCAGCCTGTGCTGCAGCTGATTTCAGCAGAGTCATCACCCAGCTACAACCATGATTTCAGTTGCATTGTTCCAAACTATTAGATGTTCAGAAGCTCTGAGTCTGCTCACACATTATGAGTAGAGGAACATAGGAGCAGAGTAGACCATTCAGCCCCTTGAGTCTGCTCCATCATTTAGTTAGATCATGGTTTATCTTCTACCTCAACGCCATCTTCCCACACTATCCCCCATGCCCCTTAATATCATTAATATCTAGAAAACTATCGACCACTGCTTTGGACATACTCAATGTCTGAGCCTCCACTGCCCTCTGGGGTAGAGGATTTCAAAAATTTATTAACCCCTGACTGAAGAAATGCCTCCCCGTGTCGGTCATATATGGCTTACCTCTTATTCTGAAATGAAGAATGGCAACTCGACTGAGATACCAGAGGCTGCAGGTGCCCATGGAAATGTACTCCAGGAAGAATCAGCGACTACATGTTATTTCTGTCTCCCACGGGAAAAACTTGGTGCCACATAGCTTCCACCCATTCTAATTTGGCCTTTCCAACTCATGGTAGTGTTTTTCTTTCTCATCCTATATTTTAGCCTTTCACATTGAGAGCTTTTGAGACAGCCATGATTTTTATAATTGAATTACTCCATTTAATTTAAATTACCCCTTTGAACGCCTTTCAGAAAAGACATTTGCCCAGATTTTCGCCATGACAGAGAGACTCTCCAACATGGCTAAAATGGCAGAAGAGACCGAAAATCAGAAGTCCCACCCTGGAACAGGGCATTTCTCATCTTTGTGGATTTGGGGCACATTTCACACACGTGCAGCTTATGGAAGTATTTGACCATTTAAATCAACAGCTGCCTTCACTTGTCGGATTTTGGTAGCTCAGCAGTATGAAACCTGAATTATGCAGATTAGACCAGGTAAGAGCAGAAATGAACCTTGTGGATTCATTTGGATAACCAGAGTATCCTTTTGGAGAGATCTGCCAAAAGGGAGCTGTCAAAACGGTTAAGCGGACTTGTCAAAAGGAGCTGTCAAAAGTTTCAAGGCATTTCAAACTGCTGCCCTTTAATTTTTCGAAAAAAAAAGTACCTGGAGCATAAAAATAAAGCTTGCTATGCGGACAGAGGCATAGGTTGGCATGTGTGTTATGGGGCTTATGGGGAGCATGACATGGCATGAATTGCATGGATGGGGTGTTGAGAGTGTGGGGTTGTGAAGGGTGATGACTGGAGGGATGTTTTTGTTTTATTGGTTTTTTTTTCAAGCTTTGACAAGGTGCTGCAGCAGTGAGACAGGCCTTCCTCCCAGCCTAGCTTCACACTTGGCAGCCTCTGCAGTCCTTTGGGGCTGGCAAGCCTGACTCCTGTTTCATCCCACCCCATTCTGGAATGAAAATTCCAATTTCCTTACAGCTTTTTCCATGGTCAGCCTCGAAGAGCTGGGAAATGCCCCAACTCTGCTCTCCCAACCCAGGAACGAAAAATCAGGCCATTGAGTTTCGATGTTTTTGTGGCCTAGGGTGAGGTAGAAAGGCAAGTTGGTTGATAGTGTTGTTCTGTTGATAGTTCATCATTAACAAAGGGACTTGTGAACTTCACAAGTGGCTGTGAATGTCCATATTTTAACGAGGCATTTGCTTGAGTTTTAGATCTGTCTGGAGCCAATATTGCCATGACATGATACCGGCCATCTTAAAAGCTTTTGTCATTTTAAAAATGCAACTTTAAAATTTGTGATATCTTCATGTGTGTACTGGAGGTGAGATTTATGTTCAGAGCTTGAAAGTGATAAGTTCATACACAGGATGTATGTGGAAGACTTATATGTGATAAATAATAGACTGTAAAGGAGCGAATCTTGATTAAGTTGAGTGAACGGTCTGTCTGGGCGTAGACTGGACTTGAGAATGGATCAATTTTATTCACAAACTGCTGGCAAGTCCAAAATAAAATCCAAGTAAATTCCTGTCTCCTGGTCTGACTGGATTCTAGTACAGTTAGGAGCTGTTCAAACACCAGCAAAGCTTTAATGCTGTAGCACTGATTCTATTCAACTTTAATCATCAAATCATAAAGATGACAATTCAGCCCATCATGCCTCTGCCAGTTCTTTGGAAGAGCTATCCATTTAGGCCAACTCCCCAGCTTTTTTCCCTAAAGCCTTATTTTGTTTTTTTTCTCCTCTTCATGTATATATCGAACTCACTTTTGGAAGTCACTATTGAACCTGCTTCCACCACCCTTTCAGCTGTGGCCAACCAGATCCTAAAAACTCACTAGCTAAAATTAATCTTCCTCATCTCTTTTCTTGGTCTATTGTCAATTAACTCAAGCTTGTGTCCTCTATTTAGCAGCCCTGCTGCTAATGGAAACAGGTTTCCCTTTATCCTAGAAAAAACCTTCATAATTTTGAACACCTCCATTAAGTTTCCCCCACACCTTCCCTGTTCTAAGCTTCTTTCGTCTCTCCACAGAACTGACTTCTATCATCCATGGTGCTATCCTAACATATCTCCTAACATACTATCCTAATATCTTACCTTCGCACCATCTCCATGACCTTGGCATCCTTCTTAAAGTGTGGTGCCCAGAATTGCACAAAATACTTCAGCCAAGATCTAACCAATAATTTATAAGAGTTTAGCATAACTGCTGGAAAACGTAAGTTAAAAGCAAAAACTGTGAACAGTTGTGCTTATCCCGATACCATTTCCCACTCCTGCTCTCTGCAATCCATTATATTGTTTCTTTCATTAAACTGATTGTCTACATTAAGAGTTAAAATTGCCTGAACCTGTTTAAGAGATGACTATTTACACATTCTTTATGGGACAATCATCCTAGGGCGGTGATACTACACTGAAAATATTACATCATTTGTTTGCTCACTACTGTTTGTACAACTAAATTACAAGACCTTGACTGGTCAAATTAACCTTGTTTAGTTTTGCCCTGCTTCCTCTGGATAAAAGGTCACAAATTTTCCTTACTTCTATTTATATTTGAGTACTACCCGAGGCCCAGAAGCTTCGGGTCAGTGAACGGGTGTGGGCCCTGCTCGCCGACGCGTAAAATGATGCACGGTGACAACAGACATGTGCCCCAACGTCACAGCTCGTCATTCAGATCTTCAGTTTGGCACGCAGTGGAGTCAGCTGTGCCCCCACTGAACTGTCAAAGGCCTATTAGGCCATTTAAATATCAATTAAATGTATTAACTGAGCTGCCTGCCCAACCTTAAGGGCGGGATGAGGTTTAATAAAGGGTTTATAAATTAAACTATAAAGTAAATAAAATAAATTTTTTTATTAAAGTTCGTTAACATGTCCCAGCTCATGTGACACTGGCAGTCCTGTGCCTCATGGGGATTTCTGCGCTCTTTCGCATGCATGCACGAAAGACCGCAGACCCCGACTCGGCTTACTCCCCCACCCACACGGCGCTCAGCACTTCTGGGTGCACGTCACACTGGGTGGGCCTTAATTGGCCCGCCCAAGCAAAATGGCTGCGCGCAGCCAATTGCGGGTGGAGATCGGCTGCATGCCTGCCCACGCCCACTCCCACCCAAACCTCCCCTGACAGAGAGAAAATTCTTCCCTAGGCCTTGATGGCCAAGGAAAGTGTGTTTGTAAGGTTGCTAAACAGGTTGAGTGGCAGGGGGTAACAATGGGGGAAGTTCCTGGTCAGCCAGGTGATGGAAAGAAAGTTGGAGCCCCTGCCATCACTATCCATAGCTCCACTACAACATGCATGTAAAAGTGTATGCTGCTTTAGCACTTCAGTCCCTGAATGAACTTTAACACACCACCACCAAATCCCTATATTCTGAGAAATGCAGACATTCACATCAATACGCGAGCACTCTGAGCAGCCCTCAGGACCACAGCAAATTAACGTGTGGCTTAGTTTTTAACCATCAGCCTCAATGTCTACATTCTCCCTTTCAAAAAAAGTTAACTAAGTAAAAATGTCAGCTAAATATTTAAGTCCAGTGAGTAAACTATTAGCATTTGTTTTCAATCAATCACCAAATGTTAATGAAATTCATAACTCACTGATGAATCACATGCTGCCTTACACTCAATGTATCATACTGCAGTCTCTAATGATACCCCACATGCCTGTTAGACATTTGCCTCTAGGTACAGTTTGCCAATGATGCAAGAGTTTTGCCCAAGTAGCAGAAGGAAATTGGTTATAGAATTTTTTTGTCCAGCTCTTTCCCCTGCACTCCTGAAAGTGTCGAATAGCTTATCCCCAACTGTACACAATAGTGCCCATTCCTCAGTCATCAATCTGGATGGGTCTGAATTTGGCTGGTCTATCCAATCGTACAACCAGAGAATTACTCTGCAAAGGCTTCTCTTTCTGCTCCTGCATCGTCACCACCGGAGTGTCCCAAGTATCTATCCTTACCTCCTCATCTATATGCTGCCTCTCAGCGATATCATCCAAAAACACATTAGGTTTCACATGTTGATTAAATCACTTTCTACCTCAGTGCCGTACCTCTCGATCCTTCCACTGTCTTAAAGTTTTATTTTAGTTGAATTGGACAATACACCAAAGTGCTTTTGTGCTCTTTATTTTTGTAATAGCATGTGAACAAAGGCTGTATGGTTTTTCATCAATGACTCTCATTAGTCTTATACTTCCATATGTTTTAGGTAGTGTGAAACAAAGCAGCTTATGATTCAATCCAGTTTACTCCTGGCATGTTAACTCAGTCCATCTTCAGAAGATTGAAGCAGTACTACATACATAAGACATGTTACATTGCTGGGCTCCCCTACCTCTACCTGGAGAAGCAGGGGGAGCCAAAATAAATAAAAATTAGGTGATCAAGTCACTTAAGGAAGTAAGTGACCCCATCATACTTAGGAAGATTTTCCAGTGGGTTTGTCCTACTTGGATTGGCAGCTGGGATTTGACCACCTTCTTGACAGCATGAGTTCACAGGTTTTCAATTTGGAAAATTCACTTCAATGTAAAGGTTGCTGTCTCCATCCTCAGTGTCAGTGGGAGCTGTTGAATGAATTGATGACCTCAACACTGAACTATAACTGCTTCCCCAGTTGTACAGATAAAAAAAACTATAAGGGCCCTGAACTGTAAGGGCTGGCCATTTTGATCCTTCTCTTACATCAGCAGAAATGCACCCTTTTAGCTGGAGTCAGTGGCTGAGGGAATTTAATACAGAGAAGTGTGAGTTGATACATTTTGGCAATATATACTTAATGGCAGGACTCTAACAAGTGGACAAGAACAGAGAGTCCTGGTTCATGTGTATAGGTCTTTGAAGGTGGCAGGACATATTGAAAGCATAGGTAGCAAAGCATATGGGATCTTGGCTTCATAAACAGAGGCATGAGTACAAAAGCAGAAAAGTTATGCTGAACCTTTAAAAAGCTCTGACCATGACCAGAGCATTGTTTCAAATTCTAGTCGCTACGGGCAGAATCTTCTGCCCCCGCAGGAGGCAAGGAAGGATGTGAGAGGGCCTGAACATTTGGCGGGATGGTGTCAGAATCAATACCTGAAGCCTTCCCACCTCCCCAGACTAAGTTCTGGCTGGGAAGACCCATGGTCGGCTTTCCCACCCCGCCTCACTTTAAGCCCCTTAAGTGGCCAATTAACGACCACAAAGGGCCTATTCCTGCCTCTGCTGCAGCTCTAGGCAGGCCTGCTGACATATGGTTAAACTCTGCAGGCTGCATGTCAGCTTGGTGGGGAAGGGGTGAGTCCTTCCTTCTGCACTAATCTGTGCACGATCGAGGGCAGGGACATGGGGCAGGGGGCTGGCGGCAGTAGTTGGTGACAGCTACTCCCCCTGCCCTTGCTGCCGATCCCCATGACCCCCCTTCTCCCCACAACAGTCGCTCTGTGATCTGAGAACTCCAGGGGGTGTTGTCCCGGCAGCAGCCAGGGCCTCCCCTTTGACGCTGCTGAGTGCAAGAGCTGCCACCTCTGATTGGCTGCCTCTTGACGGGCAGGCGTTGTATCTGGGGTCCTCAGGCAGGAGGAAGGCCTGCTGCTGCCCACTCAACTGCCTGATGGGAAGAGGAGATGGCAGGCCTTCCTCCTAAGAGTCAGCGGGGGTTTCTCACCACTTTTTCAGGCAGCATGCGAACAGAAGAATCCACCCTAGACTTTAGGAATGTGATAACTCAATGGAGCAGAAAGGTTTCATGAAAAAAGCAGTATAACTTAATTCCGGACACATCTCGGAGTGCTTGCATGCTAGCCCTGATCTCTCATCCGAAGGACTCTCCTCTCCCCCACCCCACCCCGGATTGCCCACGCTAAGAGCTCACTGATCGAAGCCCCCCACAGTACATCACATGACCTGTGATTGACAGGAGGGAGGGAAGTTACTACAGGAAGGATATGAGGTTCCTTGAGACGGTGCGGAGGGGATTTACTAGAATGGTCCCAGGGATGCGGGATTTTAGCTACAAAGTTAGTTTGCATAAATTTTAGCATTATTCTCAGTGAAGCAAAGCAGATTAAGGGGAGATTTAGTAGAGGTGTACAAGATTATGACAGGATTAGATAAGGTAGTCACAAATTTTATTACCATTAGATGATGGTACAAGGACGAGGGAATACAGATTTAAGATTTTGGGCAGGAGGAAGACTTTTTAATGTAGTGAGTGGCAATGACCTGGAATTTTCTGCTACAAGTGTGGTGGAAGCAAAGATGATCAATAATTTCAAAAGGAATTTGGATGAGCACTTGAGGGAAATAAATTTTCTAGGCTATTGGGATAAAACAGGGGGAAGGGGCTGATTGGTTTGTTCTACAGTAAGCCAGCACGGACTCAATGAGCTGAATAGTATTCTTCTGTGCTGTAATGATTCAAAGACTCTACGAACCAGCGAACAATGTTCAAGAAGAATTAGGCCTAATTGTATATTTCCCTTTCCTCAACAGGAATTTTGAGGCCTATGTCATGCCTTCTCAAGCTGTCTGGCTGAGATCAGTTCAAACCTGGTGTTTAGCCTGGATCTTCCTGGTCCATCTCATTTAGCAGCACACCATGTGTTATATTGTCCACTCGTGAGCTGTTGGCAAGTCTGTTTCCATTTGTTTTCAAACAAAATGGAATGGCGTAAACGGTGAAGACAGTGCACCTTTAAATACAGGATTATGCATTTTGCATCCATCTAGGTAACCCCTCTGCGATGTGCTGGAAGCAGCACTTTGTGAGTAATTATGTGGAGCTGCCTCAAAATATAAATGGATGGTGTCACCAAATTGAGGAGAAACTCCAGATGCATGTGGGCCTGTCCATCTGTCTCTGAAGCAGGAACGTTAATTTGGATTAATGAACATCTGTCCCCATCATCCAAACACTATGGACACATTTATCACTAACTCACATGTTCAGCCAGCTTGTGACTGCAGAAAACACATTTTGGAGATGCATTTGTTCAACATTGATAGTTATAGTGTAGTCATTGTGCTAATGGGTACAATAGTTAAACTCTTCTCACTAAAGGATCCAATTCGGTGATTTGAGCAGCATATGAAAACAATTCTCCTCTTCCATAGTTACTTACTATCATCTTACTGCACTCAATTATACGTGAACAAAGTGTGTATGGGTCTGCCCCACTCATAGGGTAGGATTTTCTGCTGAAAATCAATGGACTTTGGCTGCTCCCAATTTTCCATCCCACCCAGTGTTCCCCGCTACGGGTGGGGTCAGAAAAATCCCAGTATATGCTTTTTTTTTAAGAAAAACATTTCCAAGAAATTGAGACATAGGGGGATAGTGAATTACTGTCTTCACGCTTCTGGACACTTAGCTTCAACCCAGTCAAGATTAATGGAAGCAGAATATGGAAAATATTTAAAACTATGGAGTTGTTCATCCTCCCCTAGTTAAAATCCAAGATGGTGATAAGCAGGATAGAGAAAAACCATGATCTAGTTAGCCTTAACCCTCTACCAATACTTTGCCTGAATATCGTACCTGGCCTCGAATCCCCATATGTAGACTGTAGGACTGTTCCAAGAATTGCGCTCCCTCCCTATCTCCCATGTTAAACACACCTTAGTACCAAACTAATACATTATACATTACACCATGTTCCTATCATTATAAAACAGCATATATTCCAATTTGTCAAACCACTAGGATATGTGCAAATATCACAAATAAAAACAGAATGTTCTGGAAATGCATCGCAGGCTAGTCAGCATGAAAAAAAGAGAAAGATAGGCCAAGTTCAGGCAATGGGTCCCAAATGAAGCATTAAAGCTGGCTTTCCTTGCTAACTGACCTGCTGCTTCTGTTCTAAGCAGAGGACAAAATGGGAAACAGTGGGAATCATTACGATTATTCTCTGAGAAGGACAAACCACTTTTGTGATTTGAGAGTACTGTGCACTTCTAAAATTAACTCAATATCCCATTGTTTTGCATCTGTTAATCCTTTATTTAACTTTGTAAACTGTAGCACTGTGTTAAGCAGCTGTCTGCAACCACAGCAAGGAATTTAACACAGCAGCAAGAACAGTAATTCCTATTAAGAAGGGCTGTTAACAGTGTCTGCTTATTAGTTAGCAACTATCAATACTTTATCAGTAATTTCATGCTGGGTGCTGCTTCCTGCAAATGAAAGCATAAACAAAGATTTGGAAATCACAGTGTAAAACTAGTGTAACTGTCTCTGGTGAAGTAATTTAAGTCATCATCTGCACATATTAAATATTAAACAAAGGAAATTATGCCGCTGCCATTTGTGGCAAGGACATCAGTAGATGAATACTTTCCGTGTTATGTGTCTGCATGAAATTCTGTGATTGATCGGTTCATGTAATAATAAATAACTTTCCGCATCAGATTTATGTCAGAATACTAAAATATTCATAGGGGAGGAATGATACCCGCAACATGCTGTAATATTTGAAATTTTAAAATATTACAATCCATGGGGGGATGGGAGCTTGGGAGGGGGCGACTCATAACTGAGCACATTTTGCCCAGGTTTTTAAAATTGTTAAGTTTAAGCACAATTTACATATAAATCACAATGAAATACTTCATTCACTTCCTGTAACCAGTTCTTTTCTCCAAGACAGTGCAGTTAAAGCTCTTATTACACACTCAGGGGAGTCAGGAAAATAGTTACATAGAATTATATAGAATCTAAAGCACAAAGCAGCCATTCGGCTCAACTGTTTCACAGCATTTATACTCCGCACTTAACATAAGAAACAAAAGAAAAAGGAGAATGAGCAGATCATATGATCCATTGAGCCTCTTCTGGCCATTCAATACGACTATGGTCAATTTTCTGCCTCAGCTCCACTTTCTCGCCTGCTCCTAATATCCCTTGATACCATGAAAGCACAAAAATCTGTGCAACTCAGCCGTAAATATACTCAACGATGAAGAGAATTTCACAGATTCACAACCCTCTGAGTGAAGAAATTTTCCTCATCTCAGTCCTAAATGCTCCACCTCTTATCCTAAAGCTATGTCCCTGTGTTCTAGATTCTCCAGCCAGGGGTAACAACCTCTCAATGCCTATCCTGACAAACCCCTTCAGAATCTCGAATGGTTCAACTCCCTTTTCCCTCATGAATACATCAAGCCTCCCCTTCAATACATAAGTACAAACTGTTTCAGTCACTCCATGTGGCAGTGTGTTTAGCATTCTTATTGCTCTTTGTGTAAAGATATTCAACATAAATTAATTAATAGCTTGTTAGTGGCTTGCTTTTATTTATGGCCTCTTGTTCTGAATTCAAGCAGAAGTGGGAACAATTGCTCCACATTCACAAACCCCTTCACAAATTTCAAGGCTACAATCAGGTTATTCTCTTAGGCATTTTTCCAGAGAAAAGCACCCTAACCTTCGCAATGTTTCAAGCTGATCAAATCTTTTCAATTCTGGTAATCTCCTTGGAACCTTTCCTGCAATTTATCCAGAGCTTCAATATATTTTTGTAGTATGAAACTGAGAACGGCACAAAGTATTTCAAATGGGGTCTAACCAGGGTTCCACATAAAATGAACACTGGCCAGAATTTCCACATCTTGCGGGCGGGCTTGCGACCAGCCAGAAAGGGCGTGAAATAGCGCATGCGAGCAATCTTCAGATTGGCAGACGCGTGCACAGGTGTCAGAACTGTGCCTGCCAATAATTAAAGGGCCATTTGAGGCCATTAAAAAGGCAATTGATCCCGATTTTATGTTGCCTGCCTGATTTTGCACTCATCGCACATGCAAAACGGGCAGGCGGGCAGCCCACTTTTAGCAAAGCCTCATCCAAGGGTAGGATAAAAAGGATCAGTGGCATTGCCATTGTGAGTAGTGAGGGGTTTGGGAGATAGTTTGCTGCTGGCTGCTTATTTGAACTTGAATCTCTGTTCTGAGCTTCAGTCTTAGCATTTCTAAGCTTCATTTCAGGACTCATTGGTGTCTCCAAGGCCCCTGGAGGATTTTGACCATGTGGACCCTTCCAGGTATCAGACAGCTTTCTGTACTCTGGTAATGGGGATTGTGGTCTCCGCTGCTGGCACCTCCTCTGAGTAGGAAGAGAGGGGCAGTAGGGAGAGGAGGCCAGATGTCCCTATGCAGCTTCCAGGGGAGAGACCTGTGGGAGGAGAAGGGCAGGCACAAGGGGCACAGGGCCAGCAGGTAGTCCAAGGGGGAAAGGGCCACTGTAGATGCTATTACCCTGCTGCCAGGGTTTACAGTCAGCAATGCAGCTACCTCAACATGTTCAAGGTGCAATGCCGAAGGAGGCTATATCTCTCCAGGGCGATTGTGATCTCCATTTGTCAGACAATTGGGCCTGAGATCGCCTCCAATTGTGTGGGTGGAAACCCTGTGCCAGTGGCTCTGAAAGCCATAGTGGCCTTCAACTTGTATGCCTCTGGCTCTTTCCAGAGCTCAGCGGAGTCTCCCAATCAGCTGTCCACAGTTACGTCAAGTTACGTCATGGGGGTTATGACATTCATTCATTTTGTATGGATGTAGCCAGCAAGGCTGACCAAGCCAGAGGGTTAGCAGCTTCATCAACATGTATTACTATTTTTTGTAGATTGTGTATCTATACTCCCAGATCTCTTTGCTTATCTAGCCTGTTTCTTTATTTTTTTCAATTTTCAAGGACTGAAGGTCACCTTATTCCTCCTATCATACCTCACATTTCACTACATTAAATTTTATTTGTTATTATCTGACTGAAGTGACTGGAAATCAGAGGGGAAAACTCTCCACAGGCTGGAGTCATATCTAGCACAAAGGAAGGTGGTTGTGGCTGTTGGAGGTCAGTCATCTCAGCTCCAGGAGTTCCTCAGGGTGGTCTCCTAGACCCAACCATCTACAGCTGCTTCATCAATGACCTTCCTTCCATCATAAGGTCAGAAGTGGGGATGTTCACTGATGATTGCACAATGTCCAGCATCATTCACGACTCAGATACTGAAGCAGTCCATGTCCAAATGCAGCAAGACCTGGACAATATCCAGGCTTAGGCTGAAACATAGAAACATAGAAACTAGAGGCAGAAGTAGGTCATTTAGATCTTAAAACCTGCTCCACCATTTAATATAATCATGGCTGATCTTTACCTCAATGCCATACCCTCTCTCTCCATACCTTTTGACACCTTCAGAGTCTAGAAATCTATCTATTTCCTTTTTAAATATACAGCAAGTGACAAGTGGCAAGTAGCATTCGCACCACACAAGTGCTAGGCAATGGCCATCTCCAACAAGAGAGAATCTAATCATCACCCTTTGTCATTCAATGGTATTACCATCACTGAATCCCCCACTATCGACATCCTGGTGGTTACCATTGACCAGAAACTGAACTGGACTAGCCATATAAATACTGTGGCTATAAGAGCAGGTCAGGGGCTAGGAATAGTGCTGCAAGTAACTCACCCCTGAATGCTCAAAGCCTGTCAACCATCTACAAGGCACAAGTCAGGAATGTGATGGAATACTCCCCATTTGCCTGGATGAGAGCAGCTCCCACATCACTCAAGAAGATTGACACCATCCAGGACAAAGCAGTCCACTTAATTGACACCACATCTACAAACATTCACTCCCTCCACCACCGACACATAGTGGCAACACTGTGTACCATTTACAAGGTCATTCTGCCACTCACCAAGCCTCCTCAGACAGCACCTCCTAAATCCATAGTCACTTCTAACTTCTGGGTAACTATTGTACAGATCCAGACTGACCCCCCCATGTGCCTCCCCTACATACCCGACCCCCAGGGGTTTCCCCCCTCACCCCCGACTACCCTGCTCCCCAGGGGACCCACCAACACCCCTCCCCCCCACCCCCACTCCCCCACCTTCTGACTACCAGCTAGAAGGACAGGAGCAGCAGACACATTGGGATACCATCACCTGGAAGTTTCCATCTAAACTACACACCATTCTGACTGGGAACTGTATCGCCGTTCCTTCACTGTTACTGGGTCAAAATCCTGGAACTCCCTTTCTAACAGCACTGTGGGTATACCTACACCACATGGACTGCAGCGGTTCAAGAAGGCAGCTCACTACCACCTTCTCAAGAGCAACTAGAGATGGGCAATAAATGTTGATCTAGCCAGTGACAACCACGTCACATGAGTGAATAAATAAACAAAAAATCTGAACCACTTTGTTAGTCTGTTTATATATTTTGATGCTCCTCTATATTATTTGCTGTATCATCTAATTTGATATCACCTCAAATTTCCGCACCTCCAATTTCTGAGCCTAAATTACTTATGTATATGGTGAATAATGTTGATCCATACGTGGATCACTGTGGTATATTGGGCCGTAATTTCCAAGCTCCCCAGGGTAGCACTGGGCGGGGGAACAGTACCCCAAAGATGCACTGGGGAATCACCTATGGAGGTTCCCAGGTAAGGTTTGCATAGCAATTGCCCATACATAGATTAAAAGCACTTCTAATTTCTGGGCAACTATTGTCCTGAACCAGGCTGACTCCCCCACGGGCCTCCCTCACAACCCTGACCCCCAGGGGACTCCCCTTAACCCCCTGACTACCCCCTCGGGGACTCCCTCACCCACTGACCGCCACAGGGATCACCCCCGATGCACAAATCCCCACATACTTTAACCGCCAGGAGACTCCCTCCAATCGTCCTCACCATTCCCCCCAGGGGACTCCCTCACCTTCCGAACCCCAGGGGTATCCCCAACCACTGGAACACCCACCATGCCCAATTCCCCCAGGGGACACACCCCACCCCCCTTGGCTACCCACCCACCAGATTCCCTCACCCCCCCCAAACCCACAGTCTCCCACCAGCCCCCCGAATAGCCCACCCACACATTTCATCAGTTTGGATGCCCAACCCCCCATGTCCCCCATCCCTGCAGGGGACTCCCTCCTCTCCCTGACCACCTCACCCACACAGAGCACTCGCCCATCACCGCCCCCCCCCCCCCCCCAACACAGAGCATTCGCTCACCACCCCCCCCCCCCCCACCACCTCCTGGGGTCTCCCCCAACCCCCGAACTAACCCCCCACCACCCCCTCCCCCACCCCACCATGGGACTTCTCCTCTACCCTGCCTGGCGGGCCCGAATCACACACCCACACACCCTCCTCGCCAGCTGGCCAAACCCAACCCAAGGCCCAACACCCTCTCGACCCACCCCACTGCCCTCAGGCCCAACCAACCCAACCCATCTCATGGCTTCAACCCAACTGACCTCCCACAATCCCAACCTCTGATCCCATGACCTCTGATCCCTCCCACCCCTCAAATCCTATTCACTTGCCTGAGGCGCTTACCTCCTCCCTGGCTTGTCAAGGGACTTTAAATTTCAATGGACCTTTAAACTTACCTGGTTCACCACAGTTGGTGCCACAAAAAGAGGGCGAGGCCTTCACTT
This sequence comes from Carcharodon carcharias, assembly GCF_017639515.1. Classification (NCBI taxonomy): domain Eukaryota; kingdom Metazoa; phylum Chordata; class Chondrichthyes; order Lamniformes; family Lamnidae; genus Carcharodon; species Carcharodon carcharias. Next base: position 31,749,642 of record NC_054491.1, on the reverse strand, counting down.
TGACTCTGCTGGGCCCTGGAAACGCGTTGCACTGCCTGGATCCCACCTGGTTCTGAGTTGGAAGGTCAGGTGAGATGGGATTGAAGAAAATGAAGGTAAGAAATTGGGCACAGGGTGGCAATCCAATGCTGATTGCCACCCCAAGGAATTTCAGGCCCCCTGTTTTCCACTTGAGTCAGTCCAAGAAACTTCTCATAACTCAAACATGCTTTTTCTTGTTTTGTAGCCATCTGTCAATAATATGCTGGCACTTGACTCCTAACACCACACACCCTGACTTTTATCATGATTGTCTTAACGTGACATTTCTCAAATGCCTTTTGAAAGTCCATATCTTCCACATCTACTGTAATGTCATTGTCTATTCTTTGTTACTACTTCACAGAATGCAATAAGATTAGATAAACATGAGCTTTCTTTTAGAATCCATGCTGCCTATTGTTGATTATATTTTTTGTCTCTAGATTTTATTGCCTGATCTTTAAGCAAAGATTCTGATATTTTCCTCATGCCATCATGAAGGTAATGTTGATGATTGTTGTGCTTAACCTCTGCGGCTCTGCGTTTTTGTAAGACTGCCTTTGTCCCTCTTAAATTGGTCCTTAAATTTAGCACGTTTCTACATTTTCTAGTAATTATCCAGTAAACATCCTTTTTCCCTGAAGAAATTTGTTGAGATTGTATTTTTTTTTTAATTTTCTTTTCACCTTTGATTATCAAACTATTTAAGATGATGTTTGTTTAATCTGACCTTGTTGGATGTAGGAACTTATATACTCCACATGTTCGGCATTAAAAGTTGAACAGCACTCCCTTTTCCACCGACTGAATTGTTGTTGTGGAACGCACCTCGGTCCATTTACCTGCTCTCTTGTTTCTTGGAATTTAGTCCTTTTGAAGTTATACACTCGATCTTACTGAGTTAACGCACACATCATTGTGGATCATAAATAAGTCAAGGTCAATATAAGCATTATTCATGAATTCATTAGGCCATGAAACTGTTATCCATTGTGTTTACCAAATCTTATTCTAAATCATTTAGGTTCTTCCAGTTTTATTTGGTTGATTGGAAGCTCCTACTAAAATTCCTGTGCTCACGACCCATCCACCCCTTCATGGAGAACTGAAAATATTGTGTTTCTTGCCATGTCTCAACTGATCAGCCAGTCAGCAAATTGTTGCCTTTATGTGTATGGCTAGCCATGGATCAATTTAAATGTGCCCATTTTACCTTAAAGATATTTTGGAATCCATGTGTGAAAATGCTGCACTTTCTACAGTGCGTCATGAAAACACTTTTCAAAAGCAGGGCAAGTGCCTGGACTCTATTAAAAACAATTCAGCTGCTGCTTGGGAAATCAGTCTGGTAGACCCACTTTGGGGGCACAAGAAAACAAGATGTTTTTGTGATATTCTTGATACATTTTTAAAGTATGGGAAAAGAAAACAACTATTTATATTGCACCTTTCACAATCTCAGGACGTATTAAAGCATTTCACAGCTAATTAAACACTTTTTAAGTGTAATCACTGTTGTAATGTAGGGAAATACAGCAGCCAATATGCCCTCAGCAAGGTCCCAGAAACAGCAATGAGATAATGACTGGATAATCACTCTGTGATGTTAGTTGAAGGATAAATGATGGTCAGGACATTGGAAAAATTCCCCTGCTCTTTTTAAATGATGCTATGTGAGCTTTTTCATTCTCCGGAGAAAACGAAATGTGGGTGATTAGATATCTCATCCAGAAGGTGGTTTTTCCCTCAGTACTGCACTGAAGTGTCAGCCTAGACTATGTGATTAGGCTTCTGGTGTGGGGCTTAAAACAATGATCTTCTGGATCAGCGGTAGGAGTGCTACCACTGAACTAAGGCTGACAAAATAGAAGGAGTTGGGAAAGAAATGAAGGAGGAAAGAGAACAGGGGAAGAGAGAGAAAGTTGGTCAGAAATAGATCAGAAACAGGTTGCACAAAAAGGAAGGAATTATTTGCTTTGCATCTTCACACACTTTCCCACATTCTGCTCCCCCTCATTGCCAACACCACCAACCACCCCCTTCCCCCACCCCCCACATTGGTGAATAGCAGACTATCAGCCTGTTGAACCATATCATGAACCCTCCTTCCATAGTCAACAAGTCCTGGAGTGAGACTTAAAACCAGAGCGCCTGGCTCAGAGACAGGGGCACTACCTACTGAGCCACAAGATCTCCTAAGGAATACATTAAGGACTCATAATGTAAGAGAGAAGAGAAAGACTGAAAATGAGAGGCACAACAATCAAGAATGAATAAAGGAAACAGAAATGAGACATGGGAGAAATTAATAAATAAGGTAAAGGCTTTCAATATGTGTTAAATATTTCCAAAATTAATTTTAAAGATATTTATGTAATTATTATAATTCAATTTGCTCCTTAGCACTATAATTGACTTTGATTACAAATGATTGCATTAGGATGAATTCTTGATAATAGCATTTTTTATGAGAATGGAATTCTAATTAATCTTATGAATTCCAACTCTGAATGTGAATTTTAAGTAGTCGTCGCTAATAAATGCTCATTTGGTGATATGTGAATATTTGTTTGTTTTTGGGGGGTTGGTGGTGGGTTACTCTGCTTAATTTAATTATTTAATTAAATTACACTTCAGGTAAATTGCTATGATTGCAAAATATGTACACTTAACTTAAGTACTGGCACTCATAATAATTCCAAGATTATAGGTTTAACTGATAACTTATTGAGGGCCCCTCAGTGAAATCTCTTTTTGTAATAGTGTTGGATGATTTTAAACTCAGGCAAATGTCATTTCTGGGGATTAAATATCTTTCATTCATCATTCAGCGTTTTGCATCTGTCCAGGACCTGGTTGTGTTTGACGTTGACAAGCATGAATATCCCATTTCACAAAGAAAAACGTGGCAAAATCAACATTAAAACCACATATCTAGATAGCCGTCTTGTCACTTACTTCCATTTTCTTCTGCACTTGCTGTGTCGAAGATTTAACATGTTCTGGTTGTGTGTTTAAGCAAGGCATGGAGATTATTTATCTGAAGCTAGATAGGATGTAACAAATTGTTAAACTGTACATTAAAACCTCTCTTCAAAATTGCATCTAATTCCCTGTTTATATTATCCATTTCAGTCCTGGTATGAAAATCCTTTGATTGACGCCAAGTTCACTTCATGCTCATAGTTTTTTATTTTTAACTTACTTCCCCTGCCATTTGAACCCTTCAGTGCAGCAAACACATTTTCTTGGATCATCATAATCAACCTCCTTTGTAACCTTCAAACCTTGATGAATGTCAAAAGAAATCCGCTAAGATTAAGTTGACAATCTGTCATTTTAAAGCTCTCTACATTTATCAAATATTTTGCTACAAATAAATGTTTAACTGATCAAGGCATCAAGAACCAACCTTTGCTTCATGATCCCGAAGGTTAAACATTTTGCGAGCAGTTAAATTTGCCAAAATAAAAGCCGCTTTCTGTGGATCACATTAATATATGTCTGGACATTGTAATTTGGTATTTCAATCAGAGAAAATAGATTTCAGGCATTAATTGAAGCGCTGTCTCTGCTTGTCTCATCACATTTAATTTGCACTGCAGGAATTTCACTAACTAGTGCAGTTAGTCTTCAGCAGCTAACAACAGTTATTCACTATTTCCTCAGCCCTTTCTTCCGCTAAAGTTTCTCCCTTGTCTATCCAAGTTGCTTACTGTTACTGGGCAATGACACAGTGGGTGCCAGAAGAAGGGTATCTCATCCAAGCAGCCAATCTTCATGTCATGCCTAATTAGCAATCCTTCATGACATGAGTAGGTTGGTTTGGGTGATAGTCCCTGTAATATAATGGGTTAATAATTGGTAATGAGATAGTGATATCTACCATGAAATAACAGTAGTCAGTAGTCATGTGATAAAGAATAGGTGCAGCAGTCTGTACTCAAGTCAGATGTCCTACCTTATAGCCTATCTTGTATATGGAGTTAATAAAGTACTCTTGAAGTAACCCACCTGAGTCAGACCAGAGTTACTCATGGTAAGAGTGAAACCTCCACAGTATGGGTTAGACCATGAGACCAACACACGAAACAGTGTGCACTCCATCAAATTTGCAGCATAGTTTAGGATTGAGTAAAACCTGCCCTCTTTCTTTAATATACCTTTAATTCAATATTGTCAGATATAATAGGACTCATATCAGGATGCATTCATAGGAACATAGCAATGTAGGAGCAGGAGTAGGCTATTCATCCCATCAAGCCTAATCTGCCATTCAATTCAATCATGGCTGATCATCCACACTAACCCGTTTTTTTAAACATTCATTCATGGGATGTGGGCATCACTGGCTAGGCCGGCATTTATTGTCCATCCCTAATTGCCCTTGAGAAAGCGGTGGTGAGCTGCCTTCTTGAACTGCTGCAATCCAGGTGGTGTAGGTACACCCACAGCGCTGTTAGGGAGGGAGTTCTAGGATTTTAACCCTGTGACAGTGAAGAGACAATGTCATTTATGTCATTGATATTTAGAAATCTGTCAATCCCTGCTTTAAACATACTGGGTGCTTTGATGTATCTGAAGGGAAACTAGGTTTGAAATGTTAAGTACATAAACATGGCTAAACATTTAGGACATTTACATTTTTAGGTAAGCCCAAGTAGTGAATTTCAAAGAGATGGTAGGGTGTTACACCTAGCCAACAGAGGCTAAGCCAAACAGTGTGTTTATTTTTCCCAAAGATTACTGATAATATGAGTGCTATGCAAGATTTATATTATGGAAAAAGTAAAGTTGCAAAAACATATTGGAACTATGGGATTTACAATATAAGCATAAATGAGATGAGGTTATGTGTAAGAAGAAGGAATTCTAAGATCCAATAAGTGTGAAAAGCCTCCAGCCTCCATGTACCAAGCTGCTGTCTCCAGGAACCAAAGTTAAGGTAATTCATTTTAAATATCACTGTGCAGGGTATTGTGTGCTTTGCTTGGGTCTATTGAAATCTGTGTTGTTTTTCTGGTGCCTTAATGGAGGTGTAACTGGGAGCTAGATTAGTTAGGGGATTTAGGAGTTACCATAGCAGTAATTTGTAGACCTATGTATGTACATAAAATCATTTCTTTTATTAATAACTGTTTAATTTTGTTTTGTAAAAAGACCTCTAAGACTCAGTGGTCTTATTACTACAGAATTCAAGGCGTGCATCTCGAAATAAAAATACAAATTGCAAAAATGGCTATGGCAACTGTTTCAAGTTTCCCTCTGGGATTTGAGCAGCTCAGCATTTACCATCTGCTGTGTCATAACAAAACTGAAGGACTGAGCATCCACAGCCCTCCGGGGTTATAATTCCAAAGGTTCAAAACCTTGTGGGTAAAATAAATTCTCCCCATCTCAGTTCTAAATGGCTTCCCCCTTATTTTGAAATTGTGGCCCCTGGTTCTAGACTCCCCAACCAGGGGAGTCTTACCTGTATTCAACCTCTCTATCCCTTTAAGTATTTTGTAGGTTTCATTGAGATCACCTCTCATTCTTTGAAGCTTTGGAGAATACAGGCCCAGTTTCCCCAATCTCTCTTCATAAGACAATTCCAACATCCGGGGAACAAGGCTGGTGAACTCTGTCTATTTCAATTTTTACGGACAGGAGGGAGATTAATTTAAACAGCTCTGATTCCTCCTCCCACTGCTTGCCCGTAAACAGAAAGGTGGTTTTGATTTCTTATTACCCCACTTTGCAAGTGATGGCCTGTTTTCCCAAACCCTCCAGTTCAGAGTGATCCAATCCTCTATTAATAACCCCACAGCAAACTCGCCATAAGGTAAAAGAGGGTTGGTTTATTTTACACACATACAAAACACGGGTAGGGGTTTTTAAAACTTTTTGCACTCATACAATAAAATAGGGATAAGGGAAAGAAAAGGGCACAGGGCAAGAACACAATAAAAATAAGTCCAGAGTGAATCCAGAGTCCAGAATCAGAAGTCCAGTGGTGTATTCCTTCAGAGGTTAGTGGGCTGAAACTGTTGCAGGATAATCCGTTTTTCCAGAATTCCCACAATGGGAGAAGGCGCATAGAGATGAATTCGTCTTGAAGGCATAGACACATAGATTCCAATATTCCAGTAGTTCACAGTGTAGATGAGGGCCAGGCAATTTACCTGGACAGAACTCTTTCTGTTGCTACCTGTTAGATAATAAAATGGTAGACTGTCTGGGCTCAGTTTCACACAGCAAATTACTGGTTCTAACAGCTTAGGGGAGGTCATGTGACATACCTCCCACTTCTTCTCCTGGGAATTAGACAAAAGCTGTACTATTCCAAGCCTGGAATCTTGAAGTGTTTGATAGAGGAGTCAGGGCCTCTTTTGTCCTTTGCAAATATACTGTCTCCGTTGTCCAGAGCTCTGCCTTAGAAATGCAAAGGGGGTGGATGCATTTCTTTGGAACTTGATTGTTAGCAGTCACAGAAGGCATTAGCACATCTTTAAAGTTAATGAGGTCCCTTCTGGTTTTTGAAGGTTAGAAATAGTTCTGGTACGAGTCAAGGCTAGTCAGGATTAAGCATTGTCCATTTAAAAAATAATAAGAAGAATTTTATAAAGTAGCCAGGTTGACATAGATATGTATATATATTTTTTCCCTTCCTGTCATCTGGCTGGGAGGCAATAATATCCTTCCTAAGATAAAGGGACCAAAGATGCACACAGCATCCCAGGTGCGGTCCAACCAAGGTTCTATGCAATTACAGCAAGACTTTGCTACTCCTGTACTCAAATCCTCTTGTGATAAAAGCTAACATAGCATAAGCCTTCCTAATTGCTTGCTGCACCTGCATGCTAGCTTTTAGTAACTTACTGACAAGGACACCCAACTCCCTTTGTAAATCTGCACTTTCTAATCTCTTAACATTTAAGAAATACTCTGCACATCCTTTTCTTCTATCACACTGGATAACCTCATATTTTTCCACATTATATTCCATCTGCCACGTTCTTGCTCACTCACTAAGTCTGTCTAAATCCTTTTGAAGCCACTTTGCATCTTCCTCACAACACATTTCCACCTAGCTTTGTGTTATCCGCAAACTTGGAAACATTACATTTGGTCCCCACATCCAAATCATTGATACATTTTTTGAACAGGGGCCCAAGTATTGATCTTTGTGGTACCTCACTAGTTACAGCCTGCCAATGCGAGAATGACCTGTTTATTCCTACTCTCTGAACTCTGCCTGTCAACCAATCCTTAATCCATGCCAATATATTACCTCCTATTCCATTTGCTTTAATTTTGCTAACCAACCTCCTGTGTGAAAGCCTTCTAAAAATCAAAATATATAACGTCCACCGACTCCCTTTTATCAATTCTTATAGTAACATCCTCAAAAAGCTCCAACAGTTTCATCAAACATGATTTCCCATTCATAAATCCACGTTGACTATGCCCAATCAGATCATGATTATCCAAGTGTCCTTTTATCACATCCTTTAAAAAAATTCTAGCATTTTCCCTACTACTGATGTAAGGTTAACAAGCCTAAAGTTCCCTATTTTCTCTTTCCCTCCCTTCTTAAATAATGGGGTGACATTTGTTACCTTCCAATCTGCAGGAACCATTCCAGAGTCACTTACAGAAAATAAACCATTGAGTATGAAAACCACATAACTTGCAAATGCTGAGGGTGTGAGATAAGAACAGGGAAAGGGTGCGATACACAACAAGCTATGTGAAGAAGCCTCTCAAGGTGTCAACAATAAGGCAAAATTTGGTGTCCAGTGTGTAACATGGTTCAAATGCCAAAGCTTAAGGCTTCAAACTCTGCAGGGCTAGAGGTGTACCTGGGGGATGAAGGTGTTTGGCAGGGCAGGACCATGTGCTCCGATCACCTGGACACTCAATATATTGCACACACTGACAAAATACAGGTATGCCATACTTCTGAACAATGAATGTGAGTTTTATAGAGGATTCCAGGCCTGAGATTTGACCTGGAATATTATAGTGGGTATCAAAATAGTACCCTAAGTATTCTACAGGCTAAGCTACTTGAAACATGTTGCTTACATTATATCAGTAAATACAGCAGCCAATTTACACACAGACAGGCCAGGCAAACAGCAATTGAGATGAATGGTCAGTTGATCTTTTATAGTGGTGTTGAGAGATAGAGGTTATCCGAGATGCCAGCAAGGCTCTGCCCAGTATGAATCTGAACAGGTTACTAGGACCTTGGTTTCACCTTTAATTCCAAAAACACAGTGCTGAAGTGTCAACTGGGAGTGTGTAGTAATTATGATTTTATTTAGTGTGTAATGTAACTTTATTAATAATACTTGTTAATGAAGATCACATGATCTGTAGTAACCAATAGGAGAGTAGCACAGTCTACCTCAGCAGTCACTGTAGAGATAGAGCTGGAGTTGGAAGCATACATGTAGTTGCTGCTGAGTATATCATAAATCAACTTAATGTTTCCACTCAAGAAGTGTCTGCAGATCAACCCTATCATTACTAGTGCAACTCAGCCACCCCACAACAAACTGATGATGAGGATAAAACAGGAATAAACAGAAGAAACCAAGTTAAAAAGAAATCGGCACAGTACCTCGCCCAGTGATTGTAAATAGCAAGAGACGTTAGAATTGAAAAAGCTACCATCTCTTAAAATGCCACAATTTGGGAGAATTGATTCTTTTGAACCAGCCACAGGTGATTGGTCTCAATACATAGACTGCCTCATGTTCTTCTTTAATCAAGGGAAGAGAAGAGGCAAGCGATCCTCATGAGTGCTTGTGGGACAAAACCTATGGCTTGATTCGAAGTTTGACAGCACCCAGTGCCCCAGATTCGAAGAATTTCAATGAATTGGTGGGCCTCCACCAATAGGGTCATTTTCAACTCAAGCCCTCAGTCATGATGCAGAAGTTGAGGTTTAATTCGCAAAATAGAGCTCCGAGTGAGACAATTGCAGGCCTAATGGCAAATCTGAAGCAGCTAATGGAACAATATGAATGTGGTATGACTCTGAATGACATACTCAGAGGTCACTAAGTGTGTGATATGAAAGAAGGCCCTTCAGAAAAGATTATTGTCCAAAGTGAGTCTGAATTTCAAGAAGGCGCTAGAGATAGCGCTGGCCATGAAAAGAGCAGTAATAGAATCACAAGCAACACAGGATGCGTATAATGGCGCTGTCCTCTACATCATGTGGGAAGCCTCAAGCAAAAGTAGCACGAGAAAGCAAGACTCTGCCGAAAAGCTGGAAATAGCCCCCATTAGCCGAATAATAAGGAAAAATAACTTAGCAGTGAAATCGAAGAATAATTTTAATAGAGGTGGAAACAATTAGTCTTTTAGCGATAGGCAGTTTAAAAAAATCGAATGCTATTATTGTCACAGAAATGGACATATAATGAGGCAGCGCAAGGAAAGATTCAAGCAGGCTTGTAAACAAAAGAAGATGCCCAATGAAATCTATAATGTAGAAGAACCTGAAGCAACAAATTCTGACATTTACTCGTTTAATCTGAAAGCTGGAAAGACAGAACCAATATTTGTCACAATGAAAGTATATGTCAAAAATGTTAAAATGGAAGTAGACATGGGAGTTTCCACTACAGTAATTGGAGAACATACCTTCAGGTATCTGAATAATGGTGAACATCAATTAAGTTTAGAACAAAAAGCTGCCAAGCAAAAAACATACATGGGTGAAGACATTCAAGTAAAAGGCATAAGCAGAATAACTGTCCATTATGGAAGCCAATCGGCAAAGCTACCCTTGATGGTGGTAGCAAGTGAAAGGCCGAGGCTGCTGGGGCAAAATTGCTTAAAGGAGATTAAGTTAGAATGGTCTGAAATTTTCCAGTTGAGAGCAAGTGGGCTACCAGAGTTATTTCAAAAGTATGCCACCAAGTATGTCTTCAAGGGCGAACTAGGGAAAATCCAGGACCTACAGACCAAGTTTCATGTGGATCCAGAAGCAACTCCTCGTTTCATGAACACAAGGCTGGTGCCATACGCTCTGAGAGAAAAAGTCAACATTGAACTGAACAGGCTAGAGAAGCAGAGTGTTATACAAGCTGTTCAATTCTCAGAATGGGCAGCACCCATAGTCCCCATCCATAAACCCGATCAAAGCTTCCAAATTTGTGGGGACTACAAACTGACGGTTAACAAAGTAGCCAAAATGGACAGGTACCCCATTCCAAAAATTGAAGACCTGTTAGCCAAGCTGGCAGGAGGGACAATATACACAAGGCTTGACATTAGTCGTACTTATCAACAGCTAGAATTGGATAATGCCTCCTGGGAATTTGTCACAATTAATACCCACAGAGGGTTGTAACAATATACACGATTGCCTTTTGGTGTCTCCTCAGCTTGTGCCATCTTTCAGAGAACAATGAAAAGCTTACTGCAGGGACTGCCCCAAGCTGTAGTCTATTTAGACGATATATTGGTGACAGGATTCACTGAAAAAGAGCATTTGGCAAACTTAGAATAAGCCTTAAAACATTTCTTGCAAGGTGGAGTGTGTCTAAAAAAAGAAAAGTGCACATTCCAAGCGAGGGAGATAATCTATCTGGGCCACCAGGTAGATTCACAGGGCCTCCAGCCGGTTGAGGAGAAAGAGAGAGGTATAAGAGTGGCACCTGTGCCAAAGAGCACCTCAGATCTCAAATCATTCCTAAGAATGATCAATTATTATGGGCAGTTCTTACCCAATTTGTCTTCAGTGCTGGCACCCACCCTGCATTCTCTACTCAAAAAGAACCAACGTTGGCCTTGGGAGGCTCCCAAGAAGCTTTCATAAAGGTAGAGCAATTGTTGCACTTGTCCAATCTATTAATGTATTATAACCAGACAAAAGAATTGGTGCTGACATGTGACACATCTCCCTATGGAGTGGGAGCAGTGTTAACTCACCGGACGGATGACGGCACAGAATGGCCAATAGGTTATGTATCAAGGACTCTCACCACAGTGGAAAAGGGCTACTCAAAGATAGTAAAATGGCTGTCCATCATTTTCAGTGTCACGAAATTTTACCAGTACGTACACAGCCGCCATTTTACAATCGTTTCAGATCACAAACCTCTGCTGGGTTTGTTTAGTGAAGAAAAGGCTATACCACTCGTAGCCTCAGCAAGAGTACAACAATGGGCCTTAATTCTGGCAGCATACAAATACTGCTGCGAGAGATTCACATTTGCAATCAATTCGCAAATGCTGACTCCCTTAGTTGTTTGCCTTTACAAGAAAATGATGAGCACGTCCTAGTTCCACAGGAACTTGTTTTATTGTTAAATTTCTTATATTCCTTGCCAGTATATGCTCGACAGATCAGAGACTGGACAAGTCAGGACTCAGTCCTATCTCAAGGACAAGAACAAGTGCTACATGGTTGGTCTCGGGCTCCCATATCAGATGAAACTGTACTTCAACAGAAGACATGAAATAATCAGCCAGGGTGGCATCTTATTGTGAGAAGCATGAATGATAGTTCCTCCAAAGGGAAGAGAGCCACTTTTAATTGAGCTACACAGTGCCCATCCAGGAATTCCTGAATGAAGACCATAGCATGCAGCTGTCTATGGTGGCCTGGTTTAGATGGTGAAATAGAGATTTTAATAAAGCACTGTGGGCAATGCAACTGCAAAAGTTGCCTGTGACAGCTCCATTACACCCTGGGAGTGGCCAGGTAGACCCTGGGTGCAGTTACTCATTGACTCCATTGAACTTTTCCTGGGTACAGTGTATCTGCTCATTGTTGGTGCCCATTCAAAATGGTTGGACGTATATGAGGTGAAGTCACCAACGCTACAATTGTGAAGTTATGTCAGCGTTTTGCCATTCAAGGACTACCAGAAGTAATCATTTCTGATAACAGCATGGCATTTATGAGTGCTGAGTTTCAACGGTTTATCAGCCTCAATGGTGTCACTTATGTGAAAACTGCACTGACCACCCTTCCTCAAAAGGACTGGCCAAAAGGGCGGTTCAAACATTAAAGACAGGCATGAAAATGCTAACTGGTGATTCCTTGGCAACCAAGCTAGCACGCTTTCGTTTTCATTACAGGACTACCTCTCACACAACAACAGGTGTCCCATCTGCAGGGTAATTGTTGAAACACCGTCTAAGGACGAAATTGAATTTAATAATGCCAAATTTAGAGGGGAAGGTGGAAAGGAGTTAGGGAAGCCAGAAAGCTAGATACGACTGACATAGTCGTGAGAGGAAATTTACCGTGGGAGAGCCAGTGAAAAACTTCGGGGAAGGACCAAAATGGTTACTGGGTGAAATACGTGTTGTAACTGGGCCTCTATCTTACCATGCGGAGGTGGAAGGCTGGATCATCCATAAACATGTGGACCATTTAAGGAAGAAAGAGACAAATCATCAAGATTAGGTTCCACCAGTAAGCATGACCGGGTCTGTGTTTCCTGTTGAGAATATTTAACCCAGGACAGACATGTCTGATGTTCCTGTAAGAGTTGAGGATAGAGAACTGCAAGTTCCCAACGATGCACCTGATGTTCAGGCAACTCCGGAAAAGGAGGCTCCTGACAAAGAATCTGAATTTGTGGAGCTGCGACGTTCCACACGTACAGGGAACCACTTGAAAGACTGAACTTGTAAGTTCCTTACCCAGTGTAAATATTATGTTGTTTTGAAATTAATGTACTTGTAAATCTAATATGTATATCCGAGTTAAAGGGAGGGGGGGGGGAGAATGTAGTAATTATGGTTTTATTTAGTGTGCAATGTACCTTAAAGAATAAGATTTGTTAAGGAAGGTCACATGATCTGTAGCAACCAATAAGAGAGTAGCTCAGGCTACCTCAGCAGTCAGTGTAGAGTTAGAGTTGGAGTTGAAAGCACACGAGTAATTACTGCTGAGTATATTGTAAATAAACTTAGTGTTTCCACCCAAGAAATGTCTGCAGATCAACTCTATCATTAATAGTATAACTCGGCCATCCTACAACAGAGTGAATCTATGAATTTCAATCTTAGAGGCAAGGCTGGTAGCACTGAAATAGTCTGACACTTGCTGTTGAAAGGTTAAAGAGGCATTCTTTTCGTCACCAAACCATTCCTTTATAAGTTTTAAAATGTTATAAATCAATTGTTATCTCTTTCAATTCACTAATGGGCATGCATGGGTTCCAAAAACACACTTTCAGTCAAAAGGCAGTAAAACACCCTCAGCTATAGTTCACCTCTGAGTTGCAAGGCTTGAGATTCAAATCCCATTCCTGGGCTTGAGCACAAATAATAATGTTCACATTCTGAGTGTGCATTGCACTTTTGGTGGTGCTGTCTTTTGGCTGAACTGTTAAACTGAGGCCCCAACTGCCTGCTTGGGTGGGTATGAAAGATCCTGTGGCACTATTGCAAAGACGAGCAGGGGAGTTATCTCTGGTGGTTTGACCTCAATCAACATCACACAAAAAACAGACTGTCTGTTCACGATTACATAATGTTTATGGGAGTTTGCTGAGCTCCAATTAGCTGCCACATTTCCTACATTACACCAGTAACAGGACTTCAAACATAATTCCTTAGCTGTAAAGCACTTTGAGATGTCCAGTGGTCATGAAAAGCACTATATAAATGCAAGTCTTTCTTTTAAGAACTCAGCAATAATATTTGACTCTTGTTGTCTATCCGAAAACAACCAGCAGCAGGAAACAATAATTAACTGCATTGCACCACAACATAGATCAACCCTGACATGCACACAACAGCTTCTGAATTATTAGCTCCTTCGGCTACTGAATTCAAATAGTTATGGAATGTTTGATTATGTTCTGTGTGAAATACATTCTGCCACTGATGATGTTCCTTGAACACAAATTGAACTGGGAAGCCTTGAACAAAAGCTGCTCACCTACTGTTAACATTGGGAATGAACTGAGAGGATAGTCAAAATTCAAAGTGAAGCAAAATAAAAAGCAGGTGGTTTTAATGGAATACATGCCTCGACAAATTTGGATTAGTTTTGCTTCATACACCTTTGGTTTATGAACAACTGCTTTCAATTCCTACATGATTCTCCCGCGTTAGTGAGGCAGATAATTAGAGCCTCTTCCAATCTTATTATTGATTAAGATAGCATGCTATCAGACATAATTAAAAGCAGAACTGAGAAAACTGAGAGATAGAACGAAAGAGAGATAGAAAGCAAAAGGGATAGAAAGAAAGTGAGAGAGAGAGATAGAAAGATAGAGAGAGAGAAAGAAAGCGAGAGATAGAAAGAGAGAGATAGAAAGAAAGAGAAAGAGAAAGAAAGAGAGAGAGGGAGGTAGAAAGAAAAGAATGAAAGCGAGAAAGAAAGAGAGAGAGAAAGAAAAATAAATAAAGAAAGAGAGATAGAAAGAGAGATAAATAAAAAGAGAGAGAAAGAAAGAGAGAGAAAGAGAGAACGAAAGAAAGAGAAAGAAAGAGAAAGAGTGAGTGAAAGAAAGAAAGAGAGAAGGAAAGAGAGAGAGAGATAGAAAGAAAAGAATGAAAGCGAGAGAAAGAAATAGAGAGAGAAAAAAATAAAGAAAGAAAGAGAGAAAGAAAGATGGAGAGAGATAGAAAGAGAGAGAGATAGAAAAAGAGATATAGAAAAAAGAAAAAGAGAAAGAAAGGAGAGAGATAGCAAGAGAGGTAGAAAAAAAAGAATGAAAGCGAGAGAAAGAAAAATAAAGAGAGAAATAAGGAGAGAGAGAAAGAGAGAGAAAGAAAGAGAGAAAGAGAGAGAGAAAGAAAGAGAGAAGGAAAGAGAGAGAGATAGAAAGAAAGAAAAAGAAAAAGAGAGAGAAAAGGAGAGAGATATAAAGAAAGGAAAGAAAGAAAGACAGACAGAGAGATATATAGATAGGTACATAGATAGATAGATAGATAGATAGACAGACAGACAGGTAGATAGATATGGAAAGAAAGAGAGAGAGAAAGGAAGGAGAAAGGAAGGAAGGAGTTTCACAACACCAGCAAATCTGCTGTTGTAATGTAGGATGTGAGACATTGGGACTTTTCTCTTCAGAGGAAATGAAAGACAATCTTGATGGAAGTTTTGAATATTAAGGAAGGAATCAATAAAGAATGTAAAAAATATCACATTTATATAACACCTTTCATTCACATCTTCAGTATTTCCCAAAGTGCTTCACTGTCAACTCATTTGAAGTATGGTTGTTATTGTAACATAAGCCAATGGGACAGCGAATTTGCACACAGCAAAATAGATAATGGTCAGTCAGCCTGTTCTGGTGCTTCCAGGACACAATCCCTGCTTCTCCTTATACAATGTTGTAGTAATTGAAGGTATACCTTTTCCTACTGTCTATCAGGGGTCATGTGATTGTTCTTTGAGGCTCTGACCAATGAGCCTTAAGTGTAGGTAATCGGAGGGGAAGGGGGGCTTCTTGTCGAAGACCTGGTTCAAGCATGTAGCATCTGAAAAGCTCTCTTAATAAACTTACCTGTTTCTTGTTCAAATCTGTCAGCTACATCAAGTCATTACACTTAGCAACGAGGATGGAATAGCTCCAAGGGTGCACCTCACCTTGTGAACGTGAGTATATCAAATCTAAAGAAAAAGGAAACAAATACTCACCAATCATGATACTTTTTGGCAGGATCAATACTTATGATGCGACTATGGAAGCGGAGCCAGTATGTAGAGCGCCTTGGTTTTTATTTTGTAGTGAATGAAATTACCGCGGAGGAGAAGCAGAAAACAATCATTTTGAGTGTATGTGTAAGCGAGACATACAATCTCATCCACAGCCTGACAGCCCTAAACACAACCAATTATAAATGTTTTAATGAATTAGTGGACCTCTTGAAAACGTATTTCCAGCCAAAGCCATCCACAAATAATGCAGCAGTTTAAGTTTTATTCCAAAGTTAGGGCCCCAGGATAGTCCATCGGAACCTATATAGTGAAGTTGAAGCAGCTGACAGGGCACTGTGACTTCGGGGACACACTAAATGATATGCTGCAGGGCCGATTAGTTTGTGGGGTTCAGGACAATGTCATTCAGTGCTGTTTACTCACAGAGGTTATTATTGATTTGAAGCACACCCTGGAAATATCCCTGGAAAGCACGCCATGGAAAGTGCTGTGAGAGACTCTCAGGCTTTATAACACATACAACATGGCACTGTTCTTCATGTGAGCCAGGAACCTACCACAGGACATGGTGCGGAAACCAGAGACACAGCAGTGAAGGGAAACTTGTAAAGGTCGAATAGAAACACTTCAGCAGCAACTCCAAGGTTAACCTGTTATAGATGTGGGGTGACCACGGACTGGACACTTGCAGATTCAAGGAAGCAAAATCCCATTACTGCCATAAGAAAGGTCAAGTAATAAAGCAATGTAGGGCGAAATCGAAACAGCCCATAGGGCAGCAAACCAATCTGACTGAATTAGGTAATACAGCAGAACCTGGAACTGCTGATTCTGACATCTGTTCTCTTTACAACATCGCAGCTGTAAAAACCAAACCTATTACCGCCACAGTACAAGTGAATCTGGAATGAACAATCGTTCAATTAAAGACACACACTGGAGAGTCCATACAGGTAAATGGCATTGCCACAGTACCTGTGTCCTATAGGCAGTAGACAACCCAGCTTCCAGTGATCGTAGTAACAGGAGAAGGACCTAATCCTCCGGGCCAAGACTGGTTACAAAAAATCAAGCCCAACTGGTTTGAAATATTTCAGCTGAGAAAAAGAGGAGTTCCTGAACTGCTAAGGAAATATAGAACCATAGAACCATCGAAAAGTTACAGCACAGAAGGAGGCCATTCAGCCCATCTTGTTCATGCCAGCCCGAGGACACCTAGGTGCCCTTTCTAATCCCACCTTCCTGCACCCGGCCCATAGCCCTGCAGCTTACAACACTTAAGATGCAGATCCAGTTACATTTTAAAAGAGTTTAGAGTTTCTGCCTCTACCACCAACTTGGGCAGCAAATTCCAGACACCCACTACCCTCTGTGTAAAAAAGTTCTTCCTCATGTCCCCCCTATACCTTCTGCCACTTATCTTGAATCTATGCCCCCTGGTTCTAGAATTCTCCACCAAGGGAAACAATTTTACCTTGTCCACACTATCTATTCTCCCCATAATTTTGTACACCTCAACCAAGTAACCTCTCAGCCTTCTTTGTTCTAAGGAAAATAACCCCAACCTATCCAATCTCTCTTCATAGCTACACTTTTCTAACCCTGGCAACATTCTTGTAAACCTCCTCTGCACTCTCTCCAGAGCTATTACATCCTTCCTGTAATGTGGTGACCAGAACTGCACACAATACTCCAGTTGTGGCCTCGCCAGTATTTGATACAATTCCAACATTATATCCTTACTTTAATATTCTATATCTCTGCCAATGAAGGCGAGCATTCCATATGCCTTCTTTACAACCTTGTTTACTTGAACTGCTGCCTTCAGGGACCTGTGTACTTGTATGCCAAGATCTCTCACTTCATCTACCCTTTTAGTATATTCCCATTTATTGTGTAATCCCTGTAACTATTTTACCTCCCTAAAGGTATGACCTCACACTTCACTATGTTAAAGCCCATCTGCCACTTTACTGCCCACCTCCACCAACCCATCTACATCGTTTTGGAGATTATGGCTATCCCCTACGTTATCCACTACTCGACCAATCTTTGTGTCATCTGCAAATTTCCCAATTGTGCTCCCCACATTCACGTCCAGATCGTTAATAAATAACACAAATAGCAAGGGTCCCAACACCAAACTCTGTGGAACACCACCTGAGACAACTTTCCATTTGCAAGGGCATCCATCGACAATTACCCTTTGTTTCTGTTACAAAGCCAACCTTTTATCCAGTTTGCCACATTGCCCTGAATCCCATGGGCTTTACTTTCCTGACCAATCTGCCTTGTCAAATGCCTTCCTAAAATCCATGTACACAACATCCACTGCCCTATCTTCATCAACCCTTCTTGTCATTTCCTCAAAGAATTTAATCAAATTTGTGAGGCAAGTCCTTCCTTTAACGAATCCACGCTGGCCATCCCTGACTAGTCCACGCCTTTCCACAGGACAGTTAATCCTATCTCTTAGGATTGATTCTACTAATTTGCTCACCACCGATGTAAGACTAACTAGCCTATAATTGTTTGACACTTCCTTTGATCCCTTTCCTTTTCTAAACAATGGAACTACATTTGCATTTCTCCAGTCCTCTGGTATCTCCCCTGTATCTAGTGAAGTTTGGAAAGTCATCCTCAGAGCATCTGCTATCTCCTCCCTGACTTCCGTCAGCAGCCTCAGAAAAAATCCGTCTGGCCCTGGTGACTTATCAACTTTCAAAGATTTCAACCCTTCCAGTACTTCCTCTCTCTTTATGACTATCCCATCCAATATCTCGCAGTGTTTCTCCTGGACAACTATATCTACATCCTTCCTTTCCTTTGTAAACATGGAGACAAAATATTCATTTAAAACCCTTCCCACAGCCTCTACATCTACACACAAGCATTAATGTATTGGTAAAACATTTTTGGGTTATCTTTAACTTTACTTGCTAATCTTTTTTCATGCCCTCTCTTTGATTTCCTTATTTCATTTTTTACTTCATCCCTGCACTTCCTATATTTGTCTAGGCGATCTGCAGTGCTTAGTTCTTATCGTACACTTTCTTTTTCTGTTTGATCTTCCCCTGTATTCCTCTAGACAACCAGGGGAGGGGAGGGGGGGGAGGGGATCTTGATTTGGCAGTACCACTCTTATTTTTGTAGGGGACATGTCTACTTTGTACAATTAGGATCTCGTTTTTTAGTTCTTCCCACTGGTTTTCCACCGTTTTATCCTCCAGCAGTATTGTCCAGTCCACCTCAGCCAAGTCCCTTCTCATTTCTGCAAAATTTGCATTCCCCCAGCTCAAGACTTTTACTCCTGCCTTATCTCTGTCCTTTTCCATGGTAATGCTAAATCTAACTGAATTGTGATCACTGTCCCCGATATGGTGGCCAACTGTCACTTCACCCACTTGCCCTTCTTCGTTCCTCAATACTATGTCTAGAATTGCATCTCCTCTTGTTGGGTTTGTCACTAATTGGTTGAAAGAATTTTCCTGGACACACTGCATGAATATTTCTCCCTCAGTGCCCCTTATATTGTTTGAATGCCAGATGATATTAGGATAGTTGAAGTCTCCCACTATTATTGCCCTCTTGTTCTTACAAGCAGAATTTTGCCTAGATATTTGTTCTTCTATCTCCCTTTCACTATTTGGGGGTCTGTAGTATACTCCCAGTAGTGTGCCTGCTCCTTTTTTATTTCTAAGCTCAATCCATAAAGGCTCATTTGTTGACCCATTTAGTATATCATCCCTTTTCACAACTGGAATTGATGCTTTAACCATTAGTGCTACCCCGCCTCCTTTTATTATCTCCTACTCTATCGTGTCTGAAGACTCTATAATCAGGGATATTAAGCTGCCAGTTTTGTCCCTCCTTTAGCCAGGTCTCCATTATAGCAATGACATCCTGCTGCCATGTGTCTGCTTGTGCCCTTAACTTGTCTATCTTGTTTGTAATACTCCTTGCAATGTATTTCCTGATGAATTAGGAAAGTTAAAAGGCTTGTAATCAAAACTTTATATATGTGATTCTCAGGCGACGACCCATTTCTTTAAGGCCAGACCTGTGCCTTATGTCTTAAAGGAAAAGGTGAATGCAGAATTGTGCCAGTTAGAAAAGCTGGGCATCATCTAAACAGTCCAATTTTTTGGAATGGGCAGTACCCATAGTCCCAGTGATGAAACCTAACCAAACTATACGCATTTGTGGGACTATAAATTGACCATGAACAAGGCAGCCAAAGTAGGTAAATATCCTATCCCATGGATAGACGACTTGTATGCAAAGCTAGCTGGAGGCAAATCCTATACAAAGCTGGACATGAGCCATGCATATCAACAGTAAGAACTGGATAGCATGTCTAGAGGATATGTAACCATCAATGCACACAAGGGTCTGTATCAATATACTCACCTACCTTTGGAGTATCGCCTGCATGTGCAATCTTGCAAAGGACAATGGAGAGTCTATCGCAAGGATTTCCCCTAGTAGTAGTATACCTAGATGGTGTTCTGATCACAGGGTCAACTGAAACCGAACACTTGGCCAACCTTGAAGAGGTATTAAGAAGATTCTTGGAGGACAGTGTATGATTAAAGAAAAAGAAACATACATTCCAAGCACCAGAAGTTAATTACATGGGTCACAGGGTCGATGCCATGGTTTGGCATCCGGTAGAAGAGAAAGATAAGGCAGTCAAAGAGGCATCCTCTCCATCCAGTGTAACAAACTCAAGTCTTTCCTGGGCATAATCAGCTGTTATAGCTGCTTCTTGCTAAACTTGTCAATAGTGTTAGCGACATTACACTTGTTAGAAAAAATGCATAGTTGGTCGTGGAATTCACAACAGGAAGAAGCCTTTGTGAAAGTTAAGAAACTATTACATTCATCATGTTTATTGGTAAACTATAACCCATCGAAAGAATTGGTTTTAACAAGTGATGCATCTCATTATGGTGTGGGAGCTGTGTTATCACATAGGATGGAAGATGAATCAGAAAGGCCAATTGGCTTTGTCTCCAGAACTGTCTTGCAACTGAGAAGGATTATTCTCAACTAGAAAAGAAAGGTTTATCAATGATATTTGGAGTGAAGAAATTCCACCAGTGTCTGCATGGATGACATTTCACCATTGCGTCTGACCATAAACCACTAATGGGTTTATTCAGTCGGGGTAAAGCCATTCTGCCAATATAATCAGCAAGAATACAATGTTAGGCATATCTGCGTATGGGTATACTTCATGCACCTTCCTGGCTTGCATATTGCAAATGTGAATGCACTTAGCCGTCTTCCGTACTAGGTAGCATTGTACATGCTCCAGTGCCACAAGAAGTTGTGCTAGTACTGAATTTCTTGGATTCTTCACCTGTGTGTGTGAAGCAAATTAGGAATTGGACAGAGATCCAATTTTGTTGGAAGTCAAAGATCTTGTATTGCAAAGGTCATCAAATTTACTGGTGTCTGAAGAGATTAGACGATTCCATGCCTGAAAAATACAGTTAAGCTGTCACAATGGAATCTTGTTGTGGGGGTCAAGACTCGTCATCCCTTCACTAGGAAGAGAACCACTCTTGACAGAGCTTCACAGTGCACATCCAGGCATATTGAAAAAGTAAATGCTTGCACGAAGCTATGTCTGGTGGCCAGACATTGACAGTGACTTTGAAAGCATAGTCAAGCACTGTCTCCACTGTCAGCAATAACAGAATTTGCCTGTTTCATCTCTCCTGCGTTCATGGGAGTGGCCTGGTTTAGACTACATCTTGATTACGTAGGATCATTCTTAGCCACTATGTTTTTATTGATCGTAGATGCATATTCTAAATGGATGGATGTGTATGAAGTCAGATCACCGACATCGAGTGCAACTTTGAAAAGCTGCGTCAATGTCTTAGTATACATGACCAATGGAAGTCATTGTTTTGGATAATGGTACAGTCTTACCAATACAGGGTTTCAGAGATTCATGAGATTAAATGGAATCAGACATATTGAAACAGCCCATATCACTCCTCACCAGCTGAAAGAGCCGTGCAAACTTTCAAATCTGGAATGAAGAGGTTATCAGAAGGGACTCTAGAAACTCAACTTTACCGCTTTCTTCTCGATTGTCATACAATGCCTCATTCAACTACAGGTTTGACACCGTCTAAATTTTTGATGAAATGCCGCCTACGTACAAGGTTAAGTCTGGTGTTTCCAAACTCAGAGGGGAAGGTAGAGAAAAATCAGAGTAATCAAGAATTGAATATTGATACTCATAGCAAAGCTCAAAGATTTACTGTAGGAGACACAGGCCAGAATTTTGCCCTTATTGAGCAGGCTTGGCAGGGGCAAGTGGGAGCCATTGGGAAGCCGATTGCTGCCTGCAATTGGGGCCCAACCGTGATTTCATGCTGGCGGGCCAACTAAGGCTCACCCATCGTGAAATATGCACTGCCTGTGTTGGGTGGCAGGGGGGAGGAGGGTGAGCGGGGAACTTCATGCATGCAGAGGGTCAGAGCTGACTCAGGTAGCTGAAGACTTAAAAACTTAAAAAAAAGGCTTTTAAAATATTTAAAAAAAACATGTCCCCTCATGAGCAGGGACATGTTATCAACGAAATGTTAAAATTTTTATTTAATTTTCAATTGCTGTTGGAAACCTCATCCTGCTCGTGGATGAGATTTCCAAAAAAATCCAAAGGCCGCTTGGCTCCTGCATGCGCCTGTTGTCTGAAATATCATGCGAGTGTGCGATGATGTCGGAACGCTCGCCCCACATCATCGCACATCATTTTATGCTTGTTCGGGTCGGGCGTGCACCCACCCAACAAGTAAAAAATTCTGGCCATGTTTTCATGCCGAATTATGGAAGTGGACCTTATTGGGTTCCTGGTACAATTGTCTCAGAAACTGGTCCCTTGTCCTTCCAGGTGGAAGTGGAAGACTGAATTGTTCAAAAACATGCGAACCTTGTTAGGAATACAGAGATATTCCAACAACCTAGCTATTCTGCCTGTGATTAACGTTGAATCATTAATCCCTGAGGTGACAAATCGACCTAGAATAGACGTGCCTGATGTCTCCGCACTGATCTGCCAACTTCTAATGATGTACCTGGTGCTGCAGTTGCTGATCATGTCGCTCTTGTAGAAGAGCCTCAAGTGGTAGAGTTACACTGCTCTGACCGAATAAAGAAGCCACCTGAGACTTAATCTTTAATCACCTGAGTTGTATATATGTATACATTGTGGGATATTCAAATATTTTCTGAAAATAGAAACTGTAAAAAATCTAAAGGGGGAGGAACTATAGTAATTTAAGGTATGGCCTTTTCTATTGTCTCTAGGGGTCATGTGATTGTTCTTGGAGGCGCCGACCAATGAGCCCTAAGTGTGTGTAATCCAGGGGGTGGGAGTTCTTGTCGAGGATCTGGTTCAAGCATGTAGCATCTGAAAAGCTCTCTGCAATAATGTTA
The DNA here is from genome assembly GCF_017639515.1 of Carcharodon carcharias. NCBI lineage: Eukaryota > Metazoa > Chordata > Chondrichthyes > Lamniformes > Lamnidae > Carcharodon > Carcharodon carcharias. The sequence goes on along the minus strand of NC_054491.1, from coordinate 31,726,523 downwards.
TCTGTTTCTAGTTGAAACCTGTCCAGTGTGTCAAGTCATTACAAGTGTTATGGGATCTTTCATATTCACACGAACAGGCAGATAGTGCTTCAGTTTATAACCTCATCTAAAAGATAGCAATTAAACAATACTACATAGAACTGCTAACATATATTCTAGCTCAAGTCTCCAAGTGGGACTTGAAGCAAAAGGATCGACACTGAACCAAGGCTTTGAGAATATGGAAATAATTTAGCTTTTCTGTCAGAAGTAGAATTCCAAAATTACGGACAGAGATTCAAGATAAGGAAATATTAAACAGGCAGTTCTGACAGATTGGCAAAGTATTCCTTTTCCGTCTAGACATGACAGATCACTTGCATGTAGCACATAAGAGAAAATCAAGCAGAGTATATTGTGTGGAATCTACTCAATTGTCAACACATTACATCAAATGGATAAAAGTTTGCAGGCATTGTTATGGTGCAAGCTCCTTCCTGCCTCGTATTCCTCCATCTTCTGTAGCTGGGAAATCGCTCACTCTCAAATGCAATAAGAAAAGGAAAACCCACCTTACTTCCTTCAGCAAGAGGATGAGCAATGTCACTCGAGCTACTGACTATTTTCAGGATGATCAGGAACTGGAGCTCCCAGAACAATCAGGCGACCTTAAGATGTTTCTAGCTTGCGAAATCTGAAGGAATTCATGCATATTAATTTTTTAAATGACAGAGAGATACATTCCCAGGAGCAAAAAGAGGATAACAATAGGATATAAAAACAGAAAGTGCTGGAAACATGCAGCAGGTCTGTGGAGAGAGGACCTAGGAAGAGGAACAAAAATATTTTCTGAGTGAGATCAATGACCCCAATCATGCATGCTGGAATACAGATATATGTGTCAATGGACATATTACTAACATTAAACTAGATACTGGAGTGAGTGTAACATTTTAGAACAAAGAACAAAGAACAAAGAACAAAGAAAAGTACAGCACAGGAACAGGCCCTTCGGCCCTCCAAGCCTGCGTCGATCATATTGCCCGTCAACTAAAACATTTTGCACTTCCGGGGTCCATATCCCTCTATTACCATCCTATTCATGTATTTGTCAAGCTGCCTCTTAAACATTACTATCATACCTGCTTCCACCACCTCCTCGGGGAGCGAATTCCAGTCACTCACTACCCTCTATGTAAAAAACTTGCCCCGCATTCCTCTACAGTTTTCTCTTCTCACCTTAAATCTCTGTCCCCTAGTAATTGATTCTTTCAACCTGGGAAAAAGCTTCTGACTATGCCACTCATAATTTTGTAAGCTTCTATCAAGACGCCCCTCAATCTCTGTTGCCCTAGTGAGAACAATCCGAGTTTCTCCAACCTCTCCTCATAACTAATAACCTCCAGATCAGGCAGCATCCTCGTAAACCTCCTCTGCACCCTCTCCAACGCCTCCATATCCTTTTAATCAGACAACATACCATGGTTACCAATGCATTGTCTGCAGCCAATGGAAACCCGGCTATACGATCCAGCAGGGATTGAACTAAAAGTCAAGGCAAAGTTACAGACAACTCTACTCCAGTACAGGGGAAAGCAGATATTGGAAACATTGCATGTTCTACAGTATCAGGAATTCACCCTTTTAAGTAGAAGAGCTTGAATGGATCTCAATCTTGTCAGGAAAGTGGAAAAAGTAAAGCAAGAATCCAAGGGTGACTTCAGAGACGAATTCCTGAAACTATTCAACTGCAATGAAGATCTGGATTGTGACTTCAGTGCTGACTTTTTGACATTCTTCACAGAGATTGGCAATCCTGCTGTTTTGCAGGAGGATGTCCAGGAGGGGGAAGGTCACTCACTCATAGCGAATGCACAGTGATAAAGTTAGACCATAACAGGAGAATGAGAGTGATCACTCATCACTCTGTAGTATTGCTTCAAAATTGGAAGATGAATATCTGGTGATGGAATACCCCGTTCTAATTCCATATTTGTCCAAGAATGGTGACCTTCTAGAAAGTGCATCTGCACCCATCCATCCACCAAAAGTGGTCATCAAGGATGTGAACAGTCAAAGAAGTCAAAAACTAGACATGGAACCAAGCCACATAACGTCCACATTTTCCACATGGAAAAAAAAGTGAACTTATTTATAAACCAGGGCTGCTGGATTTTGAGGGAAACCAAGTGATTGATTAGGTGGATTCCTCACAGTTTCCATATCTACCCAAAGAATTACTCCCAGGGCTAGATGCCCAGGACTACCCTGGAGTTCAAAATGAGTGACTGCAAGGAGTCATTGCTCAGAAGTAAGGAAAGACAGAGAAAACAAAACAAAGGCAAGAGGACAAGGTTAGGGAGCATGTGAAATGCAAAGAGGAATAAACCTGCAAAATCACGTAAAGGGAGAGGGAAATGCAATTGAGAAAAGCATAACTGTAAAAAGAGGAAGAAACAAATCAAGCCCGGAGTCAGATCAGGGGAAAGAAGAGTGATAGTCCAGAGAGATGACAATGAAGAGATCTTATTTAGTGCAAATCTCAGAAAGTAACAACTTGAGGAATCTTATTTCTACTCATCAAAGAAGGCAAGTAGTCATACATTAGGAAGAACCAGGTGTTGTGTCAGAAATTAATAAAGAGCCAGATATTACAACTCTCAATGAAGATGATCCAAGCCAATAAAGAGAAGTTCAGAGAAAGACTACTGATCTTCCATCAAAAATATAATCAGGGAGAGTTGTGAAGCCTCCTGACAAATTGAACCTGTGATGTCAAACATTTTGGGGAAGTTGTATGAAGGTTTTTAGGAAATAGAGACAGCTTAAGTAAGTTACATTTGTATTTGTGGGTATTAGGAATGAGTTTTAGCTTTAAAGTTTAAGTTTGCTTTGTATTTCAGTATCTGTGTGATAAGAAAAGGTCAAGTTGAGTTTTCGTTTCACTTTAAAAGGTGCCTGCATTTCTAATGAGGTTTTACAACTCTGAAAAAGAAGCTAAACAAACACAAGAGTAGAAAAAAATGGTGCTGTTGCCTAGCAACATGGTCCAGAGAGGCAGGCCCCTCCCAACCACCCACACACATACAAAGAAAAAAAAAAACAAAGAAACAGCAGTTTGGGGCCAGTTAGAAGCAGTTGCCAGCAGAAGCAGGTTTTCCCAAAGAAACTAAAGAATACAGTCCCCAAATCCAGTGAAGTGGAACAGGAGAAAGTCTCAAGAAGACTTTGTAGCCAAGGAAGGACAGGAACCTGGGAAAAGGTCCTATTGAGTGAAGTTAAAAGTAAGGAGCCGAGAGGAAGGCTCCAAGCTTCTAACTTAAAGAGATGAACACTGTAGGAAGCCGATTTTAAGCAATATAAAGGCTTGTCAGAAGCCAGAAGATCCAAACAGACAACTGAAGGTCTGTAACTCTTTGCTATGGGCATGTGAAACAGTGATGTACTGTTGAAAGCTGAGTCAGTGAGAGAGAGAGAGCATGGAAGAAATCTTGAATGCATATCGTTACCCAGGGAAGACCAATATCAGAAGGAGAGTCGAAACCCTGGAGGTGGACCCTTGCAGAAGTCATCTGAGAGAAAGCATCGGTTTGGGAGAAGATCCCAAAGTGAGTTCTGGGAGAGTGGAGATAGGAAACGCTCATGTGAAAGGTAGAGTTTAGTAAGACCGGTTGGCTCACGGTGTGACAAGCGTCTTGAGGGGGGGTAGTTGAGGAGAGATCCATAGCATCTGTCTTGGGTGGCATCTGTCACTTGGTTTCAGAGTGTGGTGTGTCTGACCACAGGTCGCCAATTGGTTTACATGGACTGTGTACTTATTGTGAACATTAGAGTATAAGATAGCTTTTGTAACTTGTGTTATTCTTACAAACCTGTATATATCTGTAAAGGTATAGTTGTGGGTGAAAGAGTATTGTAATATAGTTAATCTTTTGTTGTTAAATAAATGTTTTTTTTGTTAAAAGTTTATTAACTGACTCTGGTGACTCTGTTCAGTAGCCACTCTCCATGTTTCTAATCAAACAAATAAAAGTTAAGATCTATCAAGCTGTGTTCCACCCTGGGTCAGAGTTGTCCAGTTGTAACATCACTGGGATCATAACAAGATTAAAAATCTAGACAAAGACTTGGGGCAGAGATGTAGTACCAAGATTTGTAAGGATTAATGTGTGAGACTGCGTAAAAATTAAAGAGAACACATGACTAGAAGAAAGGGGAGAATGTTCATGGCTTCAGCAGTTTAACACCTAGTCATGGAGAGCTGTACATAGTTCAGTTGTATAGAATAAATCTGTTGTTGTTTGAACATACCAACGTCTCAGTAATCATTCCAAAGCTAGACTAACTAACATACAACAGTGTTCCCCTGGTATAGCATTGCCCATGTATTAGGCAATAATATAATCCCATGTAACAAAGTAAGTGCTTTAGGGAACTGAACTGAATGGAACTAAACCACCCTCAGCCCCTTGATGTTCAGTGGCACTTCCATCACTGAATCCCCCACTATCGACATCTTGGGGATTACCATTGACCAGAAATTGAACTGGACTAGCCATATAAATACTATGGCTACAAGAGCAGGTCAGGGGCTGGGAATCATGTGACGAGTAACTTACCTCCTGACTCCCAAAGCCTGTCCACCATCTACAAGTCACAAGTCAGGAGTGTGATGGAATACTCCCCACTTGCCTGGATGAGTGCAGCTCCCACAACACTCAAGAAGCTTGACACCATCCAGAACAAAGCAACCCGCTTGATTGGCACCACATCCACAAACATCCACTCCCTCCATCATCGATGGACAGCAGCAGCAGTATGTATCATCTACAAGATGTACTGTAGGAATTCACCAAGGATACTTAGACAACACCTTCCAAACCCACAACTACTACTGCCTAGAAGGACAAGGGCAGCAGATAGAGGGAACACCACCACCTGGAGGTTCCCCTCTAAGTAACTCACCATCCTAACTTGGAAATATATCACAGTTCCTTCACTGTCACTGGGTCAAAATCGTGGAACTCACTCCCTAACATCACTGTGAGTGTACCTACACCACATGGACTGCAGCGGCTCAAGAAGGCAGCTCACCACCACCTCCTCAAGGACAACTAAGGATGGGCAATAAATGTTAGCCAGAGAAGCCCACATCCCGTGAATGAATAAAAAAAAGTTAATTTTTCACACTGAAGGTGGCTTAGTTCAGCTAAGATTGCTGGATCAGAATTGTACATATTGCCAAAGGCCTTTGGCAATTCAATGATAGCCATTTACACTTTGGTCTATAAAAGACAATTTCTTAGCATTTTTGGAATCAGTATTTACCTTAGTTTCATACACATAAAAACATTTCTTCTTTGAATTTACTTTTCTCAGCACACCAATTAAAGTGAGCATAAAGATTCTATCTCACTAATTCAATGAATATTGCAGGTGACTAACTTTCAAAAGTTTAAAACTGCAGTTTCTCTTCGAAGTACTAAGAGGTTTAATTTAGCCTCAGTAAAACTGAGGGGGTTAATTGTGGGGGTTAATTTATTGTCCTTTTTAGCATATTTTCAGGGACATTCACACTAAATTCTAAGAGTTTGAAAGCGTTGAAACCAATGGACCAGATGTAGACAATAATGAGAAAAAATGGTAGGAAAGGTGTTGAATTAGCCTTTAGACATTTCATTAGATAATAAGTGCTACATATAATAATAGTTAGTCCATCAAGCAAGTTGTAGCATCCACAAACTGAGGTGCTTATTTGTGTGTGTGTGTGTGTGTGTGTGTGCAGGGGTGGGGGCAGGGTGGGGTTATTAAGATGTAGAAAGGCCTGCTTTACCAGTGAGGCCCTGCAGGTTATTGTGGATGGCACTGGGGAATGGAAAAATACCATCAATCGGTCAGAAATCAATCCCTAGCTAAACAGAGGACCAGCACAGAATATCAATGTAGTATCAACAATCTGTCCCACGTGGAATGATTATAGGGAAGTGCAAAGCTTTAAGACAAAGACAATGACAGCAATGAGATTAGTGCTAATTATACTAGTTACATAACTGCTTGGCCAGGAATTAACGTGGTGCTCCACCCACCAATCGGAAATTTAGAGGGGCAATCCAGGATCCACCTGCCCTGGAAGCCACAACTCTAGCTTTTTTACACAGGGCAAAATGTTTAGCTCAGCGGGCTGGCGCGTGCCTGACCCACTCGAGCACAACATGATGTATGTTGATGTCACGCAAGCATCCTGACGTCAACGTGCTGTCATGGGATATTTCAGTCAGCGGGCAACACGCCTGCCGACAATTCAAAGGCCCATTAAGGCCATTAAGAAGGCTATTAAAACATTTTTTTTTGCTGCCCGTCCAGCCTCAGCCAGGAGTGGATGAGGTTTCCCAAAGCAAATAAGAATAAAATAAAAAAATTAAAATTTAATTACTAACATGCCCCTGCTCAAGTGACAGAGTCACATGAGGGGACATGTTTTATTACAGTTTTCATATCTTTATTTTTTTTTTAACTCTTCATCTCCCTGAAGCAGCTCTGTGCCTCAGGGAGATTATGAAGCGTTCACTCACGCCCATGTGCAAAGTTCGTGTTCGCCCCACTCGGATTCCACCCCCCGCTGCCCCACCACCCGCACAAGCAGTGCTGCCACTTGCGTTTCACCCTTGTCAGGCCTTAATTGGCCCAGCAGCGCAAAATCTCCTTTTGGCCTCGAAATCAGGCGGCATTTGGCTTTCTGACCGCCCCCGCCGAGGGGGGCAAAATTCTGACCATGGTTTAGGCACTTAGCTTTCTGAGGCGTACTTCTGCATCTAACCCCACTCCCCTCCCCCGCACTATGAGGCCGAATGTCCCACCTCCGAGAGCTACCAGTAAATTGGGGGCTAGCGGTGCCACTGGGAGTAGTATAACCACCGCTGGGACTGTAGCCAACCCTGGAGCAGAAGCATCGGTGGGGGCCTGAAGGAGAAGTGAGTATGGCAAACGTGCCAAAGCCAGATGAGCAGGCCCTGTCAAAGAGCGGGGGTGGGTGAGAGGGGTCGCGGCAGACAAAACTTAATTAAAAAGGCTGGGGTTCTTCCAGTGGTGGCAGCCCTTGCCACTGTGGAAGCTTTCCATGCCACACAGGGTGTCTGGTCATGAGGCCATCACAGCATCCATGACAGCTTTGCTAAGTAGTGTGGATCACTCCTCACACACCTCAGGTAAAATACCTGCAATGGTGGGAGGAGGTGCTTCAGTAGCTGTTAAGTGGCCACTTAAGGGCCTTAATTGGCCTAAGGGCAGGTGGGCCACCCATCACCTACCCTGCTGGTAAAATACCAGCAAAGGCAGGAAGACGATGGGCTTGGAATGCCCCTCCACCCTGACAATTCTACCCTCCCCAGCAGCCAGCCTGCTCCCAGGGGTGGGGGGGGGGGGGGGGGGGAGGGTTGCATAATACTCTAGTTCATATCTTTAATTGGTAGAAGTATCTGCTTAAGAGGATGAAGTGTCCATCATATTTTTTATTTTATAATTTTAAATGAGTATAATTATTTATTTATAAATAATTTTACTTGACTCTAGATGACCAAAATTCAATTCATCTCTTGCTGGCACAAAAGGAAGGTAAGGAGAATATTGAAGAATTATAAGAGTTGTTTAATAAAGGTAGACTGCCTGACCAGCAGCTAAAGCTGATTTAAAAACAAAAAAACTGCGGATGCTGGAAATCCAAAACAAAAACAGAATTACCTGGAAAAACTCAGCAGGTCTGGCAGCATCGGCGGATGCTGCCAGACCTGCTGAGTTTTTCCAGGTAATTCAGCTAAAGCTGATTGTTCCCTAACTCTGTGCAGTTAGAATATTAAACATTAACCTCATTCTCTCTTCCGCATCTGGCCAGCAAGGAGCTTACATTTCAATATATCACACCTGGGAATAATTGAACTCTTGCTTTCTTATTTTACAATTATGCCTCAAATAATATATACTGTTCTTTTTTTTGCAGAGTTAGTCAATGTTCAGCAGGTGGTATCTGAACAAGATGCCTTAATCATATTCCTACCTGCATAATATATCTATGCAAGACACCATTAAATTGATTAGATTGGTACAGAAGGTTATTTTTCTTCAATGCTACAGAGAGGATCTATATCACTGGCAAGTGACAGCTGACAAGACATCTTTGTGTTGTGTGGCTACGATGGACAGGTGGTCAAAGAACTCTAGCTGAAAAATGATGTCTAGATATTAAATTAAATTTTAAAAAATGAAATTTAATTAAGCTACAATGCAGGATCCATGGATTTTGGCTGCACTACAAAAGTGGAGAGGTGCATCTGCATGTGGCTGGCAGTGAACCTGCATTAATTGGATGATTGCCAGCTCAGTGTGTGATGGGGAGCTGCTGGTCGCTGCCTGATGTCGTGAGTTGGGGGTGGGTGGAGGTTTGGGAGCCGTTTTAATATCTTGCACTACCCCGAGCCCTTTGGGTGTCACAGCCTCTGCTCTGAGGTACACAGGGCTCGATAGTATCAAGAGCAAAGAAGGAGCAGGTTGCTCGGGCGTGTCCTGGTGGGTTAATTTGAAAGGATAGTGTTTAGAAAATTCACAGGCCCTTTCCTTGTATGCATGCACAGGGAAAAGCAGGTGTGAACACCAATTACCCCATGACCTGGGGTGGGACACAAAAAGGGCTCATGTGACCATGTTTTTCAGAGGAGTAGGAGGTGGTGGCACAGTTGGAAAAGTGGAACCCAAAGCCTGGATCCAGGAGCGGGGATAAGCAAACACAAGTTTTCTGCTGCTGTTTCTGTTACTTTGAAGTAATTAAATGATCAGAATTGACCATGCAGTGGAAAAGGTCACTATTGAACGATTCAGATAAAGATGAATCTGGTGGATCCATTTAATCAAGGGAGGGGAGCTGAGAAGGTTTTGGAGATGTGTGTTGTTTTGTTGAAGATTATACCGATGGAACCTACGTTGAATGGGAGCTGCTGTCAGATGAGAATCCATGGCTAAATCCTTGAAGAAAAGGAGCTGGAATTCTACCTGAGGAAGATCAGAGCCTTGAAGAACTTTATGGTTGAAACTGGTGCCGTATATACTGAGTGAACTGTTTGATAAATCTGTCAGGTCTATCTTTGTTGTATCTGCTGGTTAATATGTGATTTATAATTTATATTAACTGTAATTTGCCTGTTAATTCATGTTAATTTATGTTAGTTTTAGTTTGAGTGTTAAAGTAAAAGTTATAAAAAGGTGAAATCTTGTCTATTGTTTTCTTTTCATTGGGGTCATTTGATAAATTTGGTTCTTTTGGTTTGTTGATCCACACGGGAATTATAACAGAGTTTTAAAACCTGAGACCACCCCTGCTGCAGAAGTCGTCTATAACCTCAGCCTCCAGTGAGCTGGCACATGGGCTATCCTTTCCCCCTGGGCTTGCTGCAGCATAGTTGTTCCTGGTGATTCCTCTAATGCAGATCCTGGCTCTATGCTAACCTCTGGATTTTGTGCATCGCCAGTATCTGAGCTGATGGCTGCAAGTGTTATATAAAATGTTAAATCAAGTGATGGTGCTTTGTCCTCAATGGTGTGTAGCAGTTCTCGGGGAGGGGGGTGTTGAGGGCGGTGGGGTACAAGAAAGGTCAGAGGCCTCACAGGAAAGGCCGGGGTAGGGTCCCCTTGGTAGGCACATAGGTTGGGGCAGGGTCCCCTTTGTGGGCACACTGGATCCAGTAGGTTCGTGTCAAGACATTTACCTCCTGGATCCAACAGTCCTCACCTGGGTGTAGCTGCCACCATCCCTCCTTGGGGTGAGTTTGTCACCTGCCCACCATCCCACCTCCATTCAAACCCAAATTGGCAGGTTGAAAGCAAGTTGGTGTCGGGATTCTAATTGTTAAATGTTAACTTTCCCACCCCAGTTTTTGTGCCCGAAATTCCTCCTTTATATCCGTGTGCTAAAATGGAAAATAATTCATTTTTGCCAATTTATTATTAGGAACAATGCTTTAAATCAATTGGGGCTTAGTGCCTGCTATGGGTTGCTGTTAATTGTGTTTCTGTTAATTACACGCTGCATGTTTGATGCTACTGGTGGAATGTATCTGTTTTAAAAGTAAATAATATTATTTGTCTGCAAAAAAGTATCAGTGATGCTGAATTATTTAAGCAGCTCAGTTTATGTTCCTAATCTGTTTTGACTCTGGCGGATGTAAGTCTGGATTTGCTTTCATACAGATCGGTTAGAGCTACCAGCCAACCTGCTCGTCAGTCAGATCACACTGATGGAAAGGCTGAGACAGACCCACATGTAGTGGAATGAACGGAGAAGGAGAGTCACAAAGACAAAGCAAAAACAAAGAGAGAAAAAGTGAGCGAGGGAGAGAAGAAAGATACACATGGGCTTACGGAAGGGGAGGAAGAAAGGAAACAGAAATGAATAGGGGCTGGGACAGTGAGAGAGAATGCACACACAGCAGACAGGGAGGTAAAAAAAAAAGCATGGAGTGATAGCAATCAAGGATAGAGAACATGAAAGAAAGAATACAGATAGATAGATATATATATATAGAGAGAGTGTGTAGTAATTATGGTTTTATTTAATGTGTAATGCACATTTAAGGATAATATTTGTTAGGAAAGATCACATGATCGGTAGAAACCAATAGGAGAGCAGCGCGGGCTACCTCAGCAGTCAGTATAGAGATAGAGCTGGAGTTGGAAGCTTGCACATAGTTGCTGCTGAGTATATTGTAAATAAACTTAATGTTTCCACTCAAGAAGTGTCTGAAGACCAACTATATTACTAATAGTACAACTCAGCCACCCTACAACAAGCTGGTGATGAGGATAAAGCAGGATTGAACAGAAGAAATCAAGTTAAAAAAAATTGGCACTGTACCTCACCTAGCGATTGTAAGTAGCAAACTCCATTAGAACTGAAGAAGTTATCCTCTCTCAAAAATGCCACAATTTTGGAGAATTGATCCTTTTTAACCAGCCACAGATAATTAGTCTCAATAAATAGAATGCCTCATTTCTCTTGAGTGTTTGTGGGAGCAAAACCTATGGTTTATTTGAAGTTTGGTGGCACCCAGTGCCCCAGCCTTGAAGATTTTTGATGAATTGGTGGACCCCATCAAGGGTCATTTCCAACACAATCCCTCAGTTACGATGCAGATGTTTAGGTTTAATTCGTGAAATAGAGCCCCGGGTGAGACAATTGCATGCTACATAGCAAATCTGAAGCAGCTAACGGAACATTGTGAGTTCAGTATAACTCTGAACGACATGCTCAGAGATCATTTATTGTGTGGAATGCAAGAGGGCTCTATTCAGAAAAAGATATATTGTCCAAAGTAAATCTGAATTTCAAGAAGGCGCTAGAGATAGCGCTGCCCATGCAAAGCGCTGTAAGAGATTCACAAGCAATACAGGAGGCGCACAATGGCGCTGTCCTCCACATTGGGCAAGAAACATTAGCCGAAAGTGGGGCGAAAAAGCAAGACTCTACTGAGAAGCGGGAAAGAGCCACTGCTAGCCGAAAAATAAAGATAAGTAACTGAGCAGTGAAATCGAAGAATAGTTTTAATAGAGGTGGAAACAATCAGCCTTTTAGCGATTGGCAGTTTAATAAAAATCGAATGCTACTATTGTCACAGAAGTGGACATATAATGAGGCAATGCAAGGAAAGATTCAAGCAGGCTTGTAAGCGAAGAATAATTTTAATAGAGACCGGTGCCATACACCCTGAGAGAAAAGTCAATGCTGAGCTGAATAGACTAGAAAACAGGATGTTATATAAAAGCTGTTCAGTTCTCAGAATAGGCAGCATCCATTGAAAATATGTAATTGTAAATATAATATATATAGCCAAGTTAAAGGGGGATGAATATTGTAATTATGGCTTTACTTAGTGTGTAATATACCTTTAAGAATGATACTTGTTAAGAAAGATCACATGATCTATAGTAATCAATAGGAAAGTAGCTTGGGCTACCTCAGCAGTCAATGCAGAGATAGAGTTGGAGTTGAAAGCACTTGTGTAATTGCTGCTGAGCATATTGTAAATAAACTTAATGTTTCCATTCAAGAAGTGACTGCAGATCAACTCTATCACTAATTGTACAACTCAGTTACCCTACAACAGGGAGATAGAGATAGAGGAAGAGAGAAAGGGAGAAGGTGAGAGTGCAAGAGGTAGGCATTGATGGCCTGTCCTCCTTAGAGCACAGTTGTTGGCATACCATGTACCTCTTAAAGCGAGATTTCATTCCCTTTCACATTTTGTGCCAACATCATTCTGTAGGAAATGCTGTCTTAGAGGGCTGCCCCCTAAATTTCAGATATCTTCCTGGAGAGGGCTGTCCCCAACATTTCAAATACCTCGCTGGGGATCCGGGTGGAGGAGGAGGGCAGGTCAAGGAAGGGGAGATTGTTTCCCTGAATCCCCAGGAGTATGCCCAAAATGACTATCCTACAGACCTGGACAGAGAAGTCTGACAGGATCAATGCCAACAACATCAGCCCCCGGGACCAGGCATAATGGAGGAAACAACTATGTACAGTCAATAGCACCCAGACATGAGGGAAGCCAGCCAATGCTGCAAAACCCTGGAATTATCTCCTGTTAACTGTTTAAAATCAATGGGAAAACTGGTCTACTGGTCAACATTGGCAGCAAGGCACCAGTAACCTACACAATGTAGGTGTGTACTACAGAATTGGAGTTATGACTGACATCCCATGTAGCAGAGGGAACGGAGACAGCTTTAAGGGCTAAAGTTGTTAGGGTCTGTGATGGCTTTCGGAGCCTCAGGTAAAGCATGATGCACCTGGTTTAGCAGGCCCTTCTTCCTGAGTTTGCAGAGTTCTACTGGGAGAAGTGCACTTTTGATAGGTTCAAGAAAATGACTCTTGGCATATGCAACCTGTGCACTGGGCATGGCTCTCTAAGAGCAAGGCCCTCAAGGCAAGTGCTAGTACAAGGAATGCAGAAAATTAGCATGCAGGTGGAGCAAGCAATTAGAAAAGCAAATGGCATGTTGCCTTTATTGCAAGGGGATTATAGTACAATAATAAGAAAGTGTTGCCACTGTTGTACAGGGTTTTGGTGAGACTGCCTCTGGAGTATTGAGTGCAGTTTTGGCCTCTGCATTTAAGAAAGAATATACTTGCATTGGAGGCAGTACAGCGAAGGTTCACTAACTTGTTCCCTGGGATGAGGGGGTTGACCTATGATGAGAGGCTGAGCAAATTGGGCCTATATTCCCTGGAGTTTAGATGAAGGAGAGGTCGGTTTTGTGGCTGCTCCTAGGTCCACCCGCTGCACCTCCCCGACGAGTTAAGAATCCTGCCTTATACTCTATTACCCTTGCAATAAATGATAACATTCCATTTGCCTTCCTAATCATTCACTGTACATGCGTACTAACTTTTTGCGATTCATGTGCCAGGTGCCTCTGTACCAAAGGGTTTTACAATCTTTCTCCATTTAAATAGAACACAGCTCTTCTAGTCTCCCTGCCAAAGCGGACAAGTTCACATTTTCCCACATTACAATCCATCTGCCAAATTTTAGACCACTCACTTAACTATCTAAATCCCTTTGAAGACTCTTTATGTCCTCCTCACAATTTACTGTCCGACCTATCTTTGTGTCATCAGTAAACTTAGCAACCTTACATTCGGTCTATTCATCCACGTCATTTACATAGGTTGCAAATAGTTGAGGCCCCAGCGCTGATCCCTGTGAAACTCCACCAATTGCAAATTGTTAAGCCAAAAAGGACCCATTTCCCTACTCGCTGCTTCCTGTTAGCCAACCAAACTTCTATCAATGATAATATGTTAACCCCTACGTCGTGAGCTCTTATCTTGTGTAGTACCCTTTGGTGTGGCACCTTATCAAATGCCTTTTGGAAATACAAAAGCACTATATCTGCATGTTCCCCTTTATCCATGTTACTTCCTCAAGGAGCTCTAATAAATTAGTCAAACATAATTTCCATTTCACAAAACCATGGGCACAATTTTGCCGTCGGCGAACAGGAGGCGAGGCCCACTCACTGACGCATAAAATGACACGGGGTGATATTGGGCAGAGCTCCCGATGTCACCCCGCCCCATTTAAATTTTCAGGAAGGCGGGAGCACAGCAAAATCAGCTGTGCGCCGCCGACCTGTCAATGGCCACTTGAGGCCATTGACAGGGTCATTGAACCAATTAAAGGACCTGCCCGTCCAACCTTAAGGTTAGCGTGCAGGCCAGGAACACTGGCAGCAAATGGAGAAAACATGAAGCCTCATCCAGTGGTGGGATGAGGTTTCATGCAGATTTTTAAAAATTGTAATAAAGTTGTTCTATAAATTATGAACATGTCCCAACTCATGTGATGGGGACATGTAAGGGATTTTTATTTTCTCTATTTTTAATAGTTTTTAAAGCTGAAACGATCTCCCTGAGGCTGCACTTAGCCTCAGGGAGATGTGTGCTCTTTTGTGCGAATGTGCGAAAGAGCGCACTCTCGCTTTTAGAGATTTCACCCCACCCACACAGGGAGTGCATAACGCTTCCCGGCGGATGTCATGCTGGGCGGGCCTTAATTGGCCCGCCCACGTAAAATGGCGGTGCAGCCTGCGTCGCTGGCGGCGATTGGCTCCCCGCCCGCCGGCAACTGGGTTGAGCCCATCCGCCCAACAGGCAGAAAATTCTGCCCCATGTTGACTCTGCTTGGTTGCATTAAGATTTTCTAAGTGCCCTGCTATGCCCTCCTTAATGACAGGTTCTAGCATTTGCCTTATAGCATATGGTTGATTAACTGGCCTGTAGTTATCTGCTTTCTGCCTCCCTCCTGCCTTGAATAGAGGAGTTACATTTGCTATATTGCAATCTGATGGAATCTTTCCTGAATCAAAAGACTTCTGGAAAATTACAACCAATGACTCTACCATCTCCCTAACTATTTCTTTTAGGACCCTAGGATGAGGTTGTGGTGACTTGTTTTTCTTTAGTTCTAACTGTTTTCTCAGTACCCTTTCCCTGGCGATTGTAATTGTTTTAAATTTCTCCATCCCTTTCACTTCTTAATTCATAAGTATTTCTGGGATGTTATTTGTGTCTTCCACAGTGAAACAGACAGAAAATATCTATTCAATACTTCAGCCATTGACTTATTTCCCATTATTAATTCCCCAGACTTAGTCTCTAGAGGATCCATGTTTACTTTTCCTTTTTAAATACTTTTAGAAACTCTTACTATATGTTTTTATATTTCTATCCAGCTTTCTCTTACTCTCCAATTTCTCCCTCCTTATTACTTTTTTAGTCACTTTTTGCTGTTTTTTTAAAATTCTGGCCAATCTTCTGACCTATCACTAATATTCACAGAGTTGTACACTTTTTCTTTCAATCTGATACTATATTTAATTTCCTCAGTTAACCACGGATGATACATTCATCTCCTAGAGTCTTTGTTTTTCACTGGAATGTATCTTTGCTGACCATTTTGAAAACCTCCTTAAATACCTTCCACACCTACAGATCTACCTATTAACATATTTTCCGAGTTCACTTAAGCCAGCTTCATCCTCATATCCTTGTAATTGCCTTTATTTAAGTTTAAAGCACCAGTCTTGGACCCACGTCCCTCTTCCTCAAACTGAATGAGAAATACAATCATGTTATGATCACTGTTACTGAGAGGCTCTTTTGCTATGAGGTCATTAGTTAACCCTGTCTCATTGCTTACTACCAATTCTATAATAGCCTACTCTTTGGTTGGTTCTAGAATGTGGTGCTCTAAGAAATAGTTCTGAAAACACTCTATGATCTCATCTTCCATGATACCTTTGACGATCTGATTTGTCCAATCTTTATTTCGGCTAAAATCACCCATGATTATTGCCACGTCTTTCTTAAAATCGCCCATCATTTCTTCTTGTATACCCTGTCCTATAACGTTGTTATTGTTAGGAGACCTATAAACTCTCACAATTGACTTCTTCCATTTGTTATTTCTAATCTCTACCCAAACTGATTCTACGTCTTGATCTTTAGAACTAAGATCATGTCTCACTATTGCACTAATATAATCCTTAATTAATAAAGTGACTCCACCACCCTTTCCTAGTTTCCGGTCCTTTTGAAATGTCAAGTACACTTGTCTACTCAGGCCCCAGTATTGGTCACCTTGCAGCCACGTCTCTATAATGGCAATCAGGTAATATATATTTATTTTTATTTGAGCTGACAATTCATCTGTTTTGTTACAGATGCTATGGGCATTCAGATGCAGAGCTATGCATTCAACTCCTTAATCTTATTTACCCTCTGCCAATTTGCTTGATGCTCAGGTAACATTCCATAAATTATTGCCTTTCAATTTAGCCCCTAGTTGGTCTTAGTCACTATGCAGAACATCTTTCTTAGCCCTACCTATATTGTTGGTCTTTTTTTTATTATTTTAGCAAACTCTGGGCTTATTGCTGTTGCACTCTTAAGTTTGTACACTCGGTCCCTTCCTGCCATGCTCTGGTTGTCATTTTCCTTATTGTTACCTTATTCTCTTGCCTTGTCATTTTCCTTTAATTTAGCACATCTTCCCTCACATGATTCCTACCCCCCCAACCTCTCCCCCCCCACCCCCCAACCACCCACCAACCACCCACCCCTACACTGTACTTCTTGGTTTAAAGCCTCTCTCTACCACCCTAGTTATACAACTTGCCAGAGCACTGGACCCAGCACAGTTCAGGTAAAGGCCAGCCCAATGGTGCAGCTCTTACAATTCCCACTCTTGGTGCTAGTTTTCCATGAATCAAAACCCATTTCTCCCACGCCAATCTTTGAGCTATGCATTCAACTCCTTAATCTTATTTACCCTCTGCCAATTTGCTTGATGCTCAGGTAACATTCCATAAATTATTGCCTTTCAATTTAGCTCCTAGTTGGTCTTAGTCACTATGCAGAACATCTTTCTTAGCCCTACCTATATTGTTGGTAGCTACATGGACCATGACCACCAGATCCTCCCCCTCCCACTGCAAGTTCTGCTTCAGTGCCAAGCAGGTATTCCGATCTCTGGCACTGGGCAGGCAACACAGCCAACTGGAATCTTATTCTTGGCTACAGAGAGCAGTATCTATCCCCTTTACTATATACTTCCCTGCTACCACTATGTTCCTATTTGCTTGAATGGCTTCTTGTATCATTGTGCCATGGTCAGTTCGTTCATCCATCCTGCAACCCCCACTCTCATCCATACAAGCTGCAATAACCTTGAATCTGTTGGATAATTGCAAGGGCCGAGGCTCTTCCACTTCTACCTTCTGTCCCTGACCATGGACCAAATCAGATCACCCTAGCCTAAGGGGCTTGCTGGAGCCAAGTATCCCGGTAACTTTCCCCCTCCCTGATGCACCGCAATGTCTGTAGCTCATCCTCCAGCTCAACAGCTCTGAGCCAAAGCTCCTTGAACTACAGACGCTTATTGCAGATGTAGTTGCTTTAGGTAATACTGGCGACCAAGACTTACTGCAGCCAAACACATCACCTGCCCTGCTATCTTTATTGTGTTTTAATTAACCAATTCATTAGTTATTTTCTTTTTTTATTATCAATACATATAGTCTTGTTTGTGTTTATATTCTTATCATTTCAGTTCTACTTACCCCAATTGAAATTCTCTAGTTTATATAAGATAAATAGGAAATCCTCAACAGCCAATCACCTACCTGTTTCTCTCTGAGTCATACCATGATGTTTTTTTACCGAATGCAGGCTCTGACAGGCTCTTGGTTTCATGCGGCAGTGGCTCGCCCCAAAATCTCCTTGGAAATCTTACTCTCCTTCTCGATCTTTATGGCTCCAAAGCCTCCTTGCTGGGATATACTAAACAAGCGTTAATGTTTACAAAAAGGAAGGATATTGGAAAGAAGATAAATTCTGGACAGGTTAAAAGTGAGATATTGTGATAGAGAAAATGGTGGTACAAAGACAGGAAATACTTGAAATGCCCAGCAGGCCTGGTAGCACTGTGAAAAGAGAAACAGAGTCCATGACCTTGTATCAGAACACAAAGTATTAGAGAAGTTAGTTAGGCTAAAGGAGGACACAGTGCCAGAGCCTGATGGGATACATCCAAGGATCCTGAGGAAAGTAGGCAGCAGACTGGCCAAAACCCTAGAAATGGTATCTGAGGGCTCTCTTCAAAGTGTGTGTGACGGAGGACTGCAGAGTGGCTAGAGTCATATCCATTTTCAAAAATGGAGACAGAGTTAATGAGTAATTACAGGTTTGTTTAACATCTATGGTAGGGAATATCTTGAAATGTTCAATTAAAGATGAAATAGCTAAATACTGAGATGAAGTGGAAGAATTAGAAGCAGCCGACCTATATCTCAGGAATGAAAATCGTGCTTAACAAACTTGGAAAGGCTCTTTGAGATGGGGCAATACAGTAAAAGTGGGATATATGGACTTTCAGAAAACCTTTCAGAAGGTACCACAAAGGTACTAAAGAAGTCTAATGAGCCACTGATAACCCACAGGCACATCATTTCCACTAATTATCATCAATTTCTTCAGATGTCTGAGCCTACGTCGGATTTCAGTGAAATTTAATCCTGAGAGATATTTCAAGGACATTTAATTATGAAATTAAACAGCTTTTGTAACGTTGCATTTGTCAAAGTGTCAGGGACTTTGTGAAGCTGGCAGAATCCACAATCATCACTGATCTATATCTGTAACTCATGCACTGAGCTCCCAGCCACTGCAATGCTGTTTAACATGGTCAATAATGAAGGTCGTTTGAACCGGGTCCTCCATCTTCTATTCTCAGATGAATTCAAACAATCTTTCTGGATATGCAGTACCTATTCCAGACTGTTTACAGGGCCTCCTATCTAAGTGGGAGAAACAGTAAGGGCCAAAAATTAAAGGGTATGGAATTTGCATGAGCTTAGCAAGTTCAGTTAAAACTGAAAAGAAGGGAAGAAGAAAGTTAGCATTTAAGAGCAGTACTTAGAGTTGGCAATGGGAGGTCACCCTCGCAAACCCCCTCCCAGATGTGGGAAGAGGCTGCCACCAGTACTGCCCTGTGTTGGGGCAGTTGATTAAAACAAAAATCTATCTCCAGTCTTTGGGGATCAAGACCTAGGCTTGGCAACAAACTACATCCTTTTCTGTCAAGGAGGCACAACTGGTGAGACATATGCTGATCCTACATAGGGTCCTGACTAACGGCCAGGGCACAATAATGGTCCCCACTGTTGCACCACCTCCCCACCCCCACCACCCCCCACCCATATCTCACAAGCTCATTCAAAGTTTCACCTTACTGCCAGCAACAGGTGTATATGGATTCCAACTAAGTTAGTGACTGTTCTGACAGATTGCCAGTGAGTGTGCACAGGCCTAGTAGAACTATCACAAAATTTTTGACCCCAAGACAGAGGGAGCCATGCTGAAACTGCCTGGATTTCCAATCAGACTGCACCTTGACTACTTCATCCAGTTCTGGTTACTGAGATACACTGGAAGATATTGCAACACCAGAGACAATGCAGAGAACAGCCACAAGGCTGAACCCCGATGTCAACATCTTGGATTATGAGGAAAGACTGGAAAACATTGGGATTTTTAAACTGAAAAGGAGTGACCTAAGAAGTGATCATTCAGTGCTTTATAAAATAAACAATATGAAATAGGTATATCCAGAAATTTCATTCAAATTTAGCTGAGAGTAGAGTGAAGAGGATCATGTTCAAAGTGCCTTCGTTATAGACCACATTAAACAGCATTGCAGTGGCTGGGTGCTCAGTGTATGAGTTACCGATATAGATCATTGATGGTTCTGGATTCGTAAGTTTCACAAAGTCCCTGACACTTTGACAAGTGCAACATTACAAAAGCTGCTAAAACACATAACTAAATGTCCTTGAAATATCACTCAAGATTTAGTTCCACCGTAATCCAAGGAAGGCTCAGACATCTGAAGAACTTGATTAATTAATGAAAATGTTGTGCCCACGGATTTTGAGTGGCTCATTATTGTAGTGTACAAAATAAAGGAAACAGCAATGTAAATCCACTAAGAAAAAATATGGTACCATACTGAGAACAAGTGAGGAGGACACACAGTAGAGCACATTCCTCCACCACGCTAACTCAACGTTATTACAATTATGTGGTTCTTTGTTCTTTTCCCCGCCTGGTTAATGATATGTAACTACAAAGCTGAAAAAAGAAATACCTCACTCAGGAGGTTTCAGGCTAATCTAGATCCAACAACTTGCTCTGAAAACTATGCTCAAACTTTGACAGCTGTGACAAATTCCACCACAGCTGCTGAGACAATCCACAACATTTGAAAGTAATCAACTATATTCTAAGTAAAACAACCCCACAACAGTCAAAAAGAACAGTAAATTTTCCTTATCTCCTGATATTTATGGATCATTTAAAAAATTCCAGGGTCTGGATCTGTATCTTCACCAAAAATGAATAAGCTCTTCCCGAGACAATATTCTATTCATGTACCAAATAATTTTTTTGTTATTTATTGATGGGATGTGGGCTTTGCTGGCTGGGCCAGCATTTATTGCCCATCCCTAGCTGCCGTTGAGAAGGGGGTAGTGAGCTGCCTTATTGAACCATTGAACCACTGCAGTCTCTGTGGTGGAGATACACCCACAGTGTTGTTGTGGGGGGGTTCCAGGATTTTGACCCAACAATAGGGAGGGAACGCAAATATATTTCCAAGTCAGGATGGTGAGTGGCTTGGAGGGGAACTTCCAGGTGATGGTGTTCCCATGTGTCTGCTGCCTTTGTCCTTCTAGATGGTAGTGGTCATGGGTTTGGAAGGTGTTGTCTAAGGATCCTTGGTGAATTCATGCAGTGCATCTTATAGATGGTACACACTGCTGCTACTGTGCGTCAGTGATGGAGGGAGTGAATGTTTGTGGAAGGGGTACGAATCAAGTGGGCTGCTTTACCCTAGATGGTGTCAAGCTTCTTGAACATTGTAGGAGCTGCACTCATCCAGGCAAGTGGGGAGTATTCCATCACACTCTTGACTTATGTCTTGGCAGATGGTGGACAGGCTTTGGGGAGTCAAGAGGTGAGTTACTCGCAACAGGGTTCCTAGCCTCTAACCTGCTCTTGTAGCCACAGTATTTATATGGCTAGTCCAGTTCAGTTCCTGGTTAATGGTAATCCCCAGGATGTTAATAGTGGGGGGTTCAGCGATGTTAATACCACTGAATGTCAAGGGGTAATGATTAGATTCTCTCCTGTTGCAGATGGTCCTTGCCTGGCACTTGTGTAGCACAAATGTTACTTGCCACTTGTCAGCCCAAGCCTTGATATTGTCCAGGTTTTGCTGCATTTGGACATGGACTGCTTCAGCATCTGAGGAGCAATGCATGGTGCTGAACATTCTGCAATCATCAGTGAACGTCCCCACTTCTGACCTTATGATGGAAGGAAGGTCATTGATGAAGCAGCTGAAGATGGTTGGGCCTAGGACACTATCCTGAGGAACTCCTGCAGTGGAACTGAGATGATTGACCTCCAACAACCACAATCATCTTCCTTTGTGCTAGGTATGACGCCAACCACTGGAGAGTTTTCCCCTTGATTCCCATTTACTCCAGTTTTGGAAGGGCTCCTTGATACCACACTCAGTCAGATTTGGCCTTGATGTCAAAGGCAGACACTCTGACCTCACCTTGGAGTTTTTTGTCCAATGCCATAATGAGGTCAGGAGCTGAGTGGCCGTGGTGGAACCCAAACTGAGCGTCAGTGAGCAGGCTATTGCTAAGCAAGTGCCACTTGATAGCACTGTTGATGACCCCTTCCATTACTTTACTGATGATTGAGAGTAGACCGATGGGGCAGTAATTGGTAGGGTTGAATGTGCCCTGCTTCTTGTGTACAGGACATATCTCATATCTGGGTAATTTTCCACATAGCCCAGTAGACGGCAGTGTTGTAGCTGTACTGGAACAGCTTGGCTAGGGGCACGGCAAGTTCTGGAGCACAAGTCTTCAGTACTATTGCCAGAGCCTTTGCAGCATCCAATGCCTTCAGCCATTTCTTGATATCATGTGGAGTGAATCAAATTGGCTGAAGACTGGCATCTGTGATTGTGGGGACCTCTGATGGAGGCCAAGATGCATCATCCACTCAGCACTTCTGGCTGAAGGTTGTAGCAAATTCTTCAGCCTTATCTTTTGCACTGAAGTGCTGGCACCACCATCATTGAGGATGGGGATATTTGTGGAGCCTCCTCCTCCAGTGAGTTGTTTAATTGTCCACCACTATTCATGGTTGAATGTGGCAGGACTGCAGATTTTAGACCTGATCCATTGGTTTTGGAATCACTTAGCTCTTTCTATCACTTGCTGCTTATGCTATTTGGCACGCGAGTAGCCCTATGTTATAGCTTCACCAGGTTGACACATCATCTTTCGGTATGCCTGGCATGCCCTCCTGCACTCTTCATTGAATCAGTGTTGATCCCCTAGTTTGATGGTAATGGTAGAGTGGGAGATATGCTGGTCCATAAGGTTACTGATTGTGTTCGCACATAACTCTGCTGCTGCTGATGGCCCACAGTTCCTCATGGTTGCCCAGTGTTGAGTTGCTAGATCTGTTCGAAATCTATCCCATTTAGCACAGTGGTGGTGCCACAGAACACAATGGAGGGTATCCCAAATGTGAAGGCAGGACTTGGTCTCCGCAATGTGCAGTGGCCATTCCTACTGATACAGTCATGGGCTGATGCATCTGCGGCAGACAGGTTAGTGAGGTTAAGTATGTTTTTCTCTCTTGTTGGTTCCCTCATCACCTGCCGCAGACCCAGTCTAGCACTCAGCCACTCTTGGTGATAGGCAGTGAAGTCCCTCACCCAGAGTACATTCTGCACCCTTGCCACCCTCAGTGCTTCCTCCAAGGGGTATTGAACAGAGGGAGGGCAGTATGTGGTAATCAGCAGGAGGTTTCCTTGCTCATGTTTGACCTGATGACCTTGAGACTTTATGGAATCCAGAGTCAATTTTGAGGACTCCCAGGGCAACTCCCTCCCAACTGTATACCACTGTGCCACCACCTCTGCCAGTGGGGCAGGCTTTGTAGCAGTTTAATACAACTAAATGGCTTGCTAGGTCATTTTAGAGGGCATTTTCCCAGACCAGGTGAGGATGGCAGATTTCCTTCACTAAAGGTGCATTAGTGAACCAGATGGGACCAATGGTTCCATGTTCATCATTAGACTTTTAATCACATTTTTATTGGATTCAAATTCCACCATTGGGATTTGAACCTAGGTACCCAGAACATTACTCTGGATCTCTGCATTACTAGCCCAGCGACAATATCACTACGCCATCACCTCCCCCATGCTGAAATCTGTCCATTAGTGTTTGAGATTTTTTTTACAGACGAGCAGTCTAACAAGTTGAAAACATTACCTCTACCCACTTTCAGCGCCATGTAATGTACAGGGGAGAGGAAGGAAGGAAGGATAGAACTTGTATTGAGTTATGTAAGGAACATACGTTTTATTTCTATTTGACTGTTTTAATGAGCCTATATTTATAATTTTTGTTGGACTGTGAATTAAAATTACAATGGCTGCAGTTTGAAAGTCATGCCCACTAGAACAGGATGAGAGATATATACAATGTTACAGACCTGGAACAGAGTGTGCCATGAAAGACAGGATGGTGCCAGAAAGGAGCCCTGGACCAGGGGAGCTGCCTGGCAACAACATTTTAAATGGCTTCTAACCATGTGACCAGGTTTTTGTGTGAGGGCAGTGCAGTAGAATAGCTCTTGGTCTGAAAGGAACAAGAACTAAAACCGCTTTTTTCTGCAGGTGGAAGATTCAAGTAATTCCACAATAATAGCTAGCTGGCTTTTTCTCCTCATATCTCTATAACCTGCTCTTTCTCGCTCTCTTAAAACCCCTGTCATGAGCCAAAGGGGAAAATCACTGTTAGAGACATTGAAAGGCAAGTACTCAACCACTGATCTATATACTGAAAGTGCTGGAAGACCACCTCGTATAGAGACTGAATGTTAACCTAAAACTGACTCATCAGTAGACAACATTACATGACCAATAGACAACACCACATAACCTAAGCTTCTTTGGCTTTGAAAAGGTTTAGTGTTACATTCCTTAACTCCTAGGGTAGTCTGCTGTTAACATCCACCCTGTCAACACCAAAGCAGGACTCCAGGCTGACAACAAAGCCTGCCTCAAATCGATACCTCCTCAAAGCCTGGTCCTCTGAAAGATTCCTGCCATCACCTGTAGGGCAGACCAAGTCTCTGTATACCAACCTTATCTTGCTGTGTCATCACCAACTTTGAAGAAATTTGGCAACTTCTGCTTTTAGCTAACATAACCCACCTGAACTTTAACTCCTATATGAAAGAACCTTCACTGGACCCTGGCATTCTGGACTCTAAAATTCATGTAAATTAATATACCGATCTTTAGTTTGTTTGTACTAAGCTATTCCTTCTTGTAAAACTCTTCTTTTTCTATCCCTTTCTTGTGTGCTTGTGTGTGTGTGTGTGTGTGTGTGTGTGTGTATGTAGTTATGATGACCATCCCCTGGGTTTGGATATATGAATAAGCAATGCTTTTGCATTAACACTAAAGCGAATTTGCTGTGAGTCACTTTAAAATTGATTTCAAAAACAGAGAGCTTGGGGAAACACGCCACAGCCTGTATTTCAAAAATTAAAACACATCTGCTCACAGACAACTGATGGGAAAAAAAATAAAGGAGTTCAATTTGCCTCTCTCCCCTGTCTGTAACACTAACCTCAATACTTTAAAATAGCTTTTATGGAGATTAATATTGAGGTTGTTTAAAATTACAACACAACACATCTCCTAATCATTTTTGGCAAGGAAATCTTCAGTTACTACCTGTCCGGTTTTATGATTTAACACAGCAGGATGTTATGTGTCAGTCAATTGTTCAGACCCTTTAATAAAAGCAAAATAATGGAGATGCTGGAGACCTGAAATAAAAACAGAAATTACTGAAGAATGTTCTGGCAGCATCTCTTTCTTGGAACTCAGAGTTCTGAAGAAGAGTCATATTGGACTAGAAAGGTTAACTCTGTTTCTCTCTGCACAGCTGCTGCCAGACCTGTTGAGATTTTCTAGCTATTCCTGCTAACACCCTTTGTTGCACATCACACAGCAGCACTTGTGAATTTCTTTGACATTTGGAAAACTTCACTGTAAAGAAAAAGATCTCAGTAGTGGCAAGATTTTATCTTGATCAAATTATCACAGCCTGACACTTTGCAACATCAGGCGAACTCCTCCACAATGTTAGAATATTCATTGACTATTATTTTCTGATTGCCAAGTGTTTATTATCACTTGTTGACTCACCAGTGACGACATTATGATTGCTGATTCTTCATGATGGATACCATCATGCATGAAATGCATAGAGTGCAATGGTGATCAGCATCTAATTCTAGCCCCAAATTGGCTTATTATAGAGCAAAGGCAATTCACAAAGCTTGCAGTACACATTTTGAAGAAGAATGAATACAGGAAAGTGACTTGAAGGTCATAATCTGATTTTGGAGCTGGGGTCACATGTTCATGAAGAACTGCTGTATGTTGGCTCTTATCGTTTAGAGTGCCATTTGGCACCTTCAATGAGATTATAGAGTTTCTGTCACTAGAAACTTCCATTATTTCTGGAAGTGATGCTTTATCAGGGAGCTTAAGAGAAAATGGAAGTGGATTAAAGGCATTGGAGATCCTTAAGCACTCTTTGCCTATCCCTTCATCTTCTATTCTGTACATAACAATCTTCACAAACCCAGTTTAGAATTATTGAGCCTGGTGATTGCTTTTCATTAAGATTAATGAACCATTGCCTTTGTAAATAGTTTGGAATTGCAATTTTCAATGCCTTCTCTCAAACTATGATGTTGCTTTTCTGGATGCACACTGATCCATTCCAGTTAATCTGGTAATTAAAAGGATCCGTAGGGTCTTTTGTCTTCTTTTGATTTGATAAATATAACTATGTACTTAATTCCAAAGCAGATTCTCCTGTTAAAATCCATTACCCCAGCTAACCGAATCCACAATAACTTCAGTTGGAATAGGTTATGTTTCACACTGGCTTGGACAGGAGAGATATAGCTGAATGCAAATAAGCTCAAAATAAATTAAACTTTCACAATCTTGTTCCACTTGGGAAATAGGATTTCTGATTGATGAGAAAAATTAAATTAATTGTTGGCCTCTGTGTTTGTACCACAAGATGTCACCAAATGACTGTGCGCTGAGGCAATACATACTGCGCAAGTGCTATCTATTGCCAATAGGACTTATATTCCTGAGAAACCAAGTTGAAGAGACAAGGCCAATAGTACACAATACCAATGTTAAAAAGATCAGATAAGTCAAAAACTAGGGTTTAGATGACTCTAAATATCAGTTTTAAAAGGATGAAAATCATACATAGAAAGAAGGCTGAGGAAGGGAACAACAAAAGCAACTTGAATTTATGTAGCACCTTTAATGTAATAATACATTTCAAGGTGCTTCACAAGAATGCTAGAAAGCAAAATTTGATGCTGAGCTACAGAAAGTGATATTAGGGCAGATAGCTAAAAGGTTGGTCAAAGAGATAGGTTTTAAGGAGAAGCTCTGAAGAAAAGCCATACGTACTCAAAACATTAACACTGTTTCCCTCTCCACAGATACTATCAGAGTTTTTCCAGCATTTTCTGTTTTTATTTCAGACATCAAGGAGTGTCTTAAAGGATGAAAAAGAGATAGAGAGGCGGAAAGGCTAATGGAGGGAATCCCGAACATAGAAGCTAAGCAACTGAAAGCATGGCCATGAATGGTGGTGCAATTTAAATCGGCAATGCACAAGAAACCAGAATTAGAGGAGCACAGATATCCCTCAGGGTTTGGGACTGGAGGACATTGCAGGGGTAGTGAGGGGTGAGGCCTTGGAGGGATTTTAAAGCAAGGGTGAGAACTTTAAATTGGAGATATTGCTTTAAAGTGGGTGAATGTAGGTCAGTGAGCACAGAATCAGTGAGTGAATGGGACTAGGTGAGAATAAAGTCATGGCAGCAGTTTTGTCAAACCTCAAATTTATTGAGTGTAGACGATGGGTGACAAGCAAGAAGTGACCTGCAACAGCCAAGTCAAGAGGTAACAAAGGTACCAAGGTATGAACAAGGAGTTCAGTAGCGCATGAGCTCAGGCAGAGGAGGGGTCAGGCCATGTTAAGGAGGTGTAAATAGGTAATCTTAGAGATGGCACGGCCTCTAAGAAGCTCAATTTCTGGTTAATTATGGCACAAAAGCAGCATGTAGATGAGAAATAGGAGGGGACCATGGATAGATCCTCGGAGAATGCCAGAGTTAGTGGTGTGGAAGCAGGAAGAGAAGCCATTACAGGTGATTCTCTGGTTATGACGAGACAGATAAGAATAGAACCGGAGGAGTGCAGTCCCACTCATCTGGAGGATAGTGGGAGGCACTGGGGGAGGAAATTATGGTCAACAGCGCCAAAGGCTACAGACAGGTTGAGAAGGATGAATCACAGAAAAGGAGGAATAGTTCATCTTTGTCACAGTCAGATTGGATGTCATTCATGACATTGATGAGAAGCATTTCAGGACAGTGCCAGGAGTGAAAGCCTAATTGGAGGGATTCAAACATGGAATTTCAGGAAAGATGGGCATTGATTTGGGACACAACACCTTCAAGGAGTTTGGGCAGTTCTATAGTTTAGATATTCTAGAAATATGAAACTAGAGTAGTGAGCATTGCAATGAATCATAATCTTAAAACAATGAATATGCAGGGAAGAGGAGGAATATGTAACAGGATATATCTAGTGTTTAGAAGGATCGAGTAAAGAAAGTTGAGAGGACTAATGACTGTAATTGGATAGGTAACTATTGAAAGACAAGAAACATTGCAACAGAGAGAGTTAGGTTGGAGATTAGAGGCCAGGGATGAATCACTTATCAGATCACAGTTTTCTGGTCTGGAATGTGGGATGGATCTTGGAAGAGTTTCCTCATATTTAAGATTCGAGTCTTGGCTGCTCTTGGGTTTTATTGACAAACAGAAATGGTTTAAGGAAAAACTATATGTCGAGCATTGAACAAATGTATTTTTTCTAATGGAACTGATGGCAGCACCTGAACTCTTTAGCAAATCTTTAACAAAACAGCAGGCACAAAGTTAACAGGGTCGAACCTGCTAAGGTCGTACTAGAAAGTTGCTTGAATGGTAAATCCAAGATGATGCACCTATTACTGCCTAAGTGCTCAGACATGCTCTCCTGGTTTTCTGAGTGAAGTAATATCACTGGCAGTAAATTAAATAATCCAATTGAATGCAAACTGAAGTAACGCAAATGAATGAGGTTAGCAACTGAAATTGAACAACTTAGCTTTTGCTAACACAGCTGCTGTTATTTCAGCTGCAGTAATGAAGGAAAATGGCTGCCAAACACTTTGGACCAAACAACAATATTTTAGGCAGACGGAAGCCTAGGTTTTCACATCCAGATCCAGTGCGCAGAAATGGGAGAATTCCTCCAAAAATATCTGCCTGAACATCCGATTTTCAAGGCTCAGTGGGTGGATGGATGCTCCTTATCTTATCCACATGTCCTCTTGCCCCACCGATCCATCAGGATGCATCCAAACTGTTGACCCTTGACCAGGGGTCTCACAGCTGTACACTGTCACGGCATAACCGGGTGACTAAGAGGGAGGAAAACAGTAAGGCAGTCAGCGGTGTCGGAACACAGCTTGCTACCTTGGAATCAACATAATGACACCAAACATTTGCGTAGAGCCAGTTTCTCCACCACACCTGTTACGAGTGGGGAGGACACGTGTCAGGACTTGCCCTTTCTTTTCCACTCCTCAACTGATCGTAGCAAGATTTTTTTTTGTCATTTATAAGGGTGACTAGGGGGGCAGACTAGAATAGGAGTCAGGTCGGGTGACCCCGGAAGTAGTGAGTGTTTGGAGGCGACCTGGACATGGAATAGGTGGCCCAAGCGCAGCTAAAAATCAGAACTTCTGGAAGGCTCATTTGAGAGGTAGGCCGTCAATGGTGAAGTTCCTTTGCTTCAGCGGAGATGTAATTGACTTGTCAGGTGGGTGTCAAAGTTGTAAATGTTGCCTAAAAACAGCTGACCCTGAACGGATGGCCAATCCTATAGAAGAATTGCCCTTGTTGCTGCCTAATTATTCTACTGAACTGAAACATGTAGTGGATTCACAAGACACAGCCATGGAGATGGCATCATTGTCTCACCACTAGCCAGTACAAATATTCTGCAATCATTTCGTTAGCTGCCAAGGCTCAGTGGGTGGATGGATGCTCCTTATCTTATCCACATGTCCTCTTGCCCCACCCATCCATCAGGATGCATCCAAACTGTTGACCCTTGACCAGGGGGTCTCACAGCTGTACAATGTCACGGCATAACCGGGTGACTAAGAGGGAGGAAAACAGTACGGCAGTCAGCGGTGTCGGAGCACAAGCTTGCTACATTGGAATCAACATAATGACACCAAACATTTGCGTAGAGCCAGTTTCTCCACCACACCTGTTACGAGTGGGGAGGACACGTGTCAGGACTTGCCCTTTCTTCTCCACTCCTCAACTGATCGTAGCAAGATTTTTTTTGTCAATTACAAGGGTGAAGGTATTAATTCAATGTCTGTGCTTAACCATTTACGTACTGATTGCAAAGAAACTAGTCTGACAGGCTTTATTGAGCTTAAGCAAAAGGGGTTATTTTTTGTTGAGGTAAAAACCCACCCAGATAAAGGCGTAAAGATACTTCAAAAAATATCCCCATGTCTTGACCTTCACAATGTACACACACAGTAACACACAAGCAAGCAAAATTACAAGTTCTACAGTAGAAGCTTACTTTTTGGCAAAATTAAAATTGACTGATAAAAAATAGTAAAATGATGAGTTCACTGTTAATGAGTCCTTCCCTGGTATCTGTAGCTGAGGCAGAATTTTTCCATGGTAGCATTGAAATTCAAGTGGAATTGAGGCTGATATAAATTGCAATTTCTGGAGATAGTTTCTCTTAAACCATAATTCATCTTTTCTAAATGTCGATGTGAGTGTACCTGAGATTCTTTTTGACGGAATTTCTCTATCTCTGTGCTATCTCTGTATCAGAGATAGGGTCTTGAACTTGAGATAGAGGGGAGAGAGATAGTGTTACTGCTCCATTGGCAGATTTCTTCCAGACTCTTGTTTTTAGCAGCTTGGGTGTTGTATTAAAAGACATTTAAAATGGTTATTCTGGTCCGATGACCTCTCTCCCCATAGTGATTTCAGAACATAATTAATTAGCTCATGCGTGGACAGACCTTAGGTGTTGTTATAGCTTGGGTGATTAGTTCCTTTAATGCCCCAGCCGTTAACTCCTGAATGATCCATTCTCTATCTTGATGAGATAAGCGGAACACTTTCTATATGGCTATTGGCTTGTCAACTTTCTGTTTCCACTTGAAAGGGAGCTTCATAGAAATGCAAATGGTGAAAGTCAGCACAATTTCAGTAGATATTTGAAGTAATTCTTGACATCAGCAGGTGTGAAACTCTATGGGAGATAGCCTTGACATATATTCATTGTAATCCACTTTGGGACCTTCTAGGAATGGGCCAACTTGTAATACCAGACATTAGGTGACTTCTGGCAACCATCTTAAGTCAGTGTCTTTGCTTGCTGTTCCAAAGTGCTTTTAAAGCAGCTTAATATGTATATTTGACTAGCTGTTGAAATTAAAGAATCATATCATTCAAGCACATGTCACACCATCGTGAAGCACCTTACCAGTAATCATTGATTATATGGTGAAAATGCTTAATTCATGTAAGCAAACTAAAGTGAATGAGAGCATTCTAATCTTCTCACCTTGCATTTTTATTACACAGAGGAGACGCGGGAGAAGGAGTCGTCCAACTGTCTCATGTTTTTTCTGGCCAGAACCTTCATGTTTTGCTGGAAAGGAAAAGAGGCGACCAGTCCTCTACCCTGCTGGCTGTCTTAATGCCCCGACAGCAACTAAGAAGGAATAGATTCAAACTGTGGCTGCAGTGAGCACAGCCGGAGACCATCAGTGCTCATGGATTCAGTGCAGGAAAAGGTTCAATCACCTGCTGTGTTCCAGCTAGGTGACTAGCATGCTTCATCAACACAGAGCTCCAAAGGAAGTGTCACATCCACATCCTGCAGCTAAGCTGTGAGACATGGCGTATACCTCTGCTTCAGCACCGAGGCTGTACACTGCTCACGTAGGTGTGCACAGAGCACATGTGAATGAGCACTGTGATGTACAGACACAGTGAAGAGCAATATCCCTCCATGCACCATATATCAGGCAAACTCAATCCATGTGCAGTTGAGCAGGGTGAACAATGTCACGCAGATGGCCCAGGCTGGGGATGGGTCAGCCTGGCTGAGATGCATCTGACCCATGGATGGCCAGGGAGATTGCCAGGGTGAGTGGACGGCTGTCTGTTGGTGATGGTGAACCACATAGCTAACAATGAGACATTGGCATGAGAGGGAGTGCGAGGGTAGGGTTACGTCATTAGGGCAGCATGAGCATGGTTAAGACAATATAATAAAAGCAAAATACTGCACATGTGGGAAATCTGAAACAAAACCAGAAAATGCTGGAAAAACTCAGGAGGTCTAGCAGCATCTGTGGAGACAGAAACAGAGTTAACGTTTTAAGTCTGTATGACCCTTCTTTAGAGCTGAAGAGAAGTGGAAATGTGATGAAATTTACACTGTTTAAGGTGGGTGGGGCAGCTGGAGCTGGAAAGAGGCCAGCAATAGGTGGGGACAAAGGAGGGATTGACAAAGATGTGATTAACTAAAGGACAAAGGGAGTGTCAATGGTAGTGCATAGTGCTAAGAATGGTGCTGATCGTGGCATAAAGGTGAGAAAGCAGAATGTGATAATAGCAGCACATTATGTGAAAGAACATCATGGAACAAGTAACAGATGGCCCTTTTGGGGATGGGGTGGGAGGAGGGGGCGGTGGTAGGGAAAGAAGGATAGAAAATGGGTTAGAAGGAGGGATTAAAAAGGGGATAAATCACAGATAAATGAATCAAAATAAAAATAAATGGATAAAAAATAAAACTGAGTGTAGGAAAAAGGGGGATTAAAAAAAGGGGAGTGAGGATGGATGAGAGTTCATGGTCTGAAGGTGTTGAACTCAATGTAAGTCCAGAAGGCTGGAAAGTGCCTAACCGGAAGTTGTGGTGCTGTTCCTCCATTGGGCTTCACTGGGACATTGCAGCAGGCCAAGGCTGAATGAGTATGTGGGTATGAGAGCAGGGTGGCGTGTTGAAATGGCAAGCGACAGGAAGGTCTGTGTTATTCTTGCAGACAGACTGAATGTGTTCCGCAAAGGAGTCACCCACTCTGTGTTTGATCTCTCCCATGTAGAGGAGACCACTAAGATAAAAGCAAAAAACTGCGGATGCTGGAAATCCAAAACAGAAACAAAAATACCTGGAAAATCTCAGCAGGTCTGACAGCATCTGCGGAGAGGAATACAGTTAACGTTTTGAGTCCGTCTGACTCTTCAACAGAAGTATTGAAGAGTCATACGGACTCAAAACATTAACTGTGTTCCTCTCCACAGATGCTGTCAGACCTGCTGAGCTTTTCCAGTATTTTTGTTTCTGTAGAGGAGACCACATTGGGAGCAGCGGATGCAGTAGCCCAAATTGAAGCCCCTTGGACGGTGAGGAAGGAGGAGGCAAAGGGGTAGAGGCACCTTCTGCGATTGCATGGGAAGGTGCCGTGAGAAGGGGATGAGGTGTTGGAGTGATGGAGGAGTGGAACAAGGTGTCCCTGGGGGCACGGTCCCGATGTAATGCTGGCAGCTGGGGCAAGGGTAAGAATTGTTTGGTTGTGGCATCATGCTGGAGTTGGCAGAAACAGCGGAGGATAATGCTTTGAATTCGGAGGCTGATGGGTGAAAAGTGAGGACAAGGGGGACCCTATTTTGGTTCTGGGAGGGAGGGAAGGTGTGAGGGCAGAGGTGCAAGAGATGGGTCAGACACGGCTGAGGGCCCTGTCAACCACAGTGGGCGGGAAACCTCGGTTAAGGAGAAGGGAAGACATGTCAGAAGCACTATTTTGGAAAGTGCATCATCAGGACGGATGCGACTAAGGAGACGGAACTGAGAGGCAATGTTGTGTATCAGATCATGCTTTCACAATGAGATGGGCCATGCCTAATATACTCCTTTTATGCCTGACACAGGTCCCAGCTCTGCTCTCTCGTCACACTGGGCCAGATCACCCCTCATGCATTAAGAGGAGGAAGACATTTTCAAGGGGGCAGCCTCATATCATACTAACCCGCACTGCCAACTCAGATACAAGCACATCAGAGGGATGTAGCATGCATGGCATCATGGCATAGGGTGAAGGGCACAGCACCAGAGTGCAGGAGGGGGTGTCAGAGATATCTGTGAACAGTCCCCCTAAGAGGGAGGTGGAAAGTCACAATGCTGCACCAGTACACAGGAACATAGAGTCTCATTTTGTGGGACAGTATTTAGATATTCAGCAGCAGATGTGTGGGCATCTGACGGCGTTCCCTGAGGTAATTGGAAATCTTGGACAGCAAGTGGAGGAGTCCATCATTGCCATGAACTCCACATTAACCTGAGGGCTCACGGACATGAGCTCTGATTATGAGAGATAGGCCACTGTCATGGAGTGACACATGCAGCAACACTCGGAGTGGATCCATGAGTAGTGTCTCGGCCAGGAAAGGGTGCTATCCTCCCTCAGTAGCCTGGGTGAAGGGCCACTGAGAGCTCCTCAACCCCCTCATCTTCCTCCCCTTGCCCATCCCCTTTGGCAGAGCCCTTGTCTGCTGCATGTGTGCCAGTGACCACAGCTGGACCATGCAAAGATGCAAAAGCCGCAGCCTGAAGGAGATCCCCAACGAGTGCCCACGTGATGAGGCAGGCCTCACTCCTCAATGCTATTTAGACAGAGAAGTGAGCAACCTGCTTCCACCTCCTTTGAAGCAACACAGGGGTTCATGGGAGTGTGTGCGAGCGAGGGCATCATCTCTAATGGGTTCACCATGGTTACATTTTTCAAAGCACATTATACAGCACATTTCAGCACTTCATTCTTATATTTACTCTCACTTGTTCATGTCTTAGTGTGTGTTTGTAAACTAGAGAGATCAAAAAGAATGGTAAAATTTTGAAGCGCATTCTTATCAATAATAATGAGGGTGGCATGCGCTGAGGTCCATCTCGATGTGTCATCAATAGGAGCAAGATTGTCAGCTGATTAGTGATGCTTTGGAGAGCTTCTTCCTCCTCTGCTGTATCACGTAAGATTCCAGTGTTGGCTATCTGCTGTGCCCATTACTTTGGCTGCATTTGCCTTCCAGTTGTCACAGGATGTGCTTTGTGAGGTAAGCAGAGGTATATGGAAGCCAGGAATGTTGCATGTATCATCCACATCAGAAACTGGACCACTAGCCGGAATAAATAGTGTGTAAGTTCTTTCAAGGAGCTGTTGTTGCACAGATCTGGGTTCCTCATACGCAAAATGCCTTATCTGTATATATGCTGGAACATACAATCCTATCAGCATGTATAGGGAATAATACTGATGTTGTGTCACTCTCAGCATTGTGGGCATAGTTTGATTGTGGGCAATTTGGCAGCATAGGCAACTCATTTACAGTCATTGGCTTTCATGGCCAGGTTGTAAATGGCTTATCACCATGTGTGTTTGCAATATGATGAGGCCCATGGTTATGATGGTGGGGGTTTCAGCCTATGAATGTGATTGAGTCTAAACCGTTGATGATTACTATCTCCTTTATGGGGGATGGGCAGTTCCTTGAGTAATTGTGGAGTCAGTGTACAATTTTTTTTTACTTGGAAGTGTGTCACCAGGGGCTGGCTAATGCCACTCGTGATACTGGAGGAGCTTATGAAAGCTTGTATATGGGCTGATCTGGCAATGATCCCCTCCTGCAGAGTCAGTCCAGGCTATATGACCATGCATAGGAACAAAGGAACATAGCAACATAGGAGCAGGAGTAGGCTATTCAGCCCTTTAAGCCTGCTCTGCTATTCAACCAGATCACAGCTGATCATTTTCCTGCACAATACCCATATCCCTTGATGTCATTTGGTATCTAGAAATCAATTGATTTCTGTTTTGAACATGTGCAATGATGGAGCTTCCCCAGGCCTCTGGACTAGAGAGTCCCACTGGCCTCTGAGTGAAAAATATTCCTCCTCATCTCAGTCCTAAATGGCCTCCCCATTATTCTGAGACTGTCCCCTGGTTCTAGACTCCCCAACCAGGGGAAACATCCTTTCTGCACCTACCCTGTCTAACCCCTTAGGAATTTAGTAAGTTTGAATGAGATCACCTCTAATTCTTCTAAACTTGAGAGAAGAAAGGCCCAGCCTCCTCAATTTCCCCTCATAGGAAAGCGTTGCCATCCCAGGATTTAGTCTGGTGAAACTTTGCTGCACCCCTTTTATGGCAAGTATACAATACTCCACGTGTGGTCTAACCAAGGTTCTATAAAACTGAAGCAAGACACCTTTAGTCCTGTACTCAAATCCTCTTGTGATAAAGGCCAACATACCATTTACCTTCCTAATTTCTTGCTGCATCTGATTGTTAGCTTCAGTGATTTAAGAATAAGGACATCTAACAGTACCCAATCTCTTACCATGTAAGAAAGACTCTGCTCACCCATTCATCATACCAAAATGGATACCCTCACACTTATCCACATTATGGCTGGGATTTCCTGCTCCAGGCCTAAATCCGGTGGCAAGAGTGTGAAGCTGGAGGGACTCATATCGGAGAGTGGGACGTTTGAGAACACGGAATCATGTGCTGCTCACCTCATTAATTATGCAGTCAGGGGTTTGATGCCGAATCACATGGCAGGGTGGTCAGGACGTCGTGTGCCCCACCGCCATGTCCGGGCACCCGGACATTCATTCGTGCAAAGCGCCAGGACTCTGCAAAACCAATGTCCTCCAGGAAGCAGCAGGCACCGGACCGAAGATTCAATGACACCCCACTGGAGATTCTCCTCCACATGGGAGGCCCCACCCAACTCACTATACCTGCAGTACAGTGAACAAATGAAAGACCTAATCTATACCGCAAGTGTAAGTGAACCCTCTACTGTCCATACTCACCTCACCAGTCTCTGAATGACTCATGGGGCATGGGTGTCAATGGCAAGGCCAGAATCTCTGCTGCCCATCCCTAAAAGCTCATCACAAGGTGCTGGGGTGCTGCCTCATTGTCCCACTGCAACTCACATAGTCCGCTGGTAGGAAGGCAACTGTTGGTTGCTGACCCAGCCACATTGAAGGCACAGACAGTGTGGGGATGGGATGGTGGTGGGGTCATTGTAGTAAAGGGCCACCTGCAGATGCTGCTGGCATTATTCCTCTGTTTTCCTTGCCCTTCCAGCTGTTAGAGCTTGTGTGTCTCAAGGGGGTTGCTGAACTAGCCTTGGGGACAAGCAGCAGTGCATCTTTAACATCGCATACGCAGCTGCAAATGGGTCGGTGCTAGAAGGATGTCCTCTTTCCCAGGGATGTTGAGAGTGCAGGATGGGTTATCAGTCAAGTGGCCTGCGTAGTCCTGCATGGTGCTCAGCTTCCTCAGGTCTGTTGGAGCTACACTTATCCAGCCAGGTGAACAGTAAGCCCTCAAACCCCTCATTTCTGCCTTGTACATGGTGGACAGGCTTCGCGGAGTCATGAGGTCACCTATAAACTTCAGAATTAGTAGCATGAGACCACCTTCAGCATCTGGAGCACTCACAATCCATCTATCTTTACGCAAGAGAAGACAGCACACAACAGGTGTGAGAGGGAGAAGATTGGAGGACGCATGCTCAGACAATAAGAACAGCCGGCTGCTGAGCTGGCAGGGAAGGACCGTGACCGTGCCTGTGCTGACAGCAAGGTTGGCCTTCACCATCATCCAGTGAGGGAACATGCTTAATCTCTGTGAATTTGAAACTGAGGGTGAGGCAGTGTGCAATGTAGGAGTGTAGTAATCTGATGTGTAATATACCTTTAAGACGAATGTCGTAATGGAAGATCACATATTCTTGGTATCCAATTGCAGAGTAGTGTGGGCTACCTCTGTAGTCAGTAGTCTTGAGTTAGACTCTGAAGTGTGAAGACAGAGTTTGAGTTGTAAGCAGACAAATGTACCTACTGAGTTCCTTTTGTAAATAAACAGAATGTGTTTATTCTAAGAATGATCCGCTGATCTTCACTGTCTATCTCTCTCATCTCATATCAAGTGTGCAACCCGGATCCTTAAGTCCCAGAAAACCAGGGCACCAGATCCAACAAACTGATGACGAATAAAAAGCAAGAAAAAGACATGAAAGGATGGGAAAAAGCAAGAAAGAACGCAGGAAATCAAAAGAACTGAAATCAGGCTGTACCTCGCAGGGTAATTGTCAGTAAAGAAAAAGTTCCATCCTGATTGTTGAAGCAATTCCTTCAGAGCAAGCCAAAATTTGGAAGAATTGAACCTTTCGATCCAGCATCGGACAATTGGTCTCATTCTTCTTCCAGGCGAACAACATTACGGGGGAGGAGAAGTGTGTGATTATCTTATCCACGCGTGGGAGTAAGACATATGGATTCGTTCGAAATTAGTTGGTGCCCAGTGCCCCAGATTCAAAAAGTTTTGATGACTTAGTGAGCCTCATAAAGAATCACTACCAGACAAAGCCCTCCTTGCAAAACTTCAAATTTAACTTAAGGAACAGAATTGTGG
Organism: Carcharodon carcharias; assembly: GCF_017639515.1. Lineage (NCBI taxonomy): Eukaryota > Metazoa > Chordata > Chondrichthyes > Lamniformes > Lamnidae > Carcharodon > Carcharodon carcharias. The sequence continues at coordinate 31,688,627 of NC_054491.1, read as the reverse complement.
GGGAGATAGTTGCTTGTTGTGTGGCAAGTCTAAAACAATTGACAGAATATTGTAAGTTTGGTACATCTATCAATGATATGCTAAGAGATCGTTTGGTGTGCGGTATAAATGAAGAGGTGATTCAGAAGAGATTACCATATGAACAAATTTGAATTTTCAGAAGGAATTGGAAATCACTCAGGCAATGGAAGGCACAGTGTGGGACTCGAAAGCCATACTGGGAGCACAAAATGGCACCGTCCTCCATGCTGAGTTAGGAGCCCCAGCCAAAAAGAGTGCAAAAATGCAAAGCTTTGCTCAGAAATGGGAAGCAGCCACTGTTAGCAGACAAATTAAAAGAGATAACTTAGCAGCAAAAACATGGTATAATGGTAACAGAGGTGGAAGCAGGCATCTTGAAATGACTCACAGTTTAAAAAGATCGAATTTTTTTCTGTCATTGAGACAGATACCTCATGAGACATTGTAAAGATAGAATCAGGCAGACTTTCAAACAAAAGCAAAAGCCCAATGTGATCTACAGCATTGAAAAGCCTGAAATAATAGATTCAGATATTTATTTGTTGTATAATTTAAAGGTAGGAAGAAAAGAACCTATCTATATAACCATAAGAGTGAATGAGAGGCCGATCAGAATGGAGATGGATACAAGAGCATCTCTTATGGTGATAGGTGAGCATACTTTTAAATATCTGTATCATGGGGAATGTAAACTAAATTCGGAAGAAACAGATGCCAAATTGAAAACTTACACAGGAGAAGATATACAAGTCAAGGGCATAAGTAAAGTCACAGTACACTACAGAGGTTAAAAGTGAAATTACCCTTGATGGTGGTAGGAGGCGAGGGACCTAGTCTCCTTGGATGAAACTGGCTGAAAGAAATTAAATTGGAATGGACTGAAATCTTCCAACTGAGAATTAATGGGCTATCAGAGCTGCTACAAATTATGCCTCAGTCTTGAAGGGTGAACTTGGAAAGATTGAAGAGCTACAAGCAAAAATTATTGTGGATACAGAGACACAGCCAAGATTCATGAAGGCAAGACCCGTAACTTATGCTATGCAGGAAAAGGTAGACGCTGAACTGGACAGCTTAGGAAAACTGGGAGTGACACAGCCATTGCAGTTTTCAGAGTGGGCAGTACCAATTGTACCTGTTCTCAAGCCTGACCGCCGAAGCATTTGAATTTATGGAGAGTACAAACTAACAATCAATAAAGTGCCTAAGTTGGACAGACACCCAATACCAAAAATTGAAGACTTGTACGCTAAACTGGCAGGTGTGTGTGTGTTGCCAGGGGGCGGGGGGTGTGGGTGGGGTTGGGGGGTGGGGGGGGCGGTGGCAGGGATCTGTGTGCATGTGTGTGTGTGTGTGTGTGTGTGTGTGTATGTGCGCGTTTGGGGGGGATGTGTGTGTGGGTGCATGCCTGACTTACACAAAACTTGACATAAGTCATGCTTATCAACAATTGGAATTGGAGAAAGCCTCCCAGAAGTTTGGCACCATTAATACACACACAGGGTTGTACCAATATACCCATTTACCTTTTGGCGTATCTTGAATTTGCACCATATTCCAAAAAAAACACAGAAAAATTACTACGGGGACTGCTCCATGTTGTAGTTTATTTAAATGATGTTCTGGTGACAGGACTCACTGGAAAGGAACATTTGGGAAATTTGGAAGAAGTTTTGAAATGTTTTTCTCAGGTGGGAGTGCGTTTGAAAAAAAAATGCACATTCCAAGCACATTCCTGGTTAACAAGGTAGATTCACAAGGCCTACACCCAGTTGAGGAAAAAGTGGTAGCCATTAGAGAGGCACCAGCACCAAAGAATACATCCAAACTGAAATCATTCTTGGGGATGATCAATTATTATGGATGTTTCTTGTCTAATTTGTTGACAGAACTGGCACCACTATATTACTTACACAAAACTTGACATAAGTCATGCTTATCAACAATTGGAATTAGAGAAGGCTCAAGAAAAAACAACTATGGTCTTGGCAAACACCACAGGGAGAAGCTTTCACAAAAGTGAAACAGTTGTTGCAATCATCTATCCTACTAGTACACTTTGACCTAAAGAAAGAGTTGGTATTGACATGTGACGCATCTCCCTGCAGAGTGGGAGCAGCGCTTTCCCATCAAATGGGAGACGATGGATCAGAACGGCCTATAGGATATGTATGGGGAACACTCAATATAGCAGGAAAGGGATAATCACAGGTAGAAAAAGAAGGCCTGGCAATCATCTTTGGTGTTAAGAAATTTCATCAGTATCTATGCGGTTTTCAATTTACTGTCATATTCGACCACCAGCTCTTGCTGCAATTGGTCAGCGAGGACAAGGCTATACTACCTATGGCCTCAGCAAGAATACAATGATGGGCAATGATCTAGGCAGAGCATGAGTATACTTTCATCCCACAAACCCAGAAGTCAAATTGTAAACGTTGATTCACTAGCCATTTGCCCATATAAGTAAAAGATGAGGATGTTCCAATTCCTCAAGAATTATTTTATTATTGAACTTCCTGGATTCATCACCAATAAATGCTAGACAGATTAGAGATGGGACAAGTCTAATCCAAAGTTCGAGAACAAGTTCTTCATGGTTGGCCACAAGAACAGGGATCTGACGAAATGAAACTGTATTTTCAGAGAAGCTATGAAATAACCAGCCAGGATGGTATCTTATTGTGGGGAGCACGAGTGCTTGTTCCTCCAAAAGGACGAAAGACATTGTAGTCTGAACTTCACAGTGCACATCTCTGAATTTCCAAAATGAAGGCAATAGCACACAACTGTTTATGATGGCCTGGGATGGATGGAGAAATAGAAAACTTGCAAAAGTTACCTTCAACAGCTCTGTTACAACCTTGGGAGTGGCCAGGATGGCCATGAGTGCGATTATGCATTGACTATGTGGGACATTTATGGGAACAATGTTTCTACTTATCGTCGATAAACATTCAAAATGGATGGACGTCTATGAAGTGAAGTTGCCAACATCTACTGCTACAATTGACAAACTATATCAAAGTTTTGCAATAAATGGACTACCAGAAGTCGTCGTTTCAGACAATGGAACGGTATTTACGAGTGCTGAGTTTCACCGATTTATCAGCCTCAACGGTATTACTCATGTGAATACTTTACCATGCTCTCCTTCTTCAAATGGACTGGCCGATAGAGCGGTTCAGACATTCAAATCTGGTATGAAGAAATTGTCTGGAGATGCTATAGCGACTAAATTAGCACATTTTCTTTTTCATTATAGGACCACCCCTCATACAACAACAGGTGCCACACCTGCAGAATTGTTGATGAAGCGTCATCTCCAGTTGATATTGAGCCTAATTGTGCCAAACTTGGGGGGTGGGGGAAGGTGAAAAGAGTTCAGGGAAGTCAGAAAACTGGACATGGCTGGCACAGTCGTGACAGGGCATTTAATGTAGGAGAGAAGGTATATGTGAAGAATTTTAGAGAAGGACCAACATGATTGGTGAAATAAGTGCAATAATTGGACCTCTTTCCTACCATGAGAAAGTGGAAGATTGAGTCATATGGAGACATATGGATCATATAAGAAGAGAAATAAAATATCCAGAAATGATTCCACCAGTGTTTGTGATTGAGTCAATATCTCCTGTTGTAAGAATTCAACTGAGTACAGATGTATCTGAAGGGTCAACTGTGCCTGAAAGAGTTGAGGAAACAGATTTGCAGGCACCTACCGAAGAGCCAGATGCTCAGATGACTCCAGTGAAGGAGGTTTCAGGTAAAACATCAGAAGCTATGGAGCTGAGATGTTCTACATGCATAAGGAAACCCCCAGAAAGATTGGCTTCGTAAATTTCTTATCTGTGAAAAATTTGATACTGGATCCAACAAGGAGATAGGCTAGGCAGCCACTCATTCTCTTTTCTTTCCATTCCAGGTGCCAGCAGAGAGAAGTTGAGGCCAGACCCCATGCCAGAAATGAGTCCCAGCCCACATGAAACATCAGAAGAGGGTGAAGATGACTTCTCACCTGTAGAGCTGCCACCTGTGAAAAATTGTAAAATGTATTTATGAGTAAAGGGGGAGGGATGTAGTAATCTGTTGTGTAATATACTCTTAAGATGAATGTTGTAATGGAAGTTCACATGATCTTGGTATCCAATAGCAGAGTAGTGTGGGCTACTTCTGTAGTCAGTAGTCTTGAGTTAGAGTCTGAAGGATAAAGACAGAGTTTTGAGTTGTAAGCACACAGGTGTAGCTACTGAATTCCTTTTGTAAATAAACAGGATGTGTTCCTTGTAAGAATGATCTACTGATCTTCACTGTCTATGGTACCAACTCGGTCATTTCGAAACAAGCATGCAACCAAGATCCTTAAGTCCCAACAAACCAGGATACCGGATCCAATGAGGAGATAGGCTAGGCAGCCACTCATTCTGTTTTCTTTCCGTTCCAGGTGCCAGCAGAGAGAAAATGAGGCCAGACCCCATGCCAGAAATGAGTCCCAGCCCACATGAAACATCAGAAGAAGGTAAAGATGACCTCTCACCTGTACAGCTGTCACAGCATTCACCTGAAATCTCCACCAGCTCAAAGACACACACCTCTGTGGATGATAAATCTAGGTTAGGCTCAGACTCATAGTCTGGTGTTATGAAAATATAATAATTTTCATAATATTATTGTAATTTATTGTAAAGGTATGTTATTGGGGGGGGGGGGGTGTTGGATTAGTTTCTCTGTTTGTAGGTGTATTTGTGTGTGTGGGTCTTAATTGAATTACAGATAGCTGTCTGGGTGCTTTGATGTATCTGAAGGGAAACTAGGTTTGAAATGCTAAATATATAAACATGGCTGAACTTTTAGAATGTGAGGTGTGAAGAACATTTGCACTTTTAAATAAACCCAAGTCGTGAATTTCAAAGAGATGGTAAGGTATTACATCTAGCCAACAGAGGCTAAGCCAAACATTGTGTTTATTTTTCCCAAAGATTACTGATAATATGAGTACCGCGAAAGATTTATATTATGGAAAAAGTAAAGTTGCAAAGACATATTGGGACAATGGAATTTACATTAAAAAGGGAGAAACATGTATAAAGGAGATGAGGTTATGTGTAAGGAAAGAAGGAATTCTAAGATCCAACAAGTGTGAAAAGCCTCCAGTCTCTATGTACCAAGCTGCTGTTTCCAGGAACCGAAGCTAAAAGAATTCATTGTAAATATCACTGTCCAGAGTATTGTGTGCTTTGCCTGGGTCTGTTGAAATCTATGTTATTTTATTGTTGCCTTCATGGCGATGTAACTGGGAGTCAGATTAATTGGGGGAGCTAGGAGTTATCATAGTAGTAATTTGTAGACCTATATATGTGCTTAACATCTTTTCTTCTATTAATAAATGTTTAATTTTGTTTTGTAAAGAAACCTGTACATCTTATCATTACTGAACATGGTCAAATTATTACTGAATTCAAAGCATGCATCTCAAAATAAAAATACAAATTGGAAAAACAGTTGTAGCAGCTGTTTCAAGTTTCCCTCTGGGACTTGAGCAGCTCAGTAGTTATCACCTGCTCTGCCATAACACTAGTGGCCGCCTCATGGACAAGTGTCCACAGCAGGAGGAGGCAGTGAAAGCAAAGGCCTCTGACACTTGGAGGACTGCTGGAGAAAAGGCCCCTGCTAAGTTTGATTCTGATGATGAGCCTCTAGAAGCGGTCATGGAGAAGATGCTGGAGCATCAGCGAGACGCGGGGGAATTTCAGGCAGATATGTCAGAGGCCCTGAACAGAATGGCACGTGAAGCAGAGGAGTGCATGCGCGTGCTCTCTGATGTAGTGGCACCAACATATGAGCACATGGAAGTCTCCATGGGGTGGATAGCAGATGCTATGGAGACCCTGGTCCAGCAGAATGCCTAGTTTCTGCCAGAGATGAGTTCAGACCTACACTCACTGTAGCCACGGATGAGCTTTCACAGTGGCTACTCAGGAGAGGATGCCTCTTCCCTCCAAGTGCCTCTTCTCCTCAAGGAGGGGCCCTTGGGCACCCAAAGGGTGGAGGAGCATCAGGCAGACACCCTTGTGTCTTCCACCCTGGGTGTCCATGCGTTCTGAGACTCCTCTGCCTGTGACCCGATCAGCTCCAGCCTCTGAGACTGTTGACAGTGCACCCTGCCCCACAGCAGGAGAACCAAAGAAGGCCGGGGCCCTCCAGGTCTTGAGCCTCTAGAGGACAGCCACCAAAGTCATCAGAGACAAGAGGGCATAATGTTCAGCAGGCTGCCTCCACCTCTGCTGTAGTGTTTCGGGGAAGCACCTCGATGAAATAGTTGGGTAAGGAAAATGAAGAAGTATGAAGTTCACTCTGATTGTATGGGCGTTGAGCCATGATAAACAGTTGTTGCATCTTTGTAAATATATTGATTTTCGCAACAGACAGAGATCTCCTGGATTTTGTTTGCTGATGCTTATGTTATTGCCTATGCGTACACTCCTGCCTGCCAGAGGACAGTCCAGGGCACCCCTGGGTCAATGTCCCCAAGAACCATGCCTGCATATGGAGACATCACTCTTCGCCAAGGCCCTAGCAAGCCATGTGTGTGAACCCTCCCACGCACACTGTTCCCTTTCCGAACACTACCCTTCTGAGCATGCAGTGAGACCTTTCCATAGTCAGGACAGATTATCAGGGTACCCTTCAGTTGTCCAGTTGAACTGACCTTCAGCTCCGCCCACCTGATGACCTTCCTCCCAAGCAGCATTTCTTGAGGTGGACATCAAGGCCGTGGGGTCATTGCTGTGCCTTTGCATAAGGATGATGCGTGTGAAACTATTTCCAACACCTTCTACCTTGCTCCTGTAACCTACATCCTCCCCATCACCATTGACCACCCAGTGTTACCGTCACCCTCCCACCTGTGACCCTTTATCCTCCCCACATCACCCTTCAGCCCATCACTGTAACCCTTCACATGCCTTCTCTCCCCAATGACTCCACACCTGTCACAGACCCCATGCCCACCCTGATCCTGCCCACCACTAGGATACATGTATGCCTCTGTGTTCCCTCCAACCGCCAACACCGGCCCTTCACCCACCACAGGTGGACCCACATCTTCCCAAGATATCACATCCAACTGCCCCCTCTAACAATTACAATGCCTTCCCACTACCAGTACCCTCAGTTTTCCCCCCAAGTTTTCAGTATCAACATCACCGACCCCCCCTCTGAACCCTCCCTCCACTCACTGTTTCGTGCTTTCCCCCTCTCTGTCCCATGGCTTCCCTCCGTCACTTGTCCCCTGGTTCCCGCACCCCCCTCATTGTCCCCTCCTTTCACAAGGCCCCTCTACTGCTCCATGATCCTTTCCCCACTCACTCTCCCCCTGAAAGTCATCACTGGATTAATAAGCCAGAGACCCAACTAACGCTCTGGGGACATGACTTCAAATCCCACCACACTGCTGGTGGAATTTAAATTCAATTAATAAATGTGGAATTAAAAGCTAGTCTAGTGGTGGCCATGAAAAGATTGTGTACAAAACCATCTGATTCACAAATATCCTTTTGGAAAGTAAATCTGCCGTACTTACCTAATCTGGCCTACGTGTGACTCCAAATCCACCACAATGTGATTTACTCTCAAATGCCCTTTGAATTGTCCTAGCAAGCCATTGAGTTGTATCAAACTGCTACAAAGTTGAAAAGGAATGAAACCAGACAGATCACCCGGCATCGACCTAGGCACTGGAAACGACAATGGCAAACGCAGCCACACCCATTTGTAAATGTGGGCAATTAACCAACTCACGGGAGGAGGACGCTCCACAAATATCCCCATTCCCAATGATGGGGGAGCCCAGCATGTTACTGCAAAAGATAAGGCTGAAGCGTTTGCTATAACCTTCAGCCAAAAGTGCCAAGTGAATGATCCATCTCGGCCTCCTCCAGCGGTCCCAGCATCACAGATGCCAGTCTTCAGCCAATTCGATTCACTCCACGTAATATCAAGAAATGGCTGAAGGCATTGGATACTGCAAAGGCTATGGGCCCTGACAATATTCCAGCAATAGCACTGAAGACTTGTGCTCCAGAACTTGCCACCACCACAGCCAAGCTGTCCCAGTACCACTACAACACTGGTGTCTACCTGACAATATGGAAAATTTCCCAGGTATATCCTGTACACAAAAAGAAGGACAAGTCTAACCCAGCCAGTTACCATTCCGTTACTCTACTCTTGATCATTAAAGTGATAGAACGGGTCATCAACAGTGCTATCAAGTGGAGCTTACTTAGCAATAACCTGCTTGCTGACGCTCAGTTTGGGTTCTGCCAGGGTCCCTCAGCTTCTGACCTCATTACAGCCTTGGTTCATACATGGATAAAAGGGCTGAACTCCAGATACGAGGTGAGAGTAACTGCCCTTGACATCAAGACAGCATTTGATTGAGTGTGTCATCAAGGAACCCTAGCAAAACTAGAGTCAATGGGAATCGAAGAGGTGGGGGGTGGGGGGCCGGGGGAACACTCTGCTTATTGGAGTCACACCTAGCAGAAAGGAAAATATTTGTGGTTGTTGGAGGTCAATATTCTCAGTTCCAGGTCCCAACTGCAGGAGTTCCCCAGGGTAGTGACCTTCCTCCTATCATAAGGTGAGGTGGGGATGTTCACTGATGTTTGCATGATGTTCAGCACCACTCACGACTCCTCAGAAACTGAAGTAGTCCATGTCCAAATGCAGAAAGACTGGACAATATCCAGACTTGAGCTGACAAGTGACAAGTAACATTTGTGCCACATAAGTTCCAGGCAATACGCATCTCCAACAAGAGAGAATCTAACCACCACCCCTGGCATTACCATCACTGAATTTCCCACTATCAACATCCTGAGGGCTACCATTGACCAGAAACTGAACTGGACTAGCCATATAAATACTATAGCTACAAGAGCAGATCAGAGGCTAAGAAACCTGTGGCAAGTAACTCAACACATAACTCCCAAAGCCTGTCCATCATCTGCAAGGCACAATCCAGGACTATAAAGGAAACTCTCCACTTGCCTGGAAGAGTGCAGCATCAACAACACTCAATAAGCTTGACACCATCCAGGACAAAGCAACCTGCTTGATTGGCATTGCAACCACAAACATTCACTCCCTCCACCATTAACGCAAAGTGGCAGCAGTGTGCGCCATTTACAAGATACACTGCAGGAATTCACCAACGCTCCTTGGATAGCATTTGCCAAACCTCTATCATCTAGAAGGACCCATGGCAATGCCACCATCTGGAAGTTTCCCACCAAGCCACTCACCATCCTGATATCACCATTCCTTCACTGTTGCTGAGTGAAAATCCTGGAACTCCCTTCCTAACAGCACTGTGGGTGTACCTACACCACATGGACTGCAGCGGTTCAAGAAGGTGGTTCACCACCACCTTCTCAAGAGCAATTATGAATAGGCAATAAATGCAGGCCTAGCCAACGATGCCCACATCCCATGGCCAATAAAAAAAATCTGTGGAAGCTTTTGCAGCTCATTTTATTGTTTTTTGGTTTTTTACATTCATATGCTATTCTGCCTTTGTTTTTCAGTTTCTTGGTCCTCCTTTGCTGAATTCTAACATACTCTGAATCCTCAAGCTTACTACTTTTTCTTGGTAAATTTATAAACCTCTTCCCTTGATCGAATACAACCTTTAACTTCCTTCATTAGTCCCGGTTGACTCGCATTTCCTGTTCAGTTTTTGTGTTTTACAGGAATATATATTTGTTGTAAATCATAAGACCATAAGACATAGGAACAGAAATTAGGCTCTTCGGCCCTTGAGTCTGCTCCACCATTCAATCATGGCTGATAAATTTCTCACGCCCATTCTCCCACCTACTCCCTGTAACCTTTGATCCCCTTACCAATCAAGAACCTATCTATTTCAATCTTAAATACACCCAATGACCTGGCCTCCACAGCCTTCTGTAGCAATGAATTCCATAGAATCACCACTCCCTGGCTAAAGAAGTTTCTCCTCATCTCTGTTCTAAAAGGTCTTCCCTTTACTCTGAGGCTGTGCTCTCGGGTCCTAGTCTCTCCTACTAATGGAAACATCTTCCCCATGTCCACTCTATCCAGGCCTTTCAGTATTCTGTAAGTTTCAACCAGATCCCCTTCTAAACTCCATCGAGTATAGACCCAGAGTCCTCAAACATTCCTCATATGTTAAGACTTTCATTCCTTGGATCGTTCTTGTGAACCTCCTCTGGACCCTCTCCAGGGCCAGAACATCCTTCCTGAGAAAAGGGGCCTAAAATTGCTCACAATATTCTAAATGTGGTCTGACCAGAGCCTTATAAAGCTTCAGCAGCACATCTCTGCTTTTATATTTTAGTCCTCTCGAAATAAATGCCAACATTGCATTTGCCTTCCTAACTACCGACTCAACCTACAAGTTAATCTTAAGAGAATCCTGGACTAGGACTCCCAAGTCCCTTTGCACTACAGATTTCTGAATTCTCTCCCACTTAGAAAATAGTCTATGCCTCTATTCTTCCTACCAAAGTGCATGACGTCACACTTCCCCACATTGTATTTCATCTGCCATTTCTTTGCCCATTCTCCTAACCTGTCCAAATCCTTCTGCAGCCTTCCCGCCTCCTTAATACTACCTGTCTCTCCACCTATCTTTGTATCATCTGCAAACTTAGCCAGGATGTCTTCAGTTCCTTCATCTAGATCATTAATGTATAAAGTGAAAAGTTGTGGTCCCAACACTGACCCCTGCCGAACTCCACTAGTCACCGGCCGCCATCCTGAGAAGGAGCCCCTTAACCCCACTCTCTGCCTCCTGCCAGACAGCCAATCTTCTATCCATACTAGTACCTTGCCTCTAACACCATGGGCTCTTATCTTACTGAGCAGCCTCCTGTGCATCACCTTCTCAAAGGCCTTCTGGAAGTGCAAGTATTGGACTCCTTTGGCTCTCCTTTGTCTAACCTACTCGTTACCTCCTCAAAGAATTCTAACAGATTTGTCAGGCATGACCTCCCCTTGATGAAACCATGCTGACTTTGCCCTATTTTACCATGCACTTCCACGTATTCTGAAATCTCATCCTTAATAATGGACTCTAAAATCTTACCAAAGACCGAGGTCGGGTTAATTGGCCTGTAATTCCCCGTCTTTTGCCTCACTCCCTTCTTAAACAGGGGGGTTACATTAGCAATTTTCCAGTCCTCTGGGACCCTCCCTGAATCCAGTGATTCCTGAAAGATCACCACTAATGCCTCCACTATCTCTTCAGCTATCTCCTTCAGAACTCTGGGGTGTAATCCATTTAGTCCAGGTGATTTATCCACCTTCAGACCTTTCAGTTTTCCTAGCACCTTCTCCTTGGTAATGGCCACCTTACTCACCTCTGCCCACCACCCCCCCACCCTCTGACTTTCTTGAACTTTGGGTATGTCACTCGTGTCCTCCACCGTGAAGACTGATGCAATGTACCTATTCAGTTCCTCCACAATTTCTTTGTTCCCCACTACTACTTCTCCAGCATCATTTTCCAGTGGCCCAATGTTCACTTTTGCCTCTCTCTTACCCTTTATATATCTAAATGTATCAATTTTTAAAATACCAGCCATTGCCTGTCTATCATCATACCTTGTAATGGATTTTCCCAATCCTCTACAGCCAACTTGCCCTTCACACCTTCATAGTTTCCTTTGTTTAGATTTAGGACCCTCGTTTTGGATTGAACTAGATCGTTTTCAAATTTAATGGAAAATTCTTTCATATTAGTGTCACTCTTCCTTAAAGGTTCTTTTACAACAAGATTATTAATTAGTCCTTTCTCATTGCATAATAAATACCTCCCAACTGCTCTGTCATTGGCAGCCCCCCCTATCCTCATCCATTCCAAACCTTCTGAAAACCTGCTTCTCTTCTTCCTCAAGTTCCTCCTCTTCAGAGACTGTAGCTCTGACCATGGTGTTGTCATCATCACCTTTTATGCCCTTCTGCTGCATAATGCTGTGCAGCATGTAACACACCATAACTATTCTTGATACCCTTGCTTGGGCATATTGCAGAGCTCCACCTGAGTCATCGAGGCACCTGAAGTGCATCTTTAAAATGCCAATTGCCTGCTCGATGGTACACCTGATGGTGAGTTAGCTGCTGTTGTGGTTGCACTCAGCCTCCATTTGTAGGCTCATTATCCAAGTTCTTAAGGGGAACTCCTTAGTTTGAAAGAGCCATGCAGCTACCTGGGAACCTTGCACACAAATGAAGAAAGACCTTGGGTTGGCCACAAACCACTAGTACATTAATTGAGTGGAAGGGCTTCCAGTTGACAAAGGTGTCCATATGTTGAGTTGGGGACTTTATGGCAACATGGTTGCAATCAATAACACTCTGCACTTGAGGGAAGGCTGCTAACTTGGCAAATGCCATGGCTCTCTGCATCTGAGACACCAAAACCTATAGGGAAATTAAAGTGATTCCCCCACTTGAACAAACAGGGCATTAGTTACAGCTTTAAAGTATCTATGTGCTGCTGGCTGGGAAATACCAGACAGGCCTCCTGATGATCCCTGGAAAGATCCTGAGACCTCGAAGTTGAGAGCTATGATTAACCTCACAGCCACAGGCAAGGCATGGAGCTCAATGGACTTGCCTCAAGTTGCTTCTGTCCCATGTGACATTTGTCTGTCAGCACCTCAGAGCTTAAACTCAGCTGACGTGTTGAAGTAGAAAGTCTTAGGGCTGTATACCCTTCACACAGAGTTGTCATGTCTAACATAACAGAATTGCCTGAAAATCATAGGTTCCATGCTCTGAACATGGCACTTCCCATTTTTGAGGACGCAAGGAATGCATTTCGCACATGCACATTTTATGGGCGCAGCTGACCATTTAAATCATCAGCTGCCTCCATTTCATCTTATCTGGGTAGCCTAGGAGTGTGGATCTTGAAAGACTCCCTGCCATGATGAAAATCTGGGCCAGGGTTTCACTTGCTTGTTAGAGCAGCTCTTTCAAGGTGAATGGCAAATCTTTAGCATCATACACTTCCATTTGTACGAAGCAATGTGCTATATGGACCAAAGATACCCCCAAAATAAGCACTAATATCACTAAGCAAGATTCAATAAGGGTATAAATAACTACAGGAAGATATGGGGTGAATTTTCTCTATGGCAGGCAGGCTGTTTGGGAGCCGGCGCAGGCAGGTGTGGAGCCAATCGCCACCCACAATCAGCTGCACGCCGCCATTTTACTCGGGCGGGTAAATTAAGGCCCACCCAGCATAACACACAGCCGGTAGTGCTCAGCGCTACATGTGCATGCGGGGGGGGGAGGGAGAGTCAGGGCCTGCCTCAGGGAGATTAAGTAGATATAAAACTTTTGAAAAAATTATGTAAACATGTCCCCTCATGTGACAGTGTCACATGAGCTGGGACACGTTTGTGAAGTTTACAAAATTTATTTAATTATTTTATAAAACCTTCAGGAAACCTCATCCCACCAGTGGATGAAGTTTCCTGAAAATTGTGAAGGCTGTTTGGGCTCTTTGCTTGCCCACCAACCTTAAGGTTGGACAGGCAGCATTGTTAATAAAATAAATTACTTATTTAATGGCCTTAATAGGCTGTTGACAGTTCAGTGGGCATGCGCCCGCCAAACAAAATACTGAAATAACGTGTGATGACGTCGGGATGCACACCGGACATCATCTCGCATCATTTACGCATTGGCATGTTGGGCCTGCCCCCACACACTGATGGCCATATTCTGCCCATAGGCTAGAATTCACTGAATGACAGACCATTTGTAGATGCAAGCTAATGTAAATTGATATCATTTATGGGGAAAAACAATGCATGTGAGTATACATTCAATTCACGTGCATTGAAGAGCATGGATTCTCTGAACTTTCAAATGTTGGAAGATAAGAGCAGTAAAAAGGCTAATGCTATTTTGTGTTTTATAAGCTGCGGCACATAGTACAATAGTATAGAATGCTGTGAACAGGCTTCCCTTTCGACTTCCAAACTGTTACCACTGTAACCTCGCACAAAGATCAAATCTTGGTCCCCTCCTACTTCTCATTTGCATGCTGCTTTTCGGCAACAAAATCTGAAAATACAGCCTCCACACGTACATTTACAAAACTGAACAATTTCATTTCCCAAGCCCTCCATGATTGCTGTATCATTAAGCTGCTTGTCCAACATCCAGTATTGGATGAGCAGAAATTTTCTCCAGTTAAGTATTGGGAAGACCCAAGCCATTGTCTTTCAACCCCTTCAGAAACTCCATTCTCTGGCTACTGATTTCATCCACCTCCCTGTAGCCATTGTCTAGGTCTGAACAAGATCATTGGCACCCTATATAACCCTGAACAGAGTGGTGGATCCCACATGCGCTCCATAACCAAGACTGCCTACATACACCTTCATGGTGTCACCAATCTTTTCCCCGTGTTAGCCCAGTTGCTGCAGGAACTCTTCATTGCCCTTTTCTTCCCTCCAGATTCAACCCTTCCGGTGTTGTTCTGACTGATCTCCCATATCCCAGCTTAAGTGAACTCGAACACATCCAAAACTCTGCTGCCTGCATCCTAACTTGTGCCATGTCCCATTCACCTGTCATCACTCTTTGCTCACTAACCTACATAGGCTCCTGGTCCAGCAATGCCTCAAATTTAAAATGTGTATCCTTGTGCTCATGCACAGCTGCTCTCAACAAAGCTTACATGCTTCACAAAATTAACTACCTTTAAGAAAGAAGAGGCTTGCATTTGTATAACTCCTTTAATGTCCTCAGTAGCCCTCAAAGTCCTGCAGAAACAATGAATAATTGCTCCTCCAACAATGTAGCACTTCCTCAATATTGCACTCAAGTGTTAGCCTAGATGAGGTTCACAGATAAGCGGAATGAAACTTGAATCCAAGATCTTCCAGAACCGAAATGAGTGTGCTGCATCGAGCCAAGGTGATGCTACAATTTTTTCCTCAAGAGAAATCAATAAATGTATAAATTTGATTAAAGTTTTACAAAATCTGAATTCAAAGCATAGGCACTATAATCAATTGATTATTATACAACCACCCCTGACAGGACTGAAACTAATATAGAAATATTCTCACTAAGCTTTTTCTCCTATTATCAGTGACCTTCAGCATTCCTAATACCTTTAGTCCACTGATTATTGGATACGTTACTTTCATTTATTCTCTTTCACTGCCCATTCTTCATCTCATAAGAAGTAGTTTTGGGTCAATGGATATATTTGTTTTCTTCAGTGCCAAAAGAAAATCAATCTTTCCTCTGACTCACTTAGTCCCCTTTCAACCCTTTTAGATGCAGTTTTATTATAGTTTGCTTGTTTCTTTTTAACTCTTGCATCATTGTTCCCAATGAGTCATTGATTTGAGCACATCACCTTTATCTATGTTACATCTCATATCAAAGTGGCCAAGTGATCACAAGCAAAGCAATTGGGCTCAGGTGAAGAACACAGAAACCCTGGGTTTCTAAGCCAGCTCTTGCCCCTCTCAGCTCTAAAATAAAAGAGGTGAAATTTAGCTGTCACTTGACAGCCTTCGGTGGCAAAGAAGCTGACTGGAGCACACACCATGAACGCTGTAACCATATATACACAAATCTCTGTAAAGAGGGCCTCAAACAGGCTTTAGCCACCCATTTTCATGATTAAACGGCCTAATATTTGACCAGGCATATGCCATGGACACCTATAGAAGAGCTTTCACCAAAATGGTGGGCGGTGCACTTCACATGGAGTTAGTGTGCACATGCTGCCCTCCATATTGCACCTATAGACCTGTGAAACAGGTGCAGTGCAGTCCAATTTCTCAGCCAATAAGTTTTGGAAACATGACTCGGGGAAATCCTGGTCCATACGGGCAATTTTGCCCATTAAATTATGCTAAGCCCAGAGGAACTCTTACCAAATGAATATTGGCAAGAGTTCCACATAGCACCTATTAACGTTTCCAAAACTGCCCAAAATAAAGGCAGAAAATGACTTTGAAAATGGGATTTTTGCCCTCAGGAGCAAATGAAAATGAACACCTATTTTGGGCTTTTCAGGCCTCAGCTCCCTCCATGTGCATTGCTTCAACTTCCACCATCAGAGTGGAGCAGGCACATCTGAAAGATGCTTATAGATGTGAAGCCAGCTGCTCAATTATGGTGTCATAATCAGCTAGTTCATGACTCATATTAATATTTTAGAGGTATAACTTTTAGTTTTAGGAATATAACTTTCAGGTTGGAAATCAAAGTGTTAAATGTAAAATAAATGGAAAACCTGATTAAGAACACAGTGAGCAACAATAAAGTGCATGCAAATCAAACCAGCTGGTGGTAATTCCATTTAAATGGGAATTTGTGTTTATTCAATAAGGTCAGAGCTGACAGGAAGAAATGTAAACAATGACTGACCTATTGTTGAGCTTATGGTAGAGAGAGAGGTCTGCACTTAGCTCAATAACATATTTAAATCATTCGTGCAGGTCCAAGGTTTAAAAATGTTGGGAGCAGCTTGTAAACATGGGGTTCCTTAATAGGACCCAAAAATTATTTTGATAGGGCAAATCATATCCATTAGAGATATAAATGATTCATATGGGTTACAGAATCAAAGAGTTGTGTTGAAGGCAAAAAAGGTAATTAGTTTACTTTTCTGTTCGGAGCATCCAAGATATGACAAATGATCAAGTAGATGGGCTGTGGGGGTTAGAAGGTTCCTTTGTTTAATATATCTGGGTGTTTCTCACTGAAGGCAGTTGCAGTTTTAGTCTCGTGTAGGCTACAGCTTACCAAATCAGAGGAACAAAAGAAGATAACTTGTAGTCAGGCCTGCTCCTTAAGCAGAGAAAACACTAACATAATTGCTCAGCATACGGAATGCAGGTGGATGCTCGAGTTTAGTTTGGAAATCCTGAGGGGGAAATTAGCAGGAATATTTACCTAGCTTGGAGCTAAAGGAAGACATCAATAATAACCCACCTGGTGGAAACAAGCAGTTAGCTTGGAGACTGCTGTGAAGCCTCAGTTTGAGCTGGGAAACCTACATTCATGAGGTTTTAAAGGAAAATTGGAAGATAACTTAGCCAAAAGTTAATGGAAGGATCCCCATGAAATTTCATATCTCAGAGAACAGCTGGAACATTGAGGAGGAATTAAATTCCAGAAGGCTGTGGCATACCATTGGGTTGGTCCCAGAAGAAGTGAAAGAAACTTCAAGATCCTTGTATTGAATGAGGGAACTCTTTAGGAAAGTAAAAAGTAGAACTGAGTTCATAGTGGAAATCTTTGTAAACTATAGTGTTGAGTGAGTAGCACTTACTTTGTTTATTTTCTTTCACAATGAAGTTGGTTTTTGTTTAAAAACATGAAATCTTGTGACATAGTTCTGTCTGTTAATTATTGGGTCTTTGGATTTCTCTTTAAATGTTAACAGTTTCTAACAGGTTTGTAACAATGGTAATATAGTAATAAACTTCTTTATGCATCGTGATCCTGCTTAAATCCATGTTAAATTGCAGGCATGATCACAATTGTGAAATAAAGCTAGAATTGCCAGCGGGTCAGTTTAACTTAGGCTTTTTTTTAACTCATTATATTAATATTGATTTTAATATTAATATTGATAATATTCATGATCAGCACTGAATTCCATTTCATGTAATTGGTCTGTTTTTCTTTCTTAAAAGTGTCTGGCCATGATCCCCAGATGTTTACATCTCTCTGTTGACCTGCTTGACCTACATGCTTGGTGGTACATGCTTAATGGTGCAATCTTCTGCTGCTCCATTATGTCCATGCAGAAGTGACAAGTCTGTGCCACACATCCATTTCATGTAATTTCCTGGGAAAGGAGAGTGAGAAGGAGACAGGGAGAGAGAGAGAGATGGATAAGTAATATTTTCTGCAGCCTTTGGCAAAGTTTAATAACTTTCTATTGTGTGAGGCAGGCAAAGAAAAATAATCAGGTCTCTTGGACATGGCAAGAAAATGTTTTCCTGCACTCTTTTAGCGAGTAAGATTATTTTACAAGGCATTGGAAAATATGCATCTTTCTTTGCTTAGCACTGTCCAAAATATATCACAAACCTTCCACATGCAGATGTTCCAAGGCAATGCATTTAGGTCTAATCTAATGTTTGTGTCTTATCACATTTAACAAGTTGTCACTAGACATCTTAATTGAAAGATAATTGTGTTCAATAATAAAGATTAGGCTGAATTATTACATTTCCCCACTGAAATACTATGAATATGATAACGTGAGCTAAAATGCATTTACTCACTCCCTCTGTGTGTTCAACAATCAGTCCTGGTTGTCATCTTCAGTTTGTAAATGATTTCTTTTGGCATTCTGACTTATAGTTCAAGTTTTGTTTTTAGCTTTTGAGGGCTCATGCAGTAACTGAAGCATATTTTCTCCTACTGTCTATTAGGGGGTCACGTGATGTTCTTGGGGGCTCTGACCAATGACCCCTAAGCATGAGAAATCTGTGTGGGGGAGGGGGGGGCGGTGGGTGGGTGGGGGCTTCCCTACGAGACTCCTGATCGAGCATGTAGCACCTAAAAAAGCCCTCCGTAATAAAGTTCATCTGTTTCTTGTTGAAACCTGTCCGGTCTGTCAAATCATTACAGCTCCTTTATCTCTCTCTCTCAATCTTTGATTTAAACCAGTTAAAGACTGGTGTACCAAACAATGATTTTCTTCTTCATATAGTGCATTCTTTTTTTTGCTAGCCATCTAGGACATAAAGATGCTTCCCTTCCCTAACCACACTTTGCAGAATCAGACTCTTCTCCTCAGAGCATTAAGCCACAGTTTTCTGATGTTCATGGAAGCTGGGCCTGAGATACTTGATAGCAGATGTGTGTGTATATGACAGTATGTAGTCTGCTATAAAGGCTCTTCTCTAAACATTGTCTCTTTACTAAAATGAGGTCTTATTATTTTAGCAGATTTATTCAAGTGAAAGGTATGAATTTCTTTACAGAATAATTGTGAAATAACTGCTGAGGCTGACATTAAGGTTCATTGCAAAGTTTATTTCTTTTCCCCAAAGAATTCACAGCTCAACAATTTCAGTGATCATACTGTGAGCTAGAGAACATTTTTGCATTGATTCACAGGTCACGTCTATCGTGGGGTGTAATAACTTTCATGCAGAAAACAATCCATTTCTTGCAGAGCAAATGTACGGCAAATATTTGTTCAAAATCCTTCACATAATAACGTTTAAAAAGTGAATACACAGGTGACATTACATTGCCTGGCTATTTTGGAACACCCTGGGCAGAAATTTAACAGAATCGACCAGCTGACAGTGGGGGTAAGGGCAGCGGGTCAGGAACTCAATTCTAAATGGAGTTGGATATGCTGTGGCTGTTTAACTCAAGCGCACCATTAGCATACCATTTTCAGGCTTCCCAACCAGTCACAGAGTGTGAGCTTAATGCAGCCCGGATCTAAAGGATTTCACCTCAAAGGGACCCTGATAGTGGCCAATCAGATTGGCTCCATTCCAGATCTATCAGTAAGGCTTCAGCTACCAGACGAATGAAACGCACCAGGGGAAGGCTGCTCGCACCCCATGCAAGAGTGTGGCTCCTTGCAGCTGGATTCAGTGCCTCAAGAGGTTCAATGTCTCCTACAGGTGCTTCGAGCACAACGCAGGAGCTGGAGTAGGAGGAAGCTGAGGAGTCAGTAGGTGAGATCGCACATTCTGAAGAAGTACTGTCACATGATGCATGCACACCCACCACCAGCTCAGTAACATAAACCCTTCAGTGGC
The DNA here is from genome assembly GCF_017639515.1 of Carcharodon carcharias. Classification (NCBI taxonomy): domain Eukaryota; kingdom Metazoa; phylum Chordata; class Chondrichthyes; order Lamniformes; family Lamnidae; genus Carcharodon; species Carcharodon carcharias. Next base: position 31,668,774 of record NC_054491.1, on the reverse strand, counting down.
GATTCCAAAGGAGATAGATGAATTAGTACATGGTGAGGCGCGCATCATGAATGAGCAAAGGCAGTTGTTGGAACTAGGGACATCAATGCAGACTCCCTGTCAGAGTGTGCAGGACACTCTAAGCTCTGCCCATGCAGCTGCATGAAGATTCTGAGCCTCGGAGAGAATCCATGAAGAGATCACTTCTGGAATGGTAACAGAAAATGTATGCAATTCTGTCAGCATTTACCTTTGGAGAGAGATTGAAGGAGTCAGTCTCAAACATGAGTCTGGTATTACCATTGATATCCACCCCCAAGGAAAAAGTGGCCACCTGCTTGGGGCATCAGATGCAGCAAGCAATTGGGACTTTCTTTAAGGTGCTCTCACTTCTCACCTCTTAACTGTCCAATGCCCCTGCCACCTCTCAGTTAGAGGCTGACAGGCTGTCCCCCACCCTGTTGGCCGAGTCTTTAACTGTGCTGCTGTAAGTAGAGCAGGGGCTCTCAGGGCCTCAAAGCTCAGAGGGCGCCATCCATGAACATCTCATCTATTGGTACAGGGGAATGAGCAACTAGCCTCGCTGAAACCACTGAGATAGCACAACAGTTAAGTAATAGGAAAATAGTTACTTGGCAGTACAGAACTTGAGTATTGCTGAAAAATAGACATGCTGTCAAAGCTTTTTGCCTTGCACTCATCAGGTCAGATATGCAAGAATATCAATTGTAGATGGAACAACAATTTATGCTGCATGAAAAGAGAGTTCTGATTGGTTGGCAAATGGACTTTGATGGTAGAGGTGTTGCCATGGAGAATGTACCAGGGAGTAGTTAACTGCCAAGCTTTTGTTTAAAATTTAACCAGGCAGGTCGACTCTGATTGGTCAAGGCATTAAAATGGGAAATAAACCAGGGAATGGCTGTCCCACAAGCTTTTCTTTAGCTGACAAAGGTGCATTGCATGGATATGCTCCTTTTGTCTGCAAATGACAGGCCCCTGTGTCTGAATGCATGTAGCTTTTACTACCATAAGAGAGCCACACTGTGAGCCTGACTGATAATTTTAAATTGGTTGTCAGTGTAATTCTTAGCACAACCAAGATTGCTTAGCAGTGTTGCCCAATCGAGGAATCACATCTAATGTTGAACATTATCTTTGAGTTTTGTAAGCAGGGGTTGGTCGGGTATGGCCAGTACTTTACCCAAAGGGCTGTTTGATTATGATCCGCCAGACATTGGGTGTATGGCTTCATCACACTGGCACTAAAATTCATATATCACTTTACTCATTTGTGTGATAGGCAGAATGTATTTTTGGCTTGATGGCCGCATCCTGTTAGTGATGAATACCACGTGCACTGCTGCTGCATAGTAGCAACACAAAATGGCTAGCTTCACCTGCTATTCAAATTTGGTAGCAGCATTACTAATTTATGCAGTGCCCTACACTGCACTTGATCTGCCCTGTGCAAATGTATTTATTTTTTGATTTGATTGGTTTATGCTGCTTTATGGCCTCAATAGATGCCCACACCATAAACAATATCCACTTGAAACACACCTGCACTGCAAACTCACTTAAGCGGAAGCGGTTTGGCAGTACAATTAATGACACCGTCAAACTTATAGTAAATCTCTCTGATTGTGTACTCTCTGAAAGCAAGGAGTTTGTTCTTGTGCATGGATTCAATTTTGGTATGACTTCATCCCATATGAGGGGGTATTTGCTGAGTTCAAACTCCTTTACTCCCAGCTATCTAGCCACAAACTAGCATCCAGTGAAGACGTCAATCCTTGAAAGTGTGCCTAGCTTATCTAGTGCGTGCATATTGTGGGATACTGAACGATTTGACTGATCTTAACATGCAACCTGAATGTCTGTCAGCGATGCGATACATCGAGGCCAACCCAGATGTACATATCTGTAAACTTGACAAAGGGATTTGAATAGTCATCCTCAGCAAGTGTAACTAAAGCAACAAAATGCAGGCCGTTCTTAATGATAAGTCCAAATTCGTATCCATTGAGCCTGACACTAAGCATGACGGGACAGCCCTACTCGAAAGCAAGTTACAAAAACACTTGTTAGACTTGTGTAAAAGTAACAAGCTGCCAGGTATCATGTATGATAGGATTCTTCCTCATGGCTCACTGTATCCACATATGAATGGACTGCCCAAGACACACAAAAGTGACGTCCATTTATGTCTGGTTCTGCACAAAATAAATTGGCCAAAAAGAATGAGGATTTCAGCAGCAGATGATGCACAGGGGTGCATTCAGCAGAGTTAGTGAGGTGGAACGAGACGGCCTTAGTGATAACAAAGACACATGATCGGAAGCTCATCTCGGAGTCGTGTATGGCACTAAGCAGTCTGGTTCAGTCTTGGACAGTTGCTGCAGTGAGAGGGGTGGAGTTGGTAGCTAACAGAGTTTGGAGGAGGGACCGAAGGTAATGGCTTCAATCTCCCCAATAATTAATTGGAGGCATTTTCTGCTCATCCAGTACTGGATGTTGAATAAGCAGTCTGACAATTTAGCAACAGTGCACGAGTCAAGAGAGGTGCTTATAAGGTAAAGCTTGGTGTCGTCTGTGTACATGTGAAAACCAACATTGTTTTCAATTGATATCACCAAGGAGCAGCATGTAGATGAGAAATAGGAGAGAGCCAAAGGTAGATCCTTGGGAGATACCAAAGGTAATGGTGCAGGAATGGGAAGAGAAGCCATTGCAAGTAATACTCTGGCTATAATTAGATAGATAAGAGAGCCAGGCGAGTGTAATCACATTCAGCTGGATGGCAGTGGAGAGGCCTTGGAGGAGGATGGTATAGCCAACCGTTTCAAAGGCTGCAGACAGGTTGAGAGGGACAAGGATTAACAGTTTAATTTTGTCAGTCACATGAAATGTCATTTGTGACTCTGAGGGCCATTTCGATACTACGCCAGGGGTAGAAACCTGGTGGTGGGATTTAAGCACAATGTTCCAGGAAAGGTGGGAATGGATTTGAGAGGCAACTTTGAGGTTGGAGATGGAGCAATAAATTGCAAAGAGGTGGGGTGACGATGACGGTCGATCAAGCTGAGAATCGTCCATGGTAGCAGAAATGACTTCCAAAATGTGGGAAATCACCTGGAAAGCAGTGAAAGCATATTTCAGAAGATGCCCTGTGAGCAAAGGCCTTTTAAGCAAGGAAATAACGACTGATTCAGTCCTTAAAGGTTTTGTAGCCAGTCCAACGTCTCAGACACATCAAACCCGTAGTGTTCTCACCTTGTTTCACACAGCTCAGAAAACCCATTCACTGTCAGTTAATTGCCTCTCAATATTTCAAATTACAGACCTGACACCCTCACTGGGGTTTCCCACACAACTCGAAACATGCACCAGTTAAAGTCAAAAGTGAGTGCAATCATTAGGCAGATAAATCGACCTCCCTTTTCTGCTAAGAAATTCTATGCTCGCATTCGGAGTCGGCCTCAATCTTTCACCTCAGAAATGTGTTTTGTACTCACCTTAAGTTGACGCATGAGATCAAAGGGGTAATACATCATGTCATCAAGATGATTCACGGGCGTTTAAGACATGCCCACCCCAGGTCAGACCGTGCTTGTCGAATAATAAATGGTAAAGGGTCCACCAGAGAAAGGAATTAAGTAGGAAGCTGGTTTTAAACTAAAAATCGTACCATTTGCTATCTCGGCAAGTAACTGCGCTGCAGCAAGGGTATTGAGTGCTAGTAGAAACCTGGTGCATGACTGGAAGAAGAAATCTGCCCTTAAGACGATGCCCAAGACCAAAAGCACCATGAGAACAGAGGCCAGACACTGGCCTGATCCTGAGCAGCATGTACAGAGTGGGTCCTTGAAAATCATCAGAATGGCTACATTGTCACCAGAAAAGCGATGTGCATATATGCACTTAAATGGGCTGGATCAAACTGTGAGTCCAGCAAAGACTTCAGAGCAATGGCTAATTGATGTACTCACTTTATGGAATGAAAATTTCTGGTGTTGCAGCTGGAGACCAAGATCAATCAGAGACGACCAAAAGATCTCAATGCCAAAATTACTTTGCGTCAGATACCGAAGACAATGAATTTGATGGTTTTTAAATATTTGAATTTTGGTCAAAGGTATCCTTGTAGAACTAATTAATTCAATAAACCGTGTCACATTAATTTAATTTGAATGACCTGTGTTGTTTTTTTATTTCACATTTCGAAACAGTGATACCCGCACCAACACCAGCAGTTTACATTTTATATTCGGGGCGTATGTCGACCCTTGTTTTTGGAATGATTTTTCAAGGCTTCAAGGGTCGACATTTTTTAAATTCATTCTCGGGATTTGGGCTTCACTGGCTGGGCCAGCATTTATTTCCCATCCCTAGTTGCCCTTGAGAAGGTGGTGGTGAGCTGCCTTCTTGAACCGCTGTAGTCCATGTGGTGTAGGTACACCCACACTGCTGTTAGGAAGGGAGTTCCAGGATTTGGACCCAGTGGCAGGGAAGGAACGGCGATATATTTCCAAGTCAGGATGGTGAGTACAACCTAGGATTGTATAATCAGGATGCCACAATCTATGCTACACTTGAAAAGGCAAGTACTTCACTGACTGTGAAGTACTTTGTGATATCCTAACATCATGTAAGGTGCCATGTAAATGCAAGTCTTCTTTTCTTTGTTTGCAACTGACGTGTACAGTCAGGTGTTCAGTCTAAGTTATTTATTTTACAAAATGAATTGCACAATAACCCCTGCTCCTCAGCAATGCATTTCTGAAGTGCGCACCACAAAGTGTGCTATAAGGTCCCATGGGAGACTCAATAACAAGAACCATTTGTGCACTAGTGATGCTGCCACCACATGGCCTTTCTGATTTATCAGAAAATCAACAAACAATGGCACATCTGTACCCTTAGTTGAAACATAATAAATGACAGAATATGATAAGGCCTATAATGCATCTTAATCCCACTTCTACCATAAAGAACTGGCTTCACTCTGCCGTTTACCATTTAAGCTCCCAAGGTGAAATTCCACAAAGCCGCACCATTAACTTCTTTCTCCAAAAGTAAATTAAATCAATCTCTAATTTCATGTATTTTTAATATGTGGCATTTTCATTGTCCTGATACAGTCCGGTAGCCATTGAGGTAAAACGAGCAGCAATCAATTCTCTCGGCCAAGGGTACAATGGATCTGTGATCATAGTGCTGCATATAGAGCTTTTTAATATTAGCGCAAGCAGAGGCTGTATAACTAATGGTCTATTATTTATATCTGTCATTTTTAAAAATGATTAATGGTTATAAGTTTGTTTAGGAGACACTGCACTGCAAGAGGACTGATTACTTAAGTATGTTTCTAAACTTTTATTTTGAGAACTTGGCCTTGAAGCTCAGTACTGACTGATTATTGAACTTAACTACCACAGGCTTTGCCAGTTGAGGTCTAGGCACCAATCATATATTTGTTCTTGGGTATGGGCAGCAAGGGAAGATTTATTGCCCATCCAAATGCCCTGAGGCTATTCTGAGTTGACACAATGGTGTGGATCTGGAGTCACTGTTGACCTTACTTGTGGAGGGAGGGTCGGGATGGGGATGGGGCGGGGGGGGTGGGGGGGGGGGGGGGGGGGTGCGTGCGGGGGGTGAAGGGGGGGTAGCTGCTGGGGCAGCTCCCCTTCCATGAAGGACATTAGTGAACCAATTGGAAACCAGAGAGGTATTTAACTTCCAGTGGGAGGGAAATTCAGTGGTAGAGCAACATTATCCAGAAAAGCATATAATTTATCTATAACTGGTAGTGGATGAGGAGTTAATACCCAAGATTGTCTTCTAACTCCAATTTAAGATGAACAAATATCCTGTGCTTACTCACTTCACTTTTTTCAGAATCTAATCTGTAGGATATAACAGATTGCAGTTGATGTTCTGTAGTTACTATTCAATTAATTATAGGAGTGGGTAAATACTTAGCAGAGCTTTACTTTTCTTACAGTTGTTATTGATGGCTATTCCTGTTCCCCAAGAGCTTAAATAAATCAAGGAGACAGTGCAAATTGTACATGCTCCATTGAGTAGAGTATTTGCCATGGATTCAAGGTTTCCCTGGTTGCATTTTTTAATATTCTGACTGGAAGATTGCATGGAAGTGAGGGAGTATAAAGATCAACAAACAAGTATTAATTATAAAATTACAATAAAATTAAATAGAACACACAGACACATGTACAACAGAGTTCAAAGGCAACAATCTATACATATATGTGAATATAGAATAAATGGTATTGAGATATAGATCAGCCATGACCTGATTGACAGGATTGAGCAGCTGAATTACCCACTCCTGTTCCTATGTGCTAATATGCCCACAGACAGACATAGGCATATCCAGCAGCAGTGTGGGATCAGTCCCAGGATCATAAGATCATAAGAAATAGGAGCAGAAGTAGACCTTGCGACCTGGAGATGGGCTGAAAGACATATTCCAACAGCTAACATCTCGAGGTTAATTGGGATTATGAATTTCAGTTCCAGATACTGAGATAATGATAGATGGCCCTGAACAGGAAGGGGAATCTTCTATAGCATGCTTTAGTTAGGCAAATGCAGTCCACAAAAACATAATATATGAAACATATATCATGCACATAAACACCACATACACATAAAGACACAAACAATGTGCCCACATGTACGTTGTAGAGGTTCATCAAGTACACACATATAGAGACACACAGTTGTAGCATGCAAGGATAAATGCATACATTTAAAAACAGACCACATACACATGCAACACACACAAACATCTCACACATACATAGAAAAAAACATCCTTAGATGTTTCACAGATTTATATATTCAGGCAAAAATTGATGCAGAGATATAGAAGGAGATATTAAGAGTGTGACTTAAAGTTTGTTCAAAGGCGTAACTTTCAAGGTGAGTCTTAAAGGAGACAAGGCGGCAAGCTGTTAGAGTGGTATTACAGAATGTTGGGGTTAGATGGTTTAAGGCATGGCCACTAATGGTGGGACAAAGGTAAGGGGATGCAAAAATGATGAGATTCAAAGGGACAGGCAAAGAACGCACGCACGCACACACACAAACACACACACACACACACACACACGCACGCAACACATAAAAACATGCTCAGACACCAAAAGAATCGTATACATCATATACATAGACACCATGACTGAATTTACACACAATGAACACAGCGACTGCTTTGTTTTAACAACTTTACCCTTTGTGTCATTTGGAAACTTCACCCATTCCCAATACTTTAATCTCTATTGTCCAGTTTAGTGCCCTATTTCCTCTTGCTGTGAAGTGCCTTGAAGCCACTACACACTAAGTTGAAACTTAGCACTAACCTGCTCACTGATGTTCAGTTTAGGTTCAAATGGGGGCACTCAACATCACACCTAATTATAGCTTTGTTCTAAACATGGATAAAAGAGCTGAATTCCAGAGCTGAGGTGAAAGTGACATCAAGGTAACATTTGACTGAGTATGGCATCAAGGAGCCCTAGCAAAATTGATGGCAACAGAAATCAGCGGGACAACTTCCATTGGTTGGAGTCATTTCTAGCAGAAAGCAAAATGGTTGGAGGTCAATCATTTTAGCCCCAGGGTCAGGATTTTCCTTCAAGCCATCCTGGCGAACGCATTACTGCCAATTCTGGCTGTGCAACGGGCATTTAACACTCCAGTGAGTGTTAATTGACTGGAGATAGGACAGCCCCCTGCCCTCACCAGGAAGGAAGTCCCATCTCAGGGAGCTGTCAGCTAATCCGATTGGCCATCAGCTCTCTAGTCCCTGGTGGAGAGACTAAGAGGAAAGAAAGCACCCACAGGGCCAGACTTCTTCAGGGGGAGGGGGCACAGTTGATTGGAGGCTGATGGAGCCCACCACCAGTTCCCATCCAAAGGTCTGAGCAGGGTTACTTTTTGGGCCTCCCCCCTCCCTCTGACTCTTCATGTCAGCTTGAAGTTTGAGTCTGGGTGGAAAACAGCCATTAAGTGGTCATCAATTGGCCAGTTAAGGGCTTTAATTTGGGCAAGGTTAGGCAGGCCATCCTCGGCCTCACCCGTCCCACCGTAAAATTGCGGAGAGGCCGGGGTGGGGAGAGCCCAGTGGGAAGAACATCCAAAGAATTTTACAGCCATTGACGGGGGAACGTAAAATTCTGTTCCAAGGCATCGCTGCAAGAGTTCCTCAGGGTAGTGTCTAGGCCCATCTATCTTAAGCTGCTTCATCAATTACCTTCCCTGCATCATAAGGTCAGAAGTGGGAATGTTCATTGGTGACTGCACAATGTCCCAAATCATTTACAACCCCTGATACTGAAGCTGTCCATGTCTACATGCAACAAATTCTGGACTGATAAGTGGTGAGTAATATTTGTGCCACACGAGTACCAAGCAAGCGCAATCTCCCCTTGACATTCAACAGCTTTACCATTGCTGAATACTTCACCAGAAGTATCCTGGGTTCATTATTGACTAGAATCTTAACTGGACTAGCTATATAAATACTGTGGCTACAATAGAGGGTCAAAGGCTGAGAATTCTATGGTGAGTAAATCGTTTCTCGACTCCCCTAAGCCTGATCACCATCTACAAGTCACAAGCCAACCGTGTGATTGAATACAGTCCACTTATCTGGATGAATGCAGCTCTAAAAACACTCAAGAAGCTCAACACCATCCAAGACAAAGCAGCCCACTTTATTGGCACCTCATCTGCCACCTTAAACATTCACACTCTCCACTACCAGCACACAGTGGCAGCAATGTATACCATTTACAAGCTGCACTGCACCAATTCGCTAAGATCTGACAACACCTCCCAAACCCACAATCTTTACCACCTAGGGGAATGAAGGGAGCAGATGCATGGGAACACACCACTTGCAAGTTCCCCTCCAAGTTGCACACCATCTTGACTTTGGAAATATATCACAAATCCTTCACTGTCGCTGAATCAAAATCCTGGATCTCCCTTCCTAACAGAACTGTGGGTGTACCTACACAAGATGGACTGCAGTGGTTCAAGAAGGAGCCTCAGACAATGAACTAAATCACCCTCACAAGGGAAATCAGGCATGGGCAATAAATGCTGGCCAAGCCAGCAAAGTTCATATCTCAAGGATGAATAAAAAAAAAAGCCGCCTTTGTTATTGGCTGAAGTCAGTACAAGGCCTTGGCACAAGTAAAGAGAGACTGAAAAATACATTGAAAGAATGGAGATGGAATCTACTTCAAAGGACTGCCTGTGTGATGATGTGACTTTCTAATACATCCACAAAATTAAATACTGTGCATAACCCAATGGCACTATCAGACATTGTATCACTCTTCAGGCATAAATGGGGCCAGTAGGTAAAGTAGAGATTGTGTAAAATGTGCTCACTACCACAGTCGGACTATATATCACTTGAATAAGTGAAGCATACCATTTATGTGAAAAATGTAGACCACTTATAAAACTGCTGTGCCCGTCTGAGATGCTGGGAAAATGAATACTTGCTCCTCCATCACCATCAAATGGATGATCTCTAGCTCCTCCATCATCAAGCACAGCTTGTTATGCTCTCCATTACTTGTCCAGTTTGGTGCAGTATTGACAAAATATTGTGCTATTCTGCTAAACCACTGCTTTGAGTAGTATCTGCATTGCAGGAGAGGCGTCTCCAGTGAACCCTTAAATTGCACTTCTGATTTTCCCATAGCACCAGAGATATCGGGCTAACCCAAGTTAATTACAATGTATCGAAAGAGACGGCACAGATGGAAATGTTTGTCTGTGTCCTGGAAAATTATCCATTCGAGTCTCTCATTTAAACCACACATGCACAAACAAAATCCACCATGGGCATCTAAGACCATTACAATCAAAATTTTAAAATACCAGAGTCAAAACAAATGTTCATAGTGATAGTATTTTCATCGTGTAAACAGTCTATGTAATGTAGGGTGAAACACTTTTGAACAGTACGAACCTGATACCATGACACATTAAGCCTCATTGTGTATTCAGTTAGCCTCTAAACGTATCTCAGTTCCATACTCATGAGTTATTTTCTTCATGTGCTTGAAGAATAGTTAGCAATTAATTTGTTTACTGGCCATCTGCCTTTGTCCAATTTTTTAATCTTTGTAACTTTACTTGCAAAATTTGTATTCTCTTTAAGGGGCTGTTACAGTTGCTCAAAGGAGCTAACTGAAAAGAAAATCTCTACTATAAGCTCCCTGGAAAACTTCTGTTATTTCTGATGATAAGATCATTCCATCTGCCCTGTGCCCAGTACAGCCCAGCTATAATGAGTTCATTAAAGCAAAAGCATGCTCTTGCCTGGAATGAGAAATGAAATGGTAATGGGGTGACTGCTGGTTGCAATAAGATCGAATAATGTGACAAGTGGAATTAACCTTTTTTAATTAGTTCTTTCAGTAGCCTGATAGCCTACTTTAATTCATTCTCTGATTTGTGATTGAAGTAGGTAATGGAAGTTCCTAAAGCACTTCAGTAATACATGCGCATGATAGGAGGTTTAGTTTAGTTTCTCTGCAGGAAGATTGTGGCTCTGAGATTTTCTCTCCCATTTAGATTAGTTTGTCTGAATCGGAATCCATTGCTTGCACACACTAGAACTGAAGGTATACAATCAATAGTCTAAAATCTTGCTTCCAAAATGCCAATTGAGGCTGCTTCTTTTTGAATCATTGAAATGTTTTAGGATTATGACAATCTGTCAAAATCATTTTAAAGCAATTAGTTTTAAGGCTTGCTGATAATTTAATGCCATTGTGGACAATTAAGCTGTTTGTTTATCTTAAGGTGATGCTTGCTTCTGCTTATTCCCAATGCATACATCTCATGCACTCAGTAACAGCTCCATTGTAATGTTCAACTGGTCTGACAACATCTGTGGAGAGAAAGACAGAGTTAACATTTCAAGTCCATATGACTCTTCTTCAGAGCCAAAGCGGAGTACAAATATGGTGAAATATATACTGGTTAAGGCTGGGTGGATCAGGTGAAGCTGGATAGAAGGCCAGCGATAGCTGGAGGCAAAGGAGAGATTGCAAAAGATGTCATAAAGAAAAGGTCGAAGGGATGTTGATGGTGGTGATACTGGCTAAAGGAGGTGCTAATGGTGACATTAAGAGTAAAAAGCAGAATGAACAAGTGGCAGATGGCCCTAGTGGGGTGGGGAGTGAGGTGGTGGGAAAAAAGATGAAAAACAGCATAAAAGACGGGGCTAAAACTATGAATAAAAATGGAAGTTAAGTTTAAAAATAATAAAAATAAATGTAAAAAAAAAATAAAAAAATAAAAATGAATTTTCAAAAAAGGGGACCAAAAAGGGGTGAGAATGGAAGAGAGGGTTTATGGTCTGAAGTTGTTGAACTCAATGTTAAGTCCAGAAGGCTGTAAATTGCCTAATTGGAAGATGAAGTGCTGTTCCCCCAGTTTGCATTGAGCTTCACTGGAACATTGCAGCAGGCCAAGGACAGACACTTGGGCATGAGAGCAGGGTGGTGTGTTAAAATGGCAAGCGACAGGGAGGTCTGGGTCATGCTTGTGGACAGACCGAAGATGTTCCGCAAAGCGGTCACCCAGTCTGTGTTTGGTCTCTCCAATGTAGAGGAAACCACATTGGGAGCAATGAATGCAGTGGACTAAATTGAGGGAAGTGCAAGTTGTAAGGAGTGTTTGGGCCTTTGGTTAGTGAGGAGAGGGCAAGTAAAGGGGCAGGTGTTGCACCTTCTGCGATTGCATGGGAAGGTGCAGTGGGAAGGGGTTGAGGTGGAAATGGGGGGTGATGGAGGAGTGGACCAGGGTGTCCTGGAGGGAACAGTCCCTACGGAATGCCAACAGGGGGAGAGATTAAGGGAAGATGTGTTTGGTGGTGGCATCATGCTGGAGTTGGCGGAAGTAGCAGAGGATGATCCTTTGAATGTAGAGGCTGATGGAGTGACAAGTGAGGACAAGGGGGACCCTATCATGGTTCTTGGAGGGTGAGGAAGGTGTGAGAGCAGAGGGGCTGGAGATGGGTCGGACACAGTTGAGGGCCCTGTCAACCACTGTGGGTGGGAAACTTCGGTTAAGGAAGAAGGAAGACATGTCAGAAGCACTGTTTTGGAAAGTGGCATCATCAGAACAGATGCGACGGAGGCGAAGGAACTGAGAGAATGGGATGGAGTCCTTACAGGAAGCGGGGTGTGAGGAGCTGCAGTCAAAGTAGCTGTGGGAGTCGGTGGACTTGTAATGAATATTAGTTCAGAACAGCCCAGCGTGACATCCGCCAGGAAGCACTATGCGCTCTGTATGTGGGCGGTGGGGGGGGGAGGAATTCCCTAAGCTGAGAGTGAGCTCTATCGCGCATTCGCATGAAAGACCGCACTCGTCTCCCTGAGGCTCGGTCCTGCCTCAGAGAGATCGGCGCCAAATCCAAAAATGTGAAATATAGAAAAATAAAATTTTCCTGACATTTCCCTACATGTGACACTGTCACATGAGTTCGTACATGTCCATCACTTTTAATTGAACTTTTATTAAATTTTTAAAAACCAACATGAAACCTCATCCCACCCGTGGATGAGGTTTCATGCTTTTTCTGAAGTGGCCTGCCCGCCAACCTTAAGGTTGGATAGACAGGTCCTTTAACTACTTCAATTAGTTTTTAAATGGCCTCAATTGGCTGTTGACAGGTCGGTGGGCACACAGCTAATTTGGCTGTACCTCTGACAACCTGAAAATTGAAATGACACGGGGTGACGTCTGGAGTTCTGCCCGGCATCATCCCTCATCATTTTACATATCGGCATGTGGGCACCCCCCCACTGGGCACCCCCCAACCCCTCACCCCCACACCCCCTCCCCCGCTCCCCTGCCCACCCCCTCGTTGAACTCAATATCCTGCCCATAGGCTGGAAACCCAAGCTCAGCAAAGTCATTTGAACTCAGTGCTGAGTTCAAACAGACCTCATTTTTCCTGTAGCACTGTGGGAGTTATGCATTGTTAGAGTAGTCATAAATGATCCTGGAGGACAAATAAGGTCTGTGGAACTATGAAGCTGTGGCATTATTTAAATATCCACCCCTTTAAAAATTAAAAATACAGCCTGTTTATGTCAGTGAGAAGTAAAAGAAATTCAAGTTGTGAAGTTATTTAAAAAAAAGTAAGCTGCCTGTGCCAGTGAGAGTTGGAAATAAAAATCTGTTCCAGCAGTTACAATAGCTGCTTGTTGACATTACTGAAAGGGCTATGATTATGCCATTATTAATGCTTGTCTGATTTCCACAACCTATCATTATCTCAGCAGGGGATCCTAAATTCATAATTTTATTGACAGCTCAAAGAGTTTATTAAATGATTAGCTGTCTTTGCTGTGAGGTTACAAATACAAATTTGTTTGTTTTATAAAGCATTAAGTACTTGAGGGGATTAAAATGGATTGAATGGGCTTTCATGAATGGAAGTTGTTTTCATTATAGTAAAGTTTGTAATAGATATTTATAACGTTATTTTATTACCTCTCAATATGGCTCCTGAGATCCACCCATGGAGAATACTGGATGTTGGCATGGAGGGAGTAAGGACAAAAGGTGTAGGTGGGGTGCATGAGCTGGCATCGGGGCATGGGAAGTGGGTGGGAAGTTACTGAAATTTGAGGGATAGAGGGTCTTAAAATTTAATGAAACAACTGGGACGAAGTCCCAGAGCACTGCCATGGGCATTTTAAACAGCTCACCTCTGCATTTGGCAGCCCCTGCAGCCACCTCCAACCTGCACGCTGAAAAGTGGGCCTGACTCCATTCCAGACCTGCATCCCCCCTCATGGAATGAAGATCGTGCCATTTGGAGGAGTTTCTCCCCTGGAAAACTCAGAAATTGCCTGGCTCACTCTACCGTCCTTGGGAGCGAAAACCTGGGCCATTTATCATGGAGAAATTGATTATTTTTCACAAATTGGATTTGATATATATTTTGTTTTCCCCCAAACCCATGCACCCCCTCAGCCCACCTCCATTTTTCCAGTGTTGGATTTAACTGGGAGCAAGGGACAATACATTACAGCCCTCTAACCTACTTGATGCACAAAATCTTTCCTTAAGGTTCCTTGGGGAGAATTTCCGGGTGAGTTCTCCAGATCCCTGACTCTAACTGCAGCGGTGGATTGGCAGAAAGCCTGGAGAAATTGTATAAATGATAGATTTTTTTTGGTCATTTATCCAGTGGTTGCAATGATCCTCTGCTGAAATTACGCTAATGGATCATGAGGTCTCTTATGGAAATTCCAGCTGCCTGCGTTTTCCATATTGTTTAAGCTTCTGGAATCGTGCATGACAGTGAATGAAAAAGATGTTACCACCTGCAGCTTTATGTTATTAGCAGTTATCTCTTTGGAATGGTGGCTCAGTAAGTGAGGCTAGGTTGTTAAGTTTGACCATCTGAAATCTGTGCGGAAGTCAAATCTGAGTCCGTGGTGTTTAGACCTTTAACCAATTTACTCTGATTAAATAGGAGGAATTCATTGATGGCATTGCAGGCTGGGGGATAATGAGAGCAACAAATGGAATCAATGGGATGACACTGGGAATGCAGAATGAAACGTTTATTGTTGTTCTGAAAGAAACTGAAGCAAAGGGCGGGAGGAATTATTGATGGAGGTACCACTGCCGGCATTTCCTTACAAGGCTGGGCTAAGTGTTCAACGACCTTTGACCCAGGAAATTGGGCCAGTAACAAGGTTGGAATGGCATGGTCCAATCTAGTAATGGAGGAGAAGAGTGTAAACCAGCCTTTGATCTTTGGAGGATTTTCTTTCTCGCAATCAATCAAAGGTTTAGGATTCTGAAGATTGGTGTGATCATATCACTGAATGAACTAGGTCAGTATTTCCTTGCCTTTTGAATGACATTTCAGTTGCTACAGTGAATCAATGGAAATGTTGAATATCAGTGGAAGAAACTGGGAGCTTCCATTATAAACTCTTATACTTTGTGTCTTAGAGGGTAATAAACATCCTAGTTACAAAATTAACTAAAAGAAATGAGTCCTACTGCTCGAGCATGTTTAAAGAAGACATTGCCTCATTATGTATCAAATAATTATTGAGCGAACACCTTCAAATTGAGAAAATGT
Organism: Carcharodon carcharias; assembly: GCF_017639515.1. NCBI lineage: Eukaryota > Metazoa > Chordata > Chondrichthyes > Lamniformes > Lamnidae > Carcharodon > Carcharodon carcharias. Next base: position 31,653,620 of record NC_054491.1, on the reverse strand, counting down.
TCTGCTTCTATTAATTAACATGGGTGTCAGCTGTCAATCAATCTCCCATTGGGTTGCTTTTATTTGTCTGTGATCTATGAAAAGGGATGACTGAACTTGTTTCAATCTTCTACTTTATTTCACTGCAGCAATAGGTCAAAGCCCAATAATGCAGGATGCTATCAAGTGAGTAAGAGGAAAACCATGAATTATTGCTCTATTGATTCCTGGTCAGATTTTAAAAGCTTGGAGATTGTGGGAAACAGGAAAAACTACCAAAGTTCACTTCATAGAGTTCAAGACTTCAGGAAAAGTGAGCCGCAGCAAAAGAGGTGTAATAACTTTTAAGAGCTTATTTAGTGTTCCAGCATAAAGAGCATTGTAAAAATGAGGGTGGGATGATGGTGGGGTAGGGTATGTTGGCTATGCGGAAATCAGGGGTATAATACTACGGCTTTATCGAAGACCAACATATCTGTCAAGCAAGGCTCCCAGCTGAGAGCAAAGCATTTAAGAGGGTGGATGATATACAACTGAACAAGCAAATGTTGCCTGTTTTGCATAATTCATCCTGCCATTGTCGGTTAGGACAGTTGCATCTGAAACATGGTGCTCCATCTTCCGCTCACCGACATGTAAAATGATGCGGGGTGATGTCGGGCGTGCGTCTCGCGACCTGTCAACAGTCACTTAAGACCATTAATAAAGTAATTGAACTAATCAATGGACCTGCCGGTCCAACCTTAAGGTTGGCGGGCAGGCTGGGAGCCCTGGCGGGCTTCCGAAAAAACATGAAAGCTCATCCACGGGCGGGATGAGGTTTCATGAGGGATTTAAAAATTTCATAATATTTTACAATAAAAGTTGAATCACATGAGGGGACATGTCAGTAAATCTTTTTTCTATTCTTTAAATTGTTTTTCACATTTGAGCTGATCTCCCTGAGGCAGCACTTTGCTTCAGGGAGATCTGTACACTCTTTTGTGCTCATGCACGATACAGCGCGCTCCCGGCTGAGGGAATCCCCCCCCTCCCACCCCCACCCCATCCACACTGGGACTGCATAGTGCTTCTTGGTGGACGTCATGTTGGGCGGGCCTTAATTGGCCCACCCACGTAAAATGGCGGTTCATCTTCAACCGGGTGCGCCGATTGGGAACGCGCACACTCGCGCACAACCCCCCTACAGGGGGAAGATCCTGCCCATGATGTCCTTTCAGAAAAGAGAATATTGTTAACTCTGATTCAGTCATGTTGCTGTGACACTCAGTTGACTGCAAACAAACTTGAACCAAAACCTTTCCCTTTTCAGTCATGATAAAAAGAAGCATAAAACGTGCGTGTGTGTGTGTGTGTGTGTGTTTGTTACAGTTTCACTCGGAACCGGAGTTGCCATGGCAACATGCATGTTTACATGCATCTTGTAGTCTGGAGCTATGGATAATGATGGTACAGGCTCCATCTCGGCCTCCTCCAGAGGCCCCCAGCATCACAGATGCCAGTCTTCACCTAATTCGATTCACTGAATGTGATATTAAGAAACGGCTGAAGGCATCGGATGTTGGAAAAGCTATGGACCCTGAAAATATTCCAGCAATAGTACTGAAGACTCATGCTCCAGAACCAGCTGCGCCCCTATCCAAGCTATTCAAGTACAGCTACAACACTGGCATCTATCCGGCAATGTGGAAAATTACCCAGGTATGTCCTGTACACAAAATGCAGGACAAATCCAACCCAGCTGATTGCCGTCCCATCAGCCTACTGTCTATCAGTAAAGTAATGGAAGGGATTATCAACTGTGCTTTCAAGTGGCACTTGCTTATCAATAACCTGCTCACTGATGCTCAGTTTGGATTCTGCCAAGGTCACTCATCTTCTGACCTCATTACAGCCTTGGCTCAAACATGGACAAAAGAGCTGAACTCCAGAGGTGAGGTTGGAGTGACTGCCCTTGACATCGAAACAGCATTTGACTGCGTGGGCATCAAGGAGCCCTAGTAAAACTGGAGTCAATGGGAATCAGGGGGAAAACTGCCCACTGGCTGGAGTCATACTGAGCACAATGGAAGATCAATCATCTCAGTTCCAGGACATCACTGCCAGAGTTCCTCAGGGCAGTGTCCTAGGCACAACCATCTTCAGCTGCTTCATCAATGGCCTTCCTTCTATCATAAGGTTAGAAATGGGGATATTTGCTAATGATTGCACTACGTTCAGCACCATTCACAACTCCTCAGGTACTGAAGCAGTCCATGTCGAAATGCAGCAAGACCTGGACAACATCCAGGCTTCAACTGACAAATGGCACGTAACATTCATGCTATACAAGTGCCAGGCAATGACTATTGTCTCTTGAAGTTCAATAGCATTACCATCAATGAATCCCCCACCATCAGCATCCTGGGGCTTAGCATTGACCAGAAACAGAACTGGATTAGTCACATAAATACTGTGGCTACAAGAGCAGGTCGGAGGCTAGGAACCCTGTAACAAGGAACTCATCTCCTCACTCCCCAAAACCTGTCCACCATCTACAAAGCACAAGTCAGGAGGGTGATGGAATATTCATCCTTGCCTGCATGAGTGCAGCTCCAACAACACTCAATGACACCATCCAGAACAAAGCAGCCTGTTTGATTGACACCTCTTCCACAAACATTCAGTTCCTCCACCGACGCACAGTGGCAGCAGTGTGTACCATCCATAAGATGCACTGCAGAAACTCCCCAAAGCTCCTAGGCAACACCTTCCAAACCCATGATTGCTACCATCTAGAATGACAAGGGCAGCAGATGCATGGGAACACCACCACCTGGAAGTTCCCCTCCAAGCCACTCACTATCCTGACGTGGAAATATATCGCAGTTACTTCATTGTCAGTGGGTCAAAATCCTGGAACTCCCTCTCTAATAGCATTGTGGATGTACTTACACCACATGGACTGCAGCAGTTCAAGAAGGCAGCTCACCACTACCTTCTTAAGGGCAGTTAGGGATGGGCAAAGAATGCTGGCCTAACCTGAGATGCCCACATCCCTTAAATGAAGAAAAAACTTCCTTTTCATCACATGGCTGACCAGCAATCTCTCCTGCTCTTATTGCCTGCCATTGGTGCATGCATGATGGACAGATTTACAGGTTGCTACTCTACCTGTTTGGTCACATCATGAGCACACCTTCCTTGGCCATGAGTTCGACAGGTGGGTCTAGAACTCAGAGATTCAGGCTCAGAGGCAGGGACGTTACCCACTGTGTCACAAGCCTACTGTGAATATTACCAGTACAGCATTGTGACAACTTATTCAAATATTCCATAAAATCTTAGATGGGCCTATCATTTCTGTTCAAGGAGAAAGTTCCTCATATTATGCTGTGTAAAAGAATCCAGTGTAATCTTTGTTCAAAAGAGTCTTTTGCATCTACAGATGTCGTCTCATTTATTGAAAGTCACAATAAGTGAAAAGGTTACATCAATATGAAGATTATGGTTGATTTCCTGTTATATTTTTTTTAGGAAGGTGTCTTGGTGAACAGTAATTTGCTCTTAGAGGGAAACAGCTTTGATCTGTCAACAGCTTGTAGCATGGCAACAGTCTAAGCGTTGTGAGAGCCCCATCAATTGTTGGCGAGCTGACTACTGGTATAAGACTACAAAGAACATTCATACTTATTCTTGAGACAGTCATGTTGTGTGATGATATAACTCCAGCTAATGGTTGAATAAGATGATTCTGAATAGGGAATAATTTGATCGAGACTGAAATATGTACTCATTAAAAGATAAGAAATGTGAACCTTATCTGCTGGGCAAATGACATCCAAAAAGAACGAAGTGAAGGCTTGTTTATCAAGGGTGAGGCCTGAGTTCCAATTCTTTAGTGAGCCATTTGTACTTTGTCTGAAGGGGGAAAAAAGTAATTTTGAAGGAAGAGAGTAGAATTGCACAATTTTTGTGAATTCTTTTGATAGTTTTTCGTGAGTTTGAATTGAATCTGACTTGATGCTCTAGCTTAGTTTCTAGAGCACCAAAGATGCAGGGAGCCTTGTAAAAATTCCTTTGGTCAGACCTTGGGGGAAGGTTGACTGTTTTATTTACTTCAACAGGGATTTAAAATTAGGTTTTTCCAAGTGAAAATTCAGTTGATTTACCCACAGAGAAAAAAAAATTATTGCCTTTAATAAATGGAAAAGATTACTTTTACCTGCTTATTTTTGACGACAACTATAGTATTGTGGGTAAAGTGATAACCATGACATCATTGTTAAAGTGATCACCATGGTATCATGCATGCAGACGCTTTGCTGAAGGTGATAACTCATGTGGGCTTCACAGGTGGTAACCTTCCTCCAGTACTTCACATGAGACAATTCCGTGTAAAACTGGACTTTGATGTCTGGATTTTCGACTTCTGTTAAAGTAAATGGATGTAAGGCAACATGCTGGTCAGGGCAGAAGTGAAAATTCTTGCATGTGGCTTAGAGGTCCTTTAACAATGTGCAACTTACAGCCAACACCAATCCTGGCCTAAACTGCCATGCACAAGTATGCACTTTCCAGTAGGAAACACTATGTGTTAATCACAAGCAGAGACTATTTTCTGTCTTCACCCCTGGTATCCTGAGGTAAATTGCACTTGATCCTTCTGCACCCTGATTGGTGCTGACCTAATTAATTTCAATCAGGAAAGGAATCTGATCCTATCGGCAAGCCCTTCAAGTTAATGGATAATCCTGACTGCAAAATATTCTGCTCCATGCTTGGAAACAGCAGCACAAGAGTTGGTGAATTTGCATTCTAATGCTTAATATTCTCCAATTTAATAGGATAACCTTTTAATCCTTCTTTGAAATTTGAGTGGAACATTAAACACAGAAAGTTATTGTTTACAAGTGATGATAGCAGAAGCTTTACAAAATCTCTGTAAATCAAGTATGCTGTTCTATTGTTGAGAACTGTGACTCTTTAGATTTGCTTTTGTGATATTAGGTTGTGTCTTTTGCCTCAGCAATAAAAGTGTAGAAAATATAAATTGCAGCATAAATATGAATGAAGGTTTAATATTCCTTGCTATACAGAACAAATGTTATTACCATTTGACTTGCAGCCTGTGTAAGCTGGCAAAAAGAGATAATATCTTGCATATAAAGTGTGTCAATTTGAATGATGTGCATACCTTTCACAAGGTGGAAATTGGAACACAGACTTAACAGCAGTGCTATTGCTGTGAAACCTTCAGTGAACATGACCTGAAAAAACATCCTGCCATTCCTACTCTGATCATTGCTTTCAAAATGCTAAAAGCAGGCTGATATAATATTTCTTATGCATTTATGCTGGACCATTACAGAAGAGAAAATAAAAACTGTTCATCTTAAGAATTCTGATTTAGCAATTTTAGGAATGGATGATTACTGTATGCAATTTCAACTCAGTTGAGTTTGAGATGCAGAGTTCAGAACAGGTAATTAATTCTAACTTTACTCATGTTTCCCCAGACTCCAGCCAAAGACTTTATGCTATACATTTATTCTTTCATGGGATGTTGACATTGCTGGCTAGGCCGGCATTTACTGTGCATCCTTAATTGCCCATGAGAAGGTAGTGCCGAGCTGCATTCTTGAACCGCTGCAGTCCAAATGGTGTAGGCACACCCACAGTGCTATTAGGAATGGAGTTCCAGGATATTGACCCAGCGACAGTGAAGGATATATTTCCAAATCAAGATGGTCTGTGGCATGGAGGGGAACTTCCAGATGGTGGTTTTCCCATGTGTCTGCTGCCCTTGTCCTTCTAGATGGTAGTTGTTGCAGATTTGGAAGCTACTATTGAAGGAGCCTTGGTGAGTTGCTGCAGTGCATCTTGTAGATGATACATACTGCTACCACTGTGTGTTGGTGGTATAAGGAGTGAATATTTGGGTGATGGCTGAAAGGACAGTCAAGTGGCTGCTTTGTCATAGATGGTGTTGAGTTTCTTGAGTCTTGTTGGAGCTGCACTCATCCAGGCAAGTGCAAAGTATTCCATCACACTCTTGATTTCTGCCTTGTAGATGGTGGACAGGCTTTGGAGAGTCAGGAGGTGAGTTACTTACCACAGGATTCCTAGCCTCTGACCTGCTCTTGTAGCCAGAGTATTTATATGGCTAGTACAGTTCAGCTTCTAGTTGAAGGTAACCCCCCAGGATGTTGATAGTGGGGCATTCAATGATAGTAATGTCATTGAATGTCAAGGGGAGACGTTTGGGTTCTCTTGTTGGAGCTGGTCATTGCCTGGTACTTGTGTGGCGCGAATGTTATTTGCCACTTGTCAGTCAAAGCCTCCATTTCATTGCTCTGTACTTATTCTTTTAAGAATTAGTTCTATCACCAACTCATCCTTCCTTCAAGAGCAGGTTGGCTTTAGGCCCCAGTGCAGTTGCTGTGAACAAATTCTTGCTATGACCACAAACATTGAGCCTGATTTTCATTGCAAGCTCAGAACAGGAGCTGGTTTTATAGATCTTTCCTTCGCTTACGATACTGTGTAAAAACATGGACTGATGCTAAAACTGTCCCTGCTGCTGCCATGTGTTAAACTATTCCAGCTGCATGGACATTTCTGAGCAATAGGAGTTTGAAGGTCTACCTATGAGACAAGGTCAACACTCCAAGAACATTTAACAACGATCTCCCATAGGGCAGTGTCCTGAGTTAACTTTTCTTAACATCTACATAAGCAACACGCCCAACACATTGTCATGAAAATTTATTTATGTCAACGATATTGTCTTGACAACTCTGGCAACTCTTCCAGGATATGGAAGCCACACTAAAGCCTGATCTGTCAAAAATGGCTGTATGTTTCCATCAGTGGAGACTTCAGTCAAACCCAGCCAAGTCCATAGTTTCTGCATTCCAACTTGAAAATCACAATCATAACAATCCAAATGTCACCTTTTGTGGAGAAAGAAGTACGGCATGACCCAACTCCCATCTTTCTTGGATTGACCCTTGACCATTCATTAACTTATCACCCTGACCTTCAACATACTGCAGAAAAAACCAGGACACCAGGCTTAAGCTTGCCGGCACAAGCTGGGGTGCAAAAATCTCCATGCTCCGCACTTCTACCGTGGGTCTCGTCTTCTTGGCAGCTGAGTGCTGTGCACCTGCATTGGCCTCAAGTCATCATACCAAACTCATTGACACACCACTTTAACTCCAACTCCAGTTCAGTGGTTACTAGTCCTATCAAATATCATCCTTCCCTCCATTCAAAGTGATGGAGCAATTATGCAGAGAAATAACTCCAAAAAAGCAGCAACTTGGACTTCCCCATCCATAAAGACTTTCAAGAACACCATTGCTCACCCAACCCCCCACCAACTCACCCACCTGGCTCTACGGAACCCCTTTTGGACATGAATTGAACATCTCCAACTCCATAACTCTGAAACCTAAGGAAAGCTTGGGCAGAAAACACCCTCCCGATAGCTTCTGCTCATAAAGCCATACAAAATAAGTCATCCAAGCCTGTATGTTACCTAAATCTTGCTGCATATGGACACGGACTGCTTCAGTATCTGAGGAGTTGTGAATGGTGTTGAACATTGCGCAAGAACCAGCAAACATCCCCACTTCTGACCTTGTGTTGGAAGGAAGGACATTGTTGAAGCAGCTGAAGATGTTTGGGTCCAGGACACTACCCTGAGAAAGATCTACCCTGGGACTGAAATGATTTGACCACCAACAACTACAGTCATCTTCTTTTGTGCTAGATATGACTTTTTTAAAAATTCAATCATGGGATTTGGGCATTGCTGGCCAGGCCAGCATTTATTGCTCATCCCTAATTGTCCTTGAGAAGGCAATGGTAAGCTGCCTTCTTGAATCACTGCAGTCCATGTGGTGCAGGCGCACTCACAGTGCTGTTAGGGAGGGACTTCTAGGATTTTGACCCAATGACAGTGAAGGAACAGCAATGTATTTCCAAGTCAGAGTGATGAGTGGTTTGGAGGGGAACTTTCAAGTGGTGATGTTCCCATTTGTCTGCTTCCATTGTCCTTGTTGGAGCTGCACTTATCCAGGCAAGTGGAGACTATTCTATCACACTCCTGACCGGTGCCTTGTAGATGGTGGACAGGCTTTGGGGAGTCAGGAGGTGAGTTATTTGCCACAGGATTACTAGCCTCTGACCTGCCCTTGTAGCCACAGTATTTAAATGGCTGGTTCAGTTTACTTTCTGGTTAATGGTAATCTCCAGGATGTTGATAATGGGGGATTGAGTGGGGAATTCAGTGATGGTAATGCCATTGAATGTCATGGGGCAATGGTTAGTTTCTCTCTTGTTGGAGATGGTCATCACCTGGCACTTGTGTGGCACAACTGTTACCAGTGGAGAATTTTCCCCCTGATTCCTGTTGACTTCATTTTTACTAGGGCTCCTTGGTGCCACACTTGGTGAAATGCTTCCTTGATGTCAACTGCAGTCAGTCTCACCTCACCACTTGAGTTCAGCTCCTTTTTGTCCGCATTTTAATTGAGGCTGCAAAAGGTCAGCACTTGAATGGCACTGGCCGAGCATCAGTGGGAAGGTTATTGCTGAGTAAGTGCTGCTTGGTACCACTGTCAACGACCCTTTACATCACTTTACTGATGATTGAGAGTAGACTGATGGAAGCGGTAATTGGCTGGGTGGGATTTGTCTTACTTTTTATAGACAGGACATACCTGGGCAATTTTCCACATTGCCAGATAGATGCCAGTGTTGTAGCTGTACTGGAACAGCTTGGCTAGGGGCGCAGCTAGTTCTGGAGCACAAGTCTTCAGTCCCCTTGCCCGAATGTTGTCAGGTCTCACAGCCTTTTCAATATCTCAGTGCCTTCAGCCGGTTCTTGATATCACATGGAGTGAATCGAATTGTTTGAAGACTGGCATCTGTGATGCTCGGGACCTCTGGAGGAGGCTGTGATGGATCATCCATTTGGCACTTCTGGCTGAAGATTGTGGCAAATGCTTCAGCCTTATCTTTTAAACTGATGATGGAGGGACCCATGACATGAGGATGAGGTTATTGTGGAACCTCCTCCTCCGGTTAGTTATTAAATTTTCTACCATTTACTCATGGCTGGATTTGGCAGGACTGCAGAGCTTGGATCTGATCCATTGATTGTTATCACTTAGCTCTATCACATGCCGGTCCTGCTGTTTGTCTTGTGGTGTAGTTTCACCAGCATGACACCTCATTTTTAGGTATGACCACTGCTGCTCCTGGCATGCTCTCCTGCAATTTTTATTGAACCAGGGTTGATCTCTGCCTTGATGATAATGGTAGAGTGCAGAATATGCCAGGTTGAGGTTACAGATTGTGGTTGCCTACAATTCTGCTGATAGTGGCCCACAGCACCTCATGGATGCCTGGTTTTGGAGTTTCCCGATCTGTTTAAAATGTATCCCATTTAGCATGGTGACAGTGCCACACAACATGGAAAGTATCCTGAAAGTGAAGATGGGACTTTGTTTGGTGAAAATGGGTGTAAGTAGTTTTCCCTTTTGTAGTCCCCTCACCACTTGCCGCGGGCCCAGTCTAGTGGCTGTGTCCTTTGGGACTTGGTCAGCAGTGGTGCTACTGAGCCACTCTTGGTGATGGACATTGAAGGCCCCCACCCCAGAAGATATTCTGTGCCGTTGTCATCCTAAGTGCCTCTTCCAGTTAGTATTTAACATGGAAAACTGATTCATCACATGGGTAAGGGGGGAGTCAGTGGTAACCACAGAAAGTTTCCTTGCCATGAGACTTCAACGGGTCCTGCTGGTGGGACAGGATATAACCAGTGATGGTGGTGTCTGGGGTATTATATGTAAAGTATGATTCGGTGAGCACATATTACGATATACGTTAGGAGCAGAAGTAGGCCAGTTGGGCCCTTGAGCCTTCTCTGCCCTTCAATAAGATCATGGCTGATCTGATTGTAACCTCAACTCCAAATTCCCGATTACCCTCGATAACCTTTCACCCCCTTGCTTATCAATAATCTATCTATCTCTGCCTTCAAATTAATCAAAGACTCTGCTTCCAGGAAGGAAGAGAGTTCCAAAGACTCACGACCCTCAGGGGGAGAAAAATTCTCCTCATATCTGTCTTAAAAGGCGACCCCTTATTTTTAAACAGAGACCCTTGGTCGTAGATTCTCCGACAAGAGGAAACATCCTTTCCACATCCACTCTATCAAGACACCTTCAGGATCCTATATGTTGCAGTTAAGCAACATCTTGCTCTTCTAAACTCCAGCAGATACAAGCCTAGTCTGTCCTCCCATTCCAGGTATTAGTCTAGTAAACCTTTTCTGAACTGCTTCCAACGCATTTACATTCTCCCATTTTTAATGTTATTAATTTATGGGATGAGGTGTCGTTGGCTAAGCCAGCATTTATTGCCCATCCCTAATTGCTCTTGTTCAGAGGGCAGTTACGAGTCAACCATATGGCTGTGGGTCTGGAGTCACATGTAGGCCAGAACAGGTAAGGATGGCAGATTTCCTGCCCTAAAGGACATTAGTGAACCAGATGGGTTTTTATGACAATCAGGAATGGTTTTATGGTCATCATCAGACTTTTAATTCCATATTTGTACTGAATTCAAATTTCACTATCTGCCAAGGTGGGATTTGAACCTGGGTCCCCAGGGCAAAACCCTGGGGCTCTGAAATACTAGTCCAGTGACAATACCACTATGTAACTAGCTCCCCCATCCCCAAAATCCCCATCTCATTAAGTAAGGAGGCCAACAATGTACATAATACACCAGATGTAGTCTCACCAATACCCTGTACAACTGAAGCATAACCTCCATTCTTTTGTATTTAATTCCCCTCAGTAAACAATAACATTCTATTAGCTTTCCTAATTACTTGCTATACCTGTGTACTAGACTTTTGGGATTAATGCACTAGTACACTTAGATCCCTCTACATCTCGGAACGTTGCAGTCTCTCACCATTTTAGATAAGATGTTTATTTTTCATTTTTCCAGCCAGAACGGACAATTTCACATTTTCCCACATTATACTCAGTTAGCCAGATTTTTGCCCACTCACTTAACCTGTCTACATTCCTTTGTAGCCTCCTTATGTCCTTTTCACATCTTACTTTCCTATCTATCTTTGTGTCATCAGAAAATTTTGTAACCATACATTCAGATCCTTCATCTAATTCATTTATATAAATTGAGGCCCCAACACTGATTCCTGTGGCATATCACTCATTACATCTTGTCAACCAGAAAATGGCCCATTTATGCCTACTCTCTGCTTTCCGTAGCTAGCCAGTCTTCTATCCATGCCAATATGTTACCCCCTCCACCATGAGCTTTTGTTTTCCACAATAACATTTGAAGTAGCACCTTATCAAATGCCTTCTGGAAACCTAGGTACAGTACATCCACCTTTATCCACAGCAATGTTATGTCTTCAAAGGACTTCAATAAATTGGTTAAACATGATCTCTCGCACAAAAACGTGCTGAGTCTGCCTGATTACCTTAATTCTTTTCCTTTTATAATATCTTTAATAATAGCTCCTAACATTTTCCCTATGACAGATGTTAAATTAACTAGCCTGTAGTTTCCTGCATTCTGTCTCCCTCCCTTTTTGAATAAAGAAATTATATTTGCTATTTTCCAATCTAACGGGGCCTTTCCCCAAATCTAAGGAATTTTGGAAAGTTAAAGGTAACACAACAACTATCTTCCTAGCCGCTTCTTTTAAGACCCTGGGATGAAATCCACTGGGATCCAGGGACTTGTCAGCCTGCAGCTCCAACAACTTGCTCAGTACCACTTGCCTGGTGATTGTAATTTTCCTGAGTTCCTCTCTCCCTTCCATTTCTTGAATAACAGCTGTTTCTGGGATATTACTTATATCCCCTATAGTGAAGACTGATGCAAAGTACCTGTACAATCCATTTGCCATCTCATTTTCCATTATTGGTTCCCCAGACAAACTTTCTACAGGACCAAGACTCACTTTTACTCTCTTCTTCTCTAAATAGCTATAGAAACTCTTAATATCTGTCCTTATATTTCTAGCTAGCTTTTTATCATACTCTAATTTTTTTCCTTCCTTATTAATCTTTAGGTCATTCTTTGTTGCTTTTACATTCTGTCTAATCTTCTGACCTGCCATCCGTCTTTCCACAACTATATGCTTTTTCTTTAAGTTTGATACTATCTTTAACTTTTTAAGTTAACCACGGGTGGTAGGTCCTCCCCCTGGAAGTTTTCTTTCTTGTTGGAATGCATCTATTCTGTGTATTCTGAAATATCCCCTTAAATATTTGCCACTGCATCTTTATTGACCTAAATTTAACCTAATTTGCCACTTCACTTTAGCTGGCTCTACTTTCATGCCTTCATAGTTGCCCTTAATTAAGTTTTAATATACTAGTCTTAGACCCACTCTTCTGTCCCTCAAACTGAATATAAAATTCAATCATTTTATGATGACCGTTACCTAGGAGGGCATTCACTATGAGGTAATTAATCCTATCTCATTGCACAAATCAAGTCTAGGATAGCCTGCGCTTAGTCATTTGCTGATACAGAGCTTGAGTATAGCCTGCTGTCTGGGTGATACCAGAACGTGCTGTTCTAAGAATCTATGCCAAAAACCTTCTATGAATTATTCATCTAGGCTACCTTTGCCCATCTTATTTTTCCAGTCTATGTAGATCAAAATCTTCCATGATTTACACTGTAACTTTCTGACAAGCTCCCATTATTTCTTCCTTTATACCTATCCTGCCATGTGGCTACTGTTAGGGGGCCTGTACACCACTCCCACAAGTGAATTCTTGCTTTTATCATTTCTCATCTTTTCCCAAACCATTTCTACTTACTGGTTTCCTGAACCTAGGTCATCCCCCTTTATTGTACTAATAGCATCGTTAATTAACAGAGCAACCCCTCCACCTTTTCCTAGTGTCCTGTCATTCCTAAATGTAATGTACCCTTCAACATTCAGATCCCAATCTATGCCATGTCTCTGTAATAGCTATCATATCGTAATTATTTATTTCTATTTGCGCTGTTTATCGGTTTTGTTTTGAATGCGTCATGCATTCAGATACAGAGCCTTTAGTTTTGTCCTTTTATTATTTTGTAACCTCTAGCCTTATCTGCTGATTTATTCTTAGATTTGTTCTCTCTATCCCTTCCTGTCACAATCTGTTTATCCTTCCCTGTATTAATACCTTTTCTCTCCTGCCTTACCTCTTTGATTGATCACATCTTCCATCTTACCAAATTTGATCCCTTGTCCCACTCTCTACCTCCCTGATCATGCTGCTCACAAGAACATTGGACCCAATAGGTTCAGGTGTAGGTCATCCCAATTCTACAACTCCCACTTTCCCCAGCGCTGGTGCTAATGCCCCACAAACCGGAACCCAGTTCTCTCACAGCCGTCTTTGAGCCACTCGTTCATCTCTAATTTATTTTACCTTATGCCAATTTGCACATGTCTCTGGTAATAATCCAGGGATTATTAACTTTTGAGGTTCTGCTTTTTAATTTAGTGCCTAGCTTATCATATTGTCTATGCAAAACCTCTTTCCTAGTCTTACCTATGCTGTTGGTACCTACATAGACCATGACCATTGTAACTTCCCCCTCCCACTGCAAGTTCCTCTCAGCCCTGAGCAGATATCCCAAATCCTTGCACCAGGCAGGCAACACAGCCATCTGGATTCATGCTCTCGAAAGCAGGGAACAGTATCTTTCCTCCTGACTATGCTGTTTCCTATCACTGCCATGTTACTTTTCGCTCCCCCCACTTGAATGGCAGCCTTCACCATGGTACCATGGTCTATTCGCTCATCCACCTTCCAGTCATTCTCCTCATCCACACAAATTGTAAGCACCTGATAACTGTTGGACAAAATCAGGGGCTGAGGCTCCTCCATCACTACATGCTGGTTCCCCTTGCATGCCTGACTCACAGTCACATCCTCCTGCCTCTGACCATTGACTAACTCTAAAGTTCTGCCTAGTCTAAAAGGAGTGACTGCTTCCTGGAACAGTGTGCTGGGAATTCTCCCCCTCCCTGATGTCCCTCAATGTCTGCAACTCAAGCTCCGGCTCAGCAACTCACAGCCAAAATTGCCTAAGCTGCAAATATGGTTGTCTGGGATTACAATGCACTCCACAGATTCCCAGTCAAGGCACGACAACAGCTCTGTCATTTCAGTCCAACTGTATTTACTTAATTAGTCAATTAGTTAATAATTTACACAAAGTAATAGAAAGTTGCACTCACCTAACTTGGAGACAAGGAAAGTAACTCGCCAATCACTTGAGGCTGAAAGAATTGGGAAAAGGAGCACTTCTTTGCCACTCTGCACCAAATTCCCACCTGAATCAAATTCCCAGTTCCTCAGTCATGTTTCACTCAGGCGGAGTCTGGTACCTACACACTCCTTTCTGCCTATATCAGGCTGTTGCTTGACTAGTCTGTGAGATAGCTCTCCCAATTTTGGCACAGGCCGCCAGATGTTAGTGAAGAGGACTTTTCAGGATCAACAGAGCTGTGTTTGCTGTTGTCATTTCCAGTGTCTAGGTCAATTGCCCGGTGGCCCATCTGGTTTCATTTCTTTTTGACTTTTTCACAGTTTGACTCAACTGAATGGCTCAGACAGCAGTTAAGAGTCAACCACATTGCTGTGGGTCTGGAGTCACAGGTAGGCCAGACTGAGTAAGGACAGCAGATTTACTTTCCTAAAGGATATCAGTGAACCAGGTGGGTTTTTACAACAATCAACAATAGCTGGGGACTATATTATCATAGTTAATATATGGCACTTCATCATTTCATCTGAAGAGTCAGTAAAAGAAGGTCCAAGCTGTCTGCTCCAGTGGATCAGGTGAACTCTAAAGAACTTATGAAGAAATAATTTGCATTTATATGGCATCTTTCCTGCCCAAAGGATGTCCCAGAGTAATTCAAATTTAATACATTACTTCCACAGTCTAATCACTCTTGCAGCAGCCAATTTGCCCATAGCAACATCCCACAAACAACAAATAATCTGTTTTTGATGGTGTTGATTAAGGAACAAGTGCAGGCCACTCAAATGGGAGATCTCCTTTTCTTTGAAAAGGTGAAATGGAATCTTAAATCAAGGTTCTGTCTGAGTATTAAATGTCTCATCTGAAGGATGGCTCAATCCACCATACAGCATTCCTTCAGTGCTGTATTGGAGTATCAGCCTAGATTATTGCCAATAATTTTCTCCACAGAACAGTCACTCTAGCTTTGGCAGAAAATCGTTGGATAAATCAACTAAACAGAATTTCCAAAGTTTCTGATCTGCCAAAGTTAGAGCTTTTGACTGGGAGAACCAGAAGTAAATTTCAAAAGCATGTGCACAAGTTTTAAACTGGGACTGGTACCCACCAACATTGTGATTCTGTCATTAGTCCTGGCACTAATCTCTCCTCCTCCTAACATTACTTGAAGAAGAGCGCAGGCATTTACCTGTTTCCAGGTAAATGTACCTTCCCCAACCCCTTGCACCAAATCAAGCAGATTTATCTCTTTAAATGTTGAATGGCTGCCATGTATGCATACGTACTACCATCAAGGCACTTCATTGCACACATCACCCTTTGAGATTTTTAGATGTAAGGAACTATTTAAATACAATAATGATCAGATACAGATTAAAGAGCAGGGAAAAAAATAGGAAGGTTGAGATTAATTGGGAAAGAAAGATACATAAATAGCAAGGATGTTTGAGTATAAAAGCAGTATGCAGAGAGTCAAAGGTACGTAGGTATTTAGAAAAGAAGGGTGCCTCGAGTATCTTGTATTTATTTATGGAGGAAAATTAAAGTAGGACCATAAGAAACTAAATTAACAGTTGCCAGAGTGGTGTACTCTCTGTGATGTGTGACCAAGCTACAGTGAATTGCTGTCGAGAACATTGTAGGATGTTAATGCAAAATGAAGCAAGGTGTGAGCGCACTTACTTTGACAACCTTTCACAGAACAGCAGGTTTCCTCACCACCTGTTCACAGGTGAGGCAGCATTAATTTTTTCAGCTTGTCACTTTGGCATCAGTGCTAGTTTAGCTCAGTTGATAACCTTAATTTATCCGAGTCAGAATCAAATTTAGCTGTTCTCTGGGATTTGATCATTCATTCTATGCAAGGCTGGAGTTACATCTATTCAAATTACTTCAGTGCAGTATAGGCAGAGTGCTGCCCTGTTGGAGGTGCTGTCTTTTGGAAAAGATGTTAAAATGAGGTTCTAAGATAAAAGCAAAGAACTGAGGATGCTGGAAATCCAAAACAAAAACAAAAATACCTGGAAAAACTCAGCAGGTCTGACAGCATCTGCGGAGAGGAACACAGTTAACGTTTTGAGTCGGTATGACTCTTCACCAGAACTAAGGAAATATATTAAGGAAAAATGTTTTTCCTTAGTTCTGGTGAAGAGTCATACGGACTCAAAACGTTAACTCTACTCCTTTCCGCAGATGCTATCAGACCTGCTGAGTTTTTCCAGGTATTTTTGTTTTTGTTTAAATGAGGCTCTTTTTGTACCTTTGTTTGTGTAGGGTGGCATAAGATATCCAAGGTAGCATTTGAAAAAAAGAGCAATAAAGGTTTTTCCTCTAAGCTCTTATTCATCAGCAAAATATAATGAATGGATATTCACCTCACTTGCAGTCTCTTTCATTCTACTAAGTGCAAATTTATTATATAAAGACAGCCATTGCATTTCAAAAGGCCGTGGAGAACTTGGGTAATCCAGAGGATGTGCTAGATCTTTCCTTACCTCCATGCAGCTTACTTTGGTGATACTATTTATAGGATATCCCTCAACTCCATTAAAAACCAACTAACCCTTTGCACAGGCAATAAGAAGCCCAAAGCATCATTATGTAATGAAGTTACTTTGTTGACTAGTTTTTTTTTCTCTCTCATAGTAATAGAACAATTTTATGCAATACCATTTGCCCCTTAAGAGGTAAGAATGACAGATAATCAATCTTTGACCTTGTGTGATCTCAACATTTTTTTGTTGAGTGCTGGGAGCATGACTGTATCATTGACATGAACTGACCTCACCTTACAGCCTGAAATTAGCTTTCAACACACCACAAACCATTCCAACATCACTGCATTGGGACCACATTATCAACCCCAATAGTAAGGACAAAAGCAAATTAACACGTAGGAACCACACAGGTACAATATAAGTGCAAGTTTCTTCTCTCTCGCTCTTTCTTTCTTGAACCAGGGGCACTTATTTATTTTGCAGTGTCTTGTATGACAGAATGAATGCTGCTGAAGTAGGACTGATTGTGTTTAGTGTCGAGATGAATTCTAGCGCCTGGGGTCTATCCTGGATGATAAACTTTTTGCCATCTCAGTTTGACCCACATGTACAGCAATCTTTTTTAAACAAAGGGGTCAGTGTCTCTTCTGAGCTGTGAAGCCTCCAGGGCCCATCTGACGCAATTAGTGGGTTTGGCTTCTCATACCCCATTAGTAGATAAGGATTTTTTTCCCAGGTCATACTCCTGCAATTCCAGGACCCCACCCCCTCCCACCTCCCCCATCCCCTCACACCATGTTCTTCCATCAAAACAATCAACCTTACTCTGACCTTAATCGAAGCTTTTTCAAAACTGAAGATACAAAATTGTTGTTAGCATTGAGATCATTTTGTGTTAAATCTGTCAGAGCTCTACCAAAATGAATTCTTTGAAGGCTGAGAATAGGTGAAGAGCTTTATCTTAGTGCTCCAGGCTGAATTTGACCAGAGGCTCCAAAGGTAAAGTAAGGATAATGTCAAACAATTTATTTTGCTTCATACAAACTCGAACGGTTGATAAGATTCTGTAAATTTGTTTTTGGCTCCAACCATACTCTTATACTCATGGCTTCTGTAGGTGAAACATAGGTTAACCAAAGAATGCCATTTTCTCGGTTTGTTAGTTA
This sequence comes from Carcharodon carcharias, assembly GCF_017639515.1. Taxonomy (NCBI): domain Eukaryota; kingdom Metazoa; phylum Chordata; class Chondrichthyes; order Lamniformes; family Lamnidae; genus Carcharodon; species Carcharodon carcharias. The sequence continues at coordinate 31,635,655 of NC_054491.1, read as the reverse complement.
TGTCAACTAAACTGTTTGAGATTCCCACCAATGTGCATTGGTGTTACATGGCAAAAGGCCAATAAAACATTGCAAGGACTTAATGACATGGTCAAGGTTAATCCAAAACTCATCCTCCCTTTAGTTGTTTTGAAGCTTGGATTAAGCTAGTGTTCTGCTGATATTTCTGCTCATCAGAAACAGTTATTGTGTTCAGGGCCCAGTTACACTACAGGATTTACATCAGTGACAAGTAGTTAGCACTAAAATTGTGCAAATCAAATTCCAAGATAAGGACAAGTCTGACAATTGAATGAAAAATAGAGCAATGTTGCTGTTGTTATTAATATCTATGGCAGTGTATAGTACACATTAGCGATTGCCTGAGCATTAGTTTTGTCCATCAGCTGCACGTTTAAAGCAGGGTTTACACTATGTGCTTTAGGAACACAAACCAGTAAGACTGCTCATGGATAAGTTACAGACCTCAGCCTTTAACATGCATAGTGATCTTTTGAATTATATTGCAAGCTTTGCAGGATTGCAAAAGCATCAATATATATGCAATCTAAGATTCTATCCATGAACAGTGCAGAATAACACACAGGCTTAATGATGTTATTATTTCTACCTATTAATAGTGAAAAGAAGCATTCAAACTTACCTGTTGCTCACTTCTGTAACAATGTCGAGTGACTGAATGTTCCGTGCTGCTAGACTTTCAACAAAAGATAAATTGTTAATAAAAGAAAGATCATTTGGTCCAGTAAAACCCAATTCAAAAGCAAACTACTGCAAATGCTGGAAATCTAAAATAAAAACAGATGTTGGAAATACTCACCAGATCTGGCACTATGGGGAGAATGTTCTGATCTCCATGGAGATCAGTAATCCACACTAACTAAATTTATCGAATGACATCCAAATGAAGAAATTACCATACAAGATTTCACTTTAACTCAAATCAGAATCGATGCTAATTACATATGGTTTGCTTGTTAATTCATGGTTGGGATGAACTATAAATTACACATAGAATCGCAGACACAACAAAAAATTAGAGGAGGTAGTAGGCAATCGACTCCATATGTATGGCGCTAGTTTCAACTACACAGTTCCTCCAGTGGAATTCGAGTCCTTTTCTTCAAGGCCACAGGCAGCAGCGTCCGGGTAAACAGCGGTGTGATCTTCAGCATATGGGGCTCTTTTTTACACAACATTCTCAACTCCAAACTCCCTTTGGTGCTAGTAATGTGGATCAACCAGAACCGCCATTACCTGTATCACGATACAGTTGATGCAGAGCAGGCCGTGGCTTCTAAATGTGCTTTTCGACTTAACTTATTTACCGCCTCTACTTTATTTGTGCTGGTGTGCCTCTGTAGCCTAACATCCTTCCTGTTGGTACTGCTTCCAGGTTGAGGGCTGCCAGGTCACATGGACCAGTATTATTCTCCAAAAATTATCACAATACAATTGATACAAACTCTTGTGCAATACTCATTTAGCCTAATGGGATTAGTTATTTGCATAAATTGATTCCTTTTAGTTTTCTTGCCCTTCTGCTTATAGGCTGGTATTGATCACTTGCACAAAAACTTTGTGCATTTTTTTTTTGCCAAAGCAGTAGTTTTTTTTTTAAACTTATTTATTTGTTCACAGATGTGGGCACCGCAATTATTGCCCAACTCTAATCGTCCTTGAGAAAGTGGTGAGCTGCCTTTTTGAACCACTGCAGTACACGTGGTGTTGGTAAACCCACAGTGCTCTTAGGAAGGATGTCCCAGGATTTTGACCCAGCAACATGAAATGGCAATACAATTCCAAGTCAGGATCGTGTGTGGCTTAGAGGGGAACACCTGTTGGTGGTGTTCCCATGCATCTGCTACTCTCGTCATAGGCTCTGGTGCTTCTCCTATTTTTGGGCCCCTTATTTTCCCCCTCCCCACTTTAACCCTCCTCCTCAATCATGCATGATATTCTTTATTTCCCCTTTTAAGATCCACTAATCAATTCAGCAAACAATTGCAGAGAGGCCCCAGTAAAATTATAATGCACGTTGTAGGCATCAGATTACAAATATTGTCTGAAATATATGCAGCATGGGTCATTAACACTAAGAGGAGCAACAATATAATGCAGTGTTAGTTTGTATGCACCCTACAGGCAATCCCACCATGACTATTAAACAAACCAGAGATTATAAATTTTACTTTAACAGAATCGTGCAAGTTAATTTGACAGGGAAATATTCCATTGTGCAGACAATAACATTGATTTCAATGATTTCCTCAGCTCTCACTGACATGTTCTGCACATTGGACCATATGGAAACAGTTACAGAAAATTCATAATTGGGTCAAAAATTCAATACTTGCAACCCATATAAACTACATAAGATCTTTTCCATTCTGCAGAAAGAAGACTTGCTTCTGCCTGGCTGCATGATATTTTTCAGTATAATTATTTCATACAAGAGGTGTAATTGGATTCTATTTTATCAATAATCTCACAGGATAGAAAGATCAAATGATTCCTGAGCAGCAAAGTGGAAGGGTTGAAAAATATAGTTCTTCACTGTCAGCGAGACGTGTTGGAGCCCTCGGGTGCCTCTGTGCGATGTAACTTTTAAGAGGCCAGAGGACAAATACTAGTTCACAACCGGATCTGCTTTTTCTTGATTAGCAAGTCTGAAGACTCTACTGATTGCTGCTTCTCACTACAATATATGTTCGATATCTACTATGCAACATAACTTTATTGCAAAATTTTACTACCTCAAAAAACTCAATAGGCACCAAGATAGAGTGTGATAATAGGTAAGTAGACAAAAAGATAAGATTCAAGCCAATGGAAAAGTCTCTTGAGAATTTTGAGCAGTTACTGATTTACAATAAGCCCATTACACATTCCTCCCCTGGAAATTTCTTCCCAAAAACCTACTTACAGTAAACCTTCATTAGCAATAAAATAAACAAACTCGAGCCACGATTCTATCCTCTGTTCATAAGATAATTATGGATGATAAAGGCCATCTATCCCAGCTCATCTCATCCATCAAGAATGACACACAAACATATGCATTAGCTGGTGTAGGTTCAGCAATTGATAATATTGCCTATGTTATACCAGTGACTACAACTCAAAAAGTACTTAATTGGCTGTAAAGCAATTTGAGACACTGTGAAAGGTACTCTAAAAATGTAGATTGTGTCTTTCTTTTATCATACCTGCATGCAATAAGCAGAGTGACTGAAGCAATGGTGAAACTCAAGACCTAATGCTGAATCTCTAAGGATAATTACTAACAGAGCAATCAACTGATGTTAGCAAAGTGGCTACAAATAAATCATTACATTTACAAGATAATTCAACTCTAATACAATCTTACCATTCTGACTTCTCTGGTGCCAGCCTGCTATCATACAATTGTGTTGTATACTGTTAATTTATAGCCTATCCACTGGTTCCATATGATGTTGCAATATATGTGTACTAAAATGTGCAAAAATTCTAGTTGCTTGAGGTGTGAGAGAAGCAAATTAAGTGGAAAAATATAATTAATAAATAAAAGAACTCCAATAGGTAGAAAGTGTGAAGCAAATATTGATACAAATTATTTCTCAAAGCACTTAAGTCATAGGAGAAACAGAGTTAACATTTCAAATCTGTTTGATCCAAGGGTCATACAGACTCAAAGTGTTAACTTCTGTTTCACTCTCCACAGATGCTGTCAGACCTGCTGAGTTTTTCCAGCATTTTCTGTTTTTATTTCAGATTTCCAGCATCTGTAGTATTTTGCTTTTAACTTGAGTCACAGGATTGGGTTTCCATAAAGACCCTTTATTGGAAAAGCTTGTATGCTGTTTCTCTGGATCTCAATGGATTTTTTTTTTTTTGCCAAAGTTACAATGGATGATTGGGATACCTCACCCCCAGAGAAATTTTTATTCAACAGTGTAACCACCTCCTGCTAGACTTTAAACAGGATGGTGCAGTCTGGGGTGAACCTAAAGATTTGTAAGAACTTCCTTAAAGCAATCTAATAGGCATTACATTCCCAGACTTTGCAAGAGTAATAAAACCGGTGATAGTCAGTCAACACCCTGTTTTGCTTCACTCCAGGGCATGTTGATGTACTTCCAATTGGTTCCAAAATTAGAGATCTCATTTACCATTTTTCAACTGAGAGCACTCTCGTGACAGTTGCTAAGCTGGTGCTTCTCAAATTCAGGCAGCTTTGTGGTTTCCTGGTGGAATTTTCACACAAAACAAATCAGAACTACGAAGCTTCCTGAAGTTGAAAAGCAGCATGCACTTGCTGCACACAGGTCAATGAAACTAACCTGAAAGTTCCTGTTCAGCCTGACAATTCTGATATTTTTCTGAGCTGGTTTTTAGGTCTGAAGCTCAGGCTAGACGACTTGAGAACTCCATTTAAAACAACGAGTACCCCCCCCTCCCCCAAAAGCCCCTGGGCCCCAATGTTTGGCACTGTCTGCACCCCCCTCTCCTGGGCCCTGGCTCTTGTCCTTACAAGCGGTAGAGTTTGTGGGTTTGGAACATGCTGTTGAAGGACCCTTGGTGAATTGTTACAATGTATCTTGTGGATGGTGTACACGGCTGCCGCTTCCACTGTACGTCAATGGTGAAGGAAGTGAATGTTTAAGGTGGTGGATGGGCTGCCAATCCAAGCCTCCTGCTTTGTCCTGGATGGTGTCAAGCTTCTTGAGTGTTGTAGAAGCTGCATTCATCCAGGCAAGTGGAGGGTATTCCATCACACTCCTGACTTGTGCCTCGTAGATGATGGACAGGCTTTAGGGAGTCAGGAGGTGAGTTACTCTGTCACGAGTCCCGACCTACTCTTAAGTACTTGTAGCTACAGTACTTATATGACTGGTCCAGCTCAGTTTCTGGTCAATGGTAACCCCTAGGATGTTGATAGTGGGGGGATTCAGCAATGGTAATTCCATTGAATGTCAAGGGCAGATTATTAGAATTCTCTCTTGTTGAGATGGTCATTGCCTGGCATTTATGTGACGTGAATGTTACTTGCCACTTATCAGCCCAAGCCTGAATATTGTCCAGGTCATGTTGCATATGGACACGGACTGATTCAGTGGTATATCATTATATCACTGACCAACTGATCCATAAACCTGACCTTTCTCATCCGCAGAAAGCAAACTGACCACATCCAGCCATTCGTTTGTATGGAAGCCCAGCATCATTTCCAAGAAAAAAAAAATAAAGTCTTGCATTCATATGTCACGGCTTACAGTGTGCATTATGCATTATCCCAACATGTGTTACAGCCAATTAAGAATTATTTGAAGTACAGGCATTGTTGTAATTTTGAAGCAGAGCAGTCAATTTACTCACAGGAGGGCCCCACAAAAAGGAATGAAATAATGACCAGATAATTTGTTTTTAGGTGATGTTAGCTGAGAGATACATTTTGACTAGGACACTGGGCAGAAGCCCCTCATGTTCTTCAAATGTTCCTAGGTACTTTTATCCACATGAGCGGGCAGGCACACTTCAGTGTAAGGCCTCATCTCAAAGGCAACGCTTCGGCTAGTGCAGCACTCCCTCAGTATGGCACTGAGATTATGGATTTACATCTCTGTAGGAGGACTTTAATCCCTGCCCTTCTGCCTGAGGTGAGAGTTCTGCCACTGAACCAAGGCTGACTCATCCAGAGGAGGACAGAACTTTCAAATGCACTTCCATGCAGCATGCCCTTGCTGGGGAAACCTCATGTTTTGCCAAAAATAAGAAGTAGCTTAAATGAAAATAAAGCTGCAATGAAATTAATAATGTACATCTCAAGTGAAACAGTACATCACACATAATAATGAGCCAGAAACCAGGAATTAAAAAGCTACATCTGTATGCGTCTGTTCTCCTCAGGTGTGAGGTTAAGGTAGATGACTGTACCAAGATAAATGGAGCTTTCCTCGGTATTTGTACTCTACTTCCCCTGGGGCTTCTGATGGTAGCTCTGGGTCAAACAAACGGGAGGAACATCACATCTGCTGACATTGGCATCATTAAAACTCTCAGCCAATACAAAGTTATTTCAAAACGGACAAACTGATGATCCATAAACCAGTCTCCTTTGCTTTTAGAGAGAGCTGATCATTTCAGAAGAGTTTCTATAAGACTTAAGAGCTACATTGCAAATTGAAAGAAGCAAACTGATTGTTAGCAATGAGTTACACAGAATTAAGAACAATTACAAAGTAATTTTATACACAAAGCACAGTTTTAGCAGCTGACAAGACTCCTTTGTGATGACTCCAACTCCACAGTTATGAATGGAAAAGTGGAAGACCTGTTTAAAAAGCAGGAATGCCCAGGGTGATCATTCAATGTTGAACTGGACAAAAATGGTCTGTTTTTTTCATTAAAGGTTATGCCACATGGGATGGTTTTGATTGCATTTATGGGAAATTGGGCTGATGTCACACACAGATACATCATTTTGTGTTTGCATTTGGGTGAGTAGACCATTTACCCTATGATTGGTTCTTGTGTTTGCACTTGTCTGACCAGATCATTTGAGATATGGTTTTGGAATGAGTGGAAATGTGTTTTTCTTTCCTCTGCCTGTATTCATCTTGTGACCAAGTGATGAATTATGTAATTTTAGGGACTTGAGACTTTTTTTAACATTTTTATTTTTAATTGAACAGGACCTAGTAATGAGCAAATTCTCAATCCATTACCTGCCAGCAAAGATTTCCAATAGCTCAACTGCACTCATTAATTTACACATCAAAGAGAGCAACATCCCTGCCTCACTTAATTGGTCCTTGATTGCCATTTGAGATAAATAGATCATCTGGATTTGTGTTGAAATATAAAATACGTTTACATTGCTCCAGGCTTAGCCTAAATAGCCAAGTGGTTATGGTACTGGGCTTGTAACCCCGAGTTCAAATCTCACAATGGCAAAATATGAAACAATGTAACTTCATCTGAAACAGATGGAAACGTGTTTGTACTCGAAAGAGTTACATTGCTTTAGCTTCCTGAACCTGGATAAATTGGAGGCTAAGGAGATAAAACAACTGATAATACAGCCTCATCAGATAGTGTCAGTTACACCTCAATGTGAACCTGAATGTTTCAATAATTACATCAAAAGCCAGACTTTATTTCCACATTGCAATTAAAATGGACACCTATTTATTTGTTCATAATTGAACGTCAAGGATGTTTGGTGGAATTGTGTATATTGTTTCAAAAGTTCCGAAAAGGTTAAAATGATCATATTAAGATTCAGCAACAACTTGCATTAATGTTAAGCCTTTAACATAATAAGCTAAAGCAACACAAGGCACCCAGGAATATTATAAAACAAAATTTTGCAACAGAGTCAAATAAGGAGGGATTAGAGCAGATGCTCTAAGGTCAAAGGTTTTAAGGAGCATTTTAAAGGAGAAACAGAGAGGGAGAGGTCTCGGGAGGGAACCCCAAAACCTAGGGCCAAGATGGCTGATGGCACAGCCCCCAGTGGGGGAGCAGTTATAATCAGAGATGCTCAAAAAATCTGAATTCGATGAGCACAGGTATCAGCCCCAGAGGGTTGTGAGTCTGGAGGAGATGCAGGGAGGGATGAGGCCATGAAGGAATTTGTAAACAAGGATAACATTTTTAAAACTGATGCATTGGCTCCTGGTTAAGCAATGTAGGTCAGTTAGCACAGTGGTGATGAGCAAACAAGACTTGGATCAACTTAAGACATGGCAGCAGAGTTTTGGATGACATCAATTTTACGGGAGGTAATATGTGGCTGGCCGGCCAGGAGTGTGTTAGAATAATCAAGTTTAAAGTTAACAAAGGCATGGGTGGCTCATTGAGTGGCACTGGGTTCCTGAGCTGGTTGCATTGAAACCAACTTCTAGCAACAGATGATTTTGCAAATTCTCTTCAGGCTAGCATGAAAGTGGGTTCCAGCTAAACGATTGTCCAGCCCATTTCTAGCAAAGACTTCCTGTCAATTAAGAATAATTTAATTCATATTTTTAAATGTCATAATGATTACAATAGGCAGAGCAGCCTCTGCATGGCACTAAGCAGACCTCATGCAATGTGTCTCTCTGACCCTTCACTCATCAGCTGTGGGATGCCAAGGCAGCTGAGAATGTTGCTCCCTGATAATCCTGGGCAGAAATGACCTCCTGCTGAGTAACCCCCACCCCCTTCCTTTTCTAGCAGTTTGTCCTTCTCTCTCCATTCTCCAAGACATTTTCAATTTGAGAGGAAACCCTACTAAACCACCGATGTTTGGAAACAACTTCATTCAACACCATATTCTAAGTGGCACTAAAAGGACTGCAAGATTATTCGGACCATCCCTTTTGAAGTACGGAAACATTAGCCAAGCATGGAGACTCTCCAATGGCACTTATAATTGCACGAGCAGCCAGAAGAAATGATCTAACAATCTTTCAGTGCTTGATAATGTAATTAGATAGCACTGGTTTGAGGGTGGGAGGGGGGTGATGAGGATGGAGGAGGGGCTGCATGAGTGGTGTAGGAAGATGTCCTTTCTGCCATTTAAGCTTGTGTTCAGCTGTGCAAGATTAAGGCAAGGCATTGACTGAGGTGTGGAGTTTCAAAGTGGTAGCAGTGGTTTCAAATCAGTGTTGCACCTCGATCTATGTTATGGCCTTATCTCTTGACCTGCCTGCTCTGCATGCTGCCAACAGTCATTAGCCACATGTGCATAAATTACTTTATGAATATATCGCCCTGTGCAGTTCCCACGATATCTGAAAGACCCTTTGAAACCTTAGTATTGTGTCTAAAAAAGGAGCACCCCACAGTCCAATTGAACCCCACACTGTCTTTCCCTCTCAATCTCTTTGTGTGACTTGATATTAAGTAAAGCAATGCTATTAGAGCAGACTACTGCAACACTAGTAAAGCAAATGAAATGATGCTCTAAACTATTTGTCCTGTAATTTGTTTAGAATGATATCCTAGCCACGGGGGAAATTGCTGCTTACCTCTCAACCTCTAACCTCAACATGATTGAAATCAGGAACCAAGAATGTACAGAACTGACCATTGTTCTGAGACAGTGAATCCTGGAGAATTCCTGAGACGAGCTCCTGGATAAGTTAACGTTTGCAGTTGAAGAGATTTACAGGCGAGCATCAGTGCAATGAAACATAAAGTACTTTATGACCTAACGAAGTATTAGTGGGGATATATTTCCTATAGAAATTATCATGTGATTATAAAACTATATATCTTATCAACTATACACTGGGTCCAGCATCAAACTAAATAAGAAAGCTGAATGTACAAGAATAAAGATTAAAATACTGCAAATCTACCTTGTGTAGACACTGCAGACTAGTAGCTGAAACATTCACACATTTTCCTTGTTCATATTTATGACAGAGAAGAATGTAATAATCTGTTTATTACCAATCTGAATCTCCACTTGCAGCTTTGGAGCAGAAGAATGATGAAATTATGGCACAGATGCATTGTCAAAAGATAATGGAAAAGATATTGAGCAAAGGTTGCAGTTGAGTCCAAGATAAAAGTGCATGCAATTTTACAAATAATGTAGATAATCTACAACAACATTTGGGTTTGAAAGCAATGAAAATTGAAGTTTTGACACTCAACAGCTCCACAAGATTCCTGTTTAAATAATGAACAACTTTAATTCTGCAATGCATGATGGGTTATGATGACATCATTAAATCATCACATATCTGTATTGATAAAAATTATGTGGAGCACAAACTTTGTGGAAGAAACAGTTGAAAGATTAAATATAATTGCTTGCTCCAAAATCCTTTAATGGGCCTCCTACCATGAAATATCTGAAAGTGCCCATTCCAGCTCATCACCCCCTACTTGGCAGGGCTTTTACTGTCAGCTGGAAGCCTGACTGCTTGGATGATTCAAAGCAATGTGGTCTTTAATTGACAATGTCAATAAGCCCATAGGTTTCTACCATACTTGAAATTATAGAAAGATTTAAAGAATATTACCAAGTTGCTGATGGCGCTGTAGAATATCAGTACTTGCAGAACTTCAAACTTGGAGAATATGCAGTAACCTTGGTGCATAATGTACATATTTGTGTTTCATCACTCAACAGTTACAACCCATCCTGGTTCACAAATACAACGATTGATGATGATTGCCCAGATGAGCTGTGTAGCTCATTCTTCGATAGAAAATTGCCCTTTACCCATCAATCTAGTTAACTATGTCATCAATAATTTTTAAAATGTTGACAACTTTAACTGGATGTTCATTCCAGCTATCGGTCACAGTTGCGAAGAACTGTTTCCTCATCCCAGTCTTGAATTTGCTTCTCACTATTTTAAATATCTTGCCCTTGCCGAGTAGGTTCTCCTCCTATACTCTGATGAGGGATGGGGTTTTCCCCTCCATGGACAAAGGCGCATTTTCATACCAGATTGTCTGTATCTTGCCTTATTAAAAATGCATCGGCAGGAAATACGTCATATCAGCAGGCAGCCTCTGATTCGCCATGATCTCAGCAGATCCTCACTCTGGGCGCCATGTTTAAACTGCACCTATGCACAGGTTTCTCAACTTCTGCAACCCAAGACTGGGCCAGGAGAAAGAGAGCCCCCAAAACAAGGGAGCATGCAGCCCCCAAGTTTAATGATGCACCGCTGGGTAATCTTCTGGACACCATTGAGGATCGCCATGTCCTTCCCTATCCTCGAGATGGCCAGAGGAGGTCCACTAAGGTCACCAACCCAGCCTGGGAGGAGTTATCTGTGGTGGTGAGTGCCAACTCCACCCGGAGAAGAACAGGGATCCAGTGCCGCAAAAGGATGACTGATCTAATCCACACAGACAGGATAAGTCAACCTTCTCATCATTCTCGCCTCACATTCTCACAAGCCCCTCAGATATTTGCACGATGACACTCCACAGGGAACTCACACACTACCAACACTAGGGACATTGCCACTCACTCTCCTACACGCATATATCCATCTCTACCGGGGCTCATATCCTGTGCAGCTCACATCCTCATACGGTGCACTGCTCCACCCAACACACACACGTGGCAGGCAACCTTATCGTCAACCTTGGCATGCTTCCTGCTCACACTCTTGCCATCTGTATTTATACAGGCCAAGCTTGCCCATAATGGAAGGGAGAGGTCCCAGGTCGGTGAAGGCATGCCAGAGGTCAGGTCCGTCAACCAGTATGAGGAGTGAGCAGTGCATCTGCCCAGAGAGGATCAGGGCTGTTCCTTTGGCAAAAGAGATTGGCACACAACCAAGCAAGGATCCTGCACCAGCTGATCCTTCAGACAGCGAAACCGAGTGCAATGTGATGTTTTGTACTTGCTGCCCCGCACTAATTATCTTTAATCTCATTCATAAACACCTCCGCCAGATGTCACAGGGACACGGAGAGCCAGCCACTCCTCTCCAGCCCCCTCGACTCCTCGGATGAGGATCCTGTGAACGCAACAACGGAAGACCCAACACAGCACTCACCCACATCTTCCACCAGTGCAGAGACACATACTTTGGCAGGACTTCGATCTACAGCAGTCCTGGGGTCACAATCTGGTGACAGCAACACAGATTCTGGTCCACAACAGGCAGACACAGGAACATGCAAGGTCACTGGCACTTGGAGGGCTGCTGGAGGCCAGGATTCTGCTGACTCTGAGTCAGACCACGAGCCAGTGGACTTGGTCTTAATGCAGATGTTGGAGCTACAATGACAGTCACCGGAATATCAGGCAAGGTTGTCAGATGCATTCCATGGATTACAACATATAATGGAGGAGTCCCTTCGCATTCAGTCTGTGATAATAGCGCCAACTTGCCAGCGCACCGAGGTCAACACACTGGTAGGATGGCTGCCACCATGGAGACCTTGGTCCAGAACTTAGGTTCTGAACTGCGGTAGGAGCTGCACTCCATTGCTGTAGGCATTGGTGGCATCTATCAGTGGCTACACGAGATGGGGTTAGGGCTCTTTGATCTCACTCCAGCTGCCCCTTCTCCCGATGGAGTTAGCCAGGGATCCCCAGGCACTCATGGGATGAGGACCAGCAGCTGGTCAAGCCAGCAGCATCCACCCAGGTGACTCCAGGAGTGTCCAGCCAATCCCCATCCCCTCTGCCTGTGACCCCATTAGCTCCACAGACTGAGAAGTGTGCACTCAGCCCACAGCAGGAGACCCAAAGCAGACTGGGGCCATTCAAGTCTCAGCCCTCCAGAGGACGCCTACCAAAGTCATCACAGACAACAGGGCATAGAAGTCAGCAGGCTGCCTCCACCTCCACTGTGGAGTTGGGGAAGCACCAAGATGTAGCAGCGGGTTAGGAAGATCATGAAATAGTACAAGCACAATGGTGGCATGGATGTTCACCACATGTATATACCTTCCACCTATGTAAATACAATTGCATCCATTCCATATTTCCTCTTGTGTATGACTCCTCTGTATGCTGAGTTGTGTTGTGCTCTATCAGGAGTCACACCATGTTCCCTCCCCACACTTATTGATGATCTCACAACATGTGCTTCTGATCCGTGTTGTGTGAAGCCATCTCGTCACAGCGTGTGTCCCTTCTCAGCTCTTCTCCGACATCAGTGATGCGCCACCCTCTAGGTGAAAAGTGCTTGTGCAAGACACCTTGTTGACAAATGTCATGGGTACAAATGATGTTCATTTTTAGCTATGTAAAATGGAGGCTTATGTAGTCCCCTGACTCACCTGTATTGTGAAAAGATGAAGGTGTAGTGTACAAGGTGACATGTAGATGCACAAGGAGAAGTGTAACCTCTTCTTGATCTCCATGTACTCTGTCAGACCCGAGGGGCTGCAGACTAAAAGGCCATACTCAGGGTTTGTGAGCACTCCTGTCCACCTTACGATGGTGATTAAATGCAGCCTTCATTTTCTTTGCATTCTCCTCTCACCTGCTTCATTGAAGCAAAACCATGGGTCAGCAGCAGTCTCCAGGGTTTCTTTTTCTGTCGCTGACTAGTGAGTGACTGTGGCTTTAAGGGCTTGCTTACAGTATAGGTGCCTATTAGCCAATGCAATCATGGCCATGGCTATGAATGTTATTAGTGTCAGAGTATCTTTCCCTCCCCAACCCCTGTCCCCTTGTCCCATCTCAGTAGGCCTAGAGCTATGAGATGGACTTGACCAGGCACTTGGATGGCCTGCATTTAGTCCAGTCTACTCATTACTCATTCAGTGCACTGAACGATTACATCCTTTGCTATACACATGAGAGGGCTGATTTTCCCAAGGGGCCTGGGATTCCTATCTCTGAACCTGGCAACTATGATGTTCTGAGGTGGTCTTTCCAAAAGGCTTCTCCGGCTTGTCCAGGTGCCCACTTGTTCTTGGTGCCACCATTTTTGTAAAGGGTTACTGCACAGAGATTAATAATTGGAACTAATTGGATTTAATCTTGCGTGAATGCACTTTTACATTGATGGCTCATTATTGCCTCTGTTTTAGCAGTGCTCCTAACATATCTCAGCTGCACATTCCTCCTCACTTGGGAATATAGATTTCAGATGGGTGCCCTTTTAGTTGGCCTCCCAGTGCAGTGAGGCACTCCTCCCAGAAGCTTTAATTTCAATTTCCACTGCTGGTGTTTCAGGTTCCAAGATGGTGGCCGTCAGGTTTAATTACCAGATCAGCTTCAACCCCCCACCCCTCGCTGACCATGGAAATCCCTCCCATCATCCTGGAGGGACATAACGTTCAGGTTTCCCTCCATAATGACGCGACAGAGCGGACAGATTTCAACAACAAACAAATAAACTTTATTACAGAGAGCTTTTCAGGCGCTACATGCTTGATCAGGACTCTCGTCAGGAAGCCCCGCCCTCCAGATTGCCCACACTTAGGGTTCACTGGCCAGAGCCTCCCAGAGCATCACGTGACCCCTGATAGACAGCAGGAGAGGTTATACCTTCAGTTACTACATTTCTTCCACTTTAGTTTTGTACACTTTCTATTTACAAGAAAACATTTGAATATCCAACAACATATACAACTTGAGGTGATCAAAGATCAAGTCTCTGAGGTGCTCTCCTTATGCGGATGAAGCAGCATAACTCTACCACTTGATGTTCCTCAACAGGATCCACGGCATCCAGAACTACAACATGATATACATCATTAGAAAGTGGCAGTTCTGGGTTTGGCAACTCTACAGGGACATCGGGCATGTCACTTCTAGGTTGATTTGTCACCTCAGGAATTGATGGTTCGATATTAATCACAGGTAGAATAGTTGGTTGTTGGAATGTCTCTCTAGCATGAATATGATCTACGTGCTTATGAACGATTCCATCATCCACTTGCACTTGGAAAGATAATGGACCAGTCTCTGAGACAATGGTTCTCAGAGCCCAACAAGGCTGGCTTCTGAAATTTTGCACTAATACCGTGTCACTTACGCTGAATGTGTGAGCTTTGCTGTGTATATCATGATTCAATTTTTGATTGCTTGGATTCTGTTCTACTTTCCCCTCTAAATTTGGAAACACCAGGCTTAACCATGTACATAGATGGCGTTTCATCAGTGATTCAGATGGTATTGAACATGTAGCCAAATGTGGCGTTGTACAATAACTAGGAAGAAAGTGGGAAAGTTGAGTTTCTAGAGTACCTTCTGATAACCTTCTCATATCAGACTTAAAATTTTGTGCAGCTCTTTCAGCTAAACCACTCAATGAGAGATGGTAAGGGGCTGTTTTAATATGTCTGATTACACATAAATTCATGAACTTCTGAAATGCTGTGCTGGTAAATGCTGTACCGTTATCAGAAACAACGATTTGAGGTAGGCCATCTAACCAGTGATATAGCTTCTCGAGAGTTGCGCTCGATGTTGGACATTTGACTTTGTGTACATCAATACATCATTCATCAATAATTCAGATGGTCTTGAACCCCTAGTTGAATGAAGCATTATACAGTAACTGAGAAAAAAGTGGGGAAGTCGAGTTTCTAGAGTACCCCTGATAACCTCTTCATCCCAGATTTGAAAGTTTGCACAGTTCTCTCAACTAAACCATTTGGTGAAGGCTGATATGGGGCTGCTTTAATATGTCTGATTCGTGAATCTCTGAAACTCTGTACTGGTAAAGATTGCACCATTATCCGATAGGCCATGTATGATAAAACAATGATGCAGCTTCTCGATAGTTGCGCTCGATGTTGGGAATATGACTTCATACACATCCATCCATTTAGAATGTGCATCTTTGATCAATGAAACATGGTACGTAAGAGTAGTCCTACATAATCAATATGTAGTCTAACCCAGGGACAACTAGGCCACGCCCACGGATGCAGTGGAGCTGAACCAGGTGACTTCTGTTGTTGCTGACAATGGAGACAGTGCTCGACCATACTTTCAATGCCACTGTCAATGCCTGGCTGCCAGACATAGCTTCGTGCAGGTATTTTCAGCTTTGATATGCCTGGATGCGCACTGTAAAGCTCTGTCAAGAGTAGTTCTCTTCCTTGTGAAGGGACGACAATTCTAGACCCCCACAACAAAATTTCATCTTCACAGCTTAACTCTATGCTTCTGGCATGGAATGGTCTCAAAACTTAAGCTACAGGCAATTTTGACCATCTTTGAAAACAAAGTCTCTGACTTTCGACAAAATTGGATCTCTGTTTGTCTAATTTCTAATTTACTTTGCGCACACAGGCGAAGAATCCAAGAAATTCAGTCCAAGCACAACCTCATGTGGTACTGGAGCATATATAATGCTACCCGGTAATGGGAGGTGACTGAGTGTTTCCACATTTGCAATATGCAAGCCATGACAGCACATACAGGATAGTCATACACAGATAATATCAAAGCCCAACATTGTATTCTTGTTGATGCTATTGGCAGAATGGCCTTATCCTCACTGAATAAGCCCCACTAATGGTTTCTGGTCCGACCACAATGGTGAAATGTCATCCATGCAGATACTGGTGGAATTTCTTCACTCTGAATGCCATCAATAAAGCTTCCTTTTCCAGCTGGGAATAATCCTTCTCGGCTGTGGAGATGTTGCCAATGGGCCTTTCTAATCCATCTTCTTCCATTCTATGTGATAACACAGCTCCTGCACCATAAGGAGAAGCATCACATGTTAATACCAATTATTTTGATGGGTTGTAGTGTACCAATAAACACAACAAATGCAACAGTTTCCATACTTTCAGTAGCTTCTTCCTGTTGTGGATTTTATGACCAACGGTGATTCTTTTTTAACAACAAGTGTAATGGTGCTAACATAGTTAATAAGTTAGGCAAGGAGAGCTATAGTAGTTGATCCAGGAAGGGCTTGAGTTCGGTTACATTGGATGGTGAGGGTGTATCTTTTATTGCCCAAACTTTCTCTTCTACCGGTTGCAAACCCGTGGCATCCATCCTGTGACCCAGCTGCTTGAAATGTGCATTTTTCCTTCCTTAACCATACAACAGCTTCCATGAACCTTCTTGGCACCTCCTCCAGGTTGGCCAAGTTTTTGATTTCGGGTGACCATGTGATCAGAACATCATCTAGATAAACTACCATGCAGGGAAGTCTTACAAAAGACTCTCCCTTATTCTCTGGAAGATAATGCTCACAGTCGATACTCAAAGAGTAGGTGAAGGTGCTGATAATGACCCTTGTGTGAGTTAATAGTCACGTATTCTCTCGACATGCTGTCTAGTTCTAATGTGGCTCATGGCCACATTTGTATTGGATTTGCCTCTAGGCAACATTGCATATAAATCATCTATCCTTGGAATGATCTACTTGTCTAGTTTTCCTTCCTTATTTACGGTAAATGTATAGTCCCCACAAATGCATATGGTTTGGTCAGTCTTAACCACTGGGACGATGGGTGCTGTCCATTCTGAGAATTGGGTAGGTTGGATGATACCCAGCTTTTCTAACCTGCACAGTTCTGCATCCCCCTTCTCCTTCAATGCATAAGGCGCAGGTCTGGTCCTAAAGAAACATGGTGTTGCCTGAGGATCCACGTATATTTTGGCCTGTCGGCCTTTTAACTTCCCTAATTCATCCCAAAATACCATGTCATATTTCCTTAGCAGATCAGGATCTTCTCCTGTTTTTAGGTGAATTATCTCAGATCAGTCAAGCTTGACCTTCTGTAACCAGTCTCGGCCTCTTCTCCTTTCATTATTATCACAGGCAGCTGGGCTGTCTGTTGCCTATAAGACACCAGTAGTACGGCGATGCCCTTTACCGGAATGGATTCGCCAATGTATGTCTTTAATTTAGTGGTTGTCCGCTCCAGGTTTATTGGCTGTCTACCTTCATTGAGATATTTGAAAGTGTGCTCTCTCATCACTGTGGTTGAGGCTTCCGTATCCACCTCCATTATGAGTGGTGTCTCATTAACTTGGATTGTAATAGTAATAGGTTTGGTTTTTACAGCGTTGACATTATACAGGGAATAAATGTCGGTGTCAGCAGCTTCAGGTCCTGCTGTATTTTTTAATTCAATCATGTTGGTTTGCTGCTTTATGGACTGTTACGCCTTCCCCGAGCACTGCTTTACTATGGACCTTACTTATGGCAGTAATGGCATTCTGCCTCCTTGAATTGACAGGTGTCTGGTCCGTGGTCACCTCTACACCTATAACAAATTAATCTTGGAGTCGCTGCTGAAGTGTTTCTACTCGCCCTTTTCATGTTTCTAACAGTGGACTTTGCATCGCGCTTCACTGCTGTGGGTCTGGTTTTCATGCCACGCTCGGCGGTAGGTTCCCACCCCACATGAAGAACATGTTGCAAAGCCTGCGTGTCTCTCGTAGCACTTGCCATGGTGAGAGATATTTCCAGGGCACGTTTAATGTCAATGTAGACCTCAGTGAGTAAACGGTGCTGAATGGCGTCATCCCGAACTCCACAAACTAGTCGGTTCCGCAGTATATCATTTAATGTGTCCCCAAAGTCGCAGTGTTCTGTCAACTGCTTAAGGTTTGCTTCGTAGGATGCGATGGACTCTCAAAGGACTTAACTCTGGAATTAAGTTTAAAATGCTGCATTATTACAGGCGGCTTCGGCTGGAAGTGTGTTTTCGTGAGATCCGTTAATTCATGATAGGACTTAGAATTGGGCGCGCTCGGGGCCGTCAGGTTGTGAATGAGATTGTATGAGTTGCTGCCACATACCCTCAACATAATGTCTTTCTGCTTTTCCTGCGCGGTAATTTCATTCGCTACTAAATAAAATCCGAGGCGCTCTACGTACTGGCTCCAGTCTTCCATAGTCGAGTGGTAAGGATCAATTCTGCTGAAGAGTGGTATGACTGATGAGTAGTCTTTTCTTTTTCTTCAGATTCAATGTACTCATGTTAACAAAGCAAGGTGCAGCGTCAGAGCTATTTCACCCTCATCGCCAAATGTAATGACTCGACGGAGCAGACAGGTTTCAACAAGAAACAGATAACCTTTTATTACCCGAGCGCTTTTCAGGTGCTACATGCTCGATCAGAACTCTCATCAGGAAACCCCACCCCAAGATTACTCGTGCTTAGGGTTCATTGGTCGGAGCCTCCCAGAACATCACGTGATCCCTGATAGAAAACAGGAGAGGTTATACATTTAGTTACTACACCCTCCCTCCTATTACTCTCAATCTACCTCCTATAATTCTGGATCCCATTGTTATAGAAGCTGATATCCCTATGTTACCCTCTGAGTCATTTGAGGTGGACGTTCCTATGCCTCATATAGACCTTACCCCTACCCAGGCCTACTGTACCGTGACATACAAGGACCCCCTCATGAGACCATTGAGTTCCTGCCCCGACTACCTCTTCCCAATCTACAGGCTACAGATGCCTCCCCTCACTGTGACTGTGCCATCTGCATCTGGGTACTATGCCAGAATTCCAACCCCAACCACCCCAGGACCACTGTATGTGAGGTGATGACCATGACCCCCGCACAACATACAAGCACTACAGACAGTGGACTGACATGTGCTCCCTCTCCCTGAACTGGGACAAGGACAGTCTTTTCCAGCTCAAATCATTACTTAAGCACTTCTTTAGTCGGCTGTCTTGCCATTCTGCCTGGGATTCCCTTTGGATTGCTGTCCTTGACTGTCCTTACTATCTGGCTGTGAGATTTCTTTGTCTTTAGTGCACCAACCCCCCCACCCCTCCCTCCCCCCACCCCTCACCCTACTCTAGTCACGTGCCTGCTTTCAATATCCCCCAGTCTTCCTCCCCAGGGTTAAGCCTTTGCCCTCCAGCCCCTTCCCTTGCCTTTGTCCTGTCTCCACCACATAGTCAAACTTCTAATCTGTAGCAGGTCTGTCATAGAAAGCCTTGCCTATGATGACTCCCCGAAGCCTGGCACAGAGTCTGCGCATGTGCGAGCACAGTGAAATGCAAGGTAAGCGAACTTACTCAAAGTCATGAGCAATGTGCAGTCCAGCAGGTGCACACCCTTCATATCCGGTCAAGATGAATGTCGGTTTAAGTAGATACCAACATGATCCAGCGTCAGGGTGTGATTCCAGTAGGCTGTCTTGATAATGAGCATTCATGACATTCCAATGTATTTAAATTGCCTTTCCAATATGGCTCAGCGGGAAATGTGACTCACCATTGAAGGTTGGAGCAGACGATCACCACCTGTTTTCCCAAAATTAACTACTTGGCTACCCTCCCACCTGCCATTACCGCCACCATAGACAGAAGTGGAAAATCCCAGGCAAGCTCTCTTCCCACCATCATCGTTCAGCACCTTAAAGTCTTGGGGCAATTTTAACCTAAGCTGGCTGCCAGCAAATTGGCAGGGCCAGGTGTAACATTGGTTTTACACCCTGCCTGACTTCATATTCCCCTGAAGTTACCGCTGAATTCTATCAAGTGGATTGTAAAACTGATTCTTTATCCTGTCCCTGGCCTGGTGATTCAGCTTAAAATTGACCCCAAGTTTTTCAAGCCTCTCCTCAAAGCTCATTCTCTCAGACACTAGGGAATGTCTACCTGCCCTCTCTATGTTGCCTTCAGGAGTTGATTGTTGTAGTTTATTAGAGATGGTCATACTTTCATGCTGTCCTCTCTGTTAGGAGGGGTGAATAAAGAATGAGAAAGGATTTACTTGCTTTGGAGGCTGAACAGTGAAGGTTCAATAAATTGATCGCTGGGATGAGGGGACTGCCCTATGATGAGAGGCTGAGTAAATTGGGCTTATATCCTATGGAATTTAGAAGAATGAGAGGTGACCTCATTGAAACCTACAAAATTCTGAAGGGGCCTGATAGGGTAGACGCTAATAGATTATTTCCATTGGTCGGGGAACCTAAAACCCAGTGTATAGTCTCAGGGTAAGGGGACAATCATTTACAACTGAGATAAAGAGAAATTTCTTCACTCAAAGAGTTGTGAGTCTTTGGAATACTCCATCGTTGAATATATTTAAGACTGGGATTGTGTAATAACTTGATGGAGCAACAGGTTTGATGAAGAAAAGGCTAAACTTTATTTAGGAGGCATGTAGATGTGCTTGCACACTAGTCATGATCTCTCTGTTGGAAGCTGTGCCCACAGGGTTATCCATGCAATAAGCTTATTGGTCGAAGCCCCCGTAATCACATCACATGATGAGTGATTGACAGGAGTGGGGGGAAACAATACACCTAGTAACTACACTCCCCCCCCCTTTAAGTTTCTTACATTTACAATATAAGTCTTAAAAACCAGCAAACATACATCTCGTCTCTGGTGATTACAAATCAAGCCTCTTGAGGAGCTCGGCAGAGATGGTTAGAGCAGCATAGCTGTACCTAATCAGGTTCCTGAACATGATTAACAGGATCTGGAGCTGCACGAGGAGATATATTGTTGGAAATGGGTAGTTCTGTATTTGACAACTTGTTAGATGCATCTGGAATATCAGCTATAGGATGATCATATATCTCAGAAGTTGGTTGCAAAACATAAATCGCAGGTTGATCTTGCATTCATTGGCATGTTTCTCTAGCCCGAATATGATCTATGCGTTTATGTACAATTCTGTCTTCGACTTGCACTGGAAAAGATAATGGACCAGGGTCTGAAATGATGGTTCTTGGAGTTCAATAGGGTCTACTTCCAAAATTACACAGGATCACCTACATGGAATGTATGAGCCTTGTTGTGTAGATTGATTATTCTGACTCTGTGTCACCTTCCCCTCTAGATTTGGAAACACCATGTGTAAATGCATATGCAAACAGTGTTTCATCAGTAACTCTATGAGATGTTGAGCCCATAGTAGTATGTGGTGTTGTACAGTAACTGAGGAGAAATCTGGAAAGGCGAGATTCCAGAGTACCTCCAGATAACTTCTTCATGCCAGCTTTAAAGCTCTGGTCAGTACTTTAGGCAAGGCCATTGGCTAAAGGATGCCAGGGAACGGTTTTTATGTGTCGGATACCGTTCAGGTCCGTGAATCTCTGAAATTCGATGCTGGTGAAAACTGCTCTATTGTCAGAAACAATAATCTCAGGTAAACCATGTATATCGAAGGAATGACGCAGCTTTTCAATAGTGGCGGCTGAAGTTGGTGTTTCTACTTCATAGACATCCAGCCATTTTGACTGTGCATCAATGATTCGTAAGAACACGGTGCCTAGAAACAGTCCAATGTAGTCAATATGCAGTCTAACCCAAGTTCAACCAGGCCATTCCCATAGGTGAACTAGCTAGCTTCTAGTGTTGCTGGAAAAGGGAACAGTGTTTAACCATGCTTTCAATGTCACCGTCTGGTCCAGGCCACCAGATGGAGCTACATGCCAACATCTTCATCTTTGATATGCCTAGGTGTACCCTGTGGAGCTCTGCCAAAAGTGACTCTCTACCCTGTGATGGGACCATGACTCTTGAAACTTACAGCAAAATTCTGCCTTGACAACTCAGTTTCTGGGATAAAATGGTCGTAAGTCATCAGACACAAGTGCTCTTGGCCATCCTTGTAAAACAAAGTCTTTGACTTTTGACAATACTAAGTCTCTGTTCGTCCAATTCTTGATCTGTTTGGCACAGACAGGTGATGAATCCAAGAAATTTAACAATAACACGAACTCTTGTGTAATGGGTGTATTGGCATCTCTACCCGGTAACGGAAGACGACTAAGTGCATTTGTACTGGCTATATGTGAGCCAGGGCAGTACATGAATGTGCACTCGTAAGCTGATAGCATCAAAGCCCAGCGTTGGATTCTCGCTGAAGCAATAACTGGAATAGCTTTGTCTTTGTTGAACAAACCTGTCAGTGGCTTATGGTCAGACACAATTGTAAAATGTCACCCCTGTAGGTATTGGTGAAACTATTTGACACCAAGCACAACCAACAAGCCTTCTTTTTCCAACTGAGAGTAGCCCTTTCCAGCTTGGGAAAGTGCTCTTGAAACAGCCAACGGGCCTTTCTGATCTATCCTCCATTTGATGTGATGGAATGACTCCTAAACCATAAGGAGAAGCATCACACATCAACTCTAGCTCTTTAGTTGGATCATAATGCACCAACAAGCATGATGACTGAAGTAGTTTCTTCGCTGTTATAAAGGCCTCTTCTTGCTGTGAGCCCCATGACCACTCTAGTTCTTCCTCAGCAACAAATGTTGTGGTGCCGGTACAGTGGATAGAATAGGTAACAAAACAGCTATAGTAATTAACCATACCTTGGAAAGATTTAAGCTCTGTCACATTAGAGGATGATGGTGCATTTTAATTGCTTGGACCTTGTCTTCAACAGGATGCAATCCCATAGCATCCACTCTGTGACCCAGGTAGGTTACCTCCGATGCTTGAATTGTGCATTTTTATCTCTTTTATCTCACACACCTGCTTCCATAAATTTTCTCAGCACTTCCTCAAGGTTGGCTAAATGTTCAGCTTTGGTCAGTCCAGTGATGAGAACACCATCTAAGTAAACGACCATATGAGGAAGTCCCTGCAGGAGATTCTCGATGGTTCTCTGAAAAATAGCGCATGCTGATGAAACTCCAAACGGTGATCGGGTGTACTGGTAGAGGCCTTTATAGGTATTAATTGTCATGTATTCTCTTGACGTGCTATCCAATTCCAATGGTTGATGGGTATGACTCATGTCTAGTTTTGTATATGACTTGCCTCCTGCTAACTTGGCATACAAGTCATCGATCGTAGAAATGGGTATTTGACTAACTTTGTTGCTTTGTGGACTATCAGTTTGTAGTCACCGTGTATATGTATAGTCTAGTCTGATTTGAAAACTGGGACTATGGGTGTGGCCCACTCAGAAAACGGGACAGGCCGCATTATTCCAAGGTTTTCCAACCTGCACAACTCTGCAGCCGCCTTTTCTTTTAATGAGTAAAGCACTGGTCTGGCTTTGATGAAGCGTAGTGTTTCCTGGGGATCGACATGCATTTTAGTTTGCATGGCCTTCAGTTTTCCCAATTCTTCTTGAAAAACAGTGCCATATCCCTTCAAGAGCTCTGGAATTTCATCGAACTTCAAATGGAATATTGCTGACCAGTCAAGTTTTATTTTCTGAAGCCAATCTCGACCCAAAAGACTGGGCCCCTCCCACTTTATGATTATTATGGCAGTAGGACTGTCCTTTGTTTGTAGCAGCCTGGGACTACAGCAATGCCTTTGACTGGAATGGATTCTCCAGTGTAAGTTCTCAGCTTGGCTGATGTCTGCTCCAATGTTAATGGCTGACTCCCTTCACTGAGGCACTTAATCATGTTCTACCCAACAACCAGTAATTGAAGCACCAGTATCCATCTCAATCTGCAGTTGCTTGCCATTCACTTACACTGTCACTGTAATGGACTCAGATTTAAAAACAGTCACATGATAGAGAGTGTACATCAGGAGTAGCAGCCTCAGCCTTTGCTGTATCGATTAGCTCAATCAGGTTTGCCAACCTTTTGTTCTGCGCTCCCTTCCTTTGCATTCTGCTCTTTGAATTTAAAAACATCTGCTCCATGATTTCCTCCACATCTCTTAGCAAATGCATATCTTATTAACTGACGTGTTACCGTTAGGCTTCCTAAGTTTTCATGTAGTGGACATAGAATCGAACTTAAAATCTGCTGTTCTGTTTTTCGCGCCATGCTCAGTTCCTACCCAACATGGAGTACGGCACCATTATTCACATGCTGCAAAGCCTGTGAGGCTTTCATGGCACTTTCCATACTGAGAGAAAGTTCCAGGGCACTCTTGAAATTGATGTTGGATTCGGCTAGCAAGCGGCGCTGAATGGTGTCGTCCTTGACTCCACATACAAGCCTGTCCTGCAGCATACATATTCAAGACATCCCAATCTCTCAGCATTTGGTCAACTGTTTCAGTTCCACCACAAAGGTAGCAATGGACTCTCCTGGGACACGAGCTCTCGAATTAAAATTGAAACGCTGCATGATCACGGACAGTTTGTGCTAAAAGTGCAATTTCATGGCAGAATTTTGCCCTTGTTGAGTGAGCTCAGTGGGGCACTCAGGAAGCTGACCACCACCCATGATCGGGGCCAGACCACAATCTCATGCTGGTGGGCCAATTAAGGCCCGCCCAGCATGAAACGCAAGCAGCAGCACTGCCTGTGCGGTTGGGGGAGGAGGGCGAATGTGAACTTTGCGCATGCGCACAAGTGCATGATTGATAATCTTCCTGAAGCACAGAGCCGCCTCAGGGAGATGAACAATTTTAAAAATTAGAAATAAAGGTTTTAAAAGTGTTACCAAAACATGTCCCCTCATGAGAATCTGTGGGACATGTCATAAATGAAATTTTAAAAAAAGTTATTTTAGTTTTATTTGATGTTGGAAACTTCAAGCCGCTCGTGGATGAACTTTCCAAAAAAATGCAAAGGTCGCTTGGCCTTTTCAGTTGGACAGGCAGCAAACAATTTGTTTCAATGATCTTGTTAATGACCTTAATATGCCTTTTAATTGTTGGCAGACGCACTGTGTCTGCCGACCAAAATATCGCACGACTGCGCATTGACATTGGGATGCTCGTCCGACATCAGCGCGCATCATTTCACGCTCGAGCAGGTCAGGCGCCCACCCGCCCGCCAAGGTAAAAAATTGGCCTGATGAGTTCCACTAACGCACTGTATGACTTAGAACTGAGTGCGTCTGGGGCAGTCAGGTTTCGAATCAAGATACATGTTTTGCTTCCACGTGCATTCAGCAGGATAACTTTACGTTTTTCTTCAGCAATAATTCGTACGCAACGAAATAGAACCTGATTCGCTCAGCATACTGACTCCAATCTTCAATGTTGGCATCGTGTGAATCAATTCTTCCAAACAGCAGCATGACTAGTGAGTATTGTTCAATTTCGCTTAACTCACATCAACCAGGGTGAAGTACGCAGCATAAGTTAGTTTTATCCTTGTCACCAGCTGTAATAACTCGATGGAGCAGCAGGTTTGGTGAAGAAAAGACTAAATTTTATTTAGGAGGCATGTAGAGGTGCTTGCACACTAGATGTGATCTCTCCATCAGAAGTCCTACCCACAGGATTACCCGAACAATAAGCTTATTGGTCGAAGCCCGTGTAATTGCAAGACAGGATGAGTGATTGACAGGAAGAAGGGGCAATACTCTCACAGAGGGATTGATTTTTGGTCTCAGGGAATTTAGGGATATGCAGACCAGGTGCAAAAATGCAACTGAAGCCTATGATCAGCCATGATCGTATTGAATAGTGGAGCAGGCTCGATGGGCTGTGTGGTCTACTCCTGCTACTATTTCTTATGTTCTTATAAAATTAGCATGGCTGATTAAAGTAGAGTCTCCTTGTGAGTCATTTCCAGTCCAAAACATCAATGAAACATGGCAACGAGGATAGGACAGACCTTTTTATCACATTTCATTTGAATAATCAAGGACGGGAGAACATGGTGGCATACTTTTTGAAACTCCTAAAGTTAAACTTGAGGATGTTTTGTGCTTTTTGAAAGATTGCTCCGTGTGAGTTATTTCCACCATAAGTGCTTCTCTCCTGATTCAGGTAAAAAACGTTACACAGAAAAAAGAGAAACCTGCGGCGATTTGTAGCATCCCTAAATTGTAACTTCTTGTCATTTTCCTTCTTTGTTGAAGACCTTTAGCTGATATTACAGAGGCTGTGTTATAATGACAAAAGGAGTAATATTCTCCTTTATTCTGTTGGACAACTGCTTAAAATATGCATGAAGACGGCTCTGTGATTGCATTTTGGATAGAAAATCGTTTCATTTTTCAAGATTGCTGTTACGTATAGCTGAAAGTATTTTAATAATGAATTAGCAAATGAAAGTGTCTCTTCATCAATACTTCTTCAGACCCATTTCTTTTAAATGGATCAAATATGATGTAAGGACTTGAAAGGAGCTAATCTGTACCTTCAGTGGGAATTAGTGGGTTGGAAATAAAACTGCAATAGGCTCTCTGAGTGCCACCTTTGCTAGAAGCTCTGGATTGCAAAATCTCCCCTTAAATGTTTCCGATCATTTATTCCTGACAGACCAATGGGTTCTCTTTTATCTATAGTTCATTCACATCAAGGCAAGTACACTGACCGGTGTTTATCAGGAAGCACAATTCATGCTGCGCAATACTCATCATCACGACACTGAGATGTTTCTCTCTGCTTTGTTGTAACAAAGGCATTAACCCTAATACATTTATTATAATAGGATGCAGTGATCTTGGCTATAAATACATGGGTGCTTACAGTGCATGCACTTATTCAGGCTTGCAACAGGACCATGGGCCCAGATCTTCTGGTCCCAATGCAGGAACTTCCCAGGAAGTTTCCACTCCTGATGGGAAATTTTCCTGTTCCCTGGGACCCTCATAAAAAGTCTTCAGCCCTGAGTTAGAGTCAGGGACTTTAGCGTGTTCTGACTCACTTACCTGTACAGTTAGCAGGAAATATTAGACAGAGAAAGACCATGCCTAACTCCTGGGTAACTACAACAGAAATCCCCCCACCCCCAACCATCCGACACCTGAATAAATCCAGTGGAAACTGCATAGTTTGATATATTCAAGACCTCAGCACCCTACCCACCTTGTGATCCTGCCACTTACCACGCTTCCACCCTACCACCCTGCCACTGCGCCACCCTACCTATCCATTTACCTCACTTACATTCATTCGCTAACACAGTGAAAATCTATTTAAATGTCCCAAAGCTTTTCAGTGTGCCTGTGAATGAAAATTTACCATAAAACAGCAGCTAATGCCATAAAAATGGGCAGTAACTTGGCTTTCCCTGATGATACTGCACGATGAAGAAGGTCTCCCCCAACAAATATGCTCCACATTTCTGAAGAGGCCCAGTTCGGAGGCCTGGGCCAGAAATTTAGAGCTCCATGTTGGTGCAAATAAAAGGAGCGGAATGGCAATTCAATGGTAATTTCCACTCCTCTGTAGATTCGACCCTCAGTAATTTGGTCTGGCAGCAGCATTAGCACAACAGTAAGCTGTGGGTATTCACTATGGTGCTGGAGACAGCTCAGTGGTCACAAGGGCAAAGTGAATTAGGCTATCTGAAGTATGAGGCGCAAGGTCCATATTTTTGACTGGGGAGGGTGGCAGGCAATCAGGAGGTGAGGTTGGGGTTGGAAAGTGGTGGATTGGAATGTCCCACTACTTTATTGTGGATATGTGGATTAAGGATTTACAAGATAATAACAATTGAGAGTTTATATCTATCAAGAAAAACTGAACAAGCTGGCAGTGTTTTGTTTGGAAATGCCCTGTTTCATGCCTTTAAAATTATGAAGTGATTTGGCAGGGTAAACATAGAGAAGATGTTTCCGAATGTGTGAGAGCCCAAAACTAGCAATTACAAATGTATGATAGTTATTAATAAATTGAATAGGGGATACAGGAAAAATTACTTTACACCAGTGAGTGGTTGGAATTTGGAACTTGCTACTACATGGAGTATTTGAAGTGAAGAGCATAGATGCATTTAAAGGGAAGCTGGATAGGTACATGAGGGAGAAAGCTCATAGGATCATAAGAATTGGAGCAGGAGTAGGGCATTTGGCTCATTGAGCCTGCTCCGCCATTCAAAAAGGTCATGGCTGATCTGATGGGGGGGCCTTAACTCTATTTTCCTACCTGGCCCCCTTAACCCTTGACTCACTTGGTGATCAAAAATCTGTCGAACTCAGCCTTGGATATATTTAATTATCCAGCCTCCACTGCTCTCTGTGTAAGATAATTCCAAAGACTAATGACCCTCTGAGTGGGGACAATCCTCCTCATCTCTGTCTTTAATGGGAGACCCTTTGTTTTTAAACAGTGCTGCCTAGTTCTAGATTTCCCCGAGGGGAAACATCCTCTCAGCATCTACCCTGTCGAGTCTTCTCAGAGATCTTATGTTCATTAAGATCACCTATCTTTCTTCAAAACTCCAATGCGTTTTGGCCCAACCTGTCCAGTCTTTCCTCATAAGACAACCCCTTCTTCCCAGGAATTAGCCAAGTGAACCTTCACTGAACTGCTTCCAATCCCTCCTTAAGTAAGGAGACCAAAACTGTACACATTACTCTGATGCGCTCTCACAAATGCCCTGTACAGTTGCAGTATGCTCTGTCCCCCTTGCAATAAAGGCCAACATCCATTGGTCTTCCTAGTTATCTGCGTACTGATTTTTTGTGATTCATGTACAAGGACACCCAGATCCCTCTGTACTCTGCATTCTCTCTCAATTTAAATAATATTCTGCTTTGTTATTCTTCCTGCCTAAGTGGACAACCTCACATTTTCCTACATTGTACTCCATCTGCCAAATTTTTGCCAACTCACTCATCTTACCTATATCCCTTTGCAGATTATTTACCTCCACTTCACAATTTACTCTCTTACCAACCTTTGTGTCATCAGCAAAATTAGCAACCATAGATTTGGTACCTTCATCCAAGGCATTGTTATAGATTGTAAACAGTTGAGGTACCAGCATCGATCCCTGTGGCACTCCATTAGTTACTGTTTGCCAACAAAAAATTGATAGACTGATATATCACAACTTTGTTTCCTGTTATTTAGCTAATCTTCTATCCATGCTGATATCTCACCCCCAGCACCATGAGCTCTTATGCAGTAGAGATTTATGTGGCACCTTTTGGAAATCCAAATACACCAAATCCAAAGCCCAGGAGAGGGGGTTCAGATGGTGCCAAACACCAGGGCCAGTGCTACGGGGGGGGGGGGGGGGGGGGGGGGGGGGGGGGGGGGGTGTGGTGGGGGGGGGGGGGGGGGTGGTTGGGTTCCGTGTTTTAAATAGAGCTTCTCATCATCCAGACTAAACAGCGAGACCCAACAGAACAGCTTGAAAATATTGGAATCAGAGAGTCAGTGTCAGTGTCAATTTCACTAGTTGCTGCGCTGCTGCTTCCGACCTTCGGGCAGCTTCACAGGCCTGATTTCTTTTGGAAGAGCCCACCAAAAAACTGAAGCTGCCCACAGGTCAACAGCAGATTCACAACTGTCAGGAGAGTGTTCTTGCTTTAAAAACACAGGTGCAATTGTGAATTATTCAGTCTTTATTTTCTGGCTTCTTAAAAGTTGTATTGCACAGGGACATCTGAGGGCTCCAACACTTCTCACTGATGTTTGATCATTCCAGGAATCAATTGATTTTTCTACCCTTTGAGACTGATAAAATAGAACCCAATTACACCCCTTGTATGAAACAATTATATTGAATAATATCATGCAACCAGCCAGAAGAAAGGCTTCTACTTCTACTGAATGGAAACAATCTTGTGCAGTTTATCTGGATTGCAAGTATTGAATCTTTCTCCCAAACATGAATTTGTTGTCACTATTTCCATATGGTACAATGTGCAGAACATATAATGAGGGCTGAGGCTGTCACTGAAATCAGTGTTATTATCCAAACAGTGTTAGAAATAATGAATGGAATATTTTCCTTTCAAATTAATAGTATTGCACAATGTTGTTAAAGTAGCGTTTGTACTTTCTGGTTTGTTTAATAGTTGTGATGGG
Organism: Carcharodon carcharias; assembly: GCF_017639515.1. Lineage (NCBI taxonomy): Eukaryota > Metazoa > Chordata > Chondrichthyes > Lamniformes > Lamnidae > Carcharodon > Carcharodon carcharias. The sequence goes on along the minus strand of NC_054491.1, from coordinate 31,605,634 downwards.
ATCACCTATAGGACACACACAAACTAACACTGCATTATATCATTGCTGCTCTTAATATTAATGACTCATGCGCATATATATTGGATGATATTTGTAACCAGTGCGTTATCATTTTACTAGGACCTTTCTGTGATTGTCTGTGAATTGATTGGCAAATCTTGAAATGGGAAAAAAAGTATCATGCATGATTAAAGGGGAGGGTTAAAGTGGTGGAGCAGAGGGTGAGGAATAAGGGACCTGGAAACTGGAGAAGCTTCAGGGCCCATGATTTCACTCCCTGGCCCTGACTACATCTACTGGACTCCCTTTATCCACCTTGCTTATTACACCCTCAAATAATTCTAATAGATTTATCAAATACGATTTCCCTTTCACAAAACTATGTTGACTCTACCCCATTGTATTATGCTTCTCTAAACGTCCTCCTACTACCTCCTTAATAATGGTTCAGCCACGGTCCCAAGGACAGATATTAGGCTAACTAGCCTATAGTTTCCTGCTTTCTATCTCCCCCCTTTCTTGAATAAAGGTGTTACTTTTTCAGTTTTCCAATCCGCTAGACCTTTCCAGGTCTAGGGAATTTTGGAAGATTACAACGAACACATCCATTATCTGTGTAGCCACCTTTTTTTTTAAGACCCTAGGGTTCAGACTATCAGGCCCAGGGGACTTGTCAGCCTTGAGTGCCATTGGTTTTTTTGATACTGCTTCTCTAGCGATTGTGATTGTTTAATTTCCTCCCTCTTTTCTACTATTCTTCAGATGATTTTTGTGTCTTCAACTGTGAACAGATAAAAAATGCTTGTTCAAAGTCTCTGCCATTTCTTTGTTTCCCATTGTTAATTCCTCAGTCTCACCCACTATGGGACCAATGCTTACTTTAGCTACTCTTTTTCTTTTTATATTGTTATATCTAGTAAAGGCATGTCATATTCGTAACTTTAATTATGGACTCTGTTTGTATAGAAGATTGTGGAACTGTCTCTTCTTTAAAATGGATTCTTAAGATGGCCGCCAAAGGTCAGGTAACCTCTGCAGCTTCAACAGAATGCCTCGAGTTTTTGGGTGGCACCCTGGGTTGGGGTCTCCCACCTTTGCTTGGCATGTCCAGACAGCACAACTTTATGAAAATCATACCGTCCCAGAAAGACAATGGAACTCATTTCAGGCTAAGAGGTGTTAACACCTATTCCCTGAAACCACCCAGAACTGCATTCCTGGCTTGAATGGGTATTTACAGAAACAAAAACAGTAACGGCCTCAAGCCCCCAGTGGCGATGGATCGAAACTGTAGCCTAAGATCAATGTAAGGATGTTTAGAAGGGAGCTATAAGCAGCCACTTGGTGAGGCAGCCATATTTTTGGGCTGCCTCTTTTTTATTCAAATAGGCAGTCTGCAGAAAAAGGTTATGTCATTTTTGCCTTTAAGAACCTCAAGGCTATACATTTTGAAAGAGTCTCCCAGCCTGATTACAAAATTCCAAGCCCATCTGTAAAAAAAATTGACCTCCTGATACAAAAACCAACAAGGGCCTTGCTTCGTGATCTGCTGAACATTCATCTCTTCAAAGGAATCCTGCAACATTCTGGATATCCGATTTAAGCTATTTGAACCCATGTGAACCATGTAGAAAAAGATTCCTTCCTTAATTGGGCCCACAGCAACCAACACATCTACTATGAAACCAAAACATGAACTATGAATAATTTTTTTAGCTTACAACCTTTTGATATGCAAAAAGACTTGTTGCAACACACCATTTTCTTTTCAGTTGCATTGTCTGCGCAATTAATGTTACTATGGAATTCCAGTCTGTCAGCTCAGCAACGATGATGGGGCCAAGCCTTGTAATTATTAAGGCCATGGTACATCTTTAAAAATTCTTGCTGTACAACCGTTTTTTGGCCAGGAGTGTTTCCACCAGGTCCTAAAATAAGTCCCCGCCACCTGAAACTTGCTGAAATACCCACCTCTCCCCTCAGCCCCACCTTCCCGATAGCTGCCTGGTCTCAGTCCCAAGTGTCCCTGGCTATGACCTCCTACTGTCAAATTTCCAATCCCACCTTTCAACCAAATGTCAATTTTGGTCAGGTTCTGGTCGAAACTCTGGGAACTTTCATTTAACTGAGGCCTGACTGTTATGGCCGGCTGAGCCTCTGTGCTTGCTGACTCTCTGGGTTGACCTGTACTACTCCCTTTACTATTATTAGAAGCTCCATCTTCTGTCCTGAGAGTGCTCACTCTGCTTGGAGTATGGTTCCTTCAGTATCTGATTCAAGTGTCCAACATTCAAAGTTGAGCAATCTGGCTGCAGAGGAAGGGGGTGGTCAGAGAGATCACAGACCAGTCAAACCATACACTGCCCTTGATGTTTCATATAACTACCATCACCAGCAGGATCATTGGCAGCCAGTAAGGTACTGGAAGACTGACATACATTTTCCTCTTCAACCATATCCATTGAGGCTACTGGATGTTCCACCAAAGACCAATGAAATTAGCAAAGAACGAGCCAAATAGTCTCAGACTCTGTGGCTTGGATGCAGACCAGGAAATCATATGTGGATCATCTCACTGCTTTGTTCAAATTCTTTCTTTTAACTTACAAGCAACATCTTCTCTGAAATGTGGCTGTACTCCTTTATGTTAAGAGGATGTTTGTTATTTATATACTAAAGAACATATGGCTTATTAAATGGGAATTTTGACAGCTCACACCTTGAAGTTAAAAATATTGCAATCTAACTATTCATCTGAGAATGCATGTGCACAATTATGCAAATTACAGTGTAATTAAACACCAATACTGCAGAGTGTTCCAATAATAACCTAATGAGTTTAGTGAGAATGCCTGTTAGGATGGACCTCTTGCAATGTGTTTACAGGATACTGAACAAACAACCTTCATTTACATATATATTTAAAGGAGATACATTGCTTCTTCAATTGCATTTAAATTTACACTGATTCCTATTTGGTTGTTCGCCAGTGAGTTTGAATAAATCAGATACAGTGAAACATTATTAAATTTTAATCCCTCATTTAGTTCATAATTCATTGCCAACAGATGTATAGAGGTGTGAACAGAGCAGCTCTCATTACACCATTGCCTCTTAGGACGAATACAATCTATGTGGGTGCAAGTCCATTTTGTTTTTTAATCTCAGGATATGTAGAACATGCCTTCCTCCAGTCTTATCCAAGCCCAATCGCTGATCTCTTCCACCATTCCCTTGAGGATTGTGTCATAGGGTGGAATTCTAAAGCCCCGATGCAGCAGGGGTAGGGCCATAAAATGTGGTAAGCCATCCAAAACTCCATTGACTTTAGCAGAACCATGAAAATTCCATCCTTAGAAACATTTTATCATGCAGCATGGTGGAGGCCATTCAGCCCAAAGAGTCTGTGCTTGCTCGTTACCTAGCCATTTGAGGACAGTAGTCAGTTTCTCAGTAAATTTTAAAGAAAAGCTTTCAAAATGAACTTCTTTGTTTCTTTTGAGCTGAAAAAAAGACACTTAATGTTCAAGAGTCTCCTCAAAGGCCTGCAAACAAGTGTATTTAGTAAAAACACCCAGTGGTGATTATTTAGATTTGGGAGTGTGTTTAGTTTTGTAGGCAGGGCCTGCTGCTAGCACAATGTTATGAAAACTAATGTGATAAAGCGCAGAAACTTGATTTATATTGAATGTAATTTGTGCTTAAAATTCCAAGACCCTTTGCGCTGATTTCATCAACGTTGGCCGAAACGTGCCAATGAAAACTCAGCGAAGGCCTGCAGAAACTCCAAGTTGACATGTAAAATAATGAGGATCGACAGCTGTCATCCTGTCATTTTATGGAATCGGAATACTCACCCCATCTTCTGCCTATAAATTGTTTCATCACAGCAAAGCTCCAGAAATACTTTATTCGATCAGGGCATTCTGCATCATTTCAAACATTGTCACATTTTTCACCTCACTTTTCAGCAACATTGCATCGAGCCTGAACAATACTTCTAAGTGTTCAGGATAAAAGTGATAAAAAATTATTGATTTTTTTTTAAGCGACAGGAGTGAAAATTTGGCAATGCCACCTAAGTGTTAACCTGCGTTTCTGCATCTGTGTACTTCCAATGCTCCCTGTTTTTTCAATATAATGCTGGATAAATAGAGATTCCCAGATATCGTGCAACTGCAGTGACACATCTTGAGCAGTTTCACTAGAGCCATCACTCCCAGATCCAGTTCCCATCAGCATCCCAAGATACTTTACTCATAGCCCACTGTTTCCTTGGCCAATTCAAACTCATGGCTATTTTCTCCAAGGGTATAAAGTAGAAATGTCTCTATTACCTCCTCGCGAATTTTCAGTGTTAAGCAAAAATTCTTCACCAAATCAAAATCGAGGAGTTCTCCCTGAGTCAGCCTCATGTTGCATCAATTGTAATTGGAACCCATGCTCCATTTTGAGTTTTTTCATTTCTCTCTCTCAATCTCTTCCTTTCCAATCTCTTTCCTTGGCCTAGATCTTCTTGTTAGCATCGGAGAGGGTGCATCCAATACTGAGTACAATTTAACCGGCCCAATTACCATTTTACACTGCAGCATTTGCACCTTCTGGTGCTAGCTCCAGCAGGATTGCAGGCATAAATACAGTCGCACGTCCAAGTATCGAATGTAATTCCAGCGCAGCCACATCCCTTTTTCTCATCATGAACTGAAGACATGCCTCTTAAGGTCTGTCTTCAGTTTATTGGCTAACATTGTTTTTAATGGAGCCGTCAATCTCTGAAACTGCACAGCCTCACCCCACTGACAGTGCTACCACCTGTCACCAGCCACCCACCCACTCCCACCCCGGAATGCCCACTCCCTCCTTCACTCCCTAACAGTGTTCATTGCCACCCCCCCACCAGCCATCCCGCACAAATACTCAACACCCCTTACCCTCCATACTCTCAGGCTGACTCTTCCAACATCGGTTGGATAGGAGCCATGGATTCCAGGAGGTGAGTCGGAAGAAAAGGATGAACGCTGTGGGCGGGGTGGATGTGGTAGTTAACGTTGCTGGGAGGGAGGCGAACATTGCCAGGAGGGGGGTGAACATTGCTGAGAGGGAGGTGTACATTGCCAGGAGGGGGTAAACATTGCCGGGAGGGAGGTGAACATTGCCAGGAGGGAGAGTGAACATTGCCAGGAGGGGGAGGGAACATTGCCAGGAGGGGGAGGGAACATTGCCGGAAGGGAGGTGCATATTGCCGGGATGGGGGGGGGTGAACATTGCCGGGAGGGAGGGTGAACATTGCCATGAGGGGAGGTGAACATTGCCGGGAGGGAGGTGAACATTGCCAGGAGGGGGGGTGAACATTGCCAGGAGGGGGGGTGAACATTGCCAGGAGGGGGAGGGAACATTGCCGGAAGGGAGGTGAATATTGCCAGGAGGGGGGGTGAACATTGCCGGGAGGGAGGGTGAACATTGCCATGAGGGGAGGTGAACATTGCCGGGAGGGAGGTGAACATTGCCAGGAGGGGGGGGTGAACATTGCCAGGAGGGGGGTGAACATTGCCAGGAGGGGGGGGTGAACATTGCCAGGAGGGAGAGGGGGTGAATGTTGTCGGGAGAGGAGGTGAACATTGCCAGGGGGGCATGAACGTTACTGGCAGTGGAGGTGAACATTGCTAGGAATACTGTGTCAAAGTGCCCTTGTGCTTTAACACTCCAGCTGATTTACTTAAGAGTTTTTAAGGTCCTGAACAGGCTTTGTAAAGCTCTAAATAACCAAAGGTAAAAACCAAGGTAACTATAGGTAAACAGTCCAAGTCTCCATGGTACTGGGCATCTGATTCTACTGTCTTAGGAACCGCAAAGATTTTGAGCAGGGGAAAAATTGGCAATGGAAAGTTTAAACTTTCTACAAAAGTAGCACTGAAGAGCCCACGTAGACTTCCTTAGGGTCCCGATGCGTATCAGCGACGTAAGTGTGGTGGAAGATTTGGGCCCCAATTTCTTACCTCTCTTGCTAATTTCTCTCTTTCTAATTAAACCTTTCTTAGTTCTATTTCTTTTCTTCCAATCTGGCCAGTTGTACTCAATGACTAATGGAACTGGTCATTTCTTCCGTGAGGCCCAGGTGCCAGCCGTTCTTCAAGGATCCTGTCCCTCTTAGCTCCTGGCCTTATGTTAATCCCCACATACCATGCTACAGCCTGTAAGTCATCTTGTCTCAACTGTTTCAAGTCTCTTAGAGTCAGATCATCTCTCTCAACAAAGGCTTGAGCCTCAAAGGTACTCATGCCGATTTCCCAATACAAGATAGCAAAAGCAAACATGAAATATTATTTGTTTAAATACTGGAAAGTCAAAGTGGACCTGTTTCAGTTTCTGGGTTCATATCCCAGACTAAAGCCCCTAATTTTGTTATGTTTCCCTTAGGGAAACCCTAACCAAAATAACCAAATTTATTGAATGACCCCCAAATGAAGAAATTACCAACAAGATTCCATTTTTTCTAGCATTTGCTTTTAAACAAGAATCTGAACCAATAAAAAAAATACACATGAATTAACTGGCAAATGATAATTCAAATAAAAAGGTAAATTTCACTTTAAATAGTTGACACAACAAAGATACGTCTTCCCCAACCACAAGCATTTGCAACATTCTCCACACAAATGTCACACTCCATGGCCTCACAGTTCTACATTATGATGTTCTTCCTTCACACAGGGTGGGTCAGGAGCCCTCTCTGACAACAGCTTTCACCTTCAAGTTTCACAGGTATGATTATCATCAGCAAGGCACACTGGGTCATGACAGTCCCTTTGATGTAGATTTCCAGGGTTCCTTTTCAATGGATCAGTTGATAACATCCCAGATCACAGTTTTGCGACTTCTGGGAAACACTCAGCTCTTTAGTGTCTCCGAACTATTCACACAGCTTTCCTGGTTCTAGATCATTTTAGCCAGCTCACACAGTACCTTCAAGAGCTCCTGTCTCTTTTCCTGCCATATAGAAAAACTCAACCTCTCCTTGAGAGTGATTTGATTTTTCTCCTCACAAGAGTTCCCTGATTTCCTCTTTCTATCTCTTGTCTGCTTTCTCTTTGTGCCTGCATCTGTGTGTTGATCACCTGCACTTCCTTTGCTTATGGCTCTCCTTTGTGTCTGCAGCTCTCCTTGAACCAGCCGTACAGCTTCTTTCTTAACTTCCTTTCTGTTGGTACTGCTTTCAGGGCAAGGGTTACCAGGTCATATGGACCAGAATTTCTTATGATACAAGAAAATTACAATTGATCCCTTTAAAATTGATGCAAACTCTTAAAAAGTTATTTTCAGACATTTTTAAAAACAATTACAGATTCCACAGACATTTTGAAGAAATAACAATTTCTCCTTACTGCTTCCAGGTCAAATGTCATCAAAGTGTGGTCACCAACTGAATTGGACTAGGTTGTGATGAAGCCTGCCCCCCCATAGCACACCCTGCCCTTGCCAAAACTGAGTGATTGTTGTGACATACTGGTGAGGAAAGAAAAAGCATGGGAGGGAAGCTTGTTATCCATGACATGGCACGGAAACAGGTGAGTAGGGGGATAACTAGAGGGAGCAAGAACACACACTGAGTGCAACTTTAAGTGTGAATCCTCCATGCAGGTAGTGGAAAGAGCTGGCTATCCCCCATCCATTTCCATATAAATGATAGATCATATTGTTTCAGTGTACAATTCTTTCTGCCTACGCCCTGACTGCCACTATTGCAAATGCTAACCTGTTAAATAATTATCCATCTGCTGAAGTCTAGACGGAGTCTTTAAGTAGATTTTTCAATGTAAATATATAAGCAACCTTTTTGAAAAATAATTTCATGTTTGTACCACAGTGTGATTTATAATTCAAATTGCTTCTGCAAATCATGTAACTCTGTTTACAACAGTTAAAATACTCTCAACATTCAAGACACGTTATTATTGCAATATAAATGAATCGAAACATAAATAAAACTCAAGCAGAGAAGCAGAAAATAAATAGTGAAGCTTATATGCCTTATAAATTACAGGCAATGTGTTAAATAAATAAATAGATGCAAAGGTCAAGGAGAAGGTATATTATATTCAGGCAGGGTTAGCAAATTAACAATGTAGGGTAGGATTTTACCGCATCTCTGGAGATGGGCTGAAGGGGAGGCGGAGGGGTGGTGTGCTGCCTCATAAGAAAGCGGTGGAAACCATCAGGAGGGTAGCCTGATGTCTTCCTACCACCAGAAGATATTCCCAAGGGAGGGAACAGGAGCAATGTGGCCACCCTCCAACAGGAAGAGTGTGGCTAATTAAATCGATTAAGTGGCCCATTAATAGCCACTTCCCGCCCTACCTGCATTTTACCTGTCACAGGACAGGTCCCCACATAATGGCAAGACCACCAGGAGAACCATGCCAGTCTCCCAGCAAATTGCCAGAAGGGGGCCTTCCTTAATGGCTGCTCCATGGTCTATGTAGGGCACCCCTGACACCACCTGGTGACAATGGACGGCTCTATGGTTGCCCTTGTCATCAGAGCATTGAACTATAAGAACAGAAATGGAAGATGGGAGATCAACCATGACAGGACCCCTTGAGCAACAACTTTGATTATTCTGTTTTAAAGCAAGCAAATAAAGACAATATATTTTTGTTTTCTTGGGGCACTGGAGAGTTTGCTAAACTGAAAGACCTGTCTCAATACTCTCCTTTGGCTTTGTGTAAAGAGAATTGAAAGATTTTAAGCGTTATGCGTACATATACCAAGTTCAAGAAAATCCGTTAAGCGCTTCACTTCTGTGATACATTTTATGATTCAAGATTTCCAGTATGGAGCCTTTCTTGTGGGGAGCACAGATTATAGAACTGGGCCCGATTAGCAACGGTCCTGATTTTAATGTCTGCAAATGGGAGCACGATGGATCATGGTACAAGCAGTGACTTGCAAAATATGCTTTTTTAAGGCTTGCACATGCCATACACATTCATAAGCTCGTTATATGATCCTTTTACAGAAAGATGGGCTCATGGCAAAAGACATCAGCTTACATGAGACATCCTCTTGTTTCGATTGTAGTGTCATGACAACATGAGACTTCAATAAGTAGCCAAATAACAATTGCTCAAAACTAGCAGTATGATGTTGATATCTAATACAGGAGAGAAATACACCTGCATTTTCAGTTTTAAATCAACGTTAGGACGTTTCATTGACCACCACAGACTCTCAGAGTTTTTACAAGCGCAGAATTATTTGGTGGTTATGAATGAAACATAAATAATCTAAATCTCTCTAAACCATGCAACAACATGGTCACAAAAACAACTCTGAATCCCATCTTTTCTCAACTTACTGTTCGGGGAGAAGAAAGGATAGAAAACAGGGTACAAGTAAGTGATAGAAGATGAGAGACCAGAATAACTACAAATACCCTGGAAGAGCAAAAAATATTCCCTCTTATCCATTATTTCAAATTACCTTCTCTCAAATAAGAGCTCTAGTCTATAATATAAATAGAAAATGCTGGGAATACTCAGAAGGTCTGGCAGCATCTGCGGAGAGAGTATCAGAGTAAACTTTCTGTTATGTTCCTCTCTTCAACGTACATGTATCAATCATGCGACAAGGATTGGTAAATAATAATGTGGGTATTTTATTTGAAGCTAAGACTATATACAGATAGAATTAACTTAGAGACTGTGAATGATACATCAAACTCCTACTGCTTCCGTTTGTAAACTGACAATAAGTTATGGGACTAGTACATTATATTCTGTTGACATGGTAGTGATGACAGCAGTTTAAGATATGCCTTCTTAAAAGTTCATCTACCTCATGTTATGACATCCCCCTTTTTTCTAACTAACGGTTTACCCTTAGAAAATTGAACTATTTTCATGATAGCAAAAGAAAGTAATATTGTGTCTGAATGAGCTGTTATACAAAAACAATAAATTTACAAGTTCCTGAAATTTTTCGGCGATTTGATTATACGTCTAGGCTTAGGCCTGGGTTTTTCGTGCCTGTTGGCATCGGGTATGTTCAGTAGCGTGGGCGGACAATATGGTGCGATGGCTAAAAACTGGTTTCACAATATAGTGAAACCAGTTTGCGATTGTCTGCTCAGCCGCATTCCCCACCAACCGACGTCAGGAACCTCATCGTGGTACATCAGTATATCATTATAAGACTAGCCTGCCGGATTGATCCCCCACCGCACCCCACCACCCCCCCCCCACATCATTAGATCATCCGTCCATGGCGCTGGGAAAGCACGTCGGTGCAGAACATGCCTTGACAACTGTGATGTGCAGAAGTCAGGACTTACCGCCAGGGCCTTGGCCCTTTGCAGACCTCAGAGGAGCAGAAGATTCTGGAGCCCAACAGAATCCAACGGCAGACTGGAGGAATGCTCATGGCTTGCTGGGTGGATTCTCATGCACATGGCTCTGCTGTGAAGCAGCTCA